>NC_058125.1:1982500-3310500 GCF_914725855.1 Thunnus albacares
AACGATTATTAAAATAATTGGTAATTAATTTAATGGTTGGCAACTAATTGATTGATTGACTATTCGTTGCAGCTCTAATTATATCCTATTGCAACAAGACAGCATTTAAACAATCTTCTGTTGTTGTGTGGGGCCCCAAGACATGGAGAATAGAATTTTTGGCAAAACTTTGAACCTGCAGGGACCTGTAGAAGTTAGACAAGGGTAATGTCAAAATTTCTGTAAAAGGAAGAAAGTTCCTTATGCAAGTCACAGCTACGTACGCAGTTCAAATGCTGAGTTCATGAGAGACGCAGGACTGAGAAGGGGCCATCTGCTATGATATGAGGGCCCTGAACTGGCCCTGTTAGTTTTACCTTGTTTTTAAAATGACTTGATTATTTTTTAAAGCACTTCACGTGTGGTATTCTTTTAGCCAGGGAGGGAATTCAGGTCGCCTTTCACTGTAAAAAAAAAACAAAAACAAAAGAAAAACTAAAACACTCTTTGCTGAGGCAGCATTTCGCTGGTCGCTGGCCTTTATCTATTTGATCTCTATGCCTGATTTATATTCCTATTTATTTACCATATACCTACTTATATTAAAATGATTTAAATCATTTTATTTTTTTACTTGTATTCATTCATTTTTTTTATCTGAAAGTTTGTTTTTATTATTATGGGTTCTTATCTGAGGGTTTTTGAAAGATGCGGTATTGTACATATTGTTGTAGATGTTAATAGTGGACCTGTGTGTAACATTATGGTTAGTTAATGGTTACCTTTAGACAAGTAAAGCTCACTTCACAAAATTACATCTTACATCTTAAAGGTGAGTCTGGTAATGTGGATGAAGAGTGAGGAAAATCCCAAGCTCAGACCAGATGCTGCTGAACAGGTTTGAGTGTCAGACACACATACTCATAGCTGGAGAAAAAGAAAACACAGAGGGGATTTCCTTTCCCACCCACTACTGTGTGTGTGTGTGTGTGTGTGTGTGTGTGTGTGTGTGTGTGTGTGTGTGTGTGCGTGTGCGTATGCGGTTGTTTGTATGGTTTCAGAGGTGCACGGTAAGCATCCACACATTTCTGGGTTGTCTTGAAGCTGACCTTTAGTTTGGTGTAGGCCTCCAGTAACAATACAGAATGAATTAAAGGTAAACTGTGGGTGGAGAATAAATATGCATGCTTTCAAATCTATACTTGGCTGACAAGCTAAATATATGAATATGTGACACAGAATGTCGGCTGATCTGTACAGCAGCACCTGACCTGCAGACATTCATATACAGTATGTAATAAAAGACGTTCAGAATAAAAAAATGTAATTCAAAATATGAAACCCTGTCTGGCTTAAATGAAGACAAAATCCACAGTCATTTATATTGCGCCTAACCAAACAGCTATGTAAAAGCCAATGCTAACAATCTGGCTGCTTTAATACACCCAAAGAAACTAACACATAAATAAATAAAAGGTCTGTCTGTTGTTTTGTTTTTTTTAATTTGTCTTAAAAAACCTGTCAGCTCCTGTACAGACAGTATGATGTGACCATGTCCCTCAAGCTTCTGTCCAGTACAAATAGAATGTTAGACTGAAGTATTTATGTCTGTTTGATTTTTATTTTCAACTGGAATTTCAACAGCTTATATCCATGCTAGCAGCATGCTTCTATCAGGATGGTAATGTTGATCTGCATCGGGTCTGAGGGGCAGTCAGTCGGTCCACCACAAAATATCTCAACAACTATTGAATGACTGAAATGAAATTTAGTACAGACATGCATGGTCCCCAGAGGATGAATCCTAATGACTTTGACAATCCCTGATTTTCCATTTAGTGCCACCATGAGGTTGACACACACTTATCCATGTTGCCCTTATGGTGTGTTCAGACAGAATGTGAAATAAATTTTTTGTGCAGCGCGATTACATACAAAGTCAGTGCAAAGATGCAAGTAGGTGCGATTCGCCCCAGGTGATGCAAATTTATGCAAATATGCATTTGCGCAAGCTGAAAATCTTTCAACTTGAGTGAAAAATTTGCACGTTTTGCAGCACTTTCTGAATGTACTTCAGAGAGGAGAGGAGACAGACAGGAGAGGCAAAAGGAGAGAGACTAATAATAGAAATAATAGAAAGAACCAGAGTCTCTGGTGAGTTATGAGTTCAGTCAGAGGCTGTACTGAACACAAACACACAGAAACACTCTCTCAGACACGGCCTGTGTGTCTGTTGTTAGCTAGCTTACAGCTAATATGAAGCGGGTATTTCGCTATTTGGGGTGAATAAACACAAGCGGTCCAGCAGTCAAACTCATACAAGTAACGTGAGGTGAAAATTTGCTTAGTGCTCTGTATCACAGCTAGGATGAATTATAATACTTTAGTGATCCCTTCAATGACACTTTGGTTTAAACAAAACATCTGTAAAACTCACATTCCCATCAGCCACTATGTACTTTGTGTTTTGGGCTAATTAGCAAATGTCAGAAAGTGTATGCTAACATGCTAGCATTATGATGCCATGGAAAGCTGCGTCCTTTGGTTTATGTTTTTAAAGGATTCAATATTTCCTCACTAGACTTTTATTACTGACAATGTGGAGAGGGCTTTGAAACAGCAATTAGACCTTCATGTTGGGAAATATAATTGAACAGTTAAATGAATAATAAATGAAATATAACAAATCTAAATTATTCAGACATTTTAGAGGATTTATTTTTGTATGTGGTTCCAATTTCCCTGGGGCTCATTTCCTCAGTAGTTCTAAAATCCCATCTATGGTGCTGGTTGTTGCTATGGAACAGTTTTACTAATGTTATACCATATCTCTTTTACAGTGGTGGTCTATGTGGAAAGTGCTTTTTGGCCTGCAGGGGAGTTTTGGTTCTAGTACTGTGGTTAGTCACAGACAAACTGCCAGCAATGCTGACTCACAGAGTCATATCTTTCTCTCTCCTGCACAATGCATCCATGGTATAATGTTATCTAAACTGATAAGAACTCTCCTGATATACATTCATTCAAAGTATTGGTAAATATTTTGGACAGCAACACAAGACAGCTGGGTATTGTCGTGTTCAACAACAACCAAAAATGCGTCTATGATTTCTTGCATTGGGTCATTCTTGACAAATCCTCATGAATCCACTGAACACTCAGTCCATCTACATACTGTCATGTTGTGTCAGTGTGGGTTCTGTTTTATGGTGGATTTGCGCTTTGAGTTGGAGCAGTGTCCTGTAGCAGATTGTGTGTGATGACTGAATATGGAAGCGTATTTACACACTACACCACCATCTGTTTTCATGACAGATGCCTTATTATTCATGATTTAGTTGAATAATATCTTTACATTCATATTTCTAAACATTCATCCTCATTGAGTCGAGCCAGAGAATTTGGAGATATGGATTCAATATTTCCTCTGACATAGCACCCCCCCCCCCTCCCCCCCTCCCCACCCTCTCTCACTTTCTCATGCTGTCTCTCTCTGTCTTTTAACTTCTTTCACAAATATGATTTATATCTAGAATTAGCATACAATCAGCCTTCATAACATTATCTTTATTTCTTTCATTCATATCATTTAACTGCACAATGAGCCCGGTGGATTTTTTTTTTGTCATTTTATCAACTGGGACAAATCAATTTATGTTGAACCACCCAGCTTCCCCACAGCAGAAAGTGGAGGAAAAAGCAGCCATGTTGTGATACTGAAGAATGGTTGATTTGGGGGTCTGACACTGAGACTACTGTGCATTCTCTGAGGGTCTTTGGAAATTTTAACACTGAGTTTGGGTGGGGCTCAAATGGGTTTTGACAAAAAAGGTTCAGGGTTTTGGTTCTGGGGTCAACAAAGGTTAGAGTTGACTCAAGTTTGTTCACTTTTGACCTCCAAGTTCAGCCAATCATTAGTAACTGTCCTCTGCTTGTTAACAGCTTCAAACACATTAAACAGCTTTCACACAGAATCATGCTCTATCAAGCAGAGGCTCACAGGCTACCATATGGACTGCATCCATAATAAAAGCAGATGATGTTTTCATTACTGTTGTAAAGAAACATTTTCTCTGCTGCTCTGTCATGTGAAGATCAGAATTGTGCAACCAAGTCAGAAATGAGCTTTTTCATGGACAACTTAAGAAATTCAGAGCTCAAGAATCAGATTTAAACCTGTAACGTTGTGATAATCTAATATGTATTTTATGTAGCTTTTCACATGATGTGTATCCCTGGGCTAAAGGAACAGTCACATAACTCCCACTGTCCGCAGCATCTAGCTGCATCACAGCTGCTGCAGACAATCTACTGCATCTTTATGTTTGCTTCTCTGAGGTGTGAAATTCACTTGTGAATGTATATGAATGCCGTATTTATTAACAGCTAATTTGTTACCAACTTTGTCACATATATGGGGGTGGGGGCTGACTTGATGGAACACTCACCACAGAGAGTCTCCTGCTCTTCTGTGATCACGTACACTGTTTTAGTACAACTGAATTCATGTTGTTCTCATTCTCATTCAGTTGTTCTCATTTACATATTGTTCTGTTTCTGTTGTCAGACATCAGAGGTAAAGAGGAATTTGATCATGACTCATAAATACTTCCTGTTAACCAGCAGTCATTACAAAGCCACTGCTGCAGATATTATATAATATAGATTATCATGTTATGGGTCTGACAAAATGAGCAAAAACGCAGGTTAATGACAGCACAGAGGAAGTTGGAGGTGACAAGTGTTGTCATATTCAAATACAGAAATATATGGTGCAGGGCGACAAGTTCAATGCCAAAATTTTTTTAAATTCTCACTTTCTACATCATCTGTGCATGGTAACTACAGTATGGGTATGGTTAGGAATAGGTCATGAATATGGTTCAGGTATGGTTAGGGTTACTCCACTGAAACCCTTGGTTAAGGTTAGGGAAAGATTATGGTTACAGGTAATAAATAAGTAATAGGTAATAAAATGTAGCCTCGCTATGTACGGATGTAAAATCTCGATGCGGAAGCATCAATACTGTGTTGGAGTGATCACACTCTGTAAACAGTGTATGAAAGTAATGCTGTGATTTGTATACTAGTAGTGTGATATTGTACAAAATAGTCTGGTGACACACTGCTGAAATAAACACTTCTTTTCCAAACAGTGGATCTGTGTTTCTATTGGCTGTGCAAATTCAGAGTTGAAGTTGCAGATCACACTGAAACAGGAAACGCATTCTTGAAGTTGTCAGAAGTTCAGGCTTCCATTTAAGTGAATGTGAAACTAGCTAGAGTGACCACAGCAAGTCACAGTTAAATTAAAGTTAGAGCGTGTTTAGCTTGTGTACTGTGGTGAATTTCCCAGTGACACAGAATATGTTGGCAGTGTACAATTGCAAGCAGGAGTTAAATCAAATCCTTCAGATTTGGACCACTAAAAGGTGGGTTTGTTGTTGTGACCACAGTGCAACACAGACCTGCAGAGGACCTCATTCCCAGGTCGTCAAATACTGACACTTTGTCATGCCCCTCAGTGTCTCATGCAGATGCACAAGGTACCCTTTGGCGTCTGTATAGAGATGCACTGGGCTTTCAAGTAACTCCAACATAAACCCAGCCGCGTCATTATTAGATGCCCAGAGCAACTATTCAGGCCAATGTTAACCCACCTGTGGCGATATAAAACACTCTGAGCATCAGTCCCATTGGAGAACCGAGGGTGGGAGGACCAGCTGTCTGGAAGTATTTTCCCCACTGTCAATTCCCATGGCAAGATTTTCTTTTAATTGTATGATATCCTTAACGTTTCTCAACACAAAACTACGATAGGTTAATGTTATGGTCATCAGTTGAGAAATCGAGTTTTTCCTGTCAGTTTTGGATGGTGGGAGGCTTTACATTATCCATGAGCCTCAGCCTCTGTTCCTATGGAGAAGAAGCCAGTCCACTTTGTGTTACCCATTACAAAACCGTAATTACACAATTTATTCCAAACTGATTAAGATTTTTGTGTGCACCTGATTCATTGAGTCCCCCCCTTCACACGCTGTGATGACCACAGCAACATGGTAATATTCACCTGATTCACTCTCCCACCTCATTACACACAGGTTCATTTGTAGTCAACCACATCCAAACAGTTAACATCACACAGTGTGTTTGATTTGGAATCTGTTTATTTGCTTTCATCATTAGATTGTTTTACATATATGAAGTGCACACATTTTAACATTATAGGGTTTTCTTTTGTATCAATCATTTGTTTCTTTGTCTTGAGTTACTGTGGTTGTTGGGGCATGTCCTCCCTGCTGGAGAAAAAGGTGTGGCTGAAGGTTGAGGAGCCAAATGTTGATCCCAGCTCAAACCATGTACTGCCATGTCATGGAGGTTTAGTTAGTTCTGCTTTGTATTTAGTTATAGTTGGTGTCCGTCTTGTCTACCCAAGTGGCAACCTCCAGGGCTGAAAAAGGAAGCCAACGTGCAAGTACCAAAAACTGCAGTTCCTAAAATGGCCACTTGCGGCTGGCTCCAAAAGTGAGTCAATCTCCATAGACCCCCATTGTAAAATGCCCAACTTTACAGCAGAAATAAACATGTATACAGCCTGGTACAAAAAATGGTCTTGATCTCTAGAGCTATTTCCTCGTCCATGACAACTGTACAGGGGTGTATTTCTATATAACTCACCTGCTTAAATTTGTATTAAGGCTTAAAGTTATGCATAATTAAGGGCATAGCCACTTTGAGTGACAGGTGCTACTAAGGCGACAACATTAGTTAGGTAACGTAGGTAAGTTCATGAAAGTTAATTGTAACATTGCCTAAAAAGGTCTTGTTCAGTGTTTGGTTGTACTAAAAGACCCATTAAGGAGTCGGATGTTCAGTTTTTCTGGTAAGTACATTTAAGCTGAAATTAGCATGAGCATTATCACAGTTTACCATAGACTGTTAAGACATCGTGCTAACTAAGCTAGATGGCAAGATGGCAACAATTGAAATGACGAACTCGAGGCTTCAAAATGGGAGTCCTCAAACCAATGGGTGACGCCACTGTTTTGCCCACTGACATACAAAAACACACCTCTCCTTATGATATTGCTCTGTTAACCACACGTTTGGTTTATACAAAAAATCCCATTTGATTGGATACATTTTTGTGTACACCCCTGAGTTCAACATGAGTTATCAAACATATGAAAACATTTTACAGGAAGAGAAAAGACAGGGAATTTGATTTAAAAAAAAACAACTAAAAAAGCAATTTTTGGACATATATTTGGATAATAAATAATAATAATAAATAACAAAGATAGTTGAATGATTAATTTATTTTTTATGTCACTGTGTCTTTACCTCCCCGCTAGCCCAGCATGAATCCTGCATAAATCTGTCATTACTTTTCGAAAAATACTCTTCACAAACTATCAATTCAGTGTGTCCAGATGGACAATCAAAGCAGCTCCTTCAGGGATGTTTTCCCCATGCAAGGTAAATGGAGAGAGGAAATACTCCATATGAGGGGCCAACAATAAAAACCCCTAAAGGGTAGATGCTGAAAATGCAACCAAATACACAAACAATACAGAAAGCAAATACAGAAAATGCAATCAAAAACAAAACACTGCAAGTTCACCCACAACACAACAGAAATGAGAGGACAGTGGGAAGAGATAGTGTAAGTATTGTAAGGCTGTTTGTGTATTTGAGCAAAGGTAACCTCAGCCTAAATGAAAAAAGAACATGATCCACCAGGTCCCAAACCAAACAGGCCAATTTACCAATTAAGTCTTCTCATTAGCTCACCTAGCTGTGTTAATGTACTTGTTGAGCAGAGAGAGTCAAAGCAATAACATGGTGATAGGATTACACTCAATTTCAGGACAGCAAGAAGAGGGGGAGGCTGAGTTTGAATGAATGTGTGGACCAATTTGAAGGAAGTGATCACCCTAATAATCCATTAAGTGCTTGTGTGTGTGTGTGTGTGTGTGTGTGTGTGTGTGGATGTAATGATATCAGGAGCTGATGTTTGTTGATTTGTGATTTGTGTTGATTTTTATTATTATTATCATTATTATTAAATATGGGTTGTGATAGAGCTACTTTTTCACTGATGACTGTTTCCTCAGCCAGGCAGGTGGGGTTAAGAATGAGGATGTCATACATACATATAGTAGCTGGCTACCTAGCTTCTTCCTTGAAAATAGTGAGAGAAAAATGCATGGTATCTGGTACATTCCATTTCTCTTCATTGCATCCACATTTCCCTCACTCGCATCTTTTCCTCGTATCAGTCCCTCCCACTGAAGATGCAAGATGAGATGCAAGGGAAAGATGTGAGGAGAGAGGAAACGAGGAAACACGATTTGAGAGAAATGAGATGTCCTTTCCTCTGAACTGTCATGTGAAATGTAAATAAATATAAATAATACAGTGACCTCAATAACTGAAATGGGATCTGAAATAGAAAAAACTTTTTATATCTATTTATTGGATGTTTTCCTTTTTTTGTTTGAGGTTAATGTCAGAATTTTACACATCTGCTAAAAACATGTCACGTCGGAATTTCGGAATGTCCTGTCTCTGGGGATACAGTACTCTGTTACATCACAGTGTCAGCACATGAACTAGCATTTAATTCCATCTGAACAACAGTTTTCTTTCCAGTTTTATTTCACATGCCATCCTTTTTCTCCTTTTAATTACTTGTTCTTGTTGAATGTGTAGTGATAACATGCCATAAAAGTAAAACACACATACATTTGATTCTCTCCTCTTCTGTGTTGTTTGCTAATGACAGGACTCCTGACTGCTTGGATGACACTGAGGTCATTCGTCTTCCTGACATCCTCCCACACACACACACACACACGCGCACACACACGTGCGCGCACACACACACACGTGCGCGCGCACACACACACACACACACACACACACACACACTTAGGAGTTTGGAGCATGATGACCAGGATGTTGTATTTGAAATTTAAGTATGCAATTGATCTCACATTTCAACAAAGCATGAAATTGTGAGAGTTAAAGTTAATGAAGATGATCAGATATCATAATGGTATCAATGAAGTCATCAAAGTAATGGCAGTGATACACATGTTTAATAATGCCTGAATGCCAGTCTTCCATTTACCAGATTGTAATTTTTTATGACGCTAGCTCAATGGACAGGAATGTACATGTGCCGTTAATACGTGCATGTGTGAGTGTGTGTGCGTGTGTGTGTGTGTGTGTTTGCATATAGGCTACTTGACTGGTCAGGATCCTAATCACCCAGGCTATTAGAGAGGGGCCAAGCCTCACAGGGCTCCAGTAGTTTGATGTATTAATGTATCAATGTAGATTTTATGGTTCTGAATGAGATATTATACAGTAATAGCATCTCTAGTACTTGCTTTAAATGGAGCAAGCCTATGCTGTGTTTAGAGATGTGTTGGATCAAACAATTTTGGAAGGAAGGGACCAATAAGATGTCAGATATTTGTCTGTTAATTTGCTCTTTCATAAAGATCTTGTGCTACTCTTTGATCCTTCTGATCTATGAGCATAAAATAAAGGTTTATTACACTGTATGTGTGCATTACAATCATTTTCCTAAATTAGAAAAAATGAATGCATTAAAGTAGTGGTTTGGTTGACATTATGTTATCTCTACTTTCGTGTCTATGTTATGTAGACACTTAATGTCACACGGAAAAAGAAGGAGGATGTGTTAATATCAGTAGTTTGTAGTGTTTTTCAGCTTAAACCATGGTTAGTTTAGTTTCACCACTAATTTAAAGCTGACAGGAATTGCGCTGGGCTATGAGATGATTGTGCCATAGTGGCCACAGTTACAATTACAGGTCATATGACTTTATCCTGTACACAATCATTTGGAATACATCCATTGATTCAACCGGTAACATAGTAATTAGTATAAGCAATTTCTGATGGCCACAGCCACACATACACAGACATACACGTAATATTCACCCAATTCACATTCTCCCACTTCCTTAGTTTGCTTTCCTACACAGGTTTGTTTCATTTAAAGTCAACTATACATCCAACCAATTAACACCACACAGGTAATTTGATTTGAAATCCAATTTTCTGTTGCATTAATCATTTGTTTCTTTGTCTTGAGTTACGGTGGTTGTTAGGGGATGTCCTTCCTGGGGGGAGGGAAGGCGGGGGGGGGGGGGGGGGGGGGGGGGGGGGGGGGTGTACTTGTACCAAGCGGCAACCTCCTCCAAGGGGCTGAAAAATGAAGCCAGGTGCAGTGCCAAAAACTGCAGTTCCTCGAATGGCTATTTTAGGCTGTCTCCAAAAGTTAGTCAATCGACTAGCCGCTAGGTGGATTGTTTCAGCAACCAGGCTTCATCGGGCCCGCCTCAGCTCCACCTCTTTGCCCATTTTGGATTAGCTGGGAGTTGGGTGGAGTCAGGCACTACCAAGATGGTGACGGCTGGAGCCGCCCACTTTGAGCTTCACAACCGCTCTTCAGAAACCAATGGGTGACGTCATGGTGGCTACGTCCATATTTTTTACAGTCTATGCATTGTACTCGGTGTCCATATTGTCTACCCCCTTGTATGTTATTTGTTTTGGCCAAGTCACTATATATGTTCCCTCATGTGTCACTGTGTTCATCAGTTTGTTCATCTTGTTTAGTTGTTGTTATATTGAGTATAGCTATATTTTGTTTACCTCTCTTATAGGCCTAGTTATCATGTTCTTGGTTTGTAACGGTTTCTTAAATGAAACCCCTGTTTTTCATTTGCACTCCTGTTTCCTTATAGCCTCACTGCTTGGTCCCTCACACAATTAGACAAAAGAGTTTTCTGAAGCTAGGATGTGGAGAATATTGATGCCATAATAAAATATATTTAATGTTGACATGGTATGTAAGGGAAGAGATAACGATGAGAGAATATGTGGGAAATAGAGCTGCCATGTTCTGTAGTCACACTTTGGAGATTAGATATGACAGATGCCTTTTGTGTATAAAGCAAAATTCAACAAAGCGATTCTTCCAGAGAAAACATGTCCTCTTAAACTGAGCTGCCTGGATGAGAAATAGTAGAAGTTGGACTCACTGGGTGGAAGCATTTGCGACTCTGCATGGAACTCGAGTTATGATGAGAAGAAATTTAGTGCTGATATAGATAGATTCATTATTTTTTGTGGGTAAGTTTACTTTACTATTTTAATAACATTAAATGGTTGATCTGGATAAAATCCTTTAAAGGCTCATTATATATATCTATACTGTCTACGTGACAAACACAGTAGCATAAGCAGTATTTAGACCACCACACCAGCCCTTTTGCATGTTTTAGCCCATTCACTACAAGTCACATATTCATTGTATGCACTCATGGCCAAAGCATGCTTTTATAGTATTAAATGTATTTATCATTCTGTACATTCTAGGCAGCTATTGTTTTACATTAATTTCACTGTGACAGAAAACATCATTACATTTTTTTGTTTTTGTCTTACACTATTCATTTCAGTCTGGTGTTTCAGTTAGTCTTTTAATTTTGAATTTCTGATTTTAATACAAATAACAGAACGCATGCTTCTTTCATTTGTGTGATTTTATTTGTTGTTCACAGGGTTATTGTTTGTTAAATTGAATAAGGTAATGACTTTTTTGTTGTTGTTCTGTTGTGATGTGTGTAGGTCACCTGCTCAGGTGTGCATCATTAGGTGCAGTAAGTGACAAGCAGTGGAAGGAAGGGTGAAATTGTTCTGCAGTAAATTACATTTTGCAGAACTGCACAAGCAACGTTGTTCATTTTCTTTAGATTCAACTTTGTCTCAGTTTCATTTACGTTTCTGTTACAGTAATAAACATTTTCTTTTTGCACGGACCACAGTGCTGCTTTCTTCAACACCCCTACAGGTTTTCCACTGATAAGCAACATCTACTGCCCTACTGCTGCGTAGGGGGACTATCTCATATTAAACCCTAATCATTTACTTCATGGCTGCTGTTTTGGATTGCATTGCATTGCACTAGTGTACCTCATTAAGTCGTTAGTCTGTGTTTTTAATATTTCATTCCTGGTTGATTTGGCAACATTACCATTACCATGGTAACATTAAGTGTGGCTTAATACTATAGGTGCCAGAATTCTGGGGGTAGCAATCACTTCTTGATCTGCTATTATAGTCAGAAATACAACAGAGGACTGTTGTGTCAGTTTACAGCACAGCCAAACAAACTGGTGTTGAGCAACTGCGAAGTGTTTTTACAGACAACAGCAGGGCACAAAAAAGTTGGTTTGCTTGCTGAGGAGTTGGAGGTATAGCCAGGTGCCTGGCAGCACTTCATCTAACAGCTCACTGTGGCTGTTACTTTTTGTTTCATTACTACCTTTAATCTTTCACACTGATCTGCAGTCAAAAAATACAGAATATTACTGTTACCGTATTTTGTAAACATTTGATGAACTATTATGTTTAGTGCAAACCGTGGCAACAAATACATTGCCTTTCCTGTGGCTGCTTGAAAATGAAAGCCACCCCGTGTTTTGTCAGTTGAACACTTTGAACAATTTGAAGCAACAGCATCAGGATGTTTTGTTTGAATTGGCAGTAACTTAATACAACTCTAACGCAGTGCAAAGAGTGTGAGCAGTAAACAGTAAGAAAGTTATCAATGAGATAAAATTTGCTGTATTACAGGCATGCATCATTTCCTGTAAAGGAAACTTAAATCAATGCAGCCCAGGGTTAGGGTTAGGATGTCATTAGACTTAATGCAACTCATACTTTTATTTTTATATGAATGTGGACCCATTTGATGTGTGTTGGTCTTAAAAAACCTGATTTTGATTGAACCCTTGTGTTGGTTGGGGTTAGGCTACTTGTTAGCCGAAAAACAACAGCAGCAGCAACAAACCACATAGAAGACGTGTGAAGACACAAGGCTGATGTGAGACATTAATGATTGCTACTATAGTGGTTAATTAATGTGATGGACAGCAACTTATTGCTGAGAGAACCTTGCTGTATGATTAATGTACTGACAGGCTAATGGGTAAACTTCAACCATATTTGAGCAGCACACACACACACACACACACACACACACACACACACACACACACACACACACACACACACATAAAGGAAATGGTTAGTTGGTCTCTACCTAGCCCTCATGTCTCAATGTGACTGCTGGTAGTAAATTAAATAGCGATTAGTTGAGGTCATTTGTTAGCCTGCCTGACACCTGACCAGCTCCTGGGAGGTGCTGGAAGATGAATGGAGCGCTCCACAAGTAGGAAGTCAACAGGTGAAGATTAACTGGCTTTAATGATGCTATTTGCTTAATGTCTTTGCCATTTTCTGTCTGTCTCTGTCTGTATTCTCTATTTTTTCTAGAAACAAAGTAAGCTGTGGTGAAATGTTTGTCAAACATTCTGAGAGATGTTAGTTTCTACATACAGTTAAGTAGATGAAGTCAATAGCTGCAGCTATCTACACCATAATAAGAACATACATTTTCATCTTTAATTCCACCAAAAATAATCTGTTCCAGTGGTGGAATGTAACAAAGTACATTTACTCAGGTATAGCAGTTTATACTACTTTAAACTTCCACTACACCACATTTCACAGGGAAATACTATAATTTACTCCACATTTATTTCAAAGTTATAGGTACTAGTTACTTTTCAGATCCAGATTTTACAAGTAAAGCAGGGGATGCATTTTATATTTGAAGTCAATTTAGATATATATATATATATATATATATATATATATATATATAATTTTTCTGTTGATCAGAGTAAAAAAGCCACATTTAATCCTCTTTGATTCCATGGTGCAATACAATAAAACATGAAAAATTTCAAGAGTGATGAATACTTATACAGGCACTGTATATCTCTGTATATATAGTAAATATTACACTGTGTGGGTAAAAGAGTTATATTTATGTATTTAAAAGTAAATGTTGCAACTATTTTTTACGTACTTTTATTTGTAAAGGAGTATTTATACTTTGGCATTGCTACTCTTACTTACATTAAGTCACAATACTTCTTCCACCACAGATGTGTTCAAAGTAGAGTGTGTAATATGTATTTTTGTAGTGGGTTTGATATGGCTTAATGAACCAATATTGGTGTTGATATTTATGGACTGAACTAGAAAAGTGTCTACTACAGTATCTGTGCTGCATGGTGTTTAACATGTTCAAAATTGTTCATTTTCATAACAAAAGATGACCCTGTTTTTCCTCTCTAGGTTTTTATGGTTCAGTTTAAAAGCTTGTGAAACTGTGTTTAGATGGACAAGACATCTATATGAAAAAAGATAATTCAATAACTGGTGACATAATAATCTGCCTATCATGTGATGAAAAGTTTAGCACATTACATTATAACTTTTTGCATGTAAGGTAATAACTTATTACATTATGTCATTGCTTTATAATTAATGTAGCAAATGTATGAAAGGTGATACATTTGTTTACTGTATGTGCTATAGTAAGACAAACCCAAAAACACTGGCACTGGTGGTGGGTGGGAAGCCAGTGTGGGATGATATCTCAGGGTCAAGATGAGTTCACAAAGCAAAAATGACTATAAATAGGAAAAAATGAAGCATTTTAAATAATTTTAAAATAATTTTTGGACATAACATGTAAATACACATTTACAGCCAAAATAACTTCATAACTAATTTAGAATTAGGCAGAATTCAACTTATGACCCTGCAAACTACTGCAAAGAATTGTGACGAGTCATTACTTCATTATATATTAATGTGAATTGCAAAATTTGACATTGTTGCTCAGCATCCTCTCAAACGTGTAGAATTGTTCTTTGCATGCTCCCTTATTCACAAAAGACATTGCGATTAACTACCATGACTGACATGTGTCTAATGGACAGTCAAGTTGAATAAATTCCTCAAGGGTGGAATAATAGATGGAGCTTAAATCTCTTTCTCACACTCTTTCGCATGCACACACACACACACACACTTACCTATATTCATATATACGTATGTGTACAACAGACAAATATTAGTTCTTTCTCCATCTTTCTCTAATGATGCTGCTATGAGGGAGCGTTTTCTAAAAACTCTTTATTGCTGTTACAGGACATTAGCATTAATGTTTTCTGATGATGGTACAGAAGTCAAATGTCAATGATGGAGCCCAGCTCAGTCTAATGACTGAGGCAGGGGATCGCTTTAATGAGTGGAAACCAATTAACTCTGACCTGCTGATCTTTGGCTGCTCCCATGTGATCCTCCAGACAGGCTGCAGATGATAAATGGGAGCTGAGAGATTCATTCCAAAATTATATAGCCATCACTTAAAAAATGGGATTTTGATCCATGAAAAATCAGAGCTGGCCTGGGGTTTAGAGTAGGGATTATTTCAGATCACAGAGATCCTGAAATATTAAATAAATAAATCAGTTTTATCATTAAATTATTTTTATTATTATTATTATCTATCTATGATAGATTCCTTTGTCCCTTCAAAGGTCAGCAAGACCATTTGCTATTGGTCAGTGGTGCAAGTTTGCACAAAAGTTGAACTCGATGCGAAATATTTGTGGGGATTTCCTTCACAGTTATTCCACTGAAATGATTTGAATTCCCTCCTACTGGCAGCCAGGTACCGTGTGACACAATAATACGTGTGCTTCATAAGCATACACTGTTAAAATAATTCCCAGTTCTGAAATATAGTGACCTTAATATATTAATATTAAGGTCACTATATTTTTCTAACTTGTGAGATATGAAATTATGAATTCCCAGCTGCTAATTCTTTCCTGAATTAGCAAATAAAAATGATATTTATAAAATTTTACCAGCTCATGGAAAGTTGTATTTTTTCCTGACAAACTCTCCAACTCTCTTCTGTTTAGTTTTGATGAGGGAGGCTAATACACTGTCTGAACACTTGTACAACTATGACACCTTTTGATACTATCGGACAGCAATAAAATTATACATCAAGATGACTCAACTGTTAAGGTAAATCCAATTTAAAACAATTAAATTACATTAAAACATTAATGTTAGTGTGTATTTATTCATAAATGGGGGATATATTAGAAAATGTGTGTATGCATTCTATTGGTTTTGATAACAAAGACAATACAAAACAACAGGACTTTTCTCTGCATTCCTGTCATGATGCACAGCATGCCATCGCCCACCCAGAGCATGTGCAGGATATGCACACACACACGCGCACAGTGAGCATGCGTGCGTGTGGGTGTGTGTGTGCATGAGCGTGTGTTTTTGTTATCTCATAGGGACCTTTTCCGGTATAAACACCGAACTTGTTGGGACCAGTAGTCCTCATGGGGTCCTAGTTAAGGTTATGGTTAGGCTGTCCACAATGAATAGAAGCAAATGCAATGCCCTAACAGGGATAGCTGCACAAACTTTAGTGTATTTGTTACAGACCTACTTTGCCAATATTTGTCATAGCTCCTATCACTCCCCTAAAAGAAAGCACACACACACACGCACGTGCACACACACGCATGCACGAATGCACACACACACACACACACACACTAACACACTGCTACATCCCACACACTACTTTCTTCTCATGTAACAAATGCCCTACTCTCTTTGGGAAGCAGAAGACTGCAGATGATTTCTTGTCCACACAAACCCAGAGCTTAGACAAGGATGAAGTGGTAGAATTGTCCTCAGTCTTAGCTCTGAAACAGTCAAAAAAGTAAAAACAGGGAGCAGGGAAGTGCAGTGCAATGGTGAACCATTGATCTGACCCAGGCAGACATAAAGTAAGTGGAGTGGATGTTGTCGTGGGATCAGGTAAAACAGCCTGGCATGCAGAAGTGGCAACCAGGCAGCAAGGTCAGTGGAAGAGCAGACTGGTTGTGTTGAAGCTATTTTTTTTCCCCATCAGAAGTCAAGAAGCAGGGAGATAAACGCCAGCAGCAGCCATCAGTGAGTAGCCCCAGCAGCTCTGTATACACTTCTACTACCTCGTCCATAAATCACAAAAACATTGGATTTTCCAGTGATTAACTACAAAACTGTATTCGTCTCATAGTTAATGTACAGATTTGGACTAACTCTGTCTGGTTTTTGATGCAAAGTTGTTTTCCTTTTTGTCCGTTTTGCATGGAAACTTCTCCCTTTTCTGCTGCAGGTTTCATGCTCTTAGTTGATATTAACATACTGTATGTTGTCTGGGAGCAGATTTCAGAGCAGATGGAAATGTTCTCGTCTGAAACAGCGAGAGGATCATTTCATGGAGTGGATTGTAGAGGGAGCAGAAAGGGGGGATTTTTCTCTTTTTCTTAATAATATTCACACGTATTTCCGTGTGTGGGTTTCGAGTTTTAGTGCACATGAATGTTATTTTAGGGAACATTTTTCAAAGTCAGAGTAGTAATCAGTTTTAATAACATTTGACAGTACACGCAAACTGCAATGGTACTAATTCCATTGCTTTAAACATATCCTGCCAAATTAATGATGTGCCAAAAATCTTCAATTGTCTCTTTGTATATTTGTAAGTATTTTAGAGGAATGATAACTAGGAAAGGAGAAAACAATTAGGATGTGGTTTGGCTGGGAAGACCAATTGTAAAAAAATACAAAACACAAAGCTTCCTGTCCATCATTTTCTCCAAAAATACTTTTATCATCAGATTTTCACCTCTAATTCCAACAGCAGAATAATTCCCATAAAGCAATATTCTAATATAGCAACAATCAGATTATAGTAATTCTTCTCTCCACTGTCATATGTTATTTCAGTGCCCTCTTTCTTAGATTCCTTTGATGGTCAGCCTCAATAGAGGAAAGAGCCACCTACACCAAATTACCAAGAAAAACAGAAACCTCCCACGGCCTGAGGAGAAGAAAGAGAATCTGCCGGCCAAACAGGCAGCCATCTCCCACATGGTCAGCCTCACCACTCTCTCTCTTTCTGTGTGTGTGTGTGTGTGTGTGTGTGTTGGGGGTGTCCTGGCAGCGTGGGGTGACAGGGGGAATCTGAGGATGTGGGTGGACAGTGACAGGCCCTGAGAGCACATGAAGGTGGAGAGACAATGAGGGAGCATGAAGAGGGGAGAGAGAGCAGAGCAGAGTTTCAACGTGTTCATTTCATTTATAAAACCCATCGTACTGCCAGCACTATTCTGCAGAGACAACACACAAAAAAACTACATTATCTTTTCAAAACAACCTCTATGGAAAGTAACCAGTATATTTGGTTATTTATTTACATAAGACCTTGTCATATGAGTGTCATATAGTTTTAATCATTTCCAAGAAAAGAACTGATATGTAAATTTCTACAAAATGTTCTTGAAGATGCTTATGTCATTTGGTAATGGAGAATATGTAGGCAGTGTTCAATGGGTTTATTTTCTATGACTTACTTCCAGTTAATTGCCGCATTACAGCATGCCCCTTGATGTTGTAAAAATGTACCATTGGTCTACATGCAAGCATACAGTTCAACATGAACTGTATGCTTGCATGAATATTTACTTGAGTTTAAATGGATTTCTCAGTTTTTTTAGTCATTAAGACTTTGCAGGAAATTTGTCTGGAATTCAACTGCATATAAACTACTAAATATTAAATTTCTGGTTGTTTCTTTAAAACTCTGTAAGTTGGTGTTTACTGCTGTCTGACACAGAATAACAACAATCATAACAATAACAGCAGCAATAGCAGTAGCAATAGCCAGGGAAGGATGCCAACAGGACTGCGAAGGCTCGGCCCAGAACCCAGGGTTTCCTGCGAGATGAGAAAGCACAAAAAAAAAACTCCGGGGAAAAAGCAAAGTTAGCAATATGCATTGATGTTACATGAATGCACACAGATGGAGAGGAGGAGGAGGAGAGAGGAGCTCAGTGCATCATGGGAAGTCCCCCAGCAGTCTAGGCCTATAGCAGCATAACTAAGGGCTGGTCCAAGGTGAGCCTGGTCGGCCCTAACTATAAGCTTTATCAAAAAGGAAAGTTTTAAGCCTACCCTTAAACGTAGTGGGTGTCTGCACCCCGGACCGAATCTGGAAGATGGTTCCACAGGAGAGGAGCTTGATAGCTGAAGGCTCTGCCTCCCATTCTACTTTTAAAGACTGTAGGAACCACCAGTAAGCCTGCATACTGGGAGCGCAGTGTTCTAGTGGGATAATACGGTATTATGAGCTCTTCAACATATGATGGTGCCTGACCATTAAGGGCTTTGTAAGTTAGGAGAAGGATTTTAAATTCTATTCTAGATTTTACAGGAAGCCAATGTAGTGAAGCTAAAATGGGAGAAATATGATCTCTTTTTCTAGTTTTAGTCAGTACACATGCAGCTGCATTCTGGACCAGTTGGAGAGTCTTTAGAGACTTGTTAGGGCAGCCTGATAATAAGGAATTGCAATAATCCAGCCTAGAAGTAACAAATGCATGGACTAGTTTTTCTAGTAAAACAACAGATGCGGTCATTTCATTGGAAGTTGGCTTTAACTTGAATTAATTTCCTTCAGCTGTTTCTGGACAATAGTGAATTTATATCCCTGAGTACCTCATTAAATAAAAAGTACAATTTTGTTTTTATTCTTTTCTTCAGTCCAGTAACTTCATCACCCATAGCGTCACATAGAAGAAAGATGAAACAGCAAAATAAAGTCAGGGAACATCACGTAGATTTGGGGTTTGGAACTATTTGCTGTTTAACAGAGAGACTGTGGAACACAAAGGGATTATGTAAGTCAGTGCAGTGATGGCAGCAGCAGATAAATGTTGATTGATCTTGTGATGAGGAAGCTGGAGGGGAGCGGGGCCCCCGCTGCTTTCAGCCCCGGCTGACTCTGGAGCCGATGCTGAAATAAAAGACTGGTAATCGAGCGGCCGGCATGGTGTGGGCGCACCGAGCGTTCGGCCATAAAACCCCAAAGGCCTCATCAGCGAACCCCCCCTCCTTTTCTTTCTCTCCCCCTCCCCCCATTTCCCACCTCTAGTCCCTTCTCTTATTTTCTTCTTTCTCCTTTGATTTCCTCTATTCATTTCTCCTCTGCTTCCCTTCTCCACTCTCTCTTTTCTTTCTTTACCTTTTCTACTCTTTCCTATACTTCCTTTCCTATTTCCTCTCCTCTTCTTTCATTCCTCCTTTCTCCTGTACTCCCTCCATTTCATCCTGTTTCTTGTCTCTCCAATTTTCCCCATCTTTGCTTGTTTTTCTCCTCCACACCAATACCATGCCTCATTTCTCATCTTATTCTCTTCCTCTATCCTTACACTCCTCCACTACTAACTTTTTTCCTTCTTCCTCTACTCTGCTTCTATCCATCCTGTGTCCTTCATTTTCTCCTTTTTATGCTCTTTCATCTCTTTCCTTATACCCTTCCGCTCCTTATCTTTCTCCTTCTCTCCTATCATCTGTCTGTAATTCCTTTTGCTCTTTCCATTCTCTCATTTCTTTCCTCCCTTTGTTTTCTACTTCTTCTCAGTTTTTTTCTCTTTCTCATTTCTCCTCCCTCCTCTTTTTCCTCATTCCTTCCTTCCTCCTCTCTTTCCTCTTCTTTGCGTCTCCTTTCCTTTTTCTCTTCTTCATCCTCACTACAGACCATCTTCTCCTTCTCCTCTCCTCCTCTCTTATCTGGCAGGGCTTTCACTCATCTCTCACTTCTCTGCCACAGTGTGCAAACATTGTTGCGTCCGTGGGCGAGACAAGAGAAAAACAGGCCACATTATCTGAGGACGTCCCAGCCAAACTGTTTCCTCATCTGAGTTTGTGGAGGCGGACGAGAAACATTCCTGAAAATGCGAAACATCCAGATGAGGCTTATTAACGCCGGGGCTTTTCAAACGCTTTCAGTGTTCTGGAGAATCTTAGGAGCTTTTGTGGTGGCTGAGCTATTGTCAATGGGCTGCTCACACAATCAGCATCTTATGTTTTTAGACTGAGCAGCCTCACTGTGGTCTAAATACACTGCTGTGAATGACCTACTGTATACAAGGTTCATCATATGATGCTTATTGTTGTGGGGTCATAGTTTCTGACTGCATTGTTGAAGAACAGCAGTAATGATTAAGTGCATTTCTTTTAAGGCCTGATGGGAAGTTAAAGATCAGGTCACGCTGGGTAAATGACTTAACTGTTCACTTATAAACAGTGTTTGTTGTTTAAAAGTTACATCCAACCACAACCACAAAAAACTCATATTTTCACATGTTGAGCTTGTAAGTTCATTATTGATCCTCTAAACAAGCGCTGACAAAACAATCTGCCAGGATTATGCAAAGTGAAATTTAAAACCAGCACCAATGAACACAAAGTCAGATGAAAGATGCAAACAGGAAAATACATGCTGATTTGCACTCAGAAGCACACATTTTCAACTCTGCTCAAGTTTTCAAAGTTTCAGCGTGAGTGTATACTGTTTGACTCCACTTTGTGAATGGACAGATACACCAGCAGAAAGGAGAGACTCTGGAGGAAAAGAAAAAGAACAAGTGTTGTTCCTGAAATCAGTCTGTCTGAGCTGTCACACACACACACACACACACACACACACACACACACACATACATACAGTTATGTGTGTTGTAACAGCAAACATCTGTATTGTCAAGTAGGAGAGGCATGATGACATGATATGACACAGGCCATGTCATGAATCACTCACTTCACTCAGGGTGCAACAAACTGTTCCTGCTGCTGCTTAGCTTGGCTTATTAGCCAGCTGGTTAGCTGACCAGCATGGAGAAATATCTGAGTCAGTTCACACTGTCATGTGACGCTAAGCCCAAACTAGCTAAATTGAGAAAATATTACAACAGTTATATTGAGTTTGGTTTTATTGAGAACAGTGACAGGAAACCAAAATGCATCATGTGTCTTCAGGTGCTAGCGAACAAAGCCATGAAGCCAGCCAAGCTAAAGTGACATCTGATTACAAAGCACCCGGAATATGAGGGCAAAACAAAAGAAAGAGCGAGGAATACACTCGCCAGAAAACACAGATGGTGAACCGGGCCACAACTTTAGAGAAGGACTGTCATTTCTGCAAGCTGTATAAATGCTGTCAAGTTGAGTCCAAATGCAATTTGAATAAAATGACCCTTTGTTTAAAAGTATATAAATGGTATTAACATTCAAATTGAAATGTGTTTCTGTTTATCATTTTTAGGTTGAAAAGTTTTAGAGTACAAATAGTTCCAATGGCATCTAAGAGTACAAATGGTAGTAAGCATATGCTTAATCAGTGTTACCATTATGAAGGGGTCCTTGTAAAAAATTCTCCCCTGTAATTTCTCCCCAAAAAGTTTGAGAAGCCATTTAAACCACTATTTACAAGACAGTTTGGGAAATAATTTTACTGTTCATCTTCATTTTCTCTTCCAAATAAGTTCGACTAACCTGGAGGTTTGTTTCCAGCTTGTCTGATCATGTGACTGCTTGTGTGTCTTGACACATCAGACTTGTTTTTAGTGATGTCACTGTGTTCCCATATCTCAGCTATAAACATTGAGAATACAATCCTTATTATTATTATTATTATTATTATTGTTATTATTGATAGAAATACTTGCCAAAGCTACAAGAAAAGTTGCAATGAATTGAAATTATTCTACACTTAGCTCACACACACTGATACGTTTCAGAGGCCAATGTTTCACAATACACAACAACTCCACAGACCACTGTAATGGTTTTATTTGGAAGTAAATCTTGGGATTCATCTGTGCTGTTGGGGATACAACAAAATAAGGGAATATATCTTTGTGGAGATGCTCCTGTATACCCTCATCATTGTACAACCAATGTGATACACACACACACGCACATATATGCAAGCTGTGATGTCCAGGTTAGGTGACTATGGTAAAACTCTGTTTCTGTAATAAACCTTGTGTGTATGTGTGTGTGTGTGTGTGTGTGTGTGTGTGTGTGTGTGTGTGTGTGTGAATTAGCATGTTAACAGACAGTTAATTCCCTGCCTGTGCTCATCTCCAGGATCTGGCAGAGGCAGCAGATGATCTACGGCTACTGACAAGGGACACAATAAATATGGCCTGTAAAATGGGGGACGGCCTCATTAGTCACAGCTTTCATTATAGCATGACAGCATGTGTGTTTGCGTGAGTGTGTGTGCGTGTGTGTGTGTGTGTGTGTGAATGTGTCATCCTTTCACGTATGCATGTACATGTATATTCAAAGTGTGTGAGTGTGTGTGTCTAAGTGCAAGTGTCTCATTATTATCAGTGTTGGGCTCTGGTAGAATGTTGAAAGGGTTGTCCCACTGGGCTATCAGTGTGGCCTTAGCTGCTCTGTCAACCAATCTGTCACATTAATGTGTGTGTGTGCATGTGTTTAATGTCTCTGTCAAACACTCCCGCCATTTACTCACAGAGTGATTATACATTAGCAAGGAGGAACGTTTCCCCTCTGCCTGCCTGTATGTGTGTGTGTGTGCGTGTGTGTGGTATGCTGGCCAGGCTTCACCACTTGAAGGGTGTATGTTGGTTAGCATAAAAGGCATCAATGAATTTAATGACGCAGCTCTTTGAGACTTTTTAAATTTTTTGGGACCTAATGGCTCAGATATTGAAAATACAGTGTTGGAGTGACTGTGATGCTCAGAAAGATTTATTAACTCACTTGGAAAAAACTAGTTGTGTTTACTTGCCATTTTTATGTTCCATCCATCCGTCCATCCATTTTCCACCATTTATCCAGGACTGAGTTGCGGTGGCATCAGACTGAATAATGAAACCCAGACATCCTTAGCTCCAGCAATGCCTTCTAGCTCCTCTTGGGGGATCCCAAGACGTTTCCAAGCCAGAAAAGATATGTAGTCTCTCCAGAGTGTTCTGGGTCTGCCCCGGGGTCTCCTACCAGCTGGATGTGCTTGGAACACCTCCAGAGGGAGGTGTCCAGGAGGCATCCTAACCAGGGGCCCAAACTACTTCAGCTGGCTCATTTTGATGCAAAGGAGCAGTGGCTCTCATTTTGGCTGCTTGTATCTGCTATCTCATTCTTTCAGTCACTACCCAGCTCGTGACCATAGGTGAGGGTTGGGATGTAGACCAATTGGTAAATTCAGAGCTTTGCCTTCTGGCTCAGCTCTTTCTTCATTTTCATGATGTAGATTCATTAAGACCTTGGGTAAGCACAAATTTTCTGTGCAAGTTGAGACATTTTCTAATCGCATACTCACCCCAATTCACGTTGCCTTTCTATTAACTTTGTATGCTGCTGTGCCTTGTCTAAAATTCACTTTGTGTTCTGCTTGAATACACCTTTATTAATGCTGTTGTGACGGGCCCTTATGGGGGAAAGAATGAATGTTTCTGATCAGGACAGAAATGCAATGATGACTGTGTGTGAGTGCTGATACAAAGTTTCAGTAAGTTCAAAAGGTTTCATACATCATTTAATGCAGACAGTTCATTACCTAGGACCTGTCTAGTGAGTCACCCTACTTTTCACTTGGTGTATTCTGGGACAGTTTCAGACCAGAACTCATTATTGTTTTAATTTATAAAATAATAATGTAATCAAATCCCATCCTATGGATGCAATACGTTGGGACAAAACTGCACCATGAACAGGAGGTCAGAATTCACAGCTGCAGTCTGCGACAGTTACTCTGATGTTGACTGTAAGGTGTGCTGCCTAGTGGTTGCAGATCACTGTGGATCAAGAGCCACACATGGAATTGTTTACAAGATTGATTTTAGCATTACTGTTCATTCATCACCTCCTGTGTGACACCACAGTGTCATGCCAGGGTACTGCTCAGTTTACCACCAGTACAGGACAGGACCAAATGAGACAGTACAGTACAGGGCAGGACCGAATGAGACAGTACAGTACAGGACAGGACAGAATGAGACAGTACAGTACAGGACAGGACAGAATGAGACAGTACAGGACGGGACAGTAGCAAAAAGAGAACCCAGCAGTGCATGAGAATCAGCAGTATTTCCACTGTGGAACAGTGTGATGGCAGATCAGTCAGACCACAGCAGCACTCAGCAGCTCTGCAGGGTAGTGTGGAGCAGAGGTGGATGGTGACGGGGACGATGACTGTACATTACAGCTATGACACTTTACCCTGGAACTTTACAGGGGCGGCTACATGTTTATATTAGCAGGGTGTGAGGCTTGACGGCATATGCATATACAGCACACACAGCTTGTATACTGGCACCATTTACATCAACAAGGAGGACATTACACAAAATACCTGCTGAACTGATCATATTAGGTTTTTTTTATACTTTATATACCATATATATTTTAGATTATGATATATTTATCTTTCTTTGTTTAATAGCACTACTTTTGGAAACAGGCATTTGAATAAATAACAAAAGTTGATGAAAGAGAAAGAAAGAAATCGAGAAAGAAAAAGAAGCCTGTGTGTATATGCCTGTGTGTTTGTGCTTGTGTATGTGTATTCTTGTGGTGTACCTCTAGTTGTGGGTTATACATGCCTTATGGTGAACCTCTGCCACTTCAACAGACACTGTTAGAGAGTTGCATGGAAGATTCAGTACTAGCTGGTAAAATTAATTTGACGCCATTCAATATCCATGTCCAAAAATTTGTATTGTAGCAATGTTTATCATACATGAAGAAAAGTCTATCTTTCAAATCTATCTTAATGCAGTACTCACATGCCCATATGTATATTTTTAAGGGTTATAGGTCACTGTAATCATTCCTCCTCTCCGGTGCCACATATAAATGTGGCACCATTTAAAAGGAACATGCATTTGTGGGATTAGCAGCAGAGCTGAGTATGTGGCTTGCGCCCATGAAAAATATGCCAAATCTTCTCTGCCAATGGCAAACAGCTTATTTTGCTGTTGCTATTGACTCTTGTTTTGAGCTTCTGGTACCCCCAGGTGCTGCCAGGAGGCCTGCCATGACTGCCCTTCACCGTCAGGCCCATTTGTGCTGGTGTCGGCAACACGTGCACTGGAACCTGAACATGTGGAGGAACGTTATGTTCAGCGATGAGTCCAGATTCTGCCTACGGCAGTTGGATCGTAGGGTCAAAGTGTGGAGAAGACGCGGAGAACACTATGCTGATTGCTGCACCGATAGAGTAACATCTTTTGGTGGATGCAGTGTGATGGTGTGGGGCGGCATCTCCCTCACTGGAAAAACAAGGCTTGTCATCATTGGAGGCAATCTCAATGCAGAGAGATATCGAGATGAGATTCTGCAACCAGTGGCAATCCCATATCTCCACAGTCTGGGACCAAACTCTATCCTCCAAGATGACAACGCTCGCCCCCCACAGAGCGGGGTTCCAGAATTTGGGAGTGGAGAGGATGGAATAGCCTGCCAGCAGTCCTGACCTCAACCCCACTGAACACTTGTGGGATCAGCTCGGGCATGCTGTTCATGCCAGAGTGACCAACACAACCACGTTGGCTGCCTTGCGACAAATGCTGGTTGAAGAATGGGATGCCATCCCGCAGCAGTGTGTGACCAGGCTGGTGACCAGCATGAGGAGGAGGTGCCGGGCTGTTGTGGCTGTGTATGGTTCTTCCACATGCTACTGAGGCTCCTGTTTGTTAAATGAATTAATTGTTAAATTGCCAATATGTCTTGTTTCTTCAAACTTCAATCATCCAATCCACCAAACACCAAACAAGAGTCAATGGCAGAATAAGCTGTTTGGCACTGGCAGAGAAGATTTGGAAAATTTTTCATGGGCGCAAGCCACATATTCAGCTCTGCTGCTCATCCACAAATGCATGTTCCTTACAAATGTGGCACCATTTAAAAGGGAAATTAACAGGCTTTCCAACTGTATAATATTTATTGCCAAGAAGCATTGTTACAACAAAGAAATAATCTACCAAACACACATTTCCTTACTTTTTGTGCTATGTTTAGGATGAAGCTGGCAATTTTCAAAATTGTTCTGATTGTCAACAAATCTCATGTGCAGAGCCAAACCAACAATGAAATGATCCTGCTTACAAATATTATCCAGTGTCTGATATATCTTATTCCTCTGTGCTGTAGAGCTCCACTGTTGTCCAAAAACCATTAAAGCACGTCAATGAATTGAAAAAAACTGAACATGAATCTCTGTGTGTTAAGTACAGAGCTGGAGTCAGAATGCGGTTAGCCTAGCTTAGCATAAAGACTGGAAGCAGGGGGAAACAGACCTGTGTTGTGCTTTGTCAGGAAACAATTCCAGCATGCAACTCCCTGCAAAAACACATATCTTCAGCCAGTTTTACATTTCTGTTTATGTACAGTGTAGGTCAAACAGGTTTAGAAGTGTTGGCAGGTGCATTTTTGAATCTTGGACAGAGCCAGACTATCTGTTTCCCCCTTTATGCTAAGCTAGGCTAACCACATCCTGACTCAAGCTCTTAACAAACAGACATGAGATTGACTGAGATAACTATTTATCTCACTCATGAGAACATGAATAAAGCAGATCTACAAAACAAAATGTTGTTACAGTATTTTTTGTGTACAAATCTCTTGATTAACATTATAACTCAGCAGTGTTGTGCAAAGCAGTATTATAAGTCAGTTTAACCCCCACTAAGCTGTCATTCAGGCCATACAAGACAAGGCATGTGTCTGTATAACAGAGGTTTCAGCCCCACTCAGCTTTCTTCTTTATGCATTTCTCTAGCTGCTCTTTTCTCTTTTCTTCTCCTCTGTCTTGGACTGATATCAGAGAGTTTCCACTTGCTTTTATGTTTCACACAACGAGCGATGAAAGCTGTCAGTCTGTGATGCAACAAAGCTTACAGTCATGGTGGCAGGAAAGCTGCTTTAAAGAAAGAATTGTGGATGTGGGAGCGGTGACTTTCAGAATTAAGGGTATAATGATCTTCCACCTCAAGAAAAATGAGATTAGTGTGCATTCCGGTGGGCACTGGTGTGACATTAGAAAGACTGTCCTGTTGATGTGTCTGTCTGAGCAGGACATTGAAGGAGCTGCTGCTCAATGTAAAAGCTGCTCTGGGTCAAAGTGTCAGCTTAATGCTTTGAATTTGTTTCCACAGGTCTGTCCAGACTAGTTTGAACAAAGGTAGCATCATAAAACAACCTGATACAATAATAATACTGTTATTTTATCTAATTTTTACATCCGCAAATGGATCTAAAATGCAAATGCCATCAACAGTACTGACTTTTCAAAAATGAAAATCAGCGTGCGTGTATATACATATATACACATATGATGAATTGTTCTATTGTAGGCCTATATGTATTTTGAGAGAAGATTTTAGTCTTTCACTTGGGATTAATGTTGACTCTCATGGAACAAGAAGCTGGATGATAGGCTGTTCATGGGATTAATGTTCTGCTTTAGGATTGTTTTTCTGTCGTTGCTTTATTAAGCAGAATGTATTGACACTACTGAAAGCATGAAGTTGGGTAGGAGTGATGTGGGTGAAGTATTATCCCACTAAATAAAGAGAAAATGTTAGAGGCAGTGGTCCACCCGACAAACATGATAGTGCACATTGTGGACAGGCAATGATCTGAACATCCAAAATAAGCTGTTGTTAGAGTTCAGGCAACTTCATTCAAACATCTTATTCACAATAACAAGTGATTAATATTTATATATGTCACGATTATCTTATTAACTATTTGAAATTCCTGCTGAAAACAAAGTACATTTTCCTGCAATGTAAAGGCTTTCAACTACAAATACGTAGTGTGTGGTTTTTTATTTGGCAGAGGCATACAACGGTGAGGTGGGATTTCTTGTTTCCACAGCTAATGGATGAATGCCTTGTGATATTATTAACTAACTAACTAACTAGAATATAATTTAAACCAAAGGTTACTGCTGTAATGTATTTTTACTCAAAACATTTTTGAAAGTCACTAAAATTTAAACAGTAAGTAAGTTTTATAAGTAAACTCTGCACATACATCAATCATTCTGCCCAGTGAAACTCCAACTGTAGGAACAAGTAGAAAAACACATTTCTGAGTGGACTTTAGGAGGACTTAGGTTTATTCCTTGGGGGTTTCTTATATTTCAAGTTGGCTGACACCTATCACACCCTTTCACAAGTTTATCTTTACAACAAATTCCTGCCTACAAAGAAGAAATGTATTTTAAATGCAGTAATGAGTTCTTTAAATCAAATGTGTCAATCAAACATCATTACCGGCTGATGACATTGAATATTGTTTCATATATTGGGCATTGAAAGTCCTTAATAAGCCTTTCGGTTCTCCATATATGGGCACTTACAGTCAACAGTGTGGGGGCGGTCACTGCTGTTTATTGATCTGTCAGTTGAAGATGGGTCAGATTTAAATTTAAACCAAATAGCTTTCTCACTTTGACAGTTGCACACTCATCGTCTTTCTCCACCCCACTCACACACACAAACACACACACACATTTGCATGTACACACCCCAGTTGCTGTACTCCCACAGAGAGAAAGTATGTGGGCTACAAAAGCAAACTGTATCCAGTGTGGGTTTTGTCTTGATGTCTGTGACAATTAAATAGACATTAGTAAAATAAAAAAAGATTGTGTAGTCTCTCATATAAAACTCTAGCCAGTAATATACGCTGAAAAGTTTATAATACTTAAAAATGAACTAGAATACAGCATTAACTCCAAAATGTAGTTACTGTGTGTTTGTTTGTTTTCTGTGAATAATGATATGATGTGATGATGATGTCAATACAAAAGTGTGATTTTCTTGAGATTGGAAAATATTAATTTTGTGAATAACCCAAACTGTTAAATAGTGATCATTAAATAAATAAGGGATTTTAATATGTGGTCTAAAATTAGTAAGAGTAGTGAAATATCTGTCAGAGGTTGTTTTATTGAATCTAAGGTCACTATATTGTAAACGAAGTGCTGGCACTGACACACAATCTGTCTCTAAAGGTAATATTATAAGAGTATTATTGCCATCTGTCTGTCTTTATCAACCCCTGCTAACCACAGGCACGCTATCAGTCACTATACAGTAGGTACATTCAAGGGACATTACAGGGATTTTCCCTGGTTTGCTGCTGCAGTAGGTTACAATAACTATGTGCTGATGTCAAATGTAAGCAATGACATAACGGTCTTGTGTCTGCTAATTATAGATGATTATTAGACTTGCATGAGTTGTGATGATCAAGAAAAAACAAAAGAAGTCTCTTATGTTGATAAAACAAAGCTAGTTGTATCAAGATCACAAAACAGTTCTCCTGTTTTGGACTAAGCCCTTTGGTTCCAGTCAAGGGAAATTTTAATGCTACAGCTTACAATGATATTTTAGACAATAGTGTGCTTCCAACTTTGTGGCAGCTGTTTGGAGAAGGGTCTTCCTGACATTTCCTCCATGTACAAAGCCAGCTCCATAAAAAAATGCTGACTGGCCTGCGTAGAGCCCTGACCTCAACCCCATCCAACATTTTGGGATGAACTGGAACGTCGACTGTGAGTCAGGCCTTATCACCAACATCAATGTTCAACTTCACTGAGACACATCTGTAACATCTGTTCAAAGTTGGAAACCTTCTTCCCTCACTTTTCATGTGAACAACCTGAGTGCAACATGATGAGTGTCTTTAAGACATTTAGTTTTCTCACCAAATATTATTTTGTACTTTGCCAACACTGAATACAAATAAGAGTCAATACATAGCAGCATAACAGCTTCTGTCTCACCTGTATACGGCTTCATTCAACACAAGAAGTTCCTGGTTCTTTGTCATCCATATCAATAGAAAAAATGGCAGTTAGTTTTAGTTTTTAATTTAGAGGAAGTCCTTGATGAAAGTATGCATAAAGCGAATGGCCTGGGAGCAGCCTTGAAAGGCAGCATACACAATGCATTCTGGTTGTTTCTCCTTTAGGGTGAAGTCTACAGCCTTTTTCTCAGTTTTCTCTGAACATAGGGAACATAATTTTCCTAAATTATTGCACATTTCTATTACATAAGTGACTATAGTTTCTTTCCAGTTGTGAAATTCATCTACAACCATAGTCTATTTGCCATAACCAAGATCCTTCTCTAACCTTAATCATAATGTAGTTGCCATGTGCAGATGCTCTAATAAGAAATTTGAAAGACATCGCTATTGAATATAATCTGGAGTTTTTCAGAATGGTCTAATATCACTGTTCAGTCCGGTGATAGGTTTGGGTGTCCATACACTTGTGCTCCATTCTCACATGATAACAAAAATAAAAATAATTCGACCTCTCATCATTTGCAATATTCAACTTAAGTATCTTACCATTCTGGAAAAAAACAATGTGATATGGAAATGCCATACTAACAGACTTTAATATAATATGATGGTAAACAGCCTTATTGAGCAAATGACAGTGGCACTGAAACACATTAGAAATATCTAGTAAGGTCTGTGCACCACAGTGGGACATCCCTTACTCGTTGAAAGCATATTTAATACACAGCAGACTCCAGCTCTGACGTCATTTTTAAAAATCTTTCGGACAATCATTTGCAAGACCATATCCTTCCTGACAAGTGTCAACAAGCACTGGTATGTTTGTGCTTACACAATATGTCCCCAACTATTTCACACACAGCACTATACTGTAAAAAGGACAATTCAAGTGTGAGTTCTCGCTCTCTCTCTCTCTTTTCACCTACACACACACACACACACACACACACACACACACACACACCGTGCAGGCATGTGTTAAATGAATACAGCTATTATTGACAGTGTTTATTGACTAGTGTGTTGATTAATGTGAGGGATGTGTGTGTGAACGTGACACTCTGAAGCTATTTAAAATCACAGTTAAACGTTTCAGTAGTCACACCTTATCTTATTTGTAAAGACATGGGCTTGAATTGATGACTTATCATTGCCCCTCTTTCAGTTTCATCATTTTTATCATTATTTGTATCACTAGTTAGTAGCAGTAGAAATATTAGAAGCAGTGCTAGCAATGTTAAAGTGAAACAGTATTAGTGATTATAGCACTTTTAAACCTGAAAAAGGCTTCCGTGAGGCAAACAGAATAAAACAGAATGATACAGAATGTATCACAGAAAGAATAAAATAGACGTGATACAATATATGAACAAAACAATAAAGCAGGTCACAGTCTTGAAAATGTCAGATGACCCAAGTTTGGTTTTGTTTGTCCTTTTTCACTGAGATTCAGAGAAGTAACCAACCATTCTTAGGGCCTTTAACTCAGGGTTGTATCTATGGGGGGATTTAGATATGTGCTATTGTGTATTTGAGACTGTTTGAAATCCTGTATGGATTCAGAAGTTATATGATGGAATATGATATAACTTTATATGCAGAAATCGGTGTAATGCCACATTCCTAAAAAAAAATGAACAAAGCAAGACTGAAAGATTGAAATATTTTAAACATATTTGCTGAAAAGGTTGAAAGCTCTGGAAAAAAAAAACTAGTAAGTGGACCTTGAGATAAGATTATGTTGTCAGATTAATGTTCAAAAGGTCAAGAATAAATTTTGACATTCAAAGAGGTTTGTGATGATCTGTTGGACATGGAATCCAAATAAATCTAAAAAAATAAAAAATAAATTCTTCTTACACATAAGCTGTAGTGCTTGTGTGATCAGATAGAGAGCCCTGCTGGAATGTCAACTAGCTTTAGCAATATGATCTGGACCACAGATTACAATCTTCTAAGGTTCTTTCCAGCAACCAACCCTCTGATGTCAGGAAAACAACTGTGTGAAATAAATAATCTGCCAAAACGATCTGAACTGACAATAGTAGCAGTGTCCATGTTCAGGTAAGCTGCAGGGTATCCTTCCCTTTCTAACATTAGCAGTGAACATTTGACCTTGTCAAAAGTCTGACACCCTAACATCAGTGATAAAACAATATTTGAGTTACAACATGATAGTGATAATGTGGCTATGCAACACACACAAACACACATATACACAAGATGGAAACTATATTCCACCCAAGGTGCCCAATATTTTCTGTTTTCTGTCTGTCAACTTTCTCCACCCACGAAGGGACTTTACAAGCTCAAACAAAGCAGTATGACCTGTATGTGTATGTGTGTGTGTGTGTGTGTGTGTGTGTGTGCGTGAGAGAGAGAGAGAGAGTGAGAGAGACAGACACACACACTTCCTGAGGAGTCCACAGGAGGGCACACAATTTTCTGTTGACTAATAAACAAATAACTGCAACCAACTCTGTTAAATAAAATAACAGTATTTATGAGGAAAACATAAACAATAGCAGAGTTTTGAAACACTACACATTAAGAGAGAATCACCAGTGTTTTTTTTTAGATGTTATGACCTCATAATTGCTTTTAATTTTTTAATTGTTCTTATTCTTATTTATTTATTTGTTTGTTTGTTTGTTTATTTATCTATTTATTTGCCTCATTGTCAAATCCTACTCTTTTACTTTTTAGCATTGTTAATTTATCTTGTTTTTAATCGATATCGCCATGTATTCTTTTGTTGTTTGTTGTTTTCTTGTTTGTCTGTATCTCGGCAACAATGAAATCAAGGGTTCTCCCTCAATGCGTCTCCAGAACTTTCAAATAGCTAAATAAAGTGATGATGATGATGATGATGATGATGATGATGATGATGATGATGATGATGATGATAAATAAATATAAATAATATAATGGTGATGTAAAATAATTCAAAAGTAAAAAAAATCTGAAATTAATCATTAATTAAACATTTCCTCTCTTAGTTCAGTCATCATCATTATCGACCACCACAGTCACCTTTTAAGATAAATGTTCATTTAGTCTTTGTGTTTATTTCACATGGCCCACCACCAACGCCTCTATAAATATTGGTTTCCTTTTGCTAAGCTCTATAAATATCTCTAAATGACTATATTTAACTCCTCAGTAAACCAAATATATTCTTTCCTAGAGCATAGTCAAATCAGACTGACAAAAGTTTCCGAGCCCATGAGGCCTATCGCACTCAAAGGAATAAATTCCGCTCCCCTGTCCGTCTCATTTGATTGTGGTTATGCCAGAGCAGTTCTCTCTCTCTCAGCTCGGTAAAACTCGTCACTTTCCGATGATCATATTCCGGATTCGAAACCAAATAAGGAGCCTGGGGGTGTTCCCCTGCACACCGGATTCAACCTTTTATGGGTTAAGAAACTCAACCGGAATTCCTCTTTTGATATCAGAGCGCGATTAGATAGAAGATATACGAGGGTAAATGTAAAAAAAGAATAATATTTTATAGAATTGTTAAGAAATGAGGGTCGCGGATGCTCACTGTGGTATGTTTTGTTTTTATGTTGATTTAAGGCCGTTTATCTCTGTTTCGAAGCGAGTGGAAAAAGTCCGTTTTGGCTCTTCTGCAGCAGCGGGTTCTCCACTGAGTGATTCCCTGAAGCGTCACGGAGCCAACCTCTCCGCTCTCCTCGCCCCTCCTACTACCATATTTGGTTAATGACGTAGCGGCCATATTCAAAAGGTTCCCCATATACATCCTCGTGCCAGGGCCGCTGCTCTCAATAAGTGATTACTTGAGACTGTGTTAACTTTGTCACTAGAGCGCATGAAGCGCACCAGAAACACGGAGCTCATCCTCTCACACGCAGTGACAGACAGAGACATGCAGTGGTGACCCACGCTTGTCTGGGTTACACACAGTTATTTATCTAAAGCTTTGGAGGGAAAGAACAGAAAGAGACAAAAAGGAGACCGAGCAGACGCAGCAGTGTTTTACCCACAATGACAGCTAAAACTCTGGAGAAAGTACCGGTGAATCTCGGGGGGTTCGTGCATCCCGTAGCCGAGAGTGTGTACTCAGTGGATGACATCGCCACCAGCTTGCCGACCTCTGTGGCTATCTTCCCCAACACCGATTTAGGAACGCATTATGACCCGCTTAATGTGACAGCAGGTAAGATGAAAGACCGATGGTTTGATACTTTTTGAGTGCATATTGAAGAAACAAGTTGTCTGTCTCCTGCTTTACTTTACGTTTCTATGTTTATTTCACTCATTTTGAGGTTATCTCCAAATCCTTTTAAAAGCTGCTTCAGAGAATAATAAAAATAATTGTTTTTCCTCAGCCTGTTATGGTAAAAAAGTTAGTTAGTCATTCCATATGTGTAACATACAATGTCACAACGTTATGAGAGCAGCATCAAATTCTCTGACTTTTCTTTGAATGGCAGTCTGTGCGTAATAGTTCAGAGACGCGCTTACTTTCTCTCACACACTTTCCTGTCTAGTGTGAACAAGTTAATTAATCTTTGTTGTGTTCTCTCACTAATGATCTGTGTTTTTTTTTCATCCGCAGATGGCTTGATGAGCGCAGACATGAGCGTGGAGAAGCGGTCTCTGGACCTCTCCTACCCCAGCGGCTTCTCTCAGCCTGCCCCCCACCGTAACCAGACCTTCACCTACATGGGAAAGTTCTCCATCGACTCTCAGTATCCAGGTAACTGGAACCCCGAGGGAGTGATCAATATTGTCTCGGGCATCTTCAACGTGGCCCAGCCGCCGCCTCCTCCTCCTCCCTCCTCCTCAGCGTCCTCCTCCCCGGCTTCCTCAGGATCTCCCAATCACTTTTCCAGCGGAAATTTGAGTTGCACCATGGCGCATCAGAGCCAGGCAGAGATGGACCACCATCACCACCTGTACTCCCCCCCGCCTCCCTACTCCTCTTCTGGCTGCGGGGATGTGTACCAGGACCCCTCGGCGTTTCTGTCCACCTCTACCTGCCCCATCGCCTCTTACCCGCCACCCTCCTACTCTTCGCCCAAGCAGCCCGGCAGCTCAGACGCGCTTTTCCCCATCATCCCTGATTACCCGGGCTTCTTCCAGCCGGCTTGCCAGCGAGACATGCACACGGCAGGTATCCAAGACCGGAAACCTTTCGGTCCGTGTCCACTCGATACATTCCGCGTCCCCCCACCCCTGACCCCACTGAACACTATCAGGAACTTTACACTTGGGAGTCCGGGTGGCAGCTCCGAGGGAGGGCCGCCGAGGCTCCCCTCTGCCTACAGCCCACAGAACCTGCCTCTGAGGCCGATCCTGCGGCCCAGAAAGTACCCGAACAGACCCAGCAAGACGCCCATCCACGAGCGACCATACCCTTGTCCGGCGGAGGGCTGCGACCGGCGGTTCTCCCGCTCCGACGAACTGACCAGACACATCCGCATCCACACTGGACACAAGCCGTTCCAGTGCCGGATCTGTATGCGCAACTTCAGCCGCAGCGACCACCTCACCACGCACATCCGCACGCACACGGGAGAGAAGCCGTTTGCCTGCGACTTCTGCGGCCGCAAGTTCGCCAGGAGCGACGAAAGGAAGAGACACACTAAAATCCATCTCAGGCAGAAGGAGAGGAAGTCCTCTACTCTCTCCTCTTCGTCCTCGTCCTCATCCAGCAGCTCCGGGCTGGAGCGGCAGTCAGGCGGTATCAGCGCAACCAACGGGATTTGTTCATAGTTGGAAAACTTTGTTGTCACCATGGCTGCGTGACTCACACTAACCCCTAAAAAGAAAAGAACTATCAAATAACAATTCTGAAACTGTTGTGAACTAAATATAGTAGCCTAAATACCAGGATTGGGATAAACAAGAGCTTGCACGGTGAGCGCAGCTGTGCAGTTTGTGCGCAATTGCGCACATAGACCCATTCCTGCTCCAGAACTGACAGAAAGACTGACACGAATGCACTTTTCCTGCACAGTCTACTGAACATACACGTATATATAGCCATTCATTCATTAGAATATACGAGGACGGTTGTAATATAAAGGGGAATAGTTATGCGCGCACCATGCTGCGCATTCCAATGTGAAATAACTGCAATAACGTTTTAAAAAGAAAACTGTACTTAAGTTATTGAATTGACAAAGTGTTCATTCTAACATATTTGTTGATTACTATATTTCCCCTTTAGTGCCTTGCTGTGTGTATTTTTGTACACTGACTGATTCAAGGACGCTTCTAATGCAATGTATATTTGTCCTTTAATATGTAAAGTTGGAAGACATTCTATTTTTGTACACATTTCGTCTCGTGTAACTCCAAGTGTTAAGCAACTGTGGTTCACGTGTAAAACAATGGAGTGTAAATATGTTGAACTCATACCGACCTGACATTTTTATTGTGATGTGTGTTTTGAGACTTATTAAATGTATAAGGATGATAAATACATCCTGTATGAGTTTGGTTTGTTACTCATAACTAAAGCACAACACAGACAAGCAGTATCAACCCATGATGCATTCATGGAACTCAAATGTCGCTGGGTTTGAAAGTGAATACACTTCTTTTATCTGCATTTATAAAAAAGACTTGTAAAGCTGTTGATGTTGGAAATTTTATCGGGTAAATCCCACGTTGCGTCATGCATGGCGTGTCTGACTCAGAGTTTTCACCCACTCACTTTATTTAGGTTGCACATCAGGTTGTATACAGGTTATGAACTCTGTATACAAATGGTTTGTTTGCAAAATAGAATCTAGATAGAAGAAATAGAAGTCTATTTTGTCGCAGTATCTATTCTTTAAGCAAAATATGTTAAAACAAAAACAAAAAACTTTTGACCCGAATCAAAAGAGTCCAGATGTTTTTTGTTGACCTAAAAGTATAACATAATAAGTCTAAAAAGACTCATTATGTTCAAGTTGTAGAATGTAAACTAATTCTAAAAACCTACAAATTTTAGAATTAGAATGTAAACTAATTCTAAAAACCTACAAATTCACAGAGAATATACAGAGGACACAACTCCAGAATCCTCAGCATCAGCTGTTATATTGTGTGTGCCTCAAATTTGATTTCATGTAGGTATACAGACACTTATTCTAACCATGTTGTTCACCAACAGTGTAAATTCTATTTCTTTTAACTTGAAACTCAACAGAAATAAGCTGTTCATTGTTATTAACTTTTACAAGGTGCTTAAAAAAACACATTTGGTCGCAATATAATATTTGTGTGTGTGTTTTCATATGGCCATGGTCTGTATCTTTTGTGACTCACACCTAAACACCTCTTAGGAGGGGGCATTTTGTGGTCACCTGTTTCCTTTTCCTCTACATGTAGAATCTACATGTTTATTAATAAACACCAGGATGTGGTTGTTACAGAAGAATTATAATTATAAATCCTTTATAGATCTTTAAAAAAAGCCTTTGATACCACAGTTCACAATATATTACTAGATGAACTGGAAAGGTCTGGTATCAGAGTGGTCGTGATGAATTGGTTGAGAAGGTATTTAAGAATCAGGCAACAATTTGTAAATACAGGTGAGCATAAATCAACATGTATGGATATTACTTGTGGAGTACCTCAGGGGTCAGTATTAGGCCCAAAATTGTTCATTTTGAACATAAATGACATATGTAGAATATCAAAAATATTGAAATTTGTATTATTTGCGAATGACACAAATATTCTCTGTTCTGGGGAGAATTTACAGCAGCTTTTGGAGGTGATCACAACAGAAATGAGAAAATGAAAATGGCGGTTTGACATAAAGATATGTGTAAGATACGTGCATGCAAAGCTGGCAAGGAACGTTGCAATACCAGGAAAAACAAGGCACATTCTGGATCACACAGCGTTGCACACTCTATACTGTTCACTTGTACTGCGCAGTCGTTTATAAATTGCATATATGAGTTAATGGATGAATAGTTGAGATAGAAATAAATAAGCGTATACTTCTTCCTACTCCTTTTCAAACACGTAATATTTAATTTGTGTTGTTTATGAGAATTTATTTATAGATTTATTGTTTATTTCATTTAATTGTTATTCTTGTTTTGTTTTTATGTTTTTTTTTTGTTTTACATGTTCGAAATAAAATAGACTAAACTAAACAAAATCTAAAAAAGGTTCATTACAGCACAGTACCATGTGAAAGAGTATGTAGTAACTAAGTAAATAACTTTACTTTATGTGGACAAAACAGAAGGGTCTTAACTGTATGGACCACCCAAGAACTGTCAGTTTGCTGTGCTCTCTTTTCTGACACATCTCTGTCTTAAAGTATTGACAAGGAATCTGTGTCAAAGTAAAGGCCTGTAGGTTTAGATGTGTTATATTATAGAAGCATTCACTATGTGTAATCAGAGCTTTAGTTTGAATATAAACTTAACTCAGTTTCCATTGAAACTCCAGCTGTGTTTCAGATGAACAATCATGTAGGGGGTCAGTTTATTTGCCTTTCACACACTGTCATTGTGTTGAGCTGTCATAATGGACTAACACTGGTTAAATATGGATAAATAATAACACTACTACTCACCATAGGAAGGTTATAGTGGCTATAGCTTTGCCATAATTCCATGAGGTACCTTAACCCTTAATTTATGGTCTCACTTTGATATTAAGGTCAAGCAGATTCATCAGACGCACGTGGAACACTGTTCAGAGAAGAATCATGAGTCCAGGTAAAATAAACTGTGGTGAGGTTGGTTAACATCACACCAAAATTTGCTGGATTTTACTGAATCCAGTTTCTGACTCTTAAAACCTGATGGGACGCTAAAGCGCTGCCCTTACGTATGCTCACAGAGTGTAGGTGACACGGACACACTGCACAGAGGTGTTGGAAGAATAATGAATTAATACCAAGAAGTAGCTCTGAACACACACTGTGTAGTTTTTTTTTTAAAAATTATGTTTGACATTACCTTTCTTAGGCATTGAACTCACAATTTGAAAACATCTTTATACTAAAGCCACAGGAACAACCGAACAACCATCAATAATTAAAAATAATTTTAAAAATATCACAAGAGCTTTACTGTAAAATACAATTGAATTTTAAGTTTGTTTTTAATTGATTAACGATATTGTAATTGTCTTTTTTTGTTTGATTGTTGCAGCCTTTGGCTCGTGTGTAAAGATGTGGTTTCATATTGTGAATTTAATGCCTGTGATCAAAGCATTACATTTTCAATATTTTTTATTGGATCAATTGCATAAAAAGGATATTGTTTAGCTGTGGAGTTGTTGGAAGTTGTTGGATGTATAGTTTTTAACTTTTCACGGAAGTAGCCTAAACACATCCCTAACCTGTCTCTGTACTGCTTGCACTAGAGATGAAAATGATATTGATCCTCTCATAAAATTCTCCGGGAGACGGCAAACAAGCACATTTCCAAAAGTGACATATTTCAGCTTTCCAGAAGTGGTGTTGAAGCCTGGTGGTAATCTGTAACATCTTTATTCTTCTGACGCCAACTTGACCACAAGAACAAATGACCAATACTGTAGACAGTCACGGGCTGAACAAAGAACACCACTGTTCTTCACCCCCTGATCTCCTCACTGACTGTCCTATAGGCTGAGTTGTTTTATGGATCATGAATGGCAGTGTGCACTTGTCTTATTATCTTATTGAATGTTCATTTTGCTGTTGTACCTACCTGATCAGGAAATAACACGCTTTAAATAAGACCATGTCTGTAGTGATTCTTACAGTCAGAGCAGGGGGGGATTATACAGTGAGGAAAAAATGTTACACATATCTGACATCTCTACTAGTGGTTGCCAACAAATGGCTTTTCTTGTTCAAGCTGCACCACAAGTATTCCCCATACTGATAGACTGTCCTGATAGACTTTACACTGGAAATTGAGGATAATTGCATTTAATGGGAGCCACAGTCAGTGAGCTGGCTGACAGGTCACAGTCAGCACAGTGTTTGCAGCCAAGTGACAGGCCAGTCAGTGTAATCCTCTCAAACACGTGTATGTGTGAACATGCACACATTAATATTATCACTGCATTAATATGATATTTAACATGAAGAAAATGAAAACTGAACAAATATGTTGTCTCTTCAAGGACACACAGCTGCTGTGGGACAAACCGGGGAGGTTCAAGAGATGATTTCCAAAGACGCACTTACACATATAAATATTTGTTAAATATTAACCTTTAAACAGATTTCCCTAAATCAAGTTAGAGCATAACCACACACTAACGGTCCCACCACAAATCCTCTATTGTGCTGAAGTGTGGGAGAAGGCTTGGTCTGTCCGGACGTTGACCTTTTTCCCGTCTTCGTTTTTTCGAAGCCGTCTCTGTCTGAGTTGGACTATGTTTGAGGGTCATTGTCCTGCTGGGAGGTGAATCCTCTCTCACTCTGCAGTCATTTTACTCTCTATCTTCTCAAGTGACAGTATTAAGACACTAATGCAGAGACTGATCCCAACTGCATTATTCATTATGATGATTTGTCGAAAGCAGTCACATTTTTCTACTATACATACATACACTGAAAGCAATCTGGAGTCCTTTGTCAAGCTCAGTGACGTTTTGACATTTGGATAGTGTGAACCACTGCAGCTTTTCAAGACAGTACCTTCTGTTGTTAAAGATGCTATATTCACCTGTTTTACATTAACCTCCAAACTATCAGTATTTGCCATAAAGGGGACATATCATGTTTTTTGTGATTTTCTGTTATTTTTATACTGTCATAATGTTGCATGTTAAACATGATCAAAGTTCCGAAACTTAATGTGAATGTGTGTAAAAATGCTGCCTTCAAGTCAAAAGCCAGGGCTTCAGCCTGCTGTGAACTCTTCATTTGCAAAGTGACCTCTACTTCCTCCTCGTGATGACGTCAGATCATTTGGGAATGCTGTTGTTTAAGTTTTTCCATGTGTTGTTTGCATTGTTCACTCTCATATTTCAGATTGAATTTTGGCTCAAAAATGTATGGATAGATTTGAGAAGTTGACATTTTGAGTAAAGAACGAGGAAAAGAAGTGAAATCCTGCTACTATAATTTCTTGACATAGCGTCTCAAGCTGCCAGAAGTCTGTCGAGGGGCAGCTGGCCAATCATAACAGAGTGGGCTCATTGCGAGGGGGGCCTTAAAGAGACAGGAACTAAAACGGCCTGTTTCAGACAGAGGCTGAACTGAAGGGCTGCATAAAGGGCCAGTATAAGATAAAGAGTTTTCAACTGTAAATCATGCAAAGATATTCCAGTAGAGCCCCAGATTAAAAATACAGACCCAACAATGTGCATGATATGTTCTCATTAATCTCAAATAAAAGAACAAGACCCAAACCAATAACGTGTTAGTCCCTCTCTCAATACTCTCTGACTTCTTTACCCTGTCTGTGGCTGTCAACTCCAAGCCCATTGGTTGCCACTGAAAACATAAACCTTTAAAAACAGGTCACAGATCTATAGTGCACCTTGGAATTCGTAACTCAAGGTCTACTTACTAGCTTTTTCCTCCGCAACTTTTAGCCTTCCTCAGCAGATGCAGTTTGCTTTGTTGCCATCACATTATTTAAGTATGGAATCTTGGTCATGAGAAAGCAGGTGGTCATATATGGGAGGGGAGAGTGACAATGAAGCTATCTCCATCTGATGAAGAAGACCAAGAGCTGCAGCTGAAAGATCTTTTTGTCAAACTACGAATATCTATTTTAATTTTTTTAAAGGCTCAGTAATTTCTTAAACAGCTGGTCACTTAGTTAGTTAGTTTTAACTAATTTTACTCAAACAGGAGGAAACAGTGCATTTGTTGAGGAATATTTCCATTGGTGGATGATCCACATTTGGTGCTCTAGTGAGTATTTCTGGCAGCAGGATTGTGTGTGTGTGTTCACGGTAATGAAGGAACATGTCGCCCAGTGCAACAGTGTGGCTCACTGATTTGTTTTTAATAGTTTTTGGACAACAATAGAGCTCTACAGCATGAAGGAATAAGATATATCAGGCTTTAATACACACACAATACTTGTTATTAGATCAATTCATTGTTGGTCTTTTCATGTGATTAGTTGACAAGCCAAATATAATCAGGACTGACTTACAGCATGGACACATCCTGTTTTTACAACTTGAGTCTTATTTTCATAGTTTTGGTCAGTTCTCTGACATCATGTTAGAGTAATAGAATCACTTATATTCCAGATCTCACTTTTGCAGACACTCTTGTCTTCTTTTGGAGTCTCTAGGGTTCTGTTCCAAGAAAATGGTGATCAGTTACATTTCTGTTAGGTTTGTCTTGACCAACAGAGCTCATGGGTAAAGCTTTTTTTTTTCTAAGGGCTTAAAGGAAAATCAAACAAAATAAGAATCTAAACATCATCATCAACATCATGATTAGGGAAAGCCATACAGAGAAGTAAAATTTTAAGGTACTTGTACTTTGAGTATTTCCATTTTATGCTACTTTATACTTCCACTCCACCACATTTCAGAGGGAAATACTGCACTACTTTGTATTCCACTACATTTAGTTCACAGCTTTAGTTACTGTTACTGTCAGATTAAAATTTTACATAAAATAACATAATGATAAGTTTATAAATTATACTACATTATTAAGGATTAAGCCAGTGGTTCCCAAAGTGTTTGGCTTGTGGTCACTTAAGAAAAAAGTGTGTGTATTTGTGTCTCCTTATCATGTTTCAGATATCTATAAGTTGTTTGCAGTTCCACCAGAGACATTTCCCCTCACATGGCTTCAAATAAAGACATAAATCTCCAATATTGTGAGGTAAAAAGTTCAGAAAATTTTCCAAATCTATGAAGCAGAACTGTTTTTTCTATTTCTATCTGTTTGCACAATTGATCAGTGTGCTCCAGTCCCTTTTGTTCTCTGGAAGCCTGCTGTCCTCAAACCGAGAAGCACCTGATTCAACTATGTTTTTTCTCTCATCTTACTAGCCCTCAGATTTATCTTATAACCCTTACAAAGCAGTTCAAACTAGCAACTACAAGAATAAAATGCTGCTTATGCATTGACTCATCATGATAATAATATATTAAATGTATTTAATATATCAGTCACAGTGCAGTTTTCTGCCAAATAAGTACTTTTACTTTGGTACTTTAACTACATTTTGCTGCTAATACTTATGTACTTTTACTTAAAGGTACACTATGCAGGATTTGTCAGTTGCTGTTTGTAAACACAACATTCAAAGTTGATCCCTCTTCCCCGGCTCAACAGAGAGAAAGCAGTGGTGGTTGAGTCAGCTAGAGAGTGAATGAAGAGAGGGAGCAGTGGTAGTGGAGAAGAAAGCCGATGAAATAAAGATAAATAAAACATTATTTTCTGATTGGTTCACAGCGGTTACATTCTGAAGCACAAACAGGTCCACACCTCTGCACAACCCTGCATGGATGCTGTGTGAATGCAGAGCTTCATCCTGTCCGCTGTGGCCTCTCCTGCAGCTCATTATTCATCAATGACACAGAGACAGAGAGCAGAGCGGAGCAGAAGGAGAGAGACGGAGACAGTGATGTAACCAGGTCGCTACGCTAAAAGTCCCGACCTCACACCCTGCACGCTGTTATTGGCTGGGGGCTACACATCCACTGACCAAAGGCTGATGCCCAGAAGTGTCTGGAACACAGCAAAATAAAAAGAAAATAAGAAAATACAGGCAGAGGGCAGAGTCTCTGTAGATACATACACTGCTGCACACTTCTAGTGAGTCATAAATGATGATTGAGAGGGATGACTTTTGTATGAGTCTATACGTTGTTTTTAGGAAAATCCTGCATAGCATACTTTTGAATAGGATTTTTCATGCAGGACTTTTACTTGTAATTAATTTTGATTTTAAATGATGTTTTTACTTAAGTAAAGGATCTGAATACGTCTTCCATCCCTGCATGTCACTGCCACAGTATTGTAAAAACTGTTTTAACCAGAACACACACTGATGATATTTTGACACACCAAAGGAGGAAAAGCACACGTTAATTAGTAACATTAATGATGTCTGAATCATGCTTATTCAAACTCATGACCCAGGCATAGTGCATGACGGTTCACCAGTATGACACCTGAGTGGAATCCAATGTTATCAGTTCAACGTTTGCGTTCCCTGCTATAAATCAGAATTTCTGCTGTGACGGTATGGAGCATGCTGGGACACACGTCATTAATTACACCTGCATGTTCCCTTCAGATCATCTGCTGTCAAACAGTTCTATAAAAGGTGCTTCGTTTCATGAGCATTGGATAAACTTTGTAGAATCAAAAAGATGCTTCTATAGTGGTGAAATTGACAACAAATGCTACAGGGATTGTTTACTGAACTTTACTGATTTTTAAATCAAGAACGATAAGAGGACTTATCAGACAACATGAAATTAGATGTTCCATGATTATTCCCATCTATATTTATTGTTCCACATACTGTACATTCAACATCAGAGTAACAATCATTGTGAAACTGACACAGAGACCTGTGTGGAGTCTAGTGTACGCCAAGGCAGGCTGGAGATATAAACTACAGTAAACTAACATACAGAGTGGAATATATAAAGCTACATTTAAAAAGGTAGTGAAGAAAGTAAGTGAAGAAAGTGTGTTGGCTGTATCCCATGAGCATATACAGTCTGGACTGGGTTTTAAAGATTTCAGTCAGCCTTCAATATGATCCATCACATACACCATAAACACTCTGGATGGAGTTATATTAGTTGTAATGACATCAGCTTTTTTTCCCCCATAATGTCCAGACCTGTATATGAACCATTTTATCTGGAATAAGTTAAACACAAAAAATAAAGTGTATAATGTAGTGTGTGCACTTTGGAAGAAGAAAGGAGTGTGTACAATAGAAATGGCACTCTTAATAAGTGTACATTCAATATTCACAAATAAGGCAGGTATGACTTGAGTTACAGGCTTTGGCATTAAGACATGTCATGATCTGGAAGTCCTCTGCAGCAGAGTGAAGAACAACGTGTAGCAGGCTTGCACGGCCTCACACGACACAGATCTGATGACACCCTGTCATTCACATAACATTTGGCTGATGACATTCATGTGCGCACAAGGCAACATAATGGTCCGAAGCAAAAAAAACACCATATTTGGAATGTGAATTCCTTGTCAACACTTTCCCCCCAGTACAGATTGGATTATTTAAGGTTTGTGGAAGGCAGTTCAGTGGTCCTTATGCTGTGTGGGGTGTCTGTGAGGTCAAAGCTATGACCCCAACTCAAGACCCTGTTTCTGTACATTTTTCCCTGCAGTAGAATCCTTGAGCAAGGCACTCGCTTCCTTTGAGTTCCAGGTAATAAATACCTCCCAAAGCAAAAACAGAAATTCCACATGTGGATGGATGGATGTCACACTGTCGTATACTGGAGTGTAGCTCCTGTGGTCAGAGGTTGCATTCAGAAAGAGACTGTAGGGCCTGGGTAGGGTTCCCCTCCACACCAGAAGTCCTCCGGCTGCGGGATTTCTAGCAGCCATGTCTCTTCTTTTTCATTCTCTTCTCCCTGCTGCTCCTGGTTACCCTTTCCATCTGTTTCCCCTTCCGCCACAGTTTGCAGGACTTTGTAATAGTGACAGTCCCGGCCATCATCTGGATTGTACGGCGGTGCCAGGATATCCAGGAAAGCAGCTGGCCCTTCCACTGCATCGATCTGGTGCAGATTATCCCGTACAGGAGTGAGGAGGCATGGCCCGCTGTTCTCTGAGTACTCAGCCACCGAGCGGAGCACGGAGCGCCGCAGGGAGGCCGTCTGGAACATGGGCAGAGGAGGCTCGAAACGAGGTGGGGCGGTGCTGACAGTCAGGTCGTTCTCCAGCTTGTCAAAACAGCGGACGCTCACCTTGCCGTAGAGAACCTGGACAAGAGACAGAACGTTTGTGAACCATGTGAAGAATATACAGCAGGTTGTTGCAGAGAGCAAACAGCAACAACTGACTTTTATCTATCTTATCTAAGAACTATCTATCTACAGTATGTTAATAAAGTCCTCCATGTCTTCTTCTTCTCTTTATTATTAGACTTACACTCTTCAAGCCTGTTCTACTGTTTAGCTCTGCAGCAGAAGTTTCATGGGAATGTTCAAAACAGACCATTTTAAAACGATCAAATCACAAATAAAACTGTTGACCCATGACGACCCATATGTTTTGTTTCAGGGAATACATAAAACTGTGCCCCCTTTCCGTTTTGGGGTGCCACAGTGAGATGACACGGGGAGTGATTATGGGTCCCTGGGGGAAAATGAAGGACATGTAACAAGTATCACAGCTTTTTAACTAACAAGAGATTGCAATGAGAGCTGCAATGATTTGCCACTATTTTGTATCAATTCATAGTTTAAAACTGTCAAACATTCACTGCTTCCAGCTTCTCACAGATGAGTTGCACTAAAAATTTCAATGCTTTTTGATGTTTTATAGACCAAATGATTTATCAATGAATCAAGAAAATAACAGATGAATGGATACTGCATAATCAGTTGCAGCCCAAATTACAATGAACAGTGTTAGAAACAGTGTGGATGTGTGAACAGCTGGGCTGCACTGATCCTATTTCTGACTCCAATACCCAAATTCTGGTTACTGGCTTGTATGAGTGCATATACAATGCCATTGCTCTTATTTCTTTTTCAAATTTTAATATGTAAAGCTCTGTGTGCGTGGACCTGATTGTTCTATGATTACAGTAACAATGAGGTACACACATCACCTCACTACAGGTGGAGAGGTCCATACACCAACGTCCTTTTCAATTATATTGATCTACAAAGTTTATGAAATTGCATGGTAACAACTTTTAAATGAGAACAGTTCTGATCTGTTAAATAAGGTCCATATCAACACTAATAACAATCGAGTGCATCATCCCTCGCTGTTTCCCACCCGCAACGCACACATATTACGCAATGTCCTATTCTTTAACAGAGATACGCTACCAAGAGTTTCCCAGGCAACAGCACAGAGGTTGACTCACGTATCAGAACAGCGCTGCACGGAGGCTCTCAAACGCTACTGATTTCAGAATGAATAGATATTTGGCGTTATTTTTGGCAATAAAAATATTATTTTGGCCTGGCGGGGGTTCTTGTTATAATTTTAGGAGAAACACTGATTCAGTAAACGTTCAGTAAACGCTCACTAAACGCTCACTAAACGTTGAGTACAGTTAAACCCAGCAGTCTCCATTAGGTTGGGTGAGTTCAAAGTTGTGAAAACATTTTCATAGATAATTTGTTAGTCTGTCCCTCCCGCCGCAGGAAAAAATGGATTAATCTGGGAAGGCTATTGATGTATCACTTTTCTCTTTATGAAAGTAACAGAGCAATTATTCAACCAATGAGAATTTGGTCGGACGAGAGCATATCGACCAACTAATCGACCGGTCGACTAGAGCCCTAGGAATAATACTTAACTTGTGTTACTTTACAGTAATGTAATTATACACAACTTTAATGGGAATACACACTATTTAAGCGCAATAACTTAAATGCAGATTTGAAAACTTCATGTTGACACAGGGTCCCTCTACAAGACATGGTCACAGGCCTGCCTTTGTTGATGTTGTACTTCAGTGGTGAAAATTCCTGAACTAATCTGCAATTAATCACTTGACCAAAATCAACTGACATACAGTGAACCTGGGGCTTTTGGGCCCCCTGGGCAATTGCCCACTTTGACAAAGTAAGACATGTTTGCATCTTGCATTTTGCATATAATGGAACGCACCTTCATGAACATTTTTGTATTGTACTTACAGTTATGTACATGTAGATTTTTTATTCTGTATTTATTGCGCACACTTGTCTCTTGTCTATATACAGTATGTTACACCGTGGCCCTGGAATTTCACTCCTCTGTATGTCCTGTGCACACTGTGGATTGACAATAAAGCCTGACTTGACTTAAAGCTGGTAAAGCAGCCCTCATATCTATCTAATAACTAGTGGATAGCCACGTCTGTGTTCAGAGCATCCTTGGTGTGCACAGAGGGGACCAGCATGCCATTGGGCCCTCTGATTGGCAAAAAGTGCATATGTGTTAGTAGTGTGGTGATTACAGTGACAGTGGACATTCCACACTCCTTGAGATAGTAAAACACATGCTACCAACTCAGTTTGAAAAGCAGTGATTTTGCTGCAATGTGGGCCTGGTTTTGGCAAAAGTGTACAACTCACAGAGGATGACATAAAATAGAAAGTTTTATTATTTTTTTCTAATCTTGGGTGAACCACCTGAAAATGTTTTAAGACCTTCTTTAAATTGATATTTATTGGTTCATTACATATTTAAAGTCAGATCTTAATTAGTGTGCTGAGGTGTAGCCGAAGGCTATAACTTATGCATTTTCCTAGCTAGCTATAGCTTAAGCAAACTGATCGATATAAGTCAGAACAGTGAGAGAAAAGCTTCAAAGGCCATAACAGATTAGAGAGGAGGTGTAAAAGACCTTCAGCATCCCGTTCATGCCCGGGTGGTCGTGCAGCGGTATGGAGGCACCGGTCCTCAACAGGAACACCCCCATGCTGAACACCTCCGTCTCGCAGATGTGCATGTAGGTGACCGGGGGGTTCTGGGGCCCCGCTGCCCCGGAGCTCGCTTTGGTTTTCCGGGGAGCAATTTTTAGATCGGCAGCCCTGACCGCGGTCACCAGGGAGATGAGTTCACTCTGTTTGTCTGCGACGAAGTAATTCTCCCCGTTAGCCGAAGACTTCAAGCCTTTAAAGGAGATATAGGCTTGCTTTGCTATTTTCTGGATGAGAGGAGTTTTGTTGTCCCGCGGCATTCTGGTTGCAGGGAAAACTAACGGGTTATCGGTGTGTCCCTGGCACTTTTCCGACGCAAATAAAACCGTGTTAGAATGACTTGCAGATCCTCTAGTGTCACCAAATGTCGTCCAGAGACGGTCGGTCCGCGTTAAAAAAATGATAAAAAAGCGACTTTTATAAAAACAAAACGCATTTCTTGGTGATAAAGTCTAATTTCGCCCCCAGATGTGAGCCTCCTTCCAGTCATTTTCCAGTCTCACCTCTTCATCCGCGCTCACGGAGCCTGCGCACAAAACGCAAAGCAGCATGGGATATAGAGTACGAGAAAATATAAAAGTGATCTAATTGGAATAAACGTGACCCGTGCAGCACTTCTTTATCACATCATATAACAGAAATGGGCTTGTGATTATGCGACTTTAAGGCTTGTGCTGACATATCAAATTCAATAACAGGTCAGATAGTGATGCAGACGGTGAGACTACATTTCCTAGAAGTCCTGGGTACGACCGAGGGATGCAGAGGGGAAGGCCAGATAGGCCATTGAACTCCGCAGCTCTCCCCCGCCCCCCATCACATCCTCTATCACGTTTTCTTAACACTGTCTTAAGACTGCATACAATTACATATTTAAATAAAATAATAAAGGCAGGATTTGAAACCACATAAGTGTAGCTTTTATTTGTTTTATCGACTCCTCTAACTGCTGAAGAGGAATACACCTGTACAGGCCTGTAAAGCATACCTGTTAACCTGTACTACAATTAAAAAAAAAAAATCCATGTAGAGAATTTATGAAGGACATTTGCTCACTGTAAAATGTTCCAGAGGGCATAAAACAAACTATTGCACCTTTTCTGTCATTTGTTACACAATATTCATTGTAATATTTGTTCAGTTAAAGGAATAGTTCTACATTTTCGGAAATATGCTTATAAATGACACATGGTTTTAGACAGAGTTTTGGAGAAACCTTTTTAGAACCATCAAAAGCTGAGCACTTCCCAGAGTCTTGCCCACCATCCATCATCTGACAACCTGTGCTATAGCAAGACACTGCACAGAAGTGCTGGGTAAATGGATACTCTGTTGTTGCCCTAAAACCATATATGATATGTAATTTATTAAATTAATCAATAGTGAGAGTAAAAGTGGCATTTTTGTTCAAACTTGAAATAGATAATATTCTATTATTCTATAGAATAGTAGAATAAAAAAATACAAAGTTACATTATAAAAGTAAAAAATAGTAATTCACAACTATTTTTTTGCAGTGTACACTCACAAAACATGTTTTCATTAAAGGACCTAATGGCAGGCACACCAATTAATACAAAATGTCTACTACAGACCAGTTGGGGGTGTTTATTTTATTGTTAAAATTTATTGTTAAAATCTGGTGTTACATTGTTACATGGAGTCTCAGTCATTACACACAGCACTGAAGTCTGTGTAATCCATGATTAATGTGTAAATAATGTGTAAAGTTCTTGTAAGTAGCCTGGAATTGATAACGTCAATGTGCAAGATGTATGTGGAGAATGGACGAGAATGTAGGTGACACTAAATTGTTTGGATATATTTTGTCCAACATCAATGTTGGTTTCACCTGTAATGTGTAATTACACATTAGACTTCTTTTGCAGAGAGTAGTTTCAGTGAGTGTTCACAGCGAGGTCTGTAGATTATTTGAGACTGTAGAGGAGTATAGACTAATTCTATCAAAAGTAGAGGAAAAAATGTTTTATTTTGTTTTTGTTGGTTTGTTTGTTTTTCTGTGATATAGCTGAATCAAACCTTGTCGTCTACTCAACATATTGAATGGATTGGAGTCTACTGTATGTGTCACAGTTTTGAGACTGTCACCAGAAAATTGATAGCATCAGTTCTTGTTCAAATGCTTAAAACGACCTATTGTCCCCTGTGTGGGCATGGGAATAATGACTGAAGATTATGTGTCATCCTGCCACAAAACCTTTTAAGGGGTGTCAAGACAGAACTGAAAGTAAATTCTCCCTGGGCAACGTGAACAAAGAGGGATTACAAACTGGTAAAAGTGGTCACCTGCCCAATTTGAGTGAGTAATGTAAGGTGAGAAGTCATGTTCAATCTACACACACCATTAAGGAGGTTGAGGTGGATGGTTGTGGATGGCATGTAAAATGTCGGACAAACACCAGAGATTTGCATCCCCTCTCCTACCAAAAGTCAACGTTGAGTTCTCTTAACTATGACCACAATCTTTCCCTAAACTTTATCAAGTAGTTTTAATTGCCTAAACTTAACCAAACCTTAACCATGGAGGTTGTACAGCAGAAAACGCTCATACAAATTGTTTTTGGAACAGTCATACTACTACTACTTATTTTGTCATTTAGGTATGAGGACTTCTTGTCCAATCCATAGTACAAGCCACAGGTTATGCCAACAAGTGATTAAGGGCACAAGGCATTGTCAGGACTCTGAATGTTGTCCTAAGGCTCAATAATGTTCAGCAGGGAGGAAGTATCCTCTGATAAGAGGGGCCAACTGCCATTTATGGATCTAGACAGCAATGAGTCAAAGATTGTTTGTACTTCAGTTCAAAGTCAATTTTTTCTGTAATGTAGGTTTGATTTTCTGAATGTTGATGAATCATTATCTATGATGGAAATCAAGCATCATTCATGAAACCAAAAAAAAAAAAAGTGTTAACCTATATAGTTGTGTCTTCCGCCTGTCACTGCCTTCTGAAGCAGCAGGAAGTGAGCATGGTTAATCCAACAACAAAACACGAGGCTGACTCACCAGCATCACAAACACCTTCTGAGCAAATGTACTTTACCGATCGCATGTGTGTGTGCACAAATGTGTAGGTGTATTTGTGTGTGTGTGTGTGCTCACATGTGCAATTAAACAGCTGGAACAGTAGTGTGTGGGTTTATGTTTGAGTACCTCTTTACATGTGTGTATTTCCTTTTATTTTTCTGAGTAACTCAGCGCATTTGTGTGCATGTGTTGCATTAATGTATGATGCATTCTGCATGACGAGTGAGGGAGACACAAAGCAAGCAATATCCTCTTGACAAATAATGAGGCCAGTTCATTATGGGTTCACACACACACACACACACACACACACACACACTTCTGTCTGGTTGACACAAGCACAGCATCTTGCTCTAGAAGATGAGACTGTGTTGCTTAGAGACCCATCTTCATTGAATAAGGCATGTGGTAAACTAATTTAATTCCATTTGAAATCTCAGAGGGCCAGACAGACAGGTAGTCAGGTATTTCTTCAATTCTTCATTCTGCCCTCAACAGATTGGCATTTTAGTTGAACATTTCTTAGAGGCACTACTGTAGTCACATGTGCAATTAAACAGCAGCAAACTACCTGGCTGAGATACAGCTGAAAATACTCCATTAAAAGCAGAAGGCCTGCATTCAATATTTTACTTAAGTAAAAGTACATAAGCATTAGCTGCAACATGTACTTAGAGTGTTAAAAGTAAATGTACTCATTATGCAAAATGCATGCCTGTGTGATATGTATTATATATACAGATATACAGTGCCTGTAAAATATTTACCCTTCTTGGAATTTTTCATCTTTTATTGTTTTACAACATTGAAAATGAAAAAAATACTCATAACAAGTACAGCAGTAACAAGTTGTAGTTACAAGTACAAGGCCTGCATTGAAAATGTTTCTTAAGTAAAAGTATGTCAGTATTATCTACATCATGTACTTAAAGTAAAAAGGTGTGAGTGTTACAATATTATATATAAATGTATTTTTATTGCTGATGCATTCATGTGTATGTAGCATTATTTTGTTGTAGTTGGTTGAAGTGGAGCTAATTTGAACTATTTTATATTCTGATGATTAGTTTTATCTATAACAATACATCATATTTTATAAGCTCATCATGTGTTTTCTATGTAAAATCTTTATTTGTAAAGTAGTGAAGTAAAAAGTACAAAATGTATACTTTGTTTTCTTGTCTTCATTTTGTATTTGCATTTCTTTAACAGTGCATGTTAGCAGAAGGAGAATTGGAGCCGTTCTTCTCCTGCTTTGACAGACAAAAACATGAAAGACTAGTTTTGCTATATGTAAGTTAAGACAAGGTTAGTAACAAATGAACAACATCATTAAACATTCATTTCATGTCAATTGTCAGTAAATATAGGCATTTATATACGTTCACAAGTGAATTTCACACATTGGAGACGAGAGGTGCTCTGCAAATATAGACCTGTAGTGTCAAGACAGCGGAGTGGAGAAAAGAGCCAGATATTATCACTGAACCCTACAACAGATTATTCGCAAAATTTAATTTTTTGTTGGTATGAAACATGCAAGCGACATTTTGCCAGACTCATTCCCAATTTCTCCTGAGCTATGTGTGGAGTCCTGGCTTTGCTGGGACTAAAAGGACATCTCACTATCCTGAGTTTAAGTTGCATGAGAAAATATTGTTTGAATTATGCGTTCACAAAGGACAAAGTTGTAAAGACCCCTGTTTGTCTGAGATCTTATTTGCATTTGCTGCTGGTTCTTGGACATAATGCCAACATTATTCCCTTGCTGTTTAAAATGTGCATGACTGACATTGCAGAGAAGTCAAGCAAGCTTCATCATGCCTTCCTCAGAGCTGCAGCCAAAGAACTCTGAATGGAGCAAGTGATTCTCTGGCTTTTCACAATTTGCATAGCAATATACAAACACACACATACACACACTTACACATGTTCGATGCACAATTAGCAGATGTATAATTTATATGTGAAATACAATGTTCATATGCAGACATGCATGCAGGTGGAAGCACAGGTGGATATGCGCACGATCATTCAAGTATGCACAAATATACAAGTGTAACTGAACAAGCATTAACACACACACACACACACACACACTCACACACCACACACACACACACATTCCTCTGTCCTCTGGAATCAGCATATTGAAACAATGAGACAATGATAACAGCTGCTTATGGATCACTTAGTGCGACCAGTCAACATGGCCTTTGTGTTCAGTCAATACGCAGCCTGTTCTCTGTCATCAGAGTTGTCATTATTTTGCGATGTGTTCCACTGTTGAGAATATGAGGAGTCTTTTATTTGTTGCCCCCTGTGGCCTCATTGAATCAGGCCATCATTGAGAATGAAGCCAACTCTGTTGTCCGTCAAAGAATGCTAACAACCCGGGCCAAAGATGAAAATTCATTAGCTTGCTGGAAAAAATGTCTGCATAACTTGAGGGGAAACAGCAGGAGACGATGCAATGCTAATGTTTGTTCTTTCCATCAGAAAGCTGCTTTCTTCAGACAGAGGTTTTCTGGGGATTTCAAAGGTTCATCAGTAGACTGTGAGCCCACACAACCCAATTACACAAAATCATCAGATGCAAAATGCAAATGTTTGTTCTGTACATTGTAAAGGTGCATTTTGTAACAAGAATATTCTTGTTGGGCTCTGAATGTACACACATTTTGGATTTGTTATACATAATTTACTGTATATGTTAATCATTCATTCATAAGAAAGGCCTGTGAAGTTCCCACATACATGTCCCATGTGACTGTCAGTATAAAACGTCAGTACTTTTTGTGTTCTCCCCGTTGTTGGATGAATGTCTTCTCCATTGTTCTTGGTTTAACTGGGAAAATAACCAATAGCTTACTGGATAAGACTCTACATAGTGTATGAAATTTTGTTAGGCCTGCCACTGTTGAATGTTTTAATTATTAATTAATCTGCCATCTATTTTCTTGACTCCCTATTTTCTTGAAACATTGTGAAAAATGTCCATCACAATTTCATAAACACAAACACAAAGAAAAGCAGCAAACTATCACAATTGAGAAGTGAAAGTGAAAAAGGTGAAATTGAGAAGAACAAATGACAAAAATCCTCTATTTCTGTCCAACAAAGCTAAACTTTTCCTATTGTACCTACTTTATCAGGATTATCTTTATTTATATGTTTCTTTGATCAATTTACGACATATTTTTAAGACTGAGACAACCAGTGCAGTCAGTTTTTACTACATACAGTGAAGTAAGTGGAACTTTGTGTGTATATGACATTAAGCATAAAGATAATATACAAAGAATGAAAAGACTGAGGAAAAGGTTCACTCTCAGTGTTTAAGCTAACATGGATGAGAAGTCCTTAAAGTGCTCCAGAAAATAGAAATCTGAACATCTACAATTCCATGACTACCAGGGAACTTCATTTGCTGAGAAAGATCATGTAACATGACCGGAATGGACATCTACTATATAGACCTTGAGGTGAGATTGAACTACAACTATATCTGCTCTAAAAAAAATATGTCATGTGACTTTTATTAAAAAAGAGTTGGCGTTGAAAGGGTAACTTTGAGATAAATGGATGCTCTTGATCTCCAGTGTATGAATTGGTCTCATCACATCTAGATGAACTGATCTAGCCACGCTGTGTGTTTTAGTGCTGCAACTTGGCAGGACTTTTACTATCTCATCTATCACTCTCTCTCTCTCTCTCTCTCTCTCTCTCTGTCTTACACACACACACACACACACACACACACACACACACACACACACGCACACACACACACACACACAAACACCATCATGTTGTGTTCCCTGTGTCTTTCATGGTTGGGCTGTGGACCTTGACCACCCAGCTGAGATCTCTGGATTAGGAATGATGGCAGGCAATGCCACAAACACACACACACACACACACACACACACACACACACACACACACACACACACACACACACACACAGGTTCACTTTCTTTAAGTCTATCTTAAAACAATACTCACATGCCCATAAGTACATTGAAAAAGTTGCTGGAATTCCTCTTCTCCATACTGACTCCAAGTGAGTGACCAAGGCTATATTCAGACATTACCAAAAATTTGCAGTCTCCTCAGTTCAGTTCAGAGATCTGTGTGTTGATGCAAGTAGCCAACATAGAGGACTTCAGAAAAAACATATCTAGCAAAAAAGTCAAACTTGGCTCATGTTTTGCTGCAACAGAATCCAGTGTCATCTGGTAACAAACAGCATTAGCCAATCAAATACGAACAAGTGCACTGTTTACCTGGCAAAATGTTTGTCACTGGACAATTTTATAGAGTTGTAAAATCCGGTCTCATATTATTATAAACTCTCTAATCTGATAAACCTGGAGGATGGATCCCTCCTGCTCTTTCTGAGGTTCCTTCTTTTTCAATTACATTTCAGGAAAAAGGTATTTTGGTGGGTGTTTCTCCTCATCCAAACAAAGGATAAAGGGTGTCATATGCTGTAACATCCTTTCAGCAACATCAATCCTTTTGGGGCAAATTTGTGATTTGTGATGTTGGGCTATATGAATAAAATAGACTTGACTTGACTTGACTTAAAACTCATGGATCTGTGATTCAAGCCAGCCTATTTGGATTGAATTTCATCATCTCACTGGGACCTGAAACAACAAACCCACATCAACACAGGCCTCAGTCTGAGAGGCTGTATGAACACCAACACCTCTCCTTCCCTCAAACAAAACTGTGGAGGGAACTCTAACCTGCTCTAATGAACATACTACATACTGACAATTAGTAGAAGGTTGTGTGTGTGCGTGTGCACAGGGCAGCTCCCATTGTTAATGTGTGTAAGTGTCACCTAACCTAATCTAAAGGCCCAAATGTTTATACCTGTTCTGAATGGCTGCACTGGAAAGCAGGGTGAAAAACCTGCTGTCATAGAGAGAAATCATAATCGTACAAATGGGGATAACAGCACACACTTCCAGAAAGTCTCTCCTGGAAGGCATTCATAAAGTTGCCCTCAGTTTTACATAAGGAAAGTGATGTAAGTAGCTGTCTGGAGATACAAGTGAAGTTCAAACTGGACACACAAATGTCCAGTCACTGCAGAAAGTCATTCCAAGTCCTGTCATTGTCTGACCTTTGGTTTCAGAAAGTTACAAACATTGTTGGACTACTTGGACCTGTATAATGATTCTAAATTGCTGGGGGGGAGAGGGGTTGTTTTGTTTTCTTTCTCTGAGACACACGTTTTCACATCCAAAGCTAATGATAAAATCAACTGCATCTCTATCAATCAGGACTAAGAGGAGCATGAGTAAAGTGTAAAACAATGGGGCGGAACCAGCCCATTTGTCACTGTTGTTGCTGCTTTGATAGAGACTATTACTGTAGCTCTGTGCAAACTCCAGTGTGTCTCGTGCTGGTGTGCTCTGTTTACCTGCTGTGTTGGCTTGTACTGAGCAATGCTATATCTGTGAAACTATTATTTCCATTTAGGCAAAGGAAATTCTGCAGCTCTTTTACTGTTGCCACCTAAAATACATCAATTATCTGTTTGCTATCTGTTTTTTATGCATGTACTTTGTCATATGTGACTGCTACATACATACAAGGAACTGACATGCTCTTTCAAAAACACATAAAACATACATGTAACCTAACCCAATACATGTAACCCAGTGCTTAGAATTGTTATTGGTACTGGGTAGAGGCAGCTTTCAGCCATGGTGTTTTTCACAGACCCACCAAGTAAGTCACTTCACATAAAGAGCTTTGGCAGTTGGCTCACTGAGTCACATCAATTCAGAGATCAAGTATGCAATGAGAAGTAGTGCAACTAACAAATAATGTTGTTATTGTTTTCCAGGTCTGATATAACCCTGTGGTTTAGCAGTAATGGGTATGAAACTACAGTAAACCCAGGTCTTGTGTGAACAGTGACCACATCAGAAGATATGTATATTGAATTTCTGAGAGTCCCTCTAGCAAATGAACACACTAAAAGCCAACGGTAGACTTTTTACCTACCTCTTGCCAAACACAACATTGGTATTAGACAATTCTGCAAAACCCCAGGTATGTTCAATGATGATATTTTTTCATTAATCATTCCTACAAACTATGTTATTGTTAAGGCATGGTTAAGGTTTGGCACCTCCATACCCTTACTTTTTACCTCACTACATAAAGGGCACAATACTTCCTGCACTGGCACTTAAAGTTACCATCGGACCCATGTGCTGCAGGATCATCCACTATGCATGGATGGATTACAGATTAGACCTACTGGGCATAGGCACAGGGGGCCACAGGGTCGTAGGGTCCTGAAACCACAGCCTCTGTATAAAGTGACTGTTATTTATGAAAGGAGTACTCTAGAAATTAGCATTGCACTCCTATGACACTTTCAGTCACAATGGACACAACAGGATCAAACCTAACACAGCAGAACCAGAGATATCACCTTCTTGTCAAAACCTTATGCCTACAACACAGCCACCAATAGTTCAGGAGATTCAGGTGTGTTATGCTAATAGTGGCTAATGTATCCTGGAGCTGCTAGCCTCTGGAGGCCGTTTATCAGATTTCTCAAACAAGAGAGGAGTGACCACTGCCTCTGTACAGACATTTTGTCGTTTGGTTGAAGATGATGTTCAGTCTTTTGTTTCCTTCTGCTGGTGCTAACAAATTCTATTCCAATTTATCTCCACAAGAGAGACAGGTCTTTAAAGATTTTGGTAATGATGAGGAAATTATAATACGCAATGCTGACAAGGGGGTGATGTAGTATTGTAAAATAAAGAATCATACTGTACTGAAGTAAGGGATCAATTAAGCAACACAGATTTCTACACCCCTCTGACTTATGATCCCACACTTAAGTTCTCAGGTGCAGAAACAATCTTGATTGGGCAGTAAGTAATCAATTAATATCACAGCACAAATACATATTTTTGTTACAAGACCATTCCATAAGCCCATTTTTTTACACATTGCCTGAGATCCATAAAAGTTGTCAAGAACCTGTCCCAGGGTGTCTGGAATAGGCTCTCTTACTGAGCCCATTTCCCAGTTCATTGATTTTCACAATAAATCATTGGTAACCCAGTTACTCTCTTATATACGGGACACATGTGATTTTTTGAGGAAATTGAAGTGTGTGCGTGGGATTAATTATACTGATTTTTTGTGTACAATGGATGTTGAAAGCTTATACACTAATGTACCCCATAAGGAAGGTTGGAAACTTTGCATTATTACTTGAGTTTGAGGGAACAACAGTTGCCATCTGTGGAGTTACTTAGGAAACTGGGTGAAATAATTCTGATTAAAGATTATTTCAGGTTTGAGAAAGACTTTTTTCTACAGAGAGTCTCAATGGGCAGTCTTTTCATTCCTAACTATGCCAACTTGTTTATGGGAAAGTTAAGAGTGGATCATCTTTACAAAAACAACCCTTATTTTTCTCTTATGAAGTGTTGGTATAAATACAGTATACTGATGACTTGTTTTTTGTATTTACTGGTACACCTGAAGAACTAGAAGCATTTAAGGGGTATCTTAACTCTAGATTGCCCACTATTACATTTACAGTAGGGGCAAATAGAGAATCAGTGTCTTCTTTGGATGTGAAAGTAAACAGAGTTTCTACACACTACAGTCTTTTGCAAAAGACAGATAGAAATAATTATTTATATTACTCAAGTTATCATCGGTCTTGACCTGCTCTATGTGAAAAGTGCCTTGAGATGACTTCTGTTGTGATATGGCTGTATATAAATAAAGATTGATTGATTGATTGATTGATCCTCACAGCCTGGAAAGAAGCTTGCCTTATAGTCAACTGTTAGAATAAAAATAATTTAAATCCCTGGGGAAGAGTTTGAGAGACAGGCTAATGACCTGTGTGTCCATTTCCTAAAAAAGAATTATGACCAAAGAAATGCATGTCTGTCTAAGGCTTGTGAAAAAGATAGAAATAGCTTTCTAGCACCTAATCCTCCTCCTCTTAAACAACAGTCTGTTGTCTTGACTACCTCCTTTTCACCTGTTTCTCAGTTGAGTTAAGTGTTGTCAGAAAACATTGGCATTATCTGTCTAGTAACCCCATTGTTGCCCAAGAGTTTGTTAACCCTCCCATCTTCAATACTAAGAAATGGAGTACTTTGAAGGACAGACTTATAAAGACAGACCTCTATGTTAGGCCTACACATTTTTTAAGCTGTCTTTCCCCGGGAAATTTCCCGTGGTTGAACTGTGTGAATTGTAATCCCATGATCAAAGGGAACAATTTTTCACATCCCCACACAGTCAGAAAAATGAAAGTAATATGTAGGACCACACATGTAGTCTCCCTATTAAAATGTGTGGGTTTTTCTACGTGGGCCAGACAAAAAGAGAATTGAGAATTAGGATCTCTGAGCATAAGAGTAGCATCAGAAATAAGGATGAGAGGTCTCCTGTTGCCAGACACTTTAATTCTGCTGGCCATGGAGTTTGTAGGCTACAGTTCATGGGTATAGAGACTATTAAGCCACTGAAGCACTAAAGGCTTAAATGATAAATTGTTTTAGTCTTGCTTTTTATGATTACAGATTGGTATTATTGATGTATATGTATTTGTATTTTCTATAGAAGTCCTGCACATGATGAGTTTACATATGTACATACATGCATTTTCTTATTGTTAGTGTATAAATCCAGTGGTCACTTATCTGGTTGTTGCAATAATAGAATGTGATATATTTCTACTTATGACTTAATTTTTCTTACTACTATTTTTCATACTAGTATTTGTCTTTTGATGTTGTTGTTTTGATGATTTGCATCAGCTGGTTCTTAATCACCAGCAGGTACTTGGTTACTGTTTAATAGGAGTCACACCATGGATGTATAAAGAGAACTGGATACATTCATTCCCATGAAAGTTGCTCAGTGGCACATGAAGCCAAAACATTTCAACCACTTCTGGTTTATCCCTCCAGCTAACTTGAATGGGGATAAAACAATTCAATTGTGCGGCTCTTCTAGACTTTCAAAATGTGATCAGACCGAATGAATCAAATTCTGATAGTGAGATGAATCATTTCACGGGGGTTGTGATGCTCAAAAAATATTATCAGCTGATTTACAGACATCTCTTTCACAATGTAAGTCTATAGGAAAAAGTCTTTTTGGGCCCAATAGCGTCACATGACATAATTACAGGCTTTGGCCACTATGTCAAATTGGAGTGCATTATTAAAAGTGTTACATACTTATTTGGGTGCTGATGACTTAATTTGCAATTTATCAGATTTCACACAGCTCCCTCTGGAGACACAAAAGGCTTTATACCAGTTTTTACACCTGTCACCTGTGACACTTTGATGTGTAAAATCGGTGGAGTTCATTTCTTGCTGAAAAGTAAGAGTTCAATCAAAAGTAAAGATGTCCCAATCACAGTTTGATCCCAATCTGAGTCCTTAAGTCTTGAGCTTCTGATCATACAGATTTCAAACCAATTTATTTTATTAGATACAATATATATATATATTTTTTCCTAATATAGCTGAACAGTGTATGTAGGCTGAAGTCAATTGAAAAAGCGATTAAAACAAAAAAATGCAAAAATAACCTGCACCACAGGTAATTTGTCAAGTGCCTTATAGTATTTTGAATAATATCTGCAGAGGGCAAGAAGGCTTGGAGGCCTCTGTTCATCTCCAAAATAAACACAATACTTAGGTTCAGGTACAATTTTAAACCAATTGCAGCAATTTACAGTTGTGATTAACGTGTAAAATCTCAGTGGAAAAGATGTTTGCCATATAGACAAAAGAACACAATTGTATTGAATTCAGTTTCTTTTTCAAACTGTAAGCTACAGCTACACACACACACACACACACAAACAATAACACTTAATAGTTCGACTGGTTGCAAGAAGCTTCATGACTTTGAGTGTTTAACAGTAAGTGTCAGTAGTGAATGGGGGAGGGCTGATTGGAGCTACTGTAGTGACTGTCCATTACAATGCTAATGTCCTGCTCATCATATACAACAGCCAGGGGCCTTCTCCTACAGTAGATTCTCTCACACAGACCCTCGTCCTCCGCTGCTTAAAGTCACATACAAGACACAAGCAACAAATACTGTACACTTCTATAAATATGACATATCTGGAGTGCTCAGTGCACAGTGGCTACAGAAAATGGGCCTCCTTGACCCTTGACCTGTTGCATTTGTTGCATGCATTTCCACTGCAGTGGACATTCACTTATTTGTATTGGCAGTGGTAGAGCCCTGTCACACAGAAAAATCATACCTGTTATACAAAAATTGTCATTTTTTGGTTACTTTATGTCTTAACGACTATATATGATGTAGACTCAGTTAGGGTGTTTCTCCTGACCAAACCAGCTTTACCAACTTACAGTAACATTACCCAAGATATAACCTAACTTTCACCCTAAAAAAGCTTATACAAAGTATGTGTCAGCAATTTGCTGAAAACATATATTTGTGGTATTGTTACAAAAAATAGGAATCCTCAGTTTTTGTAGAATAGGATAGTGTTTATCAGTGGAAAAACATAAACAAACTGGATATTAATAATGACAATGGCAGTGAAAATACTCTTAATTTTAACTAACCAACCCTTTCATGTATTTTTTATATTTTCTGCATGGCATGTGATAAGTTGTTGCCACAGACCTCTTAAGAATAGTTACCTGAAACTCATTTTGCCAGGTATGGATAATTGTTTAGCCATTATCCGAGAAAAGGCCTTGCTGGTGTCACAGGATGTCTCATTTTTGGAAGTTAATTGTGAAATGAACCTCAAGTTAAGTAGTCCCCCTCCACCCCACACACACACACACACACACACACACACACACACACACACCACAGCCCAGCCTGTGGAACTTGAGGAGGGGGTTGGATTGTGTGTGTCTCAGGGGCAGGAAGGACCCACCTCCTCCTACCTCCTCTCCCAACCCCCCCGGCCAGGCCCTTTGTTCCGTGATGATGTATGAGACAGCATCTCCCTTGGAGTACCACAGGAACACGACAGCGAAGCAACAACGCTGTCCCATAATGGAGACTGATGGGACGGCTCCCGCTCTCTTCACTTTGTCCACTACTAAGATTGAGTTGGCGCAGCACTCCAGGCACCGACGGGGCCCTTGGACAGCTCCAAGAGGGGCCCTCGTAAGGGAAGACTCAACCTGACGGCAGCTCACGTCTGTCGGCCGTGCAGGGTCCCGCCATGGCCTGACAGGTGGATGGATGGATGGATGACGAACGAGAGGATGGAGGGGCGGTTGGATGGACGGAGACCTGCACAGGTCTTTATGGGTTGGGTGACAGTAGAGGAGAGGTGAGGGGGATCCTTGGTCCCCTGGTTCCTGTTGGACATTCCTGAAATGACTGAGCTCGCAAAAGAAGGCAAATCCAGAAAATCCAGCCATCTTTACTCAGACCATTCACAGTGCATGCCATCAGCTCAGAGTGCTTTAATGTCTTGATAAAAATGTCACACTGGAGCAAAGCAGGGTTAAATTAAAATAGTTCAGACCTTACAAAAAGTACACTTTATTACAATTACATGATGCAACAACAAGAAGTAGGACCTCCTCCTTCTGTGAATAGAGAAGAAGCAATGAAACCGCTACTTTTTCTGTTTTCATAAATATAATAAAGGTAAAGTACATTTATTTTTATCTAGATCAGGTCTAATGTGGTCTGGATGGGAAAAAAACTGAAATTTCCCCTTTTCTCTATTTTCACTAATAGATTTAAGATTTCACACATCTGAAACTGGATTTTAAACAGTCTATGGAGTCCTCGTGTTTATCTAGTCCAGGTTTAACAAGTCCAGTTTAAAACAGTGTTAAAGCTTTTACTATGATGTCTAGTACTTGTTCACGATTTAAAGTGGAGTGACAATGGAAAATCTGTAATTTTCCTTAAACTCCTTAATTGTAAGCTTATTTAGCCCCTTTCAGACATGTACTTATTTATGTTAAAGGATAGGTTTACAATCTTTCAAGTGTGTGTTAAAACAACAGTCAGGTGTCCATATGAACAGTGAAAGAGGTTTTCCTCACTGTGATCATTCGTCCTGTCCATACTGGCTATTAAAAGATCCCCTTCAAATGTAAGTGATGGAGGACAAAATCCGCAGTGTGTCCACACAGTCATTTAGTGCATAAATGCATGTAAAAGTTGACATGAAGCTTATGTGAGGCTTCATCAGTCTGAGTTAGTCATATCAAGTGGATATCTGACACATTTACAGTCTTTTTAGCATCAAATTCCCTCTTTGTGTTTCCTCAGACAGTGTTTCCCTGTTGAGCTGTGGTGGAAGTATAGTAACAAAAAGAGGAACTTTGGCACTAAAAAGAGTGTAATGTTGAAAGATGTCTACTTGATTTGACTCATTTGGATGAATGAGTGAAGCTTCATATGAGCTTCAGATAAACTTTTAAATACATTTTTGCACAGAAGGAGGACTGTGGATTCTGTCCTCCATCACTTACATTGTAAGTGCATCATGAAGGGATCTTCTAATGGTCAGTATAAACAGGAGGAATGATTACAGCAAGAAAAACATGTTTCACTGTTCATTTGGGCTCCTGACTGTTTTAAGACAGACTTGAAAAATTGTGAACCTGTCCTTTAATCTGATGGCAATTTAACATATTGGTCTCATGTCTGAATAAGTGCCCAAGTCACTTTTACATAACAGTCACTACAGCTATCTTACAAGGTCAAAGCTGAAACATTTCTATATCACTTTCAACTCGACACAAGTCTGAACTGAGTGCTGTCAGATTAATGTAAAGACCACAGCAGCATGTGGTCAAACATGCAGAGTGAAATGAAATGCATCTTGTTCACCTTCTCACACCACTCTTTCTTCAATGTTCAATCAGTTTAATAAAAGAGGAAACACTGTGAATGGGCCAATTTTAAGTCATTAAGGAAATTCTCATATCAGATCACGCTATAAAAACTATTTCCCCATTTTTAACCCACAGCTGTTTTCTCTCTCTCTCACACCCACCCACCACATGTCATCAGACTGTGACATCAGCGTCATTGTTCACATACTTGCTTGTGTACTTTGTGTATACCTTGAGGATTAAAAGTATATCCAGTTGGGTCAGACTGGGACCTAATCATTCGTGTGTACGGCCTTTGTCCCATCCAAGATGGTGACTGAGGCTGCATGTTCTTTATTCTGGAAGACCAAAGGAAGCTGTTGTACTCAGTCTCCCAGAATCCTTCACTTTCCTACAATCCTCCAGGTAATTCACACCTGGATTTTAAGTCCGTCCATGGATCCAATGTCAAGCTAACATTGGTCACTGTGGCCTGTGACATATGACATCATTGTATAAATAAAACCACACTGCTTTCTTTCTCTCTGGGCTGCAGTTTGCAAAGCTGATAGCTGATAGAGACATTGCTGATCAGACAAGAACGAAAGAACAAAGAACAAAAGAGAGAACGTTTTTCTTGCCTTACCATTGGCCACAGTGTAGTGTAAGATGAACTCAGTTTTGTTCAGTACTTGAGTAATTACTGGCTTATAAGCAGTTAATTTTACTGCTAGTCACACGGTTGTTTTAAGAAATAAAGGCAACCAAGTCCCACTTATTTCTCAGTGTCGATGACCTCTGATCTTACTCCATGGCTGCACACGTTGGACTCGGACAGGGACATGATCCAGACCAGCTGACGAACCAGGATGAACAGGATCATCCTGGTTCGTCAGGTGCCCCAAGGTGGATTTAATGTAAATTTAAGCCTACTGTTCTAATTAATTAGTGATTATTTTTGATAACCAAATTTAATCTGAAGAACCCTGTGATCCTTTCAACTGGCCAACATGGAATGTCTTCCTAGTAAATTGCCACTTTTGCACAAAGTAAAAACACAATGGTGACTCTCATGGAGTTTACTATTTTGTTGATGTTGAGATCACGACAGAAAAAGCAGTGGCAGTGACATCATAGCAGCATGGAGACATTGTATAAATGCTGGTAGTTGTGGACAAATTCTATGTGAGTTCAAAACTTTCTGTGGTGATTTGAGTCTGCTGCTGACCTCACTTTCTGACACTGCCCCCACTGGTCACATGTTGAATTGCATTCTGCATTCTGAGGACATGCACAACCAACACTCCCTGAGAACGCAGGAAACACGACGAAGCCATGACCAGAATATGAACATGATCGACCTAAGAGTAGTAAAATAAGAATGTTGGTTGTTTATCTAAAGGTTTCTAGCAAATAATTTTAGACACAACATGACAGTATACAAAATCAAAGGAAGACACAAGTGAAGTGCACAGAGGCAAGTTAAAAATGTTTCAACCTGAGCAGCGTATCTGAAGACGTATTTGAATCTGCTACTTGTTTATGGTTTCCTTGCCAATGCTTTTGCGGGTGATTTGTCTCACAAACTTGTTGAATATTAAAAACATTTCAAGAACTTTATCACTGGAGAAAAACAGCTCCTCGACTGCCATGTTCCTGAAATATTAAGAAATGTCTTCTACTGTGTACATGTGCATCGGCCTTGACCCATCTTCTTCTTCTTCTGTTGAGTTTTATGGTGGTTGGCATCCATAAGTGTTGTATTACCGCCATCTGCTGGACTATCCCTTGCTCCATCTATTCCAGCATTGCCATGGCATGTGTGAAAAGGCGCAAGACGGAAATGTTCCTGAATGTAGCTGCATGCGTGAATAGTGAAAATCACTAAAGGTGCCTGAAAGGTTATGAAAGGTCATCCCAGTAATTTACAAGGAACTATGTATGAAAGAGGCTATAGAGATGGGAGGAAAATAATAGCTGAGTCACACAAACACACACACACATACACACAAACACAAACACACACACACACGCACACACACACACACACATCACAAACAGACAATTTGTGGAATCGTTGCTAGCTAGCTACAGCTAATGTCTATACACGTCAGCACATTGGCTGTTTTGAATAAACACCAACTGTACAAACAGTCCAGCGGCCACATTTTGTACAAATCACACAAGGAGAAAATTCATTTTGTATTCTATCAGAACACTTTTGTATTGTGGGGTGTAATGAACATCTCTTTCTCTAGGGGCAGATGTTTTGTTTTTCCAAGACATTTGGACTGCCTAGAATATCAGACCAATAGGATTAATGACAATAGGCTAATGCAGATTGAAACTTTAACTCTGGTACTAATAATGATGGTCTAAACTCTTGGTCATCAAGACCAGAAAAAGAAGCTTCAAATTACCATAATGACCAAGTTTTGCAGGGAAGATGGTGAGCAAAGGAGAGCAATCAACAGATGATGAAAATGAGGACAGAGGAACACAGGAAGAAGACAGAGAAAGTGATAGAGAGATGTGCTTAATGACTTCAAAACATGAGAGTGATAAGGCGGAAAATAGGGAGACAAAGCACACTATGTGTTTGTAATAGAGATTGTTTGGTTGTTGCTCTGAGCTTGTGTGTGTGTGTGTGTGTGTGTGTGTGTGTGTGTGTCTTTGTGTGTGTGTACAGTATGTGGACAGATCATGACTCAGACAGGAAATAGATATTATGATCTTTCAGAGATGGAGGCTCAATTATTGAATGGATAATACAGTATAATATCTGAATAATGTCCCCACTACACAAAGACTTGACACACATGCACACAAATGTCCGCAGTGATTCATTTCCTGTGATCACAATAATATAGTCATTATAGTTTAAATCCATACATAGCCAGTTTTGTAGCCAGGGAACCTGTAGAGGCTGTGGTAGTCTGATTTGTAAAACGGATAATAATACAGTAATAACAATAATACTATACAGACAGGAAATTAATAAGTTAGTAATGAGCTGAAACCGATTCAGAAATTCTTTTAATGCATGACAACTATGTGGTGCTTTTGAGAATAACTGAAAATAAAATCAGGTTGTGTAGCTTTTAAAGGAATAGTTCAGAATCTATGGGTAAGTACATATTTTTCATTTCAAAAATTTAACTGCTGGACACAAGATGTCTCCTACTTCACTGTAAAGTCCATTCTCAGCGTATGTGCGCTGGAGGCTTTAACTTTCCACATCATACTTGTGTAAGTTGCATATTAGACCATGATCAGCTGCCAAAATAGTCGTGGTGTCACAAATCATGTTCATAGGCCTTCCCCTTTAATTTTGAGAAACTTTCCCCCTTCAGCAGATGAATGTGAAAAAGCCTTGTTAACCAAGAGTCAAGTGTCAAACACTGCACATAGATAGATAGATAGATGTCATAGCAGCCATGACAGATGATAAAAATACATGAAAACACCAGTAAGACATTAAAATACAGTAAGACATTAAAACATGATTAAAACACAACAGATACAGACACAGAGGCTATAGTGATTAAAAAGCAGGTGACTGAGTGAATCATCATTCTCCGAAGTGAAGCTCAAACATCCAACTGAAATAACTATTAAAAAAACATTTTTGAGTGGAGGGGGACTTTAAAATATAATAATTTGTGGTTTTAGCGGGCGTTATGTTGAAGAAAAAAACATGATGCAGTGATTTTGAGACTTGTCACAGTGAGGTTGCCTGTACAGAGACCAAAGCAAAACCTTAGTTGTCTAACTTTATGAATCTGACAATTACACAATCACACACACTTTACTCAGGATTATGCCAGGTGCACTAAGATGCTAAGGTAATGCAGGGTTTGAACTCCCTTTTTCATTCCTCACACAGCTACTTCCATAACTCTTCATGTAAACACTATGAAGGCCCTCAAGGAGACAGACTGTGCAGCCTTGTCCACATCTGTACCACTGATCACATGGCGACTACAAATGCACACAAAAGATGTAGAATTCAAGTAAAAACAGTTTTGCCTTGAGATGTGGTTGGGTGACACAATGTAGAATCCCTACTAAGTGCAACTGGCAGATGAAGTGCAACACTAGAAAAAGATGCGTCAAACAGCTATATTTCCTTAAATGGAGCAAATTTTGCATGCTTTTAAGTTTCAAATTTTGTAAATGCCATAAACAGAAGCAGTGTGTGTGTGTGTCATGAGGGGATATACAGACATCGAAAATAAGGAAGTGAAAGCAACTAAGCCAGCTCATAGGTCATGGATCATTGACAAGGCCTTCCTTTCAGTTTGTGTGAGGGAACATATTTTGAAAGTCATGCTGCTAAATGTATTCTCCAAATTTGACCATTCTATGACATGTGTGCTTTGGTCAAATGTGTAGGAGAATAGAGGAGGGGTAATCTTAAACTTGCTGTTAGAAGAAATCAAGACTCAAAGTAGAAATCCTAGAAAGCGGAACCTACAGGCGGCAATGTGCATTGCACACTACAATATAAAAGTATTGTAAGATTTAGCCATTCGTAGAGAGTTGCCAATATAGGCTTTTTGGCCAGAGAGCAAGGCTGAATTACCAAAGTGGCCCCGAAGGCTCCAAGTTCCAGGTGGCTATTCATTTGTGATAATTTAATTAATTGATTTAAGTGATGTTGACAACACCTGCATTATTACCTAATCTTGAGTAGTCCCATCTTGGTAGAGATGCCCTAAGTTACAATCTGGTTTTAAGGCCTTCATTAGTCAACATTTATACAATGTTTCCATCAGTATACAAAATATATCATTTTACTAAGTAAATTTGTGCTTAATGAAGTAACAGCAGCTCTTATTTGCTCCAGGGTAAAGCACTGTCTGAGCGTGAAACTACAGAAAATATGTAGCCATATGTAGTCATCATGTACCCATCTGCAGTGGAGCTACTATCTAGTAATCCCACCAGACTGCATAGAATGCATAGAAGTTTTTTAAAAGTCCTATTTTCCTCTTGAAATACAAAATGAATGTTTTTTTTCTTTAATAGCTAATTATTAGCCACACTGGCTGTTGTGCTCTGGGGAAAGCAGTCAGTCAGTGGGTGGGTTGGTGGGTTCAGTGAGCTACAGGGCACAGATGACCACCAGCCAGTCAAAGTTTTCAATTATCCAGTGAAATATCGCAACATGAAATGGCACAAACGTTTATTAAAGACAACCATACTTCATAGAAGATGAACCTTTCTGACTTTGGGGATCCCCTGGTTTTTGGTGTTGTAGACATCTGTGGTTCATATTAAAATGTCTCAACAATTGGGACAGACATTTCACTTCATCTGATAAGCTTAATTTGGGTTATGACCAAATACCTGCAAAACTAATGACATCCCCATCAGCCTCAGGTGTTTAGTGCTAAGTAGCAAATGTTAATGCTAATACACTAACCTTAAAACCAAAAAATTATGCTTATGAAGCTCTTGACACTTTAAAATGTTTTTAAAAAGATAACGCAATAGTTTTGCAATGTAATGATAATGAAACATGTTTATTTTTGATGTTTTGGGTCTGTGGAGGGAATTTCCCTTAAACAGTTTGTTAAAAGCAACACTCTGTTCACCCACAGAGAGTGCTGCTATGTATGTGTGTTTATTGTTGAAATGACAACAGCCAGACTCAGTGAGGTGGAAATATTGGCTATGGATTTGTTATGGTCTCATTCATCTCTTCATCTCTGTTTTCTCTCTCTCTGATAACATCAGGTCATCTCTACTAAATGACGGATCATTCCACCACAAACAGCACACCAGTGAAAGTGGACCAATTCATCAGCTCACTTAATGGCGTGTGTGTGTGTGTGTGTGTGTGTGTGTGTGTGTGTGTGTGGCATGAGTGGGGTGGGGTAGGTGGGGGTGAAAAACCGTGGAAAACAGTTTCATCTTTTTCCTCTGATCTTCCCCTCTCTTTGTCTCTCTCTCTCTCTGTACCCAACCTTTTTCTGAATGGGACTCGCTCTACCAGCTCCCCATATAGATACAGTATGTTCCCTCCACTCTCCTCTTGTTTACAGTTAATGGGGAACACTGACTCCTGTACTGGTATCAGAATTGTATATGTAATTGTATGAACATTGTAGAATATCTCTAAAAAAGACAGATTAAACTCTCTTCTTATCAGTCATTGTGGTCATTTTCAAAAATCACACCTGTCATAAAAATAATCAAGGTATAACACTTAGCAGAGTGTACAGCTGAACCCACAATTGTGTCCAAGTCCATACTACACATTAGTTCTGAGCACGTTTTGTGTTTTTGTGTATAGGATGTTCACAATGGAAAAGTGTCAAAATATTAGCATCCTCAAAATAGTCAATATGCATTCTGAAAACATGGATGTATTAAGACTGCCCGGTTTGCATTACTGCCCGATCTGCGTCGTGCATACGCCATCTTGGACAGCTACATACGGCAATAATGTCACACTGGCTGTTTCTTTACACCTTTACAAAACATTTCTGTCTTCACAGTTTAACCTGAAACAGGCAGCAGGTTAGTGGATGAACAAGCAGCAGACTAACAGCTCCAGTCAGTAAATCAAACAGTAAAATGTGTGTTTACATACTGGCAGCTGCTCCGTTAATTCAGTCGTTAAGTCACTTTCCTATTCATTCTTCTTTCTGTTAAACTCAACATGTGGTTTGTCCAAATGGTGTTGCCATATGTAGCTGTGACAAAGAGAACTGCAAGCCTTCCATTTTTGAGTGTATTGTATTCTCTCACAATTCAATGCATAAAGGAAACTGCTACTTGCAGGTGGACAAAGTACAGATGAGCTTGATGGGAATGTCATTAGTTTTTCAGGTATTTGTAATTGTAATAATTTGTAATTGTAATTGTCAAAGTGTTTCAGTCTGGACCAAAGTGACGGACTGGTTGACAGACATTACCATCCAAAAAGCCACGCCGCTTCCATAGCAAGTCAGTAGCCTATGTGTAGAATGCTTATGTAATTATAGATTCTGATGGCATATGTTTTTGTTCATAGAAAAATAACACAATGACAGTGAAAGCTGGTTTGTCAGAGTGTCAGACAGTATGGGTTGCTGTGTACCACAGTGTCTTTTCTCATTCTGCAACCAGGAGGTGCCAAGGGCAGACATCTTTACATATGCTCTAGTGGCTGTAATCAATAACAGAAAAATGAAAATAAATCATACATTTATATGTGTATATACAGTACACAGCAATTTCCATTTGAATTGATACACAGATTCTGTATATACATTACATTATATTAACACATACATGAGCCATCAGAGAAGAACGAAGACTAATTCTGTCCCCGTAGGTTTTCTTTTTGTTACAGTGCTGAGGGTGAAGGGTCCCAACTTCCCAATCCAGAAATTTTTAAACATGGGCTTTTGAGAAGTTTCCAACTTCCCAATAGAAAATAATGAAATACATTTCAGTGTAGAGTACAAGTTCCAAATGATTTGCAGGGGAAATCAGATATATTCAGGGTACAAGCACCAGCAGGCCTGTGTCAAATCACAACGGGATGCAAGATGGTGGATAATGGACTGAGAATTCACAGCAGCTCAGGGCTGTATTTGAGCCAGATCCTCCTGAAGCACAATCCTGAAACAGCTCAGTGTTTGGACCAGCACTACCCCTATCAATATTAAAATCTGTTAGTACTTTTTCTGAAGTATGTAATATGGTCAGTTCTGTCATTCTTTTTTTTTCACACTGAAATTACTTGTCAGTCAGACAGGTAGACAGGTGATGGAGATGGAGTGGGTGAGATTACAGAAGGTGAAGAGTTTAAAGCAATTTGTTTTGAACAACAACAAGCTAGGGGGAAGTTGATGACCTAGTAGTTGATGACTGAGTATTGCTCATACAAAATTGTCCCATGACTGGACTTGTGCACTTGTAAACAGATCAGATCAATTTCAAATAGTTCTTGTCAGCTTTTTAGAGTATCATGGTTATTTGTCCTGGCTTCCAAGATCTGTATTTTCTGTGGCAAATAAATACCTATTTTACTCACGGTCTGACATGTGACAGGTGAGTCTTCAATTCAATGTATGTGGTAGTATCCCAGGAAAACAAAAAAATATTTAATGATGATCAGCAAGCCAAAATTAAAGGAAAAGTCTAACATTGTTCATGAGGAGGATAAACTGTATTGTCAAGCTCATCTTCGATTAATGGTGATCCAAGCAGTCAAATCCAGCAGAGTGTCCAGGCAGACATAAACCAGATTCATCCTCAACTGTTGAGCTAACTCAGTCAGTACAGAAATAACAGAGAGAATACCAACATTACAACCCAAATATGACCAAAACTGGGATTAAATTCAATACTGGGATAAAAGTCTACATGTAAACATACTCCCTTAGTGAACAAACGCTGTGTTTTTGGTACTGTTTGTTTGAGGGGTCATGACACAGTGAAAGTGGAGTTTTTTACTGCAGAGTTCAAGAACATGATGATTGCCAGCTGTCTATAGAAGACACAATGCCAACCCAGTGCTTTTCAATTAGAATGTATGTTTAACAAATGGTCAAACACTTTCCATTTCATAGCCACCGCTCTTAATATGTCTATGAATTCCTTTGTTAAGCACATTTCGACTCTGCAGACCTGACATTTTCAGCAATATATGAAAAAAATGATATATGAATAAATGTTCTTTATTCTTATTTTCTTTGTGTTAACATTTTTTCTGTCTCCTGTCATGATTTTATGCTGCAACAACAGCTCAGATTGACTGAATGATCAAACCTATTTCTATTTGTTTCTGTAGTGACATAGACATCAGCTCCATGGGCCAAGAATCCAGCCAGACAGTCAGTCCACAGGATATATGCAGGGAGAGCCAGGCCTGTTTTATTATGACTAAACACACACTCGCATATACACCCACAGATGGAGGAAACTCCCCATGGACCAACTGCTAGTACAGATGAATATCACGAAATATACGTCAGATGTTACAAACAATGGTTAAAGCATATAAAGTGTTTGTTTGAGGTTCTTTCTGGTAATGAATCTATTTGCATTTTCCCCAGGCAATTTATATTGCAACTACCAGACTGTCACAGAAATGAATGTCAGATGAAGTCACTTACAGGTTGATAATTTATCTTAATGAAATGCCCTACATGTAAATAAAACAGCTTTGAGGTTGTTCAGCCTGCCAAGCTGCCTGCTGCTGCAGGAAACAATGCTGATGAGAGCGAAAGCACAGCAATGAGAAACTGAACTACAGAGTTAGTGATAAGTCTCTGTGGGTATGTCACTACAAGCAAATCCTTTCACATTATGATTTAATCAATTGTTCATCTACAAAATATGAATTAGTACAGCTTTAAAATTAGCTCCACTTTGCAGCAGTCCATATGAACATTAGTGTAATCATCCCCCCTGTTCATACAAGTTCCCTTCCTGATGTGCTTTCAATGTAAGTGATAGAGAACAAAATCCACACTCCTTGTTTCATGCAAAAATGGTATTAAAAAGTTTATATGAAGCTTATAGCTTCAGCTGTCTGAGTAAGTCATATCAAGTGAATAACTTCAAGAGTTATAGTATTACAGTTAAGTTCCCTCTCTGTGTTTGTGTTTCCTTGTTGAGCTGCAGTGGAAGGATAGTAACTAAAAGAAGGAATTGTGAATTAAAAAGGCTGTAACTCTGGAAGATCTACTTGATTTAACTAATTTGGAAGACTGAATCCTCATATTAGCTTCAAATAAACTTTTGAATATCTTTTTGCATGAAACAAGTACTATGGATTTTGTCCCCATCACTTACATTGGAAGTGCTTATGGAATCGTTCACTGGTATGAGTATGGTATATTTCACTGGTATATTTCACAGGATGAATAGGAGGAATGGTTAGAGCTAGCAAAAACTGATTCAGTATTCATATGGGCACCTGACTGTTTTTTAAGATAGGCTTGAAAAATTGTGAACCTATCCTTTAGTTAGAGTATTTTTACATTTTGGTATTGATAGTTTTACAACAATAAAAAATCTGAATATGTCTTTTACCACTGCAAAGTCAGGTCCAACCATCCAAATTTAGCTGATGTTCTTGTGTAGATGCAAATGCTGTCAGCAGCAACAGTCAAACACACTCTGCTTTTAAACCTATAAAATCAGTCTATGTCTAATCATGTCTACCTGGACAGATAGAAGGACTTATGTTTCTGTGGATGGAAACATGGATGGATACATGTACAGTACATAGTGTACACACTCCTTCTTTTATCATTCCACCCCTCTTTCCTTTCTCATCCCCCACCCTCCTTTTACTTCCTCTTTCATTCCTCCATCATTCTTTATCTTCTTTGACTCACACTTTAGAAAGTCTCAGACTCTTCAGCAGATGTTTAAAACACAAACAAATACTGCTGAGCATTAATCACGATTTATGGAGCGACTTCAGATTTTATGATGCTGCTCAGAAAGGGTCAGAGCTTTGGATTCTCTGAGTACATTCTCCTGACTCAAAACATGATTGCAACCTTCCAAGGAAAAAGAAGAACACTTCTTTTTTTTTTTTTGGATAAGTATAGTCACTTTTTATAGTGAATATCTCATTTTGGAAAGAAAAAGTAGTGTGTGTGTGTGAGTGTTGTGTTTTTGTATGCATGTGTATTATGCAATGTGGTTTTACTGCCCCCAAAGGCATTTTATACTGTTGAGATGAAATTCAAAGGGGACCTATTATGCTCATTTCCAGCTCTATATTTTTATTTTGGGACTCCACTAGAGTAGCTTTGCATGATTCACAGTTCAAAAAACCCCTTATTTATCTTCTACTTGCCCTTTATGCAACCTCTCAGTTCAGCCTCTGTCTCTAACAGACAGTCTTAGCTTCTGTCTCTTTAAGGCCCCTCTCCTGATGAGCCCAATCTGTTGTTGTGTTGTGTTGCTACGGCTGATGAAAACACATCATTTCCTGCTTTTGTCACTTCATATTAAAAGCTTTTATATTACTAAATTGACAGGAGACTTTTATTGTGAAGAAATTTACAGGAAATGAAACATCTTTCTCACCGAATTGGCAGAGCTTTGTTAGCGGTGCTAAAAAACAGTCAAAACAACAACACATAGAGATACTTGGAGCTCTCTGTTGAAAGGATAAGTTAGAGATAATGCAGGGAGGAGTAGTACAAGCAGAAACAGCCACAGTGATGATGATGTTTGACAAAGAGCTGCAGACGACCAGCACACCTCCAACAGGTAAACTACTTATTTTACTTTGCTGTGCTGTGTAATGGAGCTCTACTCAAGTCATGGCTCTGTGTGACAACCCCCAAAACAATGAAGAAATGCCATAATGTTAGTGGAGTAATGTAATTTGACACTTTGGCCATGTTTAATATGAACATCCAACACTGTAACATTATATATATATGACTGAAAAACAATAGGTCCCCTTAAAATAAACTATAATTTCTATAATGAGCTTTTTTCAAAACTTAATTATACACATCTACACACACACACACACACACACACACACACACATATAGACATGTATGTGAACATGTAAAATTCAACTTGAGCTTATACAAGCATCAGACTGATGATTGAAACCACATATTAGCTCAAGCTGAACTTTAGAATGCAGTTTTACATTGAACAGGAACTGTGGGTTTTGTCCACCATCACTTACAGGGAAACCCCTTTAAGAAGTGACCTCTTTGCAGCCAGTACAAACAATTACAGCCACCCGTAACTCTTGCTATGTACATATGAGCATATGAGTGTTAAGACAGATTTAGAATGAAATTTAGAGTAAAAAAAATATAGTTGAAAAAACAAAGAGCATTAAAGGTTCAGTGTGTAGAATTTAGTGGCATCCAGCAATGAGGTTGCAGATTGCAACCAACTGAATAGACCTCCCCTCTCCCCTTCCAAGTGTGTTCACAGCAGATGTGAAACTTGCGCAGAACATGAAAGGACCTCTCTAGAGCCAGTGTTTGGTTTGTCCATTTTGGCCTACTGTAGAAACGTCGCGGTGCAACATGGCGGGCTCTGTGGAAGAGGACCTGCTCCCTATGTAGATATAAAGAGCTCATTCTAAGGTAACGAAAACACAATGATTCCTATTTTTACTTATGAATATTATATTTCATTTCTGCCAAGTCCATTCTGCTAGATGCCACTAAATTCTACACACTGCACCTTTAAAAGAAAAGCAAAGAAAAGTCAATCAAATTAAAGAAATTTTATTTACAGTAAACACTGACGATCAGTAATGCATTGTCTGTAGTTTGGCTCTTGCTCTGTCATGATCTTTTTTTTTAAGGTAAGATGAAGGGTAAATACCAGATGTAGCAAAACCAGACAATGATAACACTGCTAAAATTATTAAGAAGAAGGTGAAAATGGATAATCCAGAGGACAATGAGCACTTCAGGTGAAAGAGAGGAAGTTCAAAGGCTTTGAAAATAGGAGAGTGGCTCAGGGTTTATTGGACTCTTCATAACATGATGGCAATGATAACAATGATGACAGTAAAGATGAATATGACAGTGATTTGAGATAAAAGACTCAGGTTCAGGTCAGGCCAAGACTTTGCCTTGTGGACATCAAACGTTGGATAAAAACTACTGTTTTATATGTAGCTAGCTACAGTATGCCCTTTGTCACATTTGTGTTAATACATCTCTGTGGTGACTATTGTGACCTGGTATTGAGTCCAGGCCATAGTGGAACAGGAATGTAAATTGTCTGCTAGCACCATCAAGTGGTACAAAATCATTCCTGCAGCTCAGGTAACATTGAGAAATTGTGGTTGTTTGCAAACCTGTCATCCAAGCTTTTACCTCATCCAGGTTTGACTGATGTAATTGATGTAAATTGCCTTATTTGGATCTCAGCAGGTTTTATTCAATATAAATACTGAAGTATTACAGCTGATTGAAAACGCTATTTACATGGCTCTTAACATGTTAAAAGTGACCAAATTACACCAATAATTACCACCCTCATTGGTTACCTGTCAGTTTTAAATTTGGTTTTAACGGATCTCATACGGAAATGTAATATAGGTACATATACTGAATTTCCATATGTGAAATTATGTACATATGAAGTAAAAACATATATGTACATATATGTACAAACTATGTATAAAACCTATTGGAAACTAGAACAACTTCAAATATTGACATACAGCTCATACAAATATGTATGTTTATGTGTGTATAATTTATTGTTTTACATATATGATACATATATATTTATATATATAACATGTATTTTTTTTTATAAAAGTTTAATATACAAATTACACATACATGCTTAACATATTATATACATATGTGTGATATATATATATCACTAATATATGTGCGTTACATAACTTTAACATTGATTTTATGTATAATTTTTTTATATATGGTACTGTGCAAAAGTTTTAGGCACTAAAAATAAAGTGAGAATGCTTACAAAAATATTGTTATAAATTGTTTTAATTTATCATTAACTTCTTACAAAGTTGAATAAACAGCAGCAACCTAAATGAAATCAATATTTGCTTTGAACAGCTTTGCCTTTAAAACAGCAGCAGTTCTCCTCGGTACACACAGTTTTTTATGGTAACTTGCAGGTACGTTGTTGTAACCATTCTGGAGAAAGAATGTTCTTCTGTGGATTTATTATTTAGGCCATCTCAGGTGCTTCTTCGTGTAATCCCAGATTGACTCCATGATGTTGAGATCAGGGCTTTGTGGGGGGCAAACCATACCATCTGTTGCAGGACTCATCATTCTTCCTGTTGCTGAAAATAGTTCTTTATGACTCTAGCTGTATGCTTGGGGTCTTTGTCATGTCATGAATAAATTTGGGGCTGATCAGACACCTGGCTGGGCTGGATGCGGGTCGAGGAGAGGTAATGAAGGGGGTTGATTGCCGGGGGATGAATGGGACCTGAAGGTTGGTCCGGGTCGTGTATGGTGGGATGATGGGGTCGAGGAGAGGGATGAAGGGCGTGGGGATGACCAGGGACCAAATGGAATCACGAAGAGGCTGGAGCATCTAAGAACCCGGGGGTTGAGACTCAGGGTGGGGGACACGTGTCTCGATGAGTTTTCTGCTTCGTTGTCCCCCAAAATTAACTTCATTGGACTAAGTGAGAACGGGCTCTTTGAATGTCGCTGAGGTAGGTATGGAATCTTGGGAAGACTAGCGGTTGAGAATTTTATTTATTCAATTTTAACAGGTGGTCTGGGATTTCTTATTTGGAAGTGGTTGAAGCGGCTCCACTGCGGAAGAATTAGCCAGAGTACGGTTAGGAATGTGGACTGACTTTGTCAATGTGGGGAGAGAGGTTGCCTTTGGGGAGAGTTCGGTAGTGGGCCAGGAAGTCTGAAGTGAGGGGCGAGTGCTTGGTATAAGATGTGGTTCGGACTTACAGATGACATGCCGAAGTGTACGTGGAACAAGGCGAGGTATGGTGCCCATGAGGCCAGTTTTATGGAGACGTTAGTTCGGCTGACTTAGACGTGTATTGTGGAAGATTTAATCTTGAGAATGGAACAGGCGAAGGTGGTGAAGCAGAAGAGGGTCAGAACATTGAGTGAAGGGAACGAAAGACTGTGGAAGGCATGGAGGCTGAAAATGTAGGGACCGGCTTTCAGGTGGAAATCTGAGTCTGGTGCCAAGGATTTAAATTTTTAGTTTATTATGGTCGACGACGATGTAGTAGGCTGTATGAACAAGGATGACTGGAAGACCGCTCATACCCCCAAAGAAGGGCTGCGAAGATGACGTGGTACGGTTCATAGAGAGCAGGGGTGGGGTGGGGTGGGGACCGTTCAGGTGGCTGATTGGAGTCGAACCACCCACTGCTGCGTCTGAGCATGGCAGGATGTCGTGGGATTAGGTAGTATGGTTGTCTTGGAAAGCACTTGGGGGTGTCGGAGGATGAGGGGGTAGGATGAGAGCTGAGAGGTTCATAAAGGGCTGGATGAAGGTCGGATATAGAGGGATGACTGAGGGTTGACGAGTGGCATGAGGGAGGGTCAAGTGGAGGGATGCAGGAGTGATGAAGACTAGTTGGAAACCGCAGATGGACCAAGAATAAGAAAACAGGCAAACTGGCGACTGGGATGGTCGGTCGGAGCATGGTTTTAGGGATGTCATGTTTATGGGTATACGAGATATCAGCGTGATCGCAAACCGTGCGTGTTGGTGGGATAAAGGAGGATTGAGGGGTGGGATGAAGGAGGTTTGAGGACTGGGTGGAAAACGTGATTGAACCAAGGGCGGGAAGGCGGATGGCATGGTGGTTGGGATGGTCCACCGGTGCATAGTGTAGGGCGTTTAATATCTATGGGTGTTGGAGATGATGGCACGATTGTAGACAGTGTTCAGTGGCGGAATGAAGGAGGGTTGGAGGAGGCCGGATTGAAAGTGCCAGTGGGCATGGTGTCGAAGATGGCCGGAGCTGAAAACACACAGAAAAAATACAGTTGGGTGTTGGGAAAGGGGGGGGACAGGGATAGAACAGGAAGAAATGGAGTGGGTCCAGTAGAGGGAGCTCTGTGGCTCGGTGCGACTGTGGCTGTGGCTGAGTTAATAGCAGGACCAGTGGTGGCTACGGGAAGAGAGAGAAAAAAGCAAGAAAGCAAGAAAAGAGCTGTGGGGTGTGGGTGGAACCCGCCCCCGCAAAAGCGCTGAGGTAGCTGCAGCTGAAGGAAGGGAAGAGGAAAGGATGCCGGGATGAGGGGATGTATGTGCAGGGGTTGATTGTGCAGCCTGCAGACGCAGGGGCGAGATGAAAACGAAAACAGTACAAAACGGAGGGGGTTAGAAAGGAGGGAGCTCTGTGGCTTGCTTACGTATCAACTAATGATGAGGAAAACCAGGTTCCCTGAAGCAATGAATGGATATGAAGCGATTGCAATGAAAATTGTTCACTGTGGCAAAGCAGTTGATACAGTCAGCCAATGTCACTGAAAATGAGGGCAGGCCCTCAATAATACCTCGAGATGTAAATGAAGGTTGAATGAATGAAAAGAGGCAGGCTAGTCGAGGGAGCTATAGTAGCTGTGGCAGGAGGAAGCGAAAAGGGGTGCTGTAAACAAATAATTGACAGAGGAGAGCCAAGATTCATATAGGACGGATTGAGGGAGGGATCTTCCTCAAAGGATAAAGGGATAAGGGTTGAGGGGCGAAGGATGAAGGGATGAGGGGTTGAGGGGTTGAAGGGATGAAGGGATGAAGGGATGAGGGTCGAGGGGTGAGGGATGAAGAGATGTGTGTGAAGTGGTAAGATGTGAGGCTCATAGACGCAGGGATGAAACAAAACATGAGGCAGCAGGCAAGTGGGGAAATATGACCTGGCCCTAGCTAGGGCTGAAGCATTCTGTTGCCGTGCCGTAGTGGCGGCAGGATGGAATCATTGATGTGCCAGTGCGGGGGGCGCTGGGTAGGGAACCCGCAAGCGAGTGGTCGGCTGGAGCGGTGGTGGAACTGGAGGCTGTGCAGAACTGGAAAGCCTGGCTTTGTAGGCCGTGGAGGGGCGGAATGGCGAAGGCCAGAGTGAAAGTGCTCGCGGGCACAGTGTTAACGACAGCTGGAGTGAGGGGATCGGCGATGGGGGGAGGCTGAAGACACAGAAAAAACATTTGGGTGTTGGGGAAGGGAGGGGAACAGGGATAGAACAGTAGGAAAGGAGATATCAAATTGGTACTGCTGGATCTAGTCGTGGCCGGTCTGTTGCCAAGGAATGTGAATCACGGAGCATGGGTGGGCGGTAAGCGTTTGCGATGCAAGCGTATTGTAGGTTGGGTGAGAACTGAGAGAGAAAGGGGTTAGACACGCTTATATAAGTATGCACGGATGATTGAATTGGTGAGGCACAGGTGATTGAATTTAGTGGAAGAGAGGGGCGTGGTCTTGTTCCTGAACCTTTGTTATAATAATAACTCCATTTAAATAACCAGTGTTGCCACTGGGAACTGATAACAACACTTATGATGTTAGAAAACCATGAAATTTCACATCTGTTACCTGAGGAAATCCTTTGTTATGTAACAAAACCAAGAAATTTCAAAGCTGCTCATTGAGGACATCATTGGTGATGTAGCACTGAGGACAGTGTTTGTGATATAACAAAGCCATGAAATTTCACGGTGGCTCATTGAGGACATCATTTGTGATGTTACACTGAGGACATAATTTGTGATGTTACACTGATGACATCATTTCTGATGTTACACTGAGGACATAATTTGTGATGTTACACTGAGGACATAATTTGTGATGTTACACAGCGGACATCCTTTGTGAGATGACAAAACCATGAAATTCCAGAGCTGATCAGTGAAGACATCATTGGTGATGTAACACTGAGGACATCCTTTGTGATGTAACTGAGGACATCCTTTGTAACAAAATAATGAAATTTCAAAGCTGCTCATTGACGACATCATTTGTGATGTAACACTGAGGACATCCTTTGTGATGTAACAAAGCCATGAAATTTCACAGCTTCTCATTGAGGACATCATTTGTGATGTTACACTAATGACATCATTTGTGATGCATCAAAGCCATGAAATTTCATTGCTGCTCATGGAGGACATCATTTGTGATGTGACACTGAGGACAGCGTTTGTGATGTATCAAAGCCCTGAAATTTCACATCTGCTCACTGAGAACATCATTTGTGATGTGACACTGAGTAAATCCTTTGTGATGTAACAAAGCCATGAAATTTCATAGCAGCTCATTGAGGACATCATTTGTGATTTTACACTGAGGACATCCTTTGTGATGTATCAAAGCCATGAAATTTCAAAGCTGCTTATTGAGGACATCATTTGTGATCTGACACTGAGGACAGCGTTTGTGATGTATCAAAGCCATGAAATAACAAGGCAGCTCATTGAGGACATCATTTGTGAGATTACAAAACCATGAAATTTCATTGCTGCTCATGGAGGACATCATTGGTGATGTTACACTGAGGACATCATTTGTGATATTACACTTATGATATCCCTTGTGATGTATCAAAGCCATGAAATGTCAGGGCGGCTCATTGAGGACATCATTTGTGATGTTACACTGAGGACAGCGTTTGTGATGTAACACTGAGGACAGCGTTTGTGATGTAACAAAGTCATGCAATTTCATGGTGGCTCATTGAGGACATCATTGGTGATGTAGCACTGAGGACAGTGTTTGTGATATAACAAAGCCATGAAATATCACAGCTCCTTATTGAGGAGATCATTTGTGATGTGACACTGAGGACAGCGTTTCTGATGTTACACTAAGGACATCATTTGTGATATTACACTGAGGACATCCTTTGTGATGTAGAAAGCCGTGAAATTTCACATCTACTCACTCAGGACATCTTTTGTAATGTTACACTGAGGACATCCTTTGTGAGATGACAAAACCATGAAATTTCATTGCTGCTCATGGAGGACATCATTGGTGATGTTATACTGAGGACATCATTGTGATATTACACTGATGACATCCTTTGTGATGTATCAAAGCCATGAAATTTCAAAGTTGCTTATTGAGGACATAATTTGTGATGTGACACTGAGGACAGCGTTTGTGATGTAACAAAGCCATGAAATAACAAGGCAGCTAATTGAGGACATCATTTGTGATGTTGCACTAAGGACATCCTTTGTGATGTATCAAAGCCATGAAATATCACATCTGCTCATTGAGAACATCATTTGTGATGTGACACTGAGGACAGCATTTGTGATGTGACACTGAGGACAGCATTTGTGATGTATCAAAGCCATGAAATATCACATCTGCTCACTGAGAACATCATTTGTGATGTGACACTGAGGAAATCCTTTGTGATGTAACAAAGCCCTGAAATTTCAAGGCTGCTTATTGAGGACAGCATTTGTGATGTGACACTGAGGACAGCGTTTGTGATGTAACAAAGCCATGAAATAACAAGGCAGCTCATTGAGGACATCATTTGTGATGTTACACTAAGGACATCTTTTGTGATGTATCAAAGCCATGAAATTTCACATCTGCTCACTGAGAACATCATTTGTGATGTGACACTGAGGAAATCCTTTGTGATGTAACAAAGCCATGAAATGTCAGGGCGGCTCATTGAGGACATCATTTGTGATGTGACACTGAGGACATCCTTTGTGATGCATCAAAGCCATGAAATTTCAAAACTGCTTATTGAGGACATCATTTGTGATGTTACACTGAGGACATCCTTTGTGATGTAACACAGCCATGAAATGTCAGGGCGGCTCATTGAGGACATCATTTCTGATGTTACACTAAGGACATTCTTTGTGATGTATCAAAGCCATGAAATTTCAAAGCTGCTTATTGAGGACATCATTTGTTATGTAACACTGAGGACATCAGTTGTGATGTAACAAAGTCATACAATTTCACATATACTCACTCAGGACATCTTTTGTAATGTTAAACTGAGGACATCCTTTGTGAGATGACAAAACCATGAAATTTCATTGCTGCTCATGGAGGACATCATTGATGATGTAACACTGAGGACAGCGTTTGTGATGTAACAAAGTCATGCAATTTCACGGTGGCTCATTGAGGACATAATTTGTGATGTGACACTGAGGACGTCCTTCGTGATGTAACACAGCCATGAAATTTCAAAGCTGCTCATTGAGGACATCATTTGTGATGTTACACTGAGGACATCCTTTGTGATGTAACAAAGCCATGAAATTTCACATCTGCTCACTGAGAACATCATGTGTGATGTGACACTGAGGACAGCGTTTGTGATGTTACATTGAGGACATCCTTTGTGATGAAACAAAGCCATGAAATTTCAAAGCTTCTCATTGAGGACATCATTTGGGATGTAACACTGAGGACAGCGTTTGTGATGTAACAAAGTCATGCAATTTCACGGTGGCTCATTGAGGACATCATTTGTGATGTAACACTGAGGACATCCTTTGTGATGTATCAAAGCCATGAAATTTCACATCTGCTCACTGAGAACATCATTTGTGATGTGACACTGAGGACAGCATTTGTGATGTAACACTGAGGAAATCCTTTGTGATGTAACAAAGCCATGAAATGTCAGTGCGGCTCATTGAGGATATCATTTGTGATGTTACACTAAGGACATCCTTTGTGATGTATCAAGGTCATGAAATTTCACATCTGCTCACTGAGAACATAATTTGTGATGTTACACTGATGACATCATTTCTGATGTTACACTGAGGACATAATTTGTGATGTTACACTGAGGACATAATTTGTGATGTTACACAGCGGACATCCTTTGTGAGATGACAAAACCATGAAATTCCAGAGCTGATCAGTGAAGACATCATTGGTGATGTAACACTGAGGACATCCTTTGTGATGTAACTGAGGACATCCTTTGTAACAAAATAATGAAATTTCAAAGCTGCTCATTGACGACATCATTTGTGATGTAACACTGAGGACATCCTTTGTGATGTAACAAAGCCATGAAATTTCACAGCTTCTCATTGAGGACATCATTTGTGATGTTACACTAATGACATCATTTGTGATGCATCAAAGCCATGAAATTTCATTGCTGCTCATGGAGGACATCATTTGTGATGTGACACTGAGGACAGCGTTTGTGATGTATCAAAGCCCTGAAATTTCACATCTGCTCACTGAGAACATCATTTGTGATGTGACACTGAGTAAATCCTTTGTGATGTAACAAAGCCATGAAATTTCATAGCAGCTCATTGAGGACATCATTTGTGATTTTACACTGAGGACATCCTTTGTGATGTATCAAAGCCATGAAATTTCAAAGCTGCTTATTGAGGACATCATTTGTGATCTGACACTGAGGACAGCGTTTGTGATGTATCAAAGCCATGAAATAACAAGGCAGCTCATTGAGGACATCATTTGTGAGATTACAAAACCATGAAATTTCATTGCTGCTCATGGAGGACATCATTGGTGATGTTACACTGAGGACATCATTTGTGATATTACACTTATGATATCCCTTGTGATGTATCAAAGCCATGAAATGTCAGGGCGGCTCATTGAGGACATCATTTGTGATGTTACACTGAGGACAGCGTTTGTGATGTAACACTGAGGACAGCGTTTGTGATGTAACAAAGTCATGCAATTTCATGGTGGCTCATTGAGGACATCATTGGTGATGTAGCACTGAGGACAGTGTTTGTGATATAACAAAGCCATGAAATATCACAGCTCCTTATTGAGGAGATCATTTGTGATGTGACACTGAGGACAGCGTTTCTGATGTTACACTAAGGACATCATTTGTGATATTACACTGAGGACATCCTTTGTGATGTAGAAAGCCGTGAAATTTCACATCTACTCACTCAGGACATCTTTTGTAATGTTACACTGAGGACATCCTTTGTGAGATGACAAAACCATGAAATTTCATTGCTGCTCATGGAGGACATCATTGGTGATGTTATACTGAGGACATCATTGTGATATTACACTGATGACATCCTTTGTGATGTATCAAAGCCATGAAATTTCAAAGTTGCTTATTGAGGACATAATTTGTGATGTGACACTGAGGACAGCGTTTGTGATGTAACAAAGCCATGAAATAACAAGGCAGCTAATTGAGGACATCATTTGTGATGTTGCACTAAGGACATCCTTTGTGATGTATCAAAGCCATGAAATATCACATCTGCTCATTGAGAACATCATTTGTGATGTGACACTGAGGACAGCATTTGTGATGTGACACTGAGGACAGCATTTGTGATGTATCAAAGCCATGAAATATCACATCTGCTCACTGAGAACATCATTTGTGATGTGACACTGAGGAAATCCTTTGTGATGTAACAAAGCCCTGAAATTTCAAGGCTGCTTATTGAGGACAGCATTTGTGATGTGACACTGAGGACAGCGTTTGTGATGTAACAAAGCCATGAAATAACAAGGCAGCTCATTGAGGACATCATTTGTGATGTTACACTAAGGACATCTTTTGTGATGTATCAAAGCCATGAAATTTCACATCTGCTCACTGAGAACATCATTTGTGATGTGACACTGAGGAAATCCTTTGTGATGTAACAAAGCCATGAAATGTCAGGGCGGCTCATTGAGGACATCATTTGTGATGTGACACTGAGGACATCCTTTGTGATGCATCAAAGCCATGAAATTTCAAAACTGCTTATTGAGGACATCATTTGTGATGTTACACTGAGGACATCCTTTGTGATGTAACACAGCCATGAAATGTCAGGGCGGCTCATTGAGGACATCATTTCTGATGTTACACTAAGGACATTCTTTGTGATGTATCAAAGCCATGAAATTTCAAAGCTGCTTATTGAGGACATCATTTGTTATGTAACACTGAGGACATCAGTTGTGATGTAACAAAGTCATACAATTTCACATATACTCACTCAGGACATCTTTTGTAATGTTAAACTGAGGACATCCTTTGTGAGATGACAAAACCATGAAATTTCATTGCTGCTCATGGAGGACATCATTGATGATGTAACACTGAGGACAGCGTTTGTGATGTAACAAAGTCATGCAATTTCACGGTGGCTCATTGAGGACATAATTTGTGATGTGACACTGAGGACGTCCTTCGTGATGTAACACAGCCATGAAATTTCAAAGCTGCTCATTGAGGACATCATTTGTGATGTTACACTGAGGACATCCTTTGTGATGTAACAAAGCCATGAAATTTCACATCTGCTCACTGAGAACATCATGTGTGATGTGACACTGAGGACAGCGTTTGTGATGTTACATTGAGGACATCCTTTGTGATGAAACAAAGCCATGAAATTTCAAAGCTTCTCATTGAGGACATCATTTGGGATGTAACACTGAGGACAGCGTTTGTGATGTAACAAAGTCATGCAATTTCACGGTGGCTCATTGAGGACATCATTTGTGATGTAACACTGAGGACATCCTTTGTGATGTATCAAAGCCATGAAATTTCACATCTGCTCACTGAGAACATCATTTGTGATGTGACACTGAGGACAGCATTTGTGATGTAACACTGAGGAAATCCTTTGTGATGTAACAAAGCCATGAAATGTCAGTGCGGCTCATTGAGGATATCATTTGTGATGTTACACTAAGGACATCCTTTGTGATGTATCAAGGTCATGAAATTTCACATCTGCTCACTGAGAACATCATTTGTGATTTTACACTGAGGACATCCTTTGTGATGCATCAAAGCCATGAAATTTCAAAGCTGCTTATTGAGGACATCATTTGTGATGTAACACTGAGAACAGCGTTTCTGATGTATCATAGCCATGAAATTTCACATCTGCTCACTGAGAAGATCATTTCTAATGTTACACTGAGGACATAATTTGTGATGTGGCACTGAGGACAGCGTTTGTGATGTAACAAAGCCATGAAATTTCAAAGCTTCTCATTGAGGACATCATTTGGGATGTTACACTGAGGACATCATTTGTGATGTAACACTGAGGACAGCATTTGTGATGTAACAAAGTCATGCAATTTCACGGTGGCTCATTGAGGACATCATTTGTGATGTGATACTGAGGACATCCTTTGTGATGTAACAAAGCCATGAAATTTCAAAGCTTCTCATTGAGGACATCATTTGGGATGTTACACTGAGGACATCATTTGTGATGTGACACTGAGGACAGCATTTGTGATGTATCAAAGCCATGGAATATCACATCTGCTCACTGAGAACATCATTTGTGATGTGACACTGAGGAAATCCTTTGTGATGTAACAAAGCCCTGAAATTTCAAAGCTTCTCATTGAGGACATCATTTGGGATGTTACACTGAGGACATCATTTGTGATGTTACACTGAGGACAGCATTTGTGATGTATCAAAGCCATGAAATATCACATCTGCTCACTGAGGACATCATTTGTGATGTGACACTGAGGACATCCTATGTGATGTATCAAAGCCATGAAATTTCACATCTGCTCACTGAGAAGATCATTTCTAATGTTACACTGAGGACATAATTTGTGATGTGACACTGAGGAAATCCTTTGTGATGTAACAAAGCCATGAAATGTCAGTGCGGCTCATTGAGGACATCATTTGTGATCTATGAAAGCCATGACATTTCACATCTGCTCACTTAGAAAATCATTTCTTATGTTACACTGAGGACATAATTTGTGATGTGACACTGAGGACGTCCTTCGTGATGTAACACAGACATGAAATTTCAAAGCTGCTCATTGAGGACATCATTTGTGATGTTACACTGAGGACATAATTTGTGATGTAACACTGAGGACATCCTTTGTGATGTATGAAAGCCATGAAATTTCACATCTGCTTACTGTGAACATCATTTGTGATGTGACACTGAGGACATCCTTTGTGATGTAACAAAGCCATGAAATGTCAGGGCGGCTCATTGAGGACATCATTTGTGATTTTACACTGAGGACATCCTTTGTGATGCATGAAAGCCATGAAATTTCAGAGCTGCTTATTGAGGACATCATTTGTGATGTAACACTGAGGACATCATTTGTGATGTGACACTGAGGACATCATTTGTGATGTGACACTGAGGACATCCTATGTGATGTATGAAAGCCATGAAATTTCACATCTGCTCACTGAGAAGATCATTTCTAATGTTACACTGAGGACATAATTTGTGATGTGACACTGAGGACAGCGTTTGTGATGTTACATTGAGGACATCCTTTGTGATGTATCAAAGCCATGAAATTTCACATCTGCTCACTGAGAACATCATTTGTGATGTGACACTGAGGACAGCATTTGTGATTTGACACTGAGGAAATCCCTTGTGATGTAACAAAGCCATGAAATGTCAGTGCGGCTCATTGAGGACATCATTTGGGATGTTACACTGAGGACAGCATTTGTGATGTGACACTGAGGACATCCTTTGTGATGTAACAAAGCCATGAAATTTCAAAGCTTCTCATTGAGGACATCATTTGTGATGTAACACTGAGGACATCATTTGTGATGTGACACTGAGGACAGCATTTGTGATGTATCAAAGCCATGGAATATCACATCTGCTCACTGAGAACATCATTTGTGATGTGACACTGAGGAAATCCTTTGTGATGTAACAAAGCCATGAAATTTCAAAGCTTCTCATTGAGGACATCATTTGGGATGTTACACTGAGGACATCATTTGTGATGTGACACTGAGGACAGCATTTGTGATGTATCAAAGCCATGAAATATCACATCTGCTCACTGAGAACATCATTTGTGATGTGACACTGAGGAAATCCTTTGTGATGTAACAAAGCCCTGAAATTTCAAAGCTGCTTATTGAGGACAGCGTTTGTGATGTAACAAAGCCTTGAAATAAAAAGGCAGCTCATTGAGGACATCATTTGGGATGTTACACTAAGGACATCCTTTGTGATGCATCAAAGCCATGAAATTTCAAAATTGCTTATTGAGGACATCATTTGTGATGTAACACTGAGGACATCATTTGTGATGTAACAGCCGTGAAATTTCACATCTACTCACTCAGGACATCCTTTGCAATGTTAAACTGAGGACATCCTTTGTGAGATGACAAAATCATGAAATTTCATTGATGCTCATGGAGGAAATCATTGGTGATGTTACACTGAGGACATCATTTGTGATATTACACTGATGACATCCTTTGTGATGTATCAAAGCCATCAAATTTCAAAGCTGCTTATTGAGGACATCCTTTGTGATGTATCAAAGCCATGAAATATCACATCTGCTCACTGAGAACATAATTTGTGATGTGACACTGAGGACAGCATTTGTGATGTGAGATTGAGGAAATCCTTTGTGATGTAACAAAGCCATGAAATGTCAGGGCGGCTCATTGAGGATATCATTTGTGATGTGACACTGAGGACATCCTTTGTGATGCATCAAAGCCATGCAATTTCACAGTGGCTCATTGAGGACATCATTTGTGATGTAACACTGAGGACATCATTTGTGATGTGACACTGAGGACATCATTTGTGATGTGACACTGAGGACATCCTATGTGATGTATCAAAGCCATGAAATTTCACATCTGCTCACTGAGAAGATCATTTCTAATGTTACACTGAGGACATAATTTGTGATGTGACACTGAGGACAGCGTTTGTGATGTTACATTGAGGACATCCTTTGTGATGTATCAAAGCCATGAAATTTCACATCTGCTCACTGAGAACATCATTTGTGATGTGACACTGAGGACAGCATTTGTGATTTGACACTGAGGAAATCCCTTGTGATGTAACAAAGCCATGAAATGTCAGTGCGGCTCATTGAGGACATCATTTGGGATGTTACACTGAGGACATCATTTGTGATGTAACACTGAGGACAGTGTTTGTGATGTAACAAAGTCATGCAATTTCATGGTGGCTCATTGAGGACATCATTTGTGATGTAACACTGAGGACATCATTTGTGATGTGACACTGAGGACAGCATTTGTGATGTATCAAAGCCATGAAATATCACATCTGCTCACTGAGAACATCATTTGTGATGTGACACTGAGGAAATCCTTTGTGATGTAACAAAGCCCTGAAATTTCAAGGCTGCTTATTGAGGACAGCATTTGTGATGTGACACTGAGGACAGCGTTTGTGATGTAACAAAGCCATGAAATAACAAGGCAGCTCATTGAGGACATCATTTGTGATGTTACACTAAGGACATCTTTTGTGATGTAACAAAGCCATGAAATAACAAGGCAGCTCATTGAGGACATCATTTGTGATGTGACACTGAGGACATCCTTTGTGATGCATCAAAGCCATGAAATTTCAAAACTGCTTATTGAGGACATCATTTGTGATGTGACACTGAGGAAATCCTTTGTGATGTAACAAAGCCATGAAATGTCAGGGCGGCTCATTGAGGTCATCATTTGTGATTTTACACTGAGGACATCCTTTTTGATGCATCAAAGCCATGAAATTTCAAAATTGCTTATTGAGGACATCATTTGTGATGTAACACTGAGGACATCATTTGTGATGTAACAAAGTCATACAATTTCACATATACTCACTCAGGACATCTTTTGTAATGTTAAACTGAGGACATCCTTTGTGAGATGACAAAACCATGAAATTTCATTGCTGCTCATGGAGGACATCATTTATGATGTAACACTGAGGACAGCGTTTGTGATGTAACAAAGTCATGTAATTTCACGGTGGCTCATTGAGGACATCATTTGTGATGTTACACTGAGGACATAATTTGTGATGTGACACTGAGGACGTCCTTCGTGATGTAACACAGCCATGAAATTTCAAAGCTGCTCATTGAGGACATCATTTGTGATGTTACACTGAGGACATCCTTTGTGATGTAACAAAGTCATGAAATTTCACATCTGCTCACTGAGAACATCATTTGTGATGTGACACTGAGGACAGCGTTTGTGATGTTACATTGAGGACATCCTTTGTGATGAAACAAAGCCATGAAATTTCAAAGCTTCTCATTGAGGACATCATTTGGGATGTAACACTGAGGACAGCGTTTGTGATGTAACAAAGTCATGCAATTTCACGGTGGCTCATTGAGGACATCATTTGTGATGTAACACTGAGGACATCCTTTGTGATGTATCAAAGCCATGAAATTTCACATCTGCTCACTGAGAACATCATTTGTGATGTGACACTGAGGACATCCTTTGTGATGCATCAAAGCCATGAAATTTCAAAGCTGCTTATTGAGGACATCATTTGTGATGTAACACTGAGGACAGTGTTTCTGATGTAACAAAGTCATGCAATTTCACGGTGGCTCATTGAGGACATCATTTGTGATGTAACACTGAGGACAGCGTTTCTGATGTATCATAGCCATGAAATTTCACATCTGCTCACTGAGAAGATCATTTCTAATGTTACACTGAGGACATCATTTGTGATGTGACACTGAGGACAGCGTTTGTGATGTAACAAAGCCATGAAATTTTAAAGCTTCTCATTGAGAACATCATTTGGGATGTTACACTGAGGACATCATTTGTGATGTAACACTGAGGACAGCGTTTCTGATGTAACAAAGTCATGCAATTTCACGGTGGCTCATTGAGGACATCATTTGTGATGTGACACTGAGGACATCCTTTGTGATGTAACAAAGCCATGAAATTTCAAAGCTTCTCATTGAGGACATCATTTGGGATGTTACACTGAGGACAGCATTTGTGATGTGACACTGAGGACAGCATTTGTGATGTATCAAAGCCATGGAATATCACATCTGCTCACTGAGAACATCATTTGTGATGTGACACTGAGGAAATCCTTTGTGATGTAACAAAGCCCTGAAATTTCAAAGCTTCTCATTGAGGACATCATTTGGGATGTTACACTGAGGACATCATTTGTGATGTTACACTGAGGACAGCATTTGTGATGTATCAAAGCCATGAAATATCACATCTGCTCACTGAGAACATCATTTGTGATGTGACACTGAGGAAATCCTTTGTGATGTAACAAAGCCCTGAAATGTCAAAGCTTCTCATTGAGGACATCATTTGGGATGTTACACTGAGGACATCATTTGTGATGTGACACTGAGGACAGCATTTGTGATGTATCAAAGCCATGAAATATCACATCTGCTCACTGAGAACATCATTTGTGATGTGACACTGAGGAAATCCTTTGTGATGTAACAAAGCCCTGAAATTTCAAAGCTGCTTATTGAGGACAGCGTTTGTGATGTAACAAAGCCATGAAATTTCAACACTGCTTATTGAGGACAGCATTTGTGATATGACACTGAGGAAATCCTTTGTGATGTAACAAAGCCATGAAATAACAAGGCAGCTCATTGAGGACATCATTTGGGATGTTACACTAAGGACATCCTTTGTGATGTATCAAAGCCATGAAATTTCAGGGCGGCTCATTGAGGACATCATTTGTGATGTGACACTGAGGACATCCTTTGTGATGCATCAAAGCCATGAAATTTCAAAACTGCTTTTTGAGGACATCATTTGTGATGTAACACTGAGGACATCATTTGTGATGTGACACTGAGGACATCCTTTTTGATGCATCAAAGCCATGAAATATCACATCTGCTCACTGAGAACATCATTTGTGATGTGACACTGAGGACAGCATTTGTGATGTGAGACTGAGGAAATCCTTTGTGATGTAACAAAGCCATGAAATGTCAGGGCGGCTCATTGAGGATATCATTTGTGATGTTACACTAAGGACATCCTTTGTGATGTATCAAAGTCATGAAATTTCACATCTGCTCACTGAAAACATCATTTGTGATGTGACACTGAGGACATCCTTTGTGATGTAACAAAGCCATTAAATGTCAGGGCGGATCATTGAGGACATCATTTGTGATTTTACACTGAGGACATCCTTTGTGATGCATCAAAGCCATGAAATTTCAAAGCTGCTTATTGAGGACATAATTTGTGATGTAACACTGAGGACAGCGTTTCTGATATAACAACGTCATGCAATTTCACGGTGGCTCATTGAGGACATCATTTGGGATGTTACACTGAGGACATCATTTGGGATGTTACACTGAGGACATCATTTGTGATGTGACACTGAGGACAGCATTTGTGATGTATCAAAGCCATGAAATTTCACATCTGCTCACTGAGAACATCATTTGTGATGTGACACTGAGGAAATCCTTTGTGATGTAACAAAGCCCTGAAATTTCAAAGCTACTTATTGAGGACAGCGTTTGTGATGTAACAAAGCCATGAAATTTCAACGCTGCTTGTTGAGGACAGCATTTGTGATGTGACACTGAGGACAGCGTTTGTGATGTAACAAAGCCATGAAATAACAAGGCAGCTCATTGAGGACATCATTTGGGATGTTACACTAAGGACATCCTTTGTGATGTATCAAAGCCATGAAATTTCAGGGCGGCTCATTGAGGACATCATTTGTGATGTGACACTGAGGACAGCATTTGTGATGTATCAAAGCCATGAAATTTCACATCTGCTCACTGAGAACATCATTTGTGATGTGACACTGAGGAAATCCTTTGTGATGTAACAAAGCCCTGAAATTTCAAAGCTACTTATTGAGGACAGCGTTTGTGATGTAACAAAGCCATGAAATTTCAACGCTGCTTGTTGAGGACAGCATTTGTGATGTGACACTGAGGACAGCGTTTGTGATGTAACAAAGCCATGAAATAACAAGGCAGCTCATTGAGGACGTCATTTGGGATGTTACACTAAGGACATCCTTTGTGATGTATCAAAGCCATGAAATTTTAGGGCGGCTCATTGAGGACATCATTTGTGATGTGACACTGAGGACATCCTTTGTGATGCATCAAAGCCATGAAATTTCAAAACTGCTTTTTGAGGACATCATTTGTGATGTAACACTGAGGACAGCATTTGTGATGTGACACTGAGGAAATCCTTTGTGATGTAACAAAGCCATGAAATGTCAGGGCAGCTCATTGAGGTCATCATTTGTGATTTTACACTGAGGACATCCTTTTTGATGCATCAAAGCCATGAAATTTCAAAATTGCTTATTGAGGACATCATTTGTGATGTAACACTGAGGACATCATTTGTGATGTAACAGCCGTGAAATTTCACATCTACTCACTAAGGACATCCTTTGCAATGTTAAACTGAGGACATCCTTTGTGAGATGACAAAATCATGAAATTTCATTGCTGCTCATGGAGGAAATCATTGGTGATGTTACACTGAGAACATCATTTATGATATTACACTGATGACATCCTTTGTGATGTATCAAAGCCATCAAATTTCAAAGCTGCTTATTGAGGACATCATTTGTGATGTATCAAAGTCATGAAATTTCACATCTGCTCACTGAAAACATCATTTGTGATGTGACACTGAGGACATCCTTTGTGATGCATCAAAGCCATGAAATTTCAAAGCTGCTTATTGAGGACATAATTTGTGATGTAACACTGAGGACAGCGTTTCTGATATAACAACGTCATGCAATTTCACGGTGGCTCATTGAGGACATCATTTGGGATGTTACACTGAGGACATCATTTGTGATGTGACACTGAGGACAGCATTTGTGATGTATCAAAGCCATGAAATTTCACATCTGCTCACTGAGAACATCATTTGTGATGTGACACTGAGGAAATCCTTTGTGATGTAACAAAGCCCTGAAATTTCAAAGCTACTTATTGAGGACAGCGTTTGTGATGTAACAAAGCCATGAAATTTCAACGCTGCTTGTTGAGGACAGCATTTGTGATGTGACACTGAGGACAGCGTTTGTGATGTAACAAAGCCATGAAATAACAAGGCAGCTCATTGAGGACATCATTTGGGATGTTACACTAAGGACATCCTTTGTGATGTATCAAAGCCATGAAATTTCAGGGCGGCTCATTGAGGACATCATTTGTGATGTGACACTGAGGACATCCTTTGTAATGCATCAAAGCCATGAAATTTCAAAACTGCTTTTTGAGGACATCATTTGTGATGTAACACTGAGGACAGCATTTGTGATGTGACACTGAGGAAATCCTTTGTGATGTAACAAAGCCATGAAATAACAAGGCAGCTCATTGAGGACATCATTTGGGATGTTACACTAAGGACATCCTTTGTGATGTATCAAAGCCATGAAATTTCAGGGCGGCTCATTGAGGACATCATTTGTGATGTAACACTGAGGACATCCTTTGTGGTGTAACAAAGCCATGAAATGTCAGGGCAGCTCATTGAGGTCATCATTTGTGATTTTACACTGAGGACATCCTTTTTGATGCATCAAAGCCATGAAATTTCAAAATTGCTTATTGCAAAATTGCTTATAAACTGAGGACATCCTTTGTGAGATGACAAAACCATGAAATTTCACATCTGCTCACTGAGAACATCATTTGTGATGTGACACTGAGGACAGCGTTTGTGATGTGACACTGAGGACATCCTTTGTGATGCATCAAAGCCATGAAATTTCAAAGCTGCTCAATGAGGACATCATTTGTGATGTAACACTGAGGACAGCGTTTGTGATGTATCAAAGCCATGAAATATCACATCTGCTCACTGAGAACATCATTTGTGATGTGACACTGAGTAAATCTGTTGTGATGTAACAAAGCCATGCAATTTCATGGTGGCTCATTGAGGACATCATTTGTGATGTAACAAAGCCATGAAATATAAAGGCAGCTCAAGGAGGACATCCTTTGTAATGTATCAAAGCCATGAAATTTCACATCTGCTCACTGAGAACATCATTTGTGATGTGACACTGAGGAAAGCATTTGTGATGTGACACTGAGAACAGCGTTTGTGATGTAACAAAGTCATGCAATTTCACGGTGGCTCATTAAGGACATAATTTGTGATGTTACACTGAGGACATCATTTGTGATGTGACACTGAGGAAATCCTTTACGATGTAACAAAGCCATGAAATGCCAGGGCGGCTCATTGAGGACATCATTTGTGATGTAACAAAGCCATGAAATTTCAAGGCGGTTCATTGAGGACATCATTTGTGATGTTACGCTAAGGACATCCTTTGTGATGTATCAAAGCCATGAAATTTCACATCTGCTCAATGAGAACATCATTTGTGATGTGATACTGAGGACAACGTTTGTGATGTTACACTGAGGACATCATTTGTGATGTTACACTGAGGACATCCTTTGTGATGTAACAAAGCCGTGAAATTTCAAAGCTGCTTATTGAGGACATCATTTGTGATGTGATACTGAGGACAACGTTTGTGATGTTACACTGAGGACATCATTTGTGATGTGACACGGAGGACAGCATTTGTGATGTATCAAAGCCATGGAATATCACATCTGCTCAATGAGAACATCATTTGTGATGTGACACTGAGGAAATCCTTTGTGATGTAACAAAGCCCTGAAATTTCAAAGCTTCTCATTGAGGACATCATTTGGGATGTTACACTGAGGACATCATTTGTGATGTGACACTGAGGACAGCATTTGTGATGTATCAAAGCCATGAAATATCACATCTGCTCACTGAGAACATCATTTGTGATGTGACACTGAGGAAATCCTTTGTGATGTAACAAAGCCCTGAAATTTCAAAGCTGCTTATTGTGGACAGCGTTTGTGATGTAACAAAGCCATGAAATAACAAGGCAGCTCATTGAGGACATCATTTGGGATGTTACACTAAGGACATCCTTTGTGATGTATCAAAGACATGAAATTTCAGGGCGGCTCATTGAGGACATCATTTGTGATGTGACACTGAGGACATCCTTTGTGATGCATCAAAGCCATGAAATTTCAAAATTGCTCATTGAGGACATCATTTGTGATGTAACACTGAGGACATCATTTGTGATGTGACACTGAGGACATCATTTGTGATGTGACACTGAGGACATCCTATGTGATGTATCAAAGCCATGAAATTTCACATCTGCTCACTGAGAAGATCATTTCTAATGTTACACTGAGGACATAATTTGTGATGTGACACTGAGGACAGCATTTGTGATGTTACATTGAGGACATCCTTTGTGATGTATCAAAGCCATGAAATTTCAAAGCTGCTTATTGAGGACATCATTTGTGATGTAACACTGAGGACATCAGTTGTGATGTAACAAAGTCATACAATTTCACATCTACTCACTCAGGACATCTTTTGTAATGTTAAACTGAGGACATCCTTTGTGAGATGACAAAACCATGAAATTTCACATCTGCTCACTGAGACCATCATTTGTGATGTGATACTGAGGACATCCTTTGTGATGTAACAAAGCCATGAAATGTCAGGGCGGCTCATTGAGGACATCATTTGTGATGTGACACTGAGGACGTCCTTTGTGATGTAACAAAGCCATGAAATTTCAAAGCTGCTTATTGAGGACATCATTTGTGATGTTACACTGAGGACATAACATGTGATGTTACACTAAGGACATCCTTTGTGATGTAACAAAGCCATGAAATATCAAGGCGGCTCACTGAGGACATCCTTTGTGATGTAACAAAGCCATGAATTGTCAGGGCGGCTCATTGAGGACATCATTTGTGATGTGACACTGAGGACATCCTTTGTGATGCATCAAAGCCATGAAATTTCAAAGCTGCTTAATGAGGACATCATTTGTGATGTAACACTGAGGACAGCGTTTGTGATGTATCAAAGCCATGAAATATCACATCTGCTCACTGAGAACATCATTTGTGATGTGACACTGAGTAAATCTGTTGTGATGTAACAAAGCCATGCAATTTCACGGTGGCTCATTGAGGACATCATTTGTGATGTAACAAAGCCATGAAATATAAAGGCAGCTCATTGAGGACATCCTTTATAATGTATCAAAGCCATGAAATTTCACATCTGCTCACTGAGAACATCATTTGTGATGTGACACTGAGGAAAGCATTTGTGATGTGACACTGAGAACAGCGTTTGTGATGTAACAAAGTCATGCAATTTCACGGTGGCTCATTGAGGACATCATTTGTGATGTTACACTGAGGACATCATTTGTGATGTGACACTGAGGAAATCCTTTACGATGTAACAAAGCCATGAAATGCCAGGGCGGCTCATTGAGGACATCATTTGTGATGTAACAAAGCCATGAAATTTCAAGGCGGTTCATTGAGGACATCATTTGTGATGTTACACTGAGGACATAATTTGTGATGTGACACTGAGGACGTCCTTCGTGATGTAACAAAGCCGTGAAATTTCAAAGCTGCTTATTGAGGACATCATTTGTGATGTGATACTGAGGACAACGTTTGTGATGTTACACTGAGGACATCATTGGTGATGTAACACTGAGGACATCTTTTGTGATGTATCAAAACCATGAAATATCACATCTGCTCACTGAGGAAATCGTTTGTGATGTGACAATGCCATGAAATATCAGGGCGGCTCATTGAGGACATCATTTGTGATGTGACACTGAGGAAATCCTTTGTGATGTAACAAAGCCATGAAATGTCACATCTTCTCTCTGAGAACATCATTTGTGATGTGACACTGAGGAAATCCTTTGTGATGTAAGAAAGCCATGAAATGTCAGGGCGGCTCATTGAGGACATCATTTGTGATTTTACACTGAGGACATCTTTGTGATGCATCAAAGCCATGAAATTTCAAAGCTGCTTATTGAAGACATCATTTGTGATGTAACACTGAGGACAGCGTTTGTGATGTAACAAAGCCGTGAAATTTCACATCTACTCACTCAGGACATCTTTTGCAATGTTAAACTGAGGACATCCTTTGTGAGATGACAAAACCATGAAATTTCAATTCTGCTCATGGAGGACATCATTGGTGATGTTACACTGAGGACATCATTTGTGAAATTACACTTATGACATCCTTTGTGATGTAACAAAGCCATGAAATTTCAAAGCTGCTTATTGAGGACATCATTTGTGATGTGACACTGAGGACAGCGTTTGTGATGTAACAAAGCCATGAAATAACAAGGCAGCTCATTGAGGACATCATTTGTGATGTTACACTAAGGACATCCTTTGTGATGTAACAAAGCCGTGAAATTTCACATCTACTCACTCAGGACATCCTTTGCAATGTTAAACTGAGGACATCCTTTGTGAGATGACAAAATCATGAAATTTCATTGCTGCTCATGGAGGACATCATTGGTGATGTAACACATAATTTGTGATATTACACTGATGGCATCCTTTGTGATGTATCAAAGCCATCAAATTTCAAAGCTGCTTATTGAGGACATCATTTGTGATGTGACACTGAGGACAGTGTTTGTGATGTATCAAAGCCATGAAATATCACATCTGCTCACTGAGAACACAATTTGTGATGTGACACTGAGTAAATCCTTTATGATGTAACAACGCCATGAAATGTCAGGGCAAGTCATTGAGAACATCATTTGTGATTTTACACTGAGGACATCCTTTGTGATGCATCAAAGCCATGAAATTTCAAAGCTGCTTATTAAGGACATCATTTGTGATGTGACACTGAGGACAGCATTTGTGATGTGACACTGAGGAAATCCTTTGTGATGTAACAAAGCCATGAAATGTCAGGGCGGCTCATTGAGGAAATCATTTGTGATGTTACACTATAGGCATCCTTTGTGAGATGCCAAAACCATGAAATTTCATTGCCTCTCATGGAGGACATCATTTGTGATGTGACACTGAGGACAGCATTTGTGATGTATCAAAGCCATGGAATATCACATCTGCTCAATGAGAACATCATTTGTGATGTGACACTGAGGAAATCCTTTGTGATGTAACAAAGCCCTGAAATTTCAAAGCTTCTCATTGAGGGCATCATTTGGGATGTTACACTGAGGACATCATTTGTGATGTGACACTGAGGACAGCATTTGTGATGTATCAAAGCCATGAAATATCACATCTGCTCACTGAGAACATCATTTGTGATGTGACACTGAGGAAATCCTTTGTGATGTAACAAAGCCCTGAAATTTCAAAGCTGCTTATTGTGGACAGCGTTTGTGATGTAACAAAGCCATGAAATAACAAGGCAGCTCATTGAGGACATCATTTGGGATGTTACACTAAGGACATCCTTTGTGATGTATCAAAGCCATGAAATTTCAGGGCGGCTCATTGAGGACATCATTTGTGATGTGACACTGAGGACATCCTTTGTGATGCATCAAAGCCATGAAATTTCAAAATTGCTTATTGAGAACATCATTTGTGATGTAACACTGAGAACAGCATTTGTGATGTGAGACTGAGGAAATCCTTTGTGATGTAACAAAGCCATGAAATGTCAGGGCGGATCATTGAGGATATCATTTGTGATGTGACACTGAGGACATCCTTTGTGATGCATCAAAGCCATGCAATTTCACAGTGGCTCATTGAGGACATCATTTGTGATGTAACACTGAGGACATCATTTGTGATGTGACACTGAGGACATCATTTGTGATGTGACACTGAGGACATCCTATGTGATGTATCAAAGCCATGAAATTTCACATCTGCTCACTGAGAAGATCATTTCTAATGTTACACTGAGGACATAATTTGTGATGTGACACTGAGGACAGCATTTGTGATGTTACATTGAGGACATCCTTTGTGATGTTTCAAAGCCATGAAATTTCAAAGCTGCTTATTGAGGACATCATTTGTGATGTAACACTGAGGACATCAGTTGTGATGTAACAAAGTCATACAATTTCACATCTACTCACTCAGGACATCTTTTGTAATGTTAAACTGAGGACATCCTTTGTGAGATGACAAAACCATGAAATTTCACATCTGCTCACTGAGACCATCATTTGTGATGTGATACTGAGGACATCCTTTGTGATGTAACAAAGCCATGAAATGTCAGGGCGGCTCATTGAGGACATCATTTGTGATGTGACACTGAGGACGTCCTTTGTGATGTAACAAAGCCATGAAATTTCAAAGCTGCTTATTGAGGACATCATTTGTGATGTTACACTGAGGACATCATTTGTGATGTTACACTGAGGACATAACATGTGATGTTACACTAAGGACATCCTTTGTGATGTAACAAAGCCATGAAATATCAAGGCGGCTCACTGAGGACATCCTTTGTGATGTAACAAAGCCATGAATTGTCAGGGCGGCTCATTGAGGACATCATTTGTGATGTGACACTGAGGACATCCTTTGTGATGCATCAAAGCCATGAAATTTCAAAGCTGCTTAATGAGGACATCATTTGTGATGTAACACTGAGGACAGCGTTTGTGATGTATCAAAGCCATGAAATATCACATCTGCTCACTGAGAACATCATTTGTGATGTGACACTGAGTAAATCTGTTGTGATGTAACAAAGCCATGCAATTTCACGGTGGCTCATTGAGGACATCATTTGTGATGTAACAAAGCCATGAAATATAAAGGCAGCTCATTGAGGACATCCTTTATAATGTATCAAAGCCATGAAATTTCACATCTGCTCACTGAGAACATCATTTGTGATGTGACACTGAGGAAAGCATTTGTGATGTGACACTGAGAACAGCGTTTGTGATGTAACAAAGTCATGCAATTTCACGGTGGCTCATTGAGGACATCATTTGTGATGTTACACTGAGGACATCATTTGTGATGTGACACTGAGGAAATCCTTTACGATGTAACAAAGCCATGAAATGCCAGGGCGGCTCATTGAGGACATCATTTGTGATGTAACAAAGCCATGAAATTTCAAGGCGGTTCATTGAGGACATCATTTGTGATGTTACACTGAGGACATAATTTGTGATGTGACACTGAGGACGTCCTTCGTGATGTAACAAAGCCGTGAAATTTCAAAGCTGCTTATTGAGGACATCATTTGTGATGTGATACTGAGGACAACGTTTGTGATGTTACACTGAGGACATCATTGGTGATGTAACACTGAGGACATCTTTTGTGATGTATCAAAACCATGAAATATCACATCTGCTCACTGAGAACATCATTTGTGATGTGACACTGAGGAAATCGTTTGTGATGTAACAATGCCATGAAATATCAGGGCGGCTCATTGAGGACATCATTTGTGATGTGACACTGAGGAAATCCTTTGTGATGTAACAAAGCCATGAAATGTCACATCTTCTCTCTGAGAACATCATTTGTGATGTGACACTGAGGAAATCCTTTGTGATGTAAGAAAGCCATGAAATGTCAGGGCGGCTCATTGAGGACATCATTTGTGATTTTACACTGAGGACATCTTTGTGATGCATCAAAGCCATGAAATTTCAAAGCTGCTTATTGAAGACATCATTTGTGATGTAACACTGAGGACAGCGTTTGTGATGTAACAAAGCCGTGAAATTTCACATCTACTCACTCAGGACATCTTTTGCAATGTTAAACTGAGGACATCCTTTGTGAGATGACAAAACCATGAAATTTCAATTCTGCTCATGGAGGACATCATTGGTGATGTTACACTGAGGACATCATTTGTGAAATTACACTTATGACATCCTTTGTGATGTAACAAAGCCATGAAATTTCAAAGCTGCTTATTGAAGACATCATTTGTGATGTAACACTGAGGACAGCGTTTGTGATGTAACAAAGCCGTGAAATTTCACATCTACTCACTCAGGACATCTTTTGCAATGTTAAACTGAGGACATCCTTTGTGAGATGACAAAACCATGAAATTTCAATTCTGCTCATGGAGGACATCATTGGTGATGTTACACTGAGGACATCATTTGTGAAATTACACTTATGACATCCTTTGTGATGTAACAAAGCCATGAAATAACAAGGCAGCTCATTGAGGACATCATTTGTGATGTTACACTAAGGACATCCTTTGTGATGTAACAAAGCCGTGAAATTTCACATCTACTCACTCAGGACATCCTTTGCAATGTTAAACTGAGGACATCCTTTGTGAGATGACAAAATCATGAAATTTCATTGCTGCTCATGGAGGACATCATTGGTGATGTAACACATAATTTGTGATATTACACTGATGGCATCCTTTGTGATGTATCAAAGCCATCAAATTTCAAAGCTGCTTATTGAGGACATCATTTGTGATGTGACACTGAGGACAGTGTTTGTGATGTATCAAAGCCATGAAATATCACATCTGCTCACTGAGAACACAATTTGTGATGTGACACTGAGTAAATCCTTTATGATGTAACAACGCCATGAAATGTCAGGGCAAGTCATTGAGAACATCATTTGTGATTTTACACTGAGGACATCCTTTGTGATGCATCAAAGCCATGAAATTTCAAAGCTGCTTATTAAGGACATCATTTGTGATGTGACACTGAGGACAGCATTTGTGATGTGACACTGAGGAAATCCTTTGTGATGTAACAAAGCCATGAAATGTCAGGGCGGCTCATTGAGGACATCATTTGTGATGTTACACTATAGGCATCCTTTGTGAGATGCCAAAACCATGAAATTTCATTGCCTCTCATGGAGGACATCATTGGTGATGTAACACTGACGACATCATTTGTGATGTAACAAAGTCATGCAATTTCACGGTGGCTCATTGAGGACATCATTTGTGATGTTACACTGAGGACATCATTTGTGATGTGACATTGAAGACATCCTTTGTGATGTATCAAAGCCATGAAATTTCAAATCTGCTCACTGAGAAGATCATTTCTAATGTTACACTGAGGACAGCGTTTGTGATGTTACATTGAGGACATCCTTTGTGATGCATCAAAGCCATGAAATTTCAAAACTGCTTTTTGAGGACATCATTTGTGATGTAACACTGAGGACAGCATTTGTGATGTGACACTGAGGACATCCTTTGTGATGTAACAAAGCCATGAAACGTCAGGGCGGCTCATTGAGGTCATCATTTGTGATTTTACACTGAGGACATCCTTTGTGATGTGACACTGAGGACAGCGTTTGTGATGTTACATTGAGGACATCTTTTGTGATGTATCAACGCCATGAAATTTCACATCTGCTCTCTGAGACGATCATTTGTGATGTAACACTGAGGACAACGTTTGTGATGTAACAAAGCCGTGAAGTTTCACATCCACTCACTCAGGACATCTTTTGTAATGTTAAACTGAGGACATCCTTTGTGAGATGACAATACCATGAAATTTCATTGCTGCTCATGGAGGACATCATTGGTGATGTAACGCTGAGGACAGCATTTGTGATGTAACAAAGTCATGCAATTTCACGGTGGCTCATTGAGGACATCATTTGTGATATTACACTTATGACATCCTTTATGATTTATCAAAGCCATCAAATTTCAAAGCTGCTTATTGAGGACATCATTTGTGATGTGACACTGAAGACAGTGTGAGTGATGTTTCAAAGCCATAAAATATCACATCTGCTCACTGAGAACATCATTTGTGATGTGACACTGAGGAAATCCTTTGTGATGTAACAAAGCCCTGAAATTTCAAAGCTGCTTATTGAGGACAGCGTTTGTGATGTAACAAAGCCATGAAATAACAAGGCATCTCATTGAGGACATCATTTGGGATGTTACACTAAGGACATCCTTTGTGATGTATCAAAGCCATGAAATTTCAGGGCGGCTCATTGAGGACATCATTTGTGATGTAACAGCCGTGAAATTTCACATCTACTCACTCAGGACATGCTTTGCAATGTTAAACTGAGGACATCCTTTGTGAGATGACAAAATCATGAAATTTCATTGCTGCTCATGGAGGAAATCATTGGTGATGTTACACTGAGGACATCATTTGTGATATTACACTGATGACATCCTTTGTGATGTATCAAAGCCATCAAATTTCCAAGCTGCTTATTGAGGACATCCTTTGTGATGTATCAAAGCCATGAAATATCACATCTGCTCACTGAGAACATAATTTGTGATGTGACACTGAGGACAGCATTTGTGATGTGAGACTGAGGAAATCCTTTGTCATGTAACAAAGCCATGAAATGTCAGGGCGGATCATTGAGGATATCATTTGTGATGTGACACTGAGGACATCCTTTGTGATGCATCAAAGCCATGCAATTTCACAGTGGCTCATTGAGGACATCATTTGTGATGTAACACTGAGGACATCATTTGTGATGTGACACTGAGGACATCATTTGTGATGTGACACTGAGGACATCCTATGTGATGTATCAAAGCCATGAAATTTCACATCTGCTCACTAAGAAGATCATTTCTAATGTTACACTGAGGACATAATTTGTGATGTGACACTGAGGACAGCGTTTGTGATGTTACATTGAGGACATCCTTTGTGATGTATGAAAAGCCATGAAATTTCAAAGCTGCTTATTGAGGACATCATTTGTGATGTAACACTGAGGACATCAGTTGTGATGTAACAAAGTCATACAATTTCACATCTACTCACTCAGGACATCTTTTGTAATGTTAAACTGAGGACATCCTTTGTGAGATGACAAAACCATGAAATTTCACATCTGCTCACTGAGACCATCATTTGTGATGTGACACTGAGGACATCCTTTGTGATGTAACAAAGCCATGAAATGTCAGGGCGGCTCATTGAGGACATCATTTGTGATGTGACACTGAGGACAGCGTTTGTGATGTTACATTGAGGACATCTTTTGTGATGTATCAACGCCATGAAATTTCACATCTGCTCTCTGAGAAGATCATTTGTGATGTAACACTGAGGACAACGTTTGTGATGTAACAAAGCCGTGAAGTTTCACATCCACTCACTCAGGACATCTTTTGTAATGTTAAACTGAGGACATCCTTTGTGAGATGACAAAACCATGAAATTTCATTGCTGCTCATGGAGGACATCATTGGTGATGTAACGCTGAGGACAGCATTTGTGATGTAACAAAGTCATGCAATTTCACGGTGGCTCGTTGAGGACATCATTTGTGATATTACACTTATGACATCCTTTATGATTTATCAAAGCCATCAAATTTCAAAGCTGCTCATTGAGGACATCATTTGTGATGTGACACTGAGGACAGTGTGAGTGATGTTTCAAAGCCATAAAATATCACATCTGCTCACTGAGAACATCATTTGTGATGTAACACTGAGGACATAATTTGTGATGTAACAAAGCCATGAAATTTCATTGCTGCTCATGGAGGACATCATTGGTGATGTAACACTGAGGACATCATTTGTGATGTGACACTGATGACATCCTTTGTGATGTATCAAAGCCATCAAATTTCAAAGCTGCTTATTGAGGACATCATTTGTGATGTGACACTGAAGACAGCACTTGTGATGTTTCAATGCCATAAAATATCACATCTGCTCACTGAGAAGATCATTTGTGATGTGACACTGAGAAAATCCTTTGTGATGTAACAAAGCCATGAAATAACAAGGCAGCTCATTGAGGACATCATTTGGGATGTATCAAAGCCATAAAATATCACATCTGCTCACTGAGAAGATCATTTGTGATGTGACACTGAGTAAATCCTTTGTGATGTAACAAAGCCATGAAATGTCAGGGCAGCTCATTGAGGACATCTTTTGTAATGTTAAACTGAGGACATCCTTTTTGAGATGACAAAACCATGACATTTCATTGCTGCTCATGGAGGACATCATTAGTGATGTTACACTGAGGACATCATTTGTGATGTATCAAAGCCATCAAATTTCAAAGCTGCTTTTTGAGGACATCATTTGTGATGTGACACTGAGGACATCCTTTGTCAGATGACAAAGCCATGAAATGTCATTGCTGCTCATGGAGGACATCATTGGTGATGTAACACTGAGGACAGTGTTTCTGATGTAACAAAGTCATGCAATTTCATGGTGGGTCATTGAGGACATCATTTGTGATGTTACACTGAGGACATCATTTGTGATGTGACACTGAGGACATCCTTTGTGATGTAACAAAGTCATGTAATTTCACTGTGGCTCATTGAGGACATCATTTGTGATGTAATACTGAGGATATCCTTTGTGATGCATCAAAGCCATGAAATTTCAAAAGTGCTTATTGAGGACATCATTTCTGATGTGACACTGAAGACAGCGCTTGTGATGTATCAAAGCCATGAATTATCACATCTGCTCACTGAGAACATCATTTCTGATGTGACACTGAGAAAATCCTTTGTGATGTAACAAAGCCATGAAATTTCATCATTTGTGATGTGACACTGAGGACAGCATTTGTGATGTGACACTGAGGAAATCCTTTGTGATGTAACAAAGCCATGAAATGTCAGGGCGGCTCACTCAGGACATCTTTTGTCATGTTACACTTAGGACATCCTTTGTGAGATGACAAAACCATGAAATTTCATTGCTGCTCATGGAGGACATCATTGGTGAAGTAACACTGAGGACAGCGTTTGTGATGTAACAAAGTCATGCAATTTCACAGCTTCTCATTGAGGACAGTGTTTGTGATGTAACTGAGGACATCCTTTGTAAGGTAACAAAATAATGAAATTTCAAAACTGCTCATTGAAGACATCATTCATATTGTAACACTGAGGACAGTTTTTGTGATCTAAGAAAGCCATGAAATTTCACGTTCTCACTGAGGACAACTTTTCTGATGTGACACTGAGGACATCCTTTGTGATGTAACAAAGCCATGAAACGTCAGGGCGGCTCATTGAGGACATCACTTGTGATGTATCAAAGCCATGAAATTTCACATGTGCTCACTGAGAACATCTTTTGTAATGTAAGTGAGGACATCCTTTGTGTGTTAAAAAAACCACGACATTCCAGAGCTGCTCAGTGAGGACATCATTGGTGATGTAACACTGAGGACAGTGTTTGTGATGTAACTGAGGACATCCTTTGTGAGGTAACAAAATAATGAAATTTCAAAACTGCTCATTGAAGACATCATTCATATTGTAACACTGAGGACAGTTTTTGTGATCTAAGAAAGCCATGAAATTTCACATGTTCTCACTGAGGACAACTTTTGTGATGTAAAACTGAGGACAACTTTTGTGATGTAACACCAAGTACTAGGGGTGCGCAAGAAATCGATTCACATAAGATTCAGAATCGATTCAGAAATTCCATGAACCGCTGTGAAACAGTCAGAAAATAACGTTTTATTAATCTGATTCACCAGCTTCCTCAGTAATGTTACCAGCGCTCCCTCTCTTCATTCACTCTTTTGCTTGCTCGATCACTGCTTTTCTCTCTCTCTCTCTCTCTCTCTCTCTAACTTTACTTTTAACGTTATCGAACGAAGAGAAATGTCCTCCCCTCTTCCTAGTAATGTTTTTGTCATATGGCTTGTACAGCATTACACGTTGCGTTTCTCCAAAAGTTGATTCTGGTTCAACTTTCTCGCTGCGACCCCTGCAGCCCTCCACCCCCATAGCCCAAACGCACAACGCACAGTAGGTCTGCTGCAAGCTGGTTATCTGAGGACGCGAATGAGAAATTAATTTTCTCATTCCCGTCCTCAGATAAACGTAGTCTCCTTGAAGCTTATGGCAAACTGCCAAAAACAAGCCAACGAGATGAAGCAGCGAAACAAGCTTTTAAACAGCTGTTCTGTTTTGAAACAGTCAATACAATTCAGTAAATAGCAAAGCTGCCCGTTTCATTACTTTATATTCATGCAGGAAATATACAAATATCAATTAGATGGTCATCTGCATGAGAAATTTAAATGAGAAAAAGAAACAAAATTGGTTATAATAATAACTCACTAATAGTGATCAATTTTCTTGTATGCATTTGCAGCTAAATGTAGCAGGCAGCTATCTTTTGTTTGATTTTGTTAACTGAAGTAGGAATTTAAGTAATTTGAGGTTTTACACTTAGCAGTTTATCTTTGCAATTATTTTTATTTTTATATTAAGTATTCATTTCACCCTTTGTCTCAGGGCCACTTTGGTTTCCTGTTGACTAAGTGGACTAAAGGAACATAAATCTTACTCAGGGTTGATGTTGAGTGGCAAATGTTTACATTTGATGCAGTGTGATCTTTTTTATTTGAGACCCACAAAAGTGTCTACTGCAGGTAAATGGAAAGAGTAACTCAAAACATCAATCTAGAATCAAATCTATGAATGTATTGAATTGAGAATTGATTGTGAATCGCAAATCAAATCGATTTTAAATCCCGAATCATTTTGAATCGCAAATCGATTGTGAATCGAATCGTGACCCCAAGAATCTGAATCGAATCGAATCGTGAATCTATTGCACCCACAACGTTGTTGAAGGCAGGGCTTCCTGATTGTTGGACAAATCCTTGTCCAACCGCATGAAGCTCTCCTGCCTGTGGGAAACAGATGGCATGCTTAAGCAATATTGCATGAGAGGGTGTGCTTTACCATCATTTTTGACAGTGATGCAGTACGAGACGCTTGCGCCGAGTTCCATAAGCATCACTGAAATTTTTATGTATACATTTACCAACAATAAAATAATATAAACAAAAAGATATAAACAAAATTTATTCATATTGTGAGGCAGTTTGCTCTGAAAATAAAAAACTTTTTGCTTGCGTTATCTCCGTTTCCATGGAAATACATGGGTTATGACTAATACCTGGAAAACAATCACTCATGGCAGTAGAATCCTATGTAATAAAACCTAGTTAAACTAATGCCTTCTGGAGATCACGGCATTTCCCAAACTGAATAAATACCTTACATATAAACACAAAACTGCTCTGCTAGCTCAATCTCATTGTAACTAAGATATCCGCTGCAAAAAATTAATTTGCATGGACAGATTTAGCTATGTTGTAGTATGACGTAGGATGACCAGTCTGCAAAAAGAAAAAAGTTCACATCATTTATTTAGTGTGAATTGGAAGGAGTTTTATTTGGTGAAATTGCAGGAAATGTGGTATTTCCACATCCCCCAAACCAAAGGCATATGGCATAAACACACACACACAACACACACAACACACATAAGCTACATACAATGCATGTGTATGGTATTCTGTCCTATCAGACCTGCACACATATAATCACACAATCAACATACAAATCAATGAAGTAAACGGTCATTTGTTGACATTACGTGTGTATCACAAACGGGTTGACCCAACATTTACGTTAGTTACCACTATATTAGCTTGCTAGCATGTTGTGTAGCTAATGTTTGGCTAACTACAACAAAACTTGTTTGCGGTCTTTCATACATACCTCAATCTGATTCACCAGCATTCCTAGCATTCTTCTTCTTACAATTTTCCGATTTGCTGCTGACAGCTGTAAAAAGATGCCTATAGCCCACGCAAGAGAAATCGCCACAGCTGAAGATGGCATTTTGAGATTTCCCATCAACAAACTCTGTTTACAATGCCTACAGACTACTGATGACGTTTCCAGGTCTTGAAGGGTTATCCCATTTCATAGAGGAATATTTCAACCACTACCCCTTGTAACTCTGTTGCAAGGGGCACTTGAAACGCCATTAAACCATTAAAATAAAATGTATTCACTGGAAAAACTCAACATCCGACTCCTTAGAGGGTCTTTTAGTACAACCAAATGCTGAACAAGACTTTTTAGGCAACAAAAATGTTAGTTAACTTTCATGAACTGAAAACACACTGTGAAATAGCAGCAGCTATGCCTATACTCTGTGAATCTGGTGTTACGCCATGGTTACATTAAGTAATCAACACCGTGGTAGTGACTTGTCAGTCACAACATAGCCACATCCTAAAGCATATGTTGCTTTATCATCTGTTTCACTCTAAATGGGGCCATAATTTACATAATGAACATCATGATGCATTGAAGACTTGTTACTAGCGATTGAGACCATAAACTCATTAGGAAAGTGTTTACTGAGGTAATCAATCAAGTGAGAAATCAAGTCATTTTCTCATAGACTTCCATACAATTGGATTTCTTTTTGCAGCCAGTGGAGTACTCCCCTGCTGGCCATTAGAAAGAATGCAGGTTTAAGGCACTTCCATATTGGATTCACTTTTCAGACCCCGCTTAGGTGCAGTCCTGCCTAATTCCAGAGAAATGTGTATAAAATTTATTATACATATATATTTCACAGACTTACTCAATGTATGTTTTCCTCAAGATATGTACATATGAAAGAAACACATGTTCCTTAGGTATGTTAAACATACCTATGGAACCATAATTGAAATCCCCAATATGTACTATTTTTATGCATTTATTTATCATAGACCTATAAAAATCTCCTGTGTTAGTTGTTTATGCATATGTACATATATATAATATATGGTTGTATTAGGCATATAGGTTATGTACATATATCCACCCCAAAGCCTGTACAGTACATGTTTATATTATATATGTAAATATAAAAGATAGACATGTATGTTTAAAATGAATAAGAAAAACAAATACAAGCATACAAAATGTATATATGTTGTTTTAATAAATGTGCATATATACATTATATACATATTGTGACATATATGTTTGCAACATATAATACCATATAAAATTCATCATATAGATATGTCTTATATATGTACATAGACATATTTCACCATGGGTATTTCATAGATTTTATAAACATATATCTCCATATATCCAGAGGTTGTATATATGGGATAATAATATATTGGTGTGTAATGCAGAGTGATGCTGGGTTTCTACCTACTTTTCCAGAATATTATAGTTTAAAATTTTCTATTTGAAAAAAAAAGATTAAACCTGAAGAACAGTTTAAAAGCCAACATGTAATGCAGAAGTGAAGAAGTAGAAACACCAGATTTGAAGCTTTGAGGAAACAGCATAGCTTGCCAGATGTGTCACCTTTGCTCTGTCCCCCAGTCCCTGTGAAGGCCTGCCAACCAGACATCAAACACTCACACAAGACATTTCAACACAACTTTTCAACCCTGTTTGTGTCTCTTTCCCTTTTGTCCATTTTTGCTTCTTTTTACATCTCGTTCCTTTTCTTTTTAACTTTCCATTTTCTCTTTTATCCCTCTTCTGTTTTCATCTGTTCTTGTCCTCTTCTGGTCCAAAAGGCCAAACAGCAAGTGCAGCTTCCTTTGACAGGAACAACAGTGTAGAACAAGAGTGTTTTAACATCTTTCTGCAAGGTACTCCAACTGATCTGTGATTGTGAGCTTAATTACAAGAATGTCATCTTCAATGTTTTACAGTAAACTATCCAACCTCATCCTTCACCTTTCATTTTGATAAAGCAATAAAATACATGGCATTGCTGCTCTCTGCTGGTTATTTGGAAAATAGTGTCTCCCAGTTTCCCTCCAAAGTAGATTCTTCACTAAAGCAAGTCTCTGTGATCTACCTGTCTGTAAAAGTTCTTCCCCTCTGCTATTCTTCATAGGTCACTTTATGCATTTGTACAGCGCTGTGTATATTTGAGATATCAATTTTTTACGTTTTTGTTTTTTTATGTTTTTATTTTCAGAATTCATATCTTTTAGGCCTATAGCTGCCTTTGTTTTTTTCAGCTTTTTTTATTATTATCCTATCCATCCTATTTAATGTGTGTATTTTTTGACCTGAGTGATGAGCTGCTGTGTACACTTGTCTTTGTAGGGTTAAAGATAAAGTTACACTGAAAGTTGACACTTTGCAGCCCTCTGATTCGTTAAATTCATCAAACACCAATCACTTGTTTAACAGTGAGTTCAGACAGTCCAGATCTTATGTGGATAATGTTGGTGGGTAAAATAGCAATTAAAGCCCTGAAAACATATCTCTTCGATGAGCTTCTTACTATGAGTAATTTGATCCTACGTACACACACACAAACAATTTCTGCCAAAGTTAGAAGACTTTTGGTTATTTCAAATGAGAGATTTTAGTATTTCTATTTTTCTCTGTTCTCTTTTCACTGGTTTGAAAAAGGGGGTTACATAGTGAGTAAAAAAAGTGATGTCACCTAGTTCCCTGCAGCAATGGGATTTAGAATCTGATGACAGTTTAAAGTTAAACTTTTAATGAATAATACCTAAAGATGATTTTTTGGTTTTTTTTTTTTTTTAACTTAAACTGATGCTTTACTTAACTTAACTTACTTAAGAATAATGTTATAGAGAAAAACTCACAAATTGAAGCTAAGTTTTCAAGGGATGCTAAGGACTAATTACTTTAAAGTCAGCCCTGCACATCTTATCACACCTTCTGTAAGCTATACATATGTCTATAGACTGCCTCATTGTAGGAATGTCCAATACATATTTTATGTATGTATATTTTAAGCTAAATTTTTAGATTGTACTATGTCCTTTTTTCTATTTTTATTTATTCTCTTAGTGTTCTTACCGCTGCTATTTTCTGAGGGTTGCCTCACAAAATTTTGTTGTATTGCATACCATGACAATAAAGTGTCGTATGTCTCATGTGAGTGAAAAAAGGTAACATCTGCACACTCACTCCAAGCCACAAAAGTAGAATGATGACAATGTTTCGATCCAACGAAGTCTTTGTCAGGTCAGAGTGTTTTAAACAATGCAAAACACATCCAAATGTATACATCATGCACACTAACAGGCTGACAAACTCTATGATGGTAGTTGTGGTTAACCATCCAACCTGCCCAGGGTGATAAACATCCAAAACAACTATTATGTCTTATGTCATACATCGTATTATGAGAATAAATTGAGAAGGGTAAAGCCTTCCCTTTCTGTCATCATTTATTTATCATTTATTTTACGTGTGTGTGTGTGTGTGTGTGTGTGTGTGTGTGTGTGTGTGTGTGTGTGTGTGTGTGTTTTTGTGCGTGTGACCGGCAGCTTGCAGGGGGCGCCGTTGAGGAAATCTGGTAGCGTGTAGGAACCACTGTGCGGGAGTTTTGTTTCCGCTCGCTTCAATACGAAGTGACGCTTCCTTGCACTTCCGGGCCGGGGGTAGTGTACACATGTGAGAAGCGACTGCTGCAGCGTTTTCTTCAGGTATGCGACTTAACGTTTGTGTTTGTGAGAACATAAAGTGATGTGAGGACCTGTGTCTTCAGGTCCTGCTGTCAGAGCAGCTTCTGCTCTCTGCTCACACTGGTAACGTGAGAGATAACAGAGTGATGTAGCTGTACAGTGTTAGCAGATATGTTGTGGTGCGCATGAACACATTTTACTCTGCTTCATGTGTTTAACCCACAGATTGTATATAAGCCCTCCATAAAGAGGCTCGTGCATGTTGTCACTGTGTGGATCACTGTCTTTCAAAGACAATAGTGTTTTATATTGAAAAATGAAGTGTGGAAAAGTTAAAGAGGCAGAATTGTGTCATTGTGATAAACTGCGTAATATAGTATCCATTAGAGCTGCAACTAACGATTATTGTAATTATCAATTCATCTGTCGATTTTTTTCTCAGTTAATCGATTAGTTGTTTGGTCTGCAAAATGACAGAAAAATGTGAAAAATGTCGATCAGTGTTTTTCAAACCCCAAAGCGACGTCATTAAATGTGTGTTTTGTCCATAACATAAACATATTCAGTTTATTGTCACAGAGGACTAAAAAACCCAGATTATATTGACATGTAAGAAGCTGATATCATTTGGCCTTTTTTTTTCTTAAAAAAAAAAAGACTCAATTAATTGATTAGCATCCACGTTGTTTTTGAAAGTAATAAAGCAACAGTTGCTCAGTAGCCATCAGATCAGAATGTGTTGCAGTTTGCAGGTTGTGAACATCCTTGTTGTTTGGGTGATATGACACTATACCGGTATACAACAAGGGCTGCAACTAACCATTATTTTCATTATTGATTCATCTGTTGATTATATTCTCATTTAATTGATAAGTTATTTGGTCTATAAAGTGTAGGGAAATTATGAAAAATGACAATCGCTGTTGCTTTTTTGTTGGACCAGCAGTCCACAATCCTAAGATCTTCAGTTTGCTATCATAGGAGACAAAAAAAAGAAAGAAAATATTCATTTGTATTATTTGAGAGGTTGAAACCAGAGAATTTTTTCTCAAAGAATTACTGAAAACAATTAATCAATTTTCAAAATAGTTGGTGATTAATTACCTGTCGATTGACTAATCGATTAATTGTTGCAGCTCTAATCACAATATACATCCCATACCCTTCATGTGTCGTCTTTAGGCCATAAAATCCTGTCTTGATCCAAAAAAACAACTTAATGGACAATACTTATTTTTATTTTCAGCCTATTTACTATCAATCATCTTTAATTTACATTACAGCTAACCCTTTTTAAACCATGATCTTACCAATTTGAACTTTCTACCATTCCAAATATCCATAGGCTTCTTTTCATTACTGATTGAATAATATGTACATATTAGCACTCTTAACACTTCCTTAAACTGTGTAATTCATCACATTGAACATCAGCTCTGCAGAGTGACATTATCATCACCAGGTAAAGCAGTGACTGCTGACAAATCAATCTGAAATATAACTGCATTACTGACAATGATAATGTAACATTGACCAGAATAAAAGTAGACTCGATGTGTGACTTATGTGATGGGTTGCAGTTCAAGAACATTTTATGGGTCTGCTAAGTAATTTTCATACCACACGAAAATGAAATCAGTATTCTTGGAACATGAGGAAAAATACATCCCAAATTCTAAATATGTGTAGTATGCATTCAAAAATGATCTGGTAAACACACCAGTAATGTCCTAAAGCTTTGATGCCCTTCAACACAAACAAGGCAATTTTCCCAAAGCAGGATTGTAAGTTTATAATAGAGTTTGGCAGTATGGCCATATATTATCTAAATATATATACAGTATTTGTTCCTGTATGTATTTAAAAGTGTAATTATTTATTTCTCCTTGAAACCTGCTGGTACATGACGGTTAATGTGTGTTTGTGCTGCAGTGTGCAGGATGGACGGGAAAGTTAAGGAACAGAAGCGACATCAGCAGAAGCACAGCGGGCCAAAGGCAGAGAGGAAGAAGCTGAGGAAACAGGGAGGCTCCACAGAAGAGGATGATCGCAAACGCAATCCCAAAGCATTCGCGGTTCAGTCCGCTGTGCGCATGGCCAAGACCTTCCATAGGTCAGCAATAAGTGGCTCTGTCATAACAATTGAGGTCAATTCCTGTGTAGTCCTAAAACGAGTAAACCAAGAAACTGTATGAAACTACTCTCTGTGTGTATTTGTCTGCAGGGCTCAGGATATAAAGGCCAAAAAACACCACATCCCCCTGGTAGACCGGACTCCCCTGGAACCACCTCCAGTTGTGATTGTGGTCGTTGGGCCCCCCAAGGTGGGGAAAAGCACCCTGATCCGTTGCCTGATCAAAAACTTCACCCGGCAAAAGCTGGGGGACATATGTGGACCTGTAACCATCGTCTCTGGTAGGTCTGGATGTTTCCTGTTTGGAGGATTTCTGTTATGTAATAGATGTGAAGGGTCCACTCCTATCAGGACATCAAGATTTATTTCTGTTAATGTTAGTGTCACTTCCTCTTTTGTTCATTAAGTTTTCATTTAACTTCTTCTAAACCAATCATAGCATTGTGTCAGGTTGTAGTACTCTTTATTTCTCTCCTTCATCTCTTCCTGCTTCCTGTAAGTCTTTTTTTCCGCATGTTTCTTACATGTGCTGCTGCTGCTCATGAAGTCTCCTGATGTGTTTACTAAGTAACTACTCTTTTTTTAAAAAAAATTTTTTTTTTAAAAAATCTTTCAGGCAAGAAGCGCCGCCTCACTTTCATGGAGTGTACCAATGACATAAATACAATGATTGACCTCGCAAAAGTAGCTGACCTGGTAAGTGTGGAGTGTAGACATGCACATTTGATACATGTATGAATGGTTTCATTTAAATAAGATGTATTTTTGTGTTCATATAGTCAGCTTTACTGTTTGCTGAGATTTTATAACCAAATAATCTCTGGGAGAGAGTTGTGCTTTAGAAGCCTCACACGTGTAACTAAGAGGAGAAAGTCTGATTATAGTCCGGAATCCATAGAACACTGTCACACTGTCACAGAGGTGTTGATTTACTATACGTTTATCATTGAGGTGGTGTTGTTCTGAACTGCATCTTATTGAGAGGTGTATCAAGTATTCTGTCCCCCTCATATATGTAAATGGGGTGGACAGAACATATTAGAGAGTCTGTACAATAATCATTAGATTATCAATTACATTGGAACCAAACTAAAAATGTTTAAGAAAAATATCCTTCAGATTCAGCTTCCAGGATGTAATTACTGTTAACACTGTATTCATATTGTAGCTTGTAGGTTTTTGCTAAAGTATTGTCTGGTAATCAGAAGAGAACAGTTCATAATTGGTTACAGATCTTGCATATGACTTGGGAATAGAGTGGTACACACAGAGAAAGAGCTTTGTTTTCCCACTTTAATGTGAATACAGAGAAAGGCACATTGTTATTATACAGCTAGTGTATCAGGCTGGGCTGAGTCAGCAGTGAGGATATCTTTAATAACTTCCAGTGGGAGCATATTAGATTCATCTTCTGTTTTCTTCTTAATGACTCTAAACTAATTGTTATTGAATATTGACTAAATTAGTTATCAAAGTTTTACACATGGTCTTGTCTTGGACACATTTGCAGTATTATCCATGTCAATACTGGAAAACAATTTTATATAGATAAATAAGAAATGATAAATATGTTGATATTGATATCAACTATATTTCCCAGCTTTACTGTTGTGTTAAAGTTTGTAATTCTCTTCTGTTTGTTTTTATGTGTATGAAGGAAGTTGCAGTATCTTTAATAGACTTCATAAATGAAATGCATCATGTATTTCTTCCCTGCAGGTTTTGATGTTGATCGATGCCAGCTTTGGCTTCGAGATGGAGACTTTTGAGTTCCTCAACATCTGTCAGGTACACGGCTTCCCTCGTATAATGGGTGTGCTGACTCACCTGGATTCATTCAAGAACAACAAGACACTGAGGAAGACCAAGAAGAACCTCAAACATCGCTTCTGGACTGAAGTCTACCAGGTACACAACACCGTCACATTCTGCTTCATTGGACCAAACACATAAAATCTGACTTATAAAGGAGGTTACTGTGACTGTTGAGGTTGATGTTAGAACTGAGTGTATGTTGTGTGTGTGAAACCTGCAGGGTGCCAAGCTCTTCTATCTGTCTGGGATGGTGTACGGGGAGTATCAGACTCAGGAAGTGAAGAACCTCGGCCGCTTCATCTCCGTCATGAAGTTTCGTCCTCTGGTGTGGCAGACCTCCCATCCTTATGTCCTGGCTGACCGGTGAGTGGTAACCTAACACCACATGGAACACGTCGCATTTATTTACTTTGCTTTGTGAACTGTAGATTTATTCTGTGAAGATGTGGAGTGAAACATTAACTCTACATTTAGCTGTAGCATCTTTTCTATTTCACTGTATGAAGACCTGAGCTGAACTGGTTTCGTCCAGCTTCTACACATCAAATGAAGACCGTCTAAAAGTGTTATTCTGCATGCTTTACCTTCGTACTCACTGATCATTGTCTTCTCAATCCTCCTGTTCTGCATCTAAACAGTATGGAGGATTTGACTGACCCTGAGAGAGTGAGGACAGACCCCAAGTGTGACCGGACTGTGTCGCTCTACGGCTACCTGCGAGGCACATATTTGAAAAACAAAGGCCAGGTCCACATTCCAGGTATATCAGCATAGTGCTAGTTACCTAAAAATATTTTTCGTACCGCACATCATGCTGTCTAAAGCTCTGGAATAGAAAAATGTAAAATAACATATTGGGTGTTATTTCTCTTTACAGGTGTTGGAGACTTTCAGGTGGCCGACGTGAACTTCCTGCCGGACCCGTGTCCGCTGCCGGACGCTCAGAAGAAGAGGGCGCTGAATGAGAAGGAGCGTCTGCTCTACGCACCCATGGCCGGCGTCGGTGGGGTCGTGTACGACAAAGACGCCGTGTACATCGACCTTCCTGCCAACCATGTCAATCAGCAGCAGGTGTGTGTTTTTTTATGAAATTCACTTTCTGAGTCTTGAGTGTGGGTTCATATAATAATATAATATAATATGTATCAGCATACCGATATACTGCATCTGTTTTATACATGTGGCAAATAAGTTGTGCCTGGTCTGAAGTGTCTTGTTCCTCTCCCGGTACAGGAGGAGGTGCGGCCCACCACAGAGCTGGTCCAGTCTCTCATCGACACACACGCCACTCTGGATGCCAAGATAGCTGCCAGTAAGGTGTCTCTGTTCAGCGGCTCAGCCTCCCTGAACCCCACAGACATGGACCAGCAGAGCGGGTGAGACACCTCACAGCTTTTCTTCTCCCCTGCTTTGACACAACTACACATTTGAGGCTCACCGTGGACATTAATAGTTTAGCACAAATGGGGGGGGGGGGGGGGGGGCTTAGACAAGGAGAACAGGGAAAAAATAGATAAGCTAAATAAAATAGAGGGTTTGGGGAGGGGGGGGGGCATTGTAATAGGATAGGAGGGATATTTGGAAGAAGTCTGAGTTTTCATTAGAAATGGGAAAAATTGCTAGCAGGGCCCTTTAAGAAACCTCTAGAAGTCAAAAAGAACTTGTTTCTACCACTGAACATTTGACTGTTAGTTTCACATTCTCAGTGTGAGGAAGAGCTGCTCTGTCTATCTTTCCTGTCACTGCATCACTATTACAGTTAAAATAAGGTCAGGGAGAAATCTGGCACATATACCCAGATACACAGGTTAGATTTACAGTAACCACAGCGCACCTACAGCGCATGGAAACCTGTTTTCTGATCAGCCGCGTAACTTGATTTCTCGATTTCATGTAAATGTACCGAGTGTGCCAGGAAGTGGTGCTTTTCGGTACTGATTTAAAAAAAAAAACACACACTCATGCTTTTATCTTTTGAAAAACTATATTAGATGAGTTTATGCATATGAACTTACACATCTTCAATATGGATCTTTCTTTGTGTATCAAACTTAATACAAATTCTGAATAGAAATTGATGATAAAGACTGTAAATTTGTCACTTTATACATTCATGTGATGTGTCTTAATAACACAGTATTAAGTGGGGAAAAGAGAAAGGGGAAGAAAATCTAAAATGTTCTTGTTTTTGGTGTGTTAGAGAGAATGAGGGTCCTCAGGAAGAACTTGTCTGGGATCCTAATACCCAGAGAGAGAGGAGGAAGGTGGTCTTTGCTGAGGAGGAGGAGGAGGAGGAGGAGGATGGCAGCGGTTCTAGTGATGACGAGGACGGCGACAGTGAAGAAAGTGACCAAGAGGAGCAGGAAGAGGATGAAGACAAGGATTTCCTCTCTACATTCATCAAAGAGGCGAGAACCGAATCTGACGCAAGAGGCGGCGCTCCACCGGTGAAGAAACAGAAGCTGGAGGAGAGGAGAGGAGAGGGAGAGGCCGGCGCCGAGGTGCCGGTGTTCGCCGACAGCGAGGATGACCTGGAGATGAGCGAGGAGGAGAGTGAAGAAGAAGCAGAGGCTGGGAGAGCGGGAGACTCTGGACATTGCTCCGAGGAGGATGAAGAGGAGAGCGATGATGAAGGGGAGGAAGATGATGATGATGATGAAGAGTCAGAAGAGGATTCTGTGGAAGAGGATGATGGTGCAGCTGCAGCGAGTGAGAGTGAAGAGGAGGAAGAAGAGCAGGGTAAATACAATGTTGAATCTGTTTCTATTTTTATTTATTTTGGAATTTAGTTTTCATTTAATGTGAGCTCAGAGTATTAGCTGATATTTTCTCTATTATTCATTTTTGTCGGCCTATAAGATGTCAGATGTTATAATTTCCCACAGCCCAATGAGACGTTTTCACACGTCTTGTTTTATCCAACAAACTGTCCAAAAGCCCCAAATAAATGAGACAGTAAAACATCAAATCCTTTTATTTGACAGCTATTAGTAGCTATTAGCAGTTACCTCTTGTTCCAAGTGTCTGCTCAGGCAACATGTTTAACAAAAAGCTGGTTAGATGCTTGCAGGCTCTGACAAGACTCCTGTTGAGCAGATGTGATTCAGGACCAGGAAATGTAAAGCTTTCATAGGTCAATGAGAGATATGGTAAAGCTGTGTTTTGATGTTGTGATACTGAAGGCATCATTCACATCATTCTCCTCCTGCTTGTGTCTACAGGAGCTCTGCGCTGGAAGGAGGGTTTGCAGCAGAAAGCTTCGGAAGCGTTTCTACGGCAACAAGAAGCTGCACCCAATCTGCGAAAACTTGTTTATGGTTTAGGTAATTAATGCTGATTGTACACAAGCTTCAAGGTTCAACACAAGACTCGATTTGCTTTTAAATGAACATAGTTTATTTTAAAATACATTTTGAGGATATAAGAGTGGTGGAGTTTATGTGAATCAAAGCTGCAGTCAGCTTGGATCGTATCCCCTAGTCCATATAAACTTCTCAAACCACTCTCATGGCATAAACCTTTCCTACACTGTCCATCTAAATGATTAGTATGTTCCAAATATTCATGTTTTTGACACAATATGGGTCAGTTACAAAGTTTTTGTGTGTTTGTATGTTTGTTTGTGATCAATTCACAACTTCTTCAGACTTTTTCCCTTCTCCATGCACTTTGGAAGGAGGTGAAGTTATGCCAGAAATTCCTACTTTTGTTCATGATTAATGCAAGCAGACAGTAAACTTCTCCTGGGACAAACTGAAGCTGTGTATTAAGCCAGACTTTGTATTAGCTGCCAGTGGTGCGATGAATATAAAAACACATGATGTGTTTTTGTTAGATTTTCATTCTTGACAATCCCAACATGCCTCCTGTATTCTCAGTTGTTGCGAAAGATGAGGAAGATGAAGAGGACGAGGAGGAGTTGGGAGGGCTGTTCCGAGTCAGTCGCCCTCAGAAGAGTAAAAAGTTCCAGGCAAACGCTCTCGACTGCTCCCGTTTCAACCCTGACACCTCCCACAACTGGGATCTGGAGGAGGTAGAGTTGTTACCAACACACTGTTATTACCTGAGCATTAGTCCTAATGTGCTGCTGACATGAAAAAATATGGAAAAAGATGCTGAAATGAAACTTGATTGGTGATTTTTTTTTTTTTTTTCCCCACTAGATGCTAAACTCTATCAGGGACTGCTTTGTAACGGGGAAGTGGGAGGAGGGCCAAGATGCTGCTACGCTGCTAAAGGAGGACGGTAAGAAGAGAAGCAGCCTCTCAGCCCAGCAAACATATGACTGTAGACTTATAGTTAACAAAAACACTTCTTCTGTTCTGTGTGGAACCCTCAACTGAAGATGAATAAAAGTTACTTTGGATTAAATGGTGACATACAGTTAAGAATGGTACTGGTGTGAAAGGTAAAGTCATGTTGAATCAGAAAAAATCCCTTAAACCAACAGTGTAATTGGTTGTTCTGCTTTATACAGAGGAACTGTATGGTGACTTTGAGGATCTGGAAACAGGACAAGTCCACAAGGGCCAAACTGGGCAGCAGGACCAGGCTGAGGTACGTCCTGTCTGCTTGTACCAGTAGAAGTCAGTGATATCTGCTGACTCACTGTGTGGTGACCCGGCTCAGAGACCACAACAGAAGATGGAAAGACATACAAGCATTTGGTGCTGCAACTAATGATAATAGTGCTCATGAAGACCCTTTGTTTCCCCCATTTGAATGATGTTTGTTTTTCCCTTGTGCCTAGCAGAATAGTGAGAATGATGATGAAGATGATGATGATGAAGCTGAAGAGAGTCTGGTGAGGCTGGACGACGAGGAGATCCAGAAAAACAAGCGTATTGAGAAGAAACGCAGGCTGAAGGAGCGCTTTGATGCAGAGTACGACGACGGAGACGCCACTTACTTTGATGATCTGAAGGAGGAGATGCAGAAGCAGGCCGAGGTACCACACAACAGCTGCTGGGAGTCATTTATTGATGGGATTCATCATACAGAAAATTATGAAATAAACTTAGATGCTGATGTTTTTGGCTTATTTGTAATAACATTTTATTAGAGCATCTTTCTGCGTTCTGTCCTCAGCTGAACAGGGCGGAGTTTGAGGATGTGGACGATGAGACGCGAGTGCAGTACGAAGGCTTCCGACCAGGAATGTACGTCAGATTAGAAATCTCCTCTCTACCCTGTGAGTTTGTCACCAACTTTGATCCACACTACCCTGTCATCCTCGGAGGCCTGGGCTCCAGTGAAGGCAACGTAGGATACCTGCAGGTATGTGCAGTGCACTCACTAATGATAGGTTGTTGATGTTTTACATCCTGTTTAGACTCTTTTTACAAGTAAGCCGTTGGGTAGATTTTAAATTAAGTCTGTTTTATTTCCTCAGTCGTGTTGTGTGTTTAGTTTAGGCTAGTGGGAGTTGTCATTCAGACTGTACAGAGATGCCTGGAAGGAAGAACTACTGTTTGAGATATGGAGGAATGAAGGCAGTAATCCTAGTGAAATAATGGATGCTGGATTATGTCACACAAGTCAGTGGCTTTAATTTTACGCACCGTGCCAATCGTGCAGAGGATGTGGCTGCGTGGCAAACCCAGAGCTACATGGAATACATCGTCATACTGTATAATTTGTATAATCGAGTGTCAGTCAACAATGTTTGTCACAGGTTTTACTGGCACTGACAGATCAGATCCTAAATTAGGTTTATGCACACCAGAATCACCACAATGACCTTGATTCAGTCTTGCCCAATCACTAGGCTGTTGCAAAACAACACAGGTCATCTTGACCAGCAGCTGCACTGTCACCTCCTTCTCACCACTGCAAAAACAACACCTGAGGCCTCATAACATGCATACTTTAGTGTTATTTAGTTACTGCGTAGATCATTGTGATTCCGTGTGAAATTTTGCACCATTGTGGGAAAACTGCACGGCCTGGACAGGAATTCTAGTTTCCTCTCAGAGGAAGCTTGTCTTGACTCTTCTACTACATTTTAAGAGCCAATAACAACATCCCCTGCCCAGGAGGTCTGCCTTGACTCTCAAAATTAGAGCCCATGTCTAGAAGTAATAACAATATCAGGCAGATCACTGAAATACACTCTTCTGTTAAGTTGCTGCTGTCGTCCTGTCATTGAATGAGGGAGACTGATTTGAATGATGTAATAAAATTAGCTTATCATGAAGAAAAAAACTTTGATATGGTGATATAGTGAGATATGAGATAGATAATGAGATAGTTAACTTGTGATCTTGAGATAATTCTATTGGCTCCAGTACTTGTCAGGTATTATGAAACATATTTTGTTGTCCTGTCATGAGAAATAATCCAACATTTCCTCAGTTTTTCTGTGTAACAGTGAGCACATATCTAAAGCTGTTTGTGTGTGTGTGTGTCAGATGCGACTGAAGAAACATCGCTGGCATAACCGTATCCTGAAGACTCGGGACCCCCTCATCCTGTCCTTAGGCTGGCGTCGCTTTCAGACCATCCCCCTCTACCACATCGAGGATCACAACGGACGCCACCGCCTGCTCAAATACACACCGCAGCACATGCACTGTGGAGCCTCCATCTGGGGTAAGACGTAGTGAAAGCACGCTCCACTGTTCACTGCTGCTGTACTGTCATTAAGTCCATTTCAGTTTTTGTGGAGCTTAACTAGTTTGTGCAATTTTCTTTCTTGTTTCAGTGGCTACGTTTACACACACAGGTCAATGATGATAGCACAACATTTACAGATTTTTTGATTATGAAAATACAATTTAAAAATGATCTAAAATTACATTTAGATTGGAGACCAAGATACAGAATATAGTGAGCGCTACATTTCAGTGCTCTCTAGTGGACAGTTTGTATAATGGCATTTCTGTTCTGCAGTTTTTTACTTATTGGTTGACATGTGTGATACGCTTAAATAGCTGATGTATCAGTCAGACTCTTTTGTTAAGGAGCTTAAATGTCCTTCAATAATAAGACCACAATAGGAGCACTTCTCACATCATACTGCCATTATTCTTCTCACATCAAATAATCAGATTATGCTGTTAAAACCTGCCTGACACACATCACTGCTGTAATTGCAATACAAATGTACTATTGCTGTATATGTTGGTAGGTTTAAAGGCACACATGTACTGTTACGGTTTTTAAATGATAGAGACTAGGGATTATTAAGAAATGTAAACCTGTGACCCTAACATAAGTCACTTCTTTCTCTGTAAGTGCAGAAATAATGTGTATAATAATAACCATTATTCCCTCTCTCTTATTTCTCTGAAGGTCCCATCACACCACAGGGCACTGGCTTCCTGGCTGTGCAGTCAGTAGCAGGAACTAAAGTAAGCCTTGTTCACTCTAGTTACTGTACTCTACTGTACGCTGTTGCTTCAAATCATGTAATGGAGAATAAATTCATAAAATTTCAGTTTTAACAGAAGTTAGACTATTACCAGTTTGAAAATTCTTGATAGTCATAGTACAAAAAATGACAGCATTGTTCATTATATACTAAATTGTTCATAGAGCTTCTGACTCATTAAATCCCTGTTTTCTGTCTGCAGGCTAATTTCCGTATTGCAGCTACAGGAGTCGTCCTGGACCTGGATAAGTCAGTGACTATAGTGAAGAAGCTCAAACTCATTGGTTACCCGTACAAGATCTTTAAGAACACAAGCTTCATTAAGGTAGAGAAGATTTGATCTACTTTTATCTCTTTTAATTCTCTCGTCTATGTCTGTAAAACTGTTCATCTTCTGCTCATTGTTTTAGTCCGTTTTTTTGGTACTTCAGTATTTTCTATCAGTGGAAGTATTTTCATAACAACAGCAGATTGGGAAATATAAAAATTCTATAAAATATTTTGAAACTGATCATCAACATACCAGACATGAACTGTCTTCCCAACATTTATTTGTGGCTGCAGTGGACAGCAGGGATTTTGGTTGTAGGTGTTGAATCTGATCCTAATGTGAAGCGCTGTGTGTGTGTGTGTGTGTGTGTGTGTGTGTGTGTGTGTGTGTGTGTGTGTGTGTGTGTGTGTGTGTGTGTGTGTGTGTGTGTGTGTGTGTGTGTGTGTGTGTGTGTGTGTGTTCACAGGGCATGTTCAACACCATGCTGGAAGTAGCTAAATTTGAAGGTGCCTCCATACGAACAGTGTCAGGGGTCAGAGGTCAAATCAAGAAGGCGCTGTCGACACCACCAGGAGCTTACAGAGCAACGTTTGAGGACCGGCTGCTCATGAGTGGTGAGTTTGTGTTTTACTTGTTGTTATTGTGGTTTTATTTTACCCACATTTTTGTGAGGGTTTTTCTATTGTTGTGTATATTGTTAAAAATTCTTTATAAAAAGTCTTTTATAAGTACAAAGTCTAACTTTTTTTTTTTTTAAAGGACAATCCTATGTTGTCATATTGACTGTTGTTGTATTTGTTTTGTAGTCATGATGTAATCAAGGATGTAACAGCTAAATAGACAGTAATAAATATCCTCTGCATAGCTGTGTCTTAGTGTTGATGTCTTTTCTTCTGTCTGACTGTATCGTGCAGATATTGTGTTCCTGCGTTCCTGGTATCCAGTGTCTGTTCCCCAGTTCTACAACCCCATCACCTCTCTGCTGCTGCCTGTGGGGCAGAAGGACAGCTGGGAGGGCATGAGGACCCTGGGTCAGCTCAAACATGACCTGGGCATCCGCAACAAGCCCAAAACTGACTCTCTGTACAAGGTAGGACGCCTGACAATAGAAGAAGGGATCAATGCAAATGCTAACGCGGCACTTTCTAAAGGGCTTAATGTGGAAAAAAAGCTTAACAAGTGAAAATGTTAGAGGTAAAATCTTTATTCTGTTGAAATGTAACAATATCCTTGGCAGCACCCTTCAGTCATTATTTCTCACAGAGGTCTCTGTGTGGAGCAGTGCTACCTACTGGATCCCTGAGGGGAAACTACTGGTATACTGGCTGCAAATATGTGACTCCACTTGCACATGAAGAGTAGCTGTAGACAGAAAGCCACATTCAAGACATGAAGCTTGTTGAATACACCCATGGTAGTCCTTCTTCTTCTGCTGTATGAGAATGGATGAACTCAGAGAGGAAAGAAGACTCAACTTGTTAATTGATAAGCTATTTTTAGAGTGAGTTTTAGAAGTAAAGGATTACTTATAATATGAAGGTTAAAGAGAGATGCAATTTATTAACTGGTAAAAATTAACAAATACCACAAAATCTGGCAGAGCCACGGCACAACACAATGTAACCACAGGAGATGTTTCAATTGAGTTTTTCAGTCATCTAATGGTAAAGGTTTGCTTCAGCTTTACAGCCTAGTCTATTTGCTTCTGTCATATGTATGTGTAACATGTAAGTACAATATAACTACATTCTGTAGTGAGTATGCATCAGTATTGTGGCTGAACACATGCAGTGTGACACTACTGCTTTCATCACACTGCTGGTGTAGACCAGATGAAGGTTCAGTACCAGGAATATCCAAATGTGTCTTGAAGAACCAATGTTAGACACACATTGACTGAATATTGATCATTTTAATAAGTGAAGAATTATAGTAGCAAAACATACGTATTATATGTAATATATATATGTGTTTCAGAAATTTCACAGACCCCTGCTACATCACCAAGAGACTCTGTAGAAATGCTGTAGAAAAAAAACAACACTTGATAATGCAAACATATAAACAATGAAAACCTGTATGTTGAAGAAAAGTAACAAAAGGAAATCAAAAATGGAAGACTTAAAATAAATGTTGGTGTGAATGTGTTTGAGTATGTACCGCATGTCTACATGTGCTTTACATTAAAACTAAAGCTGACTTTGAACTGATCAGTATTTCACACAACTAAATCCAGACTTGACGTTTGAATGTCCATCCTTTTCCCTTCCAGCCGGTGGTCCGGGCACCGAGGCGCTTCAACACCCTCCACATCCCCAAGGAGCTCCAGAAGGCCCTGCCCTTCAAAAGCAAACCCAAACAGCAGCAGCCCAAAGGAAAGACACCCAGAGACCTGCAGAGGCCCAGCGTGATCAGGGAGCCCCACGAGAGGAAGGTGAGCAAAACCTCACTCTACAGTCTCAGTGCAACAGCTCATCAGTGTTATACTATACACTGATTTCTACTGGTCTCACAACAGGAACAGATCTTGCTTTTGAAACTGAAATGTAACCATGAAAACAAGACCCATTGTTTAAGAATGGTGAATTCCTTTAACTACAAGATGACCTTGAACTACCCCTTTGATGTAAAACATGGCTTTATCTCTAAGCATTGCTTTTCTTGTCCCATTCCTTTAGGTGGCGGCCCTGCTCCACGCTCTGAGCACAGTTCACAACTACAAGAAGAAGAAAGCTCACACGGCGCAACACGCCAAACACAAGGAGTTCCTGCAGCAGAAGGAGAAACAGGAGGTGGCCAAGCTGAAGAGACAGAAGGAGGCGCGTAAAAAACTGTACCGCGTCATGGGCCAGATGGACCAGAAGAAGCAGAGGTCCAGTCTGAAGGGGGCATCACAGGACAACTAACTCACTGTATCTGGACTCATCAGGCAAACCTCTGTAGACTCTGACTGAGACGCTGGGTCTGCTCTTTGGACTGTTAGCATGTGTTTCATGGCTCTGCCAGGTTCATTTTTATTGTATTTTTCTAAATGTGTTGATATTGAAAATCATCTGTAAAGCCTATCTGACTTTTGGATTTTGTTTTAATAAAACAATAATAATGACCACTTGAAGCTTCTAGCTGCCTCTGACAGTATTAGTGATTATGTCGGAGCTGTCAGATGTCATTGACGGAGTTCATTCTCTGTATTCTCTCTCTCTGTAATTACAGTAATTAAGACAGTCATTAACTTTACAGATGATCACATCAATTGAAAGCGTTCTTTTCTTCAACCTTCCCCTCCAGCATCAAGAGTTTTCATAGAATTTTTGGCCCGTCTATGGTGAACAGACTGCAACGCATCAGTGTCTCCACAATTCCTGTTTTTTTGTACGTGCATGTGAGAACTGACAGTCCTCCTGATGGTTGGTGTTTTCACAACGTCATGAAGATATTATGCCATGTCACTAATCAGAATCTCTTAACACTTACAATCTCCTCTAAGTATTTGGTAGTGAAATTTCAAAATATGATGCTCAGAATGTTACAGTGCTATAATAATGTAGTGTTAATTGGCAGAAATGAGAGAAAAAAAACTCTCTGTAGTAGTAAACAAAAACACTATCTGTAGTGGTAAAGGTAAAACACTCTTATTACTCCAGTATGAAAAGTATGCGCACCTGCACCCATCTACACACAGCTATTTTCCTCACCACATCCTTTTCCTCTCAGTACAGGTACTGAATCAAAATTCACCTCTGTGTGCACACTGGCATACACAGACTTCCTTCTACTGTTATAAAGGTTTCTCACTTAGAAAAAATAAGGATACTTAATGAATGTATGAACCTTGTCAATGTCTGAGTTAAAGGCAAAACCTTTCATGTCTCATGTATAAAGTTTTGACTTGGGTAAATAAGGCAGCGTCAGACAGACCTATATGGAAGCCATCTCTGCCAGGAAAAACATGAAACATTAGGAACAATAAAAATAAACATAGTTATGGAGAATTAAGTTAAAATAATTGCAAAATTATGACATATTAAGTCAAATTTTTAACTCACTAAGGCAAATAGTAATATAGGAAGTCAGCTTTAAGAGAAATTGTTGTCAGCTGTGTTGAAATATTAACACAGTTTAAAGGAAAATGTAGTCTGCTATGTTGAAATATTAACAGCTTTAAGGGAAATATCAGCTATGTTGCAATGTTAACGCATCTTTAAGGTAAAAGTTGGAATATTAACGCAGCTTCAAGGGGAAAGTTGGAACATTAACGCAGCTTTAAGGGGAAAGTTGGAATATTAACGCAGCTTTAAGGGAAAGTTGGAACATTAACGCAGCTTTAAGGGAAATGTTGGAATATTAACACATGAATCAGAATTTTATGCCTGCGGTTGTCGCGGTGCTTTTATCGTGAAGGACTCAGGCCGGAAGTGTGGATGTCGCCGCTGGCGGCCCACAGACTGCAGAGGCTCCGGGGGGATAGGAGCCGGATGGTGGAAAGCGTTCCCCTGCAAGATTAACCGTTTGGTTTTCAGACGGACCGTGGGGCTGTTTTCAAGGCTGGCTCTTCACAAGATGGCCCCGACCAACGTCATTCATCAGTTCTCTTCAGAAGCGGGTAAATATACTCAGTTCTCACGGCTTTGACTGTTAGCTGTTAGCTTTAGCCTTCTGCCTCACTGAGTCTTAACTCACTGAACTGACTGCAATCCACTTGTTACACATGTGCGTGTGTGTGTGACAAGTTATACTCGCTAACTAGTGTTATTACATAGAAACCGGATGTGATATTTTATGTGCAGTTAGCTGATACAACAGCATATGTATGACTTACATATTGGTATTCAGTATATCAGAGCAGTTAATAAAGATAAACATGTAACAGATGTAATGCTGAGCATTATGATGACACCCTGACCTGATCTGAACCCACATCAGCACCCAGCTGAGCTAACCCAGTGACATTCAATATCCACATCTGGAGACTTATTTGCTTTTATTTCTACATATAATACCATGATTGGATAGTTCACTGTTTTGCAGTCAGTATAATTGGGACCACTGTAAGCTTAAGTCATTTGTCTACAAATACCATGAATAATAAGGATCACAGAAAAGCTTTGCTGTTTCACAACTTCAGAACTACTGAAGGCTATACAATAGTTTTCATCATCCATTAATATGTCTCTTTTGATGAATCCATCATGGGTGTTGATTTTTGTGTTTGACATACATTGTCAGTGTAGTACACTTAGTGTCAATTCACATCAGAATGTGAGTAGATCTACAATGATTAGTCAATTCATCGATTAGTTGTCAACTATTAGATTACTTGCCAACTATTTTGATAATAGATTAATCGTTTGAAATAATTTCTAAATTCTCTGATTCCTTCTCAAATGTGAATGTTCTCTAGTTTCTTTAGTCCTCTGTGACACTAAACTGAATATCTTTGCGTTGTGGACTGTTGGTCAGTAGAAAGCGAGACATTTGAGGTTGTGTCTTGGGTTTTGTGAAACAGTGATTTTTCATTATTTTTTACCAAACAACTAATCAATTAATCAAGAAAATAATCGTAGGATTAGTCAATAATGAAAGTATTGATTAGTTGCAAACCTATATGTGAGTAAGTCTGTGAGCTGATGCAACAGTTGGTGATCAAATCAAAGCAGCAGGACTAGTGTGAGCTTCTATCTGCAACTGTGGTTTGGGGGATGGTCAATAAATCAGTTGGGCTGATTAATCAGGTCATATTAGCTTAACACAGATATAATGACATTAATGTAGAAATAAGCTGACATTTAAGAACAAATTGCTGTACAGAAATGCCAAGGATATGTTTGAGTTCTTCTGAGAAACAGTGTCTCTATTATATAGCTAGTTCGTCCACTAGTGAGCACTATTGCTTATTTTTACTTTGTAAAATGTCCCGTTCTTCACATTTCCTTCGTCACATTTTTCAATAATCTTATTTAAAGGATCCTGTTAGTAATGTGTTTATGTAAGAAAATTAATATCGGCCGATATATTGTTATTAATCTTACCACAAGATCCATTTAGTAGCTGTTCCGGAGCTTTTGACTATATCACATTATCCTCACCACTAGATGAAGGTTGCCAAGTTGTTATAGAATCTCACCACAAGGTCATTTAGTGGCTGGTCCGGAGCTTTTTATCATGTCAGATGACCTTTAATCACATAACACCACTTGGCAACTGGGCAAACGTCATCTGCTGATGAAGATCATGTGATATGAAAGCTCTGCAACAGATACTAAATGGACCTTGTGGTAAGACTGTTTTATCACTTGCTGTTTCCAACATCAAGAAGGAACTTTTTAATAGTTACATAAATTAAGAGGATTCAAAAGAAGAGTATTCTCTTATTATTACTTTGTTTTTATTGATTTTCAACTTAAACTTTGTTTGCCAGCTGCTGTAAAACTGGTCTGACAGTAAATTTATTTGCAGGTTCATGATCAATATGAAGTCTGATCTTTTTTTTTCTTTTTTTTTCAGAATGCAGTTGCCCATTGGAGTCCGAGCTGCGAGCAGTGCTGCAGCAAAGGATTATGGTCCTGGACGGAGGCATGGGAACCATGATCCAGCAGCACAAGCTTGAAGAGAAAGATTTCAGGGGAGACGAGTTTAAAGAGCATCCTCTCTCACTGAAGGGAAACAATGACCTGCTCAGTATCACACAGCCAGATGTCATTTACAACATACACAAGGTACTTCATCTAGGGGAGAAAACTAAAGAGTTGCACCAAGTGTTTGTATAGGTTTGTGTGTAAAGTCTTTCTTAAAGGATGGGTTCACAATTTTTCAAGTGTGTCTTAAAACAACAGTCAGTCCACAATGTGTCCACACAGTCATTTAGTGCAAAAATGCATTTAAAAGTTGATCTGAAGCTTATTAGAGGCTTCTTTAAACTAATGATTTACTAAATCAGGTGGCACCATTAAAACTTGAGAAATGTAAATTGGTTGCAAGGCCAAAAGATAAAATAAACTTCACTGCCAATCATTTGTGAATGTATGTATGACTTTGTTTTATTTCTGTCTGCATACCTAGATGAATATGTGTGTTTTAGAATTGGTGGTATTCATGCAGTTTACAGTAAAAGAGAAATATATGATTATGCTAAGCTAACCAACATTGTTTGGTCATTTAGTCCGGGGGTTCTCAGGGGGTCATGAGACACCGATGGGGGGTCGCAAGATAATTTCCAGAAATCAAATAACATTTAAAAATCATTAAAAATACCTTATATCAGCCATAAGTGTTACAAAAGATAGAAATTGTAGTTAAATTTAAAATAAAACCATGCAAATAAAAAATGTCATCAGCCTTCCAATTTTCTTTGTCCTGATGCGACCCCTGAGATGATTACAACAGACTGGCATCAGTTTCAGGTGAAATTACAGCACCACAGGAAACATTGCACATAGGTATTTTTTATGTGAACTAGCTCAAATCAACAGGCAAGGCTTTAAGCCTAGGATATTATTTTTGTTAAAATGAAACATTGGTCAATACCGACCAAATGGGAAGGAGGAGAGTGCTGTGTTGGTAAGGAGGACGCTCATCAGTAGGTGGACCAGCTTTCATCCAAGTGTTGAAAGTATCAAGAATAATATATCCAGTATGGATTCACATTCTTTGTCGTCAATGAAGTACAACATTCCCAATATGTAGTGTGCACTGAGGTGCTTGCACATGAGAGCCTGAAGCCTGTAAAAATGCTACAACACTTGAAAACCGAGCACCCCTCTCTTGCTACTAAACCAGTAGATTTTTTTTCCGCTGAAAGGAGCAAGAGTTGCAAGGCCAAAAGTAAGTCCTAACTAAACAAACAACAAGCCCTGCTAAAGCTCAAAAGGCATCATGTGAGGTGGCATATTTAATAGCACAGGCAAAAAAACTACACACGATGTGGGAAACCCTAATCAAACCTGCTGCTGTAGGTACAAGTCAGCCTGTGTGGAGATAAACTGGCCTGTGAGCCAGAATCACTGCTGCTTTTCTGATGGGACCATTGCCCAGCGCATCACCAACCTAGCCAGGACATAAAGTGTCAGCTGGTTGGCAGAGTGAGAAAATGTCAACAGACTTTGACAGTTACGGGGCAGAAAACCTCAGTCAGGTGCTGTGGTTATTTTATGCATCTGTTCAAAATTCCAACCGTAAAACTTACTGGATTGCCAATAACATAGCAATTATGTCGACACTTCTCAAAGTTTGACATAATAAATTGTGCTACCTTTAAATCCAGCAAGGCGGTATTTAGGTCTGTAATTAAAAACCTTTGCAAAAACGACAACGATGTCAGTCAGCACCACCCCCCATCTCAGCTACAGATTACAGATTCAGCTGGCAAGATGAGGCAGAGATGGGAATCAAGAGACTCTTTCATTTTGAAACAGGATGAGAATGGCAATGAGTACATTTTTCTCACCCACAAAGCTGAGACCAAGAACCACAAAGATGCCCAAGATCCATATAAAGAAAATTACAGGGGGTGCATCTTCACTCAGCCTGTCAATCCAAACTGCCCTGTTGCCAGTTTTAAAAAGTATTTATCCCTTTGTCCTCCCGACATTAAAGCTTTCTACACTTACCTACTAAAAAAAGACCAACAGCTACTGAACAGACAAGCAGTGTGATACTCTTATGAGCCCATGGGGCACAATACCCTTGGGCAAATTTTACCCCAAATTAGCCAGCCAGGCTTTCAAAGAGGTACACCATCACAGCTTGAGGAGCTAAGCTATCCAACCCCTCTCTCAGGCTGGTCTTGAGAGTAGGGAGATAATGTCTGTGACTGGGCACAGATCTTAGGGCAGCCTGAGGAGCTACTGGGCTCCAACCATTACAGAAAGGGAAAAGTGGAGCAAGATCCTGTCCTCCAACCCAGGCAACGGCAGCAGATCGGGTGAGCGCCTCTCCTAGTTGCCCATCGCCTCTTACTAAGTTAAGCGATAAGCAGTAGTGATAATAGTAATATTGTTACCAGTTGTAACATTAGTAACAATTGTGTTTCCAGGTGTGTTAACTGCAAGATGAATGAGAACAGAAAGGTCAACATCAATATTCCCAAAGAAGTCCCATTCACCTTGTCTCACTTCACCATCAATGGAAATGTAATGTGAATTATAACGCTAAAGGCCACAGAGTTTATGTTGCTATACAAGTGTCAAATATGTGTCAAATAACTGATTTCTTGAGTAAGTAACAGGATAATATACAATGAATGGGTCATCATTCAACCCTAACCCTGTCAGGGTTTATTTCTCAGTAATGACCCGTTCGCTGTACATGATCCCTTACATATAAAATAATATTATGGTTGTAAGTAAGGTTGTTGTGTTTTGTGTTGTCATTATGCTCATGTTCTGATAGGCCTATTAGTGTGTGTGCATGCAACGTTTGTATGCTTTCAACCACCTCCGGGGATAGTGGGTTAGGGAGTCTCTGGCACCATGATTTTGGGGTTCAGGGGATGAAAAGTTTGGGAACGCCTCATTTAGTCTAACATTATTGGTTTTGTAATTTGAGATATATTGTGTTTTTTTTTCTGTGAAATGTAATGTAAAGTGTCAGGTCAGATATGTTGACTAAATTCCATATTCTATAAAGACGTGGCAGATGTGGTACCCTTGCATTTTATTAAAATAATGCACCATTTGCCCTGAACAGTGTCGAAATTAAAAGGTATTTTATTATCAATGCATGTCTATGTTTGGTTTGCAGTGGAACAAAACTTAAAAAAAGTTGTGAAAATAACTGAATTCATGCTTATTCTATAAAGACATTCTATAATAGCCTGCATAAAATTATTGGTACACTTTAGAAGTTGTGAGAAATAATTGATTCATAGTGATACCTTAAGCAGACTATTGTCTTTTAATTAGTATCACAGGTGTTTTCAATTTTATAATCACTCATGTAGCCAGTTTAAAAGGAGAAAATGACTCACTCTGCTGTTTTGTGTCACTGTGTGCATCACATTGAACATGGTAAACAGAAGAAAAACTAGAGAGTGGTCTGAAGACATTAGAAAAAAGGTAATAGCCAAGCATGGTCAACGTAAAGGATATACGGTCATCTCCATAGAGCTTTATATTCCTGTGACCACTGTTGCCAATATTATTAAGAAGTATAAGGCCCATGGAACTGTAGCCAACATCTCTGGATGCGGTTGCAAGAAGAAAATTAGCCTGAGATTGAACAGAGGGATTGCTCGAATGGTTGAGGAAGAACCAAAGAAAACTGCAATACAGTCCAAGCTGATCTTCAGGTTCAAGGTACAATAGTTTCAAGTTGCAACATCTGTGGCTGTCTGAAACTTGCAGCTGGGAGATGGGACCCATCAAACTGAGAGAATTGGAGCAGTTTTGTCAACAAGAGTGGGCCGAACTATCAGTGGAGAAGTGGAGAAACCTTATTCAGAGTTACAGAAAGCACTTGACTGCAGTTTTTTGCCTCCAAAGGCTGTGCTACAAAATATTAAGTCCATGCCATTTTCATTTGTTTTATTCTATTAAATAATATGTTAAGTTGTAAATCAAAAGCAAAGTTTCAGTTATATTCAATGTAAAATAAAGGATGATGGATACCATATACTTCTGTCAGTTTCAACTTAAGACAGAGAAAATTTAGTTTTTTTTAAAAAAAAGGTGGAAGGGTACCAATATTTTCAGTCATGTCCGTATTATATTGTGGTGCAACCGGTTTTAATTTAGTGATACATAAATCTGCACTGAGTAACACTTTAAAACAAAGCTGAATTTGAATTTATGAACAGCTGCAGCTGTTCATCCGAAACACATTTACTCAATTACTTTTAGTTGTGTGGAGTCATGAAATTATTTTCAGTTTCGTTGTTGTGGTTGCTCAAAACCAACATGTCTTAAAGAGGTAATGTTGCTCTGGATAATCCACAGCGCTCACCATGAACTACTGCCTGCCAAAAAAGTAGTTCCGGTCCCTGTGAAAAGTGTCCTCACTGAGGAGAGATGTGACCTGTGCTCTGCTTTGTGTTTAAAGGAGTACCTGCAGGCCGGTGCTGACATCATAGAGACCAACACATTCAGCAGCACTTCCATCGCTCAGGCAGACTATGGACTGGAACAAATGGTATGATGTGATGATGACACTGCTAGACCGCTGTGGTCAACTCATGCAGTTATGTGGTAGTAGAAACAAAGGTCAGGTACACAGACAAGGTGGTGTTAAGTGAATAACCTGATGAACCACTTCTCAGAATCAGAACTACCCCCATTTACTAATTTCTGCGTATAGCTACACACTCTTTACCCACTTCTGTGACCTTGCTGTTATCTTCACACTTGGCAGAGACGGCTGAAACACAGACTCTCTCCAAACATACCTTATTACATGCACTGCAGTAATACAACAGACTGACTCTCCTGAGTAAACCCAGCTGTTATTATAAACTCTTGACTGTTTGAACAGAACAGATGCTGTTTATCGGTGCAACAGGTCAAGCAGCAGTAAATCAGCTTCGGAAAAGTTTGGGTGGAGGACATGTTTGACCACAGAAACATGCAGGCCAAGACGTTGCATTACTTTTTATTTAGTTTTAGTCTTGTTTTTGTTGTTAAAAAAGTTTTTAAAAAAAATCATTGTAGTTTCCGTTGACAACATTGATAATGGAGACAAAAGCAGAGCTAAAAGGAGAGTTAATGTTGGACTTACATTCATCAGATTGATACACTGGTCTGTCTGCTGGAGGCAAAAAACTATTTGCTAATAAGTTCACCATTAGAAATTCATTAATGTAGCTTTAAGGACCTTAAGGGGAAACTTTGCCAGTTTTCACCCAGCATTGTATCATTACAGTGTGGGTAGTGTATGCCAATGAACAATGTTTAACTTCCCTCCATGTTGCCTGCACCCAGAGCTCTCCACTTGTTTGCTGGCAAAAGTCCATCTCCAGGATTGATCCAGAAGAGCTGAATCTAACACAAAAAACAACTAGTTTTACAATATAATGTTGGAGCAGAGATGTGGTGCTACTGTTGCAACTTATGAGGCTGAATTTAGTGCTGTGGAATCAGACAAAACAGAGAGTGGAGGAGAAAGTGACCATGGGAGCTGTAGCAGCTGAGAGAGAGGTGCCTACAGCCGGACAGGCGACTGTACCATCGACCGGTGAAGACTGTCAGGCAGAATGGAGACAGACAGAAAACTCTACGCTGCAACAAACTTTGCGGTGCTTTGGTAAACCTGACTTTGTTTTCTGACCACAGTGACTGTGTTACCTGTAATTTAGTACCTACACTTGGTAAGTTTGCGTTGGTCCACATAACGTAACTGACTCCAGTGCGACGTTTGTGTTGTGATCCTTGCACATCGTTACGATGTATCCAGACTCCATCAGGAAAAATGTTTTGTAAATGAAAATAAGCCTCATTAAAGAGACATAATGCTGCTGTTCACTAACTTTGTCTTTGGTGCTCTGCTGGCTGTGAACACACCGTCAGTAAAGTCAGTCAGTCTGATTGGATGGGACGCACACAATGCATTCTGGTTGTTGTAGGATTCCCTCTTAAGAGCAGCAAGGGGAATCTACAGTCTCTTTCTCAGTTTTCTCTAGTCATAGGACAACAACTAAAAAATAATTGCACATTTTTACTATATAGGTGACCTAGTTTTAAGAAACCATCATATTCACAGCGGTAAATTTTCTCTTGAAGCATTCACCATTAGTGTGTGCAAACTAAGTTCTAAGTTCTAAACTAAGTTCAAATTTAATTTGCACATTCAGTCAATTTCACATTTAATTTCATTCATTTCATTTCTTTTATTTTGACAGCAATATTCAATTATCATCAGTTTCATTTTCAATCATGAAAATGTACATCGCATTTCATAATTTGATTTTTGTTGCACATGTAAATTACACCCATATGGAAAATTAAGTTTTCAGTTTGATTAAATAATTGAATTTTGATATTGTCAGCCATAGACTGCAATATAGTGTGTTTGTGTGTGCAGGCTTACCGCCTCAACAGGGCATCAGCGGAGCTGGCAAGGAGGGCAGCCGATGATGTTACCAAACAAACTGGTGAGTTCATTTGCAGCATTACAGCAGCACAACAAGTACATAGATGTATAACCCCTCTTTTGTCTGACTGTGGGGGATTCCTTATGTATGTTATCTGTAATACACTGTAATCTGTGTGTGTTATCAGGTTGTAAACGCTATGTGGCCGGGGCAGTGGGTCCCACCAATAAAACCCTGTCTGTATCACCGTCCGTGGAGAGACCTGACTTCAGGAACATCAGTAAGATCACCTGCCAGGTTTTTAAATAGTCTTTGTGCTTCATTAGGCAGTAGACACTGAAGACTTTGAGGAAATAGTGCTGAATGACTTAAGGGCTCCAAGTGAAATGTACACATCTTGAAGAAGGCCTGAGGGCCCAAACTTCATCCAAATAAAAGAGAAATACATATGGAGGCAGAGTGTGCAACACTTTTTTCCTGCTTTTAAGTCTGCTTCCAGTGATCAGCACCTCACTACAACCCTTGGTGTACGTTACTTTTCTATGATGTAATTACGTCCTCATCATGAACTTGGACAGCAGAAATGTACATAATATCATGTCTTCGTGCTTTATTTGTTTCTTTTTGTTGCATCTGCTTTGCGTCAGTTTGTGACTTTTGTTGTTGACTTTTGTGCTTATGATGACTGACGTAATCCCTAAACCCAGTCACAGGACAGGGAATGCACACTGTCTATATAGTATTCATATGGAATCCCAGTTCAGAATCCAGAAGAATAATACCACCATGCAAACAATTTAAATCTGTGTGTGTGTATGTCTTCCACAGCCTTCGATGAGCTCGTAGAAGCCTACTCAGAGCAGGTCAGGGGTTTATTAGACGGAGGAGCAGACATCCTCTTGGTTGAAACCATCTTCGACACTGCCAACGCTAAGGTACCTCTCATCTGGTTTGGTTGGATTGATTTAAATGTGTCCATTAATCAATTTATCTCACACAATTGATAGTCTTCTTCTAGTAAATACTTGAATCATTTCACAGATTCCTGGAGGACTACATGCACATTGAGAGCTTGTTGAAAGCCCATGATAATGATGTAAAGGGATAGCACAAAAACATTTTGTGGGTTCAGTAGTTAATGGCACCACTGTACAGTTGTATGGTTTTAATTTGAGTGTAATTTTCTCTTTACAAATGACATTATACTAGAAATAATGCATTTATCTCTATTCTCTATCAAATACAGAATATAATTTATGTGACCTCAGTCATTATCTCATGTTTTTCTTTACAGGCTGCCTTATTTGCCATTGACCTGCTGTTTGAAAAGAAGTACGAAAGAAAACCCATATTTGTAGGTCCATGATATTTTACTCATATTCTCTTCCATATATATTCTGATAGCATTTTATGCACGGGGTAAGGGGTGTACAAACTACATTTTATTACACTAAAATGTATCAATGTGGCTTAGCAAATACCTATAAAGTTTTGGAGCAAAAAGATGGACATCTTGGCCTGAATAAGGGCTGTGGTTTTCATTTGAGAGATACTGTGTTTAAATGCTGTTCTTGCTCTCATGTCCCACTCATCGTATAGATCTCAGGGACCATAGTTGACCGGAGTGGAAGAACTCTGTCTGGTCAGACAGGAGAGGCTTTTGTAGTGAGTGTATCCCACACTAAACCACTATGGTGAGTAACTGTAGATCACACAGAACTACTCACTATGACTAAATCAGTGTTGTAATACTAATCCTGACAATAACATGACTGTGTTCCACTACTGGTCTGAACTTCTTACTGGTTTTATGCCTCTGTGTGTTGCAGTATTGGTCTGAACTGTGCCTTGGGGGCCACAGAGATGAGGCCCTTCATTGAGGTCATAGGAAAGAGCACCACAGCTTTCATTATCTGTTATCCCAATGCGGGTAAGCCACACTCACTAAACAACTGCATCTTCAACACAGCACAGGCCCGAAACAGCTTATAGTATAGTTGCAATCTCACTATAAAGCACTCAGGGCTTACATCCACATTTTACAATCAAATATTCAGTTTTATACAAAGGTTTGTGTTCCTCAGAATGACTAGTGACAGCTGGTGAACTGATGGTACGGAGTCCAGAGTGTGTTCATTTCATTTTTAGCTATCTCGCTACACACATCTTACACATCTTTAGATTAAAGTGATGATAAAATTGAAATAAAAGTAGATTGAATAAAAAGTAAAGTGTTAATACCCTTTTGATATTTATTGTGCAATTCAATTTTTTTTTTTTTAATTATTATTTGATTATTTAAGATAGCATAAGGACAAGTAATTGAATTATCTTTTAATTTAATTTTATAACTGAGATTAATAATGTATGATTTCAATGCAAATGTAATTATTACATTTATAGCAGCTTTTTAAAAAATGTATCAATTTATTAATTTCTTTTAATTAGATACTGTGTGTAAAATTCTATAGCAATTCAGGTAGCACACTCCAGGCTCCATAAGACCTTACCTCAGTATGGTACACATTACAACATGTGTCCAGATTAAACATTGACACAGACAGGCTTTATTGCAGGACTGTCGTTGTTTTGGGTCTGTTTCCTGAATGGAGAGGTGTCCCTTACCTCTGATTGATTTGAACCTGCTGGTCTTTCTAAGCAGATGTAGCACACAGACCTTTGGCCCAATTCAGGTTGCGTCATTTGTCATGATGTCATGATATCTGTGTTCTTTTGTTTGTCAGGTCTTCCCAACACATTCGGAGGGTATGATGAAACTCCAACAGTAACAGCCTCCAATTTAAAGGTTCTCTTCTCTTCTCTTCTCTTCTCTTCTCTTCTCTTCTCTTCTCTTCTCTTCTCTTCTCTTCTCTTCTCTTCTCTTTTCTTCTCTTCTCTTCTCTTCTCTTCTCTTCTCTTCTCTTCTCTTCTCTTCTCTTCTCTCTCTACACATTATACTGATGTCTAAGTCAAGATGACATGATATGTCAAGCCCTCTCTCTCCCTCTATCCCCATGTTTCCCATCACTCTCTAGTGTCAGAACTGCCCAATAAATGCAAAATGCCACAAAAGCAGTCAAAAAAGCAAGCAATTTAGGTTCTGATGAGAGAACATACTCCACAAAACACCCATAAAGTTGTAGTTTTGGGTTAAAATTTTGGGAAATGCATTCTTGGCTTTCTTTCTAAGAGTGAGGTGGATATCAGTCACATGTCTGTGTGTTCAGTATGGATCAGGATGAAGTTAGCCTAGTTTAGCACAAAGCACACTGGAAGCAGGGGGAAACAACTAGCCTGGTTCTGTATAAAATACACCCACCAACACCTCCTAAAACTCACTGATTAACATGTATCTCTTGTTTAGTCCATACACAAACAGAAGTGTAAAAATGTTGTAGTTGCAGGGAGAGATAAGACTTTATTGATCCCTTAATAGAAATTCATATGTTACAGCAACACAGAGACAGACTGAGGGGTAAGGAAACAAATGGAGAACTTCTTGAATTAAATACATGAAAAAAAATTGGAGAGATGACATTAAAAGGCTAAATACAGTATATCTTACATCTCACCTAATCTCAGACTATATAAGTGAATTTTGTAAATATTTGTACAAAAGTCCAAAAGTGCATATAGGTATGAATGTAAGTAAAATATATACAGTAGTAATACCTGAATAAAGCATATAATTGTGTATTTATATGTAGAAATCAAAGAGAATACTGTGATATAACATTAAATATAATAATATAAAAGCACAATAATAATAGTAGTAATATAGTATTGTTATATAGTAATATACGTAATATATGATGTACAGTAAAATAGTGTTATAGGTATGTCACTACTTCTTATACTACTACTCCTGTAGTTGTAATAATACAAGTAATATGAATCATGGACAAGGTGCAGGTATATTGTAAAGTGCTTGTTACAGTGTGCAACATTAAGCCAAATACGACTCCACAGGTATTAGTGAGTTGTGTGTTTTTGGCTAGGCTAACCACATCCTGACCCACCACCACACTTAACACACAGACTGATATCCAGCTCTTCATATCTTATTCTCTGATACAAGTATTTCATATTTTTAAATTATTTATATAAATCAGTCATTTTGAGTCATTTTAAACTTAAAGTCATGGACACCATGACGTGTTTTTTCCTCAGTATTTCCGTGTGTTTTCTTTTCCTGTTGTTTTTGCCAGAACTCTTGAAAAAAAAAAGACACAGGTATCAAGAGAGAATCCTGGTTAAATTGATTTTAAATTAAGTTAGCCAAGTAAGCCAAGCTGACCCTGGCTGTCTCATTGCTGCAGCTAAGTTTTTGCTTCTTTCTGCAGGAGTTTGCTATGGACGGACTTGTGAATATTGTGGGAGGCTGTTGTGGGACCACTCCAGAACACATCAGGTCACTGTCATGTTTCTCACAAGTGAAAAAAAAAAAAGTTTGTATTACGTTTAATACAGTACATTTTAAAAATCCCTCTCATCCTCCCTCCTCATACAGAGCCATATCTGAAGCCGTCAAACACTGCCAGCCAAGAGCTCCTGCTGCTGATATTTATAAAGACTACTTGCTGCTCTCAGGTATTAAAACCTCCTCTTACCACCCGTGAAGTCTGCTGTAAAGCTTGGGGATAAGAATGGTCTCAAATACAATATGAACCCGATATGATGTATTTATATGATGTGTTGATGTACTTTGTGTTTTTGTCCTGTGTTATACTGCTGCACAACCAGTTGCCCTTTGGGGACAAATAAAGTAATAATTGAATTGAATTCAGTCATGTCATACTCTCCACTCTGCTGTTCTCACAACATAGTTCATCCTTTCCCTGCTAGGCTTTTAATTTGAAACATGTGTAGGAAGTATTGAGTGTCATTGATAATAGTTTTAGAGCCCAAAAAACTGGAAGGTGAAGTGACTCAAAGCAGAATTTGTGTTTAAAAAGAGAGAGAGAGCAGCAGAGTGATGAGTATGACATGCTGTCATAGTACAGGTCATTCCACACTGTTTATTTGCATTCTTTATTTGTTTATGCACAACATACCGCCCGCTAATAGTTGATACCATTATTTGAATACTGGCTTTTATTTGAGAATTTACAGTACAGCTGTGGGTCAAGCTTAAAACAAAATTTAAAATATGTTTCAAATATATAAACCAATTAAATTCTATATCCAGTGAAGCTGAAACCCACTGCCCTTCTTGTAATCCCTGTTTATTTAAAATGTAGGATGCTAATGTGGTAAAATGTCTACCTGATTTCTAGGTTTAGAGCCGTTCAGGATCGGCCCTTACACCAACTTTGTAAACATTGGCGAGCGCTGCAACGTGGCTGGGTCACGCAAGTTCGCCAAGTTGATCATGGCAGGAAACTATGAGGTGAGGCAGACATTATTCCTTGCAGTCACATAATGAGCATAGGTGAAAGTCTAGGTAGCATATAACTTTATTTGATATGTGCTTCCCTCTTTGTTGTTCAGGAGGCTCTAAGCATTGCTAAGACCCAGGTGGAGATGGGAGCACAGGTCCTGGATATAAACATGGATGAGGGGATGTTGGAGGGGCCAACAGCCATGGCCCAATTCTGTAACTTCATTGCATCTGAGCCAGACATCTCACGGGTACGAGGTTTAAAGGCAGAAGAAATGAATACATACAATTTATCATTAAGCTGTTTTATCCAGTTTACTATAATATATATATATATAGCAATATTATATATTACAGAAATACAGTGGTGTGAAAAAGTGTTTGCCCCCTTCCTGATTTCTTTTTTTTTTTTTTGCATGTTCGTCACACCTAAATGTTTCAGATCATCAAACAAATTTGAATATAAGACAAAGACAACACAAGTAAACACAAAATGCAGTTTTTAAATGAAGGTTTTTATTATTAAGGGAAAACAAAATCCAAACCTACATGGCCCTGTGTGAAAAAGTGATTGCCCCCTACTCAACTTGCAATGAGTCTTTTACAACATTGTGGAGGAATTTTGGCCCATTCATCTTTGCAGAATTGTTGTAATTCAGCCACATTGGAGGGTTTTCGAGCATGAACAATTCCTTTTGTGTTGTGTGCCATGTACCCTTACCAAACTACACAGGGAAAAGAAACGGTAAAAAAAAAAAGTTGGAGACCATGTGATATGGTCAAACATAGAGCGAGGTTGATGAATTCAATATGAGGTTATTTCAGATATTTTGGCACTGATGGACAGAAATGTCTAACTAGGTTTGAAGTCGTTTAGAAAGTGTCACCATTAAGTAGTTTGTCAAGCAGAGAGCAACTTTATTCTTCATATGTAAAAATGTCATGCCAGTAAGTACCTTGATCACTGTAAAAAAAAAGAAAAAAAAGCTAAAGCTAGAAAGTGATAGTTGATTTGAGAATATTTTATCAAAGCTTTTTGATAGGATAGGATGGATTTGGCACTGCAAACACTTAGTGACCAGTCATTTTTGTTGGTTTGGTAACATCACAGTCATTGGTTATTATGATTAACTGCCTATTCTGATTGCCATCTGATTAACGAGAGCACCCCTGTGCATCAGGAGCTGCTGTGTGAGCCTGGCCAGTGAATACAAACTTGTTGCAGAGTCTCAGAATCAGTCATTTGTAGACAAAACTCTTCTGCACTTTGACCCCAGATACAACATTAACCATCACCTCCAGTTGGTGTTAACTTTTCCTTCATATTTTTTGTCCTGAAAATGTCTCATTTGGCATATGAACCTGTTCATTACTAATTAACAAAGCTGCTCAATAAATGAGAAACAGTATCCCCCTCTCCTCCCCAGGTTCCTCTGTGTATTGACTCCTCTAACTTCTCAGTGATTGAAGCTGGGTTGAAATGCTGTCAGGGGAAGTGTATAGTGAACAGTATCAGTCTGAAGGAAGGGGAGCAGGAGTTCCTGCTCAGAGCTGCCACTGTGAAGCGCTACGGAGCTGCTGTGGTGGTCATGGCCTTCGATGAGGAAGGACAGGTGAGAAGGCAAACATACACACATCGTCACACACAAACAAACACACTCTTGTCCTCTGACGAGTGTGCCGTCCTCTCCAGGCCACAGATACAGAGCGTAAAGTGGAGATCTGCACTCGAGCCTACAAGCTGCTGATCAGCAAAGTAGGGTTTGACCCCAACGACATCATCTTTGACCCCAACATCCTCACCATCGGCACAGGCATGGAGGAACACAACGAATACGCCATCAACTTCATCAGGGCCACCAAGCTTATCAAGGTAACGCTCCTGTCAGTCCCAAGAAGCATTCACGCAAGTTCAACTAACTAACTAACTGCTGGACACAAAATGCATACTGCATACTTAATCACTGGCGCCAAACTAGTTGTCAAGTTGTAGTTCTAAACTGACATTTAAGTTGAGCTCAAAGAAACTTTTCCCCTTCAGGAGATGATTGTGAAAACAAACACTGCACATACATCAGACTGTACAGAGAAGGTCAAACATCACAGTGAAGTAACAAGAAGAAAAATACATTTTTCTTCAAATTTTTTTCACACCATTGGGCTTCTCTTACTCCCAAGCTACTCCCTCAGCAATCTCATTTCTCATACCTGCAACCAACCATTTCATATATGGAGGATTTTTGGAGCTCTACAGAGCTTGGTTGGGGCACTACCTGACAGGCAAAATTCAGGGCAAAAAGTTGGCTTGTTCAACTTCATAGCTTCATAGCCATATTTACTGAGCAAAATATAACTTCAAGCTCTAAAAATAATAATTTTCTTATTGGAATTATTTAAGTATGATCTGTATGTTTCTTGCCGACTTGCTATTTTGAAACATTACCTCGGTTCACAAAATAACACAAAGATTATAAACAGCATCATTACTTTTTTAGAAAAGATACAATAATCACAGTATAATTTCAGATCCAGGTTGGATTCCATCATACATGATCTCTCGTCTATGTCTGTAAAACTGTTCATCTTCTGTTCATTGTTTTAGTCCGTTTTTTGGTACTTCAGTATTTTCTTGTTATTTTTCTCTCCGCTTTCTATCAGTGGAAGTATTTTCATAACAACAGCAGATTGGGAAATATAAAAATTCTATAAAATATTTTGAAACTGATCATCAGTGTGTGTGTGTGTGTGTGTGTGTGTGTGTGTGTGTGTGTGTGTGTGTGTGTGTAGGAGACATTACCAAGAGCCAGGGTGAGCGGAGGTCTGTCCAACCTGTCCTTCTCCTTCAGAGGAATGGAAGCCATCAGAGAAGCTATGCATGGAGCTTTTCTCTACCACGCTATCAAGGTAAACACTGACACACACTGTTCCATCCACAGACCTCACTGTCTACACAGCTAATATTGTACAGAGCAGTCAGACAGGCTGGAAACAAACCATCAGTTTATCCAGATGATCTCAACCTCTTTATTTGGAGGTCAAACTGAAGTTGAACAGACCTGAAATGTTGCTAATAATCCGTCATTGCATTGTCTTTAAACTGTGATGGATGTTTACACCAGACAGTTTGGAAAATTTGACTTGATTTAAAGGAATGATGACAAGAGCTTTGAAAATAATACTTAAGTTGTAATAAACTAGAATGATCCTGTGTGTAGATGCTAACGGTGTCACTCTCACAGGATGGTATGGATATGGGCATAGTGAATGCTGGGAACCTGCCGGTGTACGATGACATCGATAAAGAGCTGCTGTTACTGTGTGAAAACCTGATCTGGAACAGAGATGCTGATGCTACTGAGAAACTACTGGCCTACGCACAGGTACACACACACACACACATACAATACAGTACATCAAACTGTTGTTGCTGTAGTTTGGTTAACAGACTGTTACTGTTGCTAACAGAACAACATGAAAGGAGGGAAGAAGGTGGTTCAGACAGACGAGTGGAGAGAAGGAAACGTGGAAGAGAGGCTGGAGTACGCTCTCATCAAGGTAAGACATCTGATGAATAGATCAGATTAGATGTAGTGAAAGATGTCTTGAAAACACAAGTGTGAACAAATGTTATTTTCACATGTAAACAGAGTTTTTACATGTAGCCTACTTATTGTGGATGTAGTCTCACACAGAAATACATGTCACACATTCATTTGAACAAAATATGAAAAGCATTACAAATTGACATGCGTTACAACAGTCTCTGAAATGTCTGAGGCCCTGTTTACACCCGGCATTAACATGCGTCTCCACACACGTCTTGAGTGACCGCTTGTGATCAGATCTCACTTCCCCGCTCTACATGCAAATGAACACATACATCATTGCCATTTGAAAAGACCAAATGTGTTGTTGTTTTTAACCAGTAGGAGGACCGGGAGTCTGTGTGTCCTCCATCCAAAGCTGTGTTCAACTTGTCTGATAACAGAATAAACAAATATACTATGCATTGTGTGCCCCTGCGTCGCAACATATATGCGTAACAAATGTTGAGTCATATGCAGTGATCTCCCTGCAGCTGCATCTCTCCATTCAGAGACGCTGTGCACATCTACACACAAGACACAGCAGCATAACTTCATTGATTATTTAAATCTCCCGACATGCCAACAGGATCGGTCAGGATCTGACATTAATTCATGTTCTGTGTTCTTTTACACATCCAATAGGTCAGCTGTTACACACAGACAGTCCAGGTTCATACAGTGAAACTGTTTGGAGTAAAGCAGCTGTCATCCTGATAAATCCTGAACTCATGATGTTGATGAGGTTTAATTTCTATTCTAATTGTTGATTTGATGAGGAAAACAGGTTAGGGGAACAGGCAAAACAAGAAGAAACATGGATTAGATTCTTTTAATTCACATGAAAAACAAAAGAATGCATTTCTTTATCCTGTTATCACACAAGTTGAACACAGCTTTGGACCAGGAGGATCTGTGTTTAGTCTGCCGGCAAATAGAGGATGTCAGTTGAGTAGGTGGTCCTTCAATGTGGTCCAGGATACATTGCGTTTACACTGCTAAATGAATGTGACCACATGTGGCACAGACCACCTGCAGCCCTGAAATGAATCTTTCAACATCGGTTTGGTGAACTGCTGATATTTGATTAGTGTACTAGTCACTAGTAGAATGAGACAGAATTTATTAAAAGTGAGCGGATCAGCTCACATTAACAAACAAACACCTTCTTAACAACACTGGTGAAGCACTACTCTGGCTTTGTCTGGAACTCCTAAACCTGCAGAGACATGTTAAAGCATTGAAGCTTCATGTAGCATTTCACACTTGTTTCTGACTTTAGAATAATGACTTCACAATGATTTATTTGCTCTTTATTACACAGCACTATAATCATACTGTCATGCCTAAGTAAAAAAACAGTGTTGTTTTTACTTTGTTCGGCGGTGGAAACTGACTTGTTTAGACATCTACAGGTTTTAGTTTCTACTTAGTTTTAGTTTCAGTCAGACTTTGGATCCTGTTATTTTAGATATAACAAGGCTTCACTCCATGGAATGACCTCTCCTTCCATTTACCTGCTCAGTGCCATGCTTTCTCTGTCTGCAGTCTGTTATTTTGCACATGCTTACTTGTAAAAAGGTGATTAGAAACCTGGTTATGTGTACACATGGCAGAGAAATCTGTGTTCTCCAGGGATTAAAATCTACCTGTGGAAACCTGGTTTCTCTAATCCCAGACTCCGATTATAGAAAGCAGGTTTCTCATTTACATGACGGTTAAGAAATCAGCTTTCTGGAGAAAACTGACTGTAACCTGCTTACTCAAGTGCATGTAAACACACTGCAGGGTACAAGTCAATGATTTCTGTCAAACCTCTTGTTTCACAGAGTATCATGATGAATTTTAGTACTGATCACTCTCCACACAACATGCATCTTAACAATCACTAGCCTAGAATAATATGATCTCAATTATTTTGGTCTAATCATTATTTTTATATACTGAATATATGTTAAGTTTCCAAAGGTTTCCAAAGTCAAAGAGTAATCGTGTTAAATAATCGTGATCTCAATATTGACCAAAATAATCGTGATCATGATTTTTGCCATAATTGAGCAGCTCTGGTGTGTTTACAAACACCAACCGACAAATCCTGCATAGTATGCCTTTAACCATATTTTTGCCAGGTTTTATGTCCCCATGTACCCAAAGGTTATGTTTCCTGTTACAAATGATCTGCTTTATAATGCACTTAGCTCTAAATAAATAAATGTAGTATTTTTGTCTGTTGTCATGTTTTCCTCTGTAACCCTCCGTCCTGTGCTGTTGCTGTCAGGGAATAGAGAAGTATGTGGTGGAGGATGTGGAGGAGTGTCGGGCTCAGGTGGACCGCTACACTCGACCCCTTCACATCATCGAGGGCCCCCTGATGAACGGCATGAAGGTGGTGGGAGATCTCTTTGGTGCTGGGAAGATGTTCCTACCACAGGTAGGATGACACTCTGAGGTACTCATCACTCGCTGCTTTGCTGTTTTTTATTTGTGTCATCACGACCCAGTGTGACATGGGCTACAACATTCTGATCTGATCTGGCTGAAGTTTGATTTGTTATCATGTGTTGGGTTATGGGTGTCCGTGTGTCCGTGTGTGTATCTGTCCACAGCTAATCTTGCGTACTACTGGATCCATCAGCCTAATATTTTTTGTGCACATTTATGACTGTATGCTCAAGGATCTCTCATGGTTGCAGTGATTCACAATTGTTGAAAAACCTATTTTATAACTCCTCACTCCTCTCAACCAGCCAGTGATGGCCGCAAGTGATCAACAACTGCAGCAAAAGGCATTTCTGGCAATCAGCTAGGCTAAAACAAGGCTCATCCAGTCTGTTGCAGGCCACATTTCAGCCTTTGTCGTGGCTCAAAAACTGACATCTATAGAAAAGTTTGGTCTCATCTTGAACCGGAGCATCTGGAGATTAATTCCATACCTGATATGTTATGATCCACTGAGGCCTGTTTTTGTTATCTTCACCGCCATCTTGACTGTAAGGGAGCTGGGAGGGACAATTGAGTGAGATTCAACTCTTCTTTGTTTGTGAGGGAGAGGGAGGTAGGGAGGGGTTTTATTTTGTGTGGTGTTTTACAACAAAATGTTCTACATAAATGATAATATTTAAATTGAGTTTGTTGGACTGACCTCATTTATTGTTACCTTATTAAGTTTATACAGTTAGGCGAACCCAAGAGGACGCTGAGTTACAATACCATTACACTATTATGTGTTACACTATGGATCTTAAAGAAAACTGAGACTATACATTCCCCGAGACACACTTGCTGAGTGCACTATTCTGGTTGTTGAAATTTCTTCTTTTTTTATAAAGCACCTTTCAGACATGGAATATGTAACATTTCTGGCTTCATGTGTCTGCTGAAGTGATGGCTTGTGTTATTCCAACACAGGGGTCCTCTATGTAAATGTTGCTTACAGCTTTATTCAGACATGGCAGGACATTTACAGATGAAGCTCAGTGATATTTGTTAGCTGGTCCACAGAAGGAGAGCCGTCACTGCTGGAGAACAGAGCTGAGTTGAAAAGTTTAATGATATGATGAAAGAAGAGCGTTTTCTGTTCACCCACAGGCTTCATCACCGACAGATTTTAAAACTTAGCTTTCTGTTGAAGCTTTAATGAATTTCCATCATGAGGTATGCTCACATCCTCTAATAAATGTTCTCATCAGTTTCATCATTTATTAGATTGAGACTTCACACAAGATGTGAATACATGGCAAGATGAAGTTGGGACTCTCATTTAATTCCTATTTTCTCACATTCACACTTGCACAAAATGTACAACGTTGCACAAAAACTAGCTGCTCCTTTTCCTGTTAGAAAAGCAGACTACATGTCCGGACAGGCTGGGATTTGTGTGATCTACACAAACAGAATTATTCATGATGATGAAAAATGGTAAAATGCAAAACAAAATCTAGATTCAATAACAAGTGCTCAGAGTCACTAGTACTTACTACTGCACAGTGTACTGCAGCAGGGACAGGGAGGCCAACTTCCTTATGTGTCATAATATGAAGTGATGTTAGGGGGGCAAAGTGTTCTTATGGGCGTTGCTCAAAATGCTTCCTTTTCTGTCTGATTATCTGCCTTCACGTCTCCTTAAACTAATAAAATCATACATTAACTTTAACCTACATGATCATTTTCTTGACACATAAACTGTAAATCCAGTAAGAAAGCCAACCTGCAAGTTGCTCTGTAAGTGCTTTGCTGATATTCACCTTTTCATACATGTAAGGGGCAGGAATGCAAACTGAAAATATAGGGAAGGAAGAATATTTTCATTTTATTTTTATGCCTCAACACTGTGGACAGCTGTGGCTGGAGGCATTATGTTTTCAGGTTGTTCGTCCGTTTGTCTGTCCAACCCATCCTCATGAATGTGATATCTCAGGAAGGCCTTGAGGGAATTTCTTCAAATTTGGCAGAAACAACTAGTTGGATTCAAGGATGAACTGATTAGAATTTGATGGTCAAAGGTCACTGTAACCTCACAAAACACATTTTTGGCCATAACTCAAGAATTCACACGCTAATTAAGTTTCACACAAATGTGTAATAGGATAAAATGATGAAGTGATGACATTTTCTATCCAAAAGGTCAAAGGTCAACATCAACATTGTAATTTTCTGCAAAAACACTTTCCTGGCCATTATTCAACACCATAACTCAGGAACAGAAGGGGAGATCCTGATCATATTTCATATTTGGTCAGATACTGAATTGGTGACACTAATCTTGGCTGCTCACTTTGAAACTGTGGTGATTTTATTACATTTCTTCAAAGTCTTCACTGCAAATATTATGAGTCTGGACAGACATGGATGTAAACTGCAACTTGACTGGTTGGCGCAGGCATACAACTGTGAGGCACTATTTCTAGTTATTATTATTTTTATAGACTGATCTGACAGGAGTAGAATCAGGAGTTTTTTACAGCTCTTAAGAAGGCAGAAAAAGAATGAGAAAGGATTGTCAGTTGTGTTGTTTATTCCCGAAATAGTTTCTTATTTTTTGACCGACCTGTTGTCTCCCAGTGTTTGTTACTTTTGAACACTGGGAAGACGACACAGTCTCATCCTCCTCCTGTATTCTGAGATGCTAACGGCTCTTTATATTACTTTTTACGCTGTGAATAATTTTATCCCAAATGTATTATTTTTTCTCCCAGAATTCTTTGAAATATCAGACACTTAAGCTGAAATCCATTATTAATGGGCTTCCATTAATCCATTAAGCTGAAATCCTATACATATATACAATATTATATCAGTTAGTAATGAAATGTAGCAAACTGCAAATTATTAAATGTCACCAATTCCAAGACCAATATATAGTATATTTCTCTCTGCCATTGTTCATTTCCTTTGGATTTGGATGAAACATTTCTATGCTCACCAGTGTATTTCAGCATTCTGAAAGAGAAATAAAACTGTGAGTTCTTGTGTGTTTGCAGGTGATCAAGTCAGCTCGTGTTATGAAGAAGGCGGTGGGCCATCTGATTCCTTTCATGGAGAAGGAGAGGGAGGAGATGATTGCATCATCAGGGTCAACTGAGGAAACGGTCAGTCTCAGCTAAACATGTCATACATGAAATGTAGTGTATTGTCTTAGTACAGATGTTGAACAAAGATTAGAGCATCACAAAGTGATTAATGAAAGAACATCATTACATAACTGTAATAAGATTTTACAATAAAAAGTAAAAGCAGATAAAATGAGATACAATAATAGAAGAAGAAAAGAAAAACATAAACCTTAAAGAAGAATACAGAGATAGTGTTATGAATAGTGAATTTCACAGCTTAGGTGCAATGACAGCAAATGTTACTTTTGTACCAAATCAGAAAGTGTGAGAAGAGCTTTTTTTCTCCTGACCTACATGTGCAGCCTATAGCCAAGAGAGCAGCATGAAAACAAACTAAAATATACACAAATGAAAAAAAAACCCTGGTCCTCCTCTTCCTCTCATGGTTTCTCCTTCACATGCAGGATCCCTATCAGGGCACCATAGTTCTGGCTACAGTGAAGGGGGATGTCCATGATATTGGCAAGAACATTGTAGGTGTGGTGCTGGGTTGCAACAACTTCAGGTAAAACTGGTTTTAATGGTTTGTCATCTGAAAGTTTCTACTGAGAATAATTTCCACTGAACCATTCCCAGTATTCCAAAATAATGAGCAGGTCTGCTTTATTGCAATAACGGTTTCACAAGACGGCATTTGCAGTAAGTGATCTTGATTTGTTAGGTATTAAATTCACTGGATTAGTCAAAAACAGCCAGACATCTGGTTATTACATTGATACATTGAAGACCTTATAGCACAGCCCTAACATCCACCATGACTTTGCTATAAAACAAGCAGCTAGAAAGGTGACTGTCAGTATGAGTGAACAGCGGGAGCCTCTGTGCACAAGCCCAGCTTTCTGCTGTCAGACTCTGGCAGCATATCATCAGCTGCTGGCCTCTGTTTGAGGGTAAATGTTCGTCTGAGTGGCACTGACAGCGGTTCAGAGAATTAACCAGTTCACCTGAGATTGCCTTTTGATCCCCTGCAGGGCAATGTGATGCATTATGGAAGATAAGTGGCAGTATTGATTTGTTGCCAGGCCCTGGGCACCATCCCAACACTATTACTGCTGTTTGATGCCACTAATGTGTGTGTGTGTGTGTGTGTTAGATACCTACGTATTAGGATTTATCCTTACATTCTGTAATATTGTGTGTACATGCGGAGACATCAGGGCCAGCACAGGCTTTTAGGCCATAAGCGAAATTAGATTATTGATACACAGTACTCTGATTGTGAAGGATACTGGAATACATACAACACTAGCAGCACTTGCAGTGGTGTATACTATATTTTTTACATCACCTTTAGAACCTGCAAATGTACAAAAACAATTACAATTAAAATGAGATAGAGAAACAGAATTTAGCTGCTATTGCTTTAAATACATCCAAGCAGCAGCTTGGTCGTCTGTGTTTTCGTTGAATTGAGGATGTTTGTTGTCTTTCAGAGTGATTGACCTGGGTGTGATGGTTCCCTGTGATAAGATCCTCAGAGAGGCCATCAGACAGAAAGCAGGTACCATAAGCAAACACAGTGAACAGTTTAGATTACATATAGTCAGTGTGAGGTGCTGACTACTGCTGTATATACAATAGGGAAACATACTGATGATAATAACATCACCAACAAGTTCTATTACTGTCATTACTGTGGCTACCAGTATATTACATAAGCTATATCCTGCAAAGTTCATCCGTTTTTTGCAACATTGAAGCATTTATTACATTTGATTGGAAGGAACTGTGAATAAACCTGATTGTCAAACGATTTACCCCAGAGCCACTGACCCATGTCAGGGTTGCTTTGAGGTCACGGTTATTGTTCTTATGGATAGTTGATGATATCAGTGATGGTGGGTGTTTGTTTGCTGCAGATATCATTGGTTTGTCTGGTCTCATCACCCCCTCACTGGATGAGATGATCTATGTAGCCAAAGAGATGGAGAGACTGGGAATGACAACACCACTGCTGATCGGAGGAGCCACCACATCAAAGTAACACACACACACACACATACACACACAAACACACACACACAAACACAGTGCTGCTTTGGATCAGAATAGTGCTTATTGTCTGAAACATTAAACAAAATCATCTCTACTATACTTTTGAAGAAATACGTCCATGATATACAGTCAGTCATTGTAAGTTGTACCTCGTCTGCTCACCCAAAAGGAAGTGATATGTCACAGTGTTTCTTTGGGTTATTTGTGTGTTTTGTGTTTTATAGGACACACACAGCAGTGAAGATCGCCCCGCGCTACACTTCCCCTGTTATTCACGTTCTGGACGCTTCTAGAAGTGTGGTGGTGGTAAGAACATCTACCTGACCTCTACCTGAACCTTTTAGGGTCTAGAGTATTACTGTCCTATTTCACTTCTGATTCAAGACTTCCTGTCTGTAGAGACCTGCTCTGTAAATCAGGGCTGGCAGCTTCACCCAGTCACCAGAAATATTATGATAAAATTATATTTAAATTACTATTAAAGTTCAGTGTCTGTTGACACAGTGTCAGTGTTGGTCATTTTTGAGGTCACAATCTGTAGTGGTGTTATAGTGGTTTGCAATATATTAAACAGTCTTTCTTTCATTTGTTTCCCATGTAAGTACATGTGGATGGATGAAAAAGCCCAGGGCCAATAAAAAATAAATTATAATGTTTTGTATTATAGCCTTGATTTAAAAATGAATAGAACTGTGTTCAGCAATGGGCTACATTTAATATTCCATCAAGCAAAGTAAAAACATGATTTTTGCAAATGTATTTAAATGAATTCAGGTTTGTCTCTTCTTTAAGGACATTTTCACAGTCTTCAGGTCTGTCTTTAAACAACGCTCAGGTGCCAAAATGAACATTTAAAGAAGTTTTTCTTGCTGTAATCATTCCTCCTGTTCATAGTGACCATTAGAAGATTCCTTCATAATTCACTTACAATGGAAGTGATGGAGGACAAAATCCACAGTCCTCCTTCTGTGCAAAAAATCTATTTAAAAGTTTATCTGAAGCTAATATGAAGCTAACTAACAAAGAACCAAAGTAGACTGATAATATGACCTCCTTGAGATGATCATCTGGATGTATAACATGCACTATGGTGGCTGTGGCTTTGACTCTTTCCACCAGTAATTGTAACCAAGCCAAGAAAAGATCACATTAAGTGTTTATATAAGCTGATATGATGACAGATTTAAAGATTTGTTCATGTTGCCCTGGATGGATTAATGAAAGCGTGTGTTTTCTCCTGCTTGTTCTCCCATGCTCCTGCTCCTGCTGTTTCCCAGTGCTCCCAGCTCCTGGATGAGACAGTGAGGGAGGAGTACTTTGACGACGTGAAAGAAGAGTATCAGGAGATCAGGCAGGATCACTACGACTCCCTGAAGGTACCAGTAGCTGTTGAAAATTGAAATTCATGCGAGCCTCTGCACACTGCTACAGGAGGGAAAATATCATGTTTGAAAATGTCTTATTTCACTCCTGCACTTTCAAAGCGGCTCATTTATGGTATTTTGTTTGCAGGGGGAATCATGTAACAAGTTAAACTTCCTATTGTATAAGAAATCCCTTCTCCATATTTTTTTTTGGTTTCATTAAGACTGCAGCACATGCTGCATTTAAAATGACAAAGCTGCTGGAAGAAGCAGCTTGTTAATTAAAGGTTTTCTGTAAAAAAGGAATATGTGATAATAGGTGATAGAAGCTTTAGAAGAAAAACACAACAACATATTTAAAGTATAATGCTGGTGTTATTCTATGTTCATCTTATTGTCAACAAATCCCATTTGAAACCCAAACCAACCATGTGTTAATCCTCTCATACCTTACTGACATCTACTCTGTTTGTGGCTCTCAGGTCCAAGCCCTCTGGTTCCGACTGAAGATCTAATCTTTAAAAGCAGCTCACAAATACATACAAACAAATGTTACTCAAACAGGAGGAAATAGTGCATAAACTGTATTTTTTACAGCTCGGTTTACACGTGTTTGCATAACCATTTTAATGTAAAGCATAATTATTAGGAAATGTGCAATATCAGTGTAAATGCCTCGTCTCCCTCTTCATCCTCCATGTCCCTCTGTTGCCATCAGGATCGTCGTTATCTGTCTCTGTCCCAGGCCAGAGAGAAGGCTTTACGGATAGACTGGCTCTCCCTGCCCAGGCCAGGTAACTTATTAAAGCAGTGTTTCAGTATCATCTGTCATGCTAATGGTGAAATGGTGCAGTAATAAAAACATGGCACATTGAGTGTAAACATCATATAGCAGATACAGAGTTTATACTGTACAGTATATGATACTGTCATACAGTGTGGAAAAAGTTTTAATATGACTGCATTTGTCTGTGTGTTTCAGTGCGTCCTCAGTTCCTGGGCAGCCGTGTGTTCGAGTGGTATGACCTAAACAGCCTGGTGGATTTCATCGACTGGAAGCCTTTCTTTGACGTCTGGCAGCTGAGAGGAAAATACCCCAACAGAGGTTACCCCAAGATCTTCAAAGACAAGACAGTTGGTACGAGCTCATACTCTGTCATACTCTGTCATACTCTGTCAAACGCTATTTTTGACAGTAGTGGGACAGTGGACTGACCTCCAGCCTTGGTGAATACTCACCTCAGTGATATTTGGTTCTTGCAGGCTTGGAGGCGCGGCGAGTTTTCGATGACGCTCAGCGGCTGCTCAACAGAATGATTGACAACTCCAGTCTGAGGGGGCGGGGTCTGGTGGGGTTCTATCGAGCACAAAGTGATGGTGATGACATCAATGTGTACAAAGATGATGTCACAGTGAACAGAGACACCAAGCCGATCGCCACATTCCGTGGCTTACGGCAACAGGTGAGCAACTCAATAGCAGTAAGGATATAGAAAATCACACAACATTTTACTAGAACGTATCATACTTTGGTAACATATTTACAAAGTAACTGTAACAATTGTGTGTGTGTGTGTGTGTCTGTGTGTGCATGTGCATGTGTGCACGTGTGTGTTGTGCTGCAGGTGGAGAAGGACAGCTCCAGTTCAGAGCCCTACCTGTGTGTGTCTGACTTTGTGGCTCCCATTGACAGTGTCGTTGCAGACTACATCGGTGTGTTTGCTGTGGGCGTGTTTGGTGCTGAGGAGCTGAGTCAGCAGTTCCAGTCAAAGGGAGACGACTACAGCAGCATCATGGTCAAAGCTCTGGCTGACCGGCTGGCTGAGGTACAGTATGGACAGTACGGACATACATACAAGGACGGGTCCACAATTTTTCAAGTCTGTCTTAAAACAACAGTCAGGAGCCTAAATGAACAGTGAAACATGTTTTTCTTGCTGTAATCATTCCTCCTGTTCATACTGACCATTAGAAGATCTCTTCATAATGCACTTTACAATGTAAGTGATGGAGGACAGAATCCACAGTCCTCCTTCTGTGCAAAAAATGTATTTAAAAGTTTATCTGAAGCTAATATGAAGCTTCAGTGTCCAAATGAGTCAAATCAAGTAGATATCTTTCAACGTTATGTTTTTAGTGCCAAAGTTCCTCTTTTTGTTACTATACTTCCTCCACAGCTTAACAGAGAAACACTGTCTGAGGAAACACAAAGAGGGAACTTGATGCTAAAAAGACTGTAAATGTGTCAGATATCCACTTGATATGACTAACTCAGACTGATGAAGCCTCATATAAGCTTCAGATTAACTTTTAAATGCATTTTTGCACAAAATGACTGTGGACACACTGTGGATTTTGGCCTCCATCATTGTAGGATCTTTTAATATCCAGTATGAACAGGAGGAATGATTACAGTGAGGAAAACCTCTTTCACTGTTCATATGGACACCTGACTGCTGTTTTAAGACAGGCTTGAGAAATTGTGAACCTATCCTTTAATGTTATTAAAAACGTGTCATATCATGATATTGCAATGTGTTGATGCATTCACATCATGAATATTTACAGCAACAACACACAGTACTGAAAGCTCTGTTGCTGCAGGCTCACTGTGGAGGAGTTAGTCCCAACAAAGAACAATATCAGTACAACAACAATGCTGTAGAGGTTATTGCTATGCAGCACTCTCAGCAGCTTTCATCATTAACTCTTTCCTGCCACCTCCAGGCGTTTGCCGAGGAGCTCCATGCTCGTGTGCGTAAGGAGCTGTGGGGTTACAGCGCCGACGAGACTCTGCAGGCCTCAGACCTTCACAGAATTCGATACCGGGGCATCAGACCAGCTGCTGGCTACCCCAGCCAGCCTGACCACACAGAGAAGACCACCATGTGGAACCTGGCTGATATACAAGAGAAGACTGGTGAGAATACCAAACCACATCACACTTATAGCTGCGACTAAAAGGCTCACAATGCTGTCACATTACATGTTGGTCTTATGTTTTCTTTGTTAGTCTTTTTTCTGTCATTTAATTATTTTGCCGGTCACAGGGGTTCACATTTATTCCTTCATTCCAGATTTACAGAACATTCGTGCCTTGTTTCTGTGCCTACAGGCATGTCTGTTATTTATTACAGTTAGCCTGTTAGGTGCACATCACTGACTACTTGTGCACTGCACCTCTCTTCTTTGTGCATAAGGGAGGATCATGCAAAAAAAGAAAAATGAATGAGGTCCTGCTGCTGCTTTGTGGGATCACCAGTCACATGTCTTAAAGTTAAAGGGAGCTGTCTTTAGATTCAAATAATCATGAAATGGATTGGACTGTAAATGTTAAAGGAGCAGACAAATTGCGAGATGGAGTATGAGAGGTAGACACATTAGTCATCGGAATAACAAAAGAGATGAATTCATCTGCAGGTCTTGGAAAGTCTTGAGAAGCATTGAATTAAGTTCCCTCATGAAAGGCCTTAGGGGCTAATGTACTCAAAATCAAATAATTGAATTTCATTCACTGCTGCAGACAGTAACATTAGTTCTATTTTTGTGTGTGTTTGTGGGCTGTCAGGAGGCGTTCTACATCTATTAACTACAAGTGAGGCTGCTGCAACAGTGGATGGTGTTGCAGGAAGCTGTAATGTTCACTGTGGTGCGATTTCACATTGATGCAATATTTACAGTGTTATAGATTGTATTAATTGTTTTACTTACATTGACTGAAAGGTGCACCAAAAATTGACATTGTGTTTTCATGTATTTAAATCTGGTTACACTCATCACATTAAGATGTGTTACCAAAAAAAAGATCCCGAAGGCATATGATGTACTACATGCAGCTTCTGTCCGAGTGCACCAACTGGAATCTTTCAGATATAAAAATGTAAATGTGTGTGCTCAGCTGAGACAACATAAGCAATAGGGGATGTATTATGGCTGACAAATAGGCTGTCTCTGTCTGAAGGCAGGGTGTGTACTGAATATCATTTTGTCATTATATCTCCACAACTATCAGTCAAGCTGTCTGTTCAGCTTCCCTCTGATGGTTGTGTATTGTCCTTTAGACTGATGCTGGCTCAGCCAAGCTGCTGCCAAACTCATCATACTGTTTCCAGTGAAGAGCATTAGATTTAGTGTTGTCATCACAACACTGACAAACTTCAGTCTTAGCGGTTGCACATAGATGGGGGGGCTCAGGATGTGTTGTTGGACCACATCCCGGTGTAGTCCAGATGGAATATGAAGTGTCTCCATGTAGGATTTAGCTTTTCATATTGATCTGATGAAAAACATCAGATCTGTGTCATTATGTGAGGGTAAAAAATATTCATTTTGAGTTAATATGACTTTATTATAGATAATCTTTAACCTTTTTTAAAGCTGCACTAATCACTATGTTTATATTAGCAATGGATGAAATGATCATGTGTAATGTGAAAGGTGCTTTTTAGTGTCTTTAGCTCATTGTTTTGGTATTGGGACTTGTTTATGTCAGTTTCACTGTTCTCATCCAGCAGCTGCAGCAGCAGGCAGCTGTTTTCAGTAAAAACAGCTAGAAGGAGCATGAAAATAGACTTACATTCATCATGTGGCCAGAAACCCAACTCCAAATGAATGTTCACGTGTCTGCACGATGTGTAAATAGAAAACTGTCCATAATAACTTTATATGGTGATAGTATGTTAATGTTGTGTCTAGCCAGCTAGTTCTGGCCAAAAAAACACTGCTACGAAAGCTGCTTCAGCATATAGATCTGCTCTGTGCTTTCTTTAAGAAAAAAAGCTAAACCCAAAAAGGAGATTTCTTCTCAATTTTTTTGGCACCCACACCTATGCCAATCACATTGGTTCTCTGTTTACAAAGATGGAGAACTTCTTTTCATATAGGTAGTTAAACCAATTCAACTGTATATGCATAAAACAGTAATGTCACCATTGTATAGTACTGAACGCTAACAGTTACCATGACTAACAGACAACAAAACAACACTAAAGGAACAGGGTTCTAGTTAATGTCTCCATCTTCCAGGACACATGTCTTGTTGTGCACCTTGAACATGCTACAAAATAAACCAACTGAGCAGGGAAACTGCTGTCAGTTGTTGCACATTGAACAGCTTAAAAAAACATACCTGCAAACGTCACCATCGGTCAGTTTAAATGCTGAATGCAGTGGTCATTATTGTTCAGCACAACTAACTAAAGGCTGTGTGTTCTTGGCTTGTAAGCTACAGTTAGCAGCACGAGTTTGTTTACATTAGGCACGCTCAAAAACCTGATCGGCACAGTGTGTGTTTGTGTTAGTTGGGCATGGCTTCTACTCCATGGTGATATGGCACACAGAATGTTACAAGCTGATGCCAACTTCAAGCAAAGGCCCTGTGAGACAATCAAATAAAATACCATGAGTGCCAACATGACTGTAAACAATATAAACACATATTTCACATTGCTCGCAGTGGCTGAATCCAAATAGAAAATGAACTGCACTGTGTCTGCCAAGACTTTAAAGCTATGAAAAGATGAAAGTGAAGTTTAAAACAGTACCTCTACCACCTGCTGTTATATCAGCTGATAGAGGGTTCAGTATCATGCCTGCTGCCTTTATACACTATGTCGCCTCCGCTCCGTTTAACCGGGTTTCCCCGCTTTCACCGCTACACAACAAACGGCACAACCTAATGAAGCGCAGCCATTGTCTCTCCGTTCCACTGCCAGCTCAGCTGTCAATCAAACACCTACACCAGCTCACCCACTCGGAGGCTTACAAAGATTCAGATTTTTTTGGAAATACCAGAAAGATTTAATCAGAAAACACTATAAGGTTAGTGAAGGTTTTGTTTTACATCTTTTTTTTTTGTCTGTTAAACAAGTCAAGGTTATGTTGTTGTTCAATAGTGAACATGAAACACTGGCCCTATGGTTTGATTTCATTTTTCTGCATTTGTTCACCTTGCCTTTTGTATATTTGAGTATTATCTTGTGGGTATTTGTTTTCTTGTCATGTGTGCATGTGTAGTAATATGGTGTGTGTTTTGTTTGTGTGTGCAGGTATTGGTCTGACAGAGTCCCTGGCCATGCTGCCTGCTGCCTCAGTGTCTGGACTTTACTTCTCCAACCCTCAGGCCTCCTACTTTGCTGTGGGAAAGATCACCAAGGAGCAGGTATATATACTTTTAGCCACTAATATAGAAAACCACTTATAGTGTAATGAGTCACGTTGTAAATTCATAAGAATGAAGATATGTCACACTCACACCACTCTGCTGCTCTCACTTCCTCTTTGGAATACAAATGACATTTTTAATCAATTCCAATTGCCAGTTTTTTTGATTGATGTTAAGTAGCCGTCAATGAAACACAACACTTCCAACTGATTGTTCGCAATAAAAGCCTTTTGGAAGAGGATTAATGATGCCTGTTGAGCTGCTGGGGGCCTTTTGAAATCAAATATTTTCACAGGAAGTGTTGAGGTTTAATGACAATAGCTTAACAGTGATCCAAACAAGAGGGAAGCAAATAATAATGTAAATGTTAATGATTAGTGAATGAAAACAGCATTTCTGTTGGAGAATTTCATTTATAAATTTAGGAATAAAGGCCTGTCTTTACAATAAGCCTGTTCCAGACAAAGGTCTCTCCGCTGTTTAAGAGAATTTACAGCATTTTATGTTTCAAATGAATCAGATGAAACTTTTTATTATATGTTAATGTCACTGTAAAGTCACTATAAAGAATAAAAGTATAACACTGAATCACAAATGACATAAAATAGAGGAAAGATCCAAACTGGGATTTGCCTTTTTAAATTGTACAATGATAAAGATTCTGGTTGAAGATTTATGAAAGAAAATAACACAAAATCAAGCTGAACGTCTTCTCCTTGTGTTCAGGTGGAGGACTACGCCAAGAGGAAAGAGATGAGTATGGAGGAGGTGGAGAGATGGCTGGCTCCCATACTGGGTTATGACAGTGAAGCATGAAACCAGGCCCCCTCCACCACTAAACCGGACCGCGGAGCGTGACTAACAAAGAATCAGGTTTCAGGTTCTTACTGTCAGAGACATCCCATGCTGTATTATTTACTTTTGTATAAACATACCAAGTGGTACATTTCAGAAAGGGTCACAAACAGTTTACTTTAATCCACTAGTGCCTGGGAAAAATTCATTTCAAGTCGTCTAAGCCCTGCATAATAAACTGAGCCTATCGGATACTATACACACACACACACAGAAATGAATTGTGTGTAATGATAAAACTTTCTAAAATGTATTGGCAGAGTGATTCTGCACATGGAGTGAAACGGTTCATATCAGATGGTGACAGTCACATGGCTGCACAATCAAGTTCAAATGATCATCACAGTTATTTTGCTCAATGTTGAGATGATTATTATTTTCACAGTTATCTCTGAGCTGAGCTTGGTATCCTTCAAAGTCATTCAATACCAGCACCAATATGATTCCTGACATTTTACAAGATTTTCTTTTTCATTTTCTAAAAATAGGCAAACTTTCTTTTAGTGTGTAATGTAGGAATCACTCAGCGTGCTAATTTGCTGTCGTTTTAAGAGTCAGATGTTCAGATTGATATCAGTCTCGTGTGTGTGTGTGTTAAGTTTAGAGCCGGAGCCAGAATGTGGTTAGCCTAGCTTAGCATAAAGACTGGAAGCAGGGAGAAAGAGCTGGCCTGGCTCTGTCAAAAGTTCAAAAATACACCTACCAACACCTCTAAAGCTCACTGATTAACACATTGTATCTTGTTTGTTTAAGATCTACACAAATTGAAATATTGATGAACAGCCGTTAAGCCATCTGCCCAATACTACTGTGTAGCATCTCTGCCTATAGCACAATTAGTGAACAGCCCCCCATGGTACCAAAGTTGGCTGAGCTGTTGTTAGTGAGCTTTAGAAGTGTTAGTTAGGTGTATTTGTTTCTGGACAGAACCAGGCTAACTGTTTCCCTCTGCTTCCAGTGTTTATGCTAAGCTAGGCTAAGCACACCCAGACTCCAGCTCTGTGCTTTACATACAGACATGAGTCTGATATCCATCTGAACATCTCACTCTATGAAAGGAAGTGAATAAGCATATTTTTAGATTAAAGCATTATTTATAAATGAATATTTATAAATAAAACTTGCTTTAAACATAAGAATCTAATTTAGACAAAGACAACATCAAACCCAATTGACTGTTTTTAATTAACTGATCAATTGTGGAAGCTAAGTGTCATATATGAATAAGTGTGCAGATCTAGTCTCCAGTAATGGCAGTGGGTCATTGTTACACGTCACTGAGAACTACACTGTCAAATCCACTATATATAAAAGAAAAATAATTACTCTACAACCAAACTGTAAGCACTGGAGACATGTAGTTTGTAAATGTTCTTACTATTTTCAAAGTAGCGTTACATTTGTATGTGGACTTTGAATACAGGCTGTATTTATTTCAATTTTTAATTTTTTTTTAATTATCATTTTATTGTTCTTGTGTATTGTGTCAGTTATCATCAACATTGACATGGAAACTGGAGTCTACTATCTTAATAGTATTAGGAATTGATTATAATGAAATATTTAATAGGCACATTTAATGATTTTATTTTATTAAATGATGCAATTAAAAAAAACTGTTCCATTGATTAAAAAAAAGATTCTTCAGAAGTTAAATGCTCCAAGTCATTATCTTAATAATTGTCTCTCAGTGACAAATACATACATTTTTACCAAAATGATGCAGAAAAAGGATTTTCCCGTCCTTTCTTTTTTACTAGTGCATTGAGTCTTCATCCAGTATTGTTTTCTATTTTGTGATTTAAAAAAAAAAAAAAAAAAATTCCATTCCTTCCATCTCAGTCAAAGAGATGCAGCCATTGTGTCACCCTAACGATGAAGTGGTTCAACCCACAGAGCGGTAACAGGAGCTCTTATTAACTACAGTGTGGATGAAGCTAACTGTAAACAGTAAAGCAGGGGTCAAATACAATATGGAACAAGAAAGCAAAACATTTTCAATAAATGCAATAAAATAAATGTAATAATCCTTTTAAAGAGCCACTTAACAGCTGCTGAACTCCAGTAGTTTAACTTCTCATCTTGCTGCAGTGATGTAGAAATGTACTCCAGGTTGTGTAATTACGCCGCAACATCACTCTTAGATGTGGTCACTGGTGCAACAAAGCTCACTGTTGACCACAGCCATCAGAGATGCTGGGAGCAGTCAGAGGTTAAACAGACTTGAAACATCCAACCACAGGGCAGTGAAACACTGCTGTTCAGCCGGCTGATAAGTTACTCTTTAAAAATCTTTTTGTGAAGTCTTTTAAAATTCAGTCATTTATATGTCACTCAAAAGCTCAATAATAACAAATTATTATTTTAATAAGATGAATAAGCCTGTTAGTTTTCCTCCAACTGTATCAATACTTGTGTTATTGAGTAAGACTTCAGGCCTCTAAACATCTCAAGCTACAACTAACACAATTCATTCAGCCCTTTTCCTTAGATTTGTTTTTGTTTGTTTCATCTTTCTCAGATTTGTTCATTATTTAATTCAAAGGTTCCAGTGTTTAACTATCTGCTTAGCTGATAATTACTGCTTGTCTGTTGATTTTAGAAACCTTTTGTCCACTCATTGGTTTTCTTCCAAACCTTACTTCATAATGCTGAGAAGTAAGTTGGGGCAAAACTACAGATAAATATTTCAATTATTATCAAATGGAAAATACATTTTGTAGAATCATTATTCAAATGTATATTTGTCCATATCATATAGTTTACATCAAAGGGAAGAACAAAGCAGTAGACAACTAAACACAGTCAAAACTTTGAAGAATCATTAAATGCGTCAGAAAGGACTGGACCATCATGTAAAACTGTTGCTAAAACAAACTCGAGCACAACTTGTTCTGACTTATTAAGAAACCAAATAGCTTTCTATTTCTAAAGGTTCACGCTGTCATTTACAATCTTTGATTTCTTTCATTCAATGTAATACTGTAGCATAATGTACAGTGATACTGTATACAGTGCTAAGCTTGTGTCTTAAAGTCTTTTCAACATCCCTGGTTATTTCAGTTCACCTACAGTATCCTGTTTGCCAGTAAAAAAAAGCCAGTTTTTCACACATTAAGGTAAACTACTTCCTTCAAACATTGTTTACCATGTATTAACGGTGTATTGTTTATGTACTAAAGACCATATCTACTTTGTTCAGGACCCTGTTACATCTTCAACCGGGTACAAAATAAAAATCAAACCTGAATTAGAGGTTTCTGTAAGATGCTGGCCGAAGAGCATTTCACATTGTGTCTTAAAAGCCCTAATTTGCTGCAGTGGCTGATCTCAGTTTGTATGAAACTTTAATAGTTTCTCAATCAGTTGTAACTTTCGTATATTTAAAAGAAGTTGTAGATAAATGGTGACGGTATTGTAAACATTGTAAAACAGTATTGACATGACAGTGTTATTTGATTAAAAATTAATTGTTTCAACATAATGCTCTGTTTTCTTTCTCTTAGTTTAAACCTCAGTCCACCTTACTATGAAAGTTTAACGTCATGAAAAGAACTCGTCCTGTATAAACAGTTGGACAAAGTCTTCTGTGGGAAATGTAGTTCCAGTTCAGGTCAGGCTCCAAAAACACTGGAGCCTGAGCCATACAAGGAACTAAAAGTCAGCAGTCCACGTCCTCTGCTGCATCGATTCTGACTGTTTTCTTTTGTTTTGTTTTTGTTTTTAAATCTGTCACTTGTGAGTTCCCCTAAGCAATACTAAATAACTGAAGTACCCATTTAAATATGTCTGAAATGTTTTTACAAATAAAATAATAAAATTTCCTACAAATTTCATCTATATATAATTTGGCAAACTGGGGTGATTTATATTAGTAATCTTTACTAGATGTGTTTTTAAGATATGAGATGCTATTTTAGAGTTCTACTTTAATATTAGATGCTGTTTACTGTGTTTTCACTGTACTATTTTTCTGACTCTCTGTGCCACAATCATCCTAAAGTTTTGACTTACTAGTAGCTGCCATTAAGCACACTGAGCTCATGCTCTGTATTTTTTCTTGAGAGTTGGAGGATTTTATCAACCCTGGGGGTGTGAAGTATACAGTAGCCTACAATTTAAAAACGTACACATGTTGGGTATTTTATATGTACACATTATATTCACAGTTGACAACTGCATCATTTACAGCATTTATATCTTAATATAATATACCTTAATCTTGGGAAATAAAAAATACATTAAATATAATTGAGCAATTAGAATAAATAAAATATGAAAGATTCTTCTTTTGGTCTCAGGATGTGGTACACATTGTTTTTGGATTCATGACTCCATATTTCTAAAATCCTGGTTTACTAAATTACCAATTAGGGGAGACCAGGGACAGTTATAACATGGGACGGTTGTAACACCTTGAATTCCTCCAATCAGAAAGAAGCGACAGTGATTATACTCACTCTACACATGCTCAGTCAGATTGTCTTCTTGCTTACAAAAAAGGAGCCATGTTTGAAACTCCCAGAGAAAGTTACCAGCAAAAGTGTTTTTTTTTAGGTAAAAATTTAACTTTTTTATTAGATGTGTTTATTTGGATACTGTCCTGAGATCAGATGTCTACGAATCCAAACTAGTATTATTAGAATCATTGTTTTCTAAGCTACAGATAGAAATGGCTGACAAGCTAGTTCACATGAGGTGAAAGCATGGCTGGTGATACTGGGACGATTGTAACGCCTTGTTACAACTGTATATATATAAATATATATATATATACATAAACCAAGTTTCATTTATATAAGGCCTACATAAACTGGATGGATGGCAAATTAAATGTAAAATGTCATAAAATTACATGCTAAGTTAATACTAATCAGTTGCATGCTAATAGTCAGTGGAAACACATGTGTTTGCTTACAGCATGCTAAATATCAGAAAGAGGAAGACTTCCTTTGCTGGAGAGGGCTTCAGATGGCATAAAACAGGATAAATCAGTCAGGACAGTGGCCAAATCATACGGCATTTGCCATGTGACCCTGTACTGAATGTTGTCCTCAGACTAATCCATTTTGATTTCATGTTTAAACCTTTTTGAGGATATATGTTCTACCACTTAAATAATTTTCTTGCATTATAATTTGATGGCTACCCCTCTTTTTGTCATGTAGTGTGAAAATCAGTATTAAGTATTTTTTTAAAAAAAAAAAGAATAGTCAGTAATATGAATGACAAATAATCTTTTTCATGAGTATTTGATTGATTAATTATATATATTTTAGACATGTGACAACCGTCCCTGGCATGTGTTACAACTGTCACATTATACAGGGACAGTTGTAACAGTGGAGTGATTGTATTTAAATCAATTTTGCAACCTGTACATATTTCATAAAACCACTTATATACATTGTTTCACTAGTTGACACATTGAAGTTTATAATATAACAAATGGACTATTCAAGTGTAAATGGTTTTTGATTTATTGGGAAAATTGCAAAAAGTGTTACAACTGTCCCTGGTCTCCCCTACATATATGCACTATATATTAAGACATGCTATTCAGGAAAAATTACCCCTAAGCCTAACCTCTAACCCTACAGGCAATGCACAGACTGTGGTTAAAGGAAGGGAGAGATCTTAGTCTTGATTAAATATTGAAAAAGTAAACGGTGGCATGTGTTGATGCGGTGCAGTATTTATATATTGTTTATATATATATATATATATATACATTATTTATTTGACACTGGTTCGTTACAGTCATGAGCTAGAAAGTGTATTGGCGGCAATGAGCTTCCATACCGAACCGGCCGAGAGAGGGGGCAACCCGCCCAACTAACTGCTCGCGCGCACACACTCTCGCTTACACCTGTGCAGCTCCTCCCTCTGTGAGCGCGCGCCAATGAGAGACGAGTTGCGTTGGCTTTGGCTGCCTGATACTCACACACACACACACACACCAACACACACACACATACACATACACACACATACACACACATACACACACACGCACAATCAGCCTGTACTCCACACGCAGATACAGTTCGAGCATCTCCGTGTGAAAGCTAACCATGGCTGAAGGAGGAGAAGGCGAGGATGAAATCCAGTTCCTGCGGACTGTAAGTCATGTTTCTGTTCCTTTGAGCTGAATATCGGCGAGGTGCTGGGTGTTACTGCGGCTTTCTGCTCTGCTGTGTGTGTGTGTGGGCAGGGAGTTTACCGCATTAAGGATGACAGCTCCTCTAGATACTAGTCATTGGTCAGCGAGTCTGCATCATGCTGACAGAGGACTGGAAGGATGGAAGAGCTGTGAAAACATACTGACACACAGAAAAGAAAGAAAGACATGAGGAGAGATGGAAGGAAGGTGTTTGTTGGAGCCGGTGTTGCTGTCATTGTCTCAGAAAGAGGAGTTGAGCAGCATGCGGGCTGTGTGGAGTCGCTGGTGGTGTGTGTTGGGCGGATGCGGGGCGCAGTGCGGTGCAGACTGGCAGTATGAAGCCTGCTGCATCTGCTTCACTTCACTTCAGTTAGCCTCCACACTCATCCAACGCCACTTCATGTCGCTCTGTGCGTGTGTGTGTGTGTGTGTTTTCTCATTTTGTTTGACACATAATGAAGTCTAATCAGTATTGGATATGAGAGGAGCTGTTGCTGTACAAAAAGTCACACGTGAATAGTCACACGTGAATGCACTGCACCTGAGCTTTTTGTTTTTGTTTTTATGGGGAGGGGGGCGGGTGCATACGTCTACACTAAACATCTCTTTATATATGTTTTAATATATATGTAAGTTATAATGTAATTTAAGCTGAAAGCCTCATATTTTATATGTATTCCCAACGATAAAAATCTGTCAGAGCTGATTAGATTACGTTGTTGCAGTGCAGTTTCTCTTGTTTCTGAAATTGTCAGTATCTTTGACAGCAGAAGAAAGATTGCTGCAATGGTACTAAGATGCCATGACTTGATTCTAGAGAGTCCTTGGAACTAGATGAAATGATTCAACTGGAATGGAATTTGAGGGCGCTGTGGGTGCTGTAACAAATTCAGGTAGACTACATCTAAAGCTGCACCAATCAATATTTTTATTTTTAAAGGTTCTATATGTAGAATTCTGAAGCCAATGAGTGAACAGGTTGTAACTTAACTTAAAAAATTAGACCTTCCTCGACTTTCTTGGTTGTCTGTAACAGCCTGTGGACTGATTTTTATGTGAAGGACCTGGGCAGGTTTTTCCAAGAAAATTCAAAGGATGTGACGTTTGTGTGCCATCCTGAGTGCTTCGCCTCTCTCCCGCTAACATCAACAAAAACCGGCATAACAAACACAACAAAAACAGTAGTAGCTGAGTGACTGAGAGTGAGAGATACTTTGCAGAAACACAATGCGAAACACAACATTAGAGATCTTTTATGTTATTATGAGAGGTGTAAGCGAGGAAAAGACATCACCCGCGATAGTCTTGCACCGCTGAGCACGCATACACGAGTGCGAGCAACAGGATGTTGACTCACTTACCGGCCACCGGTGTCACTAATGAGAAGGAATGTCTGATTCTTACAAATAGCACCTTTAAGAGTGGATCAAATGTGTGTAATGTGACAGGAGTGGCACTTAGTGACAAACCCACAGATAGTTATCACCTGACTGCAGTTCCCTGCAGCTCTAATCTGTTTTAGTATTATTCAGCTCATTGTTTTGGTTTACAGCCCTATAACTTCACTGTATTAGTTCAGCGCTCATCTCTGCGCTCGAATCAACCGCAGCCCCCAAGTGGTAAAAAAGAATGCAGCTTAAAAGCACGGTTAAATTGTTTGGCTAAGGTTTTTTGCCTTGGTTTTGCTTGTTGGGTCCACATGGTCTGCAGCTTTTTCTACTCACAGAACAAAAAACATGACATCTGGTTTTGGTACAACCGTATATGAATTTCTTACCAGATCCGTGTAACATAAAGTTACCTTTGTAGGCTTGATTGGAATGTGTTCAATTGGCGAAAATTCCAAACCAAATGGTCAAACCACCATCTTCTCAATAGAAGTGGTAAGTTTCATGTTTGAATATATAATAGCTGGTATTCAGATTTTATGGTGAAGAACCGCTGAGGCTAGAGCCAAGTCTCTCAGTTTATGCACTGTCCTCACCTGTGCTCATGAGCTCTGCAGAGTGACAGAAAAAAAGAGATCTCTGTTACATGAAGCTAAAATGAGTTTCCCTCACAATGTTTCTAGACTCAGACACTCAAAGGGGCCCGACGTAGAACTCTTGCTTTTTCACATTCACTGATGTATTTGAGTCTCATCAGGATGTTTCTCAGACGCCTCTCTCTGGGTATGCTCGACTGGGAGAGGCACACCCAGAACATCCTGGAGGGTTTAAATAATATCTAGCCTGGTTTTGTACCGGTTAGTATTCCCCCAGCAGGAGCTGGTGGACGAGATTGTGGAAAAAGGACGTCTGGGCTTTTCTGTTTAGTTTGCTGCATTCAGAACCGAGACCCAGATAAACAGCAGATAATGGATCATGGATATTTAAAAACCTTTTTTTTTTTTTCCAAAAACACATTCTTTAAATTGATACCTTGATTTATGACTTTGAGGTGAGGACAGAGCTGCTGCAGTGGAGATTCCTGCTTCCTTGCACACAGACTGGCTCCCAACAGGCTGCCAGTATCAGTAACATCTCAGCATGTGGTCGCCTCTGAGCCATGGCTTGCAGTGTGATGTGCTGCTCTGTTGGCAAACCCTGTCATCAAATCTAATTCCTGCACACACTATAGACTGCAACTTCTACTGCTGCAGATATGTATACCCCAGTAAGCAGTAGCTGTTAATATGAGGACAATATCATCCAAATGTATCAGCATGTCCTATATATGGACATGTTAACCCAAAATCCAAACACCTTAGTTAAATTTGCGGAAACAGTTCATTTTTTTTATTTGATGAATGGTAGACATGGTGTCTTGGTTTTTGCAGCTTTCATATTTGATAAAAATTTCAATTTGTAGTATTATGACAAAAAAGGCAGCGTAAATGTTGTGCTTCTCATAAGATAGGCCTACCTATCATATGAGTTGATGTGCCTGAGGATGGTTCTGGTTATTATGATCAGCATGCAATAGCATGAAACATTTATTGCAGTGTTTCCTCTGTAACAGTTTGGGGGGTTCTCATTGTCCTGGCAGCCTGCCAGGCCAAAAAAATATTTTTAATGCCAAAAATAATGCCAGATATCCATTCAGTTGGAAATCAATAGTGTTTGTGAGCCTCTGTGTTCCGAAACACGACTCAACCTCTGTGTCGTTGCCTGGGAAACTCTTGGTAGTATAGCTCCGTTAAGGAATAGGGCAGTGCGTAATGTGTGTGTGGAGCAAGTGTGAGATTGAGCGAGTGGAGAGAGCAAGCGGCAGTAAAGTGATGGTGAATGTTAGCGGAGCAGTAAGTTGTCTATCTGGCAGTAAATGTACAGACTACAGTGTGTCAGTTCATAAATGCTGCAGCTTCTCAACACAAAGAAAAATCTCATTTGTTGTTTCCCAAACTGCTGGACAATTGAAGGGGGTTAGCAGTAATGGGTTAGCCTAACCTGACGATGCTAAACAGAGAAATAGAGAACAGGAAAATTTGTACTGCTGAGTCTCCCCAGTTTTGCTCAGCGCAACAGATTCTTTTGTACTAGCTTCTCTAATATGAGGATTAGCTGCTTTAAATCTTTGAATATCTTTGGGTCGTGGACTGTTGTTTTACAAAAAGGATGCCCCCCAAAAAATCTTTAATCTTGTCAGTGTTAATCCTGTAGTTTTCCCACCTATGAGCTCATATTTCAGGTCAGTAAAAAGTTAAAAAGTTAAAATCCCACCTTGTCGTCTGTGCATATCAACACTATAGACCATTTTCGACTGATCTGTGGTTCTGCATGTCTTTATTCTGCACTTAGATTACTCTGATGCATGTTAGACAGAAGTAAGAGCTGGTTTCCCTGATCAGCGACACCTGCTGATCAGCGGCTCCAAATGACATTGTTGTGGAGCACATAAAGAGAGGGGAAAGAATTTTAAGAGACTGCAGTAACCTGTTGGAAATATACAACAGGGAGGACATCATCAGGAAACTATCCTGGTCCTTACTGACGAGTTACCACAAGCACTGAGCTCTGCCACATTAAGAAGCCACAGCAGCTCAGCTTGGCTACATACAGGTCTGCACTGCCTTTAGGTTTTATGCTACTGGCAGTTTTTTGTGTCGTTACACTCCGTACTGAATATTCCCAGTAAAATGTATCTGTTGAATTCTTCCAGAAGGCAGGAGCTGAGCGGTTTCAATGTGTTTCCTCAGTCAGCCATGTTTTTTAGTTAGAAAAAAGTCTTAATTTACACACAATTCATGGCAAATTAGTTTTACTTAAGGTAGTCAATAACTAGACAGCTTTGTGCAATTAGTGAATTTAGACATCTATTTGAAGTCAGACTATTAGTAGATCTAAGACATAGTCAAAGTTTATTTCTGTGAAACCTGACTCATGTCTTGAATCATTAAAAAGTGACAGAATGTCTGATGTGTCTATAATGCTAAAAAAAAAACATAATGTTTTCAGATTTTTGTGGAGTGTCTCTCTGAATGCCTTACTGCTTGTTCCGGCGGATGGGTCTAATTGCTGGAGTTTGAGACTGCGTGCTTGCACTTTGTGTGCTTTATTGGATGGATGGATGGATGGATGGATGGATGGATGCTTCAGGTGATAAACTGAGTTTGTGGTGTTTCCAGGTTTTCAGCAGAGTTAATCTGTGTTGTGTTGGACCTAGCCTAGCCCTATTTGGGGCTGTCTCATCCACTTTATTTCTACACAGGGCTTTAGGTAGCCATAGTACTGCCACATCATCAATGTCTTGTTACCTTGTTTGTCCAGATCAGGTGAGATTATAATGCATCCCAATGCACCTTGAGTCTGATTGTGGTTGCTGTAGAGCTGTTGCAGTATTCCTCATGCATAGTTTCCTCAGGATAAGTGTGTGTTGTTAATACATCATGTCCTGTCAGTACAGTAATGTGCTACAGCACTGTTAGAGTTGTCAGCGCAGTGTGTTTTGTATCAGTGACACTGATAATAATTCAGGTAAAATGATGGATGTGTGGGCCTCAGAACATCTTAACGCTGCAGTGGAGCAGTGCTCAGAGGACAGTGAGGATGTGAGGGCCACCTCACAGGCACTGAACCCAAGGAAGGCACCAGAGCACTCTGCCTCATTTAATACTTCATTAGGTGCAAGTGACTAACATTTGGATGTGCACTGCATCTTCATCAGAGTCAAATGGTATTGGCAGAGACAAGAGTAAGAGCCAGTATCACAGCAACACTCATTCAAGAAGACAAGACAATACAGTATCGCAGCACAGACAGAAAAAACTGCAGTGAAGATGATCCTGTTCACAGAAACACAGAAAAGAACTCTTCATTACAGTCAAATGGCAGTGGCATAGAAAACTGACTAATAGGTTATCTAATCTCACATATGTATGCATTATCAGAAATCCTTCATTAAATATCCCCAAATTGTTCTGTACTGTCAGAAGTGTAAGAGCTGGTAATTATCACTGATTGAGCTGTTTGCTTCCAGTCAAAACAAACTCTGAAGGTTTCACATGGAATAATGCTTCAGCTCATCCCTGAAGATTAACGTTTAATTCCATCAGTGTTTTAATTTTTTGGATGTTAGTGAAGGTGGTCTTCACTAACATCCAAGCCCTACAGGAATCCCTGTTGTCCAGCACTTCAGTCTAGAGATAGGTGGTGTGGTTTGGATATTCATGGTTCCCAGACGCTGAATCTTTTTCTGGTGATCCCAGTTTCTGGTGTCACCGCAACAGATTTTTTTTCACATTTTCGTACAAGATGTATTCAAATGATCAAATCACCGAGAGATTTACACATTCAAGCTTGTGGTATGCTCAAAAAAGACCCAGTTCCTACAACATGTGGTCCAACCACATGAGACCACACTTGAAAGTGGAGTGAAAAGCCTGCTGCTGTAGAAAAGGGAGAGATGCAATAGCACATTTCAGACAGTCTCTCCTCGCAGACATGCATAATTTACACACAAAAAGTGACAAAAAAATAGTTATCTAAAGAATGAAAAGAGAACGCTTGATATAGAAGACTTTCTCACCTCCACACACCTGACCAGTCGTTGCTTGAGGTGGTTGTGGATATCAGATTGTCAGTTTCAGAGAGTTACAGATGTTGTCAGTTTCCGAAGCTGTTCTACCATCAGACAAGCAGTTTGGATGAAGTATACTGGCATCTTAAGTCTTCAGCTCAGGAGCATGGGGGCACGGGGGCTATGCAGGATGTTTTCCAGATCTTGGGCACCTTTTTCAGCCTCAGGGAAAGGTCAAAAAGATGACGGAATACTTCTGCCAGCTGCTCCGCACACATTTTAAGCACCCTTGAGCTGATGTTGTGATGTAGGCTAAGAGCCAACATGAACAAATAAAGGCAGGGTAAAAAAAAAAAGATTTAAGTGTGTTGGAATTAGATGTAATGTACAGTTCCACTAGAGCCTGACCAATGTAACATCTGAGGGATCATTGCAAAAGATGTATTTCAGCCCCAAAAATCCAGAATCGGTCGGGCTCTAATTTCCACAGCTTTAATTTCATCAGAACTACTGAGATGTTTTATACTCACTCTGCTGCTCTGTTTCTCTTTAGGGGAAGGCTTTTAATGTGAAACATACAGTATGTACAGGAAGTGTTGATTTTCATCGAATAGATTAACAGTGATGGTAAAAAAATAAAAAGTAGAAGGGACTGGAAATCATGAAAGCTGTATTTGTGCTAAAAAGAGAAGGTGTGAGCATCAGAGTGAGTATGACATCTCTGTTGTTGCACTGGTAGAATTAGTGTTGTGGAATGTAGGACTGCAAATAAAAGTTATTTTCATTATCAATTAATCATGACATATTTCAAATATTATTGGGCCCAGTGTTTCAATTCAGATTAGGCTGTACACACAGGTAAATAATGAGGATCCTAATTCAAATGAACTCTAGTGATTTAAATAAATATTATGTTAAACATTGATAAAGGCTCTTGATTATCAGTAGTTTACATGACCAACCAATGCAGCTCATTATTTTTAGGTAGCCCAACCTTCTTACTGTTTTATGGATAATGCAGCTCTCTGTTTGCTGATAGTGCTCAGCTCTGTTGCCTGTGTTTTTTTTGCTGCTTAGATATGAGACCAGGACACTAAAAACAGCAATTCCTTTATAAAGAATTGTGAGTCTCATGTCCAAAAATGCTGAGTTTCTAATAGCAGTTGTAAATTTACATCAAGGCTCTTTGTTATCCCCCTTTTCTGTATCTCTTCCTCCTCTCCTCTCCGCTCCTCTCCTCTCCTCTCTTCTCCTCTCCGCTCCTCTCCTTTCCTCCTGCTCCATCTCTACCTTTCATCTTCCTCCACTCCCTCCTCCCTCTAATCCTGCAGCACTCCCTGCTAAGTGCACTTTGAATGCAGATCAATACATGGTTACTGGTGACTGCTGATGTCTCAGCACAAAGCAAACAGCATGGCAGCAGCCATGTGTTTCTGTTCATTTAATCTCCGTTACAAAGAAATGTCTGTGTTTGCAGACTGTAGAAATGGACGGAGCAGAGAATTCCAATAGAGGTCAGTTAAAGGGATACTCCAGCCAAAATGCTTCTTTGCATTTGCATCTTTGGAGTATCAAACGCTCAAATCAATTCTTTTGAGTATCAATGGATTCTAAGTGTGATCCACAGTCCCAAAAAAGTGTCAAAATGTAGCCGGAAATGTAAGCCAGGTTTCTGGTTTACATGATTTTCAGGAATCAGGTTACTGCTGAAAACAGCAGATAATCAAATGATGCGCCTGTACCCACAGTCAGTGTGATATTACTGCTATTAGAGCAGCACAGAGCACATCGTTAGGCAGGGCGCAGATATGTGAGGAACGGCTCAGTGAGTTCAGACTATGTTTAGGAGCTTGTTTTTGTTAGTATAAAACTTACTGTACCCATTCTGCCAGTTCAGCACTGTCCTAAATTCATCAAGGGAGCTCAGTTCCCCATGTAAGGACATGCTGACCGGCCTGTGAGGCAAAACAAGTTTTTATTGGCATACACAGCTGACAGTTTACAATTCAATACGTAAATGAAAAGCAACTGTTTGCTTAAAGCAGTAGGAGGAAAGTATCACTGATATTCTGGCCAGCAGTCATTGACTGCAGTCAGGATCTGTGCAGATACCAGGTCAGGTGTTGATGGAGTCATAAAAATATTTATTCAAGGAGGAGGGAGAGAAGAGGTTCAGTTCTCTCTGAAATGTCTGGAAAAACAAAATCCTCCCAAAAGTTTTGATTCAAATCATAGGTCAGCTTCTCCAGTGGCATAAGGGCAGCCATCTGTGCCTTCCACATTTAAAGAGAGGGGAGACATGAAACGGACCATAACAATAAAACACATAAGGTCACGAGACCAAAATAGATAAAACTGCGTCTGTGAGACTTGTTTTATTATTAAGATTTAAGGTATTGGAGAACTTTTTCTGCAAAGCACACCAGGGTTAAATATATTCTATGAAAAGCTTCATCACCTTAATAACTACTGTATTAATACTTCTTCTTCTTCGTGCTCCACCACTCCTGAATGAAAGGTTCATGTATCAAACATCCCCGGCTGGACGTGAACCAGAGACACTGCAGTTCATAGCCAGAGCTGTAACCACTGAGCCATGGCTGGGACTTTTATAGCACCCATATTATTCATTCATCACATGTACTTTACCTGAAAACCATCATCAATAATAATGTTAATCAATGATTTATAGTATTTATAGTGCTCTTACGGATACAGACTTTGACAGGATGCTTCTCCATGAAGAGGGATGAAGTGAAAAGAACATGAACACAGTCCACAACCCAACGATATTCACTTTACTGTCATAGAGGACTAAAGAAACTTTTGCAGGTCAACAACAATGAGGTGAACTACTTCACTAATGCCACTCTGAGTGTTCTACCTTTCTTGCCTGAGGCTATGCATCGATGTGCAGATATTATAGACTGCAGCTTAATGTCGTTTGGATTTGTGTACACACTAGAAATGATGTGCATCCCTGTCTGCTGTGACTAAACAACAGAAATCTAAATCTGGAAGGCTACTTGAAGGCTTTTTGAACAAAGTAGTGTTGAAATGTTCTTTTTAAATGGAAGGAGAACAATATACTCTGACCCTCTTAGTGTGGAAGTCGTCCTGTGTGGTGCAGGGAGGGGTGAGGGTGGGGTTCATTAGGAGGAGAAATGGCAGTGGAAAATACTATAGTCCTCCATCAGCTGTCAGCGCGCCATACACACTCTCACACACACAAGCCCTTATTCTCAATATGAACTCCTTGTTTCATAAATGTCATGTCCTCTATCTGAGCCACACAATCCCCTAACTATATATCAAGCAAACACTCTGCCCTGGGTGTGTGTGTGTGTGTGTGTGTGTGTGTGTGTGTGTGTGTGTGTGTGTGTGTGTGTGTGTGTGTGTGTGTGATCGAGACAGGCGGTGCAGTGCATCTTTTTGGCTTTAAGGTCGATCATATCAAATCGGAGGCATCAATCAGTGAAATCACTGTTGTCCAGGAGGTTTAGTGTTGCAGTAGTTTGGCCATCAGAGGGTGAAAGCCTCAAACAACAGCTTTCAATATTGCAATTACAATCCACTGACAGCAGTGTGGTGACGTGGTGTTACTGAAGCAGATGTTCTGAAATGTCCTTCTCACAGTTCAGCCTTTTGCCATTTTATGGCTTTCTGACATTTAAATGATAATGCATGTTTTGCAGTGTGTATGGTTAAACAAGCTGAGACTATATATTTTAGTAGACACTGTTTGATGTCAGCTGTCTGTTCACCTCTGTGAAACTGAAAGCTCTTCATAAAGCAGTGAGTAAACACAGGCTCTGTTTGATTTTTGCCTTTTTGAAAAGCAGAAAATAACCTCTTTTCCTATTTCTGGTGCATGTTTCCTCTTCAGGAACACAAACTCATGCAGTGTAGATGACTGTCTTAAAATACAGTATGTTCTGTATCACAGAATCACTTGTGTGGCTGTACCATTGTCATCTGAGAAAACATATGAATGTGTAACATGGTGAGTTACCTGTAATTCCTTTATGTTTAGATGCTGTACCTCTTAGAATACACTCCAATACAATGATGAGTTGTCACTGGTTATCAGCTGTGTGTTCTGATTGACTTAATAATGTAAAATGTGACAAAGTGCGATGGAAACAGACCAGCGAATAAATCATGATGTACATGAAGCATGTGACTTAAATGTCAATTGAAGCTTCTTAAAATTAATACATGAAACAAACAGAAATTCCAAATTTCCTTCATGTTTTCTAATTTTTGGCGCTCTTTTAATCATGTCATCTTGTTGTGGCCTCTTCTTCTGCATTCTGAAAATTAGAGCCACCATCTCAACAATCACACTCCAGATATTCTCATAACAGCAGTGTATGCAAACATGCATTAAATCACATATTCTTTTGCTGATTATCTGGAAATTCTGTTAAAATTTGAGCCACATTTGGATGGACCTCTACAAAAAAACACGCAGTCCACCGGCGGTTGTACTGTGGTTTACAGAGTGATGTGTGTGATGTGCTGCAGAGACACATTAACCAGAGAACACTTAACTTTTCATTTTATCCGTTTGGAAAATATCATTAATATGACCAATATGATGTCTATTGCGCTTTGCTAATGGAAAAAGAGTGAGGAAAGAGAAAAGATTTGATAGGTGAACTGCTGTTGGGGCTTAATGAATCTGGATGTTTTGGCAACCGGGAACCGGATTGAAAATAGAAGAGATGGTACTGTCCCATGAGATAATGTCATCCTGCTCTGATGTCATAGATCAACATGTTGAAGAGCAACCTTACTGGTTTCACTGGTATTTATGGAGTGATTAAGAGTGATTTAACAAAACTGTAATTTTGAGACATGACAGTCATTTTGAACATAAACACAACACATAGTTTGTAATGTAGACACAGTTTCTAAATGACCTCAAACATATCTTTGGCATGTCTGTACTGCGGTTTTTATTATTTATCAGAGACACACACAAACAAAGGTCCTTCACTTATAAAAACCTGGTAAAAACATTTGAGGAATGCATAATCACATTAACTATAATAGTTCATAAACTTCAGGATAATGTACATTTCCACAGCACAGATTACATCACCAGTCTGCTGCTGTTAGTTTATCCTGTTAACAAAACAATTTTCATTCACTAATTCATTCAGAATGCTGTTTTTCTGAGCACTGTTAAGTTACATCAGTGAAATTCAACACTTCCTTCAGATGCTTCAAATTAAAAGCCTATCAGGAACATTATTCAATTTGAGCTTCTAAAAGGCTTTTATTGTGATACATCTGCAGACGGTGCTGAGTTTCATTGTCAGAAAACAGAGAGACTTCTAACTAAAATATAATACATTTATACTTATAAAGCAAGGAAAAGGCCTGTCTCTAATAGAAGCCTAATAACAGTCTGGTTCTCTCTGCAGTAAATAAAGGCCACTATTGAGACTTTATTATATGCCAATACCTGTGATAAACTAATATTGGTTGTGCTGATGTATTAGTCATTTAAATGCCTGAAGTAAATATAAAGACACACCACACTGGTTTCTCTCTCCTCCGTGTCTCACCTCAACAGTTCAGTTTAATGGATTCCTAATAATGATGTGTATGTGCCTGACAGAGGCCTGCTGTGTCTCTTTGTTTCACCCTCCTCCACTAATCCCTCAAACACACACACACACACACACACATACGCAGTCAATCACCAGAGTGTGGTGGTTGACTGCTCTTCTTCAGGTCTGGTCAGGCTCAATTAAGCAGCATATGCCACTGTTGAATAATTCGAAAGGAGTGGTAAGACTGATTGGTAGATTCATAATTAATGTTGGACAGCATACTGGTCAATGCACTGCTGTGAAAAAATCAGCCCAGACTGGACCCCCACAGTCGATCAAACACCACACATCAGTACACCATCCTTGAGGTCTCTTTAAATATGCGTGCTGTAATCCTCCCTCAAACCACTACAAAGCTGAGCAGTAAGTGCTGTGGACAAGTGTGGACAAATGGACCCACTCGCTCTTCACTGACTCCTTGGTGATCAACAACCAACAACCTGGCTTGACTAGACAATGACATGAGGAGAGAGGGAGAGATGATTACAATTAATTGGGTGGGTTATTAACATGATTATCAATTCAGATTCAGAATTGTTGGAATTCCCTGACAAACATGTGCAAAAAGCTGTACAATATAAAGAATACCATACTGGTAATGACCAATAGTGGAGCTGCTCCATCTTATTTCATTGGATACTAACTAACTATTCTCGGTTGTCTGCAACAACCTGTGGACTGATATTTATTTCTGCGAAAATCCAAAAGTGATGTTTTCCTGTGCTCCTGAGTGCCTTGCCTCTCTCAACGTCAACAAACAACCAGCATAATGACACAACAAACACTACACAACAAAAACGGTGCTATCCAAGTAGAAACATCCTGCAGACATTAGCTCTCCAGCTAATGAGATGGAAGGCTGCCCCTTTCAACCACTACACATTTCACAACAAAACATTCCCGCAATGACAAGTCGCCCACTCCCGCTGACTGACTGGGAGTGAGAGATGCTTTGCTGAAACACAAGGTTAGAGATCTTTTATGTTATTATGAGAAGTGTGAGCAAGCGACAGTATGTTGACTGCAGTTCACTTAACGGCCACTAGTGTCACTAATGAGAAGGAATTTCTGATTCTTACAAATAGAACCTTTAATCAAATTAATCATCATTCATCATCGTCATCATGGCATGGCACACACACTACCTCCCTTCGCCTCACCTGAGGATCCCTGTTTTCCTGCATATTACTCCCTTCAACTACACTCTCCTCCTGCTCACTCTGTTCCTCTGCTTTCCTGACACATGCCTGCTCCTCTGCCTGGCAGCGGCCATGGCCAGCCGCCTCCTCCTTCCACCTGTTGCTGTATAATGGCAGGTACTGTTGTCACCATAGATGTTGAAGTTACTGCTGTAGCCCCTGCAGCAAACATATCTGTGATTTTTTCACATTTGGCAGCATCCGCATCTAGATTCTTCATTTTCTTGGCCCGTAACTTCTCTGCACCCCCCCTTTTTTAGTTTTTGCTTATCCATGTTGACAATTCCTCCATCCACAGATGTTTGGCTCTGAGCCACAGCATCTGACACAAGAAACAGAGAAGGCAGAGTGGGAGGGGTGGGGCCGGCTCAGTAAGAGATGTGATTGGGCCAGCCTAGTCTTATTATAGAGAATGAATCAATGGGGCCACTTTCCCTGCTTTATGGGCCAGTCATTAGCAATCATTTTTTTTAATATTAAAAATTAAAATTATATTGGCCCCAAGGTGCATCGGCCCACTGGAAAAATGCCCAGTATACCAGATTAGCAGTCCAGTCTTCTGTGTGTGCGGTTATTGCTGTGTCTGCTGGCTTGTGAACAATTGAATGTGCATTTAGTGTTATCCCAAAAATGAGGAACTTTTGTTTTGTAATGTTTAAATGGGGTCACCTATTCTTCACAATCCAAGTGTAAGAACATAAAACAAAATGTATTGACTAATATCAATATAATAAACTCTCTAGTAACTGAAAACAAATGCTTAAATTATATTTGCCCATTTTAACTGCAGAGCTCACATTGTGCATTGCAGAACTTTATGTAATTTTTAAAAAAAGTTTAGGGCTCATTTGTACTGTGGTATTGTAACAGTGTGACAATTCACTGAGTCTTCTTTGAAGAATGGCACTAAATACTACAGTTCCCATGAGCCTCATCAGCTGTTGCCATGGAGAAGACTGAAATTCATGCTGCGAAATCAGAGTTGTAACATTGTGTCATCACTGCAATCAGGAACTAAACACTTCACTGTAGCTGCTGAATTGATACAAAAAGGGAATTGATTCAAACTAGTGAATTTCTTCAACAGGGTCTGTAAAGCTCAGCCATCAGCCAGACATTACACAAGACAGCAGGATTTTCAGCTCACTAATTGGATGTTTATCACTTCAAAGCTCTCTGGTACTCTAAGTTGTCCTCCTCCTTTTAATAGATTTGTCCGGTAATATTCTTTGTTTTTGGCCAACAAATTGCATATCTTATTCCTCTGTGCCGTAGAGCTTCACTGTTGTTCAAAAACTATTAAAAACACATCAATGAGCCACACTCTTGCACTGGGCAACTTGTTCCTTCTTTACTATGAACACACACTGTAGTTCAATTTGACTCAATCCCACACACACCGTCCTGCTGCCAGAAATACTCACCAGAACACCAAATGTGGGTTCATCCACCGCTGAAAATAGTCCCCAACAAATGTACTATTTCCTCCTATATGAGTAACATATTTTAAGAACTATAGTGACCAGCTGTTTGTGGAAATTAGGAAAGAAAGAAAAGGTAGCAAGAAAAATATAGAATAACACCAGCTTTATCTGTTATGTTTTTATATTAAGTCTTATCTTTAAGTTTTAATGTACTGATGTTTTTCCACTAGTGTTTGTACTGATGATTCAACCACATCACATCACATCAATCACACCTAATCGTTGGACATTTACCAGCTGCCCACAGAATATTACAGCAGGCTGTAATCAGGCCTGCTTTTCTGCTCACTAGCAATTTAATGGTTTCAGGACTTATAAATTAACATATATTTTGTCTTAAAAAACATATAATTTGTAAATAATATTGAAACCCTATCTTGTAAACAGACTTTTTTCACATAATGTACTGAAGCACAGTGTAGTGGAGAATTGGTGTGCAAGAGCTGAATACACAACAACCGAGATCCTGCAGAGATACTCACATGCGTGCGCACACACGCACACACACTCACACACAGATATGTGTGGATTAAAGTTAATTTGTTCTGGTGTTCTGGCAATATTGTTTGTGAGCCTTCCTGCAGATAAAGCAGTAAGAAAGAAAAGAAAAGAGATAGAGAAGCAGGAAGATATGATGGATGATTAAAGGGTCAGAAGATGAGAAACAGCAGTGCAACCCCAGGTTAACAGTGGAGAGGACTGTGTGTGTGTGTGTGTGTTGGGATTGGGGGGGTGTTGTGCTTTAAAAGTTAAATAAGCTTTGAAGATGACCTTTAACAGGTTCAAAGGATGAACAGAGAGAAAAAGAGGACGAGGTATGAGTCACAATTTCAGCAAAAAATGAACATTTCCCATTTCTGTCAGCTGTGATGTGATAGTTAGAACATCACACCGTCCTCCTAATGATAGACAGCAGCCATGAATCAGGTGTATTGTTCAAACATTTTGTCTCATAAAGGAGGTTTAAATAAGTTACCATGGATACTGATCCCTCTAGACTAACCTGGTCCCTGTCAGGCTCATTTTCAGGTTCAGTTTCACCTCAGGCTTAACAGGTGTTACAAACAATCTGCCAGTTCCTCCTCAGCCTCCCTCAGTATAGATGTACAGTGAACACGAGTCAAACCGCAGCACATATCAAATTTATCACAATTTGACAGACTGTAGCTTGCAGCTATTGCAAACTTACAGTGTAGTGTAGAGCTCACTCCACAGTACTCCAGTGCTTCCACATGCACTGGAAAAAATTGAAAAATAAATAGATTAAAAAAAAAAAAAAAAAAAAAAAAATATATATATATATATATATATATATATATATATATATATATATATATATATACATGGTATCCACAAGCCAGAAGCTAAATTTACAGCACAGTGTACCTATTTATCACAATACATTTCATGCCAAGTGCAGGTGAATCAGATATATGACTCACAGACAACTGCTGTATCTGGAGGGGGTGTTTATAATGCAGGTCTAGCTGGACAATCCAGGTTTATTATCCCTCAGACTGGCTGAATTCACTCACAGCACCTTTACATGTTGGATTAGAACATTTCTGAACATGGTGGCTTCTAGTGCTAGTACTAAAGAAGACACTGTAGCATACAGCGATGACAGTGCTTGTTTTGAACTGTAGGTTCAGTAGCCAATATAAACAAAAATCGGGGACAGTGCATCCTTGTCTAGTGCTTGCTGTAATGGGAGTCTAGGCGTACAGCCTGTATTAACACCATGTCCTCATTGTGCTGCATTAAAAGTGAACTTTAGAGCTCCACTTTGATCCTTCACATGCAGAAACACATTTCTGATACATTCTGTTCTGTTACTACTATTATATTATTAATATATTTTATTTATGTATATATGTGATTATGTTCGATTAATGGCAAGACAAAACATGAATGCTGTTATTTATGACAACTTTTTTTGTGAATCAGCGTTCCGACATGACGTGGCAGGTGTGATTCCAGCCAAGTGTGCTTCATCAATACTTGCTGCAATGTTCTCTTAGTCTTACTTGGACGGCTCCCATAAGTCATTTTTTCTTATTATAAAATACAATTCCGTGTCGTATCATTAATCAAGTGTAAAGTCTAAATATTTGGCTTTAAACAAAACTGTGTCCCAGCAAGTTTTATGTCTGTACACACTGAATTTTTCAGCCTCTGTCTGCTGCCCTTGTATCGCCTTCTTGTTTGTGTTCCTCATGACTCAAATAATAAGTGGTCTGTCTGCACAAAGATCACATCTCTCTTTTCTTTGCCGTGTTGATTCTTAAGATCTGCTGCGTGTCGCTGCTTTCAAGCTCTGTGTACATTGATGTCATGATTCTGTACACCTGGAATGAATTAGCCTCAGTGACTGAACAGAAACCTGCATTAGCTCTGTTAAAATGCTTAAAATGTTACCAATGACAATTTATATATTTCCTTAACATTCATTTTATTTATTTAATTCCATTTACAAATGCAACATTTCAAATTTCAAATAGATAAAAGAGAGAAAATACAAAATGATCACTGTATTAGCACACATTGTGGTGTGTAGAAGGGTTTTTCTCAGCACCTGGTTAAGTAACTGTTGAGTAATTGGTATTCAGCAACAGCTCCATCAACCCTCTAGATATATTTTAGCTGTTTCATGCTCTGGAGCAGAATGAATCTGCTTTTCTCTCTTATCAAGCTGCCAAATGCACTCTTTATCTTTCCCTCAGATATACACCTGATTCTCTCTGCAAGTGTCCACACGGCAGTGAGGGTCAGACAGAGGTGGTTTCTTCAACTGGAAGAGGTAGTAGTGTATAAGAGGGAAAGCGACATGGCATGGCACCCTTCATTTCTCTGTAGTCTCTCTCCTCCTCGCTGCTTCTCACTGCAGTGCTCTTATGTAATCTGATTGATCATAGTGGAATGTTCTAGTGCGGAGTGTTTGGAAAAAAAGGAGACGAGAGGAGGAAAGGAATAGAGCTGAGGAGAAGTTCAGAGAGAAAATAAAATGAGATGAAAGCACAGGGCAGATGAGAGGAGGCTCTGTGACTGTGGAACCATGACATCTAGAATTGTGAAGTCACACTGTTTTTCTCTCAGCGCAGTTACTAAAGCATAAACAGAAACCACTCTGTATTTGTAGTGACTCTCCCATCCTTATCTCCGAGGGACTGGTTGGTTTTCTTCCTTGGTATGATTCATTTGAGCAGATCTGGATCCTTAGAGGAGGTGGTCTCCATCCCACCATAGACAAATTCTGGAGACGTTAGTTTGTCATTGTGATCCAACCTCAACCGACTGACCCGACTACAAGGCTGCAAATTTGAGCTAAACAGCACCCATAGCCAGGTACGCTATGCATGCTGGGATGTGAATGAGCAAAATCAGCAGGTGCTAGCAGCTAGCAATGGAGCTCTGACGTAAACTAGCTTTGAAGTATGTTTCCTCGTTGATATTTACGCAGATTGGACCATTTACATTCTCGCTCCCGCCTCCAGACACATCTGACCAATGAGATCAGAGAATGTTCTCACCTGGACCCACTCATGTATGTTAATGGTCAGACAAAATATTAGGAACACTTTTCAATGTAACGCACTCTAGTACACCACCAACACCCACTATGACCTCAATAATAAATAAAGTAGAATTATCAGCTTTCTGAGAATGTCATCAAAAACTGAAAATGTAGAAGCTTCATAAAATAGTATTTATGGCTGAGTTGTATTGGATTGTATTAGATTGCACAGGTGTTAAAGTGCTTTGTGAGTGTACATCATCACTAGGGGCTTGATTTTAGTTGAATAAAGATCACGGATCAATCTAAGCCAGTGTAAACTGTAGCCTTTGCAAAGGAGCCTTTGTGTTTCACTCTCTAAATTGGCTGCGCTTCTTGTTGTCCTGCTTCTTAAAACAGGGAAAGAAAAGTAGGATAAAGTTTTTCTCTTTTTTTTCTGTGCTGTGACCCTAAGCTGTTGTCGCAGCAACCTACATACTGTGAGTTGAGCAGGTGAGCAGGTGAGCATGTGATTGTGTGTGTGTGTGTGTGTGTGTGTGTGTGTGTGTGTGTGTGTGTGTGTGTGTGTGTCAGAGAGGGAGAGTAGAGCATGCAAAGAGTTTGAATAATGGGTTCTGCGCAGAGTCTCATACATCATGGCTGATGTGTGGTGTGGATGGATGGCTGGCTGCATGTGCAACCTATTTCTAGGAGACCTACCTGTGGCATTGAGGCAACACACACTGCAAGTTGCTGCTGCACTGCTGTATTTTGCTCTGGTCCCTGAGGCCGGCTGCGGCCTTTCAAAGACACCAGAAAACTCTATAAAGTCTGACTTCATATGAAGTGTCCCATATATGATGAAACTCAGAAAAAAGTCCTACAGCAGACACATGATGGAAAATAACCTGAGACACTAAGGGAAGAATGGTCAAGAACTCTTAATATTTTTTTTTTTGTTTAAACTTTGTAATATCTTTTTAATCTCTGTGCAATGATCACAAGTTGATGCTTGATGTGTTTATTCTTGTAGATAGGATACATTTCTTACATTGAATTAAATAGGCATAAAGAGGTGATGAATATGGATGAAGACAGGTCTGTACACAGTCGCTGATGAAGAATAGCCTGTCAGTGATGCAAACATGTGTCCACTACAGTCATTAATGTTTTCTCTGCTGTCACGGTGCACATATCCAGTGGAGATGACATTCATAAAGGCTGCCAAATAACTTTCATGGAAGGAAGAAAGTAATATTTTCTTATTTTTTCCTTTTCACTTTTTGCTAATCAAATTTTAAACCATGAAGATTTAATAACATTTGTAATATTTGTAAAACAGTCTAGAAAAGCCATTTGTTTTGCTGGATGTCACTTCAGTGTAAAGTCTATGGGACACGACTAGGGAGAGACACTAATATGAATGTGCAGTGGGCCACACAACAAGGAAGCAAGCCAGGAAAAGAAAAGACTTAGCATTATATTAAAGTCCATTATCCAGTTCACATAATACATTGATGGGTGTCTGGAATAGTTTTTAGATTAGATTAGATTCATCTTTATTGTCATAGTGCAGAGAACAGGTACAAAGCCAATGAAATGCAATTAGCATCCAACCAGAAGTGCAAGAATACAGTATTATTTACAGATGAGTGCTTCAGCAGTGATCTTCTGTCTTCTAATATGTACAATGACAGAAAGTGGAGATTTACAATATACAAATATTATGTATGTAAATATTTTAAATACATATATACAGAGGAGAAGTGGGCAGAGTTATAGAATAGATTGTATGTACAGTGTAGACGGTATATGTACATTTGGTTAAGTATGCAGAGAACATTACATACATTACGTACTTGCATTGAAGTGAAATGCTATGAAAACATCTTAACTCTCACTATTAAGATTAGTGCTGCAACTCACTATTATCTTCATGATCAATTAATATGAATTCCTCATTTATTTGATAAAATTTCAAAATGGTAAAAAAAAAAAAAAAAAAAACAATTTCAAAATTCTAAAGCTGAGGGTGATGTGATCAAATGGATTGTATTTTATCTGATGAACACAAAAATGTCGTTCATTCACTGTAATATAATACAAAGAAAAACATTAAATGAGAGAAATGACAAGTTGGAACCAGGCTGAAAATTATGCCTGAAAATTACTTCATTCAGTAATGATTCAGTTTAAAACAATTGCCAATTGTTTGACTAATCAATCAACCAATAGTTTAGCTATAACTAGGACCAACTTTTACAGTGTCACTGAAGTGCAATTGTCATGTGATCATGCGTTACACATTTGCATTTAAGGTCAGATTTTACAATTACCAGTAGGGATGTGATGAAGTCAGTCTGGTTGATTACATTCTGCTGGATTTACTGACGCTGTGCCATTTTGCAAAGGTCAGTTTTGAGTGTAGAGGAGGTACAATTGCAGCAGGTGCATTAAAAAGCAGGGCTATGATGGGAGAAGAGAAACATTTTTAAAATTTAATCTAATTCATTAGTTTCACAAAATAAGAGGTCTCATTTATATTACCAATACAGCCAGGTCTTGTTAATGTAGTCATGAGTATCTCTATGCAGCATCACTGCATTATAATTTCAAGCTGCTGATGACAGACAAGTCCCACTAAACTGCACCTCTTCACTGATTTTTTAACTTAATAAATTAGATAATAATTACGCATAGATTGTGAGTGAAATTTGAATGATTCATCTATGAAGAATTGCTAATTGAATAGCCTGCACATCATCATTATTTACTAGCTAGTCTGAAAGGGTCACACTGAAGAAAAACTCTCTCAATTAGGTAATAGGGCACAAACATAGACTCCCCTTTAATGTTAATGTTGTGTTGTTAATCTCTCACAAGTCTTAAGGTCCCATTTGCACTGCAGATCTCCTGACATGAGGACATTGATGGAGCATTCGGTTGGTTGATTTCAAGACTGAAGATGATCTTCCGCTCTGTGACCTGGATATTAAAAGGAATTCACTCTCTTGTAAACTAAAAACCTTGACAAAATGATTTGCGGGATGAAACTTGACGAGCACATACTCCTATAGAAACAGTGTAGGATGCTATGATGTCTGGCTAGCTAGCTAGCTGCAGGCTAAACAACCACATTTAGCGCTATGTACATAGTTGGTTGATGGCTATTTTTCTAAGCAAAAATTTACAATACATATTTCTCTAAATGTAATGTGTCTAACAATTGGTTCAGCAACTTTTGGAGATTTCATTCTACAAATTCTACTGTACAGGTATTACCACAGTTACAGGGAACACAAAAAGTCAATCGTCAGAGTTTGTGCACTGCAGGCTTCAAGTTTACACATCACACCACTGTGAGTTGCATACTGGACCATGATCAGCTTCCAGACTAGATTTGATGTCACAAATCCTGCTCACAGGCCCGCCCCTTAAATAGGATTTTCAGTGAGCTCAGAGAAACTTTCCTCCTTGAGCAGATGAATGTGAAAACAAATTCTGCACATACATCATTCTGCACAGTGAAGCTCAAACATCAAACTGTAGGAACAAGAAGAAAAACACATTTCTTAGTGGAGGGGGACTTTAAGCTATCATGATTGAAACATCACACTTCCTGCACAGATGTTTCACATAAACAGATGTTTCACATTCCAGCAGCTCAAAGGAAATAATCCTAACTGTTGCAAGTAGGCTTTTAATTTGAAACTGGAAGCGTTTCATTTACAGTAATTTAAACACATTCAAAGAAAATTGTAGTAGGATGTCATGACTGTGCTGATAGTGCTGTGGAAATGTACATGATACTGAATTTATCATGTGAGCTACTGAAGTACAGGTCATTCCAACCCTTCTCAATTTGTTTGCCATGGCCCACAGAGGTGGGCCATGGCTGTATTTTACAGTATCCTGATCTGGGCCAAAGTGCTGAATGCATCGAGAACTGTATATATTTATCAAGGATAACCTCAAAGTACTCTCAGAACTATTAACATTAGTCTCTATGTATCCTATGAAAAACAGAAAATGTCGTGTCATATTTTTTGACATCACAACCACAACAAGCCTGAACCCTTTTGTAACCCTTTTGTAACCCCCCTAAAAGACAAGACAAACCCTGACTCCCTGAATATAAACTATAATTATCACTGTCATTTTAATAAATATTTCATCATTTTCTTTGTCAGATAGCACACTTATCTCATTGTTTCCTCAAATGAGTGAAATAGCACCACTCTGGGTTGTAACTGCTGGTAAATGTTAGCTGGTGTGTGTGGTCAAACATGGTGCTGCAGCCTAACTGCAGTCTACCAGAGAGAAGAAAGGTAAAGCTGGAATTCAAAAAAATAAAAATATTAAATGAATATTAAAAAAAAATAGTTAGCTGAAGTATCGAACAGTCAGATGTGGTTACTGTCATCTAGTACTACTGTATATCTTTGAGTATCTGTGAATGGACAGGTCTGGAAAAGAATATCAGAAGTGAGCAATGAAGCCAGTCACACACAACAATACAACTTCAACAACATCATTTACATGAATCAGCCAGGAGAGTTAGCCTGTTTTCTAGTGTTGCTAATAATTTTTGTAAGAGTTAGCTAGCAGCGATGGACACAATATGACCATCACAGCGTCAGTGATGCTGGGTGTGGTCAGAGCTGAAACGAGTTTAACATTTTCAACCAGAGAGGGCAGCAAAACATTACTTTTCAGCTCAGTGTTACTTTGTAAGGATGAAGATAACTGGTTCGTGTGGCCAGTTGAGTAATGCACCGCTGCTTCCCCAAGCTTTTCAATGGGAACAATCCGGGACTGCCTCCACGCAGCGGATGCGACAGTCCCAAACTGGGCTAATTATGGCTCTGCCATATGGCCTGGAAAGTGAGGTTATCCTCTCTTGTGAGTCTTGGTGGAAATACCCCTGCTCACAGCTTGGTGCTATAGAGTAGTGGTTCCCAACTGTGGGGTCACCGGATTAAAGCTATAATGTGTAACTATTCTGAATCTCTTGAATTAAAATGTCTAAAAACGACTAGAACTACGTTATAAACTTTGTTGAGTTGTGCTCTTACATTATCCCAAATGTTTCCAACAATTTTCAAACCCAGAGATATCCACGATTTTAATCAAGGTAACGGTCCGTTTCATTTGGTCGCCTGTCAACGGCATCGTACCCCTCTACCAAAGAGTATACGCACACAAGATGCATGCATCGGCATTGTGGTTGTCTGCTATAATGGCGTCTACCGGAGAGTATATACATACAAGATAATACGTCAGTGTTGTCATTGTCCACTAGAAACATCCTTAAAGAGTTAGTCATAAATTGACTTTTATTCAGTTTTAAGCCACATTTTTATGATACATTATTTAGATCTTGGTCATTTTTAAGTATCTTTTAACCAGATGAAGGATTTTAGTCATCGGATGTCTGGGTCTTAAGTTATCAAAGAAACAAGCTGAACAAATGTTAGCAGCAGCTCGGCTCACACAGAGCCCCTCTGTCCACTGAACAGTGTTGGTGAAACACTGATTTTTAATGTGAAACTGCTTTATTCAGTGTTTTTACTGGTTTTAATCATTGTGTATGGTTCTTCTGGAGAGGAGGAGACCTCTGCAGATAATTCAGCTCCCAGTAAAAACATCCTGAACAATGAACACAATTAGTAATCCTAACCTGGAGAAGCTGGTTATTTAACAATGAAGACAATAACTCCCATGATCCCACGCTATTTCACAAAGTCATCAAACTCTGTCTTTTGTTATTGTTTTGATTGACCCTTGCTGTGATTTAATTGCAATAAACGGATCAAAAGGATGCCGAAATAACTACGTCGTGATGTTGATTTGTAAAAAGCCTGAATTCATCCTTTGTAAGGTCTGTGTGCATGACAACAAGCAAACAACTGTTAAAATGCTTGTTTTTTGAATGGAGTTCAGATTGATCAGGGCTGTGCTAACATTGTAGCTGCTCCGTCCACATTCAAAATAACGTCATCTAAAGGCATAAATACGGCATCAACGTTATTGTTTATACACATAGATATCTACATATGGTATAACTTTAAAATTAAATCCATTTTATCACAAAAGTTTAAAAAACAAAGTCCTCTCGCCAGTAAACTGCTCCAAATGAGAGCAGCTCTGTCCCCCACTCTAGCCCCACAATATGGGCAAATTTTTCACCCTTAGCTTAGCTTAGCGTAGCCTAGCTTTGCCCCATGTGATGTAAGAAGGGGCATCAAATCAGAATTGTTTGTTGAATCACATGAGTGCAGAGCAAGCCAGCCCACACCAAACTGACTGAGTGGAGACCCAAATACATACACACAAGTACTGAAAAAGTTGAGTTTTTCATAATTTGGCCCCTTGAAGAAAAAGTGAAGAAAAATTAGCTGGTTTCAGCTTCTCAAATGTCATGATTTATTGCTTTTCTTTGTCAAACTGTCAAACATGATAACCTACCGTTCATACACCTAGGTTACATGTAAGGCTGCATTCACCACCAAATCCGGCAATGCGGCACCTTCCTGCAGGTTTGTGAGGAGGTGTGGGTGTGTTTATTTCTGCTTTAGAACGTAACAGCTGTGAAACAATCAGAAAATGTTTTTTTCTCTCAGATTCACCGCTTTGTTCTCGCTTTACCACTGCTCTCTCTCTTCATTCACTCGCTAGCTCACTCGACCACCGCTACCTTCTCTCTCTCTCATGCTCTCAGCTCCATCGTGCTCTTTCTTGTTTTCTCATGTATTTTTTAAAATGAGTTGGGAAGCCAACAACAAGTCTAACTTTACTTTTAACGTAATCAAATGATGAGTCCTCCCCACGTACTAGTGACGTCGTAAATCATTTCGTCTGCTTTCTGACCCGGTTGCAGGCATTTAGAATGACTATATAGAAATAGCCAATCTTCTTGCTGATGGTCTCGTTTTCTTATGTAGGTCATATAGAGGCATCGGAGGCATCATGAGACTGTTTCATAATCAGTTAAAAGTTCCTTGTAGTAACTTTAACTGGTAGACAATGCAACATGTGACGAGGCCAGAGAGGTTGGGAACCACTGCTATAGAGGACAGTAAAGGCCATGAGTTACCAATTTAATATACACCTTTGCAATCTAATACAACCCAGCAGCAACAAATCCTGTCTGTGTGAAGCTTCTAATGTTCAGTTTGTGTTGACACTGTTGGCTCAGTTCTCTGTTCAGATGGTGTTGTATTAGACTGCATATATTTAAAGGTACACATATATTAAGATTATTATTATTTCGTCTTCCTGGAACAGGACTTTCGTCTTTCCCGAAGTTGTATCCATTTGATTCACTTCTAGCACTTTATATGCGTTCGCACTGACTCCACACTTTGCACCCTCTCTGAATGTTAGTTGAATTCTAACTAACTCCTCACTACACACACGCACACACATACACACACAACCTTTGCTGATGTCAGCTCATTTGCAGGGTCTACCCAGTTGGCCATGAAACTGTGATGATAATTGTGGCAAGCTGCCGATACACAGAGAGTGAAACACACACACACACACACACACACACACACACACACACACACACACACACACACACACACACACACGTGCACACTCGCACACACACACACACACATTCATTTCTTGGGTTCAAACTGTTGGCCATGCTAATAGCCGTAGCTGCCAAAAGATATGGGTAGAGTATACACACCCATGCACACACGTCTATGTGTATGTGTATGTTTGCTATAGACTGCTGTATGAGGAGAAAGTGTGAAAATCTGTCCAAGGTTTGGCTGAGAGAAATTTTGTACAATGTGCCTTTTTAAATAATGTACAGAGAAACAAATGAGCAAATAAATTCAACTGAATTAGTTTATCATCTTTATACAAATGATCATGATTGTTATTATCATTGCTAGAATTATTTTAGTATGATATAATGGAATATATTATTATAGTCACAGCAGCAGTATGGTGCAGTCATACAGTATTGGCTTTGTACTTCAGTACATGGGAGTAGATTCACTATGAGGTTAATGTGCTGACTTTCACTTTGAAGGATGTGAAATTTACTGTCAACCTTGTAATTAAAGCCAAAAGCTTTAACCTCATAGTCACTATTTCATTTCTAATCCAGTGTGCAGGAGTACAGAACCCTTCTGACTGCACTGTAGTAATAAGTATTAATAAGTATTGCCAAACTAATCAATCAAGCAGTTGAAACACAAAGCAGACATGCATTAAATGTGGACGTATTTGCTTCTGTGTGTTTCTCTGGATGTATACATCGGCCTCCAGTATTCAGACAGAAAAAGTGTCCTGATAAAAACAGGACTAGGCAAGCCTATTTTAGCTGGCGATGGACAATGCAGCCTGATCGTAAGTCAGGCTCCATCAGCGACCAAGTGACCAGAAGTAGAACACCATGCCACTTTCACATATGCTGTGAGCACTGTGCAGTCAGAGAATGTTTCAGTCAGGCTGCTATGCGGTCGGCTGCTCTCTCTCACTCACTGAACACAGTGGAACCGAAGCCACAGCCAGCAGGAGGACTGCAGGATTTAAGACTCTCTTTTAGAGAAAGTAGCTAATGTCTGCCCAAGATGTTGATTTTTCTACCTGTCACTTAAAAAAACAAACAAGTTTGAACTACATAATATAATAATACTTAATACAAATACATAAAGTAAGTTGATGCATATATGTGTGTGTGTGTGTGTGTGTGTGTGTATATACATATATATTCATCAACATATAGTTCAATCACTTAAGAAACAAAACAGCGAAAAGGAAAAAAAGATCACAATTCTGGAGAATCGAGATTAATGATCTTATCGTCAACGGCCTGAAGACCAGACATCAGTCCTACGCCGGGGTGACTGTGGCCTTCAAAGGTACTACCGCCGGGCATGGGGTCGATGCTTGCGAGTCTTAAGGAGAACCGCTGGAGCGACAAGTGGTTGGCTTCTTGGGCAGCAAGCATGGGCATTTCTGTTGACAGCAGTGACATCAAAGCTTGTCACACCCTGACCAACAAAAACAAAAGCGCAACACCAGCTATAATCATCTGCCTCACCAACACAATTCTATCTATCTGGCAAATCTATCTAGAATAGCACATTTATTTAGTTAGGTAAAACTGCATTTAAATATGTATACATTGTAAATACATTTATACAGAATAGTATAAATTCCTAACACACAGACACATTTAGCTGGGTCTTTGAGTCTTTTTCCAGACTCTTTCTTAAGGCATCTCATCATACTGTGTTTAGCGACATCTCCCTTCTGTAGTGCCCATGAGCAACACAGCAGCAGCAGCAGCAGCACACAAACTGGCAAGTGTTTCACTACTTGTCTAGACACAGATACCAGTCTGTGTGATCTCTGCAGAAACTCTCCTCGTAGTTATTAATGTTTCATTGCATCACAAACAGCTACTTAATTGAAATTTTCTGCTGACTATGCAGAAACACAGAAAAATGAAGAGTAGAATTATAGAATTGGCAAAATGTGTGTGATGTGTGTGTGTACCTATACAAGGGTGTTTGTTATACTGTTTGTATGTACTGTATACTGTTGCCAGTCTGCCAGCAGTGTGTGTGACTGCATTACCATAAATTGATTTATGGAGTAGATGGCACGGTTTAATAAATAGAGAGGTGCTGTGAGGAGAGAGAGTCAATGATGATCTGACATATTAATTAGGAGGCAGTAGGGTTTATTGTCCTTGCAGAGTGTCACACTACACCACACCTATGAAACATCCAACACTGATGAAGATAAATGGAATCACATGTGGTTAAATTGTTGGAAGTCTGACTTATGGTCTTACTGAGAGACTGTTTCCAATTTCACAGTCACTGGCTGACAGTTATGTAGCAAGAACACTGTTCACTGACTTGCAACTAAAGGCTATTTACATTATTGATTAATCCATCGATTGTATTTTTTGAAGTTTTAAAGTTGAGTCTATAAAAACCCAAACAAAATCAATTCTCAATGACAAATCCTCACAGAAGCTGGGGCCAGCAAATGTTTGCTTAATAAACAATCAGTTAGTCGGCTACAGTTAGTGAGTGAATAGTTTCATAAAATATGTTTTGATTCATTTTCTGATGATGGACTACTTGTTGTAGTTCTACAGAAACTTTGGAGCATGTTTCAAATAATGAAAGTTACATCATGTAGCTTTAATTCACATAGAATACCATTCAAATGCTGTAAATGTTCTTGTTGTGCCATTGCATGAGCTTCAAACTCTACAATGAGTTTATTTGAATTTTTCATAATTTTGTAACATGGACTACGAACTATATTTGGTGTGACATATACAAAACCATACATATAGGGAACTAGCAGGCCTCTTCCATTTTCTTACTACTTACTTACTTACTTGATGTTAGTGATTTCACAGGACACTGACTTTTCCCCTGGCTAGACCCCATCCTTCTATAACTCTTATCAATCCGATAACAGTTGATGATAACAATCCTATTGTGCAAATAAGAACATTTCCAAACTGAATTGACTGATAAGTTTATAACCAGTACTACTATGTTAACAACAACAACAAAAAAACCTAAAGCTATTTTTTTGCTATTCTTTAAGAAGTATTAAACTATACTACTCACCCTTAAAGGCTGTAATGGTCATTACATCTCACATATAAATGTTAGAACAAACAACATGCTGATGAATTTAGTAAGGCTTAAAGATCCCTTCCAGACATGTTTTAAGAATACTCTACTTTGAATAATATTTTGTTTAATATGTTTTTTACACAAAAAGTACAATTACATTAAAAATGAAGTTACATCTCCCTCCCTCATTGAAAAATCCAGAATTCATGAATATGCAAATATTCAAAATGTTGGATAGAAGATGTCTCCTACTTACACAAAAAGTCCATCCTCAGTGTTTGTGTACTGGAGGCTTCAAGTTTCCACATCACACTTGTGTAAGTTGCATATTGGACCATAACTGGTTCAAGAGATGAATGTGAAAACAATCTAAGAAAACCACATGAGTGGAGGGGGACTTTAAGATCAGCCCTAATGGAAAGTAAAAACATTTTGAAGGAATCGTAATACCATCCAAATTACGTTTTCTGTCAACAAAATGAGAAAATGTTGTTAATTAAGATATTAAGCAATTATGATACTTAATATATGAATAAAATGTTCATTGATAACGTATGATTAGTTTTCTGCCAAAATATCAGATCTTGCAGTACAATATCTGCTAGTAGTAACTACAGCATCTTTTATGGCTGTGTTTAGACTCACTCATTCACTCAGCACTTGGTTAAGTGAAGAGAAAGATCATGGTCTTGGTTTAAGACAGAAAAAATATTATTATTAACATTTAACCAAAACCAAAGTGCTTTTGTTGCCTAAACCTGACCACAAGCAGGATGCAGGATGAAAATATTGCTCTCTGGCGTGCTTTCTTGGGTAAATACTGAAACAGTCAACACTGAAGTCAACTTGAAGCATACAAAGGGACACATTTATATTCTGCTTTAGTAGCCTAAATATAAACATCCCACATGTGGGATGCAGAACACAAACCCAGTCTCCCCCTTACATTTTCTATAAGCAGTTCACAAATATCACACTACCTAGAGAGGGGAAAAATGGAGAAAGAAAAAGCTGAATCATGGTGTATGAACATATCTTGTAGAGACAGGGCTGGACAGAGAGCAAAAAATAAAATAAATTCATCCTTTAGGGAGCATTTTCTCTTGTATTATAGATTTAATGACATCTTGCCAGTGGTTGTGGACACACAGAAAATTAGATGGACGTTCAGATTAACCAACTGACGGATATCAATACTGAGGCCTCTCATTGTAGCAACTATATGAACATGACTACCCATCATGCTTATCTGTGCAGGGTTGTGATGACAGGGTTCCCACTAACATCAAGATTACATAGCCTGTCAAATGCACAATGCTACTGAGATCCTTTTATATATTCATCCTGCAGTTCAGCAGCCTGTAGTGGTCTCAGTGGTGAAAGATGTTCACAAAGAAATAGACACACATAAGCATGTACAACACACCTCCTGTGGACATCCATTTAATGAAATGTGACTGTGCCTCTGTTGATTTTGTAGATGACTGTGTGCAGAATTGCTGACAACAATGATTAACAGCTGCTGAAACATGAGGATTGTATGTGTCTGTATTCTACTCTCCTCTCCCTCACTTCCAGGGTTCAGGTTTCCAGCAGTGGGAGGTGTGTGGGCTGTGAGTGATGGTAGTCTATTGATCTATCTCCCGTGTCTGCATAATGCACGATGGACACATACACTGCTGGTGTATGCGAGTGAGAAACAGATATAAGAAAAGATAAATGATCTTTCTCTACATATATGTGGGATTTTCTCTCTAAAATTGTAGACAGTTTGATACATTTTAATAAAATAAAAATTCTCTGGTAAAACCTAAAATGGCTTCAGAGGTTCCAGGTGTGAGGGAGCACTCATGCCTCAGTATGAGATCGTTATGTGTACTCCCACTAGCCTTTGGCTGGATGAGCTGTGAGTGCTGGCTTTGAGAGGCAGCTCAGGTTTGAAAGTGAAACTAAAATGAGAGCATTACAAGTGCTACTGCTCATAAAAACAGATATATGTATAGCCTGACAGCTTCAGTGATGACATTTCCCCCCATAAATACAGAGAGAATACTGTGACTTTGTTTGGATGATGTAACAGGATTGAGTGAGAAATTATATAAAGCAATTAAACTTTAATGGAGAAGCTATAGGACAGTGGGAATTAGAACCTTGGTAGAAGGGTTAGGGTAAAAAAACGCAGTGAATAATTGTCAGTACAATGTAATGTAAATCAATGGCAATTAATCAGGTAGTTTATAAATAACAGTTTGTAAATGTATTCAGTATACAATAAAAACCAACCTATAAGTTAATGTTTACTGGGATTTTTGGAAAGTCTGAAGTATAGATCATTAACAATAAAAAAAGAAAATGTGGATTATTTGGGGTTTTTTTCAATGGATTTAAAAAGGCTTGTGTTAAAAACTTCAAATCCGACTTCAATCCAAAAAATGACAAATCCATTCAAGAATGTAAAGTGTCTATAAGTGAGTTCCCCAGAAGTAAGAAACAGACTTTACGCTCTCTCACCAGTTGAACTGAGAAACATTTGTCTTCAGAGAAAATCATCTATCAGATACACAACAAGATCTTCCGTCCATCTCACATGTTGGATTATTTTCAAGATCATTACCACCATGGCAAGAGGAGAGAGCAGAGCCAGCAGGGTAAGATGTTCAAACCAGGACACACCCCTGCACTACTACACATGTTTTAATGGCTTCATATTATCTCTAAAGCTTAGACAAATACACTTTTTATCAGCACAGATGCAGTTAGTAATGAGATGAATTTATGAGATTACATTTCATACAAATTTACAATATAAGCCATAATTTAAAATCATCTCTCACTGTCAGTCAGATGAAAACATGGATACCTTTGAATATCTGGCTGGATAACTACCTCAGATTAATATGAATACATAAACAATAAATAGAGGATTTGTCAAATGGTTCTAGTATAAAATGTAACTGTGATATCTATTTCCTACCAGTATTAAGAGGAAAATAGAGCCATCAGTGATATGAAAATGTCTTCATGTATTTCTATGTTCATGTTGCACAGGACTATAATGGGGATGGAGGGCATGAGGAAGTACATGGAGGCTCAGAGGCAGGAAATGGAAGAAAGTTGAGAACTGCTGCAAAGATCATAGTCCTGAAGGAGAGGGAGTGCTAGAGAAGTGACAGCTGCTGGATGAAAGGAAGACCATGCAGAGAAAGCTCTCTGTCACTGAAGAAGAAAACAGGAAGTTAAAGAGTGACCCTCAGAAGGAAAGGAAGTCTCTTCAGCACCAGCTCACTGCTCAGGAGGAAAAATACCACTCATCCATGGTTGTCTGGCGGAAGAAGTTGAATGAAAATCGTGAGAAGGCAGCAGAGGAAATGAAAAAGAGAGATGAGAGCTCATCTCTGAGAGCTCTGATCAGCATGGAAGAGCATGGAAGAGAGCTGGCAGAAAAAAGTCAGCCAGCTTGAAGAGCTCCTCAGTGACAAAGACATCAGCAAGGCCAATGAAAAAAGACCAGCTTGCACCAACACTCACACTGACATCTTGGCCGTGGTGAAAGAAACACAAGAAAAGAGTTTCAGGAAGCAGCTCTCAGAGAAAGAAGGGAGCTTCAGAAAGGGGCTCTCGGGGAGAGAGTAGGGCATCAAGATGGCTCACAGAAGCCTCTCTCACACATAGTTCCCGATAAATTACTGGGATAACCTTTCAGGCAACGCTAGTGATTTTCACTATTCACACATGCAGCTACATTCAGGAACATTTCTGTTTTGCACCTTTTCACACATGCCATGGAAATGCTGGAATAGATGGAGCAAGGGATTGTCCAGCAGATGGCGGTAATGCAACACTTATGGATGCCAACTGACATAAAACTCAATAGAATAAAAGGGCGAAACTAGGCAGTCCTGATCAAATATGAATCAAGATTATGTTACTGCATTGCCGATTTCATAATATGAGAAAATTTGTGATGCGGCCGCCATGTTGAAAACAGATGAGCCAAAACCGCCCAACTCGCAATACATCACCCACATGTCAAGTCTTGTGATTGGTTCGCTCACTCCACGTGAAAGTGTTTTTCGTCAGAAAGATGTAACCCTTTACGTGCTTCTCCCTGGAATGTTACTGCTTTCATTCACAACACAGCTGTACCAGCATTTTCCCTGAAATCTTACTAGGTCTTGAAGTGGGAAATTGGCAGTACAGATTTCCCTGAATATCAGTTCCTGCTCCCGTTCACACAACCCCATGCAGGAAATGTTCGTGAACATTTCAGGGATAGACTGCATGTGTGAAATGGGCTAAAGAGAGAAGGGAGCTACATGAAGGAGCTCTCAGAGAGAAAGGAGAGCTTCCTTAAAGAGCTCTGACAGAGAAGAGAGTTTCAGGGAGGAACTCTGAAAAAGAAGAGAGCTGCTGAAAAGAGTTCTCCGATAAAGAGGAGATACTGAAGGAGTTCTGGAAGAGAGAACAGAAGTGGGGTAAGCAGCTCTTTGAGAAAGAGAGCTTTCAGAAGGAGCTCTCTGAAACAGTGAGAAAATCCAGAAAGGAGCTCTCTACACTGTGTGAGTTGGGAGAGGAGATCACAGCAGCACGAGAAAGAAAAGAGAGAGCTGGAGGAGACACTGTGGGCCAAAGACAAATTTGCTGGCTTAGCTTTTCTTTTTCATTTTAACAGATTTCAGATGACTTCAGAGCTTTGGAAGTGAACTCAAAATATGCTATCTCTTTCTTTTCAGGAGCTCATGATGGGAACAAATAAGATGAAGGAGAGCTTCTGGAGCTGGAGTCGCAATAAATAACAACAACAGCGGCAGCCTCCTCTTTCCCCAAACCCTTCCCCCACCTCACCAACCCCCTGCACCCTTCCTACCCCTACACTGACCCTTACCCTCCCTTGTCCCTTTTAAATGACGATGTAAAACTTTATGCTAAAATGCTTGCACGAAGGCTCCAGCCTTTTATGACCAAACATATTAACTGTGACCAGACGGGTTTCATTACAGCTATGCTGGCACTGGATAATCATAGAAGATTACTACACATAATACATGGTGCCTCCTCATCGTCCATCCTCCTACCTGCTTCACTAGACGCCATGAAAGCGTTTGACTGCTTGGAGTGGCAGTATCTTTGGTCACTGCTGGAGGTTATGGGTCTGGGGGCTTCTTTCATATGTATGGTCAGGATACTGTATGCTAACCTAACAGTTATGGTATTGACAAATAGGGGACAGGGATGTCATATAAGTCCGCTTCTTTTTGCTCTGTCTCTGGAACCTCTGGCTCAGACAATTCTCACAGCTAATGGTATCATCACCACTGATTACCATCAGTGGGATCAAATATTATTTATCCTTATATGCAGATGATATCCTGCTTTATGTGGGCAATGCTCAACTGTCTATACCTAACATTTTAACTATTTTCAAAAGCTTGGTGAGATATAGGGGTACAAAAATAAATTGGGCCTGCCTAACTCGCTTAGATCTTGTATATCTATTATTAAAATGAATGTGCTTCCCCAAATCAACTTTCTGAGTTACCATTTTACATTCTCTACCGCGGATATGTATGCATGCATATGCGTATGCAAGTAGGTACAAGTATATGTATTATTTTATTTTATTTTATTTTATTTGTTATTTATTTTTTGTATAGAGTAAGGTGTGGGTGAGCTGTGTGTAGGAGTATGTATGTATGTATGTCTTGATGTATGTCGAGGCATGTATTCTCACATGCAGTTATTATAATGACCCTGAGTGAGTACACTCCCTTTGGAACTGTCATTTTGTTGCTGAACTTTGCTTGCTGTTCCTCCCTCCCTATATTTGTTCTTCCCTCCATGTAGTTGTTGTAAACAGGTCACTAAAATTCAGTGACTGTGATAGTTATGAAGTTATGTTTTTTTAATTTCTCAGTGTTTTAAACTTCTCTCACATGCTGTCACACATCAAGCAAAATGAAGTAGGGCCCCAAAAGTCCCCTGTAACTGATAAATGATGACATGTGATATTATTAGACTGTTACTGATGCATCAATGTGTAAATAGCATTTTACTGTTGAAGAAGGTCCAGGTGGAGCCGGTCTGAGCTACTTTATATATTAGTTCAGTTGTGGCTCTGAAGCTGGAGTCAGGCCCCATCCAAAGGGCCACAAGATAAATTAATCTCAAGAGAGAAAAGAAGACAAAACAAAGTTCCGATACGCAAATCTGTATCTAAATTTTAAACTTTTCTCTGATCTTAGCTTTTTGTGAAATATTGAATCATAAACAGTATGTCACAGTTATTTAAATGAAATCATCTGAGAAGTTTAGAGGGGTAATTTCTCTTTGGTGGAAAAGCTAACAACTCATAGACATGTAAAACATGACAAGGAGCCACAACTACACTGATTTTATACAAGGGACACATCTACACACTGATTTTATACAAGAGACACAACTACACACTGATATTATACAAGAGACATAACTACACACTGATTTTACAAGAGGTCACACACCAAAAAGCTTCAGAGCCACTGATTTCATCTCTAATAATGCATTGTGTTTCATAAGGTTATTATATGTTTTATGATAAAACAAGTTAAATCTTAACTTAAAAAGTACAATATATTCCTCTTAATTGTAGTAGAGTAGAGGTGTAAAGTAGCATAAAATAGAAATACTCAAATAAAGTACCTCAAAATTGTACTGAAGCACAGTTCTTGAGTTAATGTTTTTAGTTACTTTAAATCACTGTTAATAACATCACCAATCATAACTCTGTGTTTCTGTCAGTGATGGAAATAATTTGATCATTTGAATAAAATGGTTACCACAGCAGCCATCCCCCTCCTATAATAAGATATGTTGTGATTTTATCTGGGAAGACAAGCCAAATTGGAGTAGTAATGAAAATTTATAGATAGAGCAAAAGGAGGCCTTGTCTTGTCTAAAATCTATAATTACTATATTGCTTTTAATGTAAGATATCCTTTGAAATGGACTTACAGCTATAATTTTAGGGACAGAGTATGGGAAAATATTGAACAAAAGGCATTTAATATGTTGAGATAAAGATGTGGCTTTGGTATAGTCCTTCCTGTAAGTCTATCAATAATCCTTTAATTAAGCTCTCTTGATCTATAGATAAAATAATTCAGAACTTTAAGATTGACCCAACTTTCCCATATGGAATAACTATAGATTTAAATTAAATGGCAAACCACTTAGAAACACAATGTAGAAATCTAAGGGTACAAAAACTTTACAAGATATGACAAGTCCAGAGGATAGTAAATGATGAACTTTGGCAGACACCCAAATATGATATGCTGGTAACAAAGATTTTGATATATTTTCAGATACTTAGGAGAAACTGTAACCATACCCGGGTTGACAGGAATTGAGGCCATTAGTGTGGTGCCACACTCTGGAGGGTGTGAATGTGCTCAGTAAATATCATTTATTCCTTGTGTACAGTTGGAAGATTTGGCTTGACTGAGTCACTTGAGGAAAATATAGCATCGCCTGACTGGATTTTTGTAGGTTGATACCGATATACAATTTTTAAGATCTGATAACAATGTATTGGCCAGTATTCCTTGTATTGTTTTGTTTTCTGTTTTTAACATAAATGCTTAACAATTATTATTTTAATGATTACTGTACATAGTGACCACGACCTGTAGTGAGCAGGACATTTTATAGTATAAAAATGAACTTTTTATCAGGATCTGATGTTCTGTAGATTTGCCAGCCAATCAGGAAGGACCATCTTCTAGACTTTATAAAGAATTCTAGAAGATCCCTTTTTTGTTGGGAGTGTTTGATGTTTTCAGTGTAATGGTTTCCTCCGTTAGTTCTTCAGCTCAGCCATATGTCTTCACTCCCACATAAAGATGTGGCTTACATAACAGCTGGTTGCACCTCCCTGCTTTAAACCTCCACATTTGAATGTGCACCAGTTAATCTGCATCTCTTACTTTTCTCTCCCTTCTCTCCTCATATCCAGATCTTTCTCCTAGTCCAGCTTAGTATGTGGCAGGCAGGGCTGCTCTGTTGTTGTAACTACAGAGATATTTGGGATTATGCCAGGAATGTCACTGGCCAGTCCTCTGTGTGTGTGTTTGCTTGATCACTGTATTACTGCTGTCAGAGAAATGTTGGCAGCAGTTGTATGGTTAAAGTCAAAGTCCTACAAATCCTGCTGGCAATCGTCTGATAGTGTGGTCATGCTGGGGTTCAGCTGGATGGGATATTGACAGAGCATGTGACAGTGTTGATTCAGTGGAAAATTAAATGTATGTGGCACATGACTTTGTTACCTTGATATTATTTTGAGTTCTGTAAAAACTAGAAGAAAAAGTCACACAATAACATCTTCTGTAACATACAAGGGACTTCCCACTCAGGAATGTAAAAGAAAAATTAAGAACTTTTTTTAGAAAGACTGATTACTTTTTCATTAATAGTGAACTACATGAGTACAGCTTGTTGCGTGGCATTATTTAAAAAAAAAACAACAAAAAAACAACAAACTGCCGTAAAGCAGGTCTGTGACCCCAAGTGGTAATTACAGGATGATGGAGACAACATAGTGTACCATAACAGAAGTAAAAGTACAGAAGAGCCATTAAGTTAAGGTCCTGACCCCGTAATGTCAGTTAAAAGGTGTTGCCACAGCTACAATAAGCTACTGGTCACACCAGACCAAGATAGGCTGTAGCAGCAAAACCCAGAAGTACATTGAACTAAGCAAGTGTACATTTTTTGACTATAAATTAATCCAGTCATTTGTAAGAGAGAGAATATTTATTTCTTCTTTCAAAAGTTACGTAGTCTTGCTTCTAGCCATCGTTGACCACTAGGGGGCAGGCAGACTACAAAATAATCTTATTAAGTTATTTCTGACATGTTAGCAAACGATTGCAGGCAGTGGCAGTGGCGGGGCAGTGCGGGGTTTCTCTGCACTTGTTTGCTTGAAAAGTTTGCCTACAGTTTTATGTAGGGGTGATGAGAGCTGTGAGACTCAAACATACAGTCTTTGTGGAACTGGAAAACCAAAATGAGCTAAAAGAGGAATATTGAGCTGCAGGGTGGGTTTGCTACCAAAGAACTGCCATTTGAAGGTGGGGAAAAAACACATTTTTGTAAGGAGCTGTTCATATTTACGTAAGTACACATGAACAGTAAGTACATAATACAGTTTCAGTTAGGTTTTTTTTGTGCTTTTATTTTTATTTCACCCCTAGTTTTAGATTTTAGTTTAGTTTTAACTATAATCATGTTATTCAAGCAGCAGATCTACTTCACACTAGTTGGCATGCACACATTTTGTGTCAGTGTGAGAGAAAGAGGGAGCATACAGGTTACTTGTTACTGTTGGCATCTGGTGGTAGCTAGCTTGCTAATTCACTAAAGCAAGACTTGAAGGCTGTAGATATAAGAAGCTTTTTCCAAAAGAAAAAGGATGAAGGCAACAAGGTGCAGGCGAGGATAGAGAAGGTGCAGGAAGAGTTCTCTCCTGTTGCTGTAGCAGCAGATGAGTCAGGATGTGAGAGAGCCACTGCCTCATCTACAAGCTCAGGTTGGTGAAAGAGAGGGCACTTTAGCTAGCTAGCTAGCCTAGCTCAGTGGTTCTCAAACATTTTTGTCACATGGCACACCATTTATGAATTTGTATTTGTAATGTATTTCCAAGTCACACCTTTAAATATGATCATAGCTATGGAAATCATCATAAATAAGACTAATTCCAAGGCACACCAGTGTGCGACAATACACGGTTTGAGAACCACTGGTCTAGCTAGCCTGCGCTCACTGTGATGGAATAGTGCATTAATGGTTTGCTTGGTATTGATATTGGTTGGTGTGTTCAAATAACTGGTCAAGTCTATGTATAAAATAAATTGATAAATAATGTGTTTATTTCAATTTGGTTAGATTTTAGAGACCAAGGTTGGTCAATTTTCAAAATTGAACAAATCATTGGCAACATACAATTTAGAACATGACTGCTTCATCAACATCAAGGCTCTTTTTTTTCTTAGGGTTTTACTCATGCTGCTGAAAATAAAAATAATAACAAAGTTGAATGAGAACTCAGATTGCACTCATTTTGTTTATTTTGATTACATGTTGTAAAAGCCAGCCTACGCACCTGACCAGAACCTTTTCAAGCACAGTGTCTCACATCTTATATTCATTTTACTCTGAAGTAACTTGAAAATGGTGCAATTATTGGGTGAAAATCTAAAGATTCCTGGGCTGGGCAAAGCCCACAATGTTTCAGGATCCTAACGACGCCTCTGCTACAGGCTAACATTGTCTGACTCTTATACATGAACGAATCTGCAAGCCCCCAAGCCTCAGGCAATGTTCAATATTCTTCGATATACAGCAGCAGGTCAGCATGTATGGGATGTGTCGAGGGCAATGTCTGCACAAGAGCTGGTATCAGTAGCAGTAAGGTTTTCAGTACGGACTGGTCTCAGCACAGCAGCGAGACGAGCGCATACAGCTACGGTAACACCTGAGGGACAAACATGTCAGTCAGTCACCAACTGCACTTCTTAAAGTAGCTAAACATTGTAACACAGCACTCAAGTATGTTTTTAACACCGTTTAAGGTTGTAATGCTTGTATTTTTTTCTCTGGCAGCTCGTCTGGTGACATATAAAACAATGTGTGAGAAAGCGAGGGCTTCTGTTACTGTCGTATATATGCAAGTATGTGACTACTTCCTGGAGGCAGTATGTACCAGTACCAACCTGATACGTATCAAACCTGCAAATGAATCAGCACTTTGTGTTCATTTGTTCATTTTATGCCAGTACTAATATGTTCATCTCTAATGTGCATCACGAACAAACATCCATAAATCTTCTTAGGAATTAGAAAAAAATATGTTCTTTATAAGTCCAGAACTTGTCTGAGAATCATCACATTTTAAAGTTTTCTTCAGTATCAAAGTAATGCGGTGATGGTTGGTATATCCATGGGTACATTGCAAACAGAAACTGATTATAGCCAATTCAGCATACTTTTAATGGTGCTGATTTGCCAAAATGTAAACAGATATAAAATATAAATATAGATACTATAGATTAAAAAATGAGGCTCACAGTGTCACACTTTGAAAACCTCTACCATAAGATAACCAATCACTCAGCAACAGTATGAGAGCATAGGACAGATATTCATCTATCTACACGCACACATGCATACACTCAGACCTACCCACAGTACCAGTTTGTACTGGAGCTGGAACTGATTTTTTTTGCCTTTATGTTGTGGCATTGATGGCTGAACCAGAGAGCATAACCTATTAACATGTCACAGCAAAAGATTATCAGGGAAAACAGAATTACCAGGGAAGTGCTTGGTAAGAAGCAGATAGTTCTCCTCTGCCTTGCCACATGCTTCCTTATATAGCCACAAAATGACAAATGGGGAAACATTCTCACGCAAATACATAACTCAGCGACAACATAGTCCTTGTCCCTGATACCCGGTACATGACCTTGGGTTGAAGGCTTGAAGAAACAACATCCAACACATCACAGCTGGTGAGTGTGAGGAGCTGAAGTAGATTTCACAATGTCTTTTTCAGTGACAAGGTTAAATTTCTAAGAGTAATATGAAATGAGGGGCATCACTACTAGACTATGGGAGAAGGGCACCTTCATGCTAACATCAGACACAACAGGTTGATAGAACACAGGTGCACAAGCAACACTCCAATGCCTTGTCTCAGTCCAAGGCCAGAAGAACCACTGGGCTCTGCAGCTCAGTGAGCAGAGCAGCAGCAGAAGTCAATACCCTGACATCCTCCAAAATCAGTTCCTTTCAGTGAGATCCAGGAACAGGGAATGATGAGATCATCTCCAGGTTAGAGTGATCAGGCTAAACTGGCTTCTGACCAACAATATTCCCCTTAGTAGTTCAGTTGAACATGGCCACATTTGCTCTTGTATTGTGAGAACTACATCAAATAATCAACTTACTCTGTATGTTTATTATGACTAAATCATTTATCTGACTAGGTACTGGTATTAACATTATCTAGATCATGACATGTGACATATTTTCATTATGTCAATTACGCTGCATTGTGATTGGATCGTAATATGCAAATTAGCTATCCAAGTCCAAGTATCTTCATTGTTGTTATAAAAAACAATGAAACAGCGAAGCATCTCCCTGAGCCACATAGTGCAAAATATAAAAGTGGTAACAGAATAGAATAGAATAGAATGAAATAGTTACTAAGAAGATAGTCAACACTTATTTACTCAGTAAAATGATAATGGGCTGGGGAGTTTTGTTTAGCAATCTGACTGCTTGGGGGAAAAAACTCCTCATCATTTTGGTTATCCTTGCTTGGATAGACCTGTATCCTCTTCCTGAGGGCAGGTGGTCAAACAAGTGATGAGCCGGATGTGATTGGTTTCTGATGATGCTGTGACATCGGCATAGGCAGCGGGAGGTGTAGATGGTGGTGATATCTAATTTTCCCAGTCGTCTTTATTACTCCCTGAAGAGCTTGTTGCTCCGCCTCCGTGCAACTGGTGAACCACACTGACACACAGTATGTCAGCACACTGTCAATGGCACAGTGGTAGAAATTCACCAGAAGCTTCAGTTTTCTCAGGCAAAAGAGGCGCTGTTGAGCTTTCCCAATCACTGAGACAGTATTGGTGCCCCAGGACAGTTCCTCAGTCACTGTTAGGCCCAGGAACTTGAAGTTGGTGACCTTCTCCATTGCCTCACCATTTATGTAGAGTGGGTTGTGGTTGTGTTGTCCTGACCTACAAAAGTCCATGATCTTCCTTGGTTTTCTTGATGCTTGATGTTCAGAGCCAGGTTGTGACTGTTACACCATACTGCCAGCTTTCGTACTTCACTCCTATACAGACTCATCATTGTTTGAGATGAGGTTGAGCACTGTGGTGTCATATCCAAATTTAATTATGGAGTAAGACGGATAGGAGGAGAAGCAGTCATGTGTAAAAAGGGTGTAAAGTAGTGGGCTAAGCACACATCCCTGTGGAGCACCAGTGCTTAGGGATAAAGTGGATGATACATGCTTGCTGAGTCTGACAGACAGTGTACGGTTTGTTAAGAAGTTGCATAATGAGGTATTAAGTCCCAGATCCTGTAATTTGGTAATGAGTTTGTTGGGCAGGATTGTATTAAAAGCAGAGCTACAATTGAAGAAGAGCATTCTTACATACAGTACTGTGCAAAAATTTTAGGCACTTTAGATGTTTAAATTCTTATCCATCATGAAATGCCATCAGAGAGGCATCTGATCACTTCCGAATTTATTCTGCAGCATGACATCAACCCCTACATACAGCCAGAGTCATAAAGAACTATTTGCAGTGACAAGAGGCCTGATCTCAACACCATCGAGTCTGTCTGTGATTACATGAAGATAGAACCTAGTCACCTAAATCCACAGAAGAACAGAAACTTGTTCCCCAAGATGCTTGGAACAACCAACCTGCCAAGAACCTTGAAATATTGTGCACAAGCGTACCGAGGAGAACTGGTTTCATTTTTAAAGTGTTATTACATCAAATACTGAACTTTGTTTGAAGCTAAGTGATAAATAAAAACTATACATATCTTATTTTTGAAAGCATCCTCACTTTAATTTTGGTGCCTAAAACTTTTGCACAGTACTGTATGTGTTCTTATGCTCCAGGTCTTCCAACACAGTATGAAACACAATAGCAACTGCATCTGTTCTCCCTGTAGGCAAACTGGTGCTGGTTGAAAGAGGCTAGTATGATGCTTGTGATGTGCTTCATGACGAGTCTCTCTAGACACCATGCAGGGCTTACGAACTTATCAACAAACATGTTGCATCCTAGGTCAAAGGAAGCAATTCCATGAATGGACATCATTCATTTCTTAATCAATTTTAGCTAATGCTACCTCTTGTAGCTTTTGCCAGGCTTGCTTAAAGGGGCTGATACACTCCATCATATGTGCTTTTTAGATGGTCAAATAGCTTGGCAAACACCGTCCCCCCACACCTTTCCAAGGTCAAATTAGAGAGAATGTGCAGGTCCATTTTTGTAACTTTCTTTACATAGAAATAATGTAAACTTATATTACTTTTACCATTTATTGTTACTGAAGAAAATTTGTGAAAATCATTTGTCATCCGCATTTCGGGTGATGTCACCCAGCCATACATTGTATGTTGTGCTGATCCAAAAAATGCCCTGACTTAATTGTCAAATCAGATAAATGGTATTTTTACTAAACAGCCTTGTAAATAGACTAAACACATTTGAATGAATGTAAAATTAAAATAAGTATCTTTAAGTGAAAAACAGCTTTTTTCTGTGTATAGCATTAGAGTGAAGTGTCTCCCCCTCTGTTTTCCTCTTCCCTCTGCTTTTCTCAGATTACATCATCATTGACGCTTCCCCTCCTCCACACTCACTCTCTCACTCTCTCTCTCTGTGCCAAGCTTTTAAACCCTCCTCCGCTGACCTGCCCACTGTCAGCGTGCATGTGTGTGTGTGTGTGTGTCTTCCAAATCCCTTTTGCTGTATAACACTGGTTACTTGGAATACAACTCTTTCACATACATGCAAATACAGACACACACACACACACAGTACTACAGTGACGCATAAAGGATGTTGATGGCAAAGACATGCAAACAGACAGGGATGCACATTTTGTCTATATCTAAATATTCGAGCAATCTAATTTAATAATCTTGTTGGTGAAGGGCTTAAGAGTGGCTCAGACCATATCTTGTGTCACTCCACAGCTGTGATATGGTAGAATTAGCAGGCAACATTAAAACATCAGCTGTCTTTCATCAAAGTAGTCTTAATACATAGGGTCACTAATAGTCACTGACTATGTTTGATCCTTGATATTTAACAAATAGTTAAACATTAGTTAAGCCACCTAGCGGCCGGCGGACCTGTCACTCAAAGCAGCCATGTCCTTCATTATGCATAACTTTACAGCTTAATAAAATTTAAACGGGTGAGTTATAAAAAAATTCACCCCCCGTACAGTTGTCATGAAAGGGGAAATTAGTTATATAATACATTATACATTTTTTGTACCAGGCTGTAAACATGTTTATTTCTGCCGTAAATTTGGACATTTTAACATGGGGGTCTATGCGGAATGACTCGCTTTTGGAGCCAGCCTCAAGTGGCCATTCAAGGAACTGCAGTTTTTGACACTTCCGCATTGGCCTGATTTTATAGCCCCAGAGGTTGCTGCTTGGTTAAGCACAGAGCTGGAGACAGGATGTGGTTAGCCTAGCTTAGCATAAAGACAGTTGACAGCATAAGCTAGGCTAAACATGTCCTGTCTCCCGGAGTCTATTTCTTAAATTAAAATCTATCCACTCATTAGTCTCAGTCATTGAGCACAGGTTTTGGTTTTGGTCTGTGTATAGGCATGATAGTACCAAACCTGGCAACCTCACAGCAATGTGACGACAAGACCTCTGGGTGCTGGGCACAGTCACTGCACCGGGCTGTTGTTGACATAAAATATTGTTTGAGCCTTACTGTTTGTATACTGATAAAACAAAAAAGAGATTCAACATGCTAACTAGTGAGTTTTGAACCTCAGAGCCTGTTTTACCTTGCTTCTAGTATTTAAGCTAAGCTAGGCTAACCACATCCTGACTCCGCTCTGCACTTACAGGATAGGTGTGATGATATTCTAGTTTTTTCTTACCATCAACAAACTCCATGTGCAGAGCCAAACCAACAATGAACTCATTTACTAAAAAGTATTGTATCAAAGCCTAATACATCTTATTCCTCTGTGCCATAGAGCTCCATTGTTGCTCAAAAACTATAAAAAACACATTAGTGAGCCACACTGTTACACTGGGTGACATGTTCCTTCATTACCATAAAGACTCAATCCCACACACACCGTCCTGCTGCCAGAAATACTCACTAGAGCATTAAATGTGGATTCATCCGCCAATGGAAATAGTCCTAAACAAATGCACTATTTCCCCCTGTTTGAGTAACATTTGTTAAAAACTACAGTGACCAGCTGTTTCAGGAAATTACTGAGCCTTTTAAAAAATAAAACCACCTTGGAGTTGAGAGCCACGGAAAGGGTAGGAAAGTCAAAGTGTTGGGAGATGGACTGACACATTGTTGGTTTGGTCTTTTTGTGGGACTTGCTGACAATAAGAAAAACAGAATAATGTGAGCTTTATCTTTTAACACATGAAAATAATTTAAGATTTATTATTTTAATCTCTTGCAACCTGCATTTTCTGAACCTGCATTTCTGCTTAAATAGTGCCTCAATTCACATTAACTTTTCATTGAAACATCAAATGTCTTTTTATACCCTTTTCCCACATTGAGCCTGATGTATGTGGTATCCTTGGAAACCTGTGATTTTCACTGGGCGTTAAAATGAAAATCTATGGACTCAGTGGATGGGATTAAAAACGTTAACAGCGTTTTTCACTTTGGCAATATTTTAACCGCTCACTCTAAACCTCTCTCTCTGTCCTTTGTTTCAGAGTAGGATTAATCCTTGTTGTGGTGTCTTCTCCTGATCCCACTTGTCTACCTTTGGATTACAAACAGGCCTCTCTCTCTCTCTCTTTTCCTGTCTGCCTGTCTCTCTTTCTGTCTGTCTCTCTCTTTTGCCTCCTCTCCTGCTCTGTGTTTCAGGAAGGTCATATTTAATGTTTCCACTGACTGCTACTGTTGAATAAGCTGTTGTGTAAGATAGTATGTATTCATCTCAGCTACTGTGCTTCTGTGCTGCTTTTGAGTGCAGTCCTGATGAGAACTGACCATGCAATCTAATGGACTTTTGTGCATGTCTGTGCACATTTATTAAAAAAAAAAAAAAAAAATCAGGTTGTTTTTATGCTTGCGCACACATTTGTGTATGAGTGTGTGTGTGTGACTGTGTAGACTATAGAAGACATGCTAATTTATGTCAGTCTATTTCTGTGTGTGTGGGAGGAGGGCAGATGCAGCCTGAGAGAGTGTTTTTCTCAAGCAAGGAAAGCCATTCTGTCGCTAAGGCTAACACACACACAGAGCACACACGCTGCACACAGACAAATATATTTAAAATACAAAAACATACAGTGTAACCCAAAACAGTCCATGCTTTGTGTTTTAAAATTTCATACATCTTTTCTAATTTTCGTCTCACTCTATATGTTATTTTACAGAAGATGGATGGAGAGTCCTTTAATTCACAGGCTGAATGATTTTTTCAGGGTATTTCTAAAGCACAGTTTTCTGATCTGCTCTCTTTTGCCATGTTTCTCTAACTTTGACATGTTAAGCCATTCCCCTCTTACAATGTTAATCTGTTGTTGATACAATGTCTAACACAGCTACTTAATAGTGAAGGACTTCCAACAACACTCTGCTTAATGTCACTGATCAAAATTTTTCCAGCTGAGTCCAGCTGTGTAAGGGGGCAGTACAGTAGAAATAACATTTAAATCATAAATAACATTACAACATAGACAGTACGATGCGGCCAATGAGGCGAGTCTACTCAATGTTAAGAAGCCTACCACATAACCACAATACCAGCAGCGGACCTCTGTTGCATGTCATTCCCTGTCTCTCTCTCTCCTCTATTCCTGTCATCTCTAAAAACTGTCACTGGTCAAGAAAGGTATAAAATGCCCTAAAATATATTAAAGTAGTGTTATAAATAGTTTTTATTTAGAAGTTAATGATTTTTTTTAGAATAGAAATGATCTCTTATGAAAGAATTACTGGGCAAACCCAAAAAATCTGAAAATGATCTGCCAATCTTTTGCTATACTGCCTCCAGCAATCATTCTGTCCCTGAAAACTCTTTTGTATAAATTTCAATTTAGGAATCACAAAATATTGTATAAAATACATAATCTAATCTAATCCATAGTCCAAAATCTGCCATCAGAACTCTTGAGTTGGTAGTCTGCGCCTGACTTTTCTATATATCATTCAACTCATTCTTTTTCACTTGAATAAATTGTTTTTAAATGCAATGAGAAACTAAATATTTTGAATTTATTTCAGAGGACTTGTTGTTCAATACAGTCTTTCTCTTAGTCAGCCTCTGGTGGTCATTAGAGGAAATACAGCTCTACATTCCTCTCACCAATCATCTCTGATGGTTACCCCTTCAGTTAAAGTGACTAGACTACACACTTGAACACACACATGCTACGAACCTGAAATGGCTCACAGCTACTGCTGTTGATTGTCTATCAGTCCTTTTTTCCCCCCCTTTCTTTTCCATTGATTCTCTGGGTCTCTCTATCATTTTCTCTCTCTCCATAGAAGGCTGGAATGCAAACTACTGCTGACAGACACCAGACCTCTTCATGTAGGGAACAATTTGCGTGTATGTGTGTGTGTGTGTGTCTGTGTGTGTCAGCCAGTATAAATATCACTAAGGCATGATTCCATTTAATGATAGCCGTAGTAGATATTTCAGCTACCTTCCAGTTCCTTGTGTGTGCATGTGGGTGTGGGCAGGAGGGATTGTATGTGCCAGACGCTATAAACGTCATTAAGACATTACACCAGTTTTCAACAAACCTTACATGGCTCTGTGTGTGTGTGAGAGTGTGTGTGTGTGTGTCTCTAATGGTATTCCCTCAGCCCACACGTCTAGATAATTAAGCAGAACCACAGTGACTGATGAGTTCCCGAGGCAGCTTATGACAACTGCAATGTTCCCCAATTGGAGCTTTAGTAATTTAGTTATTTCAGCTTCATCAGTAAAAATACACTGTGCTTGTGTGGCATAGTAGCCAGAAGCCCGCCCATCCCTGCTCTTCACCACTATCGTCCAGCTGCAGCCTGGAAGAAGAACCACTGCAACAGACAGTCCGTTCCAATTGTCCCCCTGGGAGAGACCATCCGCTCTGGCCATTTCCAGGCACACTGAGTCAGAGCCCTCATAAATGATGAAACGAAGGAAGCTCTCATTCATCGTGACGTATGTTGATTTACACGTACAGCTTTATGCAGGTTCAACCTACTTTATGACTGTATAAGGCATTATGACCCAGGCTAGCCTTTCCTGGAGTGCCCCCTTTGCATCTACTTTATGACAAAGGGTGTGCTCCACAACTTGAGCAGCACACTGCCAGTTTGTGCCAGTCGGGCATACTTTCCACTCCCTTTCAGTTTGGCACAGGAAACGACTGCTTATCAATCAATCGAATGACAGGAATGAATATACATGCATTAGACATTGAATATAATGTCAGGAAGCAAATGGACAAGGTGTTGGACTGTGACTGTGCCAACACTTAAAGCTCAAAAGATTAAATTAAAGGCTACACTAATGCTTGAGTTGCATATAGACAGTTTAACATGTATATAATTCTGCCCTTCCTTATAGTTCCCTATTTCTAGTTAAACTGTACAACTCATACAACCATAGAATCTACATTACCAACTGCTGTTTGATTATCAGCTAATAGGGATTCTCTGTCACACATACCACCTCGTCTGCTCCGTTTAAAGGTGCACTATGGAGTTTTTGTCCATTAGTAGCGCTACAGTGCAATATTTTTATGTGCATCTTGAGGATGCAAATACTTGTTCGCTTGAGCAGGTGACGTAATACTTAACATCTCAATGTAGCAATGTACAAGAAGGGAAAAGACTGCTCACAAACAAACATGGATGTAAACAATACAGGATGTAAAATATTCAAAAAAATCATCTCTGCAGATGTTTTATTAGGAGGGGAATGCATTCAAGATATTTATTAAACGCACACTGCTTTTTTTTTAAGAAATTCAGAATGTAAACATACATTTTTTTGTTTATAAGGAAACTCTGCAGGGCACTTTTAAACAGGTCTTTGTAGATTTCCCCTTTCCGCAATATGAACTAGCTTTTCCTGCAAGCCAGGAGATATGGTGCGCTTGCACCTTGGTGGATTGCTATGATGATGGGGCATTTGCCAAGTGGTAAGAAGGAACGCTTCTCTGGAGAGGAAACGGATCTGCTCATGCATGAAGTGAAAGCGCACGATCCATAACGAGCACACTGGCCCCTGCTATTCCTGGACCCTCCTGTGGTCCAGATCCTGTTCATTAATTTGTTGCAAATTCCTTTTCATTTGTTTTTTGAAAAGGTTTATATTTAATGGATTAAAGAAGACAAATTAGTTGCCTGATGTTGCTTCCGTTAACAGTCAGTTACATTTGGGAAACATGAAATCATGCCTGACCTGCTTTTAATATAATGGCAGCTTTGTTTCTCTTTAAAATCGTTTTGTTCAGTCATGGAGTAACAGGTCAAATCAGCGGGGTTTTAATTGCTGAATGTATGGAAACCTGATCACTGTACTCTCAAAAATGTTACAGAATATTTGTTAAATATTGTTCAAAGATTAAACCATTAATTTTAATCATGTAAAAAAATCATCATACACAGTTGTCAGCTCTCTAAGGTTCTGATCCTGCTGCTGGCAGCAGATAGAAGCTGTCCAGAGTTCTTTCCTTCTTTAGTTTAATCATTGTTTTCACCTCATTTATTTCCTCATGTGTTCCTCATGTCTTCATGTATTGATGCAGCAGGAAAGTCGATCTGTGTCTCATCCGTTGTTGATATCTGTTTGCTGGGTCTTGACAGACACCCTCAACCTGAGGAGTCTGTTTAAATACCTACATGTTTTGCCACGATATGGTCAAATAATTATACAGTTTCATCATCATTACTGTGATTAGTTAGGCTAATTCTGATAAATATCATCATGAATAACCATTGTGACATGTATTTTTTTAAAATATGTTAATGTAGCCTACATAATAATAATCTTTCACATTGTAATCCTTTTATTTGTAATCTTTTGCATGTTTGTGTGTCTGTGTGTGTGTGTAACAAGCAGAGTGTACATGTGTTGTGCACCCGCCTATGTCATAGACTGTCTATGTAGGCGCATATTACTATCTTCATAATGTGCCGTTAAAATAATAGTGAAACACTGCGCCATTGACTTCACATCAGGTTTTTGTTGGTCTATAGCGCACTCGCTTTCTGCCGCCTCAAGATAGCAATGCACCAACAATGCGTCTGACCACACCTCATTTTAAGACCAACAAGCCCATGGACGCTCAGATGGATGCAAGTCCATTTGCTATTTAAACAACGTGGGCGCTGGACAGGAAAATGACAACTGCGTCTGTCTTAAAATAACAAAGACACTTGTGTCGCACTTGGCGCCGCTTTGCTATAGTCAAACAAGTAAAAGGTTGCAGTAAGATTCATTTGGGCCTCTCAAAATAGGTAGTGCTGGAAAGTTTGTGATATAGTGACTACTTAAAGGTCATGTGACACAGCTAAAAAGCCTCTAATCTCTGGTTCCCGTTGTCCCCTCAAAGAACAGCACTGTCGAGGCAGTTAGTAATTCAAACAGCTGTGTCAAAATTGATCTCAATGCAAAAGCACCATGCAAATTTCCTCCACCTCCACGAGTGATTCTGATGTTGGTGTGACTGAGCCTTTAATCTGTGTTTAAGAATGGGATTCAGTAGTGAACATGTTGCCAGATCAACAACCATTTCACAGTCACCTTGTCTGCATATTCTACTCTATGTTGTGAACATACATTGGGTATGTCCAGAAATTCTAATAATTTCACACACTAGACTGTGTAAAGATGCGCAGAGACAGACTAAAAATAAACTTTGCATACACACATATAGAAATACATATGGCAGCACACATATGCATAATGAATGTCCTGTTTGATATCATGATATACAGAATACACAGAAAGAAGTTTAAGATGGGACTTTTCAATCACATCTTTTTTTAGACAAGAACAAATGTCCATAAAAAGCCGTCATATGGTTGCTTTTTTTCCAAAACACACATACTGCTTGTCTTCAAATGCGATGGGAGCGCCGCAGTGAGTAGGCGAACCTCTGGTGAAACAAGGAGAAAAAAAAGAGAGAGAGAGTGTGAGAGTGTTTATGTCTGTGTTCTCATAATGAATGGGACTGATGGCTGACTGTGATTGCCCTCTGGTAGCTGCACACTTACAGACACATTTTTGTCATTTAGCCAGTCACAGTGAGTGAACAGGTGAAATTGCTCTCCACATCTTAATGTTGTACACTTCATTACTGTCCCACATCATCAATTAACAATTTAATTCAAACTTTGCTCAACCCTAGCATCCACCCCTTATGGACAGACAAATACTGCATACATACTTGCCTTGTTCATATTGTTGACTGGTATCAGTTAGCAAATCATTTGCATTTCAAATTTCTACACTGAGTAAAATATACTAGGATATTTGACTTTTTTTTAAAGAAAATAACAAATGTACTTTGAAAAGGCTCCAGATTGTTTTGGGCTGGTTGCAGCTGGTTGCTTCATGTGAGGAGTTTTCTAGTGTGCTAACATGAGCTAACATGAGAGGAACTTGGTTAGAGAGAAAATACTGACTAACAGTCGGACTCCGGCTGTTCATCTCCACTAATGTGATTGTCAACATCGTAGTTGGCTGTAGCTGGTAATTTTCAACAAGGTTTTTGTTGCTATGTGTTGTGTTAATGTTAGCTTACCCCTGGTCTGCATTTAGTAGGCTAGTTTTGTAGGATTTGAAAGTATTGTTGTCACCTGGCTCTACCCATATAGTTTTGTACTGCCCTTTTGCAGCCAGGCTAACAGATGAGCCAACTTTCATCACGTAGTGTTCTTACCAAAAACAAAATACAGTATTGGTCTTTTGTCCAAAGGACCTATACAACATTGGTCAAACAACATACAGCACTTAATGATAGAAGTTTATTATTGACCTTGGAAGCACTTTGGGCAGGTTGGTTGGGGATGGTGGTAACGTCTGTCCTGTCTCTGTTCAAATATCTGACAAAGACTCTCAGGTGTCAGATATGAATGGACTCCTTGACATGTCTGCAGCTGTCAGTGTCCAGCAGTATCTGTCCTGGTTGGGATGTCGGAATGGGATGGTCATGTAGGGCTGCAACTAATGATTATTTTCATTAGTTGAGTTTTCATTCATATCAATTATTAATTGATTACTAGTTTGTCAGAAAAGTGTGAAAAACATTGATCACTGTTTCCCAAAGCCCGAGGTGACGTCCTCAAATATTTTGTTTTGTCCCAACCAACAGTCCACAACCATAAGATGTTCAGCTTACCGTCATAGAGGACTTAGGAAACCAGAAAATATTCACATTTGAGAAGCTGGAATCAGAGACTTCGGACATTTTCTTCTTAAAAATGCCCCAAATGATCAATCGACTATCAAAATAGTTGGCAATTAATTAAGTAGTTGGCAGTTAATGGACTAATCGTTGCAGCTCTATTGTCATCATTGTCATCATCTACTCCTCTTACTGGAGTGCCCTCTGGACATGCTACACCTCCCTCTCTCTATCCTCCTCTTTATTGAGGGTCTTCTTTATAGGAGGGTCCTCACCTCTGATCTTTAGTGTTGTAAGTGGTGAATTAAAAATGAGATATTGGTATTTGGGAGTGGGTTTCCTGCACACTGTGGCTTTTATGCTTCCCTCAGCCTTCCCATGAGTACAAATGTCTAGGACCCTGCCACACAGAGTAGAACATCTTATCAGTGAGGAGGATGAAAGAAAGGTGGAGGTACAGCAGATCAGGGGAACTCCAGACCAACAGGTACAGAGGAGTGGTCAGACCAGGACAGAGACTTGACAGAGGTTGGGGTGGATGAGTGTACATACAAAATGCCTGGCTTCAACTGGAGACCACGGATCACTTCCTATGTCCAACCATGCTTGACACAGAGTATTACTTAAAATGATGTTAACAGAAACCCTTCAGACAGTCAAGTCTGAGAGGTTGCTGTAGTGTACCACACATTTGTGTAGCTTCTGATGAGATTTGAACACACATACAGTATGTATGAGTGGACAGACATTAGGCAGACAAACAAATGTATGCTGATTAGATCTCAGTAACACCAGGATTAGCTGATGTGACATGAGAGCAGACAGATTTTTAATTGATTGTAACACTCAGACATGTTGTAGTGTTACTGTCTGACTGACTGATAAGAAGCTTATCATGGGCACATGATAGCTTGGGACACACTGTGCCACAGACCAGGCTTGTGTGTTTGTGTGTGTGTGTATGTATGTGTGTGAGAAAGTGAGTGTGCATTGCTAGTTTGAGTTGTAATACCACTGTGTGCTTGTCTCTCTCAATCTAATTCCTGATTAAAATGCATGCATTGCAGTAAATGGGAACTGATATCTGTCTAATATAGTCTGAATAGGATTGCTTTTCTGTTTATTTGATGTTATCTGAAATGTCATCATGTTCATAGAAAATGTGAAATCGTTTAAACGAAGGCTGCAAAAACAAACCATAGTAAAACAGAAACGTAACACTGACCAATGCAGGAACAAAAGTTAAAATCCCATTTTATGATGGACGCCCAATAAAAAATGTATCATTTTAAGCTCTCTCTTTCTATATATATACATATATATTTACCATAACCACAATCTTTCACTATTAACCATGCTGTAGTTCCCATATACAGATATTGTAGAAAGAAAGAATTTAAAAAATATTGAACTGAATGTTACAGGTTTTGTCGATCGTAATCCAGGGTTTTGCAAAATCATCCAATTTCTACATTCTTGTCTGGTGTTAGGACCACAGATACATATTGGTGTTCCCTAAAAGGTATTGCAGTTAAACCATAATGGCAATTTAGAGTTTCCTCAAGCAGCACAAAAGGTGATAGCCTAGCATTGATAGTATACTACGAATAGATAGCACTGAATTAGCTTCAAAAAAGTCCATAACATAATATGACAATATCACAGCCAAATATTTTCAGTGGAAGTCAATAAACTGCTAGAAAAACACATAGATGACACTATTACAGATATATGATGTGTATATGTGTGTATGTGCATAAACATTTGTTGTGTTATTTACTGTAGTTTGGTGTAATAAACTACAGCTACAGCTGTACACCCCCCACTTCACCCCCCTGCCCCCAGCCAAAATTGAGACATCTGTTCCCCCTCTAACTCCTTCTTTTGGCTTATGTTGGTTGGTTTATGGAGTCGAGACATGTTGAAATGACAACATTTTGTCAATTTGCACACCATCTTCAGTATTTTCACAATGCATACACATCATTAATAAGATACATACATTGACATACAATATGAATGACAATGATCAAATGATGTGTTCACTGTATATATGTATATGTATGTATTTTGACTCCTCTTCAGAATGATAAGATGTAGTGTCACAGCCCATATGGCTAAACTGTTTGGCTGGTTGTGGAAATGTGTGTTTGTGACAGTTCTCTAGGAGGATGTGGTTGCTCTCCAGCGTTTTGGTGACTCTAGGTCGATGAGTGTGTTGATTTGTAACTATGTCTGTGTCTATGTGTTTAGGATGATGAGGTGGTCCTACAGTGCTCCGCCACAATCCAAAAGGAGCAACAGAAACTCTGCCTGGCTGCTGAAGGCTTTGGAAACAGACTGTGCTTCCTTGAATCCATCTCCAACTCCAAGGTACTGATACATGCTTTTATACTACTTTATTCCTTACGAATAACACAAAACCAGACAGGGGACAAATTAAAGGAAAAACACAAATAAATGAGTGGAGAAACATAAATGATTCAAATGCTTCCATAAAAGTAAGTCACTGAATGTGAAGGCTGTAGCATATGATTCAGATCACACTCATCAAACCAGTCACCAGATCTCAACCCAACTATACACCTTATAGCCAAAGATGTTTGGGGCTGTAAACATGGCATATGCAAGAACAGTTATATGATCTGATTTTATTAACTTGTGTGGACTTTTCAGTTCTAAACAGACAGCAAAGCGATATGCATAGAAATGTAATCATCATCATACCTCCAGCATGGCTGCCAGAGGGAAGGCAGCTGATATCCCTCTATTTTACACCAGTTCAACCTATGTGGCAGGATGGGAGTGGAACTAGAACTCGATGCATGACAAATTAAAGGAAAAATCAACATAAAATAATAAGTCTGCGGGAGGGATGAACAGCACTCTTCCAAAGATATTCCCTCATTTGGTGTTTTGATGATGATGGAGAATGCTGTTCATGCTTTATGGAATTTGTCCCAATTTGTCACAAGGGTGTACATCCCCTCATTGTTCCCTGCTCAATACTTTAAAGAAGGGAGATGTTAGACCCTAACAACAACAGGGCAACTGTGAATCCTCCATTCTGAATGAAAATAGAAGAAAAGAAAATATTGCTACCCTTTTTTTTGTAACACAGACTTTGGAGGCAATAACTGCAGTAAAGAGCTTTCTGTAACTCTGAATAAGGTTTTTACACTTCTCCACTGGTAGTTCGGCCCACTCTTCTTGAGCAACTCTGCTCCAGTTCTCTCAGGTTTGATGGGTCCCGTCTCCCAACTGCAAGTTTCAGCTGTTCACAGATGTTCAATGGGATTCAGATCAGGACTCACAGCACGCTACTTCAGAACGGTCCAACATTTTCTTCTCATCCACTCTTGGATGCTTTTTGATTTATGTTTGGGGTCATTATTCTGCTGGTACACCCATGACCTGCGACCAAGACACAGCTTTCTGACACTGGGCTGTATGTTTTTCTCCAAAACGCCTTGATCATCTTCTGATTTAATTGTGCCTCGCACAGATTCAAGGCACCCAGTGCCTGAGGCAGCAAAGCAACCCCAATACATCACTGAGCCTCCTCCATGTTTCACGGTAGGCATGGTGTTCTTTTCTTTGAAGGCTTCATTTTTTCTTCTGTAAACATAGGGTTGGTGTGATTTACCAAAAGGCTCTAATTTTGTTTCATCTGTCTAAAGCACATTCTCTTAGAAGGACTGTGGCTTGTCAACATGCATTTTGGCAAAGTCCAGTCTGGCTTTTTTGTGTCTCCCTCTTAGAAGTGGGGTCTTCATGGGTCTTCTACCACAGAGCCCATTTTCAATCAGACAGCGATGGATGTTGCAACTTGAAACTATTGTACCTTGAACCTGAAGATCAGCTTGGATCTGTATAGAAGTTTTCTTTGGTTCTTTCTCAACCATTCGAGCAATCCTTCTGTTCAATCTCAGGCCAATTTTCTTCTTGCGACCGCATCCAGAGATGCTGGCTACAGTTCCATGGGCCTTATACTTCTTAATAATATTGGCAACAGTGGTCACAGGAATATAAAGCTCTATGGAGATGATCTTGTAACCTTTTCGTTGACTACCTTGGCTATTACCTTTTTTCTAATGTCTTCAGACTTTTCTTCTGTTTTCCATGTTCAATGTGATGCACACAGTGACACAAAACAGCAGAGTGAGTCAATTTCTCCTTTTAAACTGGCTACATGAGTGATTTATAAAATTGAAAACACCTGTGATACTAATTAAAACACAATAGTCTGCTTAAAGTATCACTACGAATCAATTATTTCTCACAACTTCTAAAGTGTACCAATAATTTTATCCAGGCTATTTTAGAATGTCTTTATAGAGTAAGCATGAATTCAGTTATTTTCACACTGTTCAGGGTGAATGGTTCATTATTTTAATAAAATGCAAGGGTATCAATAATTTCGGCCATGTCTGTAAATGACACATTTGATACTGTATTTAACTTCAAACAATAAGCACATTGCAGTTCCCTTGAATGCTACCAAAAGGCTTATCATCAGAGATGTACTGTAGCTTAGTAATAATACTTGTTACATTCAATTAAACATGTGGCAGAACAAAAGTTTCAGCAACAAATCAGCTGTTTTGATCCTTTTATTACATAAACATAGTAAAGCAAGCCACCATCTGTTTGAAATGAAAGGTACATCCAGCTCACAGGTTATGTAAAGTCAGAAATCTGAATAGTTAAATGGATGAGATGTCCAGTATTTTTAGCATTTACCTCTTGTACATGTTCAACAAGATCTGAGGTGGGTTTGACAGAGTGGGAGGTTTGATTGTATCTGAAGCAATATGTTTCACAGCATACTCTGTAGCTTTCGAGATCAAGAATGATTCTTTTAAAATGTTGTTGTTGTTTTTTTTTCAAACAGCAGTAATCAATTCTATTCACGTCAAAACACTTAAGCTGTTCCAACACCACAAAGGCACATTACATTACATCAAAAAGTGCAAAAATGCATTTATTAATCTATACACAAGGTACACTGACCATTTCTTGCATTGCTGTTGTTTTTAAGGGTAATGGCCTCTGGAATAAAAGCAAACTTCCTTCTATGTGCTTTACATACAGACTATCAGCTTAAAGTAGTTATGGTGGACGTGGGGTCATTGATAATATGCAAGGGTATCATTTCCACTGGGGATTCACTTTTCAAAATTCTATGGAAGTCCACCTCACTTTTACAGTTTCAGTTTGATTCATTTACTAAAATCTCCCTGAAGAGTGTCCTCTCACTGTACAACCACCAAAGTCCAGATGGGAGAAACTTAATATGAGTGTCCTTGCTCCTCTTCTCCTGAGCAGTATTGAGCAACATACACACTACTCTATCCTCTTCGGTTGGAGGAAGACTGGAGACACTACTCAGGACTGAAACATTTCCTCCACCTCTTAAAATAATTGAATCTGCTGTTATTTAAAGATAACTCTCCTGAGAAGAACTAGAACTGATCATCAACCAAAGATAAAAGCAAAAGTTCTGCAGTGCTTTTCTTTGTGGTGAAGATGGAAAGAAAACATTATTTATTGAGTGTAAAGGTTCATTTTTAACATTTGAAATGCAGTTTGAAATTTTGTTACATCGAACGGAGCAGGTGGACCCAAATGCAGGAGACAGCAGGCAACAGAGCTGAAGAATTAATATTTATTTACCAACTGGGGAACAGGACTCAAGAGTACAGACAGGCAAAGCAAAAGAGAACAGATGATCCAACAAAGACTGAACTCAACAACAGGACTTTAATACAAACTGAAATAATGAGGGAATAGGGAACAGGTGACTAGACAGGAGAACAGGCAAGGAGCTGATTGGCTGGAGGGGAACAATGAGAGCAGGGCAGATGCAGGGCAGGTGTGGAGGGAAAAGCAGGGGAGCAGTAAAGGAGGCTTTGACCTAAAAGAATAACAGAATAAAGTTGACAGGACAGTGACAGGATCATGACAGTACCACCCCTGCCCCCCCCCCCCCCCCCCCCCCCCCCCCCCCTCTCAAGGGGCAGATTCCAGACAAGTCTCCAGGCTGATCAGGAAGGAGAAAGGGAGAGAGTAAACTGAGCACGGCAGGTGGAGGGGGTCCGGAGGCGGGATTGCTCGAGAGCTTGACCAGACGGCAGGACAGATGGGCGGAGCCGCTCTGGAGGGCGACCAGACGGCAGGACAGATAAGCGAGACCACTTGGGAGGTTGAACAGACAGGAATGACAGGACAGTGACAAATGGATAATGTAGATTTTTTTTGTCAAACATTTTTTTTACATAACATCAACAAGATTATTTAATCACAAGTTTGTGATATTGAACTTAACTGGACAGCTTGCTAATTGCCATAGCTAATGTCACATGTTTTCCGTTTAACCTTTTGTCAATATATATTTCCTCTGGATCATATTATGTGTTTTACTGCCTAGAGGGGCCTCCCAGGGTCAAAAATACTAACACTGTTATGTCATTTGCTTGGTGATCTAAGACGATCTAACCCTTCAGGGCAACCAGTCTGACATATTGTGTTTAAATCATACAGTATCAGAGGCTCCAAAAGAGAAGGCAGACATAGATAAAAGATAAAATGTAAAAGTTCGCACTGCAGGTTTTAATGTAGGAAACTAAACATGAAACTTAAAACATACATTTCTAACATGCAATAGATAAATACAGCTACAGTGTATTTCTCCTTTATTACACCACTGCTAAGTAGCTCCCAGAGGTCAGAAATGAAAGACTGCATTCAACAGCTCCTGGTGGAAAAGTACACCACCGTATGGATGACAGCAATTGACTTTCCTGTATAATAGTGTTCATTCAACATGTAAAAGTTAAGTCAACATCAATAAATCATCTAAATTGTGTTGGTGTTGTTGCAGAATGTGCCTCCAGATCTGTCCATCTGCACTTTTGTGTTGGAGCAGTCGCTGTCGGTACGAGCCCTTCAGGAGATGTTGGCTAATACTGAGGAGAAGGCTGAGGGGGTGAGTATGCAAAGCCACACACACACACACATACCAGGAAAGGGGAGATGAATGGATGTACAGTAGGCTGTTCTCACATCAGAGTTTTCTTCAAGTGAGGCTAGCAGGTTGAAACACCAACCTGCTGAGCCACACAAAGGAGAGGTTGTGAGACACAGACAGGCAGAAATAACAAGAGCATGCTTACTGAAGTATTGAACCTTGGTCTGAATTATCAACACTATTCCTTATGCCATATAGCTGTAGTCCTAAGGACTCCAAGAAACAGGCTGGGGATCAGTTTCCAGAAATCACTCACTTATAAACAGTTAAGAAGTTTGCTCATCTCTGAGCAACTGTTGTAATTTCCACTTACTGAGCTGCTGCCTACAGCTACAGTAGTACTGCAACTGTGTTTTCTTTGACTGTATTCAGGGCTAGAAACAATTTGTGTGACCAATGCTGAAAATTTGGAGTTGAAACATTTGAGTTTCAGTGTTTTAATATATTGAGTTTTTGAGCTTTTGAAATGTCTTTGTAAGGCAGCAATAGCAGAACTTGAACATGTTAAAGTAAGCTGTGAAGTTGTATCTGAAGTTGACGCACTGAAAGAAGTTGAAGTGGCAGTTAACACACAGAAGCTTGAATGGTGGTTCAAATGGAAATCTGGATAGTGCTGAAGTGTCAGTTTTACTGTAAGAGCTGAATGAAGATGAGGTGGCAGTTGGAGGATAAGCACTAAAAAGAGTTGTCTCCCGTCACTTTGACAGGCATTGTCCAAAAACTGTCCTGTTGCTTAGATTTTGTTGTTAAACTTCTATGGATCAATTGATTATATGCAGTATATGAAAAGAGGAAATAGTTGGAGTGGAAAGAACAGATGTTTTAAAATGTTTTTTTTTTTTTTTTAAGACAGGATATTGACAGAGCGCAAAAAAATAATAGTTAATGCCATTTAGTATAAGACCTGTGATTTTACTGTACAAAGTGGTGAATATCTTAATAATAAAAAATAATTTACTAAAAACAACACAGACTCACCACTAGAAAACAAAACAGAGCTAAAATCAGGTTTGTTTTCTGAGTTACTTATTTCATGACTCTAAATGACTTGTACTACAGAGCCGCAGAGCAGAGATCAAATAACCAATCAGCTTTGCTTCTCTACTTTGTGTAATTCCATCCACTCCTCACCCATCACTGGAGTTTTTGACCACTAATAGTGCTATAGAACAGTCTTTTTATGAGTGGGTCCCCGATTCGTTTGTATTGTGCACTTGCAGGAGGATGCAGGAGGAGGACGCAATACGATATTTCTTGCCAGTGGTTTCACACCGTTCCACTGACCTACAGGTGGCTGTAATGCACCAAGAAGCAAAGCAATACACCAGCAAAAGCTGTGAAGAAGAAGACTGAAAGCTAGTAAAGTAAAATGGGTGGAATCAATGCAGGATTCACACAACTTTGTTAGACCTCGAGGATACACAGAATGAGTTTTGGTGAGAAACACTGAATGTACACTGAAACTTTGTTTGGTTACAGTAAAACTCCACAGGCCACCTTTAAAATATTTTTTCTTATTGTAGTTGTAAGTAAGAAGCTGATTATGGTAGTAATGAAGGTAATCATTAAGGGGTAAACAGAAGAATTGAAATGATAAATGTCAGCCACAGGGTTGTTGATTTCACATCTGCACACTTAAAATGAGAACTCAGACTTTCAATAAAATCATTTTTGTCTGAATTGTTCCAGTGAACAGTATAAATCATGTGCAATTTAAAAGCTACACAGCCGCAGTGCAGATGTAATGTTGTTGTGGTGAGGGACGATCTAGCTTAATAGAGGTGGGAGTCATGTCAAAATTCATCATGACTTGCAGTTTTTTTTTTAATGAAGTAAGGGCAGGGTTATTAATTTCTTCTTTCTCACTGTCAGCAGGCATCAAGGCCAGAGCCATGATACACAGTGACACACTCACGCACATAAAACAGCACAAGCTGCTTATGCTGGCTTTAATTTATGGCTCTGTGCAGCAAGTTAACAATATACTATGTGTACCAACAGCATCATAAGCAAAATACATTTTTCACAGGTTGTGTAGTGGTGGAATCCAGGTGATAAAGTTACTCTACTGTCTTTGCTAACACAAAGATAGCTGTGAGAAGATTAAAGTTTGCTAGAGAATCAAACAATCTACGCAGGCACAACAGGCTACGCAGCTACGTAACAGGTGGCATGCTGGCACAACCAAATGTAACCATTTACAAGGTATTAAAATCATTTAAATGACATTTGCTTTATGTCACTGAGAGTTTAACTACATTTAAACATTGACAGAGATGGGATATCATGTGTCTATTGATTAAGATAGTGTTCTATTTGACACATCAGTGTGACAAAAAAAGCTTGCTCATGGTGAACTCTATAGATGAACAAGTATATGAAAGAAAGAAAGAAAGAGTCAGCTAAGTTAGCCATGTCTAACACATGCCTTATACCCCATTTACACTTGTTTTTTCAAGTGTCTTGTACCTGGATAAAATCCAGATGTGATTTAATCCACTATCATTTACTCATAGATACATAGATCATTCAGTGGTCAAAGTGATCAGGGATCAGGTAAATGCTGCAGAAGGTTACACTTTCTGTGTGACTGTATGTGGGGAGGTTTAATTTCAGTTTAATCTCACTGTAATTAATCTGTCAATATCAGACGGTCAAGAGGTCCCCGTGGCTACTTCCTGTGCTTAATGATGTAGTTACACAAGATTACGTATTCATCTCAGACAGACAGATGCATTTACATCTTTTTAATCTCCTCCTGAGGGCCTTTGGGCAATTGCATCTCAATCCATCCTCTTGGTTGCATCTTGCATGCAAGTGAAATAATGCTGATCAGATCGTTCGGCACTGCTGTCGGGCATAATGTTCACAGGTCACAGTGAAAATGAAAAGTGTAGAGGTGCACAATTGATTCAGTCAGTTAAGTCAGCATTAAGATTTTACTTCATTTCAGTGCCGACCCTTTGCAGCATCAATAAACCTGGGATGAATTTCTAAACTGAAGGAACTGAAGTGATAGCTTGTTAAACTTAACTTTACAGTGATGTCTTAACAGTACTGAAAACAAAAACGCCTTTCCCCTCTTTCCATAGAAGGTGTAGATTATACTGTTAAGCTGAATATCAGTGCAGAGAAAGTAGAGTAAAGAAATACTTTGCATTTTTGGGAAACCAGGACTCAGAAGAGAGGACTATTATCAATTCTGTGTACTTTCAGTACATGTAGGTCCAGGATGTGTTTAGCTTAATTTAGCATTCCCTCACTCTCAATGTAGTTAGCTTTTGGATTACTCAACATGTGCCCTGAGGAAAAAAAAGGTTTAACTTTCTAATAAACACATCTGCCAACCACAGAAAACTCAGATGACACCCAGTCTGTCAGAGGCTGATAAACTGAACAGAGCAGGCTGCTGCATTCTGAATACTCTTAAAGACTCAGAGGGATAAATGTTTAGCCTCTCATGAGCTTTTTTCAAGAATTAAATGGATTTAAACACAAAGAAGGAGTATCATATTGCTTACACACGTCCCTTCAAAAGTGTAAATTAATGTGAAGTAGTTTTATTTGATGGGCTGGATTATTTAGCATGAATGTACATAAAGTGGTGCCACTTGGGATAATTAAACATAAAAGATCAGCTGTTTTCCAGTAAGTGACTATAATTAAGCCTGAAAGGATAAGTCAGTTAATCATCAGTATATCCACAGAGGATTAATCAACAAATATTCAATTAATTGCTTCATTTTCTAAAGTCATGTAAAAATGCCAATCACTCTGTAGATCCAGCTTTTCAAATGTAAAGAATTCCAGCTTTTTTCTGTTGTATTTGTCTGGATTTGGAATGATGACCTGACAAAATATTCAATTTGAAGATGTTGGGTTCTGGTAAATTGTGACAGGACATTTTCCCCACTTTCTGATATTTAACTGATTACACAATTAATCAATTAATAATGAAAATAAGCATTAGTTGCAGCCTTAATACAATGAGACTTTAAAATAAAATAAAATGAAACCAGTTTAGCTATGTATGGTTAAAGGAATAGCGACATTTTGGGAAATGCTCTTATTTGCTTTCTCTCTAAAAATGAGACCAGAAGATCAATACCACTCTTATGTCTGGCTCATGACAAGACTAGTCACTGCACGTGTCTGTTGTTCCCCCTATAGTTAGTTAGATGGTGACTCCCCCTAAAAGCAAAAATGGTTGTTTTTTCATTACTGTTTATAAAATGTAAAAACAACCATGAAATGCATAATGTTCATTAGTGAGCTTTACAGACATTGATAGGCATATTTTTGAACATGCACTTGCAGAGCCAGAGCCAGAAGAGCTGTTTCCCTGTTGCAGAATTCCAGTCTTTATGCTAAGCTAGGCTAATTGCTTCCTAGCACTGGGTCCATAGCACAAATATGAGATTGTTATCTCTTCTCATCTAACTCTCAGCAAGAAAACAATATAGGGCATTTCCCATATTGTTGAATCATTTCTTTAAACAGGTATTTATTTTGTAAATACATTGGGGATGATTTTGGTGCACCTTCAAATCCTATAAAATGGCCTCCTTACACATTAGCTATAAATACTGCAGCTGTACAGTCATGTGATATAATTCCTTACAACATATTTGAAACAATACAGGACAAATTGTCATCTGTCAAGTTGATTGTTAGCATGTCCCCTTGAAACCAGTGAACAACAGCGCTATACCTAGCTAGCTCCAAGAAATGAAACGGTATGAAAGAAATGTGAGGCTTGTTTTAAAGCTGATTTACGTCTCATGGTGGGAAGTTCTACCAAAACACTTTGAACATATTCACTGAGCTGTCATAACCTCCTCATCCAACAGTCTTATCTATCTACCAGGATAGATGTATGTTTTTTTTTATGTGTCATCTGTAAAATGACTACGGCAACTTACTTTTTCCTCCTCTCTCTCATTTCCACACAGCATGTAGATGTGGAAATATGGGTAGGTGTGCCTCCACTCGCTGTCTGTGTTTGTCATGGTTGTCACTGTCCGTAAATTCTTTATTACAGTCACTGTCATGAGCATCAACAATATGTATGAGCATTAGCAGGATTGCCATACACATTTGTGTCTTTGTTATCTATTGAGTGTAACCTGTTGGAGGTGATGGAGATTTTTAGATATGTCCCTAACAATGTGTGACCTCTGCATTGAAAGGTAACACTTTGTTTTGGCCTTTTCATGTAATTTGTAGAAAAAAATGAAGAATTACTTCAACCTTATTCTTGAATGTAAATCAGTCACGATTTGTAAATTAAGCATGCTACCCACAACATCCACCACATTATTTTCTTTCATTTTGAGCTACAGTGAGTGTCCCTCAGACTCATTTATCCTAAATGATCACATCGCTGTCAGATCCAAGAAGAGCTTCCTTGTTTGGTTTTTAAAGATATTAGATTTTGTTTTTAATACCATCCTTATGTAAACATATGGAGTAAACCACATGTTGTTAAGGATATGTTCCAAGGCTGGATTTTGCAGTATTACAAATGTCAGTAGATTCTGAATGAGGTTTTCTTACTTCTGAAACAGAACTCAGAAGTCAAAGTTTTACTTTGGCTCTCTAGTGTGCTGTTTGACTAAGGTATAGTCTCAAACAGGCTGTACCCCCTGATGTGACACAGATTTGAGCGCTTAATTGTTCAGCTAGATGCAGTACGACCTTCCTAACCATCAATCTCTCTCCGCTGCTGCTTGTGCTGCCACTCTACGGTTCAACTCATGTAAATCACTACTTTTCTGTATGTGACACCTCAGCTGCTCTCTCAAGGAGGTTCTGTTTTGGAGCAGTGGACAGAGTTATAGCAGCTAGTGGGAATCATGCCATGAGGTAAACAGATCCATATCTGTCCTCATCAACAAACTCCAACATGACTCAGCAAAGGAGAGCAAAGAGTACAGAACAATAAAAAGAACAAAGTAAACTAACAGTGAGAGGTTGAGACACAATTGTCTACCGTTTACAATGCTGTATAGTCACCCAGCTTTTATCCCAAACACCCACCATCATCACGGATAAACACAGAACTATTCCCGACAATAGTTGGACTAAAAGAAGCCTTTCTGACAAACAATGAAATATCTTCAATCAAAACTCTAGTCCAGTTATTTGGATTCAACCTTCTCTGGAAATCTCTTCATGTGTTTAACATTCAGATGAACTCCAGCATGAACTGCTGAGCAATGGGTCTATGATGGTAAAAAATGGCAAACATTGTCACTACTCTCCCTGAAACCACACAACGACTACATTTTGATTAGCAATATTGCATTCCCGTACTGCCACAGTGGTTTATGTGCACACAAGAGAAGCGACAGAAAAGCCAAACTGGTCTGTTCTACTTGTAGGACATTTCTTGAAAGGCAAACACAGGGACTATGTGTCTTAGCACAACAGAGACATTGAAGGCCTTTGTATGCTCCAGACAAACTAGGTTATACAAAGTGTTATCTAACCATGTCTAAAGGTAAAAGTCTTTATAGTTGTTCTGAATGGCTCCACTCAAAGGCAGAGTGAAAAGCCTGCCCTCATAGCAAAAATTGGGATAATGACACACAATTTCACTTGGTTGTACAAAAAAAAGTGACAGAAGTAGCTGTGAAGTAGCTGTGTAAAAAGGAGAGCTCGAGAGATGCTCAAAGGATAGGTTCAGGGTTTTTGTCTGTCTTAATAAAATAATGATGTGCCCATACAGTACAGTATGTACATGGAAATAGGTCAGCAAGGAACTTCATTCCAGGGTAACAAACAAAAAAAAAATCACACTAAATAGATTGCAGTTTTGGAAGATACCACCTCTGCTTGTCTAATTCTGAGACTGCTGAAGCCTTATATTAACTTCAGCAGAACAGGGGCCCACCTCTTACAGTGTAGTCCCATTCCAGGGAAATAGCTTCTGGGCCAGTATAGTGAGTAGGAATTGTTACAGTGACCATGATCCATTTCCATATCTCGTATGGGCATGTCAAGACAGACTTGAAAAAACCCAAACCTATCCTAGAACTGCTTTCACACACCAGACCAGTCACTGAGTGGAGTGGGAGTGATTGATGGATTGGCTGTTTTAGAGAGTTACAAAACTTTTCCATTGAAGCCCCCTGTCTTCTGCCGTCAGAGAGGGGGTTTCAGACTCTGTTAGACGATCCAACAAGCACTTGATTTTAAGCGTATGGAGGCTTTAAGTAGGCACATTATCAAATCTTTTATGGTGGACCAGATCCCATCTGGCCCACTTCCAGTTGCTTCCTGAGGTATGCATGCAGAATTCAGACTGGTCTTTTGATTAACTATTTAAAAAGGTTTATGGATGTTAGTTTTGTGGAGGAACTATAGACACAACTTCTTTCATTCTCAGTGAGTGGGTGGAGAGTGCCTGATGCGTTATTGGCAAAACCATCTGTACACGCAACTGTGTTTTGGAGGAATGCTAGTTTATTCCAGTTTGACTGTTCTGTTTACTCTAGTAACTGACTACACTGCACATACTGTACAGTTTATTTCCCTGTTTTTCATTTAGTGATAAAAGCCCAGAATTTGAGTAAATGATTTTGATAATGAATTTCAATTCACCTAACCCTACTAATGGTTGATAGATCAGCTATTGGGCACATAATAACAAGCAGGCAGACAGTCCAGACTAATGTTTGACATCGGTGAGTCTGGTACAAGTGTCTGTTTTAGCTCCAGTGTAAAATTTGGTTTCACGCAGAAATTTGCTTCTGTCCACAGCAATAGTATACAAACAACCATCATTTTGCCTTTTATTGCTTTTGACATATCTAAGAAGTTTATTCTACAAATCAAATTACTCAGACCATTGGTGTATTTTTGTGTTTGTTTTAGGAGACAATTTTGAGACTCAGTCAGGATGAAATGAGGACATTTCGGAGTACAGATATATATTTTTATTGATTGTATTGTATGTAGATACTTATATTTACATTTCTGGGTTTCATATGGGCTTCAAATGACACATTGCCCACTGACATGATATAATACAATGTATGCATTATATTACCATGTTGTATGTATTATAGTATCACAATTACATGAAATAATAGGGAAAAAAGGCTTTTCAAGCCAGTCTGCATCCTATACCTGCCATTTACACACATTCATCAATATGTGTAAAACTGAAGCAGCTCTGCTCTATGATGCATGTGCAGCTCTAGAGTAGGGCAGAATGACTGCAGTGCTGCAGGAGAAATGAAGGAGCACTTTCTGCTAGGAAGACAAATGTCAGTCAGACAGCAAGACTCTAGTTGCATGCTACAATCTCCTGGTGGTTCAGACTTCTCATGCAATGAAAGATTTTAGTGTCACTGTGTAGTTTTGTGCTTAGATACGCAGCATAAAAGTCGCATATTATTGTCCTGAGAGATGCTGGAGACTGGAGCAAGGGGGTTCATAGAAATGGTGTACTTATTTCGAGGAGCACTAGCACTGGTTTAAGGTATTACTGGATTTGTCTGGTTCATTGAGCAGGGCTGCATGACAATGATAAAAATAACAATGTTAACATTAATATCAGTGTTATTTATCATAATTTGTCACTGAAACAAAACACTTTTTATTCCACTTAAGTATTTTATGACTACTAAAATATCTTGAACCTGTACTATACTGTACCCATGTATGACAACATGAAGTCAAGATTTTACTAAACAGACTTGTACACACATTTAATTTTATCAACATGTAAAATTGCCACCACAGACTGCAACAAAATCAAGAAGACTAGTAACATGCAGCTGTTTTGGAAGCAGGGACCTGTGTGAATTGGGAGCATTTGACTCCCCAGAGCAGGAACACAGTGTCAGTACTGCACCTGATCAAGTTTAATTAACTGTGGAAGCCCAAATCATAATCACGATCATTATATCATTAGAGAGTTCTGGATGATGGTAATACTGTCAACTAGAGGTATTAGTATGACAGTGATATATACGTGTTTGAAATACGATGGAAAGATCGACTGGGTGACTGGGGTGAACAACATAACAGTTTAGCTTATTTACTTTTTCTGAGGTAACATTTTTCCTACAACTTGTCAGAAATAGTGCTCCTGTAGAGTCAAATAATACAGCTGGCCTCTCCCTCTCTTCCTGTCTGCATCTGTTTTTGTTGATATTTCTGTCTCTGGTGTTTCTTGATATCTCTGTTGTTGTCGTTTTTCACTGTTTTCCTCTTTAATGACTTTGTCTTTTTTTAACTCTACTCACACTCTCTCTCTCTCTCCATCTTGTCAATGTTTCTCTCTCAGACGGCCCAGGGTGGCGGTCATCGCACCTTACTGTACGGGCACGCTGTCCTGCTGAGACACTCCTACAGTGGAATGGTCAGTTCACACACACACACACACACACACACTACTCTTACCAAAAACTATAGGCATACTAATGAAAGTTGATGATCTAAAGATTCTGACATTTTTGAAAATAGGTTTATTTGCCATCAATACCCACAGTCAATGAAGAAGATTGGTTTCTATTTAGCCTCTGTGCACCCAGTACAATAATTTCTGTGTAATGTTGCACGCAGAAATTAAAAATTGAATTATTGGATTCAAAGTTATATTTTGGCATTTTAGGAAATATGCAAATATTTCTGTATGAGAGTGAAATAAGAAGATGAATGTCAGTCTGTTCATTATGTACGGAGCTGGAGTCAGGATGTAGTTAGCCTAGCTAGTTAGTATAAAGACTGGAATTAAGGGGAAACAGCCAGCATTCCGTCACCTCTAAAGCTCACTAACTAACCACTGCTATCATATTTACTTAATCTATACACAAACTAAAATTTACTGTTTTGGGTAGGAGAAGTGCTTGAACTATTTGGTGAACAACAGCTGGGTGCAGTGACTGACTGTGCGCAGCTTTCATGGAGTCTTGTCGTCACAGAGAGTGGTGCCATGGTGCCTGTACAGAGACCAAACCAAAACCTGTGCTCACTAATCATGTCTGCCCACCCACACTATAGCTGGAGACAGAGACGCTGCATAGAGGGTACTGGATGGATGATTAAACTGTAGTTTGTCTGGCTCCTAAATCCCCCTAAAACCACAAATTGTTACATTTCTGTTTGTGTGCAGATTAAACAAAAGATGCAAGATGTTAAGAAGTGAGCTTTAGAGATGGTGGTACAGTACTGACCTTCCCTAGAGAAATGAATCCTGTAGAACTTAGAAATATCTCACGGTTGGTCCTTTACACACATGCTAAACACAAGCCTGATGCATTTTTAGAGCTTTGTGTAAAGATGTATGTTTTTTTGTTGCTGTAGATGATATTCTTCAGTAATTGATCAGATGAATTGATCATATTAATTGTGTTTCTGTGTTTAGTACCTGTGCTGTCTGTCCACCTCCCGCTCATCCACAGACAAACTGGCTTTCGATGTAGGACTGCAGGAAGACACCACAGGTAGGAATAATGTGGCATATTTTATATGAACTATAAACATCACTGACCTTGCAGAGGACCAGTCATTACAAACCAATGCTATGCAGCTAAACTTTATTCAAACTCACAAAACTTTATTTGAAAGCTGCTTTAATCAGTATTTTTATATGAACAAAGGTACAATGTGTAATTTATAGTGACAAACCCAAAGAAAGAATTATAAGAAATTCTGCAGTTCACCACAGCTGTTTGGAGCCTCTTTCAGCGTATTGTTCTGGTGTCACAGCCCGATCTTTGTGTACTCTTCAACCTAATTTCCAACAGCAGCATGAAAGAGCACAGAGCTCTACAATTATGTTTACATCAGAGAAATGAAAAATCAGCGCTCATATCTGATCTTCCAGCTGACTTCGAGTTAGTTTGATTACATCAGCTCTGAGTTGGCTGTGTGGAATGACTTTCTGGTCCAGTTTGGTATCTTAACTCAAGCCGTGCTAATAGTATTTCCACCTCTTTCTGGAGTCAAACTGTGGAATTCTTCTTGTCAGTGTTATGATACTGTCAGGTTTTTTCTGTCTGTGTTTTTCAGATAGTCTGACTCCTGACCTGCTGCTACTCCACAGTGGTTTTCACTTTAGAACAAAGTCAAAACAATAAGCCACTGCAAAGTACACTGTCTCCCTGTTCTTGTTCTTGACCTGCTTTAGTAAAAAAGATGCAAATTACAACAGCTGCAAGAAAAATCTAGGCTACCAAAGTGGTACACAGGCTGAGGTGATAGGTAGTATTACAATACTTTATGCTGTTTTGTGAGTCTGAGTCATGGACACATTTTATTTTCTGCACTAATGTTTGCTGTGTGTGTGTGTGTGTGTGTGTGTGTGTGTGTGTGTGTGTGTGTGTGTGTGTGAGTAGGCGAGGCGTGCTGGTGGACCATCCATCCAGCATCAAAGCAGCGCTCAGAGGGGGAGAAGGTTAGAGTGGGAGATGATCTCATCCTGGTCAGCGTCTCCTCTGAGAGATATCTGGTCAGTAGCAGCTGTGTGTGGGAACATGTGTGAAGAGGAACTGCTCAAATGTTACTATCACTTTTACTTTCTTTCTTCCTTCCTTCCTTCTTTGACTCGCAGCAGTTCATCAACAAGTAGTCACTACGTCACAGAGCATCTGGACCCACCTATTTCATGTGGAATAATGAATATCACTTTTTGGTGTGACTGTCACTTAACAATTAAGGAACTTGATTGGTTTAAGACCACATTATCATATACTAAACACATCTACACAGTAGCCTAAGTATGATTATACCATGGTCTGGGTGAAAACTCTTTTCTGATTGGCCGGCAGGTGCGCGTTAAAACCATTTAATGCACATGTAGTTCGGCTCAAGTTTAATCACTGTTCTAAATGAATCCGCTACATGTAACCATAGCAACATTAAAAAGCACAGCTGTCAAAGCTTACTCGTTATGAAGATTTGAAGAACGGTACGCGGCAGAGGAAAAAAGAAATGGAGAAGAAAAGAAAAAAACCAAGCGAAAAATGGCACAAGGAACTGATGCCTGAAGAGCTTAAAATGATAGAGGAAGAGAAGGATGAGGTTAATACGAAAAAGGCAAGAAAATGGGCAGTGATTTGGAGACATACTCTGTGGTTATGCTTGATGACACCTTACGTGAATTTTATGCCTTGGTTCAGGCTGGTGGCGAGTACAGTGTGGCAAGTTGTCATGACAACAGTAAGCTCTTGCTTTATAACCTTTCGATTTTGAGTGCAAAACTTTCACCAAAAACTTGCGAACTTTTTAAAATTTTTTAAAACTTTATTTAACCAGGTGAATCCCATTGAGAACACAAAATCTCTTTTTCAAGGGAGCCCTGGTCAGGATAGCAGCAATACAGTGTTTCAAACAATGTACAAGCAAACAATTAAAAACACATAAAACAAAACATACAGTAGCAACTCACAGAATCATACGCCTAAAAAGACAGACAGGAGTAAACGGATCTAGCTAGGGAAGCGTTCACAAATTGAAATTGAATTTGCCTCTAAACCCTTCACTGTATTTTTAAATGCCCAAGGTGACATTTCTCCAACTTCCATATAAAAATCCTCAAAAACTTGGATCTTAAAAGACTATTCACTAGACACTAGACACTTTTAAACCTAGGATGGAATGTGCTTGCAGTGCTACAGATTTAGACGATATACTGGTTACACAAACAAACAAATAGCAATCATTGTTAGTTAAATTGGTCTCACCCCCTTTGTCTCATTCAGGAACATCATTTTATCTGCATTTCCTTCACGACCCCTTCTCTTCTTCATGGCTCCCTCTCGGTTCCACACTTCCTTTTTTCTGTCTATGTATCTTCTGATCAGTCACTGTGTAGAATGCTAAATTATGGATACCTTTAAAGCACTGCTGACCACGCACTGACTGCATGAATCAGACCAATTGCATGGTCTGATGAATTGGGAGTGCTGGGTGCTCCCGGTGGTCAGACCAGACCTGCCTTTCGGAATAGCCAAAGACAGGCCTCAGATTCAGGAACATCCTGAGTGTCTGTGTGTATCTCAGTCTGGTGTGTCAGTGAATAGTTTTTAAAATGTGGTTCTTATGTTTGTGTTCCTGCAGCATCTGTCCTATGGTAATGGCAGTCTCCATGTAGATGCAGCCTTCCAGCAGACACTGTGGAGTGTGGCTCCCATTTGTTCTGGCAGTGAAGTAGCACAAGGTATACCTGACTTTGTTACTTGGTCTTCTTTTCTCCATCTTTGTTTCTTTCTTGTTTGTTGTTGTTTTTATCTTGCTGCTTGTGCTCTTTTCTATCTCACCTTTTGTACGTTTTTTATTGATACTTCTTATTTTGTCAAGTTGAATTCAAATGTTGATATTTGATAGTTGATCCAGCAGTATTCAGTATTTATGTGCAGTAAGTAACTTAAGTACAGTAAATAATCTGTGACTTGCTGTGTCCTAATTTTGTTCTACGTATTAATTGTATACAACAGCACGGGACTGATTGATGGGGTTTGATAGCATTTTATCAAGCTCAAATCCAGTATCAAATCCACGTATTGATTCCAAATCCTTTCTAATCAAATCTTATTGGGTTTACATTTCATCATGAAAGTAACTAAAGGCTAAAGTAACTACACCTCAAAGATGCTTAATCACCTTTTCTTGGCTCAGAGAAAGCAGAAATACAACAGTTTTTAGTGAAGCTTAATTAATGTTCACAACCTGAATGTGAGCCGAGCAGTAGGTAAATTAATTGTATCTGACATATTTAATTAACAGATGTAGTCTTCACCAGCTACTGACTCCAAACACTGAAGCTCCTGATTCACAACTATGAAGCTGATCACATTCAAATGTTGATCTGATACCAATCAAAGTTTAACTGAGAGATTCTTAAAGTGATGTGAGGAGATCAGCTGATCACTTCTCTAGAGAAGAGTCTCCACTCACAGTGGTACAGTGGTGTTACAGAGTGACGTGTCCTCTCACTAACAAACCTTTGTCTGAATACAGACAGCTGCTGCAGAGACACATTCACCAGAGAACACACTAACTTTTCATTTTAGTCTTACACAATTAACATTAATTAGCTACAGCTGATCTCATCTGCTGCCACTTTCTCATTTTAACCAGAGACAATGATGGAGAGAAGCTGCTGGAAGCTGCTACATGTATGTTTTCTATTGAGAGAGAGAAAAGATTTGAGTAGAGATTAATAAATCCAGCTATTTTGCTAAACAGGAGCAGGATCCAAAATGATATTGGAACCCATCTCTAACTGCACTATATTCTGATTTTTCTAGAGCTAGCTCACCACCATTCACAATTCATTTGAAAGCAGATGTGAGCAGCTTTTCCATTTCACTTTGTGCAATGCATTGTGGACAATAATGTACAATAACAAATCAAGGACACTGCAACTGTCTCTGGATACTGCCTGTCGTAGTCAGCGAGTATAGTTCCCACGATGCTTTGGGTGGCGTTATTTGAAGACACAGGTGTTCATTTTGACAGTCGCATCTGCTGGTTTATAGGTTTCAGAAGTGCAAATCCATGTCATGATTAATACCATAATTGCCCTGCTGCTCTTGATCCTCGCTGCCCACCTCCCACGTCATGTTCATCAGAATACTCAAATGATTTCTAAAATTAGCAAAGTGTAGGTAAGGTAGCATGTGTACTAATTCTGGTGCTTTTATATAAACCTCATTGTCTATTTCTCTGGCTTATAGTGTCATATGCTGCCTTCCGTTCTATCTGTCCTTCACCTTCTCACCCCTCCTTTACTCCCTTTTCACCCTCTCTGCTCTGCTGTCTGCAGGTTTCCTGATAGGAGGAGATGTCCTTCGCCTTCTTCTCGGTCACATGGACGAGTGTCTAACGGTTCCATCTGGGGAGCATGGTGATGAGCAGAGAAGGTAATCTGTACCGATAATTACCACTGGACTGATATATGGGCTTCTGGGTGTCATTTTAGTAACAATCATCTCAATGGTTGTATAGTTTACCTGCAGTTATTTGGTGTAGACATTCTGATCAGATTACACACAATGTCATAAATTTACCCGACAACTGTTAATGGAGGAACCGTGAGACGCACTACAGCCTCTCAATACCAAAGACTTGAACAGGAAAAAACATACTTGCATGATCTTGCAAGTCTTGAAAGACAGGTTTAGGTTATGGAGAAACAGCATTTTGTTTGTTTCTTGGCTGATCATAATAAAAATGTACTGTAGTCCAGGGTCTGCCTCACTTTGGCCCACCAGGCTTTACTGAGCTTTGATTATTGGAAGGTGTAATAGGTCCTCCTGTCCATACTGGTCGTGAAGAGGTCCTTTCCTAACATTATTCCAATATATGAGATCCACAGTCCTTGTTCTGTGAGAAAATGCATTCAAAAGTTCAGCCAAATGCAATATGAGACTTCAGCAGTGTCAGTGGGATCAAGTGGGGATCTTCTCAGGCCTTCACAATTCTAAGTCAATGTCAAAGTCACCTCTGAAATCAAAGTTTTGCCTTCAGCCTGTTCCTCTGTTCTCCTTTACCCTCCAGTTTAGACCGCTGGACATACAGCATTCAGCTTCTTCTTGTATGGAAATTACCATGGCCTCCAGGGAGAGAGAGTATCAACTCCCATTATCAGACTGAGCTCTCTGCTGTGACTGAGACGAGGAAGACTATTAATAATTATAGTTTTAAGGTTTTCCCTAAAGGGACAGCCATGTTGTTAAACAGCGCCTATGAGAATGACTGTGTTCTCCTTATCTGACTGCCTGCTGGGGTTTATTACTGAGAGACTGAGTCATCCAGGTAGCAGAATATCTAGAAGTACTAAATCAAAGGCAAACAGTGACTTTCATAGAAAGAGGTAATATTATGTATGGAAAGATATATAATTTTTTCAATGTGATTGTATGATATTTACCTCCAGGACTGTGCACTATGAGGGGGGGCCAGTGTCCAGTCACGCCAGGTCCCTGTGGAGGCTGGAGACACTGCGGGTTGTGTGAGTACAATATACACATATACAGCAAACAAGGATATTCACAAATACACCAGCACATTATACACACAAATAGATAACTGTTGTACAGACGTGCTGTTCCGAATGCAGCTCACATTGCATTGCACATTGTCATTTTTGTGTTTGCACTGTGAGGGATCCCCAGCATTGTTTGCAAAGGGTCTAGCCTGGGTTGATAGCACTCATTGTGGACAGCAGAGTGGATGTTAGCCTTCCAATGGCATTTCAAGGATTTTCAATAGTTGCTAAGTAACAGCAGTATCAGGATCTGACAGTAAGTTTAAGCAATGATTTCCAGGTTGGCAACCAGGTAGCTGCTTTTGCTTACTCAGAGTAACCAAATGGTTACATAGTTTTACAGTTTACATTTTAAGTGTATATTTAAAACAGTTAAACATATGTATAATAGCAAATTTCTCTTTTGATTCTCTCTGTGTGACACATACACAGATGCTGTTTCACTTGAGACGGATTTCATTAAAAGCAATTGGCACACCTTCACTGATTAGGCAAAACAATTTAAAAGTCCAAATTACAAAAAATAAAAAATGTTTTTCTCACTTACTGTAATAACAGTTCACCTCAACAGCAGAGTGAGGCAGGTCTTTATTCTTCTACTTCCCACTTTAGTAAGTATATCTTCCTAATAAGCCAACCTGTTTAAATGGAATAGTTCAACATTTTAGAAAATATACTTGTTTGCTTTCTTTTTTCTTCTTCTTCTTTTCCTAAAGGTGTCAATATGACATACAGCACATACAAAGATTGTGACAATATTGTCTATGTAATGTCTCTCTGTGTGTATGTGCATGTGAGAAGCATTAAAGGTGGAGTCAGTGATTCTGGAGAAAGATTGTTGAATATACTTTTTGTCAAATTCAGGGAATATCTCCTCACTGTCCGCTAGCTGTCTGTACTTTGTGTGTGCTTAGAAAAAATCTTTTCTTCATACACAGCCCTGGTTCTGTAAATGGGAAACAAATAAAGAGGCTCAAACCGATCCACACAACGCTACTCCAGCCAATCAGCAGGAGGCGTTCGTGCTCATGCACAGGAGGGAAGACATCAGAGCAGATGTCTGTATGAGGATATGATGTTTCCCATCTCCAGCACCCGTTGGATTGTGGGGGAGGGCTGGCGAGCTGGAGAGAGAGAGGCCGTGGCCAATTCACATAGAAATCGTTTTCTCACAGAACAGATACGCTTCCATCTTATTAAATGTATCAATCCACACTGAATCTGAGACAGTCTCACAGAGAACCCCCACGTGTGTTTTTTTTATGCTCCGAGTCTGTTTCCATCGCATTTAGTGAAGCGTAATCTGAGCAGGCAGCTGTTTAAATCACACAAATATCCCACTGTCAATTTCGAGCCAATATGCAAACTATTTTGGTTCAGTAAATTTCTGCTGACAGTCAGCCTGGTGAAGGCAGTTTGTCCGGCTACTGTCCTCTCAGCTCTCCAGGAGCTGCAGCTGACAATCAGCTGCGTCTGTGGACAGAGACGCTGGACGCAGGTCAAGTGAGAAATGGGGAGAGTGTGGGTGGACTGTTTGCTCATGAGACAATTTTTTTTTCCACTTGTGATAATGTGTGAGAGGAACAGAAGTGACTCTACAGTTGACGCATCGCTCTGGATGATGCTATATTTCTCTTTTGGTCGTTGCCTTGGCGACGCTCATGAATTTGGGGGGTGGAGCTTTTGAAGAAGCATGAAGGGAGGGGTGTGGTTGTTTAGGTGTTTAGTTCAAATATCAACAGTCTTTCTCCAGAATGACTGACTCTACCTTTAATATGTGTGATTGCTATGTCTGGAGTTACATTCAATTTAAGAAGCAAATATAATTAGTTGTATTATAGTGATAGATATGTGGTATACTGTGTACTTATTTTACTACGACCACCACAGCTACCTTCCATTACACTAATAATATTAGTCGTAATATCAATATTGTCCTTATTAATAATGAATCCCCTCAAAACCACAAATTGCTGTTGTTACATTTAAACAAAAAGAAGATACAGCATGTTAACAAGTGAGCTTTAGACAGAGCTAGGCTAGCTGTTTCCCCCTGCTGCCAGTCTTTATGCTAAGCTAGGCTAACCCTGTCCTGACTCCTTACACATCTGTACTTACCACACACACATGAGACTGATATCACTCACACCTAAAGTTGAACTATTCCTTGTAAATGCTTGAGGCGTAGCCATTATGTGAACCTTGGCTTTTATATCTTTTCAATTGATGGCTTGTTTGTGCCTAGATTTCAGTGTCTTGACCTTTCCTCCATCAGACAGTTTGACTTGTTATGGCAGGAAAAGGTGATACTAATAACGTCAATGATGGCTCTGTTCCATTCACATGCCCCAGACAGTTAGCCAGCATGTCCAATAGCAGACCCCTGGAACTGACACAGCTAAATGGAAGCCATTATTATTGTTATCAGTTGCACCTGTGTGCAGGTCTGTCGAGCCCACTGACTGAAATGAAAAATAAGTAAGGTAGGGGACATACACACAAATACACATACTGAAAATTCTCAGCCGTATCTTGACATATCTCGGAGAGAAACGTCTCTAAAGAGCTGAAGTCTGGCTGTTGTAGCTCTTCTACATCACGTGTTGTGAGCATCTGTGACATGAAGAGCACAGGACTGTGTGCTGAAGCAGATGAACATTAGCCTTCAGGCTTCTAATTTAATTTCTGCAGCAAATTTTACATACTGTAGACATTTTAATCCAACTCATATACATAATTTGGAGCTGCATTACTTTATTTTTTGGCCACTTGGGGGCAGCAGAACAAACTGTAAACACAACATTATCTGATAAGCTATTTACACATCCAGCAGACACAGAGCAACATTATCATTCATTTGGAGTTGTGCTTATGTCAAACTGATGAATGTCCAAAGTCTAGTGTTCTCTTTCTTCTTTGCTCTGACTTGACCAATTCCTGAGAAAAATATTGTTGCTGATTGGTGCTGGTCACGTAGTGTATAGTGGGTTTATTAGAGCTTTTTCCTTGAAAACAGCTGCCTGCTTCTGGAAACAAGGCTTCTGAGAGCAGAGGTACTGAACCACAACAGGAAATGTGCTATTAAACCAAAACTATGCACTGAAAGATGCTAAAACACCTACTAGGGGGTCCCAAGGAATAAATTAACTTTGGGCTCTGATATTGACCTCCCTGTATCTCCTACTCTCTGTACACTGGTTACTGATAATTTCAATTTTGCCAGAGGGAGATTTGCCAGTATATTATATTCCACACAAAACAGATATCCAAACAGCAACAGTGAGAGTAATTTTTTAAATTGCCCGCTTTTAGTCCTGCCCAGTTTCTTGATATTTGCAGTATTTATATGTATTTATTTATGATTCTGAATGTCTTTATGTCTTTGTTTGTATCCAGGTGGAGTGGCAGTCATATCCGCTGGGGCCAGCCATTCAGACTGAGACATGTGACCACAGGGAAGTATCTGAGTCTGATAGAAGACAAATCTCTGCTGCTGATGGACAAAGAGAAAGCTGATGTAAAGTCTACAGCCTTCTGCTTCAGGTCCTCCAAGGTACGCAGTCACAACATCCACAGTGTGAAGCCCAGAATGTATTATAGGTATAGGTACCAGCACAGTGCAACATAATGAAAGGAACATTTCTGCGTTATTTTTTGAGGATAGGAGTTGAAGGCAGCTTTCTGTTTTGTACATACTGGTGCCCTCTGACTTGTTTCTCCATAATCTCCTTAAACGTTTTCCAGTGTCACACAAGATCTTCTGCCCTTTATATGGGGTGTGTGAATTCATTGGACTCCTAGTAAGGACTAAAAATAATTTAAACTTTAATAATAACTGTATTTACACTTGTCTTAGTAAAGTTACACAGTGCTTTACAGAGTGAAACAACAGTGTGAAACAATAAAATATACTAAAATAATAACTTAAGATTTGGACAACAAGCAGCTGTAAAAACAAGACAGGTTGAAACTAATTTAAAATGGCCAAAGCTAAATAAAGAACACCTCAAAGGATGCTACAGATTTATCTAGCTTGAGGTGCTCAGGCAGGGAGTTTCAAAGCTGAGGGGCACACACAGTTGGGTTTGCAACGGACTATAGAGGAAAGAAATAGAAGCACTTCAGGTTTGGGTTGATTCTGTTTCAGAAAATTCGGTACCATGCCAACTCTTCAGATCAGACTTTACCAGACTTCAGTCTATTTGGAGGAGACTGAACTATTCTGCTGAGTTAGGATTGTCATTCATGATAAAGCACATAAATAAATATATAAATCTTAATAATATATTAAAACATCAGAAATGTAGAAACAAAGTCCACTGAGGCCTGTTTGTGCGTACTCATAGAAGTATGAAACTATCAAACTAATGATAACACATGACTAACTGTCCTGCTATCATCCAAATATGGACTCAGAGGGCCAGATTCACTGCAGCTCTTGTGCCTGATTTCCAGGCGCAGATGTGACGCATCTTGCCCCAAACACATGTGCTATTTTTATCAAACAGTGCAGCAAGTTGGAGTCGTAGACTACGTGTCATTTGTTTGGGTGTTTTCAAGGGCATCTCTCATTTAAGGGAGGATTGCACACATGAGGGATTGAACCATGATCAAAGTAATTATTTTGTATTTTGTTTGTTTTTTCTGAGCCTTGTGATTTTATAGAAATCCCTCTACTGAGCTGCACCTATATGCTCTCGTTATAGAAGTGGGCAGTACCAGGTTCAGTTTTCTAAGCACACCACCGGTTCTTTAGTGTCTGATTTGTAGTAATGATTACAAACTATTTATTATCAATTAGTGAGTAAAATATGTGAGAACCCTTCAAACTTAATCTATTAAACTTCTGCTGACAGTTGTTTGTCATGATGAATAATCTATAAGACATTCTTTAATGCAGCCATGTGCTTGCTGTGTAAGATTTAATCTGTATTAATTACAATACTCACTTTCTTCCTTTCTTTCTCTTTCAGGAAAAGTTGGACCCTGGTGTAAAGAAGGAGGTGGATGGGATGGGTGTTCCTGACATTAAGTATGGCGACTCTGTGTGTTATATCCAACATGTTGACACCTGCCTGTGGCTCACATACCAGACTGTTGATGCCAAGTGTGCTCGCATGGGTGGTGTACAGAGAAAGGTACTGTACTGCGTTTTTACAACTTTTTATCACTGGTCTATCCTGTGTATTTGAGAGTGACAACAAGAGTGGCAGCAGATTAAAAAGTGAAGCCTTTCGTAAACTTAAGGTGCATTCATCCATGCCATGTCATCCAGTTCAGGCAGTTTGTTGTTAGGGTTAGGACCTTAGCTAATGGTGAAGGAGCCCACATCTGGTAAATGCTTTTAGTCATACCAGAGGCAAAATAAAGCACAACTTTTATACATACTTTTATACATACACAATTTTATCCATCTTGCAAGTTTTACCATGAAAAACCCGCTTCATTATGAAAATTGTCTTGTTACAATTTAAGTTCATTCTCATCTTCATAGAAATTTAAAGCAACATTCAGAAAACAATTTGTGTGACTGTAATTTTAAATTGAGGTATTTCAGTAAATTGACAAAACTTCTTACTGTTTGATATTGTGATCCTGGCATAGTGTCTCTGTTGTTGTCCCACTTATTGATTTTGCTGTCTCAGGTTTTACATAATAGTCTCGCAAGAAACAGTTTACACTGTCTTTTGAAAATGCTGTGATTCATTTAGAGTGATATTAAGAGCAGATGTCAGTGTTTTTCAGAAACTCACATCTTATTTCAGGCCATCATGCACCATGAAGGTCACATGGACGACGGGCTGACGCTGTCTCGGTCACAACATGAGGAGAGTCGCACTGCCAGAGTCATCCGCAGTACTGTGTTTCTGTTCAACCTCTTCATCAGGTGGATTAATGCACACATGAACACATACACACATACACATAGTCGTGTTTCCATCACTTCAGAGGACATTACATTGACTTAAATTCATTTCCTGGAGACTTACCCTAACCTTAACCATGACCACCACATGCCTAACCCTAACTCTTACTCTAACCTTAACATAACCCTAAACTAACCTCAACTTTAAACCAAGTCTTCACCTAAAATTAATGATTTACGTTAAGGAGACTTGCTTTTTGTCACAACATGACTGTGTAAACAGATTTACTACCCACAGCGTGAGGAATACCTGGACCACACACACACACACTCAGAGGAGTGACAATGAGAACTTATCAGAGTATAAAGACATTTCCTCTACTCTATATGTAACAGGGGTCTGGACACTCTAAGAAAAAAGGGGAAGAGCTCTACTTTTGATCTACCAATTGATTCAGTCAGCCTGAGTCTGCAGGATCTGATTGGCTACTTCCAACCACCCGGCGATCACCTAGAACATGAAGACAAGCAGAACCGACTGAGAGCTCTGAAGAACCGACAAAACCTTTTCCAAGAGGAGGTAGGAAACATCTTTGTCCGTGTGTTTGGATCCTGTGTGCCTAAAACTGAGCCATTGCAATGTTATTAGGGGTCCAAAAATTTAAGTTTCACCAAAATGTGTATCACGCAGAAGTCTTTGGTGATTATGCCTCATTGTGACAATCAATCACAATGTAGTCTAAAAGTGGTGCTGAAGAACTGAAGAACATTGGTTTCATTTCATTTTATTACCATTAACAGAGTCATCTGAATAAAGCAGTAACAACAACCTCTGTGTCCATAGGGGATGATCAGCCTCGTACTGGAGTGTATTGATCGGCTTCACGTGTACAGCAGTGCAGCTCATTTTGCTGAGGCAGTAGGAAGGGAGGCTGGAGAGGCCTGGAGCTCCATCCTCAACTCCCTCTACCAACTGCTGGGTAAACACACACATGCATACACACATAGAAAATATAATAGCCCACGTGTTATTTCCAGAGGTATTATCTAAAACTAGATTGTATGTACAAAGGGGTTTACAGAAAGCCATAATGGTAAATTAATACACATAATATTTAAAGAGATGATAATTCATTACCTTGCAAGGCAGCTGGATTCTCAAGATCACAACGTCACAGGATCACAAGAGAATCCATCCTGTCAGACTTCAAGTTATGCGCTTGTGTGGTTCGGACCAATCAGCATCCTGTGAGGATTGTCGCGTGATCTTGTGATCTCACAAAATCCAGCTGCCTCACAAGGTAAGACGGTGATAGACAGATGGTTCGTCTAATCTCCTGCCAAATATTTTTTGGATGTGCCTACCCTACCCAAACAGTTTCCAAGGAAAACTTCTCAGATAGTTCTGTGTAACAAACCATCTGGAGCGTCAGGTTAGATAATTCAGTTACATAATTCTTTCCATGGAAAGATGAGATTAGAATATAAAATGTTGCAACCAGAGGAAAGAGACCAACAAATACATGTGGGAATAGTCTGTTTCTATCACACAACAACAGTACCTCTTAATGACATGTCTCTTCTCCCCTGTCTTCTCCTGTCCCCTCCTGTCCCACGTCATCTATCTTCTGTGCTCCTCCTAGCTGCGCTGATCAGGGGAAACAGGAAGAACTGCGCCCAATTTTCCGGTTCTTTGGACTGGCTCATTAGCAGACTGGAGAGACTTGAGGCCTCTTCTGGTAGGTCAGCTTGTCTTTGACAAGGTTGTCATTATATGGAATTACTGATCACCATTCAGTCATCATAAATCATCATGAAATCAAACTAGCAGCAGGCTTGGTGGGGGATGTTACCATTCCTGGACAGTGAATCAGCTCATTCAGTTTAAAGTACAAAATGATAAACATCTGCTCTGGAAGATCTCTGCTCTGTCCATGTAAGCATGCATGAAGGCCACAGTGCAACACAACACTCACAGCAGCAGCCAGGACAGCTGCTGAATTAACAAGAATGAGACCAAAAGCAAGAACATGTTTGATAGTGAGGGGTCATTATTTTACATTTTACTGGGTATCTATTGCTTATTATTATTATTATTACTATTGTAAAAACTGCACACAACTGTGGAATTAAAACTGCAGCTCATCCACAAAGTGGCCTTGATGTTTTACTCTGTACTATTATTATTTTTCCAATTTAACTACTGTTGCTTTTTACTGATAACTTGTTTCCTTTTTTAAATGGCTTTACAATAGTAATTTTTGTAATGTTGGACTGTCTGAAATTACACCTCACCCAGTACACTCATACATATTTGAAACAACGCAGGGGTTAAAATGTCTTAAAGCTGTGTGTCTCTTCAGCTTCTCTTGCTGGTATGTTAATAATGATGTGGTTCTGATTGCTTATTGCCATATTCTGTATATGTAGGTATACTGGAGGTGCTTCACTGTGTGCTGGTGGAGAGTCCTGAGGCACTGAACATTATCAAAGAGGGACACATCAAATCCATTATATCTCTACTGGACAAGCATGGACGCAACCACAAGGTGCAGGCAGATATACACAGGCATATGTGTATCTATAATAGAAGTTCCACACAGGTGTTCAAGCTTCCATTACTTACCTTCAAATCAGTTTCAAAGTTATGAGTTATGGTTATTTGTGTCTGGTGTGAAAAGGCTTCTCGGAGTCTGTGAGCAGAACCTAAAGCCACACGGAGTAAATTTTAAAAGATTCCAACTAACAATCATTTATCAAGGCAAAGAAAACTCTTGCGAAAATTGCCAATGAGATCAATCCATCAGGAGTCCTGCAGTTCAACCTGTGTGCCAGTAGGTGTTTGCATGTGAGTGTTTGTACTGTAACAACGACATATTGACAACAGTGATGTATCTTCTGGTGTGTTAGGTTCTAGACGTGTTGTGTTCGCTGTGTGTGTGTCACGGTGTGGCAGTGCGCTCTAACCAGCACCTGATCTGTGATAACCTGCTGCCAGGAAGAGATCTGTTACTGCAGACACGACTGATCAACCACGTAAGCAGGTATACACACACACAGACACACACACACACATACAAACACACACACATACACACCTGCACAAATACACACATTTTAAAAATCCAGTACCAACTTCTTGTAACTGTCAAGATACACAGAATATGTCATTCTAACACACTAGTGGGTCATTTTCTCTGCTTAGTGACAGTGTTCCCTCTTCTTCTCTCTTCCTAACAGCATGCGTCCCAACATCTTCCTGGGCGTCAGTGATGGCTCCGCCCAGTACAGGAAGTGGTACTACGAACTGATCGTGGACCAGGCATTGCCATTTGTCACAGCCGAGGCCACTCACCTCAGGGTGGGCTGGGCCAATACCAGTGGCTACGCACCCTACCCCAGCGGGGGGGAGGGGTGGGGAGGCAATGGGGTGGGTGATGACCTCTACTCTTACGGCTTTGATGGACTCCATCTTTGGTCAGGTGAGGGGTATGTGTGTGTATGGAGACAGAGAAGATGATACTGCTATGTAGAAACTGTAGTGAGTTCATTGTACCTCTATATAATAACCAGCTAAATTATATTTGTACATCTCTCTGCATAGCAATGACTTAAGACAAGCTACTGTATACATTTTCAAATAATAAGCATATATCATGAAAAATATTCACTGTATATGCTTGATTTGACTCATTTACGCAAACTTTTCCACCAATCCCGTGCAGGCTGCATTGCACGGACTGTTAGCTCACCCAATCAGCATCTTCTGAGAGCAGAGGACGTGGTGAGCTGCTGTTTGGACCTCAGCGTGCCCAGTATCTCCTTCAGGATCAACGGCCAGCCGGTTCAGGGAATGTTTGAGAACTTCAACTCTGACGGCCTCTTCTTCCCTGTGGCCAGCTTCTCTGCTGGAGTCAAGTCAGTGCTTTACTGGAAACAATTCATACAAAATGAAAATCCAGTTATTATCTGTTTATCCCGTATCAGAGGAAATGTTTGTTGATTTACCTGATAGTATCTATTTATCTAGAGATTTACATTTATTTATATAAAACTCCAGAATCCTGAAATCCAACAAAGCAAGAGAAACTCTGTAAGCTAACCTAGTATCAAGTTAATTTACTGGGTTTGATTATTGGTCAGACTGTTTCCTTTGACTTCAAGGAGAAGAAAAATATATTTTCCTACTTGATGTGGAAATCACACTGTGTTTACCATGTCTTGCTCTCCTCTCACATGTCATACCGCAGGGTTCGTTTCCTCCTCGGGGGTCGTCATGGAGAGTTTAAGTTCCTCCCTCCTCCAGGTTATGCTCCTTGCTATGAGGCGGTGTTGCCCAGAGAGAAGCTAAAGCTGGAGGCCAGTCAGGAACAGACCGCAGCTAGAGACCTGCTGGGACCCACTGTCACCTTGAGTCAGGCAGCGTTCACTCCCATACCTGTAGACACCAGCCAGGTACAGTACAGATCACTGTCAGGGTTGGGTTGGGTGCTCATGAATAAAGTTAGAGACGTCATCCAATAAATCCTAGTACCTGATAAATCTTGTACCTATCCTATGAATAAGTATAGAAAAAAAAATATTATATAACCATGACATTGTGAAATAAACCAATACATTTTGATTATTTATCATACATATACTACTGTGAAATGTTATTTAATCCTTTTAAGGCATTTTTTCATGACAAAGCCTTTTTCTATTGGTTACACAAACAGAGCAGACTGAAGCAACAGTGTGTGTAATGATCGAAATGGTGCAAATCACTGTTTTGTGTGTGTGTGTGTGTGTGTGTGTGTGTGTGTGTGTGTGTGTGTGTGTGTGTGTGTGTGTGTGTAGATTGTTCTGCCACCTCACCTGGAGAGGATCAGGGAGAAGCTGGCAGAAAATATCCATGAGCTGTGGGTGATGAATAAGATAGAACTAGGCTGGACCTTCGGTGTAGTGAGTATCAGACAAACACCCAAAACTGTATGTGTCACAGTTGTGTTCAGATGAGTCGTGACCTATTTTCAAGTTTAGATGTGTGAAACATGCAAAAAAAAAAGGTTACATCTGTCGTGTTATGGGTCAAATCTGACCCGGTAGTAATTATGGGTTGTTTATGCAGAGAAATACATGGTAAATGTTGCCAAACCATCATGAATAAAAAAAATTACAACAAAACAAAATTAATAGTAATAAAATTCTATGATAATAGCATAATAATGTTGTGTATTAATATTAACATTATGTTTCATGCCAAGAAAGCATATTGATTTGAATTCAATTGTAGAGTGGCACACAGCAAATATGATCCCACACACACACACCCCCACTCCCTCCTTCACTCACTCACACTCACACACACACACTGAAGACAATACTCTTTCATCTGTCACTTTGTATACTTTTATGCTGTTATTATCATGGGAACCACTTCTTTCTGGCAGACGAGGTGTTGAATGTTTTGTCTGTGGGGGAGTGGTTACAGAAATCACTATAAGACCTGCGGCGAAAACGTCTGTCCTCCCATTCATTTTAATGAGCGTAGTTTGTTTCGGCTGCAGCGGTTTTGGCCGCTGCGGCGCCACACCGGACTGCGGCCAGGAAGTTGAGCCACAGTCAACTTTTGGAGAAAAGCAACCCGACGTCACTGCGGCTGAAGGCTGCAGTGGCCAATCACAGCCGGAGATCAGACTGATCAGAGTTGTAAACTCTGCCATGAGGGAGTAAAAAGACGTTACTAGGAGGAGGGAAGTACATTTCTCTTTGTTTGATAACGTTAAAAGTAAAGTTAGACTCTGCTGTCGGCTTCCCGACTCACTTTAAAAAAGACGAGAGAGAGAGAGAGCAGCAGTGGTTGCGCGAGCTAGAGAGTGAATGAAGAGAGGGAACGCTGGTAGCGAGAAATCAGATCAATAAAACGTTATTTTTTGATTGTTTCACAGCGGTTATGTTCTAGAGCACAAATAAACACACCCACACACCTCTGCTCAACCCTGCGGCTGAACATCGCCTGATTTGGTCTGAATACGGCCTAATGATTGGGAAGCTCAAAGAAAGATAATGACATCAAAAAATGGCAAAATACCATGGTCCTCAATCCCCTATTAAAGGCAGGGTAACAAACAATCACAGAATATAATCAAAATGACCTCAAGGTCCAACAAGGTAGGCAGTCTCACATGCCAAAGACGTACGATCTGCCTTTGAGCTTTTTATATCACAGCCTATAGAGAAGATCATTATTGACATGACCAACATGGAGAGGAGACAACTATTTGGGAATAGTTGGAGGGAGATTGACACACACCATCTCCATGCTTACATGGGGATGCTGATACTTGCCGGGGTATAAATCCAACAATGAGGCCACTTCTAGTTTATGGGATGCTGAAACAGGCCAGGCTATTTTCTGCGTTAAAATGTCATTTCAAACCTTTTATTCTTTTGAGAGTTATTCAATTTGACAAGCGTGAAACAAGATTAGCTTGTCGTGAGAAGGACAAATTTGTACCCATAAGAGATGTTTGGGACAAACGGGTAGAGTGCTCGCCACTGACCTACAATCCAGGGCCCGAGGTCACGATAGATGAAAAGCTGGGCCCATTTAGAGATTGCTGTCCATTTAGACAATACATTCCCAGTAAGCCTGGAAAATATGGCCTTAAAATCTGGGCAGCTTGTGATGCAGCTTTGCATGGAATATGCAAATATATACAAGTATACCTGCTGGAACTGTGCCAGAGAATAATCAGGACATGCATGTAGTGCTGGCAATGACAGAGGGTCTTCAGGGGCGCAACATCACATGTAACGATTTTTTCACTTCTCATGCCCTTGGCCAAGAGCTGCTGCGAAAGAAGCTGACAATGGTGGGAACAAACCTGAGCTGTGTCCTGCACTTCTTGGGACAAAGGACTGGGCTGCTCTCTCCTGGAAGTCTGCCTTTACTGAAGACACCACAGTTGTGTCATACCGTCCCAAGAGGTACAAAAACGTGATGATGATGAGCACACTCCACAGGACTGCGGCTGTGAGCAGGAGGGAAGACAAAAAGCCAGAAGTGATCCTGGATTACAATAAAAACAAAGGAGGAGTTGACAACTTGGACAGGTCACTGGCATCCACTCTGTCACTTGCAAACGGATGACAGCAAGGTGGCCATCGGTCATCTTTTGCAGCATCTTGGATGTTTCGGCTTACAATGCTTTTGTAGTGTGGACTGAAATTAACCCTGGGAGGAACTCTGCAAAGCCATACAAAAGGAGTCTCTCTCTGAAGGAGCGAGGAAGAGCTCTGGTGAGCCCTCATTTTGAACAACGGCGATGTCTACCCTAAACCCCTGCTTACCAACATGGTGATGCAGCCTCAAACCAAGGATGCAAACATACCTATGCATCCAGCTTTGCCTACTTGAAAGAAGAGGAAGAGATGCCAATGTTGCCCTAACAAGAAGGACACCAAGACCAGCAGCATTTGTCAAAAAATGTCAAAAATACATTTGCAAGGCACACACCCAAACATTCACATACTGTCCATCATGCATATAAATATGAACACATACATACATAAATACACTTGGATGCAGACTTATGCACACACACACACACACACACATACACACACACACACACACACACATACCTTGCTGGAGATGACACTTGTTCATAAGTCTTGTTTTTTAGGTCATATCTCAACAAAATCCAGTCAGTCAGTCGGTCATAAGCAGCTCTGTGGCTCATTCATTGCTTATTGCAGCTGTTGTGTGAGTTCAGCCTGACACACCTGTTCTTAAGGCATAGCAGCAGCCCCAGGTGGGTCCTCACTTTTTGCCCAGTCAGGGGCCAGGCCTAGCACCTGTATATTTACATACAATATGTCATATCCCAAGTAGTAAATAGTGAAACCTGTTAGAGGGCAGAGCACTAAAAATAAGTTACCTGGATGTAATTCCAGTTCTATGACTGCCTAGCTGCCCTCTGGTTCATGGTGTCCTGAGTTCAAACTGTGCCAAGCAACAGGCTCCTTTACTATCCTTACCCTTTCTTTTCTGTGTGTGTGTGTGTTTGTGTGTGTTTTAGGTGCGAGATGATAACAAGCGGCAGCACCCATGTTTGGTGGAGTTCTCCAAGCTTCCCGAACAGGAACGGAGCTACAACTTACAGATGTCTCTGGAGACTCTCAAGTAATGCATCCCTGCAGCGAGCAGCATAAGATATTTAGATTACATATTTATCAGGGACACTATTAAAACCCGACGACACATGAAGTGTTCACGCTGTATATTTCACTTCAAACTCTGGAGTTTCTTTCTGTGGACTAGATGCTGAATTCGATATGCAGGTTTCCAGGTTATGCAGGAGTGTTGGTGATGGCAACATGTTTGGTTCAATAACACTAGATGATGTGTTTCATCGGGTGTGTGTGTGTGTGTGTGTTACAGAACTCTCCTGGCTTTGGGTTGTCATGTCGGCCTCGCAGATGAACACGCTGTAGAGAAAGTCAAGAGCATGAAACTGTCACCAACGTGAGTTACCTCAAACATTAATACGACATAAGATAATGGCACAACTTTACAAGTATTGGATGCAGGATGATATGATACTCATACTATTCATGATGTAATGATGCAGTGATGGGAAAATGGGACATTTCATGAGATAATTAATAGAGATCATTATGATGACTACAGCACCATAAACACATGGAGGTTGTTGAGCAGCTGGCTAGCTAACAATGCAGTGCTTTAACTCTATCTGTGCAGCTATGAGTTGTCCGGTGGTTATAAACCTGCTCCTCTGGACCTGAGTCACATCAAACTGACCTCCACCCAGGAAGCCATGGTGGACAAACTGGCTGAGAATGCACACAACGTCTGGGCAAGAGACCGCATCCGTCAAGGCTGGACCTATGGCATCCAACAAGTAGGGACTCTGTGTGTGTGTGTGTTTCTGTGTGTGAGTTTGTTTGTTAGCATTTATGTGCTGAGACAGAGAAATGATATTGTGTTTACCACTGTGCAGTATATCTCTGAATTGGCTGACTGGTCTGCTCCATACATTTACTGAAATGTACACAGCGGAATGGCCACTGTTGTTGGAATTCACTGCTAGACTTCAATGCCTACCTATCTGTTTGTGTCTTAAATCAGTAAACGAGAGTGTTATGACTGGCTTGCGGGCCCAACAAAGGAGGGAGGCGCACGCCAAACTTAGCAACAGACGCCACTCCCTACTAAAGGCATTTCCCCGCACACAGCCAATTAAACTTAGTTAAGAAAAAATATCAAATTCACTCGAAATCTCATTAACAAAATTTCCAGCATTTTCTTCAGAACAGACCAGCCCCCAATTTGTTGTGACCAGCTAGCGGGAGACACACGCCACACTTAAAATCATCATCATTTGAAAGTGTATGAATGCAGTGGCTCATGTGAGACATGTTATGTCAGTGTAAAACAAAACCAATAGGGTAGCACAAAACAAAGAAGTCTTGGTAAGTGGGAATACACCAGCAGCATGGATTCTGTTACTACATCAGCAGCACCTATCCTCCACCCAGCCAAGGACCTGCAACACTTAAACACACACACCACAGGACCAAGGGAAAGGGCATCACAAGAGTTACAAGCATCACAAGACTACTTGTGACTTTAATGTGGTAATGGCATATATTGCACTCAATGGTGGAACTGAAGGATAGTCTAGTGCTGCTATTTCACTGTCCCCACCCTGCACCTGTAGTCCTATAGAGTAGTTCCTTTTCATTCTTGTGTTCTCTATTGCTTCTCAGGATGTGAAGAGTCGTAGAAACCCTCGCCTGGTCCCCTACATTCTGCTGGATGAGAGAACCAAGAAGTCCAATAAAGACAGTCTGAGAGAGGCTGTCAGGACTCTGTTGGGATATGGATACAACCTGGAAGCTCCCGACCAGGACCATGGTACAATACCTACCCTCCATTGTATCACTTCTTTCAAAGACTTGGCATTTTTATGATAATGTATACATCAGATTACCTATCTCACCCGCTCTCCCTCCCTTGCCTCGCTCTCACCCAGCAGCTCAATCTGACCCCAGCAACATGTCCGCTGAGAGGTTCCGCATTTTCCGAGCAGAGAAAACCTACTGTGTTAATGCAGGGAAGTGGTACTTTGAGCTGGAGGTAAGAAGAGCTATCATCAGAGATATGCTAGCATTGCTCTGAAATGTATCAGCTGCTGGTAGATACAATTTTAAAGATATCTGTGATGACTTTTTTAATAGCAAAATATTAACTAAGGGTTAACCTAGATGTGAACCTCTTCCTGCTTCTGTTCCCAGGTTTTAACAGCAGGGGAGATGAGGGTGGGCTGGGCCAGACCAGGATGCCTACCAGACCAGGAGTTGGGATCTGATGACCAGGCCTTTGTCTTTGATGGCTTTAAGGTGGCTGAATTTCTCTTTACTCATGCAGTCATACGACACTTCCCATCACTTCAGTGTATCATTTGAAGTCAACATTTCTTGGTCTGTTGTTTTTCTTCAGCATATTATATAATCCTACCTCACAGTGAAACTTTTTCATTTTTTCATCATCATTAGTGATAACAATTGTAACAAATTCATTCAAAAACATTAAAAAACCCCAAAAACCTGAATGTACCAATAAGTATATGATAAATATCAACATGTTGTTCACTATAGCAACAGAGAAAATGATTCATGTGGTACTATATTTAAGGCGTTTAAAATTCTTTTTAGGATTGCCAAATTAGTCAACCAACCCATCACATTGCAAAAAATATTGGCTAAATACAAGAAATAAAAACTGAATTTGAAGAGAAAATGACTTCATACTAGTGAAATTATCTGTCCATGCAGCAGGATAAACAAAATATTATTAAAATAATTAAAATAAGTTGGTTCCAGTCTAGAAATAAGTAGGCTCTGATAAGTGTTCAAAGGTTTAAGATGAGTAGAAAATGCTGGCTTTTAGATTTAAAATTACTTGAGATCAGACTTGCTACAGCACAATAATAAGTGAAATACACTGAGTATTAGCAAATAATTCATTTTTTTGCATCCTTAATTTTAGTACACAAAAAATGAAGGCCAAGGAACAAGAAAATACATCACTAATTTAATTGGAAATTACTTCATACTAGAGGAGTATGATTATGCTGTTACTTGAAACAACTTGAAAAAAGTTGGCTCATCTTGAAATAAGCAGGCATAAACCCATGTTTGATTTAAAACTAGTCCTTAATCTCAGAGCAAACATCTTAAAACAGGAAACTGATTTTAATGAAATCACAACCAGGACTGAAGTGAGATTTCCATCAACATTTATAGACAATTGAAAGTAGTCTGGGAAGAGCTTTCACACCAGTTTCATCTTGGTCTCTCTCTCTCTCTCTCTCTCTCTCTCTCTCTCTCTCTCTCTCTCTCTCTCTCTCTCTCTCTCTCTCTCTCTCTCTCTCTGTGTCTTACATTTTGGTTAATTTCAGTATCATATTTAAACTTCACATGAAGAAAGTCAGACTGTGTGACAGGTCTTTGCGTATTTTGTTTGAAAATTCTCAGCAGAAGAAAATCGGTGATAAATTCACCAACCAATCATATGTGCCACTCTGGAGCAAATCTGTTTGTATGAGTGCTTCTTGCACGAGGCCTTTTCTCTCTGCACGTCTGACCACCCTGTTTGTCAGCGCCACTAGATGTGTGTGTGTGTGTGTGTGTGTGTGTGTGTGTGTGTGTGTGTGTGTGTGTGTGTGTGTGTGTCTTCCAGGTCCAGCGCTGGCACCAGGGTAATGAGCACTTTGGGCGTGCTTGGCAGACGGGTGACGTTGTAGGCTGCATGGTAGATCTGAATGAACACACCATGATGTTCACACTTAATGGAGAGGTGTTGCTCGATGACTCTGGCTCTGAGCTTGCCTTTAAGGACTTTGACGTTGGTGAAGGTTAGTGCTGTATCACTGACAACACACACGCACACACACACACACACGCACACACACATGCATCTGTAACTGGAGACAAAACACATCCTTTGAGGTCACGACCCTCTTGGTGTGATTAATGTTGAAGCTTAGTTAGTTATCGTCACGCCAAATGACAAACCTCTCAACTTCATCTTCATAAGTAAGTCTCTTCCTTTGATGTAAGATACACATCAGATTTGTCTGAATATTTTTGAAGATGACAGGACATCGACTATGCCTGCAGTCAACTTTGTAAAATATGAATGTTAATCAGTGCTTTGCAGCCTTTTTTAGATGATTTCTCCTCAACTTTATGATCATTGTGTGTAAGTTATTTCATTTTAGTTATTGAGTATTCGACTATTAAATTATTTATTTGTTTATCTTGAAAAATACTGTATCCATTGTTCTTAACTGATGCACAAATTGAATATGGATTTCAAATTTTTTCTCAGTTTTAATTGAGTTTATATATAAGTTTAAAAGATTACTCAATTAACCATGTGATTATTGATTTGCACAAATCTATGCAGCATCTGCTGCATATTATAAGTATCAGTGTTACAGGAAGTAATGCACAACAAGTTTAATCTTAGTATTTCATTCCCTGTCTGTCTCCAGGTTTCATCCCAGTGTGCAGTCTAGGTGTGTGTCAGGTGGGGAGGATGAACTTTGGTAAAGACGTCAGCACTCTGAAATACTTCACCATCTGCGGCCTGCAGGAAGGCTATGAACCGTTCGCCGTCAACATGAACCGGGATGTCACAATGTGGCTCAGCAAGAGGCTGCCTCAGTTTGTACCTGTCCCCCCCAACCACCAACACATAGAGGTGAGAGTCACGTGGAAGATGCTCTGCATGGTTTGGAACATGTAGCTATCTGCTGGTAGAAAAAAACCACAGATACTGTAAATTACTGGTAGCAGTCAGTGGTAGTGGGCTGAGAGCTTGAGTGAAATTAAAGATCCCCTTCAGACTCATTTCAAGACATTTATTAATCATTTATTTAATATGTTTTTTTCCCACAAAAAATTCCAGTAAACTACAGAAAAAGTAAGCCAAGGCTAATTGTAACATGTAAAAGTAACAGTATCAGAACAAAAGAATTTTGTCTTTCTTTCTTTTTTCAGGTGACACGTATAGACGGGACAGTGGAGTCGTGTCCATGTCTGAAGGTCACCCAGAGGTCATTTGGCTCACAGAACAGCAACACTGACATTACCTTCTACAGAATGAGCATGCCCATAGAGTGTGCAGAATCTTTCTCCAGGTCCCCACCTAACGGCAGCCTCTTCTCACCAAAGAGGGTAAGAGAAACATACTGATAGTTACACATAACTATGTACAGAGTTACACACACATACTGACACATAGTTTGTTTGGAACAATTCACAGAACAATATAATCCATCTGGTCTCTAACAGTTTCTTCAGACATGAGGATGTGGCATACAGTTAATGATGAAATCAAGGGGTTGAATCATGTATGTGCAAAGTTTTCACATCCATCTGCTGAAAGTTTCTCTGTGGTCACCTCAAATCTGAGCTAAGATGTGAACGTACATGTGATGATTTGTGACATCACAACTATTGTATGCAATATATCCAGTATGCAACTTATACAAATGTGATGTGGAAACTTGAAGCCTCTAGTGCACATACATTGAGAATGTACCTTACAGTGAAGTAGGAGACATCTTGCTTCAAATAAAATGAAGAATTGGTCCCAGCAAACCATTGTTCTTGCAGATGCATCTATGCAGGAGGGTGTTTTATTTCCTTACACATATTATTTATTCTCAGGCTTTGTGTTATGCTTTTCAAATCTCAGTAAAGCATTTCTTAATGTATACCTAAACTGATCCATCTCTAACTGAATGATTTTAACTATGAGGTTAATGGAGTTTGTTTGGAGCATGCACATTCCATTTACTGTCTAACTATGTGCACAGGCTACTGACTAGTCCCTATCACAGGGAAGCAGACTAACTGCTCAAATTCACTTGCAGACAGTAGGGTTGGGTATATGATTCATCAGATGTGTTGTGTGTGCCTGTGTCTGCAGGAGCTGGAGGACTTTGAAACCGTATCAGACTTTGAGGTCCTGATGAAGTCGTCTCACGGTCACAATGGACCCAACGGACCCGAGAGAGACGAATTCAACAACCACAAAGATTACAACCAGGAGAAGCCCTTCAAGCTCAAACAGCGGTAAACCTTTTCACACTAATAATTCGCATCCTTCCTTAATTGTGTTTATAAGTGTCATAAACACCTAAACCATCCATGTGATCTCACAGGTTCATGTTGAAGAGAAACAAGCCAGACAACAGCTGCCCCTCATCTGCTCGTCTGTCTGAGGAGGTGATGGCTGAAGACAGAGATGACTATGAATTCCTAATGCAAGCCTCTACTGTGAGACCATACACATACTAATCAAACAACATACAAACATGCTAAACACTCACACATAACAGTGTCCTGTAGAGTATAAATTGGTGACAAGTAGTGTATAGAATACACCAGGAACAATGTAAGGGAGCTGAGGATGCAGGTGTTCTGAAAATAACAATAATAGAAACCTGATAAAAATGTTCTGTTTAATGTTTAACAGTTTCATGATATGGAGTTTGTGAAGACGTTTGGGAAAGTCATCGTGATTATGCTTCTCTCTCTCTGCAGCACTATTATTCAGTGCGGATCTTCCCTGGTCAGGAGCCCAGCAGTGTGTGGGTGGGCTGGGTCACTTCTGACTTCCATCAGTACGACCCAGGCTTTGAGCTGCACAATGTCCGTACTGTCACTGTTACTCTGGGAGATGAGAAGGGCAAAGTTCACGAGAGGTTAGTCAAGTTCCACTTAGCTCATACAGTATCAGTCAAAAGTTTGGACACACCTTCCCATTCTCTTAAATGATAAAGTGTGTCCAAAGTTTTGACTGGTACTGTATATGTGGGTCAATTCTGTATTTGATCATCAAAGATCTTGAGCAGGGACATGTGACATGAATAAAGTATGAAGGTTTTCACTCCAGGCAAAGAGTACACTTCATGGTTTTAGTAATTAGCACACATTTAACCCTACAAGAGAAACAATCTTTACTGTACACTTGGTTTGAAATATTGAAAATTTAATGATGACTTATTCATACCTGGTAGAACCTTTGACTGTCTGTAGTAGTGTCCTCACTTGAGTCACATTTGGTCATATTCATGAAGCCAATTTAAGCTTACAGCTTGTATATCCCTCTATTGATATTATTGAGAGCTCCATGGTTTGTGTGTGTGTGTGTGTGTGTGTCCTCCAGTATAAAGCGTAGTAACTGCTACATGGTGTGGGCTGGAGAGAGCAGCAGTCCTGGTCAGGGCAGGAACAACAACGGTTTAGAGATCGGCTGTCTGGTTGACACAACAAATGGACTGCTGACCTTCACTGCCAACGGCAAGGAACTCAGCACATATTACCAGGTAAATATCTGATAGGGTATTCCAGGTTTTTGAATCTTCCTGTACACATGTCCTGATTCCTCCTCATCCTAACTTCCTTTCATTTTTTCAGTTTGTGTCCTACACCAAAATGTGTCCCCTCTTTCTACCTTGCTTCCTCTTTCCTCACAGGCTTTATGTTTGCTTGTAACGTCAGTCCTTCTCACTATAACACTGTCTTGCACTGGCTATATTAACACCACATACTTATATGTTATCTATGGTAAACACGCTGCCATGAGCCCTATGTAAAATATAGAGTAACTGTGATATTTTTGGGAAAAACGGGAAGGAGAAGGGCAAGTTAGCGTTATTGGACCTGACGATGCAACAGCACAATCTGAGCTTATGCAGACATTGTCACACAAATCTTGGGATTGATCAATGTATTCTTTCCCAACAGGTGGAGCCCAGTGCTAAGCTGTTCCCAGCAGTGTTTGCCAAGGCTACCAGTCCCAATGTCTTCCAGTTTGAACTGGGGCGTATTAAGGTGAGGGACATACACACACACACATAAAATTGAGTACTATTTTAGCTGTCCTCTAATTCTTTATTCAAAGTTTGGGAGGTTGCAAAACTATGTAGCTCTGCATTTCCTGTTGCTCAAATGCTCAATGAGTGGAATGGTTTGAATACTGGCACAGTGTCCTCTTTGTTCTGTCCAGCTCCATGTCATGTGATGTTGTAACACTGTCTGTTTCCTGTCAGAATGTGATGCCTCTGTCAGCTGGTCTGTTTAAGAGTGAGAGGAAGAATCTAGCGCCCCAGTGTCCTCCACGGCTGCACGTACAGTTTCTCACTCCTGTATTATGGAGTCGTGTTCCCAACCACTTCCTCAAGGTAACAACTCCTGCATTATAGTGGCACAGTGTTGTTGTTTTTTGGGATATAAAAGACCAAAATCTTTCTGAGTGATGTGCAGTCACTCATTGTGTAGTGAAGAGAAGAAAGATGTAAAGGCAGTCTGACAGTTAAGAGAAAGGTATAGATGTGTCTTCATTTTTTATTGCACATACTAATATAATACACCTTATTCTTCATTGAAAGGTATAAGTATACATACCACTGGAATAACAATTTTCCAACATTCAATTTGTTCCTTATCTCCCACTGAAACAATCAGGTTAGAGGCCATTCTCTCAACAGTATGGCAGTATGATCAAAGTGGGACAAGCAGCAGTCAGTGTTTGCATATTAGAATTCCATTGTGTATTTCAAATACTTTTCAAATACTACACTAGACATAATTTCAATAAGCATTGTTCACAGTACATATTGCATTCTACATACTGAATTGTATTCAGTTCGCTTAACAGCATTTAGACCCTTTCAGAAGTGTCTGTCAAACACCATTTCCTGTTCTTCTCTTGGAACATATGTGGACATGAACTATTAAGTTTACAGGGCTGATTAGCAGTTATCCTCCGGCGGTATCTTGGTGAACTGTCTGCTGTGCCACACAGTGGGCCGATCCTACGACAGCTGCTGCTGGCCAGAAGTGCTTATTGGAAACTAACATGAAATGTTATGTGTGCTGTCTATGAAGTGCTAACAGTTATTTTTTCAGGTCTCAGCATCCAGAGTGAATGACAGACACGGCTGGCTGGTCCAGTGTAACGAACCTCTGCAGTACATGTCTCTACACATACCTGAGGAGAACAGGTGGAGTACACACACACACACACACACACACACACACACACACACCTTTTCATTCTACCTCCTGCGCTCTTGTTTCTCATTCAGTCTCTGTGTGTGTTGTCCAGGTCGGTGGATATTCTGGAGCTGTCAGAGCAGAGGGATTTATTAAAGTTTCACTACCATACCCTCAGACTGTATTCTGCAATCTGTGCTTTGGGAAACAACCGCGTGGCTCATGCCCTCTGCTCCCACGTAGATGAGGCGCAGCTCCTGCAGGCTATAGAGAATAAGTATATGCCAGGTAATGCACACAGCATATAGAAAAAACAATGTTGAATGTGACTCTATAGTAAATAGATAATTAATGCATGATGCAGTGTCACATAACTGTAGGCAGGGTTGGAAGAAGTATTCAGATCCTTTACTTCATTAAAAGTAGTAATACAGGATGTAAAAATATTAAATTAAAAGTCCTGCATTAACAAAAACTTAAATGATAAAGCTGGTGTTTTTCTATATATTTGTTACAAAACCCACGAAAAGTCCTAAACAAAAAATAAATTAGTCTCATTCTCAATACTGACTTCCCTACCCTGTCAATGACACTCAGCCACAAACACATTGGTTCCTACTGAAGACATAATTCTTAAAAAAAATCTCACAAATATGTATAATATATAGTTTATTTAAAAAGGCTCAGTAATTTCCCATAACAGCTGGCAACTGTAGTTTTTTATCAAACAGGAGATAATACTGCATATTTTGGACAAAAATGGAGCTCTATGGCTCAAAGGAATAAGACATATCCTTTAAGTGCAAAAGAATAAGTTTGTTGCTGAAATATTATTATCAAAATGTAAATAAAAGTTCAAAAGTAAAAGTTGTCATTTTGAAGAATTTCTCCTGTCTGTTGTTTTATATTATTGTTATTATATGTACGTATCATATTAATTATTCATTATTGTGAAAGTAGAATGTACAATGTAGTTGGCTGAGCTGGAGCTAATTTGAACTGCTTCATATACTGTTGGGTAGTTTAGTCTATAACAGTGTACCATTATATAAACTCATGTAAACTGTTAAAAGTGGTAATGCACACATAGACTCTCCTTAAAGAATAACTTGATGCAATGTAGTAGAAGACAGCTATATAAGAATAAATACATGTAATAGGTAAGACCAGGTAATAGATGTAATCTGTTCATTAATAAGAACATAAATGGAACAGAGCAGGTCTCTAGTTTAGGGTTAAACTTTTGAATGTTTCTAACTATCTTTCTGTGTCTTTAACCCACAGGTTTGCTTCGTGCTGGCTACTATGACCTCCTCATCGACATCCACCTCAGCAGCTACGCCACAGCTCGCCTCATGATGAACAATGAGTACATTGTTCCCATGACCGGGGAGACCAAGAGCATCACTTTGTTTCCCGATGAGAAGAAGAAACACGGCCTGCCGGGCATCGGCCTCAGCACCTCCCTGAGACCCAGAATGCACTTCTCATCCCCGAGTTTTGTCTGCGGAACCGGGTCATCATACCTTAATAACGGCAACAACGGATCAGGATCAGGAGACTGTTTCCAGTATAGCCCTGAATTCCCTTTAGACATACTGAAAATTAAAACCATTGAGATGCTGACAGAGGCAGTGCGAGAGGGGAGCATGCATGTACGGGATCCAATAGGAGGCAGCACCGAGTTTCTCTTCGTCCCACTCATCAAGCTCTTCTACACCATGCTCATCATGGGAGTTTTCAAAAATGGAGATCTGAAGAACATCCTGCGACTGATTGAGCCGTCTGTGTTCTCTGAAAGACGAGAAGGGCAAGAGGAGAAGCACATGGAGCTGGAGGTGATGAAGGAGCTAGAGAGTGAAGGAGGAAGAGAGGATGGAGGGAGGAAGATGCCTAAAGAAGGACTGTTACAGATGAAGCTACCAGAGCCTGTAAAACTCCAGGTGACACTCAGTAAACTTTTTTAAAACTTAAAACTTTTTAAACTTTCAGATTAGTGGTGCCTTTACAGACATAGATTTTGTTTAAATATAGTTTTCATTATAACAACAAGTCACTTTTTTCTGTCACATAGCAATTAGTTTTTAAGTTAGACATTAGGGAACACTTACAGAATTCACCGTAGTTCATTTTTATTTTTTAAATTTTCACTGTAGAAAGATAATGGCTTTTTGAAGTGACAGGACAGTTGATAATGAATGACATGCTTCTATCTCTATGCATAGTAGGATGTTCTCACGGACATCCAGATGCCAGGATGGTATGGGCATTATGATTAGATGCAAATGAAATCAATGCATATCATGATCAAACAACAATGGCAACACACAAACATGTTATAGTGTAAACACACCACAAGTTTGTGTCTGCACCAGAATGGCCCTGATGCACAGAGCCAACGTGTCACCAAGTTCAATTCAACAAGAAACCAAATGCAAAGTTTGTTTGAGAAGAACACTGATGTAGCATTAAAACATCAGAGGAATGGCTTTATCCGTCACATGCACCAAAAAAATTCAGCAACCTCATGAATGACACAACAAGCTCTGTATTTAAATGATTGAACCATATTTGTGGCAGAGACAGCGATTTAATGATGCAGACAAGCTGTTTAGCATTATATGTGCACTCTAACAGCTGGAACAGTACAACATATGTAGGAAACAACTCACTGCCTTTGTTTTATTTTTTTAATCAAATTCTGGCTAAAATTCATGCTGCATAGAAATCTTTGTTTTCTTCCTCACCTGGAATAAACACCTCGGAATTTTTATGGTGAAAAATCAACCAAATGTGCAAGATTTTCCTGTAATAGTCTCTGTTTGGAAGACAGTTAACATGTCTGCATTGTCTTGACACTAATTAGCCTAATGACTGACTGTCAGTCACACATAAAGAGAGACGCTCAGAGAAGAGCAGTTGAACACATGTTTTCTCAGCTGTGTTTAATCCCAACATCAGAACCAGGAAATAAAGATGATACATTTAAGAAAACAAAGAACAGGAGCAATTAACAGCAATATCTGGTATGTCTAAAGGCTGATGGGAAAATTTTTTTACAATTTTTGTTTTCCTTGCCTTTAAGTTTTAGAAATTCTGAACCAGTACCTAGAAACAGTTTTCGACATAATATGTAGTTGACCCAACAGTCATGTGTGATTATATGTGTTATATCTAGTTATGTTTTCGTTCATGTGTGTGTGTGTGTTTTAGATGTGCCATGTGCTGCAGTACCTGTGTGACTGCCAGGTGCGTCATCGTATCGAGGCAGTAGTGGCCTTCTCTGATGACTTTGTGGCCTGTTTGCAAGACAACCAGCGCTTCCGCTATAACGAGGTGATGCTGGCGCTCAACATGTCTGCAGCCCTCACTGCCAAGAAGACCAAAGAATTCAGATCCCCTCCACAGGAACAGGTAAGGAGCACCACTGAAGAAGAATGACTCTGGCTGGAAGACACAATAAAACAGAAGAATAGGAGAGTAGAACAGACTGGAAAATAAGAGAAGAATGAAATGAAGTGAATGAGAGTATATTGATCAGTGTATAATGAAGTTCAAGAACTGGTATAATTGAAAAAAACTGTAGAGCACAAGTTGAAATGATCCCCTCCGCACAAGATGAATAAAAAGACTGCATTGGATAATAATTTGTGTGACATGGTTTTTCATCCAAAGAGTTTATTACCCAATTAGAAATTCTTAAAATGACATCTTCTCCCTCACTGAAAGAATCCAGAATCTATGAATATGTAAATATTTGGGTCTCTGTATATTAAAGAGTATGGTCTTGACCTGCTCTATGTGAAAAGTGCCTTGAGATGACTTCTGTTGTGATATGGCGCTATATAAATAAAAATTGATTGATATTTTTGCTGGGCACAGCTCACTGTATGCACACTGGAGGCTTCAAGTTAACAAAACACATTATTGAGTGGAGGGGGACTTTAATCAGAGAAGAACAACATACAGTAGATATTTTTGAGGCATGCTGGACAAAACAAAGATCTGTAACATATTCTTTATCATTTTAAATACTAATATTTGGTAACCTTTATGACTAAATATATGTTGGATTTCTGTGTACAGTGGTTGTAGCACAAGTATGTAAGGAACAAGACTTGTATCACATTTAAACCTGCCTGCGTTTTCTCTGCAGATCAACATGCTGCTGAACTTTAAGGATGAGAAGCAGGAGTGTCCCTGTCCTGAATACATCCGAGAACAGCTGCTGGACTTCCATGAGGACCTGATGAGACACTGTGGTAAACTACCAATCATCTTCACCTACACACTCAACCTGACGTTCAAAATTTCCAAACATTCAAAGTCCTCATGACCAGTTTCCTATCAGAGATCAACCAGTAATGATGATATCTATAGAATGCATCGATTGATTATGCACTGCCTGAGATATCTCCGTTCTGTCAGGTATAGAGTTAGACGAGGACGGCTTGATAGACGGTGACAGTGACTTCACCATCCGAGGTCGACTCATTTCATTAGTGGAGAAAGTGACTTACTTGAAGAAGAAGATGGCCAACCTGCCAAAGGAAAAGAAAGACAGGAAACCCAGTAAGTCTTCTGCACCAGCCAATACACAGGCACATAAACAGCACTGAGATATATAACTATTACTAAATATTATTTTCTGTGTATACATCCAAATTTCTTAAACACAGCAAACATAGTATATAAAGGGGATTTGAAGTAAATAGGTTAAATCATGCAGAATAAATGGTAATTCTTCAAGCTTTCTAGGTTTGGAATATGTTCAACTTCAACACTCCCACCTCCATCTCTCTCTCTCTCTCTCTCTGTCTGTGTCTGCAGGCACGTTGCAGCAGCTGATTTCAGATACGATGGTTCGCTGGGCTCAGGAGTCAGTTATTGAGGATCCTGAACTGGTCAGAGCCATGTTTGTCCTGCTGCACCGACAATATGACGGCATAGGAGGACAGGTGGGTTTGTGTGTTTGTGCAGCATTATAACAGTTAATTGTTTCCTGCCGTTTACACTGTTGCATTACAGCATAGCAGATATTTTGATCAGGTGTGTGTCTGCTACCACTTACTTATACTTAAATGTTGTAGTAGCAGTCTTACCTCAAACTTTTATGTGTTTATGAGACCCTAATTATCTAAAAACTGTTTATACATTCAAATCAATGTACATCAATGTGCATATTTCACATTAATCTAACACAAATTTACAGTAGATGTCATCCAAATTAAATATTTGCTTCTATTCCTCCATACAACTTGATACAAGTAGTTGACATTTATATAGACACAATATCAGAAAGAAACAGAGATAGTTATCCACCATAAACAGATAAACAGACCATAAATTATTAAAGAGATAATCAAGAAGTGTAAGTACTTCAGCAATCATGTACCACACATGATAATTCAAAGGAAGAATATAAATCATTACAAAAAGTCATGTTATCATAGAGGGATAATCAATTCTGTGACATTGTCTCTTTAAACTGCTGGTTTCTGATGATAAACTGCAGTCTGTACAGTCTTTGACAGTGAAGGAAATGTGTATCTTTCTCTGCTCAGGTCCGGGCTCTTCCTAAGACTTACACTATAAACTCAGTATCGATCGAGGACACCATCAACCTGCTGGCTGCTCTGGGGCAGATCAGATCTCTGCTGAGTGTCCGCATGGGAAGAGAAGAGGAGAAACTGATGATCAGGGGACTGGGGTGAGAACACACTCATCCATCAGGCTCCTGAATGCCTCTTTCTCCCTCTTCTTCTTTTTATTGTTGATCAGTGACTTTACATTTGTCACACTATCTATAGTATCTTAAAGCATTAGGCTTTATTCTTGTCTTATTTGTAATACGTCCATGTATGTTAATAAATATTTCTTACACAGTATACTCTATGTCACAGTATGGTGTGTAGAGTAATACCCCATCTAAAATATCTGAAATATGTTATTCATATCAGCTTTGAGAGGTCCTAGCTGCAGTGCATTATGGGAAACTAAGTGCAGCTAGCATGTACGGACAACAAAAAAAACTTTTATGACTGAAGTATGCTGGTGCAGTTTAATTCTAAATTGAATAAACCACCAACCAGTTGTGAAACACTGAACTTGCTTTAACTAATCAAGCATTGAGGAAAATTTGAGGAAAATTTTAGAAATGAGTGTGTTAATGAACCTTAAAGCACCCTGAGTTTGAGTTTGTAATCATAACTTAATCTAATGTTCAGTCACTGATTTATTGTGTATAATGTGTTCAGTGAGTGATTGTAAACCTGATGAGAGCCCTGATGATGAAAAACTCCACCCTCTTCCTCTGCAGTGACATCATGAACAACAAGGTGTTCTACCAACATCCTAACCTGATGAGAGCTCTGGGGATGCACGAGACTGTCATGGAGGTCATGGTCAACGTACTGAGTGGAGGAGACTCTAAGGTATGAAGAATGTATGAGCTGCAGAGCCAAACAGGCTGATGCTGGATGCATGTTGACAGAACCCAGGACCATAAACAGCTTAAATGAACCACAAATGCAGCTTTCTCAAGTTTTGTGTACTTTGTACACAGAGCATGCAACATGTATGTTCTTTGTACTGCTACACCTAGACAGGAAACTGTGCAGTTTATGGTTTTAGTTTTTTAAACAGGGGATTGTCATGTTGTAAACCAAAGAAATACTGTTGTCATTTAGTATCACTCTTGTCTAAATAGAGATTACTGGATGTGAAGAGATTATTTTATACTATAAATGAATGGGATGTTGCATACAGTAGTTCTGCCCACACTGTGTTTTAAAACAGACTCTTTCAAATGTGCACTTTCACCTGAAAGAGTTTTTTTTGTTGTTTTTTTTACCTCAAAGACATTTAAATAAATAAATAAATGAACAAAGTGATGATAAAATATAATGGGCAATATACCATTTATAATTATTATATTAAATATGATATTGGCAGATGATTTGTATCTTGACTGTACATAATGTGTGTGTTTTTGCAGGAAATCACCTTTCCTAAAATGGTGGCCAACTGTTGTCGTTTCCTCTGTTACTTCTGTCGAATCAGTCGTCAAAACCAGAAAGCCATGTTTGACCATCTCAGCTACCTGCTGGAGAACAGCAGCGTTGGCCTTGGTGAGTGTGTGTGTGTGTGTGTGTGTGTGTGTGTGCTCTTATACTGTATCTACTGGCTCAGTGTACTGTACTGTATGTGGTTCACATTAAAAAGCACACCATTAACATGTTACTGCTTGAACCACAACATAAATGCAGACCATGTGGATGAGAACGTGTTGTGTATCAATCAAGAATCAGCATTTATTTGTGTCCACTAACAGTTTGAGCTTATTCTTGAAGAAATAGTTGTTTGGCAAAATAATCTTAACTCAAAGTCCACATTAGCTTTTTGTCAGGGCTTTACCTATTTCCCATGTTCATCTTGAGCAGATGGAGTTTGCCCAGGTGTTATCATGTGACATAAGTATATAAGTTGACCAAGCACAGTTAAAAATTGCAAAAACTGAGCCATCTCCATGACAATTGAGCAAACTCCCTCTGCTGGTGAAGATTGTGAGATTGCAGTTGAAAGTTCTGTAATGATCCCCTCCAGACATGTATTAAGACACAATGTGTGTCTGATATGGTTTTTACACCAAAAAGAAAAATCACCATGTTAAACTCATTAAAATGACATCTTCTCCTTCTCCCTCATTAAAAATTCCAGAATCTATGAATATGTAAATACATTTCATTTCAGACATTGAACTGCTGGACACAGTTCAGCTGTTCAACTGTAAAGTTCATTCTCAGTGTTTGTGCACTGGATGCTTCAACTTTCCACATCAAACTTGGTTTGACTTCCAAACTATTTGTGATGTCACAAATCCTGCTTGTAGGTACACCCCTGAAAATCAGATTTCCAGTGAGCACAGAAAAACTTTCCACTTTCAGCAGATGAATGTGTCAAACTCTTGACAGTGTCAACTCTGAATATACATCATCCTGCACAGTGAAGCTCAAACTTCCAACTGTAGCAACAAGAGAAAAAAGAAAAAAAGAAAAACTATAGATTTTGTCAAATTAACGAAATTGATGACATTTCTTAAAATCAGATGTACCCATTCTCTAAAAAGTTGATACAATGTTCTTGTCTTCAGAAAAAATACCGTTGACCTACTCTTGTAAAATAATTAATATTTTAGAATTTAAATGTATGATATTAATTGTAATAATATGCTAAAAAAAACCTGAAACAACTTTTTATATAATACACACATTCTCACCACATTCTCAACAACAACCATATAACTGAGTCAACACACAAACAACTAAAGTGGTATCAACAAAACATAATATTAATTATCATATAATCAAATGTAACTGGTATTTATTATTCAATTTGCATTGTATTACATTACACAGGTGTTCACTAACTACATGTATTAGTATTAGATTGATTAAAAATGGACAGTACAGCAACAAATCCAGAGGTAAATATAATTCTTTGTTCCTTCTCTCACCTGCTGTCTGCTTTTTGATGCTTCTGTTTTTCAGGATTTGAACTTCTTTTTTTTTTTAGCTTTAGTTTAATGTAAAATGAGTCAGCAGCAGATGACTGCTGGCTGGGTTAGTGTTAAAACAATGTCACAGATATGACCACAGAAATGATAAAGGTATGGGTGGAGCTGAAGGACACAGCAAGGTAAACGGTGAAGGGAGTGAAAACTGCGGGAGGGAGATGAGGAGGCAGACGTGACATGAGGGAGATGACTGTGTGAGTGGTGCAAAGAACAATGAGCCTGCTGGCAGTCTGATACAGTGGGTGCTTGTATTCCACCACATGTTGTTAGTCGTAACCTTGGCAGAAAAACATGAGACTTTCTCCAGCCTGAGGCTGAGGTAAAAGCAGTATCCATGACGCCACAGCAGGTACTGGATTAGAGAAGGTGAATGCAGACACAAATACAGATTCTCTGCTCACTCCCTCCTTACAGCTTTCAATAATGTTGTTGTTTAATGCTGCAAGTTCTTCTCTCTCTGCATGTGCATGTACAACCAGAAGCTGTGTACTGTTTTCTGATGCAATTTTGTGTTTTTTTGTGAAATTTCATTTGTTTTTACAACTTCATCCTTTATTGCTTGCAGACAACATTAGCTGTTTAATTAGAGCTGTGTATCCAGGAACAGATACACTTCTGTTCTTCTGGTGACTCCTCATCCTCTTAGTTATATTTTAAAGCTCTCCTTATCTTTTTTTTTCATTTCTTCATCCTCTCCTCTCCTCCTTTTCTCTCCTCTCCTCAGCATCTCCGTCCATGCGAGGCTCTACTCCTCTGGATGTGGCTGCAGCATCAGTCATGGATAATAATGAGTTGGCCCTGGCTTTGAGAGAGCCAGACTTGGAGAAGGTGAGTTGGACAAACACTAATACACACAAAAAGAAAAGATGTGTCAAAATATGTCACGAAGGTTCAGGGGGTTGATTGATTATCAGAATTTCCTTCAATTTTACATAGATTGACAAATAATTTAGTTGCCAAATAGTTCTGGCACTAGTCTAGGTCATGTGATGTATTTATAATAATCGATGACCACTGAACTCAAATAATTTGTTTATAAGTTGATGAGGATCGATATTATATATTATAAACACGCCATTAAACAAGTGACTGACGCAGCGAGTCCCTGCAGTGAGATCCCTGCCCCAGTGGGTGCAGGGAAGAAAGAAAATGTGAAAAGGAAGGAAGGAAGCAGGTATGATATAATGTATAAAATATTCTGCAGTATGAAACATTCTACTCGTCTCTCTGGCTGTCCAGGTGGTGCAGTACCTGGCCGGCTGTGGGCTGCAGAGCTGTGTGATGCTGGTGCGTAAAGGATACCCTGACATCGGCTGGAACCCTGTGGAGGGTGAACGCTACCTCGACTTCCTACGCTTTGCTGTCTTCTGCAATGGTAAAAACTTCAACATTTTCACTTCATTCAAGTCCATGTTCTCCTTGTCAACTATTTAACCAAAACTGTCGGTTTCCACTAGAAACTGCAGTCCCTCTTTGCTAGTGTAGTTTGTGTTCGGCGTTGGTGTGTTGTCATGAACTCGGAGACTGTGTTCCTGTTCTGCATCCAGGTGAAAGTGTGGAGGAGAATGCCAATGTTGTGGTGAGGTTGCTGATTCGCCGACCAGAATGTTTTGGCCCTGCTCTTCGGGGGGAAGGTGGTGATGGGCTGTTGGCAGTGATGGAGGAAGCCATTAAGATCTCTCAGGATTCCTCCAGAGATGGCCCTTCTCCTACATCAGAGAGCAGCAAGACGCTGTAAGACATCATCTGCCACGTCTCATTAATCTGCTCTTATAGTATTATAATCATGGTAATGATAAGATACTCAGTATCTACATTCACACAGTATCTTTTATTTAACTGCATCTATATTTAAAAGTCATTTAGAGCTCATTCACAGTTCAATATATCAGTGCTATTGTAAAGACCTGCATCATATTATCTCCTAACCTGAACACAGGTATTATCAATCCCAAATCTGCACTCTAATCCACCAAATGTCACCAGCTCATACACTACAGTACCCACAAGTGTCGGTATTCACTCAGTATGTGGTTGTAACCCTCAGAAAAACTGGAATTTCAAACAACTTTCAAAGGGATGAGTGAACTGTGGAATATATAACCACCAGTGACATTTATTGTTTGTGTGTGTGTGTGTGTGTAGCAGTGACATGCTGGAGGAAGAGGAAGATGATACCATCCACATGGGGAACGCCATCATGACCTTCTATGCTGCCCTCATTGACCTGCTGGGCCGCTGTGCTCCGGAGATGCATGTGAGGGAAAACACACTGTGTACACGCACACACACACGCACACGTAGATACTCACACTAACCTCTAACTCATTTTACATTAGTTGATCCATGCTGGTAAAGGTGAAGCGATCCGCATCAGAGCCATTCTGAGGTCTCTTATTCCCATTGAGGACCTGGTGGGGGTCATCAGCATTCCATTCTCTATGCCCAGCCTGGCTAAAGGTAAGCAAACCCACCAACAGCCAATGACATACATCAGATTAGAGTCCTGATTTTAAACAGATCCAGTATGGCATCAGATGAAAATGTGCAAAGACAAATAAAATGCAGTGACTTCAGTTATTATGAATGCTTAAAGCTCAACCTTTAGTCTTGTTTCTTATGTGTGTGTGTGTGCCTGTGCATGCGTAGATGGGTTGGTGGTGGAGCCAGACATGTCAGCTGGTTTCTGTCCAGACCATAAAGCAGCCATGGTGCTATTCCTGGACCGGGTCTATGGTATAGAAGACCAGAATTTCCTGCTCCACCTGCTGGAAGTGGGCTTCTTACCTGACCTGAGGGCCGCAGCTTCTCTGGACACTGTGAGTGTGTGTCTGTTTGCAACTGCTGCTTGTTTGTTGCCTCTTACCCACCAACATTTCCTTAAAACTGCACTAATTCATATTGAAATATTAATAAAGGCTTAAATGGGTGTAAAGATTTCCAACCTGGTCTCCAGCAGCAGCAGGCAGCTGATTTCAGTGGAAAAGCTCTGATTAATATACTGTACTCTACCTGCATCAGTACTTATAAGGTGATGATATGTCAGTGTTGTGTTTTCAGTTGTTCCACTGCCCCCAAGTGGCCAAAAATAATTAATGCCTCTTTAAATGGCACAACCAGCAAGAGAATAAGTCTATCATGCACTCTCTCCAGTTTTTACAGCTGTGGTATGGCAGAATTCAGCACATAATCAACAACAATCCACATTTTCTGGAATGCTATGGAAGCATTTTATAAATGTATCCAAACTTGCAATCAGACTCCTTCTAAAAGAAAAGGCATTGTTTGCCACTGAGATGTTTATTTTGAAGTTGAGATGTAAAAAAAAAAAGTTATAAAATTTAGACATGTCTTGAGTAGTCTCGTTAGCCACAAGCACACCTTTCTCCTCTTTAATCTCACTCTACTTAAATGCACATTTTTCCACCATACTTTCTCCATATTTCCTTTCATCTGTCTCTGTATTTGTGTCACAGGTTGCTCTCAGTGCCACAGACATGGCACTTGCCCTCAACAGGTATCTGTGTACAGCAGTGTTGCCTCTACTGACTAAATGTGCGCCGCTGTTTGCGGGGACGGAGCCGTTCGCATCACTGATTGACTCCCTCCTCCACACTGTTTACCGCCTGTCCAAAGGCTGCTGCCTCACCAAGGCCCAGAGAGACGCCATAGAGGAGTGTCTACTGGCTGTTTGTGGGTAAGACCTGAATTAAAACTGAAAGTAGCAGAACAAGTGGTGTTGAGTTGGTATTTTGTGAGTATCACCACATCATCTTCCCAGTGCAAGTGTGCTTTTGTGAAATGTTTATCTCTGTATTTAGTATACTGTTTCTCATACTGCTTTTGTTCCACAGTACAAACTGATTTATTTCATCTTAATAATGTGCAGTAAACTGAGGCCTTCAATGATGCAGCACCTGCTGAGGAGGCTGGTGTTTGACGTTCCTCTGCTTAATGAACACACCAAGATGCCTCTGAAGGTGAGAAACACGTCACATTTATATCTATCAGATCACTTCAAAAGTGCTTTTCAGATGAATCTACAGGACCTTTTTATATTGTTATCTAGAAACATCTCAATGCAAATTTATTGTGTATTTCACTCGCTTGATAACTGTTTTGTGCTGCTCATCTTCTCCTGGTAAATGGTTCAACATTCTATCAGCTCTATGGAGATGCCATTTCATTTTGACACATAGATTTACAGTATTTATTATGTTTGCTTTTTCCACACTTCTACTACTTGTATAGCGCCTTTCTAGTCTTCCAACTACTCAAAGCGCTTTTACACTATGTGTCACATTCACCCACTGATGGCACAGCCATCAGGAGCAATTTGGGGTTCAGTATCTTGCCCAAGGACACTTCGACATGCAGGCTGGAGGAGCTGGGAATCGAACCGCCGATCCTCCGATTGGTGGACGACCCGCTCTACCTCCTGAGCCACAGCCGCCCCTTAGTTACAGAAATAGAAACCAATATCAGTAAATATCTGTTTGATAAATGTCTTCTTCACTTTCCCCAGCTGTTGACCAATCACTATGAGCGATGTTGGAAGTATTACTGCCTGGCTGGAGGCTGGGGCAACTTTGGAGCAGCATCAGATGAAGAGCTTCATCTATCCAGGAAACTGTTCTGGGGGATATTTGATGCTCTGTCACACAAGGTGAGTAATTAAACCCTCTGCTTAAAGTCTGGTAGTTTGTATAGCGCATTAAGTAAAAATGAAATGAATTAAATGATAAAGTAAGAGAATGTGTCAAAGGAAAATGTTCACTGACAGCATGTTTCATTTTTTTCCACACAATGTCAACCCTTGCAATTTAATAGCCGATGAGCGTTTTTATGAATTGGGCAAATAAAAGCACTTTGTTAAGGTTAGGGAACGAATTGTTGCCTTGGTAAAATACTGAAATATTGAAAAATTAAACCATGACATGAGACAGGATGTGTATTGACCTTTTCAATATTTAACCAAACCACAATTTTTCCCTGACTTTAACCAAACTGCTACAAAAACATCACACTTTATACACTGGAAAACACATTACCAGTGAATCCATAGAGACATTTCCTACAAATGATATTTGGTAAAAACCGTTTAGTTGTATATAAACATGTTAAGGAGACAGGGTTGGTTAAAACGGTACTCCAGTGATTTACTATTGCACTTCCATAAAATTTGGATATACTTTCACTTTTGGTCCCTAGTGTGGGTCAAGTTTAAAAAACGATTGGTTCTACATTTCCCATAATACAACTCAATAGCACCTTTTTGTTAGACCCTCTTTGTTAGGTACAGTAAATACCCACATCTTTCAAACTCCACACATCCAGTTTGTACAGGCTTTCTGCTAGTAACTCTGATGACATCACCATGACATCATCAGGGGTTATTTGATCAGATTGACAAAGCTCCTCCAGAGCCATAGAACACATTATACACCTGTTTTCAGATGTTTAGTACTCATGACTAGTAAACTGACTTTTCACAAATTTGATTAATTAAATATTGCTATTGTATATTCAGAATATTGCTGAATATTTGTTTTAGATATAAATACAGTAGTTGTAGTTGCTAATGTAGGGATGCCAGTTGTTTGGTGGCCCATCGCAACCTTTGTAATAGTAGCCATTGTTTGTTTTTTGCATGCTGTAACTGCACATGCAATTATGTGTTTGTAAATTGGCTCCAAAACAAACATTAGCATGCTAAAGTGGTAGGAAAGCACATAGCCAGGCTTGTTGTGCTGCCTGGTGGCATATACTGCAGCTGACCTGTATTTAGGTTCAGGGTACCACTTCACCACAGGGTGCTACTCAGCAGTTGTCTTTTTGGGAAAAATGTGGCTCAGTTTTTGAATGGTATGCCAAAGCTTTTAAAAACACACATCTTTTAGAGACTGCAGGCGTTCACATCGCTACCTCTTTCACATTCAATTCCCCTGCTTTTATACTCTGGTGAATGGAAGACTCAAGAGGCTATGACAGGGCCGAGCTGTGGGTTTCTGGGTAGTCACGGATGACAGAACTGGCTACATCTGAGTGTTTATTGAACCATTTCATCATGTCATGAGAAGGCATGTCACAGGAGGCTGATATCTTCAACCTGATAGGCTTGAATTTTGAATTCATTTTTTTTTTCAATTCATTATTGGGACGCTTTACTTTGTAACACTTGAAGACAACCTGTGTATATTCACAGACAGGAACATGAGACTGAAGAACATTAGCTTTAAGATCAGAATAGAGGTCCCTTTAGAACATTACCATCAGACAACACCTACCTGTTCATTTAGATTGGTGAAGGCCAAAATAAACTGTTGGGTGAGTTTCTGTTACTTAAGAAAAATGATCCTCCACCAAGTTTCACACAAACATACAGGTCTAAAGACAAAGTCATTATCTTTAAACATGTGAGAGCAGAACCAGAGAAGGTTAAACTTAAAGTGTGAGCATTAAGTTGCTGCCTGAATGATTTATAATGCTATGCACTGTGTGTCTTTGTGTCTGTGTATGTGTGCGTGTGTGCGCACGCGTGTGTGTGTGTCATCTAGCGGTATGACCAGGAGCTGTTTAAGCTGGCGTTGCCATGTCTCAGTGCTGTGGCTGGAGCTCTTCCTCCAGACTACATGGAGTCTAACTACATGGCCATGATGGAGAAACAGTCGTCCATGGACTCGGAGGGAAACTTCACTCCACAGCCTGCAGACACCTCCAAGTATACAACATATTTATTTCTTCTGTAATAGATACATTTGATTTCTGTTACACACCACACTGTTTACTAAGGAACTAAGTGATTTTAGAAACAGTTTCTTAAAATAAAAATAAAATTCAGCAAAATATCTATGATTGTTTGATACAAATCCAGATGCAAATTCAAATTTTCAAAGCAGAATACTATTATTCAAATCAGTTCAGAGAACACATACAGTACATCTGCCCAGGCCTCACAGTCCTCTGAATGCTTTTTACTTGATTGTTGTTGACTTGACGGCATAAGATCCAAAATATTGAAGTGTGTTTCTTCCCTTTTCTGTCTTTATCAGCGTGACTGTCCCTGAGAAACTGGACTATTTCATAACCAGATATGCAGAGCACAAACATGAGAAATGGTGTATAGAAAAGGTAAGAATGTGAGAGTTCAGGTGAAGTTCACAAACAAAACTTTGTGGTAGTCCTCTTATTTAATGCTGTTTCTTGAACATATTTGTGAGATTATGGAAGAAAATCATTAAATTTTAAAATATCTCTGTATGTTTTACAGTTTTCCAATGGCTGGTCATATGGGGATCAGATGTGTGAAATCTCCAAAAGCCACCCTTTACTGAAACCATATAAAGGCCTCTCTGAGAAGGTATGCAGCTGTCTGAGTCATTTCACTTCAATGTTGGTGCATTCAACTGTGTTCCAGCTTAGCACAGGATGACTAAATGAGAGTCAGACAAACCCCTTATGTGGAGTAGTAGTGGGGAAATATCATGCACTATCTGCACAAATCTCAGGTTCAATTTCATTATTAGTTCATTTTAAGAAAAAGTTTTTCATGTATTAATAGTAACATTACTACTATATTACTACTATTACTTTCTTCCATAGTGTTGACTTGCTGTCAGCAGGTCTGAAGTTTGACTATATTCTTGCAGGATAAGGAGTCGTACTGCTGGACAGTCAGAGAGGCTTTGAAGACCATGCTGTCATGGGGCTGGAGCATCGAAAGGATCAGAGAGGGCGACCCTGCCAGCCTCCATAACAAGTCCAGAAGGATATCACAGGCTAGCCAGGTATACCCGCACACGGATTATCACACAGATGACATTTTATTATAAAGGCGTATGCATGTGATGTCATCACATAAGCAAAATTACTATCCACCCTTGGTGGAAAACATGCAGCTGTCGGCATCTGTCATCGTGCATTCACCACAGAACAAAAAGAATCACGTGAAAAAATGATCATCTCTTCCTCAGCTGTCTTTTGAAGGAGCTCCAGCCTTCAGCCCCAGACCCATTGACATGAGCAATGTTACACTGTCCAGAGACATGCAGGTAAGTTACTGTACACACACAAGGATAAAATAATATATATGATCCAATTAAAGAGAAACACTCATGATTCCTGTGTGGAAGCTGGGCATCAATAATGACATAAAAAGTAGATAAATGGATCTGTGCAGTGTAACAGAGTCACATGTTGTGTTTCTCCAGTCAATGGCAGAGCTGCTTGCAGAGAATTATCATAATATCTGGGCAAGGAAAAAGAAAATGGAGCTGGAAGCCAAAGGTAAATCCAATACAACATATCCACACAAAAGCTTTTCCTTGTCTGACATCGCCATCAAATTAATATTGTTGCCATCACTGGATGTAAAAAAAAAACAATGAATCAAAGTTTTGGCATAAACCACTTACAGAATCATTTTAGAAATGTTTCATAAGTGGAAAAAATATGTTGTATGATTTCTCTAATGTGTTATTCAAAGATAGAGTGAGGTTAAAAGTCACAAAACAGTTCTGGGTTGTTGGAACTTTGTGAGTCTTGGCTTGATTTTGCCTTCTAAAAATTAAACACATTGCCTCTGAAATAAATCAGTGGGTGGCATTTTGACTCTAGCACAGTTTATGAAAAATTCTTGGAAAATTGACCTGTTGCTGAACTGGAATGAGAATGAGCCATTCCTCATCAAAATGCTGCTTAGGCTAAAACATTAATCATTCATTTCCTCTCATTTATTTTCTTTAGGAATGCTCACTGTGAGAACTGATTTGAAGTTATGTTGAGGTGTGTGTTACCTCGAGGTTTAAGCCTCAGAGATTCAGCATGTAATGTGCCTCCTCTGATGGAATAGTTTGTTTATCTGTGTGCAGGGGGGGCGCATAGCCAATAATGGACCTGAGTGGCACTGGCCCACCCACATTACTCACTGGCCCAACCAGCCAAGTTTGATCAAAATACATTCTGTAACAATAAATATTAAATACATATAAGGTAATAAATAAATATAAACTTGATTTGTTGTTGACTTCACGTGTGTGTTGAATTTGTCATCTGATTAAAATGGAACTGTTGAAACAAGTCATGGAAGTCAATGTAATTGGTTCTGACACACAGACCTTCCTGAGCTGCCACCAGCCAACTAACTTGCTGGCCTTTCAGGCTATGTAACGTTAACGCTACAACATGGCTAAAGTTTTTAATGTGTTATTTGAAAAGAGTTGAGGAAGAAGAAACTCCACTGCCTCTATCGAATGAGTCCACCAGACTCATCAGCCCGGCAGGTTCACCCATAGCCACGGGCAGTAGGGATGTTGGGGGAGCTGCAGCCTCCAGGTGGCTGGCAGCTCATAGACCCATTTGTGTGGTTGCAATGATTTTTTTTTGACAAAAATAGACCCTGCACATAAAGATAGTGGAGTGGGAAAAAGAACCAGGCGTGAAATGCGCGGCTTATGGACACATGCTGGTTAAAATTTTTTCCAGCTGTCTGATTACTAAAAACTGTAGTTATCAACTTGACAGAACAGAGCAACCTCTTCAGAGGAAACAGAGTTAAACTTCTAGCCTCTGAAATATTTTTGATGGGGCTCAGGATTTATCAGGAGGACAGCTGCCTTACTTCAAACAATTTCACTGTGTGAACCTAGACTGTGTGTATGTAACAGCTGACCTTTTGGATATGTAGAAGAACACAGAACATTCATTAACATTAGATCCTAACTGATCCTGTCGGATTGAGAGAGCATCTCTCTCAATGGGGAGACGCATTTATTGTTTCTGCTGTGGTGGGATTGCTGCAAGTATTTAATAAATTAAAACATTTTTTTGTGAGGAGATGTTTAATAGTCAGAAACTGAAATCATGTTCTCACAGTTATGGGTTTGAACACCAATTCATGTGCCATTTATGAACCACATTCACAGCTGAATTTGTAGGTATTTCCCTGCACGGTCAAGAATTGAAAATCAAGGTGCTTTTCATCAAAGTGGTATGGAAAGTTTTATTGATTTGAGAATAGTGTAAGGACACAGTTTTCTGTTAAATGTGCAGATTTGGTTTTTCGTGAGCTAACCGGTACTGAAACAATAATGGCTGTAGGGTATAATGCATGCATGAGGGATGTGTTACATGTGTGATTTCTGTCTAACTTAACACCTCTGCTGACAGGGTTTACGTTTAGTTGCCACACAAATATACTGTATTTTAGGCTGGATAGGCTATAAAAAGATGCTTTTTGTCTATGTGTTTGTTGTGTTCAGCCTTTATAGTCTGATGTGTTGTTGGTTGAGCATGTTGGATAGGCAGTGTTTTGCTGTTATTGCCTTGGTGATACAGAATGTTGCAAAGTAAATGTTTGTTCTTTTTTCTTTTTCTTACTTCTCATGAGTCATGAGTTTTTCTGGGAACCCACTTTTGTATTGGCAGGGATGTGGTCAATTGACAATGATAAAAGAAACACTTTGAAGGCGTTTTGTAAATTAGATACAGAATGATTTAGAATAGTAACATCATTTCATATGTTTCATATCTAAACATCATAATGAATCTATAGCCATTAGGCTAACCAGCCTATTATTTTGAGGTCCCAGACAGTTACCCTGCCTATTGGTAAGATCTGCCCCTGCTCCTTGAAATACAAAACAATTGATGAAACAATTAAAAACAGTTAAAACCATCAATTTGAACCAGTACGTACAGATAAGATCAAAGTATAAAAACAGTACTATACTACTAATCTAATTAAAGGGGCCTGATTTTGGAAAGATTAGTTAACTCATCATGAGGACTACTATTCAGCCTGTAAAAACAGTTGTGTTTTGTCTTCTGTGTATCTGGAGGAGCTTTGTCATCCCACACTACGGACTAACAATAACTCAACCTCTGTTGCTTTGATTTTGACCAGTTGTTTTAATAAGACTTTTGGGTTCCCCAACTTTACGGAGCTTGTAGCTCTAATGATAATTCTAAGTGGGGAAATTTGACAATGTTCTCTTTGTATCAGCCTGTTATCTTTGTTCTCAATCCTGCTGTCTCTGTGTTGTGTCCAGGTGGAGGAAACCATCCCCTCCTGGTTCCCTATGATACACTGACTGCCAAAGAGAAGTCCAAAGACAGAGAAAAAGCACAAGACATCCTCAAGTTTCTCCAGATCAATGGTTACACTGTGTCAAGGTAACATATACGCAAACACTGCACACCCAGATTAGAGATATACAGTACTGTGCAAAAGTTTTAGGCACTAAAAGTAAAGTGAGAATGCTTACAAAAATATTGCTATAAATTGTTTTAATTTATCAATTAACTTCTTACAAAGTTGATTAAACAGCAGAAACCTAAATGAAATCAATATTTGCTGTGAGCAACTTTGCCTTTAAAACAGCAGCAGTTCTCCTCACTTCACTTTAACACAGTTTTTCATGGTAACTTGCAGGTAAGTAGTTGTAACCATCCTGGAGAAAGAATGTTCTTCTGCGGATTTATTATTTAGGCCATCTCAGGTGCTTCTTCATGTAATCCCAGATTGACTCCATGATGTTGAGATCAGGGCTCTGTGGGGGCCATACCATACCATCTGTTGCAGGACACTATGCTTGGGGTCATTGTCATGTCATGAATAAATTTGGAACCGATCAGACACCTCCCTGACGGTATTGCATAATGGATTAGAATCTAAACACCTAGGGTGTAATTTTTGCACAGTGCTGTGTATATATATATGTATATATGTATATATATATATATATATATATATAGATAGATAGATAGATAGACATGCACTGCTGCTTGAAAGTTTGTGAACCCTTCAGTATTTTCTCTATTTCTGCATAAATATGACCTAAAATGTGATCAGATATTTACACAAGTCCTAAAACTAGATAAAGTGAACCCAATTAAACAAATGAGACAAAAAATAAACTTTTTCATTTATTTATTGAGGGAAATTATCCAATTTTGTATATTTGTGGGTGGCAAAAGTATGTGAACCCTTGCTTTCAGTAACTGGTGTGACCCCCTTTTGCATCAATAACTTCAACCAAACGTTCCTGGTAACTGTTTATCAGCCCTGCACATCCGCTCAGAGGAATTTTAGCCCATTCCTCCTAACAGAACAGCCTCAACTCAGGGATGTTGGTTGGCTTCTTTGCATGAACTGCCTGCTTCAGGTCCTTCCACATTGCTCTAACTATTCTTTGGTAGAACAATTTGTGTGTTTAGGGTCATTGTCTTACTGCATGACCCACTCTCTGTTGAGCTTCAGTTCACAGACAGATACCTTGACATTTTCCTGTAGAATTTGCTGGTACAACTCAGAACTCATAGCTCCTTCAATGATTGCAAGCCATCCTGGTTCAGAGGCAGCAAAGCAGGCCAAACCATGATTCTACCAACACTATGTTTCACAGATGGGAGAAGGTTCTTATGCTGGAATGCAGTGTTTGCTCATCGCCAAACATAACGCTTCTCATTCAATCCTAAAAGTTCAATTTTGGTCTCATCCATCCACAGCATATTTTTCCAATCACTTCTGGCTTATCCACATGGTCTTGAATGAACCATAGATGGCAGCAATGTTCTTTTTGGAGAGAAGTGGCTTTTCAACTTTGCCATGCACACCATTGATGTTCAGCGGGGTCCTTTGTGCCCTCCCTGAGTATTACATGCCTCTTACACTCCTGGTGTGATTTTTGTTGTTCAATCACTGCTGGGGAGGGTGACAGTGGTGTTGGATGTCTTCAGTTTGTACATGATCTGCCTGACAATTGACTGGTGGACTCCAAACTCTTTATAAATGGTTTTGTAACCCTTTCCAGCTTGGTGAGCATCAACAACTGTTCTTCTAAGATCCTCAGAAATATCCTTTGTTTGAGCCATGACACACTTCCAAAAACCTATGTTTGATACCTTATACCTATACCTTTGATAGTGAAGACTCAGATGAATTGATAATCCTAGAGGTTCGCATACTTTTGCCATGCACAAATATGTAACATTGGATCGTTTACCTCAATAAATAAACATACAAGTGTAAGGTTTTTGTCTCATTTGATTAACTAATGTATCTTTATCTAGTTTTAGGACTTGAATGGAAATCTGATCACGTTTTAGGTCATATTTATGCAGAAATAGAGCAAATTCTAAAGGGTTCACAAACTTTATTTAACTTTATTTATGTTGATGAGTATAAATGAGTTATAAAATATGGCTTAATGCAAAACAACAGATCTCATTATGTTTGTATCTGAATGTTACAACAGGAAGTATTTGATAACAGTGTGTGCAGCAGTGTGTATCTCTACTGTATCTGTTTTCACAAACCTAAAGGGACACTGACATGTTGGGGAGTATGCTACTTCCTATACCTGAAGGAGGTCGTTGACCAAAACGTGGTATATATTAAAGTATCTTTATTGAGCAAGTGAAGACAGTGTGCGGGTGTCTCTTCCTCTTTTCAGTACGTGGCTACTCCACCAACACACCTGTCACAAAGACTACACAGGTGTGCAAGAGATTTTTGATGATCTGGGAAGTATGCTATTAAAATGAGTCAGATGTCATTGATATTTGTTAAATCTGTGTTTCCAGCACAGAAATAGGTCTGGGATAAGTTTAGCCTAGCTTAACACAAAAACTGTAAGCAGGGGGGAAACTTGTAGCTTGGGTCAGTTAAAAATGAAAAAATGCATCCCAACATTTTCAAAGCTGTCTTATTATCATGTTCATCTTAATTCTTTAATTTCCCTTTGGGATAAATAAAGTACTGTCTTTATCTATCTTCTTAGCTAGCAAGTAGGTACTTTGGGATGCTGGATCCACTCACTCCGCCTAGCTGTTGTTGGTCAAAAAATACTGTAGTTGGCGTTCCCACCACACTTTTATACATTATTATTTCTATCATTTTAAATAAGCAAGATACAACTTGCAGATAATACAGCGTTAGAGGTGCTGGGAGGTGGAGACTATTTTTTTCACATTTGAAAGAGCTAAGCTAGCAGTTTCCTCCTGCTTCCAGTCTTTGTGCTAAACTAGGCTAGACACATCTTATAGCTTTCTGAAGTTATGAAATTAATATGTATCCTCTCATTTGAATCTGGGTAAGATGAAAAATTTGTGTACTTTCCAAATTGTCCTTTCCTTTAAATTCCCTTAAAATTGTGTTTGTTGTTTCCAGAGGTGTGAAATCACAGGAGTTGGACACTCCAGCTATAGAGAAACGATTTGCCTACACCTTCCTTCAGCAGCTCATCACATACGTAGACCAGGCCCACCAACACATGATGGAGTTTGGTGAGACTCTTCTGTTGTCTAATGAATAATAGACAGATGACAGTTCAGATGTGAATATAACACAGTGTGTATGCAAGGTGTGAAACTGAAATCTGGTTTGAATTCCTAAAGGTTGGCACAAAGAGAAATTATCAAAATAACAACAATGTACAGAGTAGCTACCTGGTGGTCATATAATAAGTGCAATGTATGTCTGTGTAAATGATATATTATTAATGTAACTGCACATACATTTTTTTAGAGTAGGCAATGCAAATTGTTAAAACACCCAGTTTGCACTTGACAGCATTCACTCCCTCAAAGAAGTAGCATTTAGCCTTTTAATAATGGTGTGGAGACAAACCAGCACCACACAGTGTGAGTTCAACAGCCACCCAAGGCACAAAACTGCAGATGTAAATGTCTTTATGTAGCTAAGTCTAACCAGAATTATTGTCTTTGACTCTGTTTAGATATGGGAACAAGGCCGAAGGGAGAGAAGATTCCTCATGAACAACAGATTAAGTTCTTTGGAAAGGTATTTAGTGCATTAATCAAAATATCAGTTAAGTTTTTGTTTTGGTAATGTTTGAGAAAAATATTTCTTGAAACCATATAATAATATTGGTCTATATGGCTGTAGACAGCTGTACTTTTATACTGTTTTGACTATACAGTGTTGCTGTACCTGGCGTGAGTCTCGAGAGATTTGTAAAACGTGATCTCGATATATACATTGTTGTTGTCATCATCTCAACATGTCCTCCAGGTTGAACTCCTAACGAAGTTGAAGTTGAACTTTCATCATGGCTCGTAGTCAATGAAACAGCAATGGCCAGAAACAACATGCTATTAATTCTAATTACTTCTAAACTCAGGTTCACTGGTGCAGTTTGTGGTATCTACAGTATGCCCTTTAACCCACAGGTCGTCTTGCCATTGGTGGATCAGTACTTCAAAAACCACCGGCTGTACTTCCTGTCCACAGCCATCCATCCAATCAGCAGTGGTGGCCACGCCTCCAACAAGGAGAAGGAGATGGTGACCAGGTGAGTGTGACAAACAGTGCAACAGCAGGTAGATAGATTGTTATTGCAGGGTGTAGCACTCTCTCATGTATTATTGCTTAAATGTTGAATAAGACCACAGTTTCTAATTGACAACATGTGTATGAAGGTACCAGAGCAGTTTGAAGTCTCAACAGCTTGACATCAGGCTGTGTGTCTTTATGTCTCTCCTCCTCTCTCTCTGTTCTCCTCTTGGTCTCTCTTATTTGAATGTCTCACACCTTTCTTTTATCCCTTTCTCTGCTTCCCTCTCTGCCTCCTCTCTCCTGTAATCAAATCCTTTCAGTCTTTTCTGCAAACTGGGAGTTCTTGTCAGACATAGGATATCCTTATTTGGTAAGGACGGTTTATGCCTATTGCTTGCACTTCTGCTCCACATCTACTGTTTTTCCTGAAAAGGATGATTGGCTGATGAGACAAAAAGCAAGTACTGAATGTCGGATGAGTGCAGTATGAATGGGTTCATGACAAGCCAGTCCAGGAGTCGTGACCATATATGTATCTGTCCATGTGAGAAAATTTGGGATGAATTGGGTAGTCATATCATTACATTCCTTGCTGGATGAAATGAAACATGATCTCTAGATGTTCCCGGACAAATGCCATAGCCTCACTGTATTAGGAATAAAAAGAATAAGTTTGTTGACATGCGTATGTAATGTCTGTATTTAAAAACAGAATATGTGATAGTGGCTTGACAAAACCTGTCCCATTTCAAAGGCTTGTCCAAGTGCAGCAGAGAAAGTGATGCCTGCTTTTGCCCAAATGGTGTATTCCTTGTGGTGCTCAGTATCGCATAATCCACTGTGGACTATTCTTTTTTAGTTGGTTCATTCTGGTTGTTCTTTTCACCTTGTAAATCCATGAACTATTACATGATCTTGTCATATTTTCCACATATTTACATTCAGATGGTCATCTGTCACTGGTAGGGCTGGGTGTCGTTTTAAAAATGTCAGTAGTAGTGCTGATACCACCTAGAGTTTTGGTACAGAGGCATACAGGAAATTTGCCTAACTATAATAGGCTAAAAACAAGATAACAAATCTGATTAGACATTTGATGCCAGCTTTTGGTTTTTGACAGTTTAACAGCTTCAATATGTTTTTAATCACAGGACATTAAAGACAAACTGAATATATAAATATGTTTTCACCATTAAACACATACAATATTTGCCATCATTTATTCATCACATGTTGATTTTAACTGTCAGTTATTGTTGTGTAATATATAGATGTTTGGCTACTGCTATCTGACACATTATAAAAAACATTATCCTTTTTGCATCTGTTGATATACAAGTGTTTGCTACAGTTTGTGATCATAAATAACAATAAAATGTGTTTGTGTGGGATATAGAGGAGAGAGAGAATGAGAGAGAGAGAGAGAGAGAGAGAGAGGACGAACATGAGAAAGCATAAGAACATCCTTAAATAGTGTGTGCATGGGTGTGTGTGTGCATGCATGCATGATATTGCGGGTGTGTGTTTACTCATCCTCTGCTCCGCAGCTGTGTGTGTTGTGTGATGCAACTTGTTGTTTGATGTCCTAATGCTGAGAGCATTCCAACATGTCCTCAAAGTAAAAAGATGTTCATTTCTGCAGACTAAACCCCAACACAACTGGACAAAGAGACACATTTGGGCAAATGAAAGATTTTTATTATTGGTATTCTTCAAGCTGTCAGAATATCAACCATGTTGATTTTTAATTGCTGCTTTTCATTACTGTTGACAGTGTAAGACAGCTTGTGATATGCCCAATTTTGAATATGACTGTTTAAGCTTTTATTTTTCAAGGAACATCTCTTTTCTTTGAATATGATGATCTGCTGTTGTATTTACTAAAGCACATACATGAGGGATGTAATTCTTCAGATATCCCCCCCAGACAGATAGTTCTTATTGATTTGAACAGGTAGACACTGTTGTTTTTTGTTGCAGTGGGCTTTGGTGCTTGACTCTTTATATCCCCAGATATGACCCCCAAACTCTTTCAACTAGGTACAGTTGTTTATCATCCTCTCTTCTTTCCAGGTAACAATGCCACATCCATAGTCAACTGTCTACAGATACTGGGACAAAGCCTGGATGCCAGGTAAGGAAAGAGAAGAGCTGTGACGTACTGTATGTGTGTACCCCTGGTCATAACACCAAGTTTACATTGGACTACATTTAAATTGAAACTCTTTGTCCAAGCCAGTGTTGATTGACACATAATACACATGTTGTCCTATGTGCATGTTTCAAAGATGAATGCTGATAGCGTCATCAGGCTACTGTGGAGAAACATAAACTAGATTGTACAACTACAATTGAAAAAAGTGGACAAACATAAATAAACATAAATACATACATATACATAATGTACATGCATAGTACAATCCAAACAATCATACCAAAAATGGAAAGAGCCAGTCACTATAACCAAAGGTAATATTTGCACTTCACTTGTGTATATTTTACATTTTAGAGCTATTGTCCAAATGGTAAAGCATGTTTTTTTGATAGTTCTATTTATTTTTATGTTTTTATAGATTTTAAGTCAATTTTAAGTCAAGTCCATTTTTACTTGAATGTATAGAACAATATCACAAATCACAATTTTGCCTCAGGAGGCTTTATACGCTGTACTCGACTAAATGTGGCTACGGTTTTTCCATGTGTTGTTTGCGTTGTCCATGCTCGTATTTCGGATTGGATTTTGGCTTGAACATGTATGGATGGATTTCAGTTGGCATTTTGAGTAAAGAACAAGAAAAAGTAGTGAAATCCTATACTGTAGTTTGTTCCATGGTTTATTGATGTAACCTTCAGAGCCGGTGGAAGTCTCCCAAGGGGCAGCTTCCAAGAGCTGGTCAGTCAGAACAGAGGGTCCTTAAAGACACAGGAGCTAAAACAGCCTCTTTGAGACAGAGGCTGAACTGAGGGTCTCTGTAAAGGATCAGTGTGAGTTTTTGAAGCATAAATCATGCAAAGATATTCCAATAGAGCCCCAGATTAGACATGTAAATGTGTATGATATGTCCCCTGTAAGAGCAAAAGAGTAAAACGATTTTGTACAGAAGTAAAAATGGCAGAAAACCTGTTATGATGCAAGCAAGAACCGGTATGTGCAACAGATTTGTCTTTAGTCAATGAATGTCAGGACAAAAACGGCTGCAAGTTTGCAGTTTGGCTGTTATTAGCAAAAGCTGCTTGGTGTAACAGCTGTGTTTCATAAGACTTTTAACTCTTTGTGCTTGTTCGGTTGCCAAGCTTCAAAGGGGCACTGTTGAACTGTCATATTTTATGAAAACTGACATGTTGATAATGGTTAATCAGGAATTTTCATCAACTCCACTGTAGCAAGATTTTTAGATATTTTTTTATCCATTACTGGTTGTGTTATCTTGCGAGGCTAATGCAACATATTATCTACGCTCTCTCTCATCCTGCTTCCCAGTGGGCATCATGTATATACTTGCAACATATGACACCTGGACTGATTGACACAGTCAGAGAGAGAAACATTTTCCTTAATAAATTAAACTTTAAAATACCCATACCTGAAACTAACCCAACGCCGAAACGTTCTGCAATAAAATGACCTCAAATCAACATCAAACCTTGTTTGGACCCATTGGGTCTCTCTACTATGTAGCAAAGATCTTGATCGAAATTAATCAGTTGATACAAAATTCTCCAGTGTACCTTTACACAAATTTCATGCAATCCGTCTAGTCTCACAATAGTTCAAAGTTAAGGTCACATTTTGGTATATAGCTTTTCACACACAGAAACATGAAATCCAGAGTTCCATTAGTCAAGACAGGTCCAATAAATGTAGTAGAGTCAATTTCAGCCATTTTTTGTTATTGCTTGTACGTAACACTGTCTAATCAAATAAGCCAAAACCAACTTCATTAGGATCAAATAGCAACAGTGATGCCAACATTCTTCTGGTGGCAAAGAGTACTCAGTGATGTGTGTGTTGCACTCTTTCTGTTGCCTTTTTTCCAATTGGTGGCACTGGTTGCTGGAGTGTTCAATCATCTTGGGTTGGGTCAGTTTAAGAATCTCCAGACGACCAGCTCTATCTAAACCTCTGGCAACAAAGTTAGCCTTCATAAAGGCTTGTTAAGGAAATAATTGTTTACATTGTGCAGCCATCTGGTGCAAATACAGACCATACTGGCACTCTGCGTAGACAGCAATTCATGATACTTAGCCTCACCCATAGTTTTAATGCCTACTTCAAGCCTAGAAACTTGGGTTGCTGTCGTAATCCTGGTTCTCTGAAACTTCTAGTGGAGAGGTCGTCCTTTGGGGAATGAGATGACATCTTCATCATTGGGCACAATGACACCTACAGTATGGCTTTCCTTGCTCAAGGATTTCATCGCATGCAATGTCTGCACATCACATTGAGGTTGCTGAAGATCAGACCTCACTTCTTTTCCTCAGCAAAGTTAAGTATTTGCACTGAATAGTTCCATCCATGTGGCTCATACCAACATATTGTAACAGCTGAGTGCATATTCAAACATTCTTCACTTTGTATATCTAGAAAGGGCTAAGTCAAAGGCAACTGGACTTGTTTTAGATTCTTGAAGACATGGCTGACATTCACCCATGTCTGAATGGAGTGATTTTCCATAACTATCTGACCATCCAACAAGTGCTCCTGATGGAGTATACTAGTGCCTTGAAATCACACATTTGCTGTGTTTGCTCCCAATTTACAAAATAATGGACTATATTCACTGTTGTCATTTTATTTGAGTGTCCAAATTCTGTGTGTAAATGTATCTACAGTATAAAGCCCTCAAAATTCCACAGACAAAAAGTAGTATCCATAGCATGTACACTTCTCTCTGCTGACAACCCCACATTGCAGTGTGCCATATTTATATTTATAGATGCTAAAATTACTGTTGTGCAACTCTGACCAGACTCTACAGCTGACAGTGATGATGCAAATTGATGATTAGTGAGTGTCACCACGATTGAGTGTATATTATATAGGGAGTAGGGAATAGTGAACGAGGAGTGATTTCAGATGCAGCCCTTGAGTTTTATGACACTTTACATCTCTCACATGACAGCCAGGTGGACTAACAACCCCTTGTGACAATCAACAGCTGTCAAGGTGTGAATGACACTACACAGGTTAAATACCTGGACTCCCCACCAGTCAGTCAGAACTGAAGAAGCCTTTTGCATAAGAGGCGAAATGTCTTCAAGAATCTAAAGCAAGTCCAGTTGCCTATGACTTAGAACCTCTAGATATTCAGTGACTTTGGATGACTAGAATCCTCAGAGTGGCTTGCAAAGCTTTCAGTTCAGTATATATATGCTCTGTGGTGTCCATGTTGAGCTGCTGCTGACTGTTTCCTGAATGAGGATGAAGTTTGCTTCCACAACATGCTTATTGCTTGTCATGGGTGTGAAAATAAATAATTACAGCCCTGTTTTTTCATCAAAAACAAAAGTACCTCTACCATGAGGGTATTTCTTTGTTCTCCGTAAATGTAGTGCTGATCATTAATACATCAAGCATCTACCTCATTGCTTATATTGTTGATGTTCTAAGCTAGCAGTCTTTCGCCTGTATGTTGCAGGTGTGGTAGGCAGTTTTACTGATTGAGGTGACCCATTGTCATGTAGCCTATGCTCTCTTTGTCAGTCAGCAAATTGGATTGCTCAACCCATATTAAAAATGTTATTCATTTATCAAATTATCATTAGCCAGGACTGTGTTTTAGGTTCATACTACAATTAAAGAAGAGCTGAAGAAGTGCGCTTCGGTGGTGGGACTGATCAGCAAACCCAGAACATCCCAAAATATTACAGTTAAACTGTGAGAAAATGATCTGAAACTGAATTTAAAATGAAGAATGGAATGATACAAGAATACGCTCCAAAGACAAGACAATTACAATGTCCTTTCAATGTGAAATTGCCATATGAGTTCAGTGAGCATTTAGGGTTTAACAACTCAACTAGAGTTTGTGTTGAAACTCTATAGATGTGTTCAGACAGGTAGCAGCTAATGCACCGACTCATCAGATGCTGGCTGTTAGCTAGCTAGCAATGGATGCACTGACCATGCGTGTGGAATGTGCATGTTTGTTTGTGTTCAGCTCTGCCTATGACTGATCTCAGAACTCACCAGACACTAAATTTTTTGTTATTTCCCTCTCTCTTCCTTTTCCTCTTGTGTCTGTACAAATTAGATTCATAATGCATACAAATTTTTTTTGCTCAAGTTGAAACATTTTGAATTTGCTCAGATGTGTCAGTTTGTGCCATCCCAGGTGAATTTGTGTTTAATTGCACCTTTGTACATTGACTTTGTATGCGAGGCCTTCAAAATTTGCCTCACCTTCTGTCTGAACACACAGTGATGGTAGGAACTCAAATGGTTCATGATGAGAAACTTAAATGGCATGGCACAGCAAGACAACAAACTGTATTAGGCAATACACATCTACAGTAAAGGCCGATTAAAATGTCTCACCACTGCTTTTTTTTGGACAGTGTTTTAGCCACAACTCCTTCCTAACTTCATTTATTCCTGGCTATACTCGCCTTTTGTTTCTAAAATTGTTTTGCTCCCTTTAACTCATTCCTTCAGACCAAGCCACAAATTTTTTTTGCCTCGAATCTATTAATCTTCCCACCTACTTCTACTTTTGTACAATTTTAAAACATGAGCTAACAACACCATTCATTTCAATAAACCCCAAACTACCATTGCTCTCTCAAACCCAATAATTAATATGCATTGAATTTAATAACCCAGTTACAGTTATTTAGCATTTTACCTGTACCTGCACCTTTATTTAAAGCTGTATCATCGATGTTTGGCCCCTACAGGGAGGAAGAACTCCTGCCTTTTCTATGTGTAACATTCACATATACCAGAAGGTGGTGTAATAACTAAGGAAGTTGATGCGTTGATGTCCATGTTGCATACATAGCCTAAACTTTGTCCTCCTTTACTCATTTCATAAAGACAGTAAGAGGTGACTTAGTAAATCATTAGACAAGTCTTAGTTTTCCACAGATGTCAAGTGTAAGCTGAGGACTGAGCATGAAAGTGGGCTATGTATTGTGTACTGTGTGTTGTATTGCAGTGTACTCAGAAATGTTTGGATGGCACTAATAGACTATTCGACAATACTGTCGTCGCATATGTAAGTCAGAAGAAAATAGACTTGAATCCTGAAAGATGCTTCAGGTCGCAGTTACGGCTTGATTCCACCAGGTGCATCTGCATCACCTTCCAGCTGCAACGTGACCGCCAGAGCTGATCACGGCCACTCTAGACAATGCTTGTGAACCCACCAGATGTGCTGCAGCACATTTTAGAAGTGTCCCACAAGTGTCCTTCTCTCTGCTCCACTAAACATACACACTTAATCTATTTTTGACGGAAGCCGTGTCAAGCTGCACAGAGCAGATCGAGCCAGGCAAGAAGCCAGACACAGGAAAAGCATAGAGCATCTGGTCAATTTTCAAAATAAAACACCCTGTGCAGGCTCCTGATCGTATATCAACGATAAGCACAATGAAAACAGACAAATAAAGAAACCATGTAACAACATAGCCTACTTGCCCATAGTAGAAGCACAAATATCAAGCAAAAATGACCAAATCAACAAAATCTGAGCAAGTCAACAAAATTGAGTAGTTCAGTTCCACTGCTACTGCAGCGACTACGGTAGTGCAACTGAATTTAAAAGGCGGTTGGCTTGACTGCAGTCGCTCCACTTCTGAAAGGCTCCCAATAGGGTATGAACATAGACTGTATAAAAATGGACATAGCCACCGTGACATCACCTGTTGGTTTGTGGACTCCCATTTTGAAGCCTCGAGTTTGGTATTTTGAACTGAACAAGACTTTTTAGGTACCAAAATGTTACAATGAACTTTCATGAACTGAAAACATTGAAATAACGACTATGGCTACAGCATGGTGAATTATTGTTGTTGCGTTGTACAGACCAAAGAAACATTGATTGTCTTATTGGCTTATACATATTGACTTGGCTAAGCTTGTATGACTGCAATCAAAGAAACATATGAAAGAAACCGTATATGTAATAGTAGTATTTTATTATGTTTTTATTTTTGTGTATTTTGTTATGTAGCTATATTTAGGGCTCAAATTCATCAGAAGGAATCAGACTAGAACCAATCTTATATAGCAACCACTGAGCTATCACGTTTTGTAATATAAAAGATAAAAACTTTGACAATTTTGATTTCAAATTGGTTGGAAAGTTATAAGCCACAGTAAACTTTGAATGTTGACATTCTCTAGACATTTTTGCTGTAGCTTCAGGCTCCTGCTTTGACAGAAGTTTATTCTGAAGTTTCACCTGTGTTGATAGCTTTTTTTATCTGTTGCTCTGTCTTATTTTCTTTTCCTTTCTTATTCTGAAATGTCTTGAGTCTTCATGTTTAAATGACTTTTTTTTAGCATTTATTGAATGTGTGTGTTTTCCTGCTCTGTTTCACCAATTGGTTCAATGAACTCTCTCTTGCAAAAATAACCATGCAAAATGTAACTCTCCCCATTTATCAGGACAGTGATGAAGACTGGTCTGGAGTCAGTGAAAGCAGCACTGCGGTCATACTTTGACAGTGCAGCAGAGGATCTGGAGAAGACGCAGGAGAACCTGAAGCTCGGCCAGTTCACTCACAGCAGAGAGCAGCCCCGAGGAGTCACTCAAATCATCAACTACACCACCTTCGCCCTGCTGCCTGTCCTCTCCTCTCTGTTCGAACACATCGGACAGAACATGTTTGGAGAAGATCTCATATGTGCGTACTGACAATGAGATTCAGCTTTTTTGTCTTGTGGTGAAAAGGGTGAAAAGGGAACAATTCTACAGATAATGTCTTCAAATGTCTTCTTCTTGAATGCATGTATTTGGGTATCATTTAAGAAAAACCTTAACTGGAGGATAATAGCAGAATCTCAACATGACATAGATTTCCTGTGAAGGGGTTAATCTACTTTAATTAAGATAAAATCCTAGTTCAGGCACCACCTCCTTAAAGGGAAATCTTTAATGTCCGGAGGAAACATTAAACTCTGAATTAAATTCTCAATTTGATCAGTTAATCAGTTTCATAAAACCATAAGTTCTTTTCAAAACAGAGAACTCTGTCTGCTGTGCTCAGAGGAAATCACAACAACGACTTCTTAAAATAAATTAAATCTTGTAATCTTACTTTAATGCTGAAGAAAGTTTAATCAGACTAGATTCAATGTTTGTCCAGGCTCGGGTAGGACTTCACATGGGTCAGCGTAACTTCAATAGTAAAATACTACGAGTGAAAACATGAGAAATGAAAACACTCAATGTTACAAATAAAACAAAAACAAACTGAACTTGTTTCAGTAAAAGATTAAAATACATGCATACTTAGTCGAAAAAAGAAAAGAGATGTCTTGAGAAAAAATAGAAGTGTCTTAACTCATGAGTTTTTGGGGACCAGCTCAAAAGGAAATTCCTCTGAGGTTGTTTTTTATCAGCTAGGACAAGACAGGCAGAGTTTTCGCACCAAAGTTCTTATGAGTATTTATTTTCTTTGTTCTCCAGAGACTTTAAAGTGTGGCTGATACTTCTGACTTGAGATAGCAGACTGCAATTTGGAAACTAGTGACTTAGTTTAAGTTTTACGTGCATAATCTCACTTCAGAGTTTCTATATCTGAATACTTCATGTCAAATTGTAAATAATAATGTATTGTAAAGTATTCAGAAAAACAATTTGGCGTCATACATTTGTTTCATAATAAGTCAATCCTCCCTATCAACATTGTAGACCGCAGTATATTGTCAAGCCTTCATTGATTTAACTTCTCAAACAGTCTAGATGTTAGTACCATAGTGAAATAAAAGTTAAACAATTATGTGACTAAATAATCTTTCAGAAATAATTTCAAATATAAATTTAACATAATTCTTACTTCATGTTATATAAAAATATTCAACATGACCTCTTGTCTAATATGCCTATCAAGATATAATTGTTCAGTCAATCAGGTTAGTAGAGCAAAAGTTAAACATTTAGGTGATTTTTAAAATATCATTGCATAGTGACCATATAAACATTCATCAACTCTTATCATAACATTTAAAAATTCGATATGAAGTTCTAACCTTATCAATAGAGGGCAGTATGTCACATGTTGTAAAATTTAATAAAATCAGAATTTAATACTGTATCTCTTCAATAGATCATCACACCACTATAAAAGTTCTACCATTCTTAATGCATTTTTATGACAAACAACATTACATTTACATAATGATTAGACATTTCATCCACATGAAATTGAGATTTGGCTTAGATTTGGCTGAAATACAAGAGAAACAGTAAGGTATCACTCAGGAATGTGAGCCAGAGTTCATGACGGTGGTCTGTGGTGATAAGGAGACCACAAAGGGAGTTTTCTGGCCCAAATGTGTGTGAAGTTATCTGGTCCTTTCTCTGTTTCAAATGACCCCAAAATCATTTATGCTTTTTGTTCAGGCAATAATGTTCATTATTCTGTCAGAAATGGCCTCTCAGGAGGTCTGTTTAACCTCCATTTTGTCAGTGTTTAATTTTGATCAGTGTCCGGCTATCCAACCCTCATCTGGGCAAAGAGGTCAGTTTGTATAGGTCCTGGGTGAGACACTCACCTCCTCACTTTGGAATTAAAGAGGGGTTGTTTTATCCCATGAAATTAAAGAAAAGAGAGCATGGTGTCTTACAGCTGTCATATTCCTATTATTAGGAAAATATTTTAAACAACTATTAAACTACTGTTCTTTTTCGGTTGCCTCTCTCCCTCCAGTGGATGATGTCCAGGTTTCCTGCTACAGAATCCTCAACAGCCTCTACTTACTGGGAACCAACAAAAGCATCTATGTGGAGAGGTACAGTATGAACCACAGTGCACATGTGGTTAAGGTACAGGTACTTCCACATGTGATGTACTATGCAAAGCATTTGGATTTTCAGAGAACATCTAATAATAGCAAAAAATTACCAGTTTCTTCTGACTTTTCTCACTGATGGTATGAGCATTTCAATTGGAATCAAATAAGATTGGGGTGACTGCAGAAACAACAAACCAGATGGTGCAGGTTGCTGTGGCAACATGACACATAGTGTAAAGGTAACAGGAATCTCACAGCCATAAACTATACTGTAAGCCAGATGAGCCCCCAGTGACCAGAACTGAAAATCCACGTCTGAGGACTGAGAACAGCTAATGCATTACGTACACCAAAATGTCAGCGACCCCGTAAATGACTCATGAAAGCTCACTTGTTGCTAAGCTAAAAACAAAACAAAAAATAACAGAGCTTTGTGCTGACTCATGCACTAAAGCTTTTATCAGCTCAGTTTGTTTTACATCCAATTCTTGCGGAAATCACACTGCACAGCACACTTCCTTGTTCTGCGTTATATGGAAAAAGTTCTTTGGAATTTTTTAGAAAAATTCTAGGGTGTCCTGGTGACCTAGGGGTAGAAGACACCATGTTGTCAAAATGCTCCCAGTTTGAATCTTTGTTGCATGTCTCCCTTCATATCCCACCTGTCCCTTCACAGAGGTCAGCATGGTCCAACGCTTCTTTATTCTTTATCCACCCAGATTTTTTAAAAGATCATTTAAAATTGACTTTGAATATGTCTTATGGTTTAACTCTGAGTCCTCTCCTCCCCTCTCCAGACAGCGTCCAGCATTAGGAAAGTGTTTAGCTGCTTTCTCAGCAGCTTTCCCTGTTGCCTTCCTAGAGCCTCACATCAACAAGTTCAACAGCTTCTCCATCTACAACAGCAAGGGAGCTAAAGACAGGACAGGTACTGATGAAGGTGACTTCCATTTCACAATTTAAAACTCATGTTCATTCATTCATCATATTGAGAAGTGATTCCAATATTTTGTCCACCACCATTTACATACATGAGGGTTGCACCAACATATACTGTACATACTGGAGGCCTTATGGTAACTGCAGCTCCTGAGCATTACATTTATTGTATGCAACTATTCATTATTAGCAATTAAACAGGAAATTTAATGAAAACATTCTGTTGACCAGCCAGAGTGATTACATTTCAAATGTTCACATTCAGTGTTTTTAAACCATGTTCACTGGCAGAGTTTTTCAATTGAATATTCCTTTATTATCCATGTGTGGCATCTAAACTATTGTTTAAGGTATAGTTAAAGTTAGGCTACTAAAACCACTTATTGAAGTTGAGTTAAGATATTGTTCATGGTTAAGTGAGACTGTCCTCACAAGAAAAATGATAGTCGCTTGTTCAAATGTAAATGGACTGTACTTGTATAGCACCTTTCTAGTCTTCCGACCACTCAAAGAGCTTTTTACACTACGAATCACATTCACCCATTCACACACATTTACAGGGGCTACCATGCAAGGTCCCAACCTGCCCATCAGAGGAAACTAACCATTCACACACATTCATACACTGATGGCACAGCCATCAGGAGCAATTTGGGGTTAAGTGTCTTGCCCAAGGACACATCGGCATGTGGACTGGAGGAGCCGGGAATCGAACCACCAATCGTCCAATTAGTGGACAATCCGCTCTACCTCTTGAGCCACAGCCGCCCCAAGGTTGTCTAATTACAACCTTGTTGTAATTTTATAAATGTAAGACTCAAACACAAGTCTGTAAAAGTGAGTCTTTAGCAGGGATTTAAAAGTGGCGATAGATGGAAAGTTTCAACAGTGAAGGTAAAACTATTCCACAGTCTGGGAGCAGCAATGGAAAACATTCAGTCACCTTTGGGTTTTGAGTGGGAATGTGGAATGGTGAAGAGAAACTGATCAGAGGATCTGAGGGGTCTGGATGTGGACTGAGGAGATCTGCTGCCAGTCCACGTAGAGATTGAAAAACAAATAAAAGAATCTTAAAATCAAGGACTTACTGGGTTAAGTCTGAGGTTTTCAAACCGTGAGGCGCATGAATCCCCAGGGGGCACTGGAGAGTTGAAGTGGGGGCATAGAGGCAGAGATGTGAGGCAAAGATACTGCAAGGGGAGAAAGTGTGTGCTGGTGGTGTAAAAACAACAGGAAGTTAGTTATTGTGGTTTGGCTGCTTATCAGGATTAGAGTTAAGGAGGAGGGAAATTGTCGGGGGGGTTTAAAAACCCTTGGGTTAAGTAATTAATGTTCACCACTGGGCTTTCCTTACTATTTGCTACATGAACAGTGTTTTACAAAGGAGTTCAGTGTAAATATTTCTGACACATTATTGCTAAAGCAGGACAGTTGCATATGAATGTACATCTTGAGGGCAACACATACAGGCAGCATGTGACGTGCATCAGAACACCTGCACTCATTGTTTTCTATATGAGCCTACAAACAGCTGCCATCTTCATGCGTGTTGTTGTGGGTTGGTAGACATCAGCTCAATAGTACAAGCCACTGATCTATCTCCCAGAGTCAACTCTCCAGAAAGCAGAGTGACTACTATCTGTTTGACATGTCCGGTGTGTTGCATTGTGGGGCATTGAGTCAGTTGTGGTGCATTGGAATTATTTTATATAACTAATTTTTATCAAGTTATTCATTCTTTGAAATCATGAATCTCTGTCTTTCTTTCTGTCTACCCCTCTCATGTCAGTATTTATCAAGGTTTTTTATACAGCACTAATTTGCTACAAAGTTGTTCACAAAGACATATTGATAATAATAATGTATTATATGTATTAATAATAATGTATTAATTATTGAACTTTATAGTCATGTTTTAATTCATCTTTGGTGTTAAAGTGCATTTCTCTGTCTGCCTTCCAGCTCTAGGGCTTCCAGGGCAGGTTGGGGAGGTTTGTCCTCTGATCCCAAACTTAGAGAAGTCTCTGGAGGAGATCATGGAGCTGGCGGAGTCTGGCATGAGATACACTCAGATGCCCCATGTCATGGAGGTAGGATATATGACAAACCAAAAAACGTTTAAAAACACATATAATCCTTGCTGCGTAAACTTGAGTCTTTCTTTCTTTCTCTATATATCCTCTTTTTTTCCCAAATAGTGTCTATCTGACACTTTCATGTGTATGAGTGTATTGTCAAACTCTTTAGTATGTATTTTTGCTTTTCCTGCAGGTGGTGTTGCCAATGTTGTGCAGCTACATGTCTCACTGGTGGGAACATGGACCAGAGAGCAACCCAGACAGAGCAGACAGCTGCTGCACCTCTGTGACCTCTGAACATATGAACACTCTGCTGGGAAACATCCTAAAGATCATCTACAATAACCTGGGTATAGATGAGGGGGCCTGGATGAAAAGATTGGCTGGTAAACAAGACAACACACTCTGTGTGTATGTGTTTGTGTGTCTGTTTGGCCGTGTGTGTGTGTGTGTGTGTGTGTCTCTTTCATGTCTCCTCATTTTAAACACAATAAGCTAACTTGTATGAAATGTGCTTTAAAAATAAAGTTTGACCAGACTTAGAAACTTTATAGTAAAATAGAAATTTAAAAAGCTCTTAGTGATTTATCTATACTGGTATTTTAATCTTCAAATAGGTTTTAAATATAATACTAGTTGATGTAAAACTATGGTTAAAAGTCTTAAACTTGTCTTTCTTAAATGTGTGTGTGTCACACTCTCTCTGTCTTGCATATTATCTCTACTTTAAACATGTTCATGCTTCATGTTTAGGTTGAATTGCAAAAAAAAAAATGTTTAAAGACAAGCATATATTTGCACATATTTGCATGGACAACATTGATGGCAGGAATTCTGTGGGTGTGTGCATGGTAAAGGTAGGGTATGAGACTACATGCAGCAAGCCACTAGACTCCAAGACACACACACACACACACACACACACTTTCTCATCTGCATCAAACTAACGACTGCATGAAGCTAAATGAGATGTGATTACCTATATAACACCATCTCTGTCCCTCTTCCAAAGTCTTCTCTCAGCCAATCATTAGCAAGGCAAAAGCCCAGCTGCTCAAGACCCATTTCCTGCCTCTGATGGAGAAACTGAAAAAAGTGAGTAATTTGTTGCACATTTCTATATCAGATTAGCCATTTCAGAACACAAGAGAAAAATAGTGTATGGGCCCTGCACTCAACATGTAAACAACTTGACAGTAAGTATGTAAGATTCGTGCAATCTTTTGTATAAGCTCCTGAAACAAAATATTTCAGTCATTTTCCCACAGCTTCCAATTAAATGGAGCATGACATACTGCCTTTTAATAAACTGCCAATTTGTCATCATAGGCATCAAAGGCATCTGGTAGGGTCCTATGACTCCATTCCCAGTTTCCCTTCAACCTTCACACACTCATAATATCTTGTAGTTTTAACATTAGGCCTGCTAAAAAACACTGATTTATCTTACAGGAGCATAAGTAATTGCTTGTTTAAAGTCATACTCATACAAGACTTGAACTTAGGCTATAGGTTTTATCATTTTGAAACTGCGTTAAAACTTCTACTTTGACATAATTATTTGTCCCCTTAAATCCAATAGCAGATTTTACATTTTATATAATATTGATCATGTACCTACTATACTTGATTTTATGCTTTGATTTTTTGTGTAGAAAGCAGCGGTTGTGCTGATGGATGAGGAACACAGCAAGGCAGAGGGGAGGGGTGAGATGTCAGAGACAGAGCTTCTCATCATGGACCAGTTCACCATATTAGTTAGAGACCTGTATGCCTTCTACCCCCTCCTCATACGCTTTGTCGACTACAACAGGTACAGTGCTTTACATTTTTTCCTGAAACAACACATATCACATAAATTTCATTCAGTGTGACCAGGTACAATAATATACATGTAACCCTATTATATACCTTCTAATGCTTAAGAAGTGCCACTATCTGATATATTAACAGGGCCAGATGGCTGAAAGAGTCCAACCCAGAGGCGGAGGAGCTGTTCCGAATGGTGGCTGAGGTTTTCATCTTCTGGGCCAAATCTCATGTAAGACAATTTGCAAAAAAAACCCACAAAAAAGTTGCTGCTGATTAAAAAGGTCACAGTAAGAGGAAGAGATGGGAGCGTATTTTTGCTCATGATACTTCATCTCATCACTCCCTATGAAGGGTTGATAGTTCTGCTGATCCCATTGTAATCCAACAGTCCAATGTGCAACTCTGTTAAGCTTTCAGCATCATTGTGTTGGTTTTCTGGTCCATATAGTTGATTCCCCCTTTCACTCATACTGACATCATGAGTACTGTACTGCAGTGGTAACATTCACCTGTATAGGATTTCTGTGAGATGGGACGAATAAACTAAGCTACCTGGCAGAATTAAATCTAATATTGGGTCCCACTCAGATAAATGCAAATTACATATGGGATGCTATATCTTCAAAATGTACAGTAAGAAGTTTCAACTAAACATGCTCATTATTTTTTAATTTGTCACTGAACCAGCTCAGTGTTTTTACAATATGACCTTAATGCAGATCAACAGTCTGAAACACATCAGATGATCAGACAGAAGTGATGGATGGTACCATGTTGTCATCTTTCTGCAGAACTTCAAGAGAGAAGAGCAGAACTTTGTGGTCCAGAATGAAATCAACAACATGTCTTTCCTCATCACTGACACCAAGTGTAAGATGTCAAAGGTATGGAGACATGGATTGAAGGGGGTTTAAAGAATTTAAGGTTTAATTGTCATAAATTAAAGTTATAATCTCAAAGATTTTAATTTAAATAAATGTCTGTTAAGTCACTGTCTAATGCCGAATGAGGTAACACAGTGGTGATTGAGCCTATGGCCCGCTGATGACAGCTCTTGCATTTGCAGTATTATGATTATTACAGTACAGTACAGTATTATTACAATATATTACAGTGTTGGTGGCGACTTTCCCGCCACGTGTTCACGAGCAGTGCAGTTAGTGATGCGTTTTCCATCACCCAGTGGTTGATCTGCCAGAGAGGGTAGGCGGACCTAGACTCGCTCTTCTATTCGCTTGTGCTAGCATGATGTCACACAGCGACTAGGTGTGAAGCCTAGCAAGATTACATCGCTGTCTCCATCTCTCTCCTCTGCTCCACTCTGTGTTATAGATGTGTAAGCAGCTGCAGGTCTTTGTGTCTGGCAGAGTTAAGGTTTGGCTGAGTGGTCAGTGCAGTCATCCATGGTCTGGGAGATCATGATTCAAGACCCTGCTTTGCAAAATAGTTTATTGAAGAACACCTATTTTAACACTTTAAAATCCTAAACTTAGAAATGTAATAAAAACAAAAACAGGATTGTTACTCCCACTTCCGCTTTTATTGGAATACAAATACAAATTATTTTGCTGCCTCGATGAATACAGATACATATACAGATACTGGGCTCTCTGCACTGTAACAGCGACACTGTTTGGAGTGGGGTTGAGTGAGGTCCAAAAACACAACTGCAATTACCACTTAACGCCATATGGTGCTGCCAAAGAGACCTAACATTAACCTAACATCATAAAAATGTGCTTGTGTGCATTTATTGTCCTCTGATGTTTGAACTTTGCTTCAGGGAATAGTTTCAGACCAGGAGAGGAAGAAGATGAAGAGGAAGGGAGATCGATATTCGATGCAGACTAGTCTGATTGTCGCTACTCTGAAGCGCCTGCTACCTGTAGGACTCAACATGTGTGCCCCCGGAGAACAAGAGCTCATTGCACTGGCTAAGAACCGCTTCAACCAGGTAGGAAGAACAACACTCGTTTTCTAGTGTATTATAAAAAAAGATATATATGAGTATATATGAGACATACTGTATGTGATCATTTTATAGAACTCTAGAAAACTTTATAGAACATTCTCACATTTAACAGGTCTGTATAATTATTTGTGAAAATGACAATTTATGTTGTATCATCATGTGCAAATGCAAAGAATGGGTATAAAATGCTTTTTTGTTTGTTTGTTTGTTTGTTGCAATTACCAGTATTTCATGACATTCAGGACCTGTAGTCTGAAGAGTTACCTTGTTGTCTTAATGGATGGTGCATTTACTTTGTCAACAGAAAGATACAGAGGATGAAGTTCGAGAGATCATCAGGAACAATCTGCACTTACAGGGGAAGGTAAGAATACTTTTCACTAGTTATTAACTTGGTACTATAAGTCAGGCATGTTTATAAAGTCAGACCCAGCTTTCAGTAGGATTGTGTTGGTATTGAAAAGGATACTCCTGCTCCTGCTTTCACTGGGCAAAACAAATAGCAGCATCATTTTCACAATATCCCCCCACTCTACATCCATGTTTGATATTAAAAGGCCTATCCTGTTATTATTTCTAAATTCTCAAGAAAAGCATACATTTAAGATAAACTCAACATGACTGAGTCCAACACAGAGAATTACTAGAGAGAAGTGAATTTTCAGTTTTTCAGTAAGACTTGATAAAGTTTCATGTTTTGTAGTGGGCAGTCTTAAATGGAAGATTTCCAGCTAGTGGTTCTTAGTCTAGTTAAGAACGACAGTTACCTTAAAATATTTGACATGCATGCTCAGAGAAGTACTAGAAAGGTAAGATGCAAGACTTGTTGAAGTACTGTACATTAAAATATGTGTCTTCTACAGCTAGAGGACCCAGCTATTCGGTGGCAGATGGCTCTGTACAGAGACCTCCCTAACCACTATGAAGACACCTCTGACCCAGAGAAGACTGTAGAGAGAGTCCTGGACATCGCTCATGTCCTCTTCCACCTAGACCAGGTGTGTGTGTGTTGTTTTTAGGAGAATTACAGATTACACAGGGAGACATTTGCAACATTGTGTTTCAGTTATTTAGCTACAAGCAATGGGAACTATCCATCCATATTTTTGTTCCTGTATACTCATAATATGGACTGATGTACTGTATAGTTGTGTTTTGTCCCACACTTTCCTCTTTAAAGAGCTGATGGGATTGGCCATCATTGAAGTTGCCTCTTATCTAAAAATACAGACGTTAACCATGTCTGTGAAAACGATGACCATTACATATGCACTGCTGAAACTAGTTGTCCTAGAGGGGCAGGCATTTTGGCCTCCAGAGGGTGAGATTCATCGGCTGAAAGGCTTCTGTGCTGAATTGTGTCTTCAGGTTGAGCATCCTCAGCGCAGTAAGAAGGCTGTGTGGCACAAACTCCTGTCCAAGCAGAGAAAGAGAGCAGTGGTCGCTTGCTTCAGGATGGCCCCACTCTATAACTTACCCAGGTAAGTTCTGTACGAACACACACACGAACCAATGCACATGTATAGTATCTGCAGAAAATATAAAAATATGTATGAAATATTATTGTTAAGTTAATATCTTCTCTCGCCCAAACTAGGCACCGAGCTGTCAACTTGTTCCTCCAGGGCTATGAGAAGTCCTGGATTGAGGCAGAGGAACACTACTTTGAAGATAAACTGATAGAAGATCTCGCTGTAGGTTAATTTCAATATAAATTTAAAACACGTGGGATCATTTTGACCCAATTGCAGAACCTCTTCTACTTGGAAGAAAAATTAGATTTTAAGGCTGAATATGAAACCAAATTTCTGTTAAAAACAAATGCTTTTCAGTGCATCTCAGAGTCTTCTCGGATGGTGAATGTGTGCTTATTTCAGAAACCAGGTGAACAGGAGCCATCTGAGGAAGAGGAGGGGGTGAAACACATCGATCCACTGCATCAGCTCATTCAGCTCTTCAGTAGAACAGCCCTCACAGAGAAGTGGTGGGTTCTATTTACATATAAACATGATACAACATAAGAAATACAAGGTTCTGCCATAAGTTTCAGTTATATAAAGCAATAGTATGTAAGGAATATTATATCTGGAGGTCAAAGATTACTATCCTACCAATATATCACTGTATAAGGCAACCAGGAGGACAAATAAGCAACAGTGAAAACCAAAGGAGGAGAAATGTTTCCCATGAGAGACATGGGTATGGGAGAGGCACTGCTGAGACAAATATGATTAAGCTCACATGGCCAACGAAGGCACCTGTAAGCTTCTGTCATCTGTCACACGGGGATCATGCTTGCTCAAAGTTGAGTAGTCAGTCATGTGACCCTCATCATTTTTGTCTCAATGGATTTCCAAAACATACTTTTTATTAATAAAGGGAATGTGGAGTTCATGTTGGCTCTAAAAACCAACACACATTAATGACAAAATGTAGCAGCTACCTGCAAGTAGCCAGAAATATATGAATATCCAACATATTAATGTTACTATGGAGTCGCTTAGCGAGTTGATACAGTTGGGTCTTAGTTTTTGTATTCTTAGTTGTTGCAAAATAATTTTATTCATCATGTTATTGTGACGTGAGCAAGGAGTCCTCTCTCTGACCAGCGGTCAAATCTAAGGCCATTATTCACTAGTGTTGTACGTCTGGTTTGGTCTGCCGAGTCCTCAGAAACATATCTTGCTCTGTCTGACTTGCAAGATGTTCACCTTCCTTTTGCCAGCCCCTTGTTAACACTGGGCAGGGGTAGTGTACATTTAGCTTGTGGGATCAGCAGTGCCAGTAGATCTCTTACATAACTGAGTCAATGCTAATATAAAATATATAATATATAAAAATAACACTTAATGCACTATAAATTATGTAATCAAATGCTAATTTTTAAGTGTGCATTTTCTGTTGCAGTAAACTGGATGAGGATAATCTCTACATGGCCTATGCTGACATAATGGCTAAGGTAACTGCACCAAGACTAAAAACCTTTTCATCATCTAGAAATTAATTTGCTGATTTGTTAGAGAATGATCATATTGACAATGTTAATTTGTGCCTTTGAAACATATCATCCCTTGCCATCTATATGTCTCTTTCTTTTTTATCACCCCTCCTTCCCTCAGAGTTGTCATGATGAAGAGGATGAAGATGGAGAGGAAGTGAAGAGTTTTGAAGTAGGTGATCAGTCACTCTGTGTGTCTGTCAGTCTCCATGGTTAATCTGGGCTATAGATGGATATGCTACTGCCTGTTAAACATATGCCTTTGTGCAAATAAATAGGAAAAGGAGATGGAGAAGCAGAAGCTGTTGTATCAGCAGGCTCGACTGCATGATCGTGGGGCTGCTGAGATGGTGCTTCAAACCATCAGTGCTAGCAAAGGTAGGTTCAAGTCCTCAGTGATTTCTCTTGGATCTTTTAGGCCTTAATGACAGATTTTATATATTAGAGAATGATTTAAATTGTAAGAGCACTAAATGGAAGAGTTTTATGTGACAAATACATGTCTCAAAGTGGTTTCTCAATGTAATGGTAAAAGTTTGAAATGTGTACACCATTCCAGTGACATGTGAAGGTGTTGCTCACAGTACTGGATGGAATTTCATAGTTTGAACTTGAAGTTACTGTCGGTGCTGTCATTTCTGTTTCCTCAGGTAGTTTGTCTAATCTACAGTATTTCAATCATGCAATATTAATAATATTGCAGTAAAGCTGACCAATCAATAAACATCCTGACTGAAAGGGTTTGCCGTCCGGTAAAAATCTTCATCACAGGATACACCTGTGGTTCCTCTCTCCTTGTTCCTTGTCTCCTCGGAGACACATTTAAGGGATTGGAACATCCACGAGCGAATGGACCGCGATCAGTTTCCAGGTCAAAGGCCAGAGGAGTGAGGACGGGAGGAAGCAGAATTAGCAGACTGTAAAGCATCCATGGTCAGATGTTTTCTGTGTGTGGTTTCTTTTCACCAGGTGAGATGGGTCCCATGGTGGCCTCTACTCTGAAGCTGGGCATAGCTATTCTCAATGGAGGAAACTCTACTGTACAGCAGGTATCACTGTGTACTTACTACTGAAAATATAGTTTTACTCACAGGCTTTTTTTATCATTCATATGGTCAGTTGTGTTATTTTATTATTGATACTGTTTGTATTTGTATTGGGTAGGCTATATATTACATTTGGATATAATTTTGACAGTGACATTTTGTCTGTACAAGGTTATGTTTATGCCACATGTATCTACACTCTGATAACAAATTACATAAGAGACATGGACACAATAACACGAACACCTGGACAATATGTGCAATGATCCAATCCAGTGTTCCTGTGAGATGTATAGTGTTTGTTGAGACTCTGTTGGAGAGTTTTTGGTCTGCGCTTGTTTCAAAGGTGAATTCAGTCAACGTATAACCACCTTCTGTGGCCTTTCTCTGTGTCTTTGACAGAAAATGCTGGATTATCTAAAAGACAAGAAGGATGTGGGCTTCTTTCAGAGCCTGGCTGGTCTGATGCAGTCATGCAGGTTTGAATGCTCCCTGCCTCAGAACTGAAACAAATGCAAAATATTAAATAAGTGCTCTAGTACTTCAGTAACGTCTGGGGACTCACGAGAGACAGATTAAAAATGAATGGTTGAAGTTGAAGCAACAGAAGCTGAGATATTTTCGTTCTTAAGGGACAGGTTCCACCAACACTGGATCCTACATTTCCCATAAGGGAACATTTAGCATTATTTTGTTTGACCCTCCCTGTCAGGTAAATGCTCATGTCTTAACAACCTCCATGCCCCCTGTTTGAAAAACAGACTGAGCCGAGATAAGCCTAATGACATCAACAGAGTAAACTGAACTTTATTTGTAAAATATGTGGAGTGCCCCTTTAAACCTGCAACTGGGTTGGTTTATGGGTTATTAGTGTAGGTGCTTTGGAGAGGCTCACTCCAAGAACAGTCAGAGCAAGTGGTTTTTTTTTTTGTTTTTTTTTTTAAGAAAAAAAGTGTTGACTGTAAAAAAAAAATAATTGAAAAAGGAACATAAACTACTAAACAGATTTACTGAATTTTAATTTCAACTAAATGCTTTGTTTCAGTGTTCTGGATCTAAATGCATTTGAGAGGCAGAACAAAGCAGAAGGACTGGGAATGGTGACAGAGGAGGGATCAGGTAAGCTTCACTATGTTTCAACTTTAAACAACAATATTCATTTATTTTTAATTAATGGTAATAGCAGTAGAAAGGAGAGTTTATTGAGCCTGTCTTTAGGTGTAGTTGCTCTCACCCCTAAACTTAAAAATTAAGTACATTTGAATTTACTGTGAGAAGGCCAGGCCTAACCTGGACATTTTCTGAAGGCATATAGTATACTGATGAAAACCTTTTCTTCACCAGGTGCAGATGAAATTCTTAAAGGACACTGTAATTACCTTAGGATGTTACATTTTAATCACAGTGAAACAGAAAAAGAGCATCTTCAGTCATGTGGCATATTTCTCAGTCAAACTGAATATATTGGAGGGGTTTAGTAATAAGGGTGATTAAGATGAAATCTGACAGATGTGATTGGATCACTAAAAGGTGGGTGTAGCTTAGCAAACACAGCACAGTACAGAGCTGTAGGAGACTGTTTTGCCAGCGGAAATCCAAACACAAACCTCCTACTATATTACTCTGTTAGCTACGCACAAGCTAATGGTTGAAGGTAGAGTCAGTCATTCTTGAGAAAGATTGTTGATATTTGAACTAAACACCCAAACAAATACACCCCTCCCTTCCTGCTCCTTCAGAAGCTCCTTCATGGACGCATATTGCCAAGGCGACGACCAAAAGAGAAACATGGCGGAATCCAGAGCTATCCGTCAGCTGTAGAGTTACTTCTGTTCCTTTCACACATTGTCACTGGGGAAAAAATTGTGTTATGTGAGCAAACAGTCCACCCACACTCTCCCCACTTCTCACTCGACCTGCGTTCAGCGTCTCTGTCCACAGACGCAGCCAATTGTCAGCTGCAGCTCCTGGAGAGCTGAGAGGACAGTAGCCGGACAAACAGCCTTCACCAGGCTGACTGTCAGCAGAAATTTACTGAACCAAAATAGTTTGCATGTCAGCTCCATGGGAGGAAATCAACAGTGTTTGTATTCATTAATTCATTGATATGGTAATGAGTTCAAAACATATATACAACAAGATATTTGTGTGATTTAAACAGCTGCCTGCTCAGATTATGTTTCGCTAAACGTGACAGAAACAAACTCGGAGCTCAAAAAACACAGGAGATCTCGGTGAGACTGTATTTGATTCAGTGTGGATCAATACATTTAATAAAATGGAAGCGTATATGTAACGTGAGAAAACGCCTTCTATGTGAATTGGCCACGGTCTCTCTCTCTCCAGTTCACCAGCCCTCCACCACAATTCAGTGGGTGCTGGAGACAGGAGACTGTCATGTCTTCACACAGACGAACGCTCTGATGACTCCATCCTGTCCTGTGCACAAGTACGAACACCCCCTGTTGCTGATTGGCTGGAGTAGTTTTGTGTGGCCCCGAGCCATCATGTTTTCATGCCCATTTACAGAGCCAGAGCTGTGTATCAGCGAACACACAGAACAGACAGCTAGCGGACCGTGAGGAGATATTTGCTGAATTTAACAAAAAGTGTACTGAACAATCTTTCTCCAGAATCGCTGACTTTACCTTTAAATGTGGTTTTATATGATGGACGAGGTCAGCTAGTCACCCCAAATCACATCTGATCGGATACATTTATGTAACCACCCGAGATGAGTTATTAAATCTCGATGAGGTTATATTTTAGCGTGTAACAACAAATAAATGAATAATTAACACTGATACACTGGATTGAATTTTTAAATTTTTCATTTCACTTTAAATCTCCCCATGAAAAACCAAAGGATCCAGTGACAATGCTAAAAAGTCGATTCTAAGATAGCTAAAGGAAAACCTTTTTCCTCCAATTCAAAATATCATTGCATGAAAATACTGAACACATGCTGTAAATCTGCATGTTCTGGAGTGGTCTCCAGCACTGATAACCTTGTAGAAAGTGATCATTAAAGTAGGTCCGCCAGTAGAAATATACACTTTAGCGTCACATGTAGATCTTGTTATTCTTTATACATGGAGGTTCTTTTTGTCCTTGTCAATCATCATTCCGTATTTTGCTTTGTCCCATTTCTCACTTGGGTTGAGCATTTTGTTGAACATTGAGTCAAGTGGTAATGCGGTATAACCTGTCATTAACATGCATCATGTTTGATTTCATTATGTACAAGTGTCTGTGCTTTTGATTTGCCTGTTGCTTATTATTTGTCACAATTATTCAGTCATATTTTTGCGTGCTTACTTATACTTTTCAAAATTTACATCAGTTATGTTCATGTAGGCAACCCTTTAACAATCTTATATTTTTAAACTGATTTTCTGTAGCGGTAGACCTTCAAATGCAGTAATAAAATTGTATTTATTGGGTAATTTTGAGGTAATAATTGTACATAAAGGTAAATATGTGTATTTGTTATCATGTTATAATAGGTGCATCAATGATCTAGAATTTACTGGTTCCAGTCATTTTTGTTACAAAAAATCCCAAACCTATATATAGTTATATAATAGTCCTGACTTCATTTTATACTCCAGTTTCATCCCACATAATGGTTATACTTTAACTCTTTATTTCCTGGAGTCACAAATCACACGTGATACCTGAATGTATACTTGCACGTACTAAGTCATTTTAGAACAGTCATGTGCATCATTTTGAAAGACAATGGCACCCTGTTTTAGATTTCCCTCCCTGTGAGGCTGACATCTTTCAAACTCCAATACAACTTTAAACTTGTAGTTTCTAAGTCTAAACGGAAATTACTTAAAGGACCAGTGTGTAAGATTTAGTGGCACCTAACAGTGAAGTTGCAGATTGCAGCCAACTGAATACCCCTCCCCTCACCCTCCCCTTCCAAGCGTGTAGGAGAACCTATGGTGGCTGCAAAACTCTCACGGGGCTGCAACATGGCGGGCTCCGTGGAAGGGGACCCACTCTCTATGTACATATAAAAGGTTCATTCTAAGGTAACGAAAACATGGAATTTTCATGGAATTATACACTAATGAAAACATACTTATGAATATTCCATTTTTGCCAAGTCCATTCCACTAGATGCCACTAAATTCTACACACTGCACCTTTAAGTGAATCCAGAGCCACAGAAGTCATTATACAATATTTTTCACTGCCTAGACTAGTAACTATTGTATAATTAGAGATATGCGTTATAATCTCTGTGAGAAATTGAGTTCTCTGGTTTTATTTTCTAATACAATCTCACTGAATAACTCAAAGTGTCAGAATTCCACATGTGCTACACGTGTCACATTGAGTTACATTGAGTACTTTTACATGCACCTTAGTACTGTATCCTGGTTTTGAATCTCTTACATGGAGCATGAGAAACCAGGTTATTCATATCCCTGTACACATGATACATGATCCTCTGCTTGCAGTTGTGTCTTGATTTCCCATTATCTCCGCCACTCATTTCTGTACCAACTGAGTCACATCAACTGTTGCAGTGACCACAGTTTAGTTTCTGGCTGTCTGAACTCTTCTGCCCTCACCACTGCTGGATATCTTCATCTGATCACTGGTAATAGAAAATGAGAAACAATGCAATTGATGATGTGCATTACTCAAGTCAGACTTTCTTTTCATTTTCGTGTTTTGATCATCATTACATCATTTTGTTTTACTGACCAACTACTTAGTAACTTGAGTTACTACCTTGATGACTCACCTGTGAGCATTGCAGAGAATGATCATAAACCTGGATAAGGTGTTCACAGGCCCTAATATCCTGGTTTCCATGGGAGTACTCCATAGCATATCCAGGTTTCTCAAAACTGGGATATGGTGTTCACATGCAGAAAACCAGATCATTATCAGGATACTCATGCACATGTAACCTTGGTGAATAAAACATAACATCTTAAAAATTGAGCTGAGGGTAATCCCTGGATTTTTAAAATGCTTCCTGTGCTGTTCCTTCAAAATAATAGCTCGGAAATGTTAAATTGACCCAAGTCAATTAAACATGTTTAGAATGTTCTATATCCAAACAATGCCCTTGTTAGACAAGTAAAGTTGTTTCATTTTCATCAAATCACAAAAAGAGAACTGATGTTCCTTCACATTTAAGAATCAAAAGATGGACCTGACAAAATAAGAACCCAATGACCTAGAAAAGGTATTACCATTATTTATTGGCTCCTTAGAAGTTTCACGCTAAGTCCTGGGAAGTCTCTATACAGTCTTACATATTGTAGAGTAGATTACTATATATTTTTTATTATTTTCATGTTTTTTAAAAAAAACATATTTGTCGCTACAGATCTTTTCTGCATCATTGTTAATACTGTCTTAGTATTCAATACAGGTAGATGATTACAGCATAAATATTTATACATTAGTGGAGAGGAAAATAGTAGGAACACCTGAGAATATAATGCAATACAAAACAATATATATTTCCTTTTCAAAGTTTATGATGTTGTCTTGAATTTTTTCAGAAACAGCGTTGGTTGTTCTTGTACTGAATTGCATTATATCCTATTTTAGTTGTTTTTTATATCCTTGCAAATTCTTGCAATAAACATGACTGCACCTGCTATGACATGTCATAGTACTTACACAGGTGATATTATTTTTCTACCACAATTACCTCATTATTATCTTGTAAATACAAAGTATTGTTTCTAACCAGCTTTTTAACAAACCGGTTCCTGTGGATTCGTGTCCACAATCATTAAAAATAAGCACAAGGTCTTGTGTTTTTTAATTTTCTTCTCAAAAGATATAACCATTAAGAAAATATTATCAGACTCTTACTGGGCTTTACTCAGCTGTGTAGGTTTTCTGTCACTTTTTTCACGTTGACCAAACATCAAAATTAGGAATTTTACAGCTCTTTTCCCTATATGTAATCTTTTGTTTCTTTCTTTGTTTCTTACTTTCTTTCTCTCTTTCTTTCTCCCCCGTTTTCCTTTCCTTTCCTCATTTTGGTTTACTGCACTTTCTTCCCTTCCTCAGTCATCACTCATGAGCGTGGTAATTATGCCTTCTGCCATTTTCTTGTGTGTTGGTGGGTCCCTCTCTCTTTCTCTCTCTCTTTCACTACAGTTGGTTAGTTGTTGTGTCAGTTCTGTCCAGGTCCTGAGTATAGACCTTCAAACCTCATCCTTTACCTGCTCTGTGCTTGTAGCTACTTCTCTGCCTTCCCCTCACCATTCTAATCTCTTTTTGGTAGGCCAATTATAACTCGGCTCTCTGGTTGGTTTTGTAGTTGGTCTCTTTTAAAGTCTTAGCCCACTTTTGACTCTTCATGGAAAATGTGTTATGTCATTCTCTTCCACAATAACAAACTGATGATATTCCTGATAACTTGTTTTGGAATATAAGATGTTAACACTGAAATAATGAAATCACCAGGCAGAAGTAGTAGGAGTGTAGCTGTAATGCCACAGCCTGCCATCTAAAACAAAACCCATGTATGCTTCCTTCTCAGGATTTGTACAGTATCTGGCACATTCTAAATATTACTAATATGAGTATTTACCGTCCCCCACCCTCATCCTTGACCTCTACCCTCTCTGTCATGTAGTCAACCTAAAGTCAGCTGGTTGTTGTGTCTCAGTAATTGAGATGGTTATTGTGCTGGTTGTTATCTGTTGTGAAGTGTACAATCCCCTCTGTGTTCTCAGCCACTATGACTCACTCTAGGGCTGCAATAATTATAATTATTATTAATAATAATAATAATATTCATATTCATCAAATGATTGTGTAATATAAAACCTACAGAGAATTATTTCCCGTCAGCTCAGTTTTATGGTCCATAGCTTTACTGTTTTAGGTTAGACTCATGACTCTTATCAACCTTGTTTCCAGCAGCAGTAAGCAGCTGTCTTCAGTTCTGATAAACCCACTGTACATTACCTGCCCAGCACCAAACAGCAGACCGACCAAGTTTGCTGCAAACAGCCACAACTCCAAATGAATACCAATGTTGCTTTGTGCCTGCTGGATGGTTAATTAAGCAACTGTTTGCTAACATGTTTTACCATGTAAGTTTATGAGGCTATAATATGTCAATGTTGTATTTAGTGCTTGTTCCACTCCCCCAATGTGGCCAAAAATATCAGCATATTAATGCAGCATAACATTTTAAGAAATTAATTTCCTCGATTGTCGTATAAATAACTAAATTAGACAATTTATACAATCCTGTTTATACCATATGCATATATTAACAGTTAGACACTCAAAAAATGCATTTTACTTAAATCAGTGTATGAACCAAACTCTTAACCTAATGCTAACTAAAATATTAGAATTTTAGAAATACAAAACAGAGCCAACAGTTGAAAATATAAGTAATAAGAAATAAGTGATAAGTAAATAGATGTAGTATCAATTTTGTTCTTTTATGAAAACAAAACAAACAAACAAAAAAAACCCCAGAACATTTGTATTATTGTTAGAAAACATAAGGCCATCAGGTTTCATTTAAATGACCCTAAATGTTGGTTAGTTACAAAGCCAAAACTAACAGTTCATTCAAGTTAATAAGTCGCCTGTTATCAAGCTTAAACTGCCTAAAGACAACACAGTTCAACACAGTGTCTAAACAAGCTACATTTGGAACAGAGGCTTGGCAGGCTAGAGGTCGGGGTATGCTTGAAAATGTTATTGGTTGATTAAACTGTATAATATGACTGATCATGCATTAAGACAAAGATTAGGAAATACTGTACTAGTACAAATAAAAGTGACATTTTAATTGACTTAAAGATTTTAGACGCATTTCATGTATAGGTTCATCACAAAAAAAAAATCAAGATCAAAAATAGAAATATTTGCAGCCCTGCTTGTTTCTCATCTCTTTTTCATCCGTTCTGTTTGGTCTACCTCTTCTTGTTTTCTCTGTAAGTGTTGCACTTTGGAGTTTTTAGTGGCTGTTTTTGGCCGTTCTGCTCTGCGAGTGGAGGAGGGTGAAGATCAGATCCTTGTCTCCTTCCTTCTTCCTGCCTTCCTCCCATCTTCTTCTCTCTGTTTACTGGCTGAGCTGTGTTCTGTAGTTAGTGTACTTGTCCTTCATGACTGTTTTACTTACATGAAGAAACTCTTCATTTGAATAACCCGTTCCTTTTTTTATGATTTTATGTTTTGACTTATTTTCAATTTAGTATTGTATTTTTATTTCATGATTTATTTGTAGTTGTAGTTTAACTATATAAAGTATTGAAAACTTAGATCAGAGGAAGTTTTTTGTGCTCTTAGACCACATCCTCAGCTTGTCAATTGTTATAGCGCATTAACACAGAGATGCACTTATTGAGATATTAAGATTATAAAGTTAATATGGTCCCATCATTTTATTTCAGTTGTGAAAAATATATCCCCCTCATCTGGTTTATCACTGTGTTGGGAATGAGACTGAAAGTGCTTTAGAAACAAATTGTGAGTCATTCCAAAACAGTAGCAATCTGTTTTGGTTAGAAATACAGCATTAACTTAATCACTATTATATTAAAAAATGAGAAAGATGAGACAACATGCTGTTGTTGAGACATTTAACTATTCAAAAGATTATACCTAGACAAATATTAAAATAACTTTATTGCCATAGTATCAATAACTGTAGAGTACACTTTGTTAAAGTCTAATTTCAAGAAGTCTTACCTGCTCCATCCATCAGTCCACCCAGGAATGTACGCATAAGACCCTGCATCACATGAGTTACACCAATTCAACCAATTCTCATATTATTTGTGAGCACTTAAAATTTTGACCAATCCTCCACTTTACAAATAAAAATCTGATTCACAACCAGAAGCTATGGACAATTACAGCAATCCTCACCAACCACTTAGATTTACCAGAGAGACAGTGGCTTTTGCGGTCATGCAAGCAAAAACTGATGTGGGAGTTTGGGGAGGCCATGGAGAAGGACCATGGGTTGACCTCAAAAAAGTTCTGGCTTTAGATGACTGAGAGAGGGGAACACAGGGCCTGCTCCGGGCTGTTTTAACCAGGGGAAGTGAACCGCTAACCTCGACTGTGGTTTCACCTTCAATAATTCCCGAATGTGACCAACACATCCTATATAGAGGAGGCAGAGTTGGAGGACTCGGGGTAAGCTTTAATTTCCCTGGTGAGGTCACTGAGGTAGCTCTACAGTGGCATGGTAACACAGAATTCACCCAGAGATTCTGAGGGCTCTCGATAGGCTGTCTTGTTTGACACACTGCTTCAGTGTCATGCGGAGATGAAAGGTGTGCTCCGACTATCGGGGTATCTCACTGCTTAGTTTCCCTGGCAAAGCCCTGGCATAGGCTCAGGCATAAGTTATGACTCAGGACAGTGTTGTCAAACCTCAAAGTCAGAAGGAGCAATGCAGACTCTATCCCTATTGTGGAACAGTGGGCTAGCTCTTTACTCGTGCAGGGTTTGGCCACCCAGTCTACTTGTGCTTTTGGGACCTGTTGGAGCCTTATGATCAAACTGCTCAGGCTGTCTTGTGGACAGAATCTCAAGGTGCAGCCGAGAGGCAGAGTGTGTCCAGTGTGTTGACCTTGGGACTACATCTTTTGCAGATGATGTAGTTCTGCTGGCATTATCAGTCCAAGACCTGCAGCACATACTGGAACAGTTAGCATCTGAGTATAAAGTAACCAAGAAAAGTGTCAGTACCACCCGCCATGATTCAGTGCAGAAAAAAGCTTGGATTGCTACCTTCAAGTTGGGAGTGAGCTGCTGAACCAAGTCATAAATGGAACCAGTGTGTCTTCACATTGAAATGAGCCAATTGAGGGGGTACAGGCATCTGAATAGGGGGGTAACTAGACACTTTCCTCTGGAGGTGGAGGACACAAGAATAGATCCCTGAGACCCAGAAAAGAACTAAATCGCATTGGGGGGGATTTAGGTAATGATCTCCTAGGAGTAAAAGAAGGCTGTTACTTGAAAGAAGGCTGTTTAGGCTTTCTTACTTAGCCCATTGCCACCATGACCCACACCCAGATTATATTAGAAGTTACAATGTATTATGATTAGCACTCATTTATTTTAAGAATTGTGTTGTTTGCTTCTAGTTGTCTTTTTTCCTCTACCACAATTTATTATACAATCAAACACAATCACATTACACTTTTCTTCCATTACACAAGTGGACATCAGAAAAAGTCTGGGGGGAAAAAAAGTGAAGCAAATTCAGTTATTTTGGGTCATGAAAAATAAAATGAAAACTCTGACATCTTGGTGGGACTGATCTATAATTGCACATTTACTGAAAAAGAAAAAGAAAACTGCACTTTCAGTCTTGTTTTAGACCTACAGATTTCTCTCCCTCAGCCCAGTCCAGTTTGTCGTCATTTTGTATTGATGTAATATTTATGTTGATATTATTGTATTAAGTTATTGTGTGGTGTCTCATCTTCCTTTCTCTGACCCTCTTTTCCTTTTGCATTCCATGGTTCAAAGCAGCATTTTAGCACAGTCAGAGCAGATGTCCTCAACTTCCCCAATGTGTTTCAAATTTATGCAGAATCTACAAATGACAGCAGCAACTGACACATTTTCCCTCAAATCATATACAACAGCTGTAAGAAGACATGAAAAGAGACTAAACCCATACCTGACTATAAAATGCTGCAGTTTAAAGACCAGTCCACTTCAGTCCACCACCAAGTGCTGTGGCTGCCCACTGCTCATCCAAGTGTGTGTGTGTGTGTGTGTGTGTGTGTGTTTTTTTTGTTTTTTGGTTTTTTTTATCTGCGTGTGTTTTTCAAGAAGGTTGTATTATGACCATACACCTTTCAGTCACTGAAAGATAACACTGGGGATTTTCTCACATTAGCACCATCTCTTTTTAATACTTCTTCACTCTCCATCTTCTTGTCTGTCTATCCCTTTCCTCTTTGTTGTCTGCTTTTGTCTTCACTGTTCTCTGACTTTCTTTATGTGTATGTGTGTCTGTTTATATGAATGTGTGTGTTTGCCCATGCCCGTGTTCTCGTGTGTACGTTTGTGCATACCTATGTATGTGCTTGTGCATATGTGTGTCTGCATGTGTCTGTCTGTGTATGTATGTGTGTGCATGTATGTGTGTGGCTGTGTGTGTTTCTTCTCTCCGGCCAGGTGAGAAGGTCATGCAGGATGATGAGTTCACCTGTGACCTTTTCCGCTTCCTGCAGCTCCTCTGTGAAGGACACAACTCAGGTGTGTGTGCAAGTTCTTAGATTTCATCTAGGAATATGGCTGAGCATCTCACTGTTAAGTACATTTACAAATGATCTTTAAGTGTTAACCATTCAGACAGTCTTTGTCAACATTTATTATGAGGTTGCACCATATTTATGTGCTGGTTAAACTAGACTGGCACACTAGTTTACGAGAGGGTAATGTGAGAACGTTCTTCTCACTTCCCACTCAAGCCACATTCCAATATATTAAAATTGTTGAGCTGACATCATTGTTTTAATGCTATTTCCTCTGTTATATAACTTTCCGTTTCGCAACGAAGACAGTGTGATTGCAGTTTGAAAAGAATATTGGAAATTTATTTCTTCAACCAGTAAAATCTGCAACTGATAAATGCAGATTTACTCAAAGGATTTAAAATTTTCAACACTATTAGCTTTCCTCTGTATGGATTATTATCTGAGGTCTGAGGCTTAACATAATATTTTGTAGAATATTTTAGTGAAAGATTATCACCACTGTATTTATTCATTTGAACACATTTTACAAATGGAAAATTGCAATAGTTTGCGATATCCTTGTTCCAGACTTCCAGAACTACTTGAGGACACAAACGGGGAACAATACAACCGTCAACATCATTATCTCGACTGTCGACTACCTTCTAAGAGTCCAGGTTAGCTCGCTCTCATCACTTCTGCAGTTTGTAAACAATATATTTTCCTGAAACTAATGAAATGAAGTCTTAAAAATTCTCATTCAGGCCTGACTAAAAACCATTTAGTGAAATTTAAGATTGCTTCTCAAAGACATGTCAGTATGAACATGATTTACTGAACAGCTAAAGTCTAATCTTAAAAGAAATTCTTATTTTTTCTTTTAAGATTTTCTTTCATATTATTAGTTTTGGCCATTTTTCAAATTATGATAACATTTTACGCACAGCTTCATTGCAAAGGTGTGTTGTACAGGTGGTGTTCTTGCTTCCTGGCATCTTTGCCTGCTGCGCCTCCAACAGTGTACACTGGGTAATCTGCAGGGTCATCAGCTGGAGCCACCGTTCACTGATGTTTTGCCCCCTACCTAGAACTGATGTTTTGCCCCCTACCTAGAACATCTCTCAGTGGGGGAGGGGGCAATGGCCAGTTGGGGACATCTCCCTGAAAGCCCCTGCAGCTACTACTATTGGGGTGTTGAAAAGCTGTTCCTCTTCTGAAGCCAAAACCAGTAGCTTGACTTCTCAACCTCTTCTGCCAGTTTTTTGATGTCCCTCTGTAGGCTGGCCCCGGTCATTCCAGCTGCACAGAGAAGTTGGATTGCTGACTTGCCCACAAAGCCCTTCCATTTGATTTCCGCTGGGTGGATGGTTGCGGTCCAGCCAGCTTCATTGCAATCTACTGTCAGTTCAGTACTTGAGCCGCTTGAATGTATGTGCTGCTGGTATCCCGTCCTTCCGAAGGATAGTAAGTTCAATGATGAGGACGTTCTTGGCAGCCGTGGGACACATCACGACATTTGGTCTGGGAGTTGTTTGTGTGGTTTCAGGTGGGAAAACTAGCTGCTTGCCCAGGTCAACAAGCATTTCCCATGCCTTTCCAGGAGTAAGCAGAGATGTTGTCTTTCCTGCTCCTAGCTTCTGTCAATTCTCTCCTGGCTTGACAAAGGGAATCAACAATTTATGGTGACGTGAGGAGTTGTTTCCCCTTACCGTGCACTTCTCCAACAGCTCCACCAGCTTCCTCAGCACCTGGTTGTGCCGCCACCTGAAGCGCCCCTGTGCCAGCACAACCTTACACCCTCACAGGATGTGCTGGAGGCCTGTACTGTTGTCGCCACACAGCAGGCACTTGATCTCTCTCCCAAACCACTTGGGTAGGTTTCAGGGACATGGAAGGGTGTCATATGTTGCCCTTATCAAGAAGCTGAGCCGTGCTTGCACAGTTCGCTAGATGTCTGCCCAGCTGATGCCTCTGCTTATGGTGGCCTCCCATTGTGTTCATGCTCCTTGCTGGCCCTAGTAGACTGCCTTGATGAGGTAGCACTCCTGCTCCTGCTCCTGCTTCAACCATTTTAAGGGATATGGCTGCTGGTTTCCTGTACATTTTTCTTATTGTCAACAAATGTTATTTGCAGAGCCAAACCAACTAAATTGATCTACTTACAAGTATTGTTTATCTAATGCCTGATATATCATATTCTTCTGTGCCATGGACCTCCAGTGTTGTCCTGAAACTACTACTAAAAAAAAAAACTACTAAAAGCAAGTTGATGAGCCACACTGCTGCACTAGGTGACATGCTCCTTTGTCACACATGTTATGGTCACGGAAGAACAAAGATAATATGTAGCACAACAAGAAGGACTGGAAATGGAACCGAATTCCTGCACATGCTCAGTGGCATCTGCCATACATGGAACTACTCTTCAGAGACTGAAAACATGATTGCTGTCATTAGTCCTTGGAGTCAATTCTAAACAAACTACCATGATTGTAATCTTTGTGGTGAAGGAACATGTCACCCAGTGCAATGGTGTGGCTTGGGCAAACTTGTGCCCTCCAGTCACTTCTAGCAGGACCACTTGCCTTGTTGTTTCAGACGTCAGGACCATGTCTGGCCTGAGTATGGTCTCTGCAATAAGTTCTGGGAACTTCAGCTGCCTCCCTAAGTTAACATTCTGCTCTTTTGCCTTGGGCTCTCTAATAGTGTGGTCTTGTAACGCAATCAAACCCTGCCTAGCTTGATACCATTGTGGCACCACAGCACACTCAGTCTGGTCAACCTCCTCTTGTGTCCTCCACATTCTCCCAGTCCTGACTTCAGTGCCAGCATTAGATTCTTATGATGTCAGAGAGGTCTCTATATACCAGCTGCTCCCTTGCCTGGGTAACCACAAACTCCCCTGTCATGCTCAAGGGGAGCTGTAGCTTGTTCCTCTGCCAACACAAGGCAGTGCTGCTTAGACTTTGTGGTACTCCTGTGGTACTCCCTGTCCAGTTGATGCCATGCTGATGTTATTGTTCTGGGAGTGACTCTGAGGCTAAACCAATTGTAATAGTCCAGAATCAAATCCCTGATCTAACCTGGAATATGATGCTGAACCAGCAATGTTTCCACCAGCTTTAGGGGTATAGAGTGATACACAATGGTGAGGACCAGGTCTCCACGACCGTCTCTTGCCTCTCACATCAGCAGAGTGAACACCCTGGGACCTTTGGGACTCCCCTTTTCTGAAGAAAAGGTGTTAATGGAGTTTTCAGGAGGTACTCCTTTATTTGTCAAGCAACAATACTGAAGAATATCTTGCAATACTGAGGAGTAAGATAGCCCTGAACTACTCAACAGTGCTTGCGATCTCCTTCAAGGTTGGCTCCTTGGTGTTGATGGTGTAGATATTGTTGAAGTAATGGTTGATCTCCTCTTTCAAGGATGCCAGGTGGCCACTTCAGTTCTGCCTAAGCAGTTTCTTGGTGAACTGAAAGGAATTTGTCCAAAATACCCTTCACTTCCTGGCTCTGTCTCTGCCCCTGCTTCCTCACAGTGTTCCAAGATCTGCTAAAGTGGTCCTATTCCTCTCCCTTGCTCCCTTGTACTGCCTGCTGTTTCCTGTTTCTTGTCACCTGCTGCTCCTTAATGGAGCTGACCTGCTGTACTACCTGAACCACAGCACCCCCACTCCCCTTAAGCATTATTATTTTGGCTTGGTGGATCTTCAGGTCATGCATGTTTTTGCAAACTTTGACACATACAAAAGATTAGCAAACTAATAGTCTTGCCCTTACCTTGTGACAGTATCCTAGGCATTCGTCACCAATAATTACCTGTCTCCCACTCTCAAGTGTATACATCTCCTCTCTCCAAATTGCACAGCCCAATCACTGATTATTAATTACTTGTACTGTATACTTGTGTGTATTTACTGTTGTGCACAGTTGCAGTTACACAATGCAGTTTTTGAATGTTCATCTTCACTCTAACCTCCAAAGACACAATTTACTACTGGAGTATTACTGTATGGAATGTCACTTGGACTAAAGCAAACATGTCCTCATAAGTTATTGTAAGTTATAGTCCAAATGGTGGCCAAAACTATTAAAACACAATATCCAGGTTCTGAATTTTTCAGACTTGTTTTTTTACGTCTGTTTTTTATGGTTTATACTATGGTTTATATTGTGTCTTTATACACTGTTATATACTCTGCCTCCACTACTAATAATACTAATAATATATTTTTATATTATTATAAAAGCAATAAAAACAGTAACTTCAATTCTTGTAGTGTGATTAGTCTGATTCGTTCTTTTAATCTCTCTCTCTAACTTTCCCTCCCATGCCTCCTCCTTTTACTCCTCCTGCCCTCCCTCTTCACTCTTCTCTAGGAGTCTATCAGTGATTTCTACTGGTATTATTCTGGGAAAGATGTCATAGACGAGCAGGGCCAGAGGAATTTCTCCAAAGCAATAAACGTGGCCAAGCAGGTTTTCAATACACTCACAGAGTACATCCAGGTACGACAAGCAACTGCTGTTATCACTGTTGATGTCACTGTTATATAGAAGGAAATAACAGCTCCAGTCCTTAAAATATTCTCAAAAGTTGATGAAAAGGGCTTAAATGATTTTGAAGGAAGTTGTTAAGAGCAGTCTCGATATTATCAATTATGAAGTTAATTTTCATTGTGACAGCCATTTCTTTATCCCAATGCTTAAATAAAAAAGGGATGAGGAGATATCTCTGATAATATTAATTTGAAGGCAGAGTTTGAATAAAAGGTAATAAAAATATATTTCTACTATGTGGGAAGATGAACAGTTGGAAACCAATATAACATCAATATTCTGCAATTCTTAAAGGCAGTATCTGTGAAAAAATAACAACACATTTAAATCTAGAAAACTCCTGTTGAATAAAACTGATATCAGATTGTTGATGGTAATGTGACTTATTGTTACTAATGATGTTATAGGGACCGTGTACTGGCAACCAGCAGAGTTTGGCCCATAGTCGTCTGTGGGACGCTGTGGTTGGTTTTCTACATGTCTTCGCTCATATGCAAATGAAATTGTCTCAGGTGAGTTAAATTCACAAAGTGTGGGGCTTCAGTGGACTAGGGGACTAAGATGTTGATCATTTAATTATAATGTCTCCTGTTTGAGTCTGGCCAGGAAGCCTTTGTGGCATGCCATGCCCTCTACCTCATGTCATTTCCTGTCACATCTCAAAAGAGATGTTGCTAAAAAAATACTTTAAAACAGATGCCTGAAAACCTCCAATAGGTGGCAGCATTGATGCATTGTTACCATTTCAACTAGCTCTTCTTAAAGGGGACATATTATGCCTTTTGTAATTTTCTGACATTTATATATTGTTATAATGTCAGATTTTTATGTTAATCATAGTCAAAGTCCTAAAATTGAGGTGAAAGTATGTAAAAATAGCACTTTCAAGTCAAAGGTCAGGGCCTGTTCTGCATTCTCCGTTTGCAAAGTTACTTCCCCATTGAACTGACGTCAGATTGTTTGTGCATGCTGTCTGTTTCGTAGCCTTTGTTGCTAAGGTTGTTCACAGGCTGTTTGTGTTATCCACCCACATATTTTGGATCGGATTCATGTTGGACCATGTGCAGATATATTTGAGAAGTTTATATTTTGAGTAAAGAACAGGAAAATTGTTTGTTTATGTAGCCTCTGGAGCTGGCAGAAGTCCGCCAAGGGGCAAGCCTTCAGGAGATGACCGATCAAAACAGAGTAGGCTCATCGGAAGGGGGGCCTTAAAGAGACAGGAGCTAAAATGACCTGTTTCAGATAGAGGTTGAACTGAGGGGCTGCATGAAGGGCCAGTATAACTTAAATAAGGAGTTGTTTAGCGTTTTTTCCTTTTTTATTGAATAGCGGTCAGTGACGAGGCAGACAGGAAACGAGGGGAGAGAGAGATGAATATGACATGCAACAAAGGTCCCTGGCGGGAATCGAACCAGTGACGTTGCAGTCATGTGGCATGCACAATAACCTTTCGGCTACTGGGGCACTCCAGATGAGAAGTTCAAGATTCAAGATTCAAAAAAAGAATGAGCAGATAGCAGCACAGTGCATTAAAGTGCATTTAGAAAGAAAAGTACATGTCTCGGTTGGATGCAGACAGCTCTCGCATGTCAACAAGTGACCAGCACTGATGGGGGAGTTATATAATCTACTTTGCTGTCCAGAGAACATTAGGCAACATGATTGTTGGAACTGCCTGTTTATATGGGTCAACAGTTAGCCTAGCTTGCACTCCCCCACACTTGCCCACTTGCTTCCATGTCCTGTTGCACCGCTTTCAACGTTTCCTCTGTGGCACAGCTCCAGGCAAGGCCATGGTCTCCTTTGGGCATAGCAGACCAAGCACGCTCAGCTGATTAAGCTCTCCCAGCCAGTATTTCTCGTAGCAGAAGTCTTTGTTACAAATGTGCAAAGAAACTGATGATCATAGACATATTTTTTGAACTGTAAATCATGCAAAGATATTCTAGTAGAGCCCCAGAAAAAATGTAGACCTGGAAATGTGCACGTTATGTCATCTTTAAGGAGTAGCAAATTGATACTGAGGTCCTTTTTCTCAGTCACTTAGCCCCTCTCACTGATACTTGTGTTATTGTTTATTGGAACAAACACTGTACTGTAAACTGAGAGATGTACTTACTGCAGCCAATATGTGTAACTGCCAGTCAATCTTGCAATCCTTGTTCATTGAGGGAGTTGATGGGGAGGATCATGTCCTCCTTGTTATACATAAAACTACACATGTGCTTTTTGTCTTCAGTGTCTCATTTCAAATTTGAAGTCAAAGGATAAACTTCAATGAAGTGCATTACATGCATGTTTGTAATAAATCAGGCAGGATATTACAAACAGTTCTTCATCGAATCCATAAAACCACCCTTCATTACGGTCACTAATTCCATCACATTCACATGAAATGTTATTACAGTAAAACAGAAAAACAAGAATATTCTCTGAATGAGTTATTTTTTTGTCATTTTTGGAATGGTTAAACAAAGTGTAGGTGGCTTGAAAATTCTTAAAACACCTTTGTATTTTTTTTTATTTTTCTTTTTTCACCCCAGGACTCGAGTCAGATTGAGTTACTGAAGGAACTGATGGATCTGCAGAAAGACATGGTGGTTATGCTGCTGTCTATGCTGGAGGGTAGGTTTATGTCCATGAGTATACTTTTAACTTGTATGAAAGAGTCCCAATACCAAGCTGAAAAGCGGTGTTTCACTCAAAACTTCAAGTACTGATAAAATTACACAAAACACAGTCACCTTTCTTCTTTCAGAACTGAACTAAAAAGAATGAAAATGTATTTGCAGTGGTATAATACAAATGTTCTTAAACATCCACACCCATGTTGAAAAAAAGCATGACTAGTATGAATGCTGCTATTCACGATAATTGACAGGTTGAAATAAATAGCCTCACTGTCTGTAATGTATGTATAATGTAATTAATGTATGTATATAAATACATTTTATGTTAAATATAAATGACACCATTGACACAGATTGAGTACATGTTGAAAATGTAGTCTGTACATTGTACAGAGATTGGCTAAAGGGATATTGTTTTTTAGGAAGTAACATGCAGTTACTTACTCACCAGTAGTGATACCAGTACATTGACATTAGCTCAGGATTACACAGACACATGTAAGCCACAGTAGCACTATATAACAAGTTAAGTACCTTCTACTAAATTTATACCCCTTTCAGACAGCAAACACATATATAACACAGTTCTACTCAATGTGCATGGATTCATTCATGAGACCACGTCACCCTCACTGTTAGCAGAGACTGCAGTCTGCTGTGTAGTTCATACACTTTACTGATTACACTAATTACACTGAAGAGCTACCAGATACCAGATACTACCAGAAGTTTCAGTTTCAAGCTCTTGGTTGCAAGAAGATTGCATTTATAACCTATTATCTCCTGTTCTCTGTCATCACATACACTGTTTTAATGATATAGTTGTTTTCATTTGCATATTTTTCTGTTTCTGTTGTCAGATAATAATAAATTGTTACCAAGCTTTATGCGGCAGATAAAATCATTATTTCACAATCACTATATCATCAGGCTAAATGAAAAAAAACACGGGATAATGACAGCCACTGTGCTGTGAGACCAGCTCTACTGACTGTAGATGGTGAAAGTAGTTTCATGTCGTGTTGGTTTTATTTGAATGCCTTCATATGTGTGTTGTCTTGTTTTGGCAGGTAATGTGGTGAATGGAACCATTGGGAAGCAGATGGTGGACATGCTGGTGGAGTCCTCTAACAACGTGGAGATGATCCTCAAGTTCTTTGACATGTTCCTCAAACTGAAAGACCTCACCTCATCAGACACCTTCAAGGAGTATGACCCTGATGGAAAAGGCAAGGTTCCAAAATGTTGTTTTTTTTATCATATTTGTCATTCGGGAAGCATCAGGCTTTACATGATTTTAATTATATGAATGTAGAGATTTATCAAGACACATGTGAGAGCTGTTGATTTATTGATTTACAAATTAACTGATAGGTCTCATCTCCAAGAGGGACTTCCATAAGGCCATGGAGAGTCATAAACACTACACCCAGTCTGAGACAGAGTTCCTTCTCTCCTGTGCTGAGACTGATGAGAATGAACTCCTGGACTATGAAGAATTTGTGGAGCGTTTTCATGAGCCAGCCAAGGTAAAGGACTTGATATTCACAGATCTTTAAAAAAGTACATCTTCATCAAGTCTTTTAACATGATCTAATGTGAGGTTAGTAAGAGAACCTACTTGGATTTTTTTTTTGTCAGTTTCGCCTTTTTCTTTTTCTTTTTGGTCTTTTTTCTTCTTTTTTTCTTCTTTTTCATTTCCATTCTTTTGACTGATAATGGAGCCAGATTAGAATAAGTAATTTGATACGATTCCTCTCATTTCTCTATTTCTCTCTAATGTGACACACACTGAAACATGTGGGACTTCTCTTGTTGTTGGGTTCTAGACTGACAGCTCAGCCATCCTATTTTATTGTTGGTTTTGTGGAATCAAATTTCTCAGCTAGGACAGTGCCCATTAAATGGTCTGACCACTCAAAGCGCTTTTACACTACGAGTCACATTCACCCATTCACACACATTCACATTCTGATGGCACAGTTTAAGTGTATCTTTAATTTTTCTGGGATGTAATCTAAAGCCCAGTTCAGATCAAAGATTCACGACGAGATGAAACCGTTTTAGAATGTTGCAAGGAAAAGTTGCAGCAGTGTGAACTGGTCCTTCTCAGTTCGACTGAAGCCGGCTGATGGCGTCGCCTCAGTTTGTCAAGTTTCAAGTGGCTGGTTTTAGGACATTAGGCACGTTACCTGTTTCAACAGCCAATCACCTCATAGCAAAGTCAGATGGTAAGGTCAGCAAACTGTCAGTTGATCGAAATGGTAGAGCTTTGGACGAAGGAGCCTGGACCCTCCCATCTTTTTCCCCCCGTTTCATCAATACTAGAAATGCAACTGTAGCAAGTAACTCACTGAAATATCCTTATTCATATGTTAAAACGCTACAAATTATATCCAGCTATAAAAAAGCCTGAAAACCTGTCAGTTAGAACAAAAGTACACTGCGTCGTTGCTACGGAGATGATACACCATCTCATCTAGTTGCATTGATGTAAACTGGCAGGTTTTGCAGATCGGCGCATTGCAAGTAGTTGCAAGTTTCAGCGTGTCTCATCATGAATCTTTGGTCTGAACTAAGCCTAGAGAGTTACCCAACATTGCTAAGATTTACCATGGATAGTAGCCTTATAGTAGCCTTATAGTAGCCAAGTTCTGTGTTTTAAGTGCAGCTTTTTGTAGAATCATTCTGCTGTGATCCTCACAGATTTTGGAGAATGAATTGTGTTGAACTTCTTTAGTGGGAAAGGAGAAACAAGTTGAAAAGGGAAATTGATTTATGTGAAAGGTTCAAAAACTTTAAACTGAACTGTGATTCAAAAGGATATTGGCTTCAATGTGGCGGTTTTGCTGACCAACCTGTCGGAGCACATGCCTCATGACACCCGGCTGCAGACCTTTCTGGAGCTGGCAGAGAGTGTCCTCAACTACTTTCAGCCATACCTGGGCAGGATCGAGATCATGGGCAGTGCCAAGCGCATCGAGAGGGTGTACTTTGAGATCAGCGAGTCCAGTCGAACTCAGTGGGAGAAACCTCAGGTAAAGATGGTACAACAAATGAATGAATTTCCAGAGTAGTCACTTCAGAGAGACGCTGCCTGATTTGGTCACAGTGTTCAATAATGACAACAAATCCACAAATTTCCTCCCAGCTCCCGGTTGTGCAAACTCTATCTGCTATCACTTATTTACCCTCTACCCAGGTCAAAGAATCCAAGCGTCAGTTCATCTTTGATGTGGTGAATGAAGGAGGGGAGAAAGAGAAGATGGAGTTGTTTGTGAATTTCTGCGAGGACACCATCTTTGAGATGCAGCTGGCGGCTCAGATGTCGGATGCTGGCGAGCGCTCAGCGGTTAAAGAAGAGAGTGAGCGGGAGAAGCCAGATGAAGAAAACCCTGAGATGGGCTTCTTCTCTGTTACCACTGTCCGCATGGCACTGTTTGCTCTGCGATACAATGTCATGCTGCTGATCAAGGTGAGGGCACACTTATACCATGTCAACATTGTACCTGAAGGCCTCCAGTGTAGAAACACATACAGAGCACTCGCTGCAAATGATGCTGCTCACGCTACGTTGTCTGTGTAGAGCCCAATATACAGTGACTGTAGTTACATACGTAAAACAGAGCATTGCTTCAGGTTGCATAGCCTACACGCGTGACACGTACGACTGAAAAACTCGGCTGAGATGCTTTCAGTGTAAACACGGTGTTAAGCTGCATTCAGACCGACATCAGCATGAATGCATGAAAAACAGCTCCTTCATTCATTTGAATGGGACCACTGTTTTGGCTTAGTTGGGGTGCCAACAAAGACATCTGGCAAGGTGCTGTGTTGGCCAATTAAATACTTTTTCTGGCACAATAAAATTCATTTTACTGTGCTTCATAATAATATTATGAATTGCTGTGTAGTATTTTGGTGTCTGTTACTGGACTCCCTGGATTATATTAAACACAGGGCTGTTTTCACTGTGAAAACTCACACAGCACCAAACACAGCTAACAGTCAAAAAAGGCATTGTGTGGGAGCATGTTCAATGAATAACACATGATTTATACCAGATACTTATAACTTAGATCAATGAAGTAATAGAAATAGTCACTTAATACAAGGTATTCATCATTGAAGTGGACATGTATGTGTTTATTACCTGCATATATATTATAATATGTTCTTTGTGCTTGTCCTCAAAAGTTGGTTAAATGCAACACGTTCAAAAAACATTTTTTGAACATGTTGGTGCTTTGTGCAAAATCCCATCCCATTAGGAGTCAAAATTTTCACCATCCAAGTACTCCAGTCATCTCTGTTGGGATTGACACAAGGCAAACCTTTCAGCCCATTCCTACACATTTAACAAGGTTTTGATTGGCTCAAGGGTTGGCTAGCTCCTATAAACCTGGGCTGTACCAGTACCTGATTTTTGGAATATTTTAAACCATTTTGACAAAAAAAAAAAAAAGGATAATCTTACTAGTTTATTCAGGATCCCTGAACCATATCCCATAGTCTTCATTGCTCAAACAATAATAATAATAATAATAATAATAACTTTATTTATATTCCAACTTTTTAAAACAGAATGCTTTGACAGACAAAGCAAAAGCAGGCAATATAACAACAGCCAAATAGTCAGGCCAAACAAAAGCAAGACAAAATTAAGGTAAAGTTAAGATAAAGTTAAAACAAGAAGACAAGAGATGCAGAAACTTAGCAGGGAGAAGACAGAGGGATGATGAAAGATAAACAGGGTAAAAGAGATAAAAAGACAAAAAACATTAAAAGATGCAAATATAAATAAATACAAATAAAAAGAATAAAAGCAATAAAAAGATGACATCACATAAAAGCAAGTCTATAAAAATGGGGTTTAAGAAGTGATTTAAAAGAAATCACTGATTCTGTGAGCCTTATCTCAGAAAGATCGTTCCAAAGCCGAGCTGCTGTGATGGCAAAAGCACAGTCACCTTTAGATTTAAGCCTCGACTTTGGAACAGCTAGAAGGTCCCCACCTGAGGATCTAAGGCTGCAAACTGGCTCATATGGGGTCAACATTTATTATGTAGCTTGGGGCCAGACCCAGACATACTTTAAAGTGATCAGTAAAATTTTAAAATGTGTTCAAAATCTAACAGGGAGCCAATGGAGAGAAGCCAGGATTGGGGTGATGTGATGTCATCTGTTAAAATCAGTAAGAAACATAGCTTTTGCATTCTGAACTAGTTGAATGTGAGAGAGTGACTTTTGGTTTATGCCAGAAAGGAGGGAGTTACAGGAGTCAAATCTAGAGAGAATAAGTGCGTGAATTACTTTTTCCAGGTCAGAGTGTGAGAGCATTGGTTTACTTCTTGAGATTGCTCTTATTTGAAGGAAGCAGGACTGGACAACTTTTTTTGATCTGTGGTTCAAAGCTTAAATCTGAATCAAATAGTACTCCCAGATTTCTGGCATCAGGCTTTACATTAGTAGACAAGGGACCAAGGACACTCTCAATGAGACTGATAGGGTTTGGTGGACTGAACGATATGATTTCTGTTTTTGAGTTATTGAGTTGAAGAAAACTTTGTGCCATCCAACAGTTGACGTCATTGAGACAACAGCAGCTAGGCTTTTTGGGTCACCAGGTCTCAGGGGAAGATATATCTATGTGTTGTCTGCATAAACAATCACTGCATACTGTAGTTGTTGATAATAGTGCAGAGCTGCAGAGGTCCTAATAAGAGACAGCCCTAATCTCCACACACACATTACTGTCTTCAAAATTCATACAGACAAGAATTCTGCCTGATGAAGGTCTGAGGACCGAAACATTGTGTCAATGAAGTGAGAAGTGAGATGGACATGGTGCAAGATTCTTTCTTTTTCTTTTCACCTGAAACTATGACCTGAAGAAATTATTCCCATAAAGTTACTTGACTTACAACAGACACATTTGAAAAAAGGACAGTTAAAATCAATACAGAGGCAGAGGCCAAGACATCCTGTGTTATAGTCCGAAGCATGGCTCAAGCTCCAAAAACACTGGATCCTACATTTCTCATAATGTAGTTCTATAGCGATTGTCTTTAAACCGTTCCTAACTCCCTGCCCACATCTTTCAAACTCTGCACCCCCAAATTCCATCAGCAGGGTTTATTTTCTCAGAGTTAACAAAGCTCCTGCAGAGCTACAAAAGACATTACACAACAGTTTTCACAGACTGAGTAAAATCAACACATGAGGAGGAATTGATCTTCATGTGTGATAAATTACTTGATGTTTGATCTGGTCATGTAAATGTTGGACATTGAACCTTATTACACTCAACAGCCAGCAGAGACATGCCACTGAACACACAATTTACCTCCACTTCTCTGTCTTTCTCTGTTTTCAGGTGTTATCCATGAAAAGCTTAAAGAAGCAGGTGAAAAAGATCAAGAACATGACAGTGAAGGACATGGTGACCACCCTGGTGTCTTTCTACTGGTCAGTGTTGCTCAGCCTGCTCCACATAGCATTCAGTGTGGCCCGAGGATTTTGCCGAATCTTCTACAATACCTTCATGGGAGGCAATCTGGTTGAGGGAGCCAAGACCATAAAGGTTATTTTACATAATTAAAATAACATGGAGCAGTGTGTCCACAGGTTCTTAACAAAACTAAATAAGAACTCTTCCTTAACACCTCAACTGCTACCATCCCCAGGTGTCTGAGCTGCTGGCCAACATGCCGGACCCCACTCAGGACGAGGTCCGGGGGGAGGGGGAGGACAAAGAAAAGAGACCCTCTGACCGCAGCTCACCGAAGGAGGACCTGGCTGACCTGGCAGTCAACACTAGCGAGACTGAGGTGCTGTCAGACATTTTTGGCCTGGACTTAAGAAGGGAAGGGGGCCAATACAAGATCACCCCCCATAACCCCAATGCCAGTCTGACTGATCTGCTCAACTCCCCAGTTCCTTCTCCAACCCCCCCAACCCCACCTACAGCGCCCCCACCAGAGCTCAGGCGGAGGCATCAGGTGAGACAGAAAAAAAAGGTTGTGGTTTCATTATACTCACTGAAACCACAATTTATGTCTTGTTTCTTTCTCTCCAGTTTGTGTTATTTTTATGCAGTCTGTTTTAATTAATGGACAAGGATTGATCCCCAATGATGCCAAAACTTGTTTCCTTTTTGCCCAGTTAGCCAACTATGTAAAAAATAAAATTCTAAAGAAATAGTTTACCATCACTTTTGTGGTCTATCATTTATAAATACAACCTTTGTCCATAGCAAGATTTTTCCCCATACATCCAGTCATAAATATAAATTACACCTAGCACATAGTGTCAATGAAATAAAATATTTTGTAAATCTTTCTCCCTGGTTCATTCCTCTAACAGTGTTTTCTTTTTCAGTCAAAGAGCTCTTCCTCAGAGGAGAAGGAAGCAACACCAGAGACTGAATGTGAACCAGAGAAAAAACCTGAGTATGTACACGTTTTTATTATTGATTCCTACAACAGCCATTGTAACTACAGAGGCAGACAAAAACACAGTATGTACAGACGGTAGAAACATTAAAGTATAGTACAAGTGAGACGCAGCTGTGAAATATATATAAAAATGTATATGTAAAATAATATACCCGTCCAAAATCTAAAAGCATATTGAAATGGGTGAAGCCACAGTGAAGCAGTTTAGCCATGTTAGCTATATGTAAATATGAACTGTTTTGTGATTTCAGGGGTGGACATGGAGAGAAACAAGAGAAACAACAGAAGAATGAGAAGATGCAGCCAAAAGTAAGAAGGCATCACACCTCAAAGTCTGATGAGCCTGATCTGCAGGAATCAGCCTTCTTGAAGAAGATCATCGCCTACCAGAGGAAACTACTGGTACAGGAGACTCTTCTGTCCTTTTTTCATTTGCTTTTGTCAGTGGTGGTCATCAACTGTCAACTCAATATTTTCTAGTCCAAATGTGAACATGTTCAGAGTTTCAACAAATACTGGTGATCATATGTGATTAGAGCAGTAAGGGTGAGGAGGGAAGTTCTGATATTAAAGCAATAATGTGACTGAAAGCCAGCAGCCATCACTGAGCATTGGGGTGAAGAGTGTGAGTAAAGATGTGAACAGCACAACAACAATGACAAGCAGTTGATAGTTTATTTAGGAAAACAGCCAGAAGACATGAGCTCATCTTTCTGTCTCCCCTGCAGAACTACTTTGCCAGGAACTTCTACAATATGAGAATGCTGGCTCTGTTTGTTGCCTTTGCCATCAACTTCATCCTCCTATTCTATAAGGTAATGGTATACTAGTAATGTTGTTATTTTTCTTTAAAGTACTGTTGGTTAGAAACTAAATTTTCACAGATCATCTTTCCTGCTATTTTTAATATTTTCTGTCATCCTTTGATTTTCCCTCTGGTCCTTCGATAGATAGTCTAGACAGTAAGTATTTGAACAGCTACACATTTTTTGTTCGTCAGGCTCTGGGGTTCAGCATATTCAATTAGAAAGAAAATAATGGATACTACATTAAAGCGCCAAGCCTCAGCTTTAAGTTGAGTAGATTAACATCAATACAGAAAGAACAGTGTGGGAGATATAGCACAAAGAGGCCAAAGTTTAGGTCTTCAAACGTAATTTAGCTGAATGTGAACACAAAGGATGCTCCTGTATGCCTCTGCATCGATCCTGTTGCTTCCATCAGCAGTGAAATCATCAATAAATGCCAGTGTGCCAGTTCCATTGGCAGCCATACATACCTAAGCCATAACAGAACCTGTTGCTTTTTCTCTCTACACTTTCCTCTTTCCATCATTTTGATAGAGGATGAAAATCAGTCCATAGAATAGGGCTGCCAAGTCAAGTGGAACTGACACTTTTCACACGCTCTCACGCCACACGTCCATTTCTCACGCAGTGAAAAACAAATTATGTGTATTATTAAGTACAGAAAGACAAGACAGAGCAGCACAGTGCAACAGCAGCACCGTGCAGCAGCCGCCAGGCTGACCATCAGGGGGAAAGTGAGAAATATACACAAATCTATTAATTTATTCCCATGCATGCTGCTCAGAGTAACCTCAGGCTGCGGCTCTTCTGGCAGCAGCACAGCGTCTCTCCTTCTCCTCTTGTGCCGAACACATGCAGGCAGGAGTGAGAGTGAGTTACTATGGTTACGGGGACACTCTGTATCTCTGTTGCTCTGAAACTTTCTCGGTTAATCGGTTTGTAGGTAACCTACTACCATTTTAGGCTACATAATGTTTTTAAGATGTTTTATAAATATAATTTCAAATATGAAACCATTCTTCTAATAATCATTTCCTGCCTTGATCCACCCAATTATATATTGTTCTTGATGCAATTTTGGTTTTCATTTCTTGGTGGCTGTTTCTTAACTCTATTTTTGAGGAGGACCCCCAGAATCCCCCGCCATTTATGTACTTTCCAAGTTAGCTTGGAATATCTGGAGTGTATATCAAAAACACTAACCAATAAACACAAATTAGCAAAAAGAAAAATTCTAATGAAAAATGTGTATATGTTGGTTCATAAGGCTAGAGAGAAGTCAAGTGGGTCAGTTTACCACAAATAATGCTCAACACTTCACCATCTGCTCATCTACAAGACTTATGCTCCTCGGTCTACCAGCTCATTTGACGTATTCTAGTTTTCCTGTGTTCACTTGCTTTTTTTAGAACGTACCCAACCATTGATTTTGGCAAACCAACTATCTTTGATATCTCTGATAGAGTTTTGCTTTTTTTCAGCCTTATTATTATCTGCTTCTATTCCATGGACACTTCTTTACTCCTCATAATGACAGAAAACTCCACTTCAATCTAAATGGCAAATCTCAATCAGCGTTGCACCACGTGAGCTCTTTTGTGCTGAACTAACATTGAAACAACTGCTGCCCAACAGACATTTAGTAGCATTTGAACCCCTAAACTTTGGACACTGTGTTAAAAGGGCTAAATCTCCCAAACAGTTCTTTCTATATTGATGTAAATCTACTCAAATTAAAGCTGAGACCTGGCACTTTGAATGTGCTGAAGCACAGAGCCTGAAGATAAAAAAATGTGTAACTGTCCAAATACTTACTGTCTGGAATGTATGCCTCGCTTACTTTTTCTTTTCCTCTGTAAAACACGTTGAAATTGCCTCTGTATGAAAGGGTGCGATACAAATAAACTTAAACTTGCTACAAATAATACCACCTGATATGGACGCTGTCAGTCTAAAAGAGCCCTATTGCAAAGATTTTAACTTCATAAGGAAAGGGGCAATGTAAATTAAAAGTAATTAAAATGCTGTTTTATTTTTACTTTGATGAGCAAAGCTGAGCTTCACTTCTAAGTTTTAAGGACTAATAAATTGTCTCTTCCAGGTTTCTACATCCTCAACAGTGGTTGAGGAAAGGGAAGTTGTGTACACCAGCAGCCAACCGGACAGCAGTGTTCAGTGGGATCCACTTGGTGGAGAGGCAATGGTGGAGACGAAGGACGAGGTGATGGATGAGGGTGGAGAGCCCCTGAAGCCTGTCACAGTTCGTTTTGTCCTGGAGGAGAGCAGCGGATACATGGAGCCCATGCTGCGGATCCTGGCTGTCCTGCACACTGTCATCTCTTTCTTCTGCATCATCGGATACTATTGTCTCAAGGCATGCTGCTGGCTATTGATACTGAGTATAACACAAAGAAATCTAAAATATTTGTAATATGTATCAATCCTAACAAATCATTTTCTCTAAAAGCATTAAATCTAACATTCCAATCCAAGGCTTAAAATTTTCTGGAATGAAATAGCACTCTGTGATCATCCTATATTGTTTTGTGTGTGTGTGCGTGTGTGCGTGTGTGCGTGCGTGCGTGTATGTGTGATGTAGGTGCCACTGGTGATCTTCAAGCGTGAGAAGGAGGTGGCCAGGAAGCTGGAATTTGATGGTCTTTACATCACAGAACAACCATCTGAGGATGACATTAAAGGACAGTGGGACAGACTTGTAATCAACACACAGTGAGTAGACATACAGTATTAAGCTCTGTCAAAATTAATTCTGTGAGGCTGAGAGGAAAATGAGGCACATTGAAAATGTATCTTCCTTTCCCACTCCCAAGAGGGAACAAGCAGGAAAGGAAACAGAGCCAAGTGTTTTTGTAAACCAGTTATATGGAAGAACTCCAGGGGTGTATTCCATCAATGCAGCTAAAGAAAGCTGAGCATACTTGAATAAGCCTGGAATGAAAGTGAATAGGGAAATTAATAGACCAGTCATTTCATTGGTCAACACTATACCTGGCCTTCTATTGGTTGGGGGATTTTGACAGGGTTGTTGCACAAAAAATCTGAGAGCAGAGCAGAAATCTGAGAGCAGAAGTTCCACAAGTGCACAGAAGCAGCCTTAGTGCAAGGAGAAGAACTGAAACTGGAGCGCAGGAAATCTGTGCAAACAACAGTATATCTGAGTGCAAGCACACAGTTTGAGCAGAAACAGAGCAAATCTAAGCGCAAGCAGAGAGTATTTGAGTGCGAGGGCAGGGTTTTGAGGCACAATATTACAAAATTTGGAGGCTCTCAGGAGCACCTGAAGATGAGGTCCCTGTCCACCACAGCACCCCCAAACAGGTCAGCAAGACCCAAGTCCCCAAGTCAGAATCCAGCGGTCCTGTCTCTAAAACAGATATGGTTTCATCTTGTCATGGTGTACCACTTTCACTTTACTTAGGACTCTTCTGAATCAGATGCACTAGCTCATCTAGTTGACCAAGGATGAAATAGAGCCCCTCATAGGATGGTAAGAAGATCAGTGCAGTAAAACTGCCATACTAGAATCCTGTATTTCATATACAATCTCTCTCACTGGCTCCAATAAGCTTTTGTAGTGGGACTGTATAGGGACACCACCGGCCATGAAGGCCAGCCATTGCCTCCTTCCAACCATCTCCTCACAGGTGCCAGATCAGGGTTAGCTTTCTGGGCATCCTCTAGTTGGGTACTGGTCCATCCAGCAAACAATGGGGAATTACTGGCCCTGGTGAGATGCACTCTTTTGCTGTTTCAAGGATTTTCGGTCAAACCTGTTCTACTATGACTTCCCACCTGTTTTTCACTATTGCTTTGACAGTTCTGGCATTTCACCTCCATGGCTCCTGCCCCCATTATAGTAGAACTGGTTTTGGTGTTCCCCTCTGTACCATCATAATTCAGGTTACATTGTATTCCCTGATGGCAGACATGTTCCTTGTCCAAGGAAGGGTCAGTATATTGAACGGGCAGTTCTTGCGGCACGGGTGCCTCAACAAGCAGTCCACATTTGAGTGCTGTTGACCTGGAACTCATACTCTGCCAGCTTCTCCAACCACCAGTTGGCTCTCTCATTTTCATCAGCCAACAGAGGCTACTATGATGAGTGCATATTACGAAGGGCCTCCCTAACAGGTGCTGCCGAAAATGCTCCATAAAGCTGACAACTGCAAGGAGCTCCCTCCTAGTTGTGTAGTAGTTCTGCTCAGTGGGAGATAGGAGTTGGCTGCCATAGATGAGAACTCGCTCCTTACCTGCTTGTATCTGAGACAGCACCGCCCCAATCCCAAAATCATTGGCATCAGTTTCCAGCGTCATCATCAAGTGGGTAGCCCAAAATGGGTGCAGAGGTCATTCAGCCCTTAAGTGCCATGAATGCATTTTGGCACTCTTCTGACCAAAGGAACCTGGTACACCTTTTGGTGAGGATGTGGAGCGGCTGAGGAATCACTGCAAAATCTTTAAGATAGCGCCTATTATAGGAGGCCAGTCCAACAAACTGACATACCTCAGTCACGGTTTGGTGTGTGGGCCATTCCTGGACCTGCTGAGCCTTCCTGGGGTCTGTGGCTATGCCTTGCTCCGAGACTATGTGCCCAAGGCATGCCACCTCCCAGCAAAATAGGCAGCATTTAGTCACCTTTTAAATGCTGAAGTAAAGTATAAGTACCTCAAAATTGTATTTAAATACAGTACTTGAGTAAATGATTCGAGTTAACTTTACTGACATTACAACAAACATTGTTAGGAACTTGCCTTAGTGAGCTCATAGTGCAACAAGGCATATTTTGCATATTTTGTACCTTTACAATTACATTTTCATTTTAATGCAACTGTAAATCTATCAATTTATTTTGGTGATGTGCTGAGTCTGAGTCTTTTGTTTTTTGATTTTCAGATCTTTCCCAAACAACTACTGGGATAAGTTTGTGAAGAGGAAGGTAGGTGTCACTGTGACCTGATAATCTTCTACAAGCACTTAACAATCATATTTAATCATATTACCAAGTTCAAGTGAATTCTGAAATTGAATAATATGTTCGTTCATCTTGATTTGATTCAAGTCATTATTAGCTGTGGGAAAACATATCTTTGACTCCTTGTTACTATACTTACAATTTTTCTGAGATTTTTCATCTCTCTACTAAAGGAAGGAATCTCTGTCTGTCTGTATGTCCTTCATGTATCTCTTGAACTGTTCATCCAATTGACTTCACACTTTGCGGGTGTATGGCTGGGGACCTAATGGAGTGCAGTGTCGAATTTGGTGCAATTTGGATATGCGATACGTTTAATATTAACTGGAGACGAGGTCTGACACAAGTCAGAGAAAAGTGCTCTAAAAAGAGACAAGTAGACAGTGAAAATAGAGCTTTTAATCAAGAATGGACATTCTTACCACGTGTCTAGACAGAAAGCATAGCGTTAGCAGCACATTTAGCAGGACACACACTACACAGGAGGCATTCAGGTGCATTGTTAAGCGTAGGTCACCCGCCTTTTGGAAGCACTCAGAAACCAATACGCTATTACTGTAGTTATGTGCGTAAAATGGAGCAAATACTTCCGCCGCCAGTTCAAAACCAGTTTGTCTCATATGTTCCAAGACTGGTGATTGTGAAGTGCCATTACAGACAAAGCACAAATCTTTTGAGCAAACATAGCATGAGCAGCACGTTTAGCAGATCAGCAGTAGCAGCAGCAGCAGCAAGTGAACCATTGTGTCTACACAGGAGTTATTCAGGTACATGGTTAAGCGTACGTCACCTGTGTTTTGGAAGCACTCAGTGCCCAATACACAATGACTATAGTTATGCACGTAAAAGAAAGGAAATACTTCTCACAGGCAGTTCAAAACCGGTTTGTCTCATGTGGTCTGAGACTATGGCAAATGTGAAGCGCCATTACAGACAAAGCACAAATGTTTGGAGCAAACATACTCATCAAAGTACTGACATCACTATGCAGGTTTAAACTCACAAATATCAAACAGGTTTAGAAACATCAGGCCAGCCCTGATGCATCTGTGCAGGCAGTTGTGTAGACTTCATTCTTTATTCATAAATCATCGGTTAAAGTATGTCACAGCTGGAAAGGAGCATGATACCATGCTGTCTGTCCCTGGACATCTGGTGTTTAATTTAAAAACTACAATTTTAGTTTTTTGTTTTTTGTTTGAAATCAGAATCAGCTTTACTGGCCAAGTGTGTTGAACACACAAGGAATTTGACTCCAGTTTCCATTGGCTCTTAATGTACTTACATAAAATGTACTGAAAGACACATACAGAAGACACACAGCTTAACAAGTACAGCGGGCTAACAAAGATGTTGTTCTACTTGCTGCTCTTCCTCAGGTGATGGATAAATATGGGGAGTTTTACGGCCATGACCGCATCAGTGAGCTTCTGGGAATGGACAAGGCTGCTCTGGACTTCAGCGACGCTCACAAAAAGAGAAAGCCCAGGAGAGACAGCTCACTGGCTGCTGTGTGAGTATTCTGTGTGTGTGTGTGTGTGTGTGTGTGTAGTATGTAGAGAATCAAGACCAGTGTGGGGACGGTCAGCATTTACCTTCACATTAATTGTTTGATTTTAAGCAGTTTAAGGAAATTCTCTAGCTTTTAGTTATCCAATGACCCAATAACCCAATTGATGCCCCGAGTTTTGCTCATTCCTTAGTTTTTTACACATAGCATTTTACAACATAAATTAGCATAAGTTATGGCCTAAATAAATTAGCAGGAGCTCAAATATTAACAATAGCAACAATTCCATGGTGAGCTGACCAGAGTTATTGTATACTGAACATGTCTCCCGTTAAAGTGCGTCTACTTATATATTTCAAAATGGTTTAATCAGCTAAAAAGTAAGGAATTTTAACAGAGGTTCCATAAGTACCAATACAGCACAGCACAAATTAAACTTCATAGTTTGCATCTAGACAAATGGAATTTGGAAATCAACTGTAGCAACATCTGCCTTGTACGCTCGACTCAGGGCAAAAAAAAACAACATCTGGACACATTATCATCCTCTGTGAGTCTCTTCTGCCTCTGTCAACAGGCTGAACTCCATTGATGTCAAGTACCAGATCTGGAAGCTGGGTGTTGTATTCACAGACAATGTAAGTGTGCAGCAGCACCAATCATCCACCATGTCTGGCTCCATCATGTGGATTCACTGCAGAATGTCCTTATAATAACAGGGTTTCCAAACACCTTTTTTTTTTAATTTTCTTTTAAATACTACCATTATAAAATTTCCCTTTACATCCTGTTTTCTCCTCAATCAGTTTTAAATTGGTCATGTTTTTCCACACTGTATGATAGTGTCATATGTACTGTACTCTGTATCAGCAGGTTCCAGCTCTTCATTGAAGCAGTGTGATATTTATTTTGAGTGAAATATCAAAATACAAAACTCCATGTTTGTCATGTCTTTACCATTCCATCAAATGGAAATAATTTTGTATACATTTCACACATTTGTTCAAGTATTTTTGTAATTCTGAGAAAATTTAAAGTCTGTAATTCACAAAGCTACAGTACCACGTCTTTATAAGATGATACATTATCCCACCACCGACCCATGTAAATGGAGCCACAAACTGAACATTGATCAATGACATGTCATCATAACTGTTTCCATATTAGTTTTGTGATTCTGTAACCTTAAAATCTATGAGTTTAAAACTGTTAACTGTTTTGAGCTTGGTTAACTGTGCATTATATCTTCTACTCTTAATTTTTATTGATAATCCTGTAACGGAGTTACACACTCACTGCACTAGTCACTACAGTATCTTGACAAACCTCTCTCTCCTCCTCCCTGCAGTCCTTCCTGTATCTGGCCTGGTATATGACCATGTCCATCCTGGGCCACTATAACAACTTTTTCTTTGCTGCCCATCTGCTGGACATTGCGATGGGTTTCAAGACACTGCGGACCATCCTCTCATCAGTCACACACAATGGCAAACAGGTGACAACTTCATACCAATATTGGACTTAACATTCATCAGTTGGACACAAGCACAATGTCAAATGAATTTAAGTGTGGCTTTGTGGAATGTGTAAATAGAAGCTTGCTAACATGTTAGTTGTAACAAGTTTAGAAGGTATAATACTGTGATATATATGTGATGGCTGTATATCTGTGAGCTTTCCCTGGAGCTGCAATGAATGCAGATTTAAGTGTGACAGGAGGGACAGCCAGTATGCTGTGGTCCAGTTGTGCTTCTGAGAGGCTCTTCTGCATGTTGTCCTAAGCTGTTCATTTACTGCAAGATTCAATTCAAATTCAATCGCTCTGACCAATTTCATCTGACAGCTTTGGGCTGTAGCATAATCCTTAAAGCTGTAGACATATATGTGTGTGTGTGTGTTTGTGTGTGTGTATATATATATATATATATATATACACTCACCGGCCACTTTATTAGGAACACTAGTCCAATCTAATACAATCCAATACAACAGCTCTGCCATTAATTATACTTTTATGAAGCGTATACATTTTCAGTTTTTGTCGACATTGTCAGAAAGGTGATAATTCTGCTTTATTATTATTGAGGTCATGGTGGGTGGTGGTGATGTACTAGAGTGCCATTAACATACATGAGGGGGGCAAAATATTAGGAACACCTTTTGAACCCCTCCACTCTTTGCACATGTTGATGGCACTCACTAAAAACTCAATTCAAAACTCTTTAAATGCGATTAATTCTTTGTGTGTTGCAGAGAAACACATTTCAGTTTCAGTGAAGAAAGATAAATTGCATTATTGTATATGCAATTAAAGTAATGTACATGTCCTGTCCCTATTTTTCTAAAAGATAGAGGATGAACCATTCTGCCAAACACTGGACGCAGTGTTATCTGACCATCTCACTTAAAGTGGACAAAATACTTTGCAGAAAATGCTGCATGTTGCACTGATAATGTTTATCTAGACTTCCTTGTGTATCAAAGTAGTCTTGTCTTTTCTTTCTTCTCTTCCAGCTGGTGTTAACAGTTGGCCTGTTAGCTGTGGTGGTGTATCTCTACACAGTGGTGGCTTTCAACTTCTTCAGGAAGTTCTACAACAAGAGTGAAGATGGAGAACTGCCAGACATGAAATGTGATGACATGTTGACAGTGAGTATGAGAAATGTATTGGATAGAAATGTAATGCATACAACATTCTTAACTTACTGTGATCATTGGAGGGTCACAACAAGTCCCCACTGGAAATAGCCTAAAAAGAGCAAAGATTGCACTGTGTTGGTGTTAATTGTAAGCAGCATTTTACATGTGTACAGGAACAAATACAGACATAACACAGATAAGATTACCATGAATATCATGAAGAAGTTTGAAATGAATATAATAGCTGTGTGGATGATGGTAGTGCGTGTTGTGTTAAGCGAACAGGAGTTATATGTATGGAGCTGGGTGACAGTCTTGTTAAAGTGGATGGCTGAGAGTTGTAAGGCATGAAGACAATGGTTCAGCTTGCTGTCTTTTCTCTGGTATTCATTCTGATTGTTCTGAGCAGTGGCTCACTACTGTTCTGGTTGACAGTGTCAGTAAAGTCTGTGTAATTGACTTTGAGAAAGTAGTCAGTAAAGAGGGTCCATCACCATTTATGGACAGAAAGTCATGGGTCAGAGCTTTTAGTCTGACAGTGTTCACCCTCAGGCTCTGTATGCAGTCCAGCTGAACTTCTGCAAGATTACATTACATGGTCTTTTTTTATCTGTTCATTTTCAGGCAACCATTTGCTATAGTGCATGTCACATTAGCAAAGAATCCTTATCTGAATCCAGATTCTAAGGATAGAGGACGCCATACATTGTGCAGATAGTAAAGCCATTTGTAAAGTCAATTTATTTATACAACCCAAAATCACAAATGTGGCCTGTGTGGTGATGCAAGTTCAGTATTGGCTCTCTTTGGGTTACCTGGCTTCATTAAGCGTACCACTGGTGATCCTGGATAATGAATTCTTTAAAACAGTTTAATGATGCTAGAAAAGGTTACCATGTTGATCTACCCTTGTTAAAAGTGAGTCAGCTTTGTGATTCTGGAATATGGTATTGGGAAAGCAGCTATCTGCAGTAATCTGAAAGATAGTTGCTAAACTACTAATCTCACTCCATGATACAATAATAGCAGATTTTTATGTTTTAAACTTTGGTGGTGCAACCCTTCACTGCAGGTTAGCTTAACAGGTGTAAGTAGGTAAATAGCATGACTATATGTCATAAGTGAAATACATAAACTTGACCAACTTTAAATGGTGTAGTACAGAGAAAAGATGGAGGGAAGAAACAGGTAAAGAAAGAATGAATTGCAGCTGTGATTAGGGTTGTTCCCTGCAGTCAAGCCATCTGAAAGAAATACTATATAAGGGCTCTACGGTTGGTGTGTGTGTGTTTTCTGGGGTGGGAGGGAGCCTTCTGTCACCCGGAAATTTCAGGACACACACACTCTAATCCCCTATAGTCAGCCACCCATAGCATTCCATAGAGCGCTAGCACTACTGTTTCCTATTAAGGGTCTGGGGGTGGCAGCTCTGCCTGTTCTACAGGAAGGTGATAGCAGCTTAGTGGGATGGAGAGAGAGACTGATGAAGGGCCACTGCCTCAGGGAGGTTTTTACTCTTTCCTCTGCTCCCTTTATGTGAATAAATCCCTTACAATAACATTCACAGCAGGATGAGAGGATCTGAGCTGATCTCTCCTTTTCTGTTCACTTGCTCCTCTCTCAGCCTTCATGCTTCTCTCTCTGTACTGGAGTTTTCCATCTTCAACCCTCCCTCTCCTTTTGCTCAGTTCCTCTTTCCATCTTGTTCCCTCTATATGTACAGCATATATTTCTCTCCTTTTCTTATTCTCTTTCCAGTTTTCCAAATAAAACTGACTTTTTCTCTGTGAACTTGATTTTAAAGTGGTTATGTTTTTTTGTACTTTGTTGCTATATTTATGTTGGAGATGTTACAGAGTTTCTTTGTGCACAGTATAGAAGCATTTTCAATATTAGGGTAGATGTATACAGGGACCTAGATCATATGACCATCAAACCAGACACAACATAGAAGATTGTGCATTCATAGCCCTTTTTTCCTCATGTGTATTATCTGTGTGTAAAGTAGCAAAAGCTTTGCAAATTTCATTGCAATATTTCGGAGAAGCGTCTGTAAATCCAGCCTGTGAGCAGCAATGATCACAACTGGTCCATATTTTCAAATCCAGCTACTTAAACTCCATCTCCGTCTCTCCCCCTCTCTCCCAGTGCTATATGTTCCACATGTATGTAGGTGTGCGAGCAGGTGGAGGGATTGGTGACCAGATTGAAGACCCTGCAGGTGATGAATACGAGATCTATCGGATCATCTTTGACATCACCTTCTTCTTCTTTGTCATTGTAATCCTCCTGGCCATCATTCAGGGTGAGAGATCAAGCGCACGCGCACACACACACACGCACACACGCACACACACACACACACACACACACACACACACACACACACACACACACCAGTTTCCATCACTTCAGAGGACATTACATTCACTTACTGGAGACTTACCTTAACCATAACCATAACCACTACTTGCCTAACCCTAACCTTACTTTAACCTTAAACCAAGTCTTTGCCCTAAAATTTAATGATCACCATTTTTTCCCCATTGAATAGTTTTCTGCATGTTCTGACAGTAATGAATGTTATATTACGTTTACCAACAGGTCCACTATTGATTTAATTTGTTTCCCAGCCCTAATACTTCTACTAAGACATAGGAAAAGTCATAATAACAGTTGAAACCAGCAGCTTTCATGAGAACACACATTTTGTTCACATCCAAATGTAGCTGTGCAACACTTTGTACCATTATCCAGCAATATTCGATATAATGGTCTCCATCAGTCAGTTATCTTGATCAGTTGCCTTGCTTTATAGACTACCAATGCCAGAGCCGTAGTGCTTATTGAATATTCTTCCATTAGAGCACACATGTTTTGCCTTTTTCTTTAGTGACGAAGACAAATGCCATAGACTTTTGTTCCATTCTGGTACAGTTTGGTGTAAAAATCTGGGCATCTTATTGCAGCTACAAGCAGGTGGTGTTTTGGCAGCAGACACAACTGAATCTAATAACATTAACAATGGCTCTGTGCCATTTGCATCCTAGTAATTCCCATGCCAGTGACCCAGCATGCATAATGGCCCTGGAACAACTAAATGGAATTTTTTTGCTTTTTTTTTCCAGGCTTACAACTTGAGATTTAAGGCTTTGCAATGGCATCTTAAGGTTGCTTTAAATATTCTGCCTTTGTTCCACATAAAGACAATTAAAATTGTGATCGTTAATTATTGTGAAAACTGTAAGACAACAGCAAAACAGACTCATATGAACCTAGTAGTATTAAAAGGATTTTTTGGATAAAACAAAGAACTTGTGGTTTTCAAGTGGTTGTGATCCAGTGGTAAGTAAGTGAGTTCTGCGAGAGAAACTCTAAAGAAAAAACATTACAAGAAACACTAGAAAACTGTGGGTCATGCTGTTTAACTCCTCTATCTGTGGACTTGGAAATTCTAGGTTTGATCATTGACGCTTTTGGAGAGCTGAGGGACCAGCAGGAGCAAGTGAAAGAAGACATGGAGGTGAAGAGACAGACACAAACACATGCACACACAAATTCTTTACACTTAAAACAAAGCAATATTGACAGCTATACTATAAAAAATGTATTGCAAAACACTACACAACCAAAAGCAATTTAACATTTCCATGTTTCTCTTCCAGACCAAATGCTTTATCTGTGGAATAGGCAATGACTACTTTGACACAGTGCCACACGGCTTTGAAACGCACACGCTACAGGAGCACAACTTAGCCAACTACTTGTGAGTACATCTGGACTTTATTTGTGTTTGTATGTGTGCTCTTGTCCTATTAACATTGTGACAGCCAGTATTTTATTATTTCCTGTAATGAAGTTAGAATTACAAACAGGTAGAAGGGAACCTTTGCTTAAGATCTATGTTGACTGAGAGTTTTTAGAGCAGTGACACACAATCATTTCAACGCTAATCTGGCTGTTTGAGGTTCCATTTGAAATGAAATTTTCACAACATCCTGTTGTTCTTTATATTTACTATATCATGTTGCTGATGTTTGAGTTAGATGTAATGAATGAAAAGAGAAATGCAGAGGTGAAAAGAGAGATTTAAAACCAGTGGTGGAAAGTTATTAAGTACATTTACCCAAGTACTTTACTTAAGTGCATTTTTGAGATACTTTACTTGAATATTTCCATGTGATGCTACCTTATACTTCCACTCCTCTACATTTCAGAGGGAAATATTGTACTTTCTACACCACTACATTTATTTGACAGCTTTAGTTATTTGTCAGATGGAGATTTGACACAATGGATAATATAACAAGCTTTTAAAATACAATACATTGTTAAAGATGAAACCAGTGGTTTCCAACCTTTTTGGCTTTTGACGTCTTACAAAAAGCAGTGTGTAGTCGGGGTCTCTTTTCACATGTCTATGAGTTGTTAACAGCTCCACCAAATAGTGATTTTTCCCTCTAAACTTCTCACATGCTTTCATTTCAATAAATATTCAAATGATCCAATATTTCAGCAAAAATCAAAGATTAGAGAAAAAGTCCAAAAACCGAAAACAGATTTGTGTATGAGAACTTTGTTTTTTCTTCTTTCCTCTCCCATTAATCATCTCACGACCCCTCAGATTTATCTTCTGACCCTTTGGAGGGGCCCAATCCCTAGGCTGGGAACCACTGGACTAAACTAGCTAACTGTATATAAACTAGTTGAAACTAGTTCCACCTCCAGCAGCTACAACGGTAACATGCTGCTCTAACACTGATGCTTCACTATTAATAATCTAATGATGTCATATATAATAATATATCAGTCAGAGAGACTAAACCACTACTTTTACTGCAATACTTTAACTACATTTTGCTGCTAATACTTATGTACTTTTACTTAAGTAGGATTTTTCATGCAGGACTTTTTACATTACTATATTAATACTTTTACTTAAGTAAAGGATCTGTGTACTTCTTCCACCACTGCTTAAAACTCTAGAACACCTCTCTCCACAGTAAACAATGCTGAGTGTTTAATGGGTATTTATTTCTGCTTTAGAACATAACCACCATAGACAATAAGCAGAAAGTTTTATTTCTCTTAATTTCTCACTTTGTTCTCTCATCAGTGTTCCCTCTGAGGAATCCAGCATCAAAGCATTACTTTGTAATGTCCATCCCTCATCCAAATATAGATAGTAATCGCACCCAATAATCAGTGAATGAAGCCATTCAGCCCTACAAACTGCAGTCCTGAAATACCCGGATCATTTACACCTGGAATTACTGTACAGGCACTAAATTTAGTCCTTGGTTCCTCTGGTTGAAATGCAGGTTTAGTTTCTGAAAAGGTTCCTGGTCCTCTGGGAAAGTTACTGTGGTGGAAACACCCAATATGGCTTTATGTGGCCAATCTTTTTGTGTGCTGTGTTTATGTTGCAGCTGTGTCAGAATACTTTGCATGAAAAATGTGCAAACACAGTCTGTATCCAACAAGATAGTGGGAACATTTCTCAGCTGTTCTTCCTTTGAAACAGACCTGCTGTAATAGAAGAAACAAAGGCTGCATTTAACAGGTCTGCTGACATTTGTCAGAGGAAGTCAACAATTTCTCAAAACGCAGAACTCAGTGGAGATTTTTTTGTCCTCCCTATTTAAGAAATAGGATTCAAGGTCCAGGGTTTAATTTGTCTTTGGTTTAAGATTACTATTTGCCCTTAGTATTAAATTCAGAATTAGGATCATTTTATCTTATTTCACACAGATTATGGCAAAAGACTCAGCATTCAACGGCTTTAGGGGAGGGCAAAAGTACAAGACGGTAGAATTAGATTAGATATTTAACATATGATTTAACATTAGGTGCTGTTGGTGTGTGTTTGTGCATGTGGTGTATTTGTTTTAATATTGTCAGTGAATATGTTTTTCTAATGACTGTGTGTGTGTGTGTATGTATGTTTCAGATTCTTTGTGATGTATCTTATCAACAAAGATGAAACAGAGCACACAGGCCAGGTAAACCACTTTATTTCCCTTTGGTTTCAGTAAACATACACCACTGTGATACTGCAGTGACAAAGCCTCAGTATGCTTCAAACAAAGTGCAGATCGTCTACCAGCCTCTGAAATCTCCTCTACAATGGCAGAACAGGAAAGAGGGCTGTGTCTGCCTACTTTTTTAAAGCGTCAATAATTCATATTTTTTCATAATAACGTATGAAATGTCAGTGTGTAATGTAAAAGGTGTTGCTCGTAGCGATAAACCTACAGATTATCAGTGACTCTGCAGTTCCCCTCGGCTTCATGGAGCTTTATAGTGAGTTTCAGCTCATTGTTTAGCTGTCCGGCTGCAACTTTACTGTTTTCGTTCACTCTCAGTGCCCTCATAGTGTCATTTTTAGCCACATCAGGCAGTCACTGTACACTACATGCTCATCACCAAATGGCAAACAGTTAGCTGTAGACTAGCTGGTGAACATAGTGGAGCATTTAGCAGCTAAAGAGCCAGATATTTCCCTCAGGAGTTGGTGGAGACCAAAAACAGAGCTAAAAGACAGTGAATATTGGACTTAGATTCACCAGATGGATAGAAACATGACTGCAAATGAATGATAATGTCGCTCCATAACTGCTGGATGGATGTGGAAGTGAGTAACTAACAAGTTCAACATATCAACTTAAAAAGGGATGATATGTCAGTGTTGTGTTCATAACTTGTGTTCGCAATCAGTTAATGCAGGTTTAACTTTCCAAACAGACAATCCAATGATCACATCCATTTTAAAACATCTCTCCCAAGCTCTATTTTTTCATTCCTCATACAAATATTTCTATCACTTTTTGTCTGCACAACAGAGTACAACACCATTTACATGATTCCAAGCCTCTCCGCTCTGACTGCAGGCTTTTCTCCACACTTTTGCCTTGTGTTTGGACAATACATCAATATGACCTTGTTTGAAGCATACTGAAGCCTTTACCAGTCTGGTACTTAAATCCTCAACTGCTGACCTTAGTGGTAGTAGATGTAGATGAGTCAACCAAATACTAAAATGTTAATGTAAAGCCTCTTTTCCTCCATCTGTCTGTCCTGAAGGAGTCTTACGTATGGAAGATGTACCAGGAGCGTTGCTGGGAGTTTTTCCCTGCTGGTGACTGTTTCCGGAAACAGTACGAGGATCAGCTCAACTGATCTGTTCGTGGAGCAACAGACTCTTCCCTTTCATACTGTAACCTGTTCGAGGCCCTTTACAGGCATCTTCCCTCTGTCCCCTGTGCTGATCCCTCAAACCTGTCTTACCGCTTTCTAATCAGTCCCTATTCTACCAAACCACGAGTCCTACACTCTGCTCCACTCCCGAGCCTAGGAGGAACCACATTTCCAGCCTCTGCTACAGGCCCAACCCTCAGTTCAGACCTAGACCTATAACCACAGACCTTCCTCCCAGCTCTTCCTCATCCAGCCAGTCAACTCGCCAACTCTGCCCCAACTTCCAGCACACTTTGTTTGGAATGCTTCTAAGGCTTTGTACATAGAAAATATCAGATTATATGCTGTATAAAATGAGACTGGTGGCACATAAAGGTTTTTGGCTCAGATGATGACTGCTTCATCTTATTCTTCAAGTATTCACAGTAACAAGCAAAAAAGACAAAAAGGAGCAAGAGAAAAAGGAAGGACCCAAAGATGGACAGAGGAGAGTGGAAGGAAGATAAAGAGATCTCTTCCGGTTCTGTTCTAAGAGACTTTTAGGACAATGATCACTACACAAAGAGCAGACATTAGTATGATGATGTTTACGAGACTTTTCATGTGTACAATGCACGTTGCATGTAGGTATAGGGAGTGGACACAAAGAAAGACCTCTATAACCTGCTGTAATCCAATACCACAGCTCTGCAATAAATCTTACCTTTGAGAAGCTATTACGGTCAGTTTTTGTTAAAAAATAAAAAAAAGGTGATGATTTTATGACACTGATTTTCAGTTTGTGTTACATGTAGAGGGAAGATAAGGTGCCTCCACATAATAATCTAATCCAACACAGCACCAAACTACAGCCTCCACAACCAACATAGAGTTGAATCAACACCTGTGTCAACAAAAACTGAACTACTAATCTTCACAAATGGGGCCGTTGTACTGGGTTGAATGACAGTAGCGTTTACAGATGTTAATATTGTGTCCACACCCTGTACTTGCCAACACTGTGTGTGAAGGGCTCCTTAACTAAGTGTTCACATTGCTAGCAACATGATCAACAGTCCATTTTGTTACTGTTGAGCTGAGTGACTCAGCTAAAGCATGGACATCAACAAGTCATAATCCTCCATCAGCTTGCCAGTTATCTACATCTTTTGTTTGAAAGACTACAGAAATAAATGAATGGCTGAATCCATTATTGACATCGTTGGCAACTCTGAATGATTTTTTCTCTTTGATTTGATGTTTTACCCTTGTAGCAGCAGGGCCTGAGGATGGATAAGTCTGTCCAACAACTACTGGTCAGATTGCCATGAGATTTACTGAGCACATCTATGCTCCCTTTTAATTTCTAACTACTAACCACATGATCTTTCCTCTAACGCCACCACCCAGACAAACATTACATTTTCTTTGCCAAACTTCTGATCAAGGCTCTAAGAACTGCTAAATAGTCAATATGTTTTTCTGTCCAACTCTTCACTATTGCGGGGTGTAAGAAACATCACAGTCTTTAGGTGCCGCTAATGGGGCTTTAGTCTTTTTTTAAATGATAATAAATACTACGTAATTAGGGCTTGCTAGGTTCATTTGTTAATCAAATAATGTAGTATTATGAAAAGCAATACCAAAGCAGCAAAAATGTAAGTCATTTATCTGTTTTAAATTTTATAGCTGTAGACAAAGTTAGTGCGTGCTTCTTAGTTAATAAAAACAAATAATCTGCCAGACTGGAGCCGCCCATCAGTCATGTTGCCTGCAGTGGGAATGCACAGCAAGGGCAGGCTGAGGACACATGATGGATGGATGAAAACAGAGGAAGGGAAGACAGGAGGATACAGTGCCTTACTAAGCCAGGGATGAGCTATGCAAGCTGGAGGAGGAGAGAGGAATGTCAGAGAGCTTCACATAAATGCAATGTAAAGACCGAGGGAAACATCTGGAGCTGTGTGTGACAGTCTTTGCGGAAGAGTGAAACATGCCATGTGTGAGCACTATAGCAAAGTAGACAAGATAAGGAGAAAGATAATAATAATACTCGTTATTGGGATTATGAAACTTAATCATTAGTTATTCAGCAGTTTTGCAAACCTGACTAGTATCTACATCTGAAATTATTTCAAATTTCAGTTTGCTTTATAGCTTTATGCAGTGCAAATAGGGGTGTAACAATGTTCAAAATGTACAAGTCAGTACTGCTCAATTATACAGTATTATCCAATGAGCCTACAGTTGTCTTATAGAGTTCTGAGAAGTTCAGCAGCAGGCTTCAGTGGAGTGTGTCACCATTGGCAGTGTTGTAATAAGAGTGTAGAGGGCTTCTTCCTTTTTACTGAAAGTATCAGGTTCTTTGGGGGTGATTCTCTGTACACTCAAATGCCAGTTTATTATGTACATGTAGCCAAAATGAATACTGTGTCACATAAGATCCCTGCGATAAATCCTACCTTCAAGAAGATTCTAATGTTTCTGTTTAAGAGAGGTGTTGATTGTAGCTTTATGGTCATTTCAGAGGATGTAGTTTGTGTTGTTGAATTGTTTGTGTTATACTGAGAGTTCTTTCTAACTTTTAGTCTGCCCTTCTTGATATAAATGAGTGGACAAAATATTAGAAACATCTCTCAGAATAAACAAACCACAGTGTCCAGGGTTGTTGTGTTAAACTTAGTTTTAGCTGCATGTACCTAATAAACTGGCAACTGAGCAAATCTTTTTGTTTAGTCGATTGCAGGACAAGGTACAAGTGTGTGATGGCTGTGCCACAACACAACTGTTTCCATGATGCTCATAAAATCAACTTTAAAAGATGGATTCATTTTGTTAGTTTAGCCTTGTTTTAGTAAACACTCTGCTGCAGACACACCTACTGTATACATTCTGTCTCGTGCAATATGACATCAAGGGACAGAAATCCATTCATTTTAATATGTTGGATTGTACACTCATTTTCTATTTTGTAGTGTAATTGTTACACCTCTAACTGCAAAGCAGGAAAATTAACTGGCAGTGTTCAAAGTGGAAGACAAGCACTAACATTGTATTTAAGAAATGTTCCATAGAAAACATTTCATGACTTACAAAGTTTGGATGCACAGAAAAAGACCAAATAAGTGATAATATCAGATTCAAAATGACCAATAAAATACATCATCATTTAAGTATCATTTATTTATTTTCATCTCTTATTGATTCATCTCTTAGTGATAGAGGATGTGTGTTGACTGAATGAATGCTCACAGCTGGCAAATGTTCAAACATGTCCAAGAAACCTTTTCAAATAAGGATTGTTTATCAAAGGTTTTTTTGGTTTTTATTTTGGTGATGATCTTATGCAATACAGCAGACAGAGTTACTCTTTTTGTATAGACATTCTCCAACAAAATATCTGAGAAGAATAATGCCATTGCATGTTTATTATGCAGGTTTAATGAAAAAGTATAACAAAGACAAAATCTATGACACCCATAAATTGTTTAATAGGATTATTTAAGATGAATTAAGATTTATGTAATATTGTATTTTAAGTGTTGTGGGCTTCATTGTAACTCTTCAAATCATTTGCCACAACTGCATCCCTTTGAAAAAAAAAAAAAAGTGGCTCCAGCTTTTCTCTCACTTAACCATCTCTGTTTTAATATACTATGAGTAAAAAGGTTTGTTTAAGTATTATTTGGTTTTAAGCTCAAGCAATAGCCCTTCAGGGAGTGTATGGGAGGTGACTGACCATTGTAAATTGCAAACAAAAGCTTACTTAACTTTGTCTCACATTAAAATAAAAGTATGTATATTATTATTTTATTATCTATTTATTTTATTTATTTGCTTAGCAAATAGTGGTAAAGGAATAAAACAGAGGTTCTGTGAAATTAGTTTACCGCTTAATCTTAAAGGTGCAATATATATAAGTAATATTTTATTGGCTCTTTGCATAAAACCACCACTACATACAGGTTTGGCTAAACATTGCCAGTCATTCTTCTGTTTCAGCTTCCTCAACTTGCAGAGGTTGTCCTGTTTTGTGAATTATCTGGGAATGCTTCACACTCCCAGACCCATGGTCAACTCAGTAAAACCCAGGTTAACACTGGTTAACACTGATGCATGTGAAAGGTGGAGGGAGCTTTATATTTCCTAGATCAGTACAATATGGAGACCCAAGTGTTCAAAATTAGGTATAATGAAATAAATAATCATATGAATAAATACAGACAAGATATATAACATGAATATGAAATGCTTGTCCAGAGGCAGAGCCAGTGATAGGATTGGCTCATTCAGACTGAAAATCAAATCAGTTGATTCATTCATTATATATTTTGTCCGTATTTACTCATATTATTTATTTCATTATGTATTATTTATTAAATATTTTACATTTTGTGTCTCCATAATAAGCAACTTAAAGTATAATTCAGTTAAGTTAGCAAACTAAGTTATCCCCCTAGAGTTTGTTTTTGCAGCATGACAAAATTCAGCTCACCACAGCTAATAACGTATTTGCGAGTGAGTATTCTCATTGTGAAATACATGGATGGAACTTGATATTTGAGGCCTTGGAAGTTAAAGATACCTGTGGAGTTTTCATGTAAACAAACAATGTTTCTCTTTGCATACATCTCACAAAACGTGTGTGAATCCTTGACGTCTCACAACGTTTTGAAGGCGTTTCCTTCTTTAAAACATTAGCAAAGCTGATTTCTGGATAATTTTGAAACCTGCATGTGTGAAACCATTGGAAGTATTGTGTATCTCATAAACAACCAAAATGGGTATCCACACTAAAAACATTTCCCCAAAGGACTACTAGTGGTCAAAAACTCCATAGGGTACCTTTAATCTTTTAGTGCTAGCAGTGTTGTATCACCTCACCGGAGTCAGTTTGAACTATAAACAGTAGAAATAGGTTAAAAAGATATGGGGGGTTGAGAAGATGATGCTAGTGTTGTATTTTTGTTCTGGTTGCCACTAGAGGTTGCTAAAAAGCCATGTTTACTGATTGCACCTTTAATGTTGAGTGAGGACGCACGTACAATTTTCATTTAGCGCTGATGACAGTACAATAACAATAGTGGATGTTACAGTTGCAACCACCCAGTGTGGGTGTTATGTATATTCCTGTGCGCTCATTATACCATGCTGATGCCATGCCTATTTTTATTTATTTATTTATTTTTAATATTGCAATATCACATCAAACTGAATAATGCCATTACTTTGTGCTATTTTGCTCATGTAAAAATAAATAAATATTTTCCATATTTACCACAGAGGGGGCATGTTTAGTTTGCCACACAGTAGTGCATCATGTAGACTTGTTGAGTAGGCTATTGCTACTTCTGAGGGATAAATGTGTAAAGAGGGACTGAGTCTATGAGTAATGAATGGATTTGCATGATTTTGAAAATAAAACGTTATTAACTTGTGTAGAGGGGAATATTCTTAATTCAACATTTTTTAAGTTTATTCCTGTTTTGTGATTATTTGTCATATACAAAATGCGGGCTATGGACACAATTATACACCTGTTATCTACACCTGTACACATACTGTGTGTATATATATATATATATATATATATATATATATATATATATATATATATATATATATATATATATATATGAAACACCAGGGATGGTAATAACACTTTTTGTTTGAGCATCAGTAACTCAGTGGTTGTTCGTGCTAGATCTCTTAAACTTTGATACATGGTTCCCATATTTGTCTACTACAAATAAAACTCACTTGGACATGTACTACACAATCACAGATTATGTGAATTAATGTCAAATACAAAGAGAAGAGTTCTGTTGTTACAACCTACCCCACTAGTTGAGTTGTAACACTAGCTGGTTACAAAAAAACCCTTTTTCCTCTAAAACTTTAAATTTAGCACAAAAACAATTGCTCTGTGTGTGTCTGTGTGTGTGTGGACTGTATTCCTGAATGTGCATGTGTCACATAAGTATTCAGTCCCCTGGGGTTGCAGGCTTTGCGGGCCCAGAACTGAAAGAATACACACTTGAGCCACACTTCTTTTGGCCTTGAGTTTGCAAAGTATTCTGTGCACACAATGCAGAAATTCTCATTATCAGAGGTGTCAGAATCCTCTTGGTCACTGGGTCTGGGCCTTTTGCTTGTTTGCTTTGTTTTCTTCTTTTGCCCCTTTCCAGATGGCAGGTGTATTCTCTTTTTTAAAATTTATTCCAGTGCTCCCCTTCTTTTCTTCTTCTTCTTCAAGTGCCTATTTCAGAGATGTATCTGTCAGGATTTCTGATTGTCCTTTCTTTCTCTTCCCACTGGGAGTCTTCCTTGTTCCTGCTTTGGGAAATAGACAGAGAGCAGTTGGATTCAAACCTCATTGACCAGCTGAGGCTTGAGTTGAAGAGTCCTGTTGATTCTTTTCCTCATGGGTCGGGTAAATCTGAGAAAAGGCTTGGCCTGCCTGATCAACCGGAAAGGAGCCTGGGGCTGCCTCATTAGCTGAGGTAGATGCTATGTCTGCCTGGTTAGCTGAGGTGGAGGGTTGGGCTGGCTGATCAGCTGGGGAGGAGGCTCAGGGTGATCTGTGACTTATGACAGCACATAGTAACACTCATGAAAAATGTCTGGATTGAAAAGGCAGATGCCTATACATCTAAAACCAGCTTATACAGTGCTTGGAGTTGCAGCACTGGGGAATGTGGTCCTGACCAGACTTGGGATTTCATAGAATGCTGTTTTTGCAGGATTCATTCTCATCCATGTGTCACTGGCTGTGTTTATTGTCTTCTTAAATGGAACATAGATGCTATGATGAAGGGGCTGTAGCTTATGAGAACAGTGGAGTGGAAGAGATGTCATTGCACCAACTTGTTTAACACTGCGGTGTGCAATTACATGGTCAGAAGTCTGGATGGTTGTGATGCCTATCTCATCCCAAATGCAAATATCATTCCCAATGAAGCTGTGCTTCTCAATCACATGTCCAAGCCTCTTGAAGAATCTCTGTTCATTTGGACAACTCAAGCTTGTGGCCCAAGACGAACTAGTTGGCTGTGCACTTGTGATGGACAGATTTAGATAGCGTTTCATGAAGCCTGAAAACCAGTCAGATCCTGCCATGGATTTATCAACCCATGACTGGGAGTGTTTACAGTTATTGTCCACTGGCTGGTGACACACACACACACACACACACACACACACACACACACACACACTAACTAATCTTAAGACACACAACCAACGAAGAAAAACCTCTTAAAACAAGCACTGTCATACATAAAGATAAAACCTAGGCAAAACAACACTACAAGAGAAAAACAAAAGAAACAACTAATTGTGTATTAATTAACTCTCACCACAAGAATGAGGGGCAGTGTCTTTTACAGCCTAAGAATTTGCCTGGTATATACAGTGGAGCATAAAGGAGCTACACCTGGTGCCTGTTGGAGCCTGACCATGCTTAAGGATGACTGACCTTTAACTTGGACAAGCTAACCCTACAAACAGTATGTAATGCAAACCACAAGAGAGAAAACTATCAACAGCTGCACACTACTCTCTTTACTTATGCCTTGGTGCCTCACCCACTGCTTGGAGGTGTAAATGCAAACAACAGCCACAAAGGGATTTGAACAAGTAATCAACTGATCCAAGGCAAGAATTTTACATTTCACTTGGGCTGCTGAATACAGATCAATAAGTAGTGGCCAGAGGTTGAAATATTTTTGAACATCTTTGATGAGACAGCAGTTTGAAGAAAGGATCTGCCAATCTTCAGACAGATTCACAAAACTTCCAGTTAAACTGAAGGCATTACAGTATGATATAAGATAACAGTATATAACCACAAAGTCTATATAACCACAAACAGCACAACACAACACAGGAGAAACAGTCACTGTGCCATTTAGTTTAAACAAGGCAGTGCTTACAATTATATAATTATGTGCCATGCGCACTAGAGTGACATTACAGTAAACAGTTAGTTGAGAGGCTGATTAATGGAAAATGCAGCAAGGTTATTATGCAGCCAGACAGTGAGCCAAAATACACAGTTTGACTAATGTGGACATGCTGCTGTGAGACACTCCATCACCAATCATGGACATTTTGGGCAAGAATTGTTTATTGCTAAAGATCAAATGACAGTACTATAGTTAATGGAAAAAGAGAAAGAACTAAGGGTCAATGGTGTAGATGCAGTTGTATTACAGTAATCACTTCATAGCTTCTGTATATAGTACTTTTCAAAACAAGGTACAACGTGCTCTACAGTAAAACAAAGAATAAATACGTAAATGAAATCCAAAATGTCGAAGATATAATTATTAAATCAATTATAACAATTCACCATCAGTTAAGATAAAGCCATAAAATAAAGTTTTAAAACTGGATTAACAAAAGGCTTTGCAGGGAGTTCTACAGCTAAAGGGCCTGGACAGCAAAGGCCATGGGTACATCCTAGTTCCCTTAAACTGTATCCATGTCTCCCTCATTTGCATCTTTTCCTTGCAATCCCTCCCACTAAAGATGCAGGGGAAAGATGCGAGGAGAGAGGAGATGACGAAATATATTTTTCAGAGAAATGAGACGCCTTTTCTTCTAACTTTTCTTCTCACTTTTTAACGCACTGGGTACCCCTTTAGCATCATTTTTAAACGTGCAGGGTAGTCCGATGGACTTCTGCTGAGGTCCCACAACGTCTGAAATAGACGCCTGAATAAAACGTTGGCATTGTACGTTTCTGCAAACCACAAATATGTTGAACATGTATATTTCAACACCTGTAATACGGAGCATAAACATTTTAACAATACATATCATAACATTTCTGAAGTGACGTACTTCACGACATCTATATAAGCTGACTTACTTTCTCATTGGGAGGTGGATGACTTGTAATGTTGGCAGAAAGTTGGAAATCAGCACAGATTACGGTTCGAGACCACCGTGCCGTTTTATTTTAATCCAAACCATGATCTTTTCCTAACCCTAAGGGTTAGATTGGTTTTTGTGCCTAAACCTAACAAGAACTTAACCACCGCGTTGTCACACCATAATATATATATATATATATATATATATATATATATATATATATATATATATATATATATATATATATATATTTAACGGTAACTACCGTGATACTGCGCGTTGAAAAATGACGCTAAAGAGGGATCCGTGCGTTAAAAAGTGACGTCAGGGGGTCTTGACTAAGCTTCGATATGTGACGAGTTGAGAGTGAGAACGTGTTGGCTGATTACAGCTGGATCAGTTGTCGGTTGTCTTTAACAGCTGTTACGGCTTTTGATGGAGTTTGCGTCTGTTCACATGCACTTTGCTCATACTTATAAAAAAAGAGCAGAGTTATCACCGCAAGAGCAGCAGTGTTTTCTCTCTGTAGCCTGTTAACCTGTTTAACAAACACCTGCACACAATAAAAATCTGCATTCTGTATATATACTGTGACCTGCTCAGAGGCACATGGACCATTTGTACTGGCAGAATGTGTTTATATTATTTATTCATTATTTGGTCTGTATTTATTCTGATTGTGAATTAATTATTTAATAACCCACATAATCAGAGTGTCTTTTGAACACTGGGAATTCATTATTAGACTAAATGTTTCAGCCTCTCAATGTTTCCTGAAGCTCAGAAATTTTCAGCCTCACATGTGACTGAATGGAAATGACTATAAATTATGTAAAATATAAATGTCTTTAAAGTGTATCTTGCTGACAGACTCTCTTCCTCTCCCTTATTTTATTTCATCCAAAAGTTAATGGGAGAAATAACACATCATGAAAAGAAAAAAACAAATAAATGAAGAAAGTTGTTTATGGTTCTTTTGTTGATTGGACCACAATTGACACAGATTTTCAACTAGATAGAGAATCATAAAACGAATAAAATCTAAAACTAGGAAGTCACACACTTGAGTTTAATCTGCATTCTGTCTGTCCACTTAGTGATGTTGTGATGTATCAGATCAGTCCGATCAGCTGCAGTGTCCAATCAATAACCGACATCCAATCAGGGGGTAAAAGATGCGATGGCTGCTCTCATGTATCCTTCCTCAGAGATCCCTCCTTGCTCCTTGATCCTCACTCCTCAGAGCAGAAATAAGCGCTTTGGGGCCTTCATGATGGCAGACCGGAGTGACTTCTGGGTCAAGCAAGAAGCGAGGAATGATCAAATAAGGAAATTGGGATGTACCCCCAGGTCACCTGTAGTGACAAGGTGAGATTTTGAGACTTGTAGTAGGGCCCTGCCAGAGGATATCAAACAGCGAATTTGCAGGAGAAGAAGATACATTGTAAAGGCTGTGACACACCAGGCTGACGTTTGGCCATTGGCCAGTGTGGGGCCATTGGTGAGCACCCTAGTGTCCCGCACCGTTAACACTAGTCGGACCCCTGTCGGCGGCTTTTCAGCCGATTGAGTATGTTGAATTGGTGGCACAGCTCGTTGGTGAGAGAGATCACTCTGATTGACTGTTCAGCTTAGCGAATCAGTGCAATGTTATAGGTAGCCAGTGTAATGACGCTAGAACTAAGGCCTGTACTACGAAGCAAGTTCAACATACCCGGGATATCTTTTCATTAGCTGGCTTCACTGATCCCAACACTGGCCGTCCAGATAACCAGTACTACAAAGCTGGCTATCAACTAGCTCAGTCAACTCTGGGTTTTCATATCCAGCTACGAGTGCGTTGCTGTGAAAGAGGTGAGGTTATTAGTTACAAGCAACATCATCAGAACCAAAAATGAAATACTTTATATGATATGAGATGAAATGGTGATACTGAGTACCTGCAGAAAAATCCTGTTTTAGGGACAGCAAAAAGTCATATTCAATGAAGTGAAATGTAAACAATAGCCTGTAATCATAACAGAACAAGAAGATGTAGAAACACTAGATATAATTCCCACATATTAAAAGTAGGCTAAGGCAACTGCCTTCAAATAAAAAACATGTTTACAAAATGTCCATAACACATGTGTTTTGTATCTTATGTTCTAATATTTAAAACCAAGACTCCATGTTTTTATGCCTGCAACATTCTATCAAATGAAAATATTAGATTTCTTGTGACATACTTGGTATGTTTGTAAAGTTTGAGATCTTCAGTAGAATTTAAAATAATGTTCCCTGAGTTTGAATCTCGACTGCATGGTATGAATTTAAAAAGATGATGAGGATGTTATGTACATTCAAACCTGACCGAACCAGGGGACAAACTTAGTGGAGTATATGACATATTGTATATGACTATAGTTTTTGATATTATTCAGATTTGAATTCTTTGAAAGCTGGTCTAAAAGCTAGGTATAACCACTGTTTACCTGTGTGACTTTCATTTAGGGTTCAAGCTAGACTCAATGTGTTTGAAACTCAAGTCAACTACCTTTTATACAAGTAATTCACTTCATCCAGTGAGTACTGTTTATGTAATCAGCATTTTTGTATAGGGATTTCACCAAAACACTTAACTCTTGTACTCTTACTAAGCAGTAAGAATATATTCTCATTGCTTACTAAGACTACTAACTTATTGGACACTCACTGTTCTTTGTGTGTGTGTGTGTGTGTGTGTGTGTGTGTGTGTTAGTGTGTGTGTGCATGTGTGCGTACGTGCGTGTGTGTGTTTTGGGGTTATGAGAGTCTGGCAATTGGTTTGTCTCAACACACTGTATAAGAGTGACCAATTATATGTCCTTGTATGGTCAGGTGCACTCCTGAAGAATTAATCAAGCATCTTTTACCAGTCAAATAATGAAGGAAGTGTGTGTGTGCGTGTGCGTGTGTGTGTGTATGCGTCAGTGCGCATGTGTTTCAGTAAGTATAAAAATGACCAAGATGAGTAACGAGAGAGACAAAAGCAGAGTTTGCTTAGTTTGCTTGGGCCCCATCCAACCATCCAATTACTCCACCACTATTACAAAACCACTGATATCACAAGTGCTAAATGGATAAGGCTTCAAAACACACAGTAAGAACTATGACCAACTGCATTCCATCCCAAATGAAAGCATACCTGTCCATGCTGAATCATCCGTTTCTGCAGTAGATAAAACTCTAAATACCTGTTACTGCAGGCAGTTGCTTCTTCATGTTGTCTGCATTACTATTTAAATTTTTAAAGGCTGTCTCTTAAAGGCTGAATGAATGTGAAAGGAACAAAACAGCAAATTTGCTGAGGTCAGTAACTTTGTATACAAAAAAAGAATGATTAAAAACGTTACAGGTGCAAGTCTGTCCACACTGACAGGAGCAATCAAATAGATAAAAGCACTTATATGGATGCACAACATGTGCCTGGGGGCTTTATGTCAATCCGAATATATGGGACATTACATTGGGGGCATTAAAAAATGTAATGGTGTACATATATATGGCAACTAAACCTTATATAGCGCTTTCTCCCAGTCAGCCTAATGCAGGTTCACCTGCCAATATGTGCAATTTAGGAATCACTTTCACAGCCAAATTTGTCGCTATTTCTCTGCACAGCCAAGAATGGAAAAGCAAGGTGCTTCTCATCAAAGTGGAATGGATAGTTTTCTTGTTTGGAATAGATTGTAAGGACATGGTTTTCTGTAAAATGTGGAGACTTGATTACTTGTGAGTTGATCATAGTACTGAAGCAACATTGGCTGCAGATTATAATGAATACATGAGGGATATGTTACATGTGTGATTTATGTCTAAGTTTACACCTCTGCTGTCTGGATTTATGTTTATTTGCCACTTTGTGCGATAAAATACTTACAGTTTTCTCAATTGGTTGAGCACAATTCCTTAAACATAGTTCACATTTTCAAAACAGTTAACACAGTTTGCAAAATGATACATATCATGAGAAAAATGCTCAAAACATTTAATAAATGTTGCAAAATGCTGTGAGATGCTCAAAACATTGAAATACATTTGCAAAATCAAATAACTGCACTAAAAAGGATTGCCATTTCATCAAAATAGGAGGCTTTCTTTATCATTTCTTGAACATTGGCAATCAAAATTGTAAATACACCCATCAAAATGAAACTGTCAATTCAAAGGTTCATTTGTTCTATGATCCACTTGATGCTTGGTGTGATATGATACAGTGCTTTGAAATTACCTGGTCGCACATAGTCCCTTGAAGGATGGTTGAAATTACAGCAGAAATATATGTAGATATATATGCAGACTTTATTATGTGCCGGAATGGAAAACGCAGTCATCTATATTTGCAGCTTGAACATTCACAGTAAGATAAAAAAAAATCCACAAGGGCAACTTTGAGTTTCCATTGTTAGGGTTATATTCCTCTCAGATGCAGAAAACATTTTTCTCTCTGTAAACATAAAAATAAACAGTTGTGTTACAGAATTGAAATACATTAATTGAACAATGATATAAAATCATTCTAACAATATGAACCACAGCTAAATGTATTGTGTAAGGGTCTTTTAATAAGTTTGAAAATCTATGAGCTCTAATCTTACCTTTTGATAGAGGCCATGCTGTTTCTTTTGGTGAGGAGCAGGCCTGTTTCCGCTATGGTCTTGTGCAATTTTTGAGATGCCATCTGAAATAATAAGGTACACTGTGTGAAGCCATGACCATCAAATGTGATCATTGTCATAAAACAAGAGCAAACAGACCTTTCTGCACAATACTGCAGCTTAAATGATCAAAAGATATGGTGCAAGTGTGTCTTCAGATATCTGGATAGTTAAATTTAAAACTTAAAGACATATTTTAAGGCCAAATATAAATTAAAGATTGATTTTTGAACAAACTGTTAGGGGAGGTTTGTTGTTAAAAGGAAACAATAGTATCCACAAATGTGTCCATCATTAAGACCTCATATTACAAACAAACATTGCTCAAATCCAAATTTTAGGGAGCAAATTTTAAAATGATGCAGAGGATATATATAATACTTCCATTTGATGTAACAGGGCAGACATAAAAAACAATTGGGTCTTTAGTTTGAATATTTAATCGCTTGAACATGTCACTGTCCAAGCTTGGAAAAAAAAGGAATTTCTCAAATACTAAAGTGTAACTTTAACAACTTTACTTTTAGACTGAATAAAAGGGCATATTAGCTCGTCGTGTTTGAGGCAGATGATAAGTTAAGTTAAAAGGCACACATCTAACATTGCGATAACAAAAAATTAACATTATGTTAAGGGTAAATTACTGCTAATGGGTCCGACTAATTACATTAGACAAGCGTTTTCAACAATTTCGTGATCGATTTCAACATTTCACACTAAACTAACGTTATATTGAAAACAGGTATCAAACATGGATTCAAAGGTAAGTAATGTTGTGTGTTATTAATTTACTTCAGACAAACTAACACTAGCCAGCTAGAATTTAGGTTAATTAGGGGTAAGCTACATGCCAAAATATTATCTTGAGTTACCTGTGATATTAGAAGCATTAATTCCTTGCCATAAGTTCACAAGTGCAGGTTGACTCAAGGGCAGCAAAGGATAAACAAAAGTTTATAATAGTAAGCTGACTGTTAAAATTACAATCACATGGTTGGTAGTACAAAGATGGATTTAGCCATTTGATTTGTCGGACTCATGGACTCATGTTACATCATCGGCGTAGAAAGATGGCGCGACCCCTGTCATTGGTTTGACTCAAACAGACTGCTAGCTGTCAGGTAATGCCATTTCAGCCCACACAAGTCAAGTTAGTACTGCTAAATAGCATTTCCTTGGTCTACCACTTACATCCAGTTTTTATCTTTTCATTTCATATTGAAGTTAAGCAAATGGAGAAACTCCTGTGGCACCATGTTTGTTGAGAGGATCCAGTGTCTATCCAAGCAAAGGCTTCATTTAATGTACTAATTTAGAGCCCATTCCACTTAGCTTAATCACTTGAGACATTGGTGTTCTACATTCAAAAAGCAGAAAGAAGCCTGTGCTTGCAGTATTTTCAACAAAGTTAGTTCAGAATGAATTCATGTAGAAGTTTTGGGTGAAAGCATAAAAAAATCCAAACCTGTTCATTATTGTTCTGCTGTTTGGTTTAAGGATCAGTTATCAAAAAACATATTATAAGAAGTACCATATTGAAAAAGCAATTGCAGCAGAACATTCGTGTTCAAAGGGCATGAACATTGAATTGAGCCCTGGACACTAAACTTAAAAGTCTGATGTTCTATGGTCTGGCAGTGGTTTCTTTTGAGAGAAAAAGTATCTGTATGTACCAAAGTGTTGTTTTTCCACAAAGCGTAATGTCTGGGGCATAGGTGAGACAAGTACTCAGGATCGCATATTATTTGGTATGTATATATGTGTTTGATATGTAACTTTCAAATTTAAAGTCGTCTAAAAAGGACTAGATTGTCTATTTGTGGCTGTGTGATGAAAACCATGTTGACAGAAAACACTGAATAATCAGCAAGTGTCGGTTAGACGTAAAGTCAGCCAATGGGTGAACTTGTTTGTGCAAAAGTGCTCCTTCATTTTCAAAGTTGCAGCTTCCAGGAGTACTCTGCATACATCTTAAACTGTTGCCCTTGCACATGAGTGGAAGCGGCAATGAATTGTGCAGAGTAAGATCGCCCACACTACTGTAGCATTGGCAAAGCCCAATTTGTTTTTGCCGAAACCCGGGATTGAACCAGGGACCTTTAGATCTTCAGTCTAACGCTCTCCCAGCTGAGCTATTTCGGCCCACAGGAAAGCAACTTAACACTAGGGGGTAGCATTTCCTTGGTCTACCGGTTAGATCCAGTTTTAACCTTTTGATTTCATATCGAAGTTAAACAGAGGCGCATATTCTGCGCAATCGCACCACGTTTACCACTGTAACCCTTTTGAGAGGGTCTAGTGTCTAGCCAAGCCAGGGTTTCATTTAATATGCTAATTGAGAGCCATCCCACTGAGCTTAATCACTTGAGACACCGGTGCTCTGCATTTGACCTGCACAAACACTGGTGTGCTTGCAATATTTCCAACGAGGTTAATTCAGAATTCATGCGTACGGATGTTGCAGGCGAAATAATACCAGCAAGTGTGCTATGTAAAACCGCTGCTCTGATATTGGTCTACTGTTGGGTCTAAGGTTCAGTTGCCAGAAAGAATATTGTGAGAATTAGCATATTGAAAGAGGAATTGTAGTATCGCATGCAATTGCGCTCCAAACGCCTGAACAGGGACTTGAACCCTGGACCCTCAGATTAAAAGTCTGATGCTCTACCGTCTGAGCTACCCAGGCTCTGAACCTTTGGCAGAGGGATTTTTTTCTAGAGAAAAGGTATCTGAAAAGGCCAAAGGATGGTTCTTTCCACAAAGCGTAATGTCTGGTAGGGGCATACGTGTGAAAAGTGCAGTCAGGATCGCATAATGTTTGGTATGTACGTGTGTGCTTGATATGTAACTTTCACTATGAAAGTGTAAACATGACCAGATTGGCTACTGGTGGCTGTGTGATGAAAACTATGTTGACAGAAAACACTGAATAATCAGCAAGTGTCGGTTAGACGTAAAGTCAGCCAATGGGTGAACTTGTTTGTGCAAAAGTGCTCCTTCATTTTCAAAGTTGCAGCTTCCAGGAGTACTCTGCATACATCTTAAACTGTTGCCCTTGCACATGAGTGGAAGCGGCAATGAATTGTGCAGAGTAAGATCGCCCACACTACTGTAGCATTGGCACAGCCCAATTTGTTTTTGCCGAAACCCGGGATTGAACCAGGGACCTTTAGATCTTCAGTCTAACGCTCTCCCAGCTGAGCTATTTCGGCCCACAGGAAAGCAACTTAACACTAGGGGGTAGCATTTCCTTGGTCTACCGGTTAGATCCAGTTTTCACCTTTTGATTTCATATCGAAGTTAAACAGAGGCGCATATTCTGCGTAGTCGCACCACGTTTACCACTGTAACCCTTTTGAGAGGGTCCAGTGTCTAGCCAAGCCAGGGTTTCATTTAATATGCTAATTGAGAGCCATCCCACTGAGCTTAATCACTTGAGACACCGGTGCTCTGCATTTGACCTGCACAAACACTGGTGTGCTTGCAATATTTCCAACGAGGTTAATTCAGAATTCATGCGTACGGATGTTGCAGGCGAAATAATACCAGCAAGTGTGCTATGTAAAACCGCTGCTCTGATATTGGTCTACTGTTGGGTCTAAGGTTCAGTTGCCAGAAAGAATATTGTGAGAATTAGCATATTGAAAGAGGAATTGTAGTATCGCATGCAATTGCGCTCCAAACGCCTGAACAGGGACTTGAACCCTGGACCCTCAGATTAAAAGTCTGATGCTCTACCGTCTGAGCTACCCAGGCTCTGAACCTTTGGCAGAGGGATTTTTTTCTAGAGAAAAGGTATCTGAAAAGGCCAAAGGATGGTTCTTTCCACAAAGCGTAATGTCTGGTAGGGGCATACGTGTGAAAAGTGCAGTCAGGATCGCATAATGTTTGGTATGTACGTGTGTGCTTGATATGTAACTTTCACTATGAAAGTGTAAACATGACCAGATTGGCTACTGGTGGCTGTGTGATGAAAACTATGTTGACAGAAAACACTGAATAATCAGCAAGTGTCGGTTAGACGTAAAGTCAGCCAATGGGTGAACTTGTTTGTGCAAAAGTGCTCCTTCATTTTCAAAGTTGCAGCTTCCAGGAGTACTCTGCATACATCTTAAACTGTTGCCCTTGCACATGAGTGGAAGCGGCAATGAATTGTGCAGAGTAAGATCGCCCACACTACTGTAGCATTGGCACAGCCCAATTTGTTTTTGCCGAAACCCGGGATTGAACCAGGGACCTTTAGATCTTCAGTCTAACGCTCTCCCAGCTGAGCTATTTCGGCCCACAGGAAAGCAACTTAACACTAGGGGGTAGCATTTCCTTGGTCTACCGGTTAGATCCAGTTTTCACCTTTTGATTTCATATCGAAGTTAAACAGAGGCGCATATTCTGCGTAGTCGCACCACGTTTACCACTGTAACCCTTTTGAGAGGGTCCAGTGTCTAGCCAAGCCAGGGTTTCATTTAATATGCTAATTGAGAGCCATCCCACTGAGCTTAATCACTTGAGACACCGGTGCTCTGCATTTGACCTGCACAAACACTGGTGTGCTTGCAATATTTCCAACGAGGTTAATTCAGAATTCATGCGTACGGATGTTGCAGGCGAAATAATACCAGCAAGTGTGCTATGTAAAACCGCTGCTCTGATATTGGTCTACTGTTGGGTCTAAGGTTCAGTTGCCAGAAAGAATATTGTGAGAATTAGCATATTGAAAGAGGAATTGTAGTATCGCGTGCAATTGCGCTCCAAACGCCTGAACAGGGACTTGAACCCTGGACCCTCAGATTAAAAGTCTGATGCTCTACCGTCTGAGCTACCCAGGCTCTGAACTTTTTCCAGAGAAAAGGTATCTGAAAAGGCCAAAGGATGGTTCTTTCCACATAGCCTAATGTCTGGAAGGGGCATACGTGTGAAAAGTGCAGTCAGGATCGCATAATGTTTGGTATGTACGTGTGTGCTTGATATGTAACTTTCACTATGAAAGTGTAAACATGACCAGATTGGCTACTGGTGGCTGTGTGATGAAAACCATGTTGACAGAAAACACTGAATAATCAGCAAGTGTCGGTTAGACGTAAAGTCAGCCAATGGGTGAACTTGTTTGTGCAAAAGTGCTCCTTCATTTTCAAAGTTGTAGCTTCCAGGAGTACTCTGCATACATCTTAAACTGTCGCCCTTGCACATGAGTGGAAGCGGCAATGAATTGTGCAGAGTAAGATCGCCCACACTACTGTAGCATTGGCACAGCCCAATTTGTTTTTGCCGAAACCCGGGATCGAACCAGGGACCTTTAGATCTTCAGTCTAACGCCCAGGTTCAGTTGATAAAAACAATATTGTGAGAAGTATCACGTTGAAAAAGCAATTGCAACATCAAGGGTAATTGCACTCAAAAACCCTGGACCCTCAAATTAAATGCCTGATGCTCTACCTTCAGGGTTATCCAGATTCCAGATTTACAGAAGAGGGGTTTCCTTATAGTGAAAACGTATGTGCAAAGGCAAAGGTATGGTTACTTCCACAAAGCTCAATGTCTTACAGGAGTATACATGTGGCAAGTAGAGTCAGGATTGCATATTGTCATATTCATTCAGATGAAAGCCGACTTTAATATAACATATGTTATATTATAAACGTGCCACAATCTAATTTCATACTCTACAACAAAAACATATGCAAATATGTTGCACATATGCACATCATGGACAATATTTGCACATATACAAATGAGAACAACTATATCGTGAGTTTAGCTTCATTGAAACATAGTATAAGTGATCACAGAGAGCAGGATGGGCCAAAATGGAGGTATAACTGCCCGTTACGTAGATCCAGTAGACATGTTGTTTTCAACCCGTGCTCAAGGTTTGCACATCTGTTCTCACGGATTTCCACTCAATATTTTACATCTGCCACATGACCCCTGGGGGGCTCTGTACAATATTGATACCCAAGGCTGTTTTTTTTTTTGAGTGAGTGGCAGTGTGACACAACCTGTGCTCAATTGAAAGCAATTGAAAGTCAACCCTAATTTGAAATTAAGCCAGCTAAAACTTTAAAAAATGTTTTAAATCACAGCCTGTGTGTCCAAGAATTTTCAAAAATTTCAAAATTTGGGATACAAAGTCTTATGTCTGTTTATGTATATGATAAATATATTTATGATGTATATATTCTAATATAGTTAGTTTGGCAACAGTTTTTTCATCACTCTTTTAAATGATTTCTTGCATCAGTTTATCAGTCTTGTCTAATGTGGCTGCATTGTGTTCTTATTGTAGTGAGACGTCGTCACAGCTCACACTTCAAATATCTATTGCAAACATTTCAAAAGCAGGCTGTTCCTGAGCAGTGACAAACAAATGACAAATTAAAGGAAAAACCAACATAAAATGTCTTAATAAAATAGTGAGCCACTGAGTGCCACCAGAACAGCTTCAATGCACCCTGGCACTGATTCAACAAGTGTATGGAACTCTACAGGAGGGATGGAACACCATTTTTCCAAAAGATATTCTTTCTTCTTCATTTGGTGTTTTGATGATGGTGGTGTAGAACACTGACAAACACGTTAGTCCAAAATATCCCACAGGTGTTTAATGATGTCTTTCCTATAGATCTAAATGCAGCGTCACTTTAGTCATTGTTCTAATTGAAACACTAGTCAGTTGAGTAGTCTTTGTGACTGAAGCTCCTGCCATCCATGCCCCAACAATGGACCCTCTTGCAAAGTCATTTAGATCTTTTCCTTTTTCCATCTGGATACAAAATCAGAATTAATGGGGCATCCTCAATATTTTTATACATGCCACAGAACAAGACTGGACGTTACGTGCCTAATTGTACTATGTAGTGCACCTGTGTGGAAGCATCTGCATTCATTATGTTTCACCACTCATTTATTCACATTTTTCATTTTATTTGTCACCTGTCTGCACATGTTCAGTATTGTTATTTTCTCCACATTTTTTGTCTTTGACAAGATGTTGTCACAGATACTTTGTTCCAGTACCTTCCTCGGAGCTGAAACACAGCTGCATTCAGTGGACATTGGGGGTAACTGTCTGTTAAATTATTCTCACTCATTTGAGGTGTTGAAACACTTTACTGCCGCTTCTTATATGCTGTATACCTATTTGATTATCTGCGCTGTGACAGGCTAAGCATTACTAGCTCTTGATCCCCCAGGGCCACCCTCATAAAACATCTTATTGTCATGTAACAGCCCAGATGTGAGAGGTTCCACTGCAGACATTAGCAAAACAGTTATCAAAGGCGGAGCTGGAGGCTCCAGTCACACACCAACTGAGCAGTCAGAGCCACAGTAGAGAGCAGCATGCTGCAGGAGAAGAGCTGAGCTTCCCAGCAGGATATCATACTGGATTCTGGGAACCAGAGTGGACTGGTAAGTGCATTTTATTAACTCAACATGTGGGTTTTGCTTCCTTAAATTATTCAAAATAATAGGAAAAGAACTAGTTATGAATTTCAACATCCATAACAAATTAGAAAAACACATCACATTCATCAACCTCTTAAAGTAACTTTTTATCTTAAATATTTTCCCTTAAGTTTCTCTAAATTACAAATAAACTATTCCCATATTTCTTGATAGTATCATATAAATATTGCACAGCATATCTGCATGTTCCAACTTATGAATTAACATTTCATGATGCCTGCACATTTCAGGAAAAACAAATGAAATAAGTTTGTAGGGAACATTTTGCATATACCCTCAAAATTAACATTTTGTAACTTTGCAGATACATTCATTATGTTGATATAAAAACATAATCCTAGACAGAATATGTTTCTTTTACAGTAAAGCAAATCGAGAGGTTAAAAAATATCTATCTACAAATGGGAAACGAGCAAGATGTGACGGGTAGCCCAGGGGTGTCTCAGTTTTTTGTATCAAAGATGCCTACAGGCACAGTTGCATTTTAATTCAAACACATTCAGACCAAAAGTATTTCTCTTGAGCTTAGCAAATAATTTTTGGTTAAGGGAATATACTGAGAATATTAATTTTAGGGTGTGATAATGTTATGTGCATATACTCACACGTTTGACTGGGGTTTTGTGGCTTTGAGAGCATTCTTTTAACATTTGATCCCAACTTTTATTGGGTAAAAACAATGCATGCTTAAAGTATCCCACAATCTTAATATATGGCTCCCAGTTATTTTAGATCTACTTCATCACAGGCTGTGACTAAATTAAACTAATAGTGAGAGACAGGCTTAAGTCCAAAACCATGAGACATAGATTAGTAGTAGCCTAAATCGTATCTAATTAGACTTGTAAGTGAACTGGTGTGTGTTTTATGGATATTCAAGCTCAGAGATTTAACACAGGGATTTAGATTGTTTGTATTGGGTTATGGCTGAAATGTGTTCTCCATCAAATACCCCTTTTTCATGATACAGTATACAAAATTGCAGCTAGTTAATAAGGATTGTGTGAGGAACAACTCAGGAACAACATCTACCATATTGTAAAGTGTTACCCCCTTTTCTTCACCACATAAAATAAATCACTCAGAAATTAAGCCAGCTAATTCTTTACGGTGAAAGATCCAGGCCTGTGTATAGGTTCTCCAATGCCTTTGACAGGAACATCATATCATTCAGGGCTTAAAATGGTAAACAAAGTGAACTTATGCACCAAAATTATTTTCAGTGTTTCAGTATTTGATGGTGGAGTTTCCCACCCACATAGTGCTTAAAGTTTCCATGCAGACCTGCTTAATATAAAATGTCTCCTGCAGCTTTCATGTCACAGATGTATAATAGGACTATCATTAACTAAATGGTCAAGTAAGCAACTCAAGAAAAATACTAATTTGACAGTGTAGGAGAGATATTTCCTTACTTGTAAGATGATGGACCAAACTGTTTCTCCTCAGATTTGTCCATAGTTTGACACATGTATCATCTGTTTGTCTGGAGGCTACTGACTATCATTAGTTTACTGAAATTTTTTGTTCTCAGATCAAGTTACACTAAACTGTGAAGGAGGTCATGATATCAGTAGCTGATTTTGCTGGTAATAGGAACCCACACTTGTTTTTTTAATTATCGCCACCTTTCTGATCTTTCCAGGAATTATAGTTTTTATTTACTCTTTTGCCCTTTGATTTTCTATTTTTCTCTAAATTTATTTCATAGTGAAAGGACCTTCCAAACTGTATGAGTGTTACATGGAATTGTAAAATGGGAAAGAGGCTAAATATAAATGGGATTATTTACTTTGTTAAATGTTTATTTATTTATTTTTATTTATTTAGTTGTTTTTTCCATGTATTGAAATGCATATTAAATGTGTCCTTTGTGTAAGAATATAGCCCCTTAGCTACAACTCTTGAATCTATCAAACCTTTCTCTTCCCCAACATCATACATAAGAGCTATAGGCACAGATTGAAGACAAGGAGATATGATGGTTCTGGCTTTAATTAGTACAGCCTGTATTAGTAATATCATCTATTCTTTACAGGCTATGCTAATCTATGCCAGAATCAGCAATGCAATGGAACTCTGCTGGAATATTTTTCACTTCTAATGCTGAGGTCATTTTCATCATCAAAGAATACACACAAGGAGAGAAGTGGGGGCCACCCTGCAAAGCACTGGTGCCCCAGTACTTTGATCAAAAGTAAGAATTATTAATATTTTACAACAAAAGTCATTAGGCTGTTATGACTGCACTTTTTTGTTTGTTGTCTGCAGTTTTTCATGTCCAAAAGCACTGCATGAAGGAACAAAGAGACTGTCATCATTGGTGACTGCATAGGAACCGATTTTATGGGTGCTTGGGCACCTACGTGGAGTTCAGAACACCCATGGGGAAATCATACTGTGAGATTACCATATTGACTGGAGCTTAGCAGAGAAGAGGCAAAGGATAGTTTTAACTATGAGCTAAACCTGTGTTCATATATTAAAGGTGTATTGACAGGCCCCTTAAGGTTATGACCACTCACTGCTTTCTTGAAGTTTTCTGAAATAAAAGTGCATCATTTTGCATTTCTGAACCCCTGCAATCCAAACTAATTGGCCCTAACAAGTGCACAAAAACTTTTAAACTAAGGCTGTCTCAGCCATTATGAAATGGCTGCAAATGGCCACTACAAATCCAGTCCATTGCCAACCTTTTAAAATAACTTTAATTTTATATACAAGGAAGAGCTGTGGTACCAAAACATCCAGGACATCAGCTGAGCACCCGCCTGCACAAGTGGCTGACGAAGGCTCTAAATGTATAGTTGCAAGATACACACCATCTCTCTTGTATCAGTCACCTGTGATTATTATTTGTAAGTTTAATTATCATGAGCAGCACAAGCTTCCCTAATGGTTCCTTATGATGTTGTGTACAGTGTCCCATATGTCTTAATCTGTTGTGCCATTAAGGTTTGATTCAGAAAGCCTCTCCAGCAAGAACAAAATACTCAAATTCAAATGGAGTTTTCAAAGTTACACTGTGGTAACTGGGAAATAAAATGCCCATTCCTGGAACGCACCACCTCAGACCAGAGCTCTCCTCCAGCCAACACACACAAATGATACTGCACTCCAAACAGAAAAGTTCGTTCTGGCAATTAACTGGCTGATCAGGAAACATATAATTCAGAGGCTAAGCTCCATTAATCTCTCTACCCTGCTGCTGTTGATGTTGATTCAGACTACAGTTTAAACACAAAACACAGTGTCACATCTATATACTATACAAATACAGTACTTTGCAAAAGTTTTAGGCTGTAAAAAAGTAAAGTGCGGATGCTTTCAAAAATAATGCCATGAATAGTTTTTATTCATCAGTTAACTTCATACAAAGTTGAGTAAACAGAAGAAACCTAAATGAAATCTATATTTGCTGTGAGCAGCTTTGTGAACAGCAGCAGTTCTCCTCAGCACACCTGTACACAGTTTTTCAGGTACTTGGCAGGTCGGTTGTTCCTGCATCTTGGAGAAGTTGCGTCTTCTGTGGATTCAGGCGTCTAAACTGCTTCTGTCTCTTCATGTTAATCCCAGACTGACTCCATGATATTGAGATCAGGGCTCTGTGGGGGCCAAACTATCTGTTGCAGGACTCCTTGTTCTTCTTGTTACTGAAGATAGTTCTTTATGACTCTGGCAGGATGTTTGGGCTTGTTGTCATGCTGCAGAATACATTTGGGACAAATCAGATGCCTCCCTGATGGTATTGCATAATGGATAAGAATTCAAACATCTAAAATGCCTAAAATGTTTGCACAGTAACTTTAACTTTAAGAAGTTAATTGAAATTGAGTTTGTAATCACAATTACAATGACGTGACTGAAATGTATAAAACGTAGTGACTACACAGTAACTATCCTTCTGTCATATTACAGTACTGTCACAAATCCTGCCTAGGTCCTGTTTGTGTTTCCCTGCCCTTTCTGTCTCTGTCCATTCCTTCAGCCCTACAGTCCCTTCCTGTTGGTTTTGCCATTGTCCACCTGTCCACCAGATGCCCCCAGACTTTTCTGCCTGGTTCCCACACCCACTCACCTGTTGCCACTCCCAAATTGTCTGCACTTGCTGCTCATTACCCCATGAGTCCCATTGCTACGTATATCTGTCCTCAGTCATTCATTCCTTGCCAGTTTGTCAACGTTGCTGTGTGCCTTTGAATTCCTGAGGGGTGTACTACGAAGCAAGTTCAACATACTCAGGCTTTCTTTGTGTGAGCTGGCTTGACAAACCCTGAACTCGCAATCAGAGATAAGTGGTATCAAAATGGTGGATATGAACTTTCTTTGTTAACCCAGGCTTTCTGCTTCAGGCTCTGTGCGCATCCCCATAAAAAGGGGCATTTGGTGCGTCATTTGACTCTTTTTCCGCACAAAATGGAAAGATCACGTGCCGCCTGCATCAGTCAGGAGGAACAAGTCATTATAATGGAGAACTATGAGGAATATTAACACATTATCACAGCAAAAAACAATGCAGTTGCTGTAAGTAAGGTGAGAGATGACTGCTTGCAGAAAATTGCTGATCGTGTAAATTCATTAATTAAAACACTAATTCATTAATTTATTAATTACGTAATTAGTTTATATACTTATTTTACCACTCAATGCACTCTCTGTGCCTCCCACATCCAGCGCTCTTGCTGCAGATTTAAACATTATACTCAAGAAGTGCATTTAGGTCTGACTCTGTCCCATAATGAAGGATAAGTGGAAATCACTTTAGGTTTTGGCCAAAATAAAGAGAAATTAATATTATAGATTGAATATTATCTGTGATAAATAACAATAGTCTAATCAATTTTATTTTTTTATTTTAATTTTCTAATCAGTGTTCTAATAGCTGCAGTGCCAGCAGTGTTAAATGGACTTGGCAGCAAATCAGGTAGTAAAAGGACGGCGCTTTTAATTGCCGATTTAAGCCGAAACTCAGAACATAACCTGCTCTGGACCAGGTTAAGTTTGCAGTATAAGTTACCATGGTGATCTAGCCAGGTTAAAAGTGAGCTACATTCGTGACATTGAAAACCCTGGCTTTAGGCTCAACATACCTCTCTAACCCACTGATCTCGCTTCGTAGTACACCCCTCTGCTCTGTGTGTTATCTGCTACCTGTGTTTGGACCTGCTGGTTGTTTATGACCTGCCTGCCTGTCTTGCCCCTTTGGACTTGTTTGCCTGATTTGGGCTGCCTTCCTGTTGACAACCTGTGAGCTGTTCCTGACATTTGCCTTGAGTAAATTTCCCTTAATCCTACCTGCTTGCCTTGTGTGTTTGTTTGTCTGCATTTGGGTCCTCCTCCCATTGGACCTGTACGGTTGCCGGTGCAGTAATGTGCAGCATGACATGCTTTTAGTAACCAGAATTTGATTTCCCAGCATGGGTCCATTTTGCACTTATTATGCAAGATGCCATCACCAAAACTGTCCAATCAGTTACCTGTCAGCCCATGTGACTACATGTTTACTTCTTGGTTTAAGTTGTTGTGAGTATGGACTGGACCAGTGCTAAAAGGCAACAGTGGATTATTTTTTTCCTTGTTCTGTATGTTTACAGAACATTTGCTACACAAATCTACATGAACAATTCCGAACTGTAGTTTACTGTAAAACTACTTAAGTTTTGCTTTATCAAAATTTACAAACTGTGAATTGTAGACATAAACTGTAAATAACAACATGTCTTTAATCTTTGTGATCCAGAAGTGAGATCTAAAAATGATCAGCTCTTTTATTTTTAAAAATGCATGACCACTAAAACGCCTAATAAAAGATAAGGCAAGTGACATTTATATGGAATGGAACATTTATTAAAATGCAGCAATATATGACAAAATGTAGTCTATTAAAAAAAAAAAAAATTAAACAGAATACAAAATAACATGGCTTGTGATGCCTTTAAAATGGTTTCCATTTGTGGGTCAGATACAGGTGTCCAGGCTGACTGCTCGCTGTGTGAGAGAGAATGAAAATTAAGCAGAGAGAGAATGAGAAATGAAACAATAGGATGGCAGAGAAACATTTCAAACACAAAGGGTCACCTAACTAACAAAGTGCCACTCAAAATGCATCAGGTTATTTTTTTTAAGAGTGGCGATTTACTGTCTGCACCTTCTTTTTGACCATCTTGCCTGTCCATCTTTCCATGGCTGGCCTTCGTTCCCCTCTGGGGTTTATCCCAATGAAGCGCCTAAAACAAACAAGCCCAAGAACTTTTACATGTTTACAATCTAAAACAATGCTTAACTGCATATTGTATGTGTAAGTACAAAAAACTCTTTAAATGAAGTCTGGATTTACTGATAAATGGGTCCTTACTCGCATACAAGGCTGAAACAAAATACAACACTTGCAGTTAATTAGCCAACCATCGATAGAAAAAAAAATTAGGCAGTTAATGTTAATATTAGGCAGTGTTAACTGACTTAAGTGTAGATGTAGCCCTTCTTTAACATGTAGTCCAACAAAAAGATTTAAACTAGACCTGGAAGCAGGTGTACCAGCAGTTAATGTAAATAATGTAAGTATTCAAACTTCTATCTGCTGTAGCCCTATCTTGTGCTTGATAGGATTATACCATGTTAGCATAAAGTAAACCTGTTGGCTAACCAGATTCTTTTTTTTTTTTTTTTTGATTTGGAGGATGAACAATGATTGAACGTGGATTGCTGCATGTGTGCAATTTGAATACTAGCACTGTACTGGTACTGTAATGGCAACTATGCATCTACCCATAGGCGCCTGGTTATGTTTTAAAATGGGGGAGCAAACTTGGAGAAATACATAATTTGTGGGGGGAGGGGTCTGGGCGTCCTTCCCCAGAAAAAAAAGTAATCTAAAACAAATTTCCTGCATTTCTACACCACCTAACCTCTTGGATTAAGTCAAGAAACAGCCACCTGCACTAGTCTAGATTAGTTAGATTTAGGGTGCTACGAAAACCAAGAATCCATCAAGAACAGTATATAATTGGATGGATCAGGACAGGAAATGATTATTAGAAGAATGGCTATTTTATAATTTAATATTTGAAATTATATTCATAAAAACATTATGTAGCCTAAAATGTTAGTAGGTTGCAGGCTACCAGGCCATCTTCAAGGTTAAACAAGGACAAACAATTTATATAAATGAAATAGTTTTGCTACACATCACAATATGATTTGTATAATTAAACCTGGTTATACAATGATAAACCTGAGGACTGCTATTCTCAGTACTCACAAGGCATCTTCAAAGTCTAACAATTGCAACAAAATAAAAACAATATAGATGAATGAAATGGCCTCACAACAACTGTCTAATTCCAATCCCACACACAGATTCTGGTGGTAGCTATTAGCACCACTAGCTGATGTAGTTGTAATGTTATACAGGAATGAATAATCTTCACTTCAAAAGCAGACTATTTTAACCCACATTATCTCAAATCAAGAACTATTTTAATGCACAACTAAGGAGGTGATTTTTGCTCCTCAAAACTTAAAAGGGCCATTTTAGTTGAGGAGTAGACCTCACTTCCCCTTAGAGTAAATCTGCAGCTCTCATTTACCGTGTATGAGAAAATGAGAGAATAATCATAATAATTAAAGCACAGAGCAGAGCAGCCAGATGAGAGATCATTACATGGAGTGATGCGTCATCATATTTAAAAATAACTCCATCCAAATTCTGACTGAAACCAAAGCAGAGTATTCTGCAGAAGTCTAAACAAGTTACTTTCCATCGCTGAACATTTGAGTGTTTGTTAATTCACACTTTGGCGCCGTGAGGAAAAGCTCTGCTCTGTCTGTCTTAATCTCAGGACAGGTTGGACTAAAACAACTCAAAGGGTGGTCTGAAAAGGTCAGATTTTTTTATTACTTGTTTTTGTCAGGTGATAAAAATAGAAAAAATAATCATCGATATAGGCTGCTTAAATATAATCACCCGATTTTGGGGACTGTATGATAAATTTATTTTAAAAAAGACAAAAAGTGGGGTAGCAAAACCATAACTTTGCTCCCCCTAACTGAATAATGGGGATGCATTTGCTCCACTTGCTCCATTGCTCAGGCACCTATGCATCTACCATTATCAATTTAAATTGTAATTTTAACTTTGATGTCACACAGCCGACCGACACTGGGCAGCTAGAATGCTGGTTACTCTGTCCCTGTTAAAGCTCCATTCAGTCCTCTCCTGCTGTCTGTGATAACATATTTTTCCTGTTTCTGTTGTCAGATGTCATGGTGATATAACTGTGGCTCATGATTGCTAATATAAAGGCATTGTTTTGTTTCTATTACAGGATATAGGTGTATGTGTGCTTGTACCACTGTTGTCTATGTGTGTGTGTGTTTTGTTCTGTAGTCCCTACAGACGTGCTGTGTCAAACTTGTGAATTACTGAGTTGTCTCATTGTTTGGTAATACGGTAGGGGGCTCAACAAAAAGTGTAGTCTGGGGGTCCATGAATGCTTTAATCCACAGCTGTTTGTGGACTCTGTATTTGTTTTGCCTCAAGTTTGTTCCGTTAAAGTTCAGCTGCCTTTTGTTTGAAGGTGTTATGAAGTCAGAGAGTTGGCTTTGATACACACTCTTTTCATATGCACTGTTCCAAATGCATATTTTTGCTGCCCTATACATTTTATTTTTACCTGCACCAGTCTAATCCTGATGGTTGCTCTGACCAGTTCTTAAATATGCTTCTTCAAAAACAGATCCATTGTGTGTCATATTTTTTATGATGAACACAGATGGTTGTAGCTTGGTGCTCATAACAAAAACCTGTAGTGGCCAGTAATTAGTGTACAACATGTATGTGTGCCTGTGGATATAGTACCTTTTGCTCCAATTTGACACAATCTGCCAAGTGATGGTAACATGTGCTTCGAGTAGTAACCTCTTTATAACTATTTTTCTCCAAAAGCTTTTGTAAAAATGTTAAAGAAACAAGTCAAGTTAATCCTGCATTTTGCATCTGCAGATCTATTTTCTCCTCTTTTTTTCCAGACGTCCATTGGTCATCATGAACTTGACCTCCAGCTCTGATCCTATCCACTTCTTCACCAACAATACTCCTGGTATGAGAGACCAGCCTGATCCTGCCATCACAGCTGAGCCTGCCATTTTAGGTACTGTCTAGAGCACCATAACAAATAAGTAATGCAAATAAATGGATTGCATTTATATACCACCTTTCTACTCTTCCAACCACCCAAAGCGCTTTTTACACAACAAGCCACATTCATCCATTCATACACACTCATACGCTAATGGCAGAGGCTGCCATGCAAAGTGCCTGCTCATCAGTAGAAGTTTCTAATCATTCACACACATCCACACACTGATGCCAGCCTTTGGGAGCAATTTGGGGTTCAGTATCTTGCCCAAGGACACTTCAATATGTGGCCTGGAGGAGCCGGGAATCAAACCGCCGATCTTCTGATTCCTGAGCCACAGCCGCCCCACAGATATTGTGTATTTGTGTGCACATTTTAAATGATCTTTTAAAAGCATTCAATAAACATCTAGAATGATATGCAGAAGGTATAAGTAAACCAAAAGAGCTTACTTGCAAGGTACTCCCCAATATTGCATTTTAGATAAAGTCGACTATAATAAGAAAAATCAGGAAGACAGGGTAGGAAGAAAAACAAATATAGGAAGACTAGATAAAATGCAAAAAGGAGCATACAAACAATAAAACTAAAAAGAGATAGACAAAATGAAATGGATAAAAAAAGAATCAAAATTTTATTATCGAAACCAAAGGTTGCTGACATAATGCAGGTGTAACACAGGTGTAACAAATCTGCTGATAAAAGATCTGTAGACTTCTGTGGAATTCTGAATGTGATTCACAGGGACAATAATTGTAGACTGACCAAATCTGACAGAATTTCATGTAGCCTTCAACAAAGTCTTTGAGAAAGACAGTCCATGAGGTCACTTTGTTATTTGTACAGGATTATTTGGTTCTGTGCGGTTTTGATTTACTACGATTGGAAAAATGTCAATAAAAAAATATTCATATTAACATGTAGTGCCTTGAATTGTGGCTTTTAAATCTTTTCTCCTCATCTTCAGGTGGCTCTTTTCCGGAGCTGGCCATGTTATCTGACAGTGTTGTTGGGTGGAAGCAGTATAACGTGAGTCATGTCTCAAGGCAAGGAGGAAACTTCACTGAATCACCAGTTAACAGGACATTAATGTTGCCAGCAGAGGAGTTTGATCCATTAGGAGGACACACAGTCTGGCAGGTAACAATCAGCTGTGTTTCCATTTTACCAAAAACACTGAACAGCCCCTAAGATATTAAAGGACCAGTGTGTAGGATTTACTGGCATCTAGCTGTGAGGTCGCAGATTGCAACCAACTGAATACCCCTCCCCCTCCCCTTGCATGTAGGAGAACCTATAAAGGACTCATTCTAAGGTAACAAAAACACAATTCTTCTTATTTTCTGGTGATTTTACACTAATTAAAACATACTTATGAATATTATATTCCATTTCTGCCAAGTCCGTTCCGCTAGATGCCACTAAATTCTACACACTGCACCTTTAATAAACCACTAATAGATACAATTTTTTGAAATCATTTTTAATTGTTAGTCATGGTCATATGACCATACAAATTAGTTGATGATACTGTTTATACTGTTGTTTTGAAACATGCTTTTTGCCACCTTTGCCATCTAATGTACATGTGTAGACAGGTTAAGAGTAAAAGGACCCCAGGACAGAGCATGCAGGGCAGTTTTGTGGCCGCCCTGTGTGAATTCCACTGCTTCAGTAGAATGGAATTCTAACCACCAGCCAAACACTCAGCTGCACTCTTCACATAGTTGCTCCAAAGCCCAAGGGAATTTCTGGCTCATTTGAAATAGTCGCTTGATGTTCCAAGATAAACTTTGCATCTATGAAAAGCGATGAACTTGTCTAAATTAATGAGTGACTCAATTCTTTCTGTTTATATAAGTACTTCTAGAAGTCGGATTAAATTATTGTGCATCCATCCATTTTTATTTAAAACAAGCTTGTGTTTAATAAGAGAATGATAATAATGAGAATAATAAGAGAATGCTGAAAAGCATACTGTAAAAGCATATTATAATGGTCAAATTGAGAGACTGTTCTCACCTGTAAGAATGCATCATCTGCATAAAAATGTACATTACAACATGGATGGGCAGAGATTATATGTAAAAATAAAATACAAACATCTGTGGATGCTGGGATCCACTACAAAATGAATCTACATAAAGTGGTTTTCTTATTGCTTGGTAGAGGTCTGCATTGTCTTTTCTTATGCTTGGACAGTGTTTCAATAGTTTACCCCCAGTCAGTTTACCCTAAAAAGCATATTTTCCAAACTAACCATGGTGGTATCCAGCACTTTGATTTGGCTGGTGATTTGAGAATTTTGCCAACATTTCGATACAATGGCATTTGCTGTTCAATAGCATTGTTGGTTTCGAGAAACCATATGGATAATTTGAAGCCCCCAACTGCCAACTTTCTGGCCAGCTCAGTGTTGATGTTTTGAAAGTTAACTGTCCACACTTTTCACACGTTTCAGGACATAAACAGTAATATAGAGTCTCTATAAGAAAGTGAGAAAGAGCATCTTCCACATTGTAATGCATTTAACCACCCTCTTTGTTTCTTTCTGTTCTTCCCTCTACATCTTCAGGTTATCATAATTGTCTTCCTCACTGGATCACTTTCTCTTGTCACTGTCATTGGCAACATCCTGGTGCTGGTGTCATTCAAGATCAATAAGGCACTGAAGACGGTGAACAACTACTACCTGCTTAGCTTGGCATTTGCTGACCTGACCATTGGCACACTGTCTATGAACCTGTACACCACCTACATCATCATGGACCAGTGGGCTCTGGGGCCAGTGGTCTGTGACTTATGGCTTGCAATAGACTACGTAGCCAGTAACGCTTCAGTTATGAACCTGCTTGTCATCAGCTTTGACAGGTAACAAAACAGGAGTCATTACATTTTTTGGTTGAATGGGACTTATTTCAATGATTAATTCAAAATTAAGCTCCTGACTATCAGCTTAGCAATGTATCACCATATGTAATAATACCATATGTATATGGTATTATTACATATGTGTATGTACCATATGTACCATTAAATTCATTTTATGAACTACAACAAGGGTCCACAGCCTTTTTTTGCACTGTGGACTGCTGTAGTATTAAAAATGTTGTTGCAGATTGCAGACTGACCAACATATAAGACGGATATTAGGCTTTTAATTTCCACCTGCCAATTGTTTTTTACTCATGTTAGCTAAGAAATCTGCTCCCTAAGACCTTCCAATGCACTTTTGCCTTTAGATGTGGTCAGATGATACTTGTCACTTATCCAATGTCTTGGATAGTGTAGACACATAGTTTTCTAACAGATCAGTTTGCTCACAAAAAGCATCCATTCATATTTGGTATCATGTTGGTACTTTGATGACTCCTAGTAGAAGTATTAAGGATGACAGCATTGCATGACACAGTCAGAGTTACAGTTACTCTTTCTATGTACAGTTGCTTACTTTTCTTCTTATATCTTCTTAGGTATTTCTCTGTGACAAGACCTTTGACCTACAGGGCCAAGCGTACAACAAAGCGGGCCATGACCATGATTGGTTTAGCCTGGTCCATCTCTTTCATTCTCTGGGCTCCAGCCATCCTATTCTGGCAGTACATTGTGGGTGAACGGACAGTCCAACCAAATGAGTGCTACATCCAGTTTTTGTCTGAGCCAATTATTACCTTCTGCACTGCTATCGCTGCCTTCTACTTGCCAGTGACTATAATGGCCTTCCTGTTTTGGAAGATCTATCAGGAGACAGAGAAACGTGCAAAAGATATACAGGGTCTAAAGGGATCTGGGTCAGGCAAGTGCCAAAGTCAGGCTCAAAATCAAGGGACTGGCAGTAGAAGAGCTGGTGGAGAAAGTGCGACTAACAACCAGAGGGATTCGTCAGTCATGAAGCGCCAGATGAGCTCCCAAAGCTGCAGCAGTTATGAACTAAGTCAGCTGCCTTCTGAGAACAACAACCAGGACAATGCCAGCACACCAGGAGGAATAGGAAACAGAGGGAGATGTGGTGCGTTCTTCTTCCAGTTTTCTTCAATGCTACCAGATCGCCATGCATCCAAGAGGTCTGTCAATACCACGACAACTGTGGGCGAGGCAGAGCAGAGCAGCTGTGACAGTTTGAATAACAATGAAGCTTGTGCCTCTGGGGACCAGTCAGGTTCAGAGGAGGAAGCTCATGGTGCAGACCCATCAAGGCCTCCAACAGGTTGGACATAAACCTACTAAATGGTCTTGTTTGCATGACATATATAAAGAAAAATACAAATACAACATGTCTTATCTATCTATCTATCTATCTATCTATCTATCTATCTATCTATCTATCTATCTATCTATCTATCTATCTAGATGGTAAGAAACATAGAAAGGTGAAGAAAAATGAAGACAAACAGCCATCATCATCCATCAGAAGTCAAAGAGGGTCGCAATCAAACTGTGTCTCCTCATCGCCTGCTGACCAGTCACCTGCAGCCATCACCATGAAAGATGCAGCAATGGCTAAACGCTTTGCCTCTAAGGCCAAGACAGAGATCAACAAGCGCAAGAATGAAAAAAAGGCAAATGAGAAGAAAGCAGCACGGACACTCAGCGCCATCCTGTTTGCCTTCATCACGACTTGGTTACCATATAATATCATGGTGTTAGTCAACACTTTCTGTCAGGACTGTATCCCTCAAACTCTATGGGCACTGGGTTACTGGTTGTGTTATGTGAACAGCACAGTCAACCCCATGTGCTACGCCTTGTGTAACAAGACCTTCCGAACAACTTTCAGGGATATTTTGATGTGCCAGTGGAATCAAAAGAAGAACAAGCCTCACTTCCATCAGAGGAAGGCTGTGGCTTTCCAGAAGAAAGACCCAATGTAGAGTAGAGTGGCAAATTTTTTAATGGATCTGCGTTTAAGGATGCATTTCCTGATCCATTTTCAGAGTTGAAATGCAGCATACATTTTCAGGGAAAAGATACTGAACTGAATTTTTCCTAACCCAAACTTGTTGTGGTCTGACAGGAAGTGTTGCCATAGCAGGCTGGTATGTTAGCCCTTCCATGATATCTTGACAGCCACTGGCTAGATTTGTGGCAAATTGGTGAGTGGTCCCAGAGGATAATTCCTAATAATTTGTCAAAGCCCCTCAACTCACATTTTCACATTGGCCACAATTTTGACCAATGTCACCATAGCTCAGAAGGTACCTGCTGGATTTCCATGTTTGCAATGTTGTGGATATTAATCCACAGAGGATGAATTACAATGTTTTTGGTAGCCTCCATGGCCCTTACTCTGGTACCACTCTCAGGACAGACTTTACATTTATAGCCCAATACTGAGAACAAACAGAAAGATTTTCAGAATGTAATTTGTTCTAACACTTTGTATTGTGAGTTTTAATCAACAATGCAGCCTTGAGGAATCACTAGCAGGGCTTCAAACTTTTCAGATGCAAATCTAAGCAGAGATGTATTTAATTATTTTCTGCTGGAGCATTAGTGCAGAATGATGATAGTTTGGTGTGTTTTAGGAATTAGGAAGAAAGAAATTTTGTAGGTGAAATGACTTGAAGGATGTATGAGCCTTTTAGGATTATTTGTCAAAATAAAAGCAACCCAGCTTTTTAATTGTTTTTAATACTGATGTTACCAGGACAGTTTAGAGCTCAGTTTAAATATGCCAGTTTTGTTTTTCACTGAGTCTTTTTAAAAAAGATTTTAAGTTGGGTGTTAAAATTTCACAGACATAGTTCCATGTGTTGGAAAAAAAACAGTACAACACATGATTTTTTTTTTTGTAATGACATCATGGTTATTGAACTAGCAGGCATGATTTTATTTTTCATATACATAGTATACATAATATTAATGAAAGATCTGATAGCTAGTTTACAGTCCACTGAAATATTGCTTTGACATAAATGATAACCTGGATGTCAGCAATGACAAACACTCAGTTTCAAATTCATTAGGTACACCTAGATTGAGATATATTTTAAAATCTGTCTTGTAGGACCCTGTTATGACCTACAATCTTTTGTCATTTGATTCATATTCAGTTCACAGGCTGTGGTTTGGACACTTAGAATAAACAAAATCAGTAATATAATAAAGATAGTTCAAGTATGGATTCCAGTTGATACCTTGGTTGAGTCAGGCAATCTGTACTGATTTTTATTCAGCATTGTAGTGTTTATATGAAACTGCTCACAAGCTGTGTATTGTCAGCTAAAAAAATGTAACACAGTGTGACACTGACCAAACCCTTACATTTGTGGAAATACTAACACTGAACACTGTAATAATGTGAAGACACATGCTCAGTGCACATTTGGAAAACAACATTATAGCATCCACTTCCAGCCTGTTAAATTACAGTGCATATTGGCAGGACCATGTTCAGTGCAACAGCAGTGAATTGGATTGTGTACAAAATCAGTCAAAGCACATCATGAGATGCCTGTGGAAGGGAAGCAGTCTGCATGATGGCATTTCTTTGAATACTAAATGTTATGTTCCTGTTTGAAAGTATTGTATATTCACAACACTGTTTACTCCACTGTATTATGTAGTCCACAAAAAGGGATACGGTATTGTGTATTGCACATCATGGTGGTCAACTTAGATTGTACTATGAGTAAATCATATCATAGCTATTATAAACAAGCTTTATTCTAGGTGAATTGTCTTCAGTGAGAGTGATTTGACTACTTAAGAAACTGTCTGCTTTTTCTGTTTCCACAGAAGCATGAACGAATGGCCTCTCTCTGTAGATCAAGCAAAAAAGCAGCCCTGAATTTTTCATAGAATTGAAGTTTTATACATCCACAGATTGATCCACAGTTTTGAATCTGATTTACAAAGAAAGTCTTATGCAATAGAGACCACAAGAGAAATTAAGCCCTTTCAGCTTCATTGCTCTGTAGAGGTTTCCTGTTTGGATGAATAAACAAATGTTTAAATTAAAACCTCAAAACCTCACTTACTCAATTACTCACTAATAACTCGACCCATGTGCCTTGTCTGATGTCCCCTCTGATCTGCTTCCATTGTTTTCACAATGACAATATGACAATATTTCTAAGAGTTACATACTGTTGTGGGATAATATGTAAATGGTTTAAAAACAAAGGTGCGAATTCACAAAGAATGGATTGCGGCCGCTGATAGCACCATGAATTGTGTATCATTTGCAACTGCTATCTGCGCCGTCTCAAGGTCCGATTCACAAATGATATTGCGCTAATGATATGACGGTGCAAACGTGCCCAGAAAGTTTTGCAGCTAAGTGCAATTTGCCCTTGTTACATGTCTGATTGAGTGAGCAGAATGGCTTCCAGTGTTCCAGGCTTTTCTCCACATTTCAGCACACAGATTGATCCATAATGAAAACTGCAGAGAGCACAAAAGTTTTTACTTAGCAGAGATGCACACACACTTCTTTTACTTCTCTAGTATTTTGCACCTATAACATAATCTGTAATGAAATGTCAAAATACACCTCATAATGTGACTCAGGCTGGTCTGAAACGTCTTGGATTAATTTCTGAATCTTACAATACTGTTGTTCAGTTGTAACTGAATGTATCTGGGATTTCACAGAAACATCAGTAGTGATGTTCTGTTTGTTTCCCACAGCTGCAGCATCACGCAGCAGCTGAAACAATAAGTGTGTCTCCAAACTGAGAAAGAGGCTGTGCGCATTTACGCACCCCGCACAGCAGCGGTAACTTCATTAACACCGGTTCAGTCAAGATCTGACAGTAATTAATATTCTGTGTTCTGCTACACATCTACACAGATCAGCTGTTATGCACAGATTCCAGGTTTATACGGTGAAGTTGTCTCTAATAAACCAGACCTTTATGGATGAATCCTGAGCTCCATCAGAGCTGTCAGGACATTTTTATTTTGAGTAGCTGAAAGTCTGAGATAAGCCTGCCACCCCATACCCACGATTTCGCCATAAATACTTTAATATCATTCAATATCATTCAATGCCTCACAAGCTTTAAGACTTGACAGAGACAGAGAGAGAGAGAGAGAGAGAGAGAGAGAGAGAGAGAGAGAGAGAGAGAGAGAGAGAGAGCTGTGGGTGAGTTAAGTGCGCTTCAGTTACCGCCAACTCTCTGAAGACGCTAATAATTCCACTCTACCTACATGTGACTATTAGCTAGCGCCGGTCTTTGTGAACTGGACTGTTTTTGCAATGAAACTCATTTGCATATAAATATTTTGCGCCAAATGTATGCATATTATTTAATTTACATAGGCTTACGTGCAAATAGCAAAGGACCATTGAGACTATTTGCATGGCGGCGCAGTTTGCTGTGCATTTCACCCTTTGCAGGTGCTTTGTGAATTACAAGGTTTCTTTTTGTCTCATTTGCGCAGGTTTAACGGCTGCAAAAGCCACATAATCCTTTTGTGAATTCACCCCAAAGAGTGAATCCTTTGCACTTGTGTGTTTATTAATTTGTACAGTTCAGTGTCTACAAAATTGTCATTGTTTGAACTGATGTCCACATGTATAAATTGAACAGCAACAAAAATTAAATGTTTTTAAAGGAAAACATTGCCGATTTTCAACCAGCGTTGTATCATTACAATGTGTCTAGTATATGCAAATGAACAATGTTTAAATTCCCTCCATGTTGCCTGCACCCATAGCTCCCCACTCATTTGCTGCCGAAAGTCAGCCAGATGGCGGCGTACTTTGGAGAGCTACATGGTGCAGATCCTATAAAAACAGTTTTTGCTTGCACACTGTTTCAATATATCCAGACTTGATGAGGAAAAACGTTTTGTAAATGAAAATAAATAATAAAATTAGTGCTAATCTGGCCGTGAACACATTGTCAGTAGATTCAATAAGTCTTAGTTGGACGAAGGGCACAATGTATTCTGGTTGTTGTAGCATTCCCCCTTAAGAGTAGTATGGGGAATCTACAGCCTCTTTCTCAGTTTTCTCTAGTCATAGGGCACCAATTCCAAAAATAATTGTACGTTTCTACTATGTAGGTGACATAGTTTTAAGAAATCATCATCACTTTTTCCTTTAATATCCATTAATTAATCCATGATTGAAGACACAAAGTTTGTAACATGTTGTTGCATTACTGCAACTCTGGATCAGTGCATCACTCTAATAATGGTGCAATAGCGCCATCCAGTGGCTTCAAGATAAAACTGTCAAATTGTTAGTTGTCAAACTGACTTTATTTAGTGGCCAAAGTGAATACTGATATATTCACTCTAACAATATTTACCATACTGTACCACTGTAATTCCAGAAGAAACAACAAAGTCAGTTTTTCCATCATGAGAGCAATTCCCATATTAAAATTATTAAATAAAAGTGTTTATTTAATAATTTAAAAAACAATAACAAAATAATTACTTTTTCCCTACACAATAATGTAAAACCTGATTTGTAGGAAAATTATATCAGCACATCTTCAAACATGAATCTAGTTTGCAACACCAATGATGAGACATTTTGTGTGCAAGTCTCTAGATATTTTACATCAGTTTATTTGATTAATGATCTATGAGCAGTGAACTGACAGGAAAAGGGTAGCTCCTAAATGAGTTCATGTATAAGGTAAGATTAAAAATGCATGGCTCTAACTACACCTGTATTTTACAAGTCTAAGGAGTTTCTAGGAGAAGTCTAATATATCCATACACTCAACTCTGTTAAACCTTTCAGACTCTTGACTATATGCTTACATATAGATAAGAAACTAGGATATTGACAGGAATCCAGCAGGAGAATGTGTTTATGTAAAACTTTTGTTTACATGCATCTGGTCAGTAAAAAGATTTATTAAGTACTCACAAGTATATTTTTGCCACTGACATTGGCATATTTTAAGTGCTGCTCAAATGGAATATTGAGTGTTAATGATGCATTACCTCTGGTGCATAAAGCCAGAACAGAAAGCATATAGTAGCAAATAGTCACCTATTGCAGTAGAGAAGTAGGGATTTATTATTGTCAGAGAGATGGTTGAGTTTGTGTCCCATAATTTTGATTTGGGGAGTATTTATGTGAGCAGGGCCTTGTTAAGTATTTTCTATGTTTTGGAGTTACAAGTTTACTTTGTCTTTGATGGCTTATTTCAGCTGTATACTTTATATTGAAGAAATAGGTGTCACAGGATGACTGTTCCTCTCTGCCTCCATTCTGGGAAGAAAAAAGGCTTTTTGTTTATTTGGAACATGAGGTTTGAGCCAAATGGAGAAGAGAGTTGAGCGTGAGAAGTTGTCTCTAGTAATGCCATTGGCTTTTTACATGACGCTTGGTATCCTGTTGATGATTTTGCTTTTTAAAATAAATTAGCTCTATGGGCGTTTTTACTTTTTCCTTTCCTATGTTTATCTCTTCTCTTTCTTACGTCACTTTTTTTTGGATGAATATGCAGTGCATAATTTAAGTTCAGTGCCATCCTTCAATGTCAATGCAGAAAGTAGTGTGCTCTTAATGAGGCAAGTCAGTAAGTAAGGGTGTGGCAGTTTGCATTCCATCACAATTCAACAATTAATGTTTGGGAATATAAAACCCATCAGAAAATTGTTTGGATTAACCTACTTGCAAATCTGGTATTTTCAGGGCCAAAGCCAGGATTCTAGAAATACTGAGGTGATGAATCAGTTTTGCCCCGTCACAAACCCCAACTCCTAGAAAATAACATTTTTATTTTTCATCATGAAAGTCTAAATGCTGTTTCAAAGCCAAACATTCTGTTGGGGAAATAGTAACTACTTTTACTACTACTATTACTCTTTTTATTTTCAGCCTAAAAGTTGACTCAAATTTAAATATTGAGTCTAAAAAAACTGTAATTGATCCTTTAAAATATCAACCATGTGGTAGTTTGGCCTGACCTTTGTTTGTAATTAAACACAACCCTTATTTTTTATTACGAATAAGTATTAGTATGTTATTTGTATTGTGTGTGCTACTGTTTAGCTGAAGTAAAGGTGGTTTTTGACATTTGAGAATCGGCAATCTGCAGTTACAGAGAGCTTCATGAGCCCTTCATAGACTAGCTTGGAGTCCAGCCCATGCTTAGCACTGTGGGTAATGTAGGCTGGAGTCTGGGAATCATGGGAAACGCAGTGAAGAATTGTGTGATTAGCTACAGTGAGACTATCCAGCCAAGAAGAGGGTGCACAGTCATGAATCCATCCATGCCTCTAGTCCCCCTCATCACAAGCACAGCAGCATCTTTATTCCTCTCAGGTCTTTTTTATGCTTTTCCCCAGCAAGCCTGGCTTTGTCTCTCCAACCCAGTTGTTTTCCATCTTTCCCAGCCTGCCTCTCTGTCAGAGCTCCAGTGAGCATGCAGTGCCTACGTCACTCCTTTCAGCAGATGGAGAGGAGGAGGAAGGGGAGGGGGAGGGTAAGATGAGGAGAGAAAGGGAGGAGGAGGAGGGAGCTGTATGTCTCTCCTGCATCAGCGTCAACATCACAGCCACGCCAGCCTCCGTCACCGGAAAACAAGGAGGAAGAACAGAAATCGTCGCACAACAGAGATTTGAAATAAAAAAACACCAGCAGCAGCTCCTCCTCCTCCAGCAGACGTGCATCCACAGATTAGGCCAAGACGGTTCTACCTGCCCCAGGAACAGGCATTAATAAGCTCCCCCTGACAGGAGGAGCTCTCCCAGGCATGACCTGAGAGGAGAAGGTAGGCAGCTGTCGGACGCTCTGCATCAACATGGGCAACCAGGAGGCTAAGCAAAAGAAAGCTGCAGCAGCATCAGGTAATGGAAGCTACCCTTCACTGGATGAGGGATGGAGAGAGGGAGGAGGAGACACGACAAAAAAAGGAGGAAAGAAACTCAACAGTAAGCATGGAGGTAAAGGAGCAGGCAGCAGTGGAGGAGGAGGGGGGATGCATGGCACAGGACCAGGCAAGAAGAAAAACAAATCTGAGTCCAAGTCCTCTGTTTTCTCCATCCGGAAGAGAAAGGGCAACCTGAAAGGGAAAGGAGACGTGTGTTCATCAGTAACAGGCTCAAAGGAGGATGTGTTAGCATCTCAACATGATGAACTGGACATCACAAAAACACCTGATCTGTCTGCCGATGAGCTTGGACAGTCGGATACTGAGGCTGCTTTCCCTGAGAAGAAAAAGAAACCGGACCAAGAGAAAAAGGATGGAGATGGAGGGGGAGGAGAGCAGAAGCAGGAGATGCCGCGGAAAACATCAACAGCAGCAACCTCTCCGGAGGATGGAGGGCAGAAGAGAGGGAGCTCGGGGTCAGACACCGATATCTACAGCTTCCACTCAGCAGCCGACCACGAGGATTTGCTAGCAGACATCCAGCTTGCTATAAGGCTCCAGCACCAACAGCAGCATGGGGGGGTTAACTCAATTGTGGAGGCACAAGGAGGGGGAGGAAGGGATCTGAGCTGGGGAGCGGGAGAGGGGAAGAAGCAGAGTAATGGAGTAGTCAAATTAACTCCTCCAGAGGAGCCTGACCTGACCCCAGAATTAGAGCTTGGGTCTGATGCGCTGTCATTCCTAGAAACGGGAACTCTGTCTGGATCTGTCAAGTGCACAGAGCAGCCCCCAGGACTACACCTCCCCTTTCACACAGAGGTGCACGAGAGGAGGGAAGAGGAGGAGGAGGAGCATCCGGAGCTAAACGGGAAGGGGCCAAGGGAGAAGGAGAGAGAAGGCTCTCTTTGTGCTGCCACAGGCACAAAAGACCAGCATGTTTGGGTGCAGCAGCCCCCTCACACAGCCATCACCATGGCTACTGCTGGGGGGGCAGCTGTCAACCCAGTCACCATGACGACCAGTGGTAACAGCTTCCCTGATCTCACATTTGACAGTGCTGGGAAACCCCCAGGGGAGGAGGAGGAAGCAGGAGAGGAAAACCAGCAGGAGGAGGAGAGGGTGCACAGTGTGGTTGATTTCAGTCCTCCACCCGCAGACAGCCACAACAAAAGTCCTGAACCCACAGAGGGGCTGAGCTCAGGGACCATGTTTTTAGAAGGTGAGGGTCAGTTGGGCTCGGGTACCAGTGCTGAGTCCCTTGAAGATTGCCTGAGCGTTGGATCTGAACCCAACCACTCTGCTGCTGCCGGCACTAGTGCCTCCCCCTCCAACCAGCAGTGCAGGAGGAGCAGTGTCTGCTTCACCCCACTGCCTCCCCAGGAGAGCCCTACATTGGCTAAACGTCTCCTCAGGTCCACCCACTCCTCCTCCTCCTCCAGCCCCGTGGTGAAACCCTACCCTCCCATCTTCCCCTCCTACATCAAGACCACCACCAGACAGCTGAGCTCCCCAGGACACTCCCCAGCCCTGTCACCCTCCCACAGCCCTCTGTCCCCGCGCAGAGCCCACCATCACCTCCACAGGTACCTGTGGCATTGCTGCAAGTTAAATATGATCTTTTATGTTATTTAACCATTGACATAACACTATGACAGCACATAAAATACAGTATGCTTTTTAACATAAACTTTGACTTTGATTTTACTATTATCAGGTCATATATATCAAGGTTGCAGATAGATTGGAGTCACTTTGTTAGATTATTAAAGCATAATTCCAGTTTATTACTTGTGGGCATTTATCTTACAATAATAACTTTGTATTAGTTTATATTAACTTGTATTAACTTTGTACTCTCCAAGTTAATTGTTGAGATCTGGCAACATGTTGGCATTGCTAAAACAAAGTCAAACAAGGCAAGAAACATGAGCAGTCAGACAATCAGGCAGACAAGAACAAACCCCCAATTTAATTAAACTTATTTGGAAGCTAAAACAAACTTGAATGGAAAAATTATTACCCAAACTGTCCATTGTAAACATCCATTACACTTTACCGACCCACTTCCTGCTTCAATTTGCCCCACTGTTCTGTAGTTGTATGCAAAAAGCTTTCCTGTGCAATGAGGGATTACTACCAACATTTCAGAGCTCACATTCAGTTTGATTTATAATCTGGCCAAATCGTTGGCTTGTTTACAATCTGTCTGATCATCTGACTGCTTGTCTTTCTTCCCTCATCAGACTTTGTTGTAGCAATGTCACTATGTTCACAGATCTCAGTAACTACTTTGATGTCTACAAAGTAACAATAACTACTAGAAATGATGGTCAAAGCTATGAAAATAAGCTCAATATTGGAATAAACTGGAACTGACACTTTGCTGAACCCCATCTGACTTTAGTTAGTCTTGTTACGCCTGTCAAACATTTCAATTTAGCACTGAAAGTTTGTAGTTACCAACAAATTTACAATCAAGATTTGTGGTATCTTTTAAAACAGTAATTCCTTGATTTCATTTTTGGCTGGCAATCCTACATTTTGTTGACTGAAATGACAACTGTTGCTCAGTTGTAACTTAAAGGACCGGTGTGTAAGATTCAGTGACATCTAGAGGTGAGGTAGCAGACTGCAACCAACTGCATACCCCTAACCCTCCCGCTCCTCTTCCAAGCATGTAGGAAAACCTACAGTAGCCGCGAAAATGTGAAAGGTCCTCTTTAGTGTTAGTGTTTGGTTTGTCTGTTCTGGGCTACTGTAGAAACATGGACCCACTCCCTATGTAGATATAAAGGGCTCATTCAAGGTAACGAAAACACAAAAATTCTTATTTTCATGGGATTACACACTAATCAAAACATACTTATGAATATTATATTCCATTTTTGCCAAGTCTGTTCTGCTAGATGCCACTAAATCCTACACACTACACCTTGAACATTAACTCCCTGAGTTGTTTGAAAACCTTGTCTCCAGATGACTTACATGACAATAATAACTCTGCCAAGGGATCTTCAATCCACAATTAATCAATACATTCATGATGTGCTGTGTAACAATGCAAAAAAGGACCACAACACAGGTAAAAAGTCAGCATGTTCACCATGGAAATAAAAGAACATCAATGTTCTTATATTGTTCTTATATAGAGTTAGTTATCTCTAATATTTTACACTATTATTAGAAGCCCAGTCCTGAACAGGGTTTTTTAACCCAACAAAATATTCTAGATAAACCAACATACTGTTGAATCAATTCCTTACACTTTAGTATTTTTGTTTTTGGAAATTAAATACATAACCCCCCAAGGTCTATAGCTACCAAGTATCTCTGTGACTATATCCCCATGCACAACACTTCAAAATGTGAAGAAATCCAAACCTTGACAGGCCTTTTTTTGGGAATGGATGGTTTGAATGGATCTATGTTTTGAGGGCACTGTATAGTACATATACAGTCAGAATTGGGACACTAAAATAAAAATGCAAAGGTGAATGTGCAGCCTTAGAATGTTTGACCTTAGCCAAGGTAGATTCAAATAATATCTAAAAACTATATCAAGAATGTTTAAACATCAGTACCATAGTTTAAATGACCTTTAAAGAACCATTCCAGTGTTTTTACATGATTTAGCCCATTAAGTAAAAATCACACACAGCTACACTGCTAGCTTTTTTTTCCAAAGCATGGAATAGTGTTCCTGGTTTCTATTTTACTGCCCATTTCCTTGACATCCCAAACAGCCATGTGTTTCAATTTAATTCCATATAGTATTAAAGTCAACTTGCAGACTTTTCAAATCAATCAGTCAAATCAATGTCAGTTGCATTAATAAGCAATAATGACATACATTCAATAAAGATTGAAGCTGGTTTTGACTAAAAGGCAGGAAAACACAATATCTAATATATTTCAGAATGCTTTGGACAACAGTCTGCATTAAAGATGAACATATCATTTGAAACGTCAAGATTGGTTAAATTGTACATGTGAAGGCACATTCAAAATTAACCACAACTGTAAATGTTGACAGGACGACAGCTGAGGGTCACCAGGTCCGTAGACAGCGCTCCCGAAGCCTTGCTGGACCTCTGAGTCGCTCAGCTGACTGGACGGAGGAGCTTGAGAGGAGGTTGAGGAGCAGGGAGGAGGATGGAGGCTCTGTAGGTTCAGGGGAATATCTGATGAGCTACAGAGGTGGAGGCAGCCAACCCACCTGTGCTACCAGAAGATCCTCCTGTGGACAGGTTTCTACCTGTGGCTTTCAAGATGTCTTCATGGGTGAGTGCTTGTTCATTTCTGTAGTGATTAAAAAAAAACATAATATTGTACACATTAAAACATGGGTCTGATTTCTGCGCCTGTAAGGAGAGCAGCTAAAGTTCAGCCTACAGAGGACAACACTGATCATCCAAAGTAATAGTAGTCTCTTGCAGATGCATTTATCATGAATGCAGAAAACCCAAGTTGCTACAGCTCAGTAGTTTTACATCACAGTTTAATAGATCACCAACAGGTCAGTTAAAACCTTTCTACTCACATTAAAAGCATTCTGTTTATTTTATAAAATAGGTGTTGAGCTTTGGCACACTGTACACAGCATCTGTGTTAGCTTAGCAGTTTGCCATCAATAAATGCTTCAAAGTATTTATAGCCGGAGACAAGTTCAACCTTTTTTCATTGATCTGTGTCCATTCTTGTACTATTTTACTCTTCTGTTATTCAGTTTAATTCAATTTTTATTTATACAGCGTCAAATCACAACAGAAGTTATCCCAGGACACTTTTCACATAGAGCAGGTCTAGACCATACATCCCACAGTTATATTCTGTGTATTCTGGCAAACAGTGCAGGTGATTCCAGGCTTTTATTTGATTTCCATAGATGGGTTTTTGTAACTATGAAACACAAAACTCTACCCTCCTTCAATCTTTTTCACATTAATTTTCACACTTAAAAAGTGTTTTGGTGTGTGTAGCTGCCATGTTACATGGATTTAACAAAGACATCGTCTCTGCAAACCTTCTGCTCTCAGAGTAAATGAAAGAGTATAAAAACAGAAACTGCACAGCAATGGTCTCCCACAAGTGCTTACCTGCATGTAACTCCTAATCTACAGTGCAAATTGAAACTCAATACCGCCTGATGAGAATAACACAGAAATACCAAATTAAGTTGAATCTACTCCACTACATTTCAGAGAAATATATTGTACTTTTGTAAATTACACACACTACCAGCTATTATTTATTACTTTTTAAGTTAAGATTTAACATATTTTTCCATTTGTTTTCTGAGTGTTTATTTGGAGCTCAGAGAAACCACACAGACAGTGTTGATCTTTAGTTTTACTCACAGAAAGTGAACACGTGTCCTGCAGTCTGTGGACACATCCTCATGTACACATCACACCATACCAAAGTTTCCTTCATTGTTTTCACTTATAATATTATTATGTTTACCATCACATACAGATTCATAAAAGTGACAGTGTTTCTGATAACAACAATGATTTTCATGAATTGTTCTGAGGTCATACACACTTTGCAGTCTGCATTCATGTATCCAGAGAGAGTGTGTGTTTGTAATAATGTAACACAGAAAGACCGGTCTACCATCTACTACACAAGTTGTTTTGTTTCTACTTAACGATACTTTATGGTTTGAAATACAGTTGTTTCAGGATTCAGTGTGAACAGTCATCCGAGGCTGTTTGTGTGCTTTGTGGAAAAGCTTGCATGTGTTGGTTGATCATGTTGATGGCGGATATTGTGAGAGCTGTTTAGATCCACAGCTGAGCTGAGCTCATCCCTCCAACATGGAGCCACATTTCATATCATTTGATCACTGATGACTGGTTCATGTTTTACCTCATTAAATACAAAACACATATTTACCAAGGAATACCATGATTTTAATCAGATTATTCTTACTGCTTTAGTCCATTTACATCATATAGTTTATGATGTTAATGGACTACAGCAGTAACAATAATCTGCTTAAAATCATAGGCCCCTAAAACTGCGTTTTGATTGGTTATGTTGACATTTAAAGAGCTCATAGGGCCAGTTGGAGGAGAAAGACATTCATACATCATAGCACACAGCATATGTCATCATTTTGGAAGTATTTTTTTCTGCAACACTACTTGTTTCAATCCGACCATTTCTGAGTGATATGATCTCAGAGTTTTGAAGTGCTGCTTTGTTAGCCTTCAGCCAACAATTCCAACACATCACCAAGCAACTTGTGGGTTCTCACTACACCTGCAAACTCAGTCTTTCGCTGTGAGCCTCTCCAGCTGCCCTCAGCCTCTGTAATGTTGCCAAAGCATTAGGGACCACAGCAGGTCACTGTAAGCATGGGTCATGAAGGAATGCCTTTGTATGGACAACTCATGCCTTATCCCAGCCTCTCAGACATGACACATCCACATCCAAAGTCTTTAACGTATCAGAAATGAGGCTGCCGGGGACACCCATCAGTTTGATTGCTTCAACAAAAGTTTACAATACAACTTAACTTTCCAGGGTCTAGCATTTGATACGGTAGACCATGCACCTAAATAAATGCTGCTTCATTTCTATGTGAAACAAATTTCACCAATCTTATCTGTTTTTGTACTTTTCTAAATGCAAAACTATCTGTCATGTCACAATAAATCAAATAATCATTATTGGAAAATAAAGCAAGAATAGAGTTTCTTATTACTTTGATTCAGGGCATTAAAACAGAACAAGGACAAACCGTAAAATCTTGATCTTAAAATGAAATTCAAATAAAAATGTTATAAGGGCATCTGAGATTGTTTCTCCCTTTCATTATTCCTTCTCTATTGAAGACAGTTTTCTCAGCTGTCAGTAGTAGCAAATCTGTCTGGTTTCTGGACATCCAGGTCGAACTCTCCTGGAGAAGCTGTTCCTGCAACAGCAGCAGCAGGAAGAGCCGGAGGAGGCTGAGAGGCTCTGCTCCAGGATCTTAGCCATGGGTCTCCTGCTGCCTTTCACCGACTGCTTCAGAGAGCAGCTTGGAGGCAGCACTACCCACATCCCCTCCAACACATCAGCCAAGTTTGAAGTATGTAGTCTCCGTGTACCTCTGTGTACATTCACACATAGTCAGCATACAGTTATTGTGAATATGTGTTGTACTAAGATCTGCAAATGTGTTTTTGCAGAGCCTTCCCACCACAGGCTCATCCATCAATCAGTTTCCATCTTTTCCTTGGCTATTTGCTGCTGTGGTCTTGCAAGACCACAAGCACACACAGTATATGGATTCTCTCCCCCATCCATGCATTACTAAGCCAACATGGTAGCACAAAAGCAACTGGGTGTAACTGACTGGAAGCTGATGTCAGAGTGTGAAATGTAAAACATGAGCTACTTTCTAGCACATTTCACACACATTTCTAGCACATCAAAACTGAATACAAAATCAGAAACAGAATACTAAGTTGCAGAGTGCAAATTTGTGTTTGCACTCTGCAACAACGGTATTAAATTTGGTTTCATAATTGGCATAATACATCGAAGTTAAAAAAAAGTCAAGCAAATAACAAATTTTGATAAAATTAGTTATTGTGTTTTCGATTATAATGGTAGTATAACAAAATAACACGCTATGTAAACCTTTTAATGTAACCCTGCTTACAGTTAGTTTTAGTCTCCTTTATAGATATGTGATACTTCCTGATAGATAATGTTTAATACAAATTTTAATACAAAGGGCACTGAGCTTTACTATCTTATTTTTGACTGATGTTTAATTCTAGGGTCTTTTTAGGACAATAGTCACTGAAAATAAACTAAATGAATTTAATTATTTTTTGAAACCTGAAAAACATAGTTGGCACAACCTTTTTCAGCCTTAGTGGTGTCTGCAGGAATTCTTTTCAGGCAGCATAAAGCCCCAACAACCTTCACCAGTAAGATTGGGCAGTCTGACAGGTGAAACTCAAGACATGCACAAAAACCTTGTTACTGCTTGTTAAGCTTATTGCTGTGTGCACACTGTAATAACTGAAAGCAACTCAGATGAGTGTATCAACATTTCCATCAACTCACATCTTCTTTCACCTGGAAGGTTGTGGCTGGACAGTAAAATGACAGTGTTCAGAGAGACATCAGTAAGAAAATCAACTTAAAACAATAAAAGTGAGAGGAACAAAAATACGATTACAATTACCTTGATCTGGAGACATACAGTATTCATAAGTCTCATGCACATGAACATACTGTATATCTTACTGTAATGGCTACAGGGTTGATTAAATCGAGTGTTAGTGCAACCAGTGTAAAAAACAAACCTTTTTGACAGAGTTTTTTTCCCCAGCATGACCAGCTGTATACTTGGGCAGCTGTTAACCAACCGCCCCACTCCCTGGATCCTCTCGATGGGAAGCTACCGGGGCAGCTCAAGGACTCCTGGCCTCCATCCAGGCCAGGCGGAGACAACAGGACTGGAGTCAGATCCACAGAGGCTGGTAAGAACAGCACTTACACACAGCTTGTACATATTGCATATGGCATGCAGGTTAGCTGACAGGCATGAACTCATATGCTCAACCTGATGATTCAGCATTAACAATATACAAGTGTCCCAGTAAGCCTTGACGGCATGACAATGAGTCAGCATGCACAATACCAGGACCCTGAAACTGAAGCAGCTAAATGGAATTCAGCCATCATTCATTTGATTATTTACATGCTTTTACTACTGCAATATGTCAAAATGTCTTCTGTGAAAAAGGCTGATAAATAGGTTTTACAATCCATACGCTTTTCTGGAACACAAACTCCTCAACCCTTTTTCCTTTTCTCTTTTCTATCTGTGTCCACAGATAGCCTTAGTCTCTGACTTAACTTGTGCTGTGCTCAGTTTTTCTGTCTTACAGTAGTCAGCATTCAGACTGTATTTGGTGTGACAGCAGTGGATGAGTGGTATTATATGCACCTTGTGTTGCCTCTTATATAATTCAAATTTAAGTGCAGATAATAGTTTTTTATAGATGGTAGTAATTCAGAGACATTTGCTACAACAGACTGTATATTAGTGTATATGTGTATAGTACCAAACATGGCCACTTCAATGTGATGATAAGACTCAAGGAAATAAATTGCGTCTAGCTGTTGTTTGCCAAGAAATACTTCCAGCATGTAACTCCTTCGAAAACCACAAGTTGTTGTGATACAAGTTGTTAATTAGTGAGCTTTAGAGGTGTTGGTAGGTGTATTTTTAAACTTTGAGAGTCAGTCTAGTTGTTTCCCTCTGCTGCCAGTCTATATCCTGAGCTAATCACATCATGATCCTAGCCCTGTACTTAAAGTGGAACTCCACCAATTTTACACATCAAAGTGTGCTTTGGGGAGTTCTACTGCATATGTGAAAAAAGTAGTATAAAGCCTTTTGTGTCTCCAGAGGAAGATGTGTTAAATTTCATTAACTGCCTAAAGTGATGTCACTTTTAAGTGTGAAATAAAAAATATGATATCTCTGGTTCTGCTGCATCGATTTTAATCCCTTTTTAAGATTTAAAGTTATCCATTGTGAGTCCGACAATGTTATAGTTATGCAATGCTAAATCAGTGGAGTATTTTTTAAACACACAGACATGAGATTGATATTAATTTCTTCATCTCACTCTTGGAAAAACAAAATATATATTTCCTAAACTTTTGAACTATTTCCTTAGAAATGATGCTGTATGACAATCATTGATACAGACTGGCAGTTCCACTGTTGTTCAGGATGTGTCCATCCTCAGATGATCTTATTATGAAAGATGGACTCATCAATACTTTTATCTTCAATACATATACATATTGCACTTGATGAGTCATAAATCATTCTATCATTTAAGAACAGTTACACTGTTGATAGCTATAAATGTCAAACTCGGTGTTAAATACTCTTCGATGACTGATCTCCATTCAGTTTTATGAAAGCATTTATTTGTCTTTCTTTCTCCTGTCTGTCTCCTGAATGTGACATCTCCATTGTAATGCTTTGGTGGTTTCAGAGGACAATCAAGGTGAGTAATCATTTCTGTACATTGTAGGCTCATGTTTTGTGCTGACTCAAAGCCAGCAAATGTGCAAACACAAGCAGAGTGGCAGTGTTGTTAGGCCCAGTAAAATGCCATGAGGGACAGGTAGGCAGTCACAGACCAGGATGCACACACCAATGAGTATTTTATATGTGTCGGCAGGCTAGTGCACAACGCATAAGAGAATCCTTCAAAATCAAGATCTTAAAATACCATTACCAAACAAACGATTACTCCATAACAGTCTCCATTACTAAACTCTCCCAATAGGCTACATCTCATTACATTGTAAGAGAGACAAAATGAAAGAGAGAGAGAGCAACAGCTTTAGCGGGAGAGGGGAGAGATAGAGAAACTTCACAACAAAAAGGCTTATGCACAATAGTCTGCACAGATCCACATATTCAAAATATGCCACCTATCTTCCCCATGATTCATGCCATCCACATGGTTATCCTGACATCAGCTATTACATATCACTGGTAAGGCCCCAGGTGAAGATTTTCCCCTGTTTGACAATATCATAACTTGAAATTAATCTGCCACTCCATGATAGGGGGAGTGTCCCAGGGACAAACTCTAAAACTTTTTTTATGCATGCTGAGTTTGCCTCTTTTATTTTTTAATCACCTAAGCAAAATAAAATAGCAGGTGAAACATATTATTGTATTATAAAATTATAAAGTGCACATCATTACACAGGAATTCATGGACTTTGCATCTTTGGTCACTGAATTTATATTTAAACTAAATTGTAAATACTAAGTGGTTATATTTCCAGAGATATTCACTGAATATGATTGTTTTTACATAAGTTTGTGTTAAATCTCAGCTCAAATCTTCTCTTTTCTAAAGTCTATAAATATCACAGTAAGAGTGAATGAGTCATCATCACTGAAGTGAAGATTATACTGACAGAAAAAGTATTCATCTAAACTCCACTGCATGCTCCCTGCGTCTCAAATCTTTAACACTATAAATCAACTAAACAGTTCTAATTGATGTATTTTGTGATGTGAACAAATAGAAATTTTCAGCCAGGCTTCAGCCAGTAGAGAATGCTACATGTACATGTACAGTACATGTACTGCAACGTGTTCATTTGACTTACTGTAATAATAATGCTTGTAATTACAGTTCTGTTTGATTTAAAAATAACCTACTTGGTGAACTAACCAGTTTTTTCGCTGACAGGTTATTCCATTAAACAGTCAATCTAATGTTTCCTACAAACATTAAGATGCGGAAAACTATGAAATTGTATTATGGTGTGACATGTGCTGTGATCTTAGGTACAAATTGATTGGCTTAGATCAACACACAGCATGGATGTATCATTGTTACTATATTTTCCAAAATATGTGACTAACTCGTTACAACATACACTACACTACTTACAGGTATAAAAACACAAGGGATGTGTCAGGAGTGCTACATTGAGGCATATTGGTCAGTGCTTGTCAGCTAAACACAATGTGATTCCAACACCAACTGTGTTGTAATTTCAGTTTGATTAAACTATGAGATGTGGACATATATGTAAGTGCATACATACCAGTATGTTCACACTAACCTGCAGGAGTTTTATGAGTCCTCTGAGGTGTGTTTGTGATGTACTGTATTGTGCTAATCTGACCTGATAATGTGTCTGTCTGTCCAGAAGTACATGCGGCCATCACGGGTTTGAGGCAACAACAAATGGAAAGCCAAGATTGTCAGGTCAGTCACTTTGATTTTTTTCTACTTATAGAGCCTGAGACTGCAAATTATTTTGAGCCCAGTTTGTAATTATAATTCTATAATTCTGTAATTCTCTCTCTCTTCTATATAATTGTAAGTAATTTGCTTTCAAAGACAAAAACCCCTGAATGGTGAAAAGGCTGCTTCTTTAAAGACATTTATATATAACAAAGAAGTGCTCATTTTAGCTGTGGAGTGGTTCAGAATGTATCATTTTAAACAAAGTTTACTTCAAATTCATAGTATTGTTCTACTGTGACAACAGATTTATGTTCTCATCAAAAACAGACTACATATCACATGATTTACATGTGTTTCCTATGTATTTTTTTTAATGTACAGAAATATGTAAAGTACAACAATGCTTATAATGTGATACAGGTACAGATCAGTGCTGAATACTAGAAAGACTGAACACTGAACACTAAAAACATTCACAGATCTAAAAGTGTAGGTTCACATCAGAAAGTATAATGCATGTATCAAATACATGACTTATTTACTTCTAGCTTATTACTCAATAGACAGCTCAGCTTAAAAACAAACAAGAATGAAAGAATTGTCACAAGCAAGCAGCCAGACCTCCTGCGCACTCATTCATTTATCACACCATCAACAGGTGACTGAACAACCACTCAATTAAAAACTGGATCAGTTCCAAATGACTCAGACTCTTTTCATGTGAGTCCAGACAGCTCACTGTAACTTCAACAAGCAAACTACCTACAGCACATTATGTGATCTCTTTGCTGCATTCTTGTTAAGGAGAGAAATTCACACAACAGCCAGGAGAGACATTTAACCATCAGAGAAGAAAGAGACAGAGAGAGAGAAGGTGTATCTGACTCACGTTATCTGATGTCTTCTTTCTTTCATGGAGATGAACAGCCCTTGTACAACAAGCTAACTGTTGGCGTAGCTATCTACTGTTCGATAAAAAAAGGGAAACGTAAATCTGGGAAAAGAAAATTTGCCACCTCCTCTTCTCTCCTCTCACCACTTCACACACACTGCCCTTTCTCCTCCTGCCTGCCCTGCAGGTGTTGCTGTTGATGCATTTTAATCAGAATTTCAATAATGAATTTTTTTTCCAAAGAAGAGAGAAAAATATTTTCAAAGTGACACTGAGATTTGGTAATGGTTTATTTCAACCAATTACTTTTTTTGTATGTTGATCTCCCTCTTGCCTCTCAAAAATAGAGGATCAACCTCCTCTGCCTCTATGGACCAGCCTCCTCTCATATATATATATATATATGTATGTATATATGAAGAGGGAGAGAGAGAGAGAGAGAGAGAGAAAGAGAGAGAGAGAGAGAGAGAGAGAGAGAGTATTTTCTGTTTCAGTAAAGTGAGAACAATCCAAATGGACTTCAGGGATAAGAATGGATTTGAATTAAAAAAATATGAACACACTATATCCCACTATATCCTATCTGGTGTAAATGGCTTGAGAGCCCCCAGCTTTCACTTCAGAAATTGTGCTTCCTCTGCTTTATTTAGAAATAGAAGGAGCACTATCAGTGGAGTCTGGTCTTTCCATTATTTGAGAGAATAAACTCCATTGATGTTATGTTCAATTACATGGTGTTAAGCTGTGCAAACAAAATATTTTTATAATAAAATTACTTTTTCTGGTAAAATTATGGCTTTATTGTATAATATTATGACATTTTGTCCTGAGATATTGCAACTTAATTCTCATGATATGACTACTGTGGTTTTTTTTACTTAAAAATTCTGAGTTTATTCTTGAAATCTCAAACAATCATTTGTCTTTAGCCAAATATTTATCCCACATGTTTCTATGGGCTGTGTATTTTCAGCTGCTTTGTCATTTGTTACAAGACAAAGAGAGCTTCTCTGATTTTTGTTATTCTTTATTTGCAGGACGAATGTGTCCTGAAAACAGCAAAACTGAAGGAAAAACACGTCAATGTCATCCAACAACTGGAGCAAACCATTGAAGACCTCAGGACTAAGATCGCTGAGCTGGAGCGACAGCCCCCTCTGCTGGACAGGGACAGCATGAAACCCACCACTACCACCACAACCACAGACAGGGAGTGTGGAGGAGAGGAGGGCCTGCTGAGGGCTGTGTGTGATGCTCACCTGCAGACTGAAGCAGCTTCCGCTCTGCCTGGCTGCCTGGAGGCCAAGTCAGTGCAGACCTCTCCCATGGACGACAGCTTTAAGTTCAAAGTGCCTTGTAGTGAGCCGGGTGGAGTCAACGGCTTCCTGCAGCCTCCATCCACACAGGACGGCTTCCAGTGTTCATGTCAGCAGCAGCCTCCACCACCACCTCCCCTTCCAGGAGGAGCAACACCTCCTCATCCTTTACCAGGACAGACAGTGGCACCTCCTCCTCCGCCACCTCCGCCTCCACCCTTACCAGGAGGGTTAATGCCAGCTCCTCCACCTCCTCTACCACCCAGTTCAACAGTTCCTCCACCTCCACCCCCACCTCCTCCTCTTCCTGGTGGCCTTGCTCCACCCCCACCTCCTCCTCCTCCTCCTCCTCCTCCTCCCCTTCCCGCTGGCCTTGCTCCACCGCCACCTCCTCCTCCTCCTCCTCTCCCTGGTGGCCTTGCTCCTCCTCCTCCTCCTCCTCCTCTCCCTGGTGGTCTTGCTCCTCCTCCTCCTCCTCCTCCATTACCAGGAATGGGAGGCCCACCACCACCTCCACCACCTCCTGGCTGTGGGCCTCCACCTCCTCCTCCTCCACCAGGAGCGATCTGCGTTCCTCCAGCTCTTCCAGGAGCTCTGGGCTCACTGCCTCCTCCTCTGCCATTGGGGCTGTACGCTCTGGGTTTGACCCAGGAGAAGCCACCCAGGAAGGCTGTGGTGGAGCCGCCCAGACCCATGAAGCCTCTCTACTGGACCAGGATCCAGCTGCATGCTAAAAAGTAAAGATGATAACCTGTGTAGTCATGATGACTTCATATTCTGGGGAAAACACCTGTAGATGTAGTGTTTGCACATGTCACTATTTGCATAAGAAGTAGAAGAAGAAGATGTATTTTTATCTGCTTTTGCATAAAACTTTTTGACAACTCACATGCATTTTTAATGCAAGAGGCTGCTACATTTACATTCTCTCTCTTTTGACCACATCCAGTGTAAATTAGGCTTGATGCAGTGCTCTTATTTCAGAGTGACCTTTACATGAGCGTAAGTCAGCAGTAGACTTTTAAAATCAGCCTGCATGTTCATCTGCATTCCAACTGCATAAAGATAAGGTACATTATAAGGCTGCTTGGAAGTCAGGTTGTGTGCTTTGTAAAATGTCAGGCAGTCATGTATGGTGTTGCACTGTAGTGTTGTAATGTTGATCTTTGAGGCAAAGCAAACAATGAACTCTATAGGGTGTGTATATTTTCTTCATAGACTCGTAATACTAACAATACAGAACAACTTCAGAAAGTGCAATTAACAACACATTATTTGTGACAAATGCTGGATTCAGATATAGAAACTTCCCTGGTGTGCAGTAGCTGTAGAGCATGATTGGCTGTCATCCAGCACAGCTCAGTGTGTAAGAGCAGTTCAGCCTTTAGGAAATAACAGTGGCCAGTGTACAGTTCTTGCTTCTCATGATTAAAGAGATGAATAGAGAGAATCCAACCCAACAATGTCACTGTTGTACAGTCAGGACTTTAAAAAAATCTAATTTGAATATCAAACAACAAAATACAAGCTCTGTTTTGGGTTACATCCTACACACAAAGCTAATTTTGTTTGTTGGGCATGTTTAAGCATGTGGTACTCACTCATAATGGATTTTAACAATACATAAACTTGGATGTGTGTCATGTCAGTTTGATCAGAAGCTGTCTTTCTGCTGTGAGGTTTGTCATCAGACTTCCTGATAAATGGATTATATTCACACATATATTGTAAGAAAAATGCAATATGACTAGTAGAGATGATTACGCTTTACTGCTGAAAAACAACATCTGTTATTATTGTTTTGTGTTCTCAGGGATGTTTCTTCTTCGTTGGTGTGGGAGGCAATAGAGGAGCCTGATGTGGACTTTGGGGAATTTGTAGAGTTGTTCTCCAAAACAGCTGTAAAGGAGAAGAAGCAGCCACTTTCTGACACAATCACCAAGTCCAAGGCCAAACAGGTCTGTTTGTTTAAGTGTGTTTTACATAAATGTACAAGTGTAGTGTCACAATTATGAAGTCAACAACAATTTTAAATATATATATATATATATATATTTGTGTGTGTGTGTGTGTGTGTGTGTGTGTGTGTATGTATATATACATACATACATACATACACACACACACACACACACACACACACACACACACACACACACATATATATATATATATATATATATATATATATATATATATATATAGAGAGAGAGAGAGAGAGAGAGAGAGAGGGAGAGATTTGACTTGTTCATTATAAATAAACAAGGATCTATGGATGGCAATGTCTGTCTGTCAGTTGGTCCACCACTTTGTTCCAGACTAAAATATCACAACTGGATGGATTGCCATGAAATTTGGTTCAGATACAGCAGGCCTAATCCATGTTTCCTGCAAGATGAATTATACTTTGATGACATCTTAACTTTTCATCTAGCGCCATCAACAGGTCAAAAAGTCTGTTTGTCCAACAGCAAAATACCTGCAAAACATATGACATTCCCATCAGCCTCAGTTGTACTTTGTGTTTAGTGCTGATTAGCAAATGTTAGCATGCTGACATGCTGAATTAAGATGATTAACATGATTAGCATTATGCCGGCTTAACATCAGCATTAGCATTGTCATCGTGAACATGTGAGCATGTTAGCATGTTGACGTTAGCATTTATCTCAAAGCACCACTGTGTCTACGTATGGCCTCACAGAGCAGGTTGGTCATGTCTTTCTTTGATGCATGCCTGTGGCTTAGGGGACCTTTCTTGCATCTCTTGCTCCTTAGTCTCCTGTTTCCTGTTACCTCTCTACCTCTTTAATGTAGTAAAGTATAAACATGCGGACAAAACTCAAAGACTTGCATCAGTTTTAATCACTAAATTATCTTCTGTGAATAAAAAGTTTGATAATCTAAATTTAAATCTGAGTTTAAATGTGGTTATCCTCCACAACATGACTTCAGTCTTTAGATCATCAATATGAGGTTGAGTACCATGGAATTTGTAAATATGTGGCTTTGTATATGACATATGGTATATGTCATATACCAAGCTTATAGGGAAGTAAAACTACAGTATGCTAAATACATAGTTTAAATAGATATATATATTTTCACCAAATATAAAAGACATATCACACATGCTATACTATGTACTGTCCAGTATGTTCATGTGTAAAGTATATAATCATACATATTAAAGATATGATGAATAATCATATCTTTAATCATATCATCATGTTTGTCCCGTCTTATATGAAATGGTGTGGAGTGTAATGAGTGTTGCAGTAAGACTTTTATCTTTCTCACTGTGCTGGCATTAGGGTTAGGGTTGTATATTATTCATCCTTTACTGCAAACTGCAGTCTAGTTAGATTTTTCACAGTTGCAGCATCATCTTTAGTGTCATACCACTGGAAATGCACAGTGGTACAGCATGTGACACACAGGTATGAATGAGGAACTACTGTGCTTCAGTGGCAGCGCTACACATGTGCTTTTGAATCTGAATCTCAGATCTGTTTTTTTTTTTTTTTAGGTTGTAAAGCTCCTAAACAACAAACGTTCTCAGGCAGTAGGAATCCTCATGTCCTCCCTGCACCTTGATATGAAAGATATCCAGCATGGTAAGTTCATTGCTTTGTTATGAAATTATAATAATGATTCTTCATGAAGAATATGTATGGGAAAAAAATCAGCTGACAATGAAGTTAATTGTGATTGTTTTCCATACATATTCTTCATGAAGTATCATTATAATTTATAGAGCTCAACTGTGTACTACACAGGATGCAGTGCAAAAACCAGACATTTTAATAGGTTGTTTAGTCTCATATTCTGCCCTCAGAGGTTACTTTTGTCAAAGAAGAAACTGATTCTGCTAAGATAAGAAAACCTCACTTAATTTAGTGGTCCAGATACTTATTAGATTCACCTGGTTATGATAAAATCATTTGTCAATAAAAACCTTGTGTGTTTAGTCTCTGCCATTTTGTATTTTGTCCAAAACAGTTGTTATGGTATAATAATCACATCTGGTGTACATAGGCTTGTATTGACTATGTGGTCATTTGATGTTTTTTAGGATGATATATCATTACTATAGCACAAATACAAATTGCATAAACCTAATGTATGTTGATTTTGCAAATTAATATTTGCACAAAGTCCAAACATTACCTGACAGGATTGGTGCTCTGTGCTTGGAGCCAGTTTGTGTTATCATTTTGTTTTGTTTCACATCTAATCATTTCACCAGTTCAGTAAAGAAGGTTAAATATGTGTTTTTCTTTCTTTTTTGTTTGTGGAAGTAAGAATGAAACCGATCCATGACCCAAAGACTGAGGTACAGGCCTAGACTTCAAAGAACCTTGTTCTTTATTCTCCTTCTTCTTTGTTCTTTTATTTCTTTACTATTTCATGTTTTCCTGATTTCTTCCTCTTCATCTGTCACTACAGCTTTTCTACCTCCTTCCCATTTTCTTTGAGCATATCTGGTAACATTATTACTCAACAGTGTGATCAGTGTCAACAAGTTGCGACCAGTGATCTCTCTCTCTCTCTCTCTCTCTCTCTCTCTCTCTCTCTCTCTCTCTCTCTCTCTCTCTCTATCTTTTTCAGCCATTCTCAACTTGGACAACACAGTAGTCGATCTGGAGACCCTGCAGGCTCTGTATGAAAATGTGAGCAACACACACTTACCACAGCCTTTTAATCAGTTTGCATTGCCTGTCTGACTACACAGTGTGTAGGTACGTTAACATTTACGCAGCAACTATGTTGTCTCAGAAAATCATGATTCATTACCTCTGCCAGTACTATTCACTACCAGCACTAGGAACTGACTTGCGTGTAACTTTTGGGGGGAAACATGTCTTACTCGTACACTAAGTAAAAAAGTTCATATGGTAAGAATACCTACAAATTATTGTTACTCTAACAGATGTTGATGTGACATGACTTTGCCATCAAAGAATTCAAGCATTTATCTCATATCCTGGTACTTCATTCACTGAATACCCTCCTAATGTTTCCTTCAGCATTCAACACACCACTTTTGTTCAGCGGTTGTTCATCTTCAACAGATACTGTGTGTGTTCAAGCCACATATTTGCTGTGGTGATGTCAAGAATTGTCACTTCACAGTTCCTCTTTTGTTATAAAGTCCATGTCTGTGGTGGTGAGCACTTTTTTGTAAAGGAAGTCTGGGTATTTGAGTTCATGTTTTACAGCTGTGAGTTGTGGTTTCTTTTGGATGGTGCTAGCTAGTTTCTATTATCCATGGTGGCTAGTAGAGTAATTTAGTTATGCATCAATACAGTACATCAGTTACTTGTTTATAGTGCACAGTATATACACTGTAGTGTATAGACTGAATGTGGACACAGCTGGAGTCATCTCTTGTGTCCCTTCCACAGAGGGCACAGCAGGAGGAGCTGGACAAGATTGAAAAGCACATCAAGTCATCTAAAGACAAGGAGAATGCTAAACCTCTGGACAAACCTGAGCAGTGAGTGGGTTTTATTCCTCACATTTCAACACTAATATGTCATTCTGTTAAGAGTGTCAAACTGGACACACAGTAGAGAATAAGAGTCGGTTCAGAGATGGTATGCACAGCAGCCAGTGTTTCTCTTGTGTTGCAGGTTTCTCCACCAGCTCTCCCTCATCCCCAACTTCTCTGGCAGAGTCTTCTGCATCCTCTTTCAGTCCAGCTTTTCTGAGTGCATGTCATCCATAATTAGGAAACTGGACATACTGCAGAGGGTGTGCAAGGTGAGTCAAACTCTCCATCTCCTCCTGGAACACATAGGTCATTTGTACCTGCACTCTACGGAAACACTTAGTATTGCCGGATGGAACAAATTTTTTGGGACACATTTATGTCTTTTCTTCTATTGCATATTCCCCTTATGTCATTCTCCCATGCTCACTCTTGCTCTGTTTCACACTCACATCCAAAATCATAAATTTGCCTCAGACCTTTACTATCCGAACAATGTGCAACACACTGCCTGTCCCTACATTTGTTCAAATAAAAACTTTGATGTCTTGTGCAGGCACTGCAGGGAAGTGAGACAGTGAGGCAGGTTCTAGGTCTGGTCCTGGCTTTTGGTAACTTCATGAATGGCGGCAATCGGACCAGAGGCCAAGCTGATGGCTTCACCCTAGACATCCTGCCCAAACTCAAAGATGTCAAGAGCAGTGTGAGTAAAGAGAGAGGGATTCTGAAATAAACTGAATTACTGTATATTGGAATCTTGTTCTTCCACCGTGGATGTCAGGGTTGACTGACTTGCCTGGTTTTATGGGCTGATTGTATCTGTGCACTTTGAATATGATATGTTGATGTAACAGTACACAGTTGGGTAGGGAAACATAAAGGCTGTATCTATGTAGCTTATTGGGAGCTTGTCAGAATGTTGTATTCCCGTATGTATGGCCAATGTTTGCCATTTCAAGGCAAAAAGTGGGAGTTATGAAATAACCTTACTCAAATATATATTTTATATATAATATAATACAGTGACTTAAAGGTGTAAATAAAATGAGATTATTATTTTTAGCCCACCAGCTCCATCAGCTCTTCTCTGAATAGTGTAACCTCTCAACATTTGTCAAGTCAACAAATAAAGGTTGAGAGTCATATTTGACAGATTTCAGATTTTTATTTCTTACAGTCACAAAGCACTGGCACAAATCACTGCTTTTTGCTCCTCGATTAATTTGTAAAAAGTCCTCTATGTTTGAACATCGTTGTAGAGGAAAAATAAAGAATTCTGTAAAGTGGGTGCATCCTGTCTATCATCCTTCATGTTAAATCTCCAGTGTAAAAGTAATGATACATGTACAGTGACTGACATCTCTGTGCAGCAGTGAACTTTCTGGAATAACAGAAGCAGAGTCAGTGCTTGAGTGATAAATGACAACAGTACTTACCCACAAATTACCCATGACCAGTGAATGGTCATGGTTGTACTGGTTTCATATTAGTTTTACAATTGATTATTGTATTTCATTTTTTGTATATTTGTATGTCATTGAGGCAAAAGCAGCCAAATGCACACTTGCAGCCTTTTTAATTTTTTCATTTATTTACAATGTATTTATTATGATAAAGACTTGCAGCCTTTATCCAGTGATTTATAGGTTTCTTCAATAGTTTTCTTCAGGGTTTTACAGTAAGTGCAGTTTCAGCAATATTCTGTATAGGGTAATACAGAAGACAGATATATTTTTAATATAATGATCATGCAGCTATTACAGTGAAACACCAGAAATATCTGCAGGAAGTCTAAACATCATGTTCATGACACTGACTTCTCCACTCCTGCCAAACTTTCAATCTTTTTTTTTTCCTCCACATGCAGGACAGCATGAGAAGTCTTCTGTCATACATTGTTGCGTACTACCTCAGACACTTCGATGAGGTAAGCTGTTATACTTCCTCCAAACTGTGTCTTTTTCATCTATTTTGTTTTTCATTTACTGAGTTGTCTGTGTCCCTCCTTGTATACTCATTGTTCCTCACATATGTACTATAGCTCATATTCAAAGTGTGTATCTTTCTACATCCCATCTACAAACACTCTCTCTGTTTAATGTACACATAAACCAGATTTCTGTCTGTATGCAAAGTGTTTATATTTGCACTGCATTTCCACATCACTATGTTGTTGCGTCACACTGCTGTAATGCTTGTAGGCTTCATATTTATGAGATTGGTGACCAGTGAACTGAAAAATGAGTTGTTTGGTGATCTTAATAAAGTCTGAAATGGGCTTATTCAGTCTTTGACAGGAAATGTTTAAAAATCACTGTTGGGATTTAATTGTTGAAGAGTGTGTTTGGTCTGTGAATATGATGGAGAACAGTGTTACAGGTGAAATGGAATACCTGAAGATAACATTTGCATCTGTTACACTTAAAAATGAGAATATTCAGAACTGAAAAGATTGTATAACCGTGTTTCATATTTAGGGCATTAATGATTAGTTTTCCTACATGTTTATGTATATTTTATCATATTTGTCTCACTCCATCTTTCTATCTACAGGATGCTGGCAGGGAGACATGTGTGTATCCTATCCCTGAGCCTCATGACTTGTTCCAGGCTTCACAGATGAAGTTTGAAGACTTCCAGAAAGACCTGAATCGACTCAGGAAGGACCTTAGAGGTAACACACACACATACAAATACACTTAGACACAAATACAGTTTAGATCATAATTAACATCAGTCTTAATGCTTCACATGGCTGGTTGACTGGTTGGCTTACTGTGTAAGTAGTTATTGCTGTAGTGTTTTGGCATTGCATTCCAGACATCACGTTGCAAAACTAACACAGATATTTTAGCGTGAAGCTCTTGTAACGTTTCAAACTGTTCTAAAAGTTGCATCTCACACAGTGTAAGTCTGAGTAACTCCAAACCTGGTTGACCGTCCAGTCAAGTCCTTAAAAATTTTGAGTGGGATCAACCAAGTCCACCTTAATCGCTTCCAGCTATCATGAATATTGTGAAAACATTTTTTTTCCAAAAAGCATTTTTTGTTTGGATCAGATTCACACAACATCAAGGTATCTAACCACACTTAGCAACGATACAATTCAACAAATTCACCTTGGACTTTCACCTCTATAGTCATAGCCTGTTAACATTTTACACAGTTTTATAAAACATGATGTAGGTATTAACTATAAGTCACTAAATAAAAGGCATGTTGATACTGTTATATTGTCTTAGAATAGTCTTCAGTTTGTGCCATAAGTGATTATTCATTTTGACGGGTAACTTATCACATCTGCCTACTACTATATTTTATTTTGTATGAAATGTGCGCTGAACACATATAGTAGACCTATAGACTTGATTACAAATTTTTTCTCCAATATTTTGTCAGCGTGTACGTCAGAAGTGGAGAGGGTGTGCAAGATTTCAGATGAAGATAACCTGCAGCCTTTCAAAGACAAGATGGAGGAGTTTCTCTCACAAGGTAACTCACAAAAAACATGCAACTACTGTATGTTTATATAGTCATAAAGGTCTGGACTCCTACTGACCTTTGACTTGAAGCTGCTTTGTGACAGTTTCTTCAATCTATTGCTTCCTCTCACTGCTCTGACTATGTTAGGTTTATATTCATATTAATTTGCAATGCAAACAGTGATTTACAAAGATAGACCTGCAGGGATTTAATCTGTTTATAGAAGAAGTTGTGGTCTGCCTCAGAGCCAAGCAGCGTTTATGTGTCACAGCATAACTAGAAGATGTTGTAGTTACAGTGAGAGAGCAGAGTTACAATGTGTTTTTCTCTGGTTTCCTTCACTTTCATGTACAATGCATAGATGCACTGTCTGTGGAATTGTTATACTGTACTTTCAAACTTAAAATCAGTTAGTTACTATTTGCAGTATACTGTATTTATGTACATGTTTACTATTTCTTTTGACCTTTTGTATAATTCTTCCTTTCCTAGCTAAAAGTGAACTGGAGACACTGGAAGCTCAACTCAGCAGCACTCACAAACTGTAAGAGCAAGCGTCTTTACCTTCCTTATATTCTATATTATGGTTTGCTTTGTGTATTTATTTTATGTATTTTATTTTATTTACACTGCCAAACTGAGAACTGAGAACACATTCTCTGTGCATATGAACACTAAAGAAACTACCATTTTCAAATCAGTGCCCTGTAGTGCACAGTCAGTTTACTCTGGATCTCTTTGGGTTACCTGCTTCACTTAGCCTAACACTGGTGATCCTAAATAACCAAAATCACAAAGTTGGTCATCAACTGGCAGTTTAGTCTGGGTTTACTGATCCAGCTACGAATGTGTTCATGTTACCCAGGATCATATTATCTGTCTACACATGGAGAAAAAGCAAAGTCAATAATAATAATAAGTTAACTTGATATTTTTTCCTGTCAGGTTCCTGGAGCTCACAGTGTTCTTCTCAGTGAAGGCCAAGGCAGGAGAGAAGGAGGTTTCACCCAACACACTTTTCTCCATCTGGCATGAGTTTTCCTCTGACTTCAAGGACCAGTGGAAGAAAGAGAACAAAGCCATTCTCAAGGAGAGGTACATTAACAACTCTCCTTGTTGCACCTCTAGAATCCAGTGTTGTTACATTTCCTGTTCTTTCTTTCTTAAAAGGAAACTATACATTGATATTTTATACATGACATATTAAAACTTTCTACTTTCAGCTCAAGTAAAAGTGACTTGATCGCAAAATTAAGACCAGCCAAAGGGATGACAACCATGACATTAATCTTGGCTGCTAAATTAGTGAAAGTGAAAGCTCTAATGCTGTATTCACAATAAATGCATTAACATTGTGTGTTGTGCAGGTTAAAAGCAGCAGAAGAGTGTTTCCGACAGGCCAAGGAGAAAGCTTCCTACAGCGTCAAACCCAAACACGCCTCTGGCATCGTAAGTCGACCTTTCACCCACATTTTGTCATTTCAGCAATCTGAAGGTGAAAAGGTCAGTCTGTTTATCTAAATCAGTTGGAAGTCATCAATAAGAGCTATGCTTGGGTTGTTAGGTTGTGCCTTTAGAAATGTTTTATAAAAGGAGACTTAGCAGTAAACATATTTCCACTGCTTCCTAACATGTTAAGTACAACTGAAAATGCTGCTTTGAGAAATAATTGTGAAAACAAGAACTAATCAGCCTACAGAGGAGGCATTTACTTTATTTTGCAGACTTGTCTAACTTATTTATTGAGAATAAATCAAATTAATTGTTTTACTGCACTATATTTCTCTGACAAATGTAGTTACTTTACACATATTTTATGTGAAGAGTAGATTATCACTTCATTTTAAAAAAATGATGCATTGTTATAGATTAAGCTTCCCAAACAGTTACTCAAGCAGCTACAACATTACAATTCTGCTTACACATGAATGCATCAGTAATAATGATCCAATATTATAATATGTAATAATTAGAGGTCCTACAGTTCCATTTGAAATTACACGTGCATCAAGCACTGGGGACAACTAACATACCTTCACCACCTACTCAGGTTAATAACATTGAAACCATTTTATATGCATAATGATTACTTTTACCTTTTGTACTTTAGTACATTCAGCTAATTATATACAGTACCCATACTTTGATTTAAATAACATTTTGAATGTGGAACTTTAAGTTGTAATGGTGTATTTTTACATTGTGGTATTATTACTTCTGTTTAAGAACAGAATCTTAAACATTCTTTCCACTGCTGGTTTGCAGTTTAGGCATTAATAGCTTTTGGTTCATGTTAAGGAAAGATGGTGATCATATCAGTGCTGGTATGTTCTATATTGAAAGCAGCATTCACTTCTATTGTGAATCTAACTGTCTGAAAATTAAAATGAGCTGTAAGCACTGTTATCTCTCTGTCTACCTGTCAAGGCCAAAGCATTTGACCAAACAGTAGTTAGTCTTAATGATTATACACTCTCACTGTGAATTGATGATGGATTTTCATCAATTTATAGTGTTGTTCCCTACTCTTGTTTATGTATGCTTTATGTTGCTTAAAGTCCCTCTCCAACTAAAAATTTGTTTTTCTTCTATTTCCTTCAGTTGGATGTTGTTCTCTTCTCTGTGCAGAATGATGTATGTGCAGAGTTTGTTTTCACATTCATCTGCTGAAGGCAGAACGTTTCTCTGTGAACACGTTAAATCTCAGTTTAACACGTGTACCTACAGCATGATTTGTGACATCACAACTAGTTTGGAGCCAATCATGGTCTAGTATGCAACTTCCACAAGTATGATGTGGAAACCTGAAGCCTCCAGTGTACATACGCTGAGAATGGACTTTTCAGTGAAGTAGGAAACATCTTGTGTTGTATATTCATAGATTCTGGATTTTTACATGAAGGAGAAGGGATAGAATTTTTAATGAAGTAATTAAGATGATGGAGGGTGTAATGCAGTTAACCTCTGTGATGTGTTCTTTCCACAGAAAGCCAAGCTTGGCATGAAGATTTGACTCTGGCATGCTTCTTTTTTTCGACTTTGGGCACCAACAGTGAGTCAAAGACTAAACAGTATGAAGGAACCAGGAGAGAAAAAGAAGGGACGGCACATATATGTGCAACTGAGCCTACTCTGGACATTAGAAGTCATGTTTTTTGTTTGTTTTTCTGGTTTTTAATAGTTTGTCTGTCCTGTCAACCTGCTGCCTTACATTGCTGTCTCATAACTGAATCCAACACAGCCATGGAAGTATTCTGCTGCAGGGCCACCAGGCCATTCAGCTGTCTGCTTGATTTCTAGTACAGTGTCAATCAGATGCACCACTGCAGGAATCAACCCTGTGTTGTTGGGAATCATCACAACTCAAAACATTACAGAGACAAACATCAACTGGGAAAACAAAATATAGTCTGTGCAACCTATAGCCTACTGTAAATCTCACTAATATAGTCTTTTCAGCAGAATGGTAAAGACAAACAACCTACTGCGTTAAAGGAGCAATAAAAATGTTAAGCACTTATTTCCCCCCGAACTGTATCTCTCCATTAACACACCATAAGCTTAGCAAGATGTGATGGTGATGAAGGCTGGCACAAGCAAGGGTGAGAGGACTCAGTATTACATTATTAATACTGACTGTAACTGTCTGCCTGGCCATGTAGCAATATTTAAAGCGAGATCAAAGCCACAGCTGTTGGAATGGCTGTCCCCTTCAGTATTGCTGAGTCATTTTTTGGCTACACAAAAACAAAAAAACTATTAAACTGTATAATATATTTAAGTTATAATCAGAAAGAAAGAGAAAGAGAGATTTCAGTCCTGGTTGAGTCCTGGTCAAGTCCACTACATGAATGCATTATTTCTCATGAATCCCTTGTGTGTTGGTATGGAATTTGAATACCAGACTCCGCTAGTAACAGTGAAATTACTATATGAAGAGGCAATTACAGAGTACACTGTGGCTACTATTTAAGGTATGGCCGGTCTTGTGTCAAAGTCTGCTTACTCATTGGGTAGTGTTTCCTGTAACATTACCCTATATGGTTGGGGATAGGATTAAGGTTGGGTTCAAGTTACTGTAAGGCAAAACACAAATCAATGTGGAATTCAGAGCAATCCATGCCATAAATAGTCAACAAAGTGAATTGATAAATTGAAAATCTTAAAGTCTGTGTAAAGCAATAATAAATATGTGTTCTGAGTTTGTCACACTACAGAAAAATGTGTTATTAACCATCCAGCCTAATTTGAATGATTAAAAAAATCGCCAAAGTATATGAAGTGAGGTTTCAAAATCATGGAAAAATAAGCAGCATTCTCTGCTCTGAAGCGCTGGGGACGTGTCCGCTGAAGCTGCTAAAGGCACTGAAAGCACAGCCTAGCTGAAAAGACTCGACGTTAACAACGCTCCCAGCAAACTCCCATATAAAAAATTTAGGCCTTGTTTGTAGGTGTAAAGCAAGCAACATTGGTCATATTTTAAAAATAAAGTAACGCTGGGAGCCACTGTTTAATTCGGCACATATTTTGTAGGTAAGTGGGGGCTTGTTTCAATAAAAATGTAACTTAAATGACTAATTAACAAGTGAACCATCACCAATCATCAATTGTTGTTCACTTAACCTTACTCACTTCTCTGCTGAAAAGCGGCTTCACTGTGTCCATTACCCTTGGAGCAATTGCCTCTCACTCAATACTTTTTGGTGAAGTGCTGCCCGCCAAATGCTCTCCCTCTGGCTGGAGACCTCACAGCCACACAGCTGGTGCTGGTGCTGGTGCTGGTGCTGGTGCTGAAGCTGAAGCTGAAGCTGTAGAGGGTGGGTGGTGGTGGTTGGCGGCCGGTGTTGGCTGCTGCTGGTGCCGCATCCGTTGACTCTACCTGTCCTCCCAGGCGAACAGCCGGTGCTGAAGCCAAGCCGAAGTGAATCACAGTTGTCTCCAACAAAACTTTGTAAAACTACCCAGTGTTAAAATATAAGTACATGCATTCTAGTGTTTATATAGTGAGAGGGAGGTGGGGGCAGGGGTCATGCTAGTCACCCCTCTATGTCATAGAGCCACCATTTCAAGCCCGCCCAAAAAATCGTGAACACAGAAATGGTGAAAAACGGTTTAACACTCTAATTCCACAATTCAGTATCTCTCTCATTTTCCTTTACACAGACTTTAAAGATTATAACTTCAAAATCATTTTTCTGTTATTTGGAACAAAACACATTTGTCTTACTTTTCTACACAACATACATTCAACATCTTTGTTACAATTCATCAGTAATAATGGATGTTTTGTTCTAAAAGGTACTATAGGAGATACAACATCTGCAATCTCCTATTTTGGTTACCTTCTCCAAGATAGTCATGGATTCAGTCATATGTCTGGTACTTAGAGGATATTTTTAATGAAATAATGAAGAGGTAGGGCATGGCCAAGTGGCAACTACCCCAGCTTGAGGTTGAAGCCAATGTGGAAGTACCTTAAAGTGCCACCAACGGCTGCTAGATGCTCCAACAGACTTCCTTTCAACAACCCTCAACTTCTCTCTAGACATACTAAGTCAATCATTTTTTTTAGCAAATCATTGTGGTCTGAATTGCTAAATTCTGGCCCTCTAATAAGTGAGCTGGTGGCATATACTGTTAAAAATAATAGACATAGCCACCATAACGTCAACCACTGGTTTGTGGACTCCTGTTTTGAAGCCTCGAGTTTGCGTTTTGACAGTCGCCATCTTGGATTTTTGGAGCCAGAAGTGACCATAGAGAGGGTGGAGCTGACCCTAATGCTATCTGCTAGCTGCTAGCTAACTAGCTGCCGACTCCTTAGAGGGTCTTTTAGTACAACCAAATGCTGAACAAGACCTTTTAAGGTGACCAAAAAGTTAACTTTCATGAACTGAAAACACACTGAAATAGCGATGGCTACAGCTATGCCTGTACTCTGTGAATCTGGGGTTACGCCATGGTTATGCTACTTAACCAATGTTGTCACTATGGTAGCGACTTGCCTGTGATGGCATCCACCTGTCACTCAAAGCAGCCACACCCCTAATTATGCATAACTTTAATCCTTAATAAAATTTAAATGGTTGAGTTATATAAAATTCACCCGCCAAACAGTGGTCATGAACAAGGAAATTAGACCAAAACCGTTTTTTGTACCAGGTTGTGAACATGTTTTTTTCGGCTGTAAAGTTTGGCATTTTAACATGGGGGTCTATGGAGATTGACTTGCTTTTGGAGCCAGCCTCAAATGGCCATTCAAGAAACTGTAGTTCTTGGCACTTCCGCATTGTCTTCATTCTTCAGCCCTGGAGCTAGCAACCTAAGCGGCAACATTCTCCATTAATAAGATTTTAAGACTTATAGTAGCTTTGATGTCTGCCATGTAGGCGTTGATTGACAGCTGTGATTGACAGTTGGCTCACCTGCTGCTCTCCCCGGCTCCATTACTTGATTACAATACCTGCCCGGTTAGCACAATTTAGCTAAAGTAGCTAAAGTTAGCCCAAGTGTACAGGGCTCAGTGTTCCCAGTAAGCTAGCATTAGCTTAGGTCCAAGGTAGTGGAGCGTGTTTCCACAGTGTGAAAGGTAACACCCCGCACTCCTTATATGGGAGCTCCTGGCTCCAAATGGAAAAGATGGCGCCAACCAGAAGCTGCAACTCTGGGCTTCAAACTGGCTCCAACGCAAATCAACGGGTGACGTCACACCTCACTACGTCCATTTTTATATACAGTCTATGGTCATGGCCCAAAGAAAAAGTGATTAACTATTGGTGTGAGTGTCACCACCATTTTCGCCATTTATAAAGTACTTTCTGTTTTGCCTTTTAACTACTAAACTGTAAAATTTTGCCAAATTTGGCAAATTTGTCTACAATAGCATTAATCTGAATCAGTGGGTCATTAGTCTGACTCATGTTAAGTTGTCATTTCATTTTTGTACAAAACTCTAATATTTGGTAATTCTCCAAAAATCTTGGCCACCATCAGATATCAGTATGATTTACCATTACCATGTGTTTTTCGATTGAAACATTTAAAAATAAGTACACATTTCAACACATTTTATTATTAAAATCAAATTGCCTGAAATCTCAGCAGCCACTGAAGTAACAGAAGATTGGAATGACAGTTATGGATCAGCAGAACTTGTGGACACCTAGTGATATACTGTATATTCTGATTATTTTGTGCAAACATTACTGATTGCGACTCAAACATGCTATGTTGAAAAGTAACAGAAATGTGGATTGTACCAGATAACAGTCATGGACACAAACTTTTTAAATGCCACAGTAAATTGTCTCACTTCAATATCAACATTCTCTGCATAGACCATCACACATTGCCACACTACTGTTTTTGATTCTACATCCTGACTGTCCAATCAGACTTGCCATCTCACTAAGGATAGACAATTAAACTCACTCAAAAGTATGCATTTGTACAGTGGAGTTGATTGGCAGGAAAAGAATGTCACTGTAAACTTACATGTGTAATTTTAATGTATGTTCAATGATATGCCATATCATACCAGATATACCATAGGGATTGTGTGTGTGTGTGTGTGTGTGTGTGTGCGTGTGTGTGTGTGTGTGTGTGTGTGCGTGTGCGGTCACGTAAATGAATTTTCTCATTATCTGGTTGATCACATCTCTGTGGTTGAAAGCTGTGTGATGCAGGATATGTATAGTGAAATGACATACAGCTATTGAACTTTGTTGCAGAATTAATGACTTTATCAATGTAAAGTAATAAACTGTAAAAAAAAAAAAAAAAAAAAAGAAATATATTGTGAGACAAGTTTTGTGTTTCTTTCATTAATGTCGTCTTCTGTTGGTCAGCACGATACTCACAACAGGAACCATTTCATGTGCAATAAATGTTTCTATGTGTATATGAGCAGGGTGCATGGGGTCTGGGGGCAGTGTAATTTATGTAAAATAAAGAGAATGACTTCTGCATTATTTTGGTTTCATGCAATATTTCATTGTGATAGGGCGCAAGGTGTGACTGAAAGCTCACTGGCCAAGCTGAAATGAATTAGGAACACTCCTTTAAGTCCACAACATTTCTGCTAAAGAAGTGAACACCAGTTCACTTTCCTGTAGCCAACATCAGAAGAACGTGTTGTGGTTCACGGAGCCAAACTCCTGATGTCACTCTAGGCTAGCCACAGTTCTATAGTTTCTGTTACTTAGTACAATCTCTCATTGAGGGTTTCTTATATTGTTCTTTTACTGGAGTTTATGATCCATTAATAGTCTCTACTACAGTGCCTGCGACTAAAATTCAAACCGTTCATAATTTTAACAAAGTTAAACCATGTTAGCAAACAAATTTATTAACATACAAAAGGAAAAAACAAAAAAACAGGTCTTGGGCTTGTCAGAAATGGTTTGTTAAATGTTAAAAATGAAACTATTTTTTTAAAATCTACAATCCATCACCAGATACTATTAAACTGCTCAATATACTGTTGAGTAAGTAAAGTAATGTGCTAGGATTAGTGGTATGGCAAGGCTAGTGAACCCAGGTGCAGAACACAGAGACAGGAGGCAATGAGTAAATTTGAAAGACAGTTTATTGCTGGGCTGGTAGCTGGGAAAGTGGGGAGAGGGCTTGGGCACGTGGCTGCAAACCTGGTGCTGAGGCTTGGGCATAAAGCTGGGCCAAGCAGGGCAGGGGGAATGCTGAGGGGAGCCAGGCAGAGTGGTTTCCAGAGTGCATGGAGCTGTGCTGAGCTGATGAGGAAGACTGATGAGGCAGGAGGTCTGGAGGCGGGGGCTGAAGTTAGGCAGAAGTAAACTGCAGGCACAGGGAAACAGGTATTAGACAAATGCAAATTACTGACAGAACAGTAACAACAATCAAAAAAAGGCTGGAAGCGTAACTGCATGAGCAGAGTCTACGATCTGGCAATGTGGTGGAGTCTAGATCAGGTTTTTATGGCAGGGCTAATTATGATGAGTGGCAGTTGGTTGCCTAAGTCCCGCACACCTATCTCCACTCCTGCAATTAGACACACACACACTCACAGACATGCATGCTAGGTGGAGGAGGAGGCAGAAGTGGAGGGCATGACAACTGGATTTTCAGTCATTTGCATTAGTACAAATAATAATAGCAGCTAATGGCAGACATATTTTTCTTAGTGGTTGGTGTACACCATAGTAATTGGACTTATTATTGGATGGGTGCAAGAAACACACCTTTATGTTGTGGGATGTGTAAAAAGGCAACTATTTGCTTAAGTGTTAGTCAACAACTTTATAAGGTAATACTATGTCTTTTCTGGTTCTAAGGGAAAACTCCATTCAAATCAAATACAATAATAATGCAAATGTACAAGGACTGGATATTCAGTAATATGCGTTACTACAGTTTTCCTACAGAACCCAGATAATTCGGTTTTATTCACCTCTCCATAAGAATTAAATTGATCCTGACACTATTTACATGGGAATAAAATCTATGTTTCCTACGATACATTCACATGGGTCATGGGGTTTTTTGGCCACTCAGGGGCAGAAGAACAGACATTATTGCCTTATAGTTGTCGGCTAACACTTAAGCAAACGGTTGCCTATTTACACATCCTACAAAGCAGAGTTTGTCACTACATGTCCAATAATAAGTCCAATTACCATGCTCTTCTACTGTGGCATACACCAACCCCTAAGAAAGTGGGTTTATCAAAGCTTTTTAGCTTATAGCTGCCTACTGCTGCTGGCAGTGGAATGCAGTGCAGTGAGACTGAACCAAAACTGTAAATGTGCCGTGTGACGACCCTGGGGTTACCCTCTGTTTTGGTGTGTGTGTCTTTTACATATGTTGGGTTATGTTCCAGGATGTTTGGAGGCAAAGTGAAGGGCAGGGTCATCAGAGGAGATGTTGCACACCTGTACAGCCTGGCTCACCTGTATTTAAGATGGCTCACAGACCTGCTCCAGTTCTCTCTCTCACCATGCCACACCCTGTGGACATTCCAGCTCATCACTTCTTCCTTATTTTTCTGATTCTTACCTTTACACACACATCATGATACACTCGTCCACACACTTCTGGCACTACTGATTTCCATGTTTTGCTTGATGTTTATGTTAATCGATATTTTGGCTGAATAAAACCCTTCAAGGTGACGTTTGTGTGAGTTTCCTCTTTTGTTGCAAGATGGAGCCAACTTGTAACAAATGGGGAAGCAAAATTGTCCCCCATGGGGACTTGTTGGTTTGTTATTTTTGTGCATAACACGATTTGACATTGTGTCTTGGGTACACGTCCATGGCTGTCTAGGTGAGTAACAGCATTGCTGGGGCTCTTACCGGGTCATCGGATTTTGTGTTTAAAACACCTTTCTTGGCATGCACAAAGACTAGGGGTTGAGAGGGGGAGGTAGTGTTGGATAGGCAGTTAGCCAGGGGAGAGGTGTTCCAGAGATTAAAAAAAATTTTTTTTAAATGTCTGTACACTAGGTTCAAATGGTACGGGTTTTTGTGTTTAGCCTGTCTTATTCATGGTGATTGAGTTGCTGTTTAATGGCTCCATGCCATAGTGGGTCTATCTGGGTTAAGCAGCAGAGTACTAGTGGGATTACTTGGTATAGGATTTAGTTAGTTCTTTTTGTCTCCATTGGTTAAAGACTTAGTGTCTGGTTTGGTCCTCTTGAGAGGATGGCTACTGTGAAGGATTTTGGACAGTGTCCAAGCATGGAATTATTGGATAAGTGTACGAAGGACCAGTTGCTGAAAATGACAGAATATTATGAAGTAGATCTTCCTAAGCAATGTCATAAGGAGGCACTTTAAGGTTCCAGGTAGGACAGTTTAAAGTTTTGCCAGCCCTAGCAGTCACTATTTGTTGAAAAGGTGATTTGATGGCCACTGAAGAAGCAGCTGCTGGTCTTCTATTGCAGGGAAGGTTAAGTGCACCTTTGTCTGACTTCCGTGAATTAACATTTGAAAAGAAAAAAGAAATCCTGCTGCTGTAGTACCAGCAAGAGAGTGAATGGGAGGAATGAGCACATACCCACGAGGAGTGGGTTTGTGTCCAGTCACAAGAATTGGAGATTGAAAGGCTAAAGGTAACTACCAGGTTGCATGAAGCTGAATTGCAACAGTGTTACAGATTGGACCTGATTAAAGTGGTCATCCCTCCTTTCTCCTGGGGTTTCCCTGGCTACATTTGACATAGCTTACAACTTGTTATTACCAAAATTCAATGAGAAGAACATGGATACTTTTTTTTGGCTGTTTGAATGGCTTTGTCAAACACCAGTGGTCTGACTTGGAGAAGACATTGCTCTTACAGTGTGTGCTTACTGGAAAGGCTTAAGAAGCATTCTCTGCACTAAGCATAGTTGACAGTGAGGTCTACCTCAAGGTTAAGTCTGCAGTGCTAAAAGCTTATGAACTGGTGCCTGAGGCTTATTGTCAGCAGTTCAGGAAGCTAAGGAGGTCAGAAGGGCAGACATGCAGAACTTGTTCGTGAGCTGTCCGTACAGCATAGATGATTTAAAGGAACTGGTTCTTCTAGAACTGTTCAAAGACATCCTCCTTGTAGATGTTACCACATACCTGAACTACCATCAGGTTAAAAAGGTGACAGAGGCCGTGGTGTTAGCTGATGAGTACACCTTAACACATAAGATATATCCAAGGGGAAGGAATGACTGGGGGCACAGAGATAACTTGTCTATTGGCCGCTAGGCTAAAGTGGGTGGTGAGGTGGAGAGTCCAGTGCTAAGGCCCTTGCATGACTGGGGGGGATTTAAAGGGGATTTAAATTGAACTTGTAACTTTTGTCTTGGTAAAGGTCACTGGAAAAATGAATGCCTAGTGCTTAAAGCAAAAAACAAGGCATCCAAAAATAGCCAGGGACCTAAGCCTGCCGGTCCTGTCCATCAGGTGGTAGACATGAGGTTATAGCTGCTGTCAAACTCCATACTAATCCAAAACTCCATACTAAGCAGCAGTTGCTGCTGCGTTTTCTGACTTAAGCCCAGATCAGCTGTTTGCTAGTTGCAAAGCCAGATAGAACTTATAGACCTTGTGCTGACTTTTGCAAAGTGAATACCATAACCAAGCCAGACAGCTATCCCCTTCCTCATATGGAGGATAGCGTGGATCAGGTTGGTTCTGCAAAGTTTGTAAGTAAATTTGATCTCCTTAAAGGTTACTGGCAAGTACCCCTGACGCCACAGGTTAGGGATGTTTCATCCTCTATCACATCTTCAGGGTTGTACTTGTACATGGTCATGCCATTTGGTTTGAGAAATGCACCTGCCACTTTCCAGCACTTAAGGAACAGGGTGGTTTCGGGGCTGCAAGGGTGTGCCGTGTATTTAGATAATGTAGTAATGTATATTGACATGTGGCCACAACTTTTGTAGCGCATCCAGACCCTGTTTGATCACCTAGCTTGGGCAAACTTCACAGTGCACTTGGCAAAGTGTGAGTTTGCCAAGGCCACAGTGACAATCTTGGGTAAGGTGGTTGGGCAGGGTACAGTGCAGCTAGTAAAAGCAAAAGTGGAGGTCACTGAAAAGTTTCCCTCTCCCATTACAAAGAGGGAGCTCACCCAATTTCTTGGAATGCAATTATTACTGACCATTCTGTGAAAATTTCTCAGCTGTAGTTGCTAGTTTGACTGACTTGGTCAAGGTCTTTGATGACCTTGGGGTTACCCTCTGTTTTGGTGTGTGTCTTTTATGTATGTCTTGTTATGTTCCAGGGTGTTTGGAGGCGATATGAAAGGCAGGGTCATCAGAGGAGATGTTGCACACCTGTATAGCCTGGCTCACCTGTATTTAAGATGGCTGCCGGACCTGCTCTGGTTCTCTCTCTCACCATACCACACACCATACTCCAGCTCATCACTTTTTCCATATTTTTTTGATTCTTAATTTTACACACACATCATGATACACTCATCCACACACTCCTGGCACTACTGATATTACTGATTCCCATGTTTTGCTTGATGTTTGTTAATCCATATTTTGGCCGAATAAAACCCTTCAAAATGACGTTTGTGTTAGTTTCCTCTTTTGTTACATGAAAGAACCAACTTGTAACATGCCATAAAACCAGCTATGAGCTAAAAGAGGCTAAAAAGCTCCAGACTGCATCTTCATCACTACAAGTGACCCTTTTCACATTACCCTCTGTCATTTGATCTTTTAAACAAGTTCTGTATTTGACTCTGGACTATAGCAATTTGAATGGTACCTGACATGATCAAACATAATACTCTTAACTAATGCTGTGCATTTCATCTGTTTAACTATCTGCTTAGCTCTGCTTGGGAACTGGGAGAAATGTCTGTGGGGGTTACCAACAACTGATGAATATCTTGACCACTTATCAATGATGTTTGAACATGAGCTAACAATGTTTATTTTAATATCAACATTCTGATTCTGTTACATTACTGGATTGAGTGGCTATACACTTATTGTTAGCTTTTTGCTAATTACTTGAGTGTTGTCTTTAGAGTTCTTCAGTTTTTCAAAGTGGGTTGCCCTTTTTTGTATGTTTTCTTACTTTGCAGTGTGTTGAGCTCTCCCACCCAGTGTGAGCCCCCAGTCTGAATGTTTCGGGCTCAATCTGTGCCTCCCTAAATGAACAAGTGTGCAGAGGATTAATTACTGCATCAAGTTCCAACCCCTGTCTCAAAATGACAAATGACCGATTTTTAGGATATCAAAGAAATTATATACATCTTGTTTTTGTTTTGTTTTGTTTTTGTTTTATTTATTCAAGGAAGTTTCACTGAGAGGAAGCCTTCTGCAGGAACACCCTTGTGACGCCAAATTCAGGGACTTCTCAATTTCATTTGGAGGAGCATTTGTTAACCTGTATTCAGTCAGGTGACAGACTACAATGTATTCCACCACCCCACCCTTTAAAAGATTCAGCCAGGTGACACTGAGAAGATTCACCAGTATGGTTCAGAAACATAGACACTGACAGCAAAGATTGGTTTCCTAAATAATGAATAGCTTGCAATTTTGATTATGCAGTAAGTAGCTGTGACCTAAACTATGAAATGGAGTTTACTGCATTATTTGAAAACAGCCAATTGTGTGAAAGTCTGTCAGCTACAGCTGCTACAAAATGAACCAGCTGTTATAGATTGATAAGTTATAACCCCGTAGCTGACGCTTTATCTTTTATGTTTACATGCATATTGTTTCAGTATAGAATGATCCTTGGGGCTGACAGTGGGGCAGTCTGCAAACTATGTTAGTACAACTGTAATTGTAAGAAAAAGATAACACTGGATTACTGCATGCACTGCACTGATAAACTGAGCTCCTGAGCTGAGCTCCTTGTCATCCCAGCCTGTCCCTCTATACAACAACAGTTCAATATTGAGCTTGAATCAGCCCAGCTCATCCCCACAAAGTCTGCCCCAAAATTTGGGTGTCATGATTGATGACCAACTAACCTTTAAGGTTCACGTGGCCTTGATTGCTCAGTCATGTCAATTTGTCCTGTACAACTTCAGGAATATTAAACCCTACCTGTCTGAGCATACAGCATTCCTGTTACAGGCTCTCATAATATCACGCATAGATATTGCAACTCCTTGCTGGCAGGTCTCCCTGCATGCATGTTCAAACCTCTGCAGATGATCCAGAACATGGCGGTGAACAGCACGTCACCCTGCTGTTCATATCCATCCACTGGCTCTCAGTCGCTGCCCACATCAAATTAAAAACCTTGACACTTGCTTACTAAACGACAACTAAAATGGCTCCCACCTACCTGAACTCCCTCATTCAGGTGTACGCTCTCTCCTGCTCACTCTGCCAATGAAAGGGGCCTGGTAATACCACCACAACAGGGCCCTAACACACTAGCCAGACTCTTCTATTCTGTAGTTCCCTGGTGGTGGGACAAGTTACCAATCTCCATTCGATTCGCAGAGTCCCCCTCGATCTTTAAGAAAAAGCTAAAGACCTAGCTCTTTCACGAACACTTCCACACCCGATGGACTTATAAAACATTTATTTAAAAATATTATTGGCTTCTATGCACATCATGCACTGCCTCTATGCACTGCCTCTTGGCACCTATGTCCTATCGGACCTGAACTTAGAATAATGTGAGTGAGTACCATAAAGCTCTCCTGACTACATCCTTGCTTGTGTTGTATTGACTCTCAAGCCTGGGACACACAGTCTGCGTGAGCAGCGTATGTGTGTTGCGGAACTTCTTGCTTTTAATTTCACCACCCATGTTAACAGATTAGTGCAGCCGCATAGCCCATCTTACTCACATCTCACATGTGGCTGCTTTAGAGATTCGAGGTCTCGCCTATTTTTTCCACGTGACGCGCACGGTTCTTTTCTTTTCTCAACTCCTGATGCTTTCTGTGATATTAGTTCAAACCAGGACTCCTGTCAGTTGTTTCGCCTGCTTCCAGGCAGAGATTTGGTGTTTTTACTTTCCTTACTTGTTGTTAGTTTCCCTCCTGACAGTTTGGAGGTTTGTTTGTTGGAGTGTATTTGGCTCATTTGGGGAATTTGGTGTCTTGAACTTGGTGGGATTTTCTTCACTTATAGTGGTGACAGTGGGGTTTTAACTGGCGGAATAATCAGTATAATCCTGTCCTGTGTGAGGAGTGTATGACCCCACCATGCCCATCAGAAAGAAAGCTGCTTTCACCTCACATTATTATTTATTTTTCACAACTGAGAACACACTTCTTAACCTTTTTCTGTCTAAACTAAATATAAATGAAATTTATAATGAAATGATATGAAACATTCTATTATTGATGGCCATTATCAAAGTCAAAGTCTACATAGAAAGTTAGAGCTGGCAGTAGCAGCACCGCAGCAGCAATGCTGTCTGTGTGGACACTGCAGGCCTGCGAGACGAAGCAGTTCAGCAACGCACACACACTGCTCAGGTAGGCGTAGGCTGTGTGGCCCAGGCATCATGTGTACGTCACTTTGGATAAAAGTGTCTGCTAAATGAAATTGTAACATTGTAACATAAACTAGGAATATATTATTAACAAAAGTACCCTAGCACCCTAGACTGTTGAGTTAAGAGCTTGTATATAATATGTTGAGAACCTCAAAATATACTTCTTACCGTAATACGTTGTTAATCTCTGATTTTTTTAAGTGCAAGCAACTGAGTAATATTGTTTTTGTATTGTGGAAATGATTCAGAAAAAAAGTTTGATGCTGAATATCACAATATGATGAATATGATAATATGATGTTTAATATCACAGTGAGTTTATTGTGATGTGAGTCAGGCTAGTGAATCAAAGTACACACAACAGTGAATCAGAGCAACTCTTTCAGACTCAACCATGTTTGTTGCCATCACTGTAATTAGGGAGTGTTGCTATGGTTGTAGTGCAGTCACACAATAGAACCAAACATCACTTTGCAATGACTGAGAGTGATCAGATTCGAGGGAGTGGGATGTGACTATAAGCAGAGCTTTCTTATCTGTATGCTTTTTTTTCAAGGTGTCTCTGATTATGCCTTATTACTGGTGGTTGGTTATGAAGTGTGAACAATGCTTGGATCTTGATGAAAATGCATTTACACACAGTATTCATCAACAGGGAGATTGGACATAAAAATTGGCCCAGGCCCACCACCCATACAGACCATGTCACACTTTACAAGAATAAAGTAGTAAACAGAGATTTGATTTCTTTAATTAACTGCTATTTTAACTTATAGAATGATACTTAAAATAGACACCCCTGTACAGGTTTATATAACTATATTAATTATAACATACAGCTATTTTTACTACCCATTCTACCTTTATATGATAAAGTCCACTACAACACTACTACAACAAAGTACATTTGCAGAAAGTACCATATAACTGAGCTTTTCCCACTTTTACATGTATTTGCTTTGCTATTCATGTAAAGCTAGTCAGCAACAGTCATTTGCTAGCCAAGTGATTGTTAAAACAGTGTTAAGATGCTTCCACAGAAATGGTAAAGGGGCAGGCAACCAGCCAGGTAACAGAACATAGTTTGCTGAGAAGGAAAACATTTATCACTGTTCTCCTTTTTTAAAGGGTGACATCATCATATTGTACTCACAGTCCACAGCTTCTGTGCATATATATATGATATGTCTCTTTCTGACTTTAAAGACAGATAAAATGATATATGTGGAGATAATTAGTTTTTTCATGATGCAAACAAAGACTGGGTTGCACATATCTTTGCACTTGTTAGCTGAATTTTTACTCTCAAATAGTTAATGCAGAGAAAAATAAATATAGTATTTTGATCATAGTATATTAACCTTTTCAAGCCCTGTCCAAATTCTGTCTTTTTTAGATTTCTCATAGCATCCAGCCACTCAGTTTTAAAGGGAACTCCACTAATTTTACGCATCAAAGTGTGTTCACAGTGATGTCACTAGAGTCAGCTTCATTTGGGGCTGAAGACTACAAGTTTGAAAATTAAACCAATCTGGGGGTGTGGAGTTAGAAAGAAGTGAGGTTACCAGACCTCTGTAGCTATGCAGCTCTTCATCTCTGCTGGAGACTAACAGCTCCAGACTACATTGACCCCTTCTTGCATAACACACCCAAATCTCTGACTGAACCATCTTTGACAAGTAAGAAGAATGTGTGAAATTAAAAAAACAAAACCTCTGGTCCTGTCCAGAATGAGTCCACCAATATTATAAGAGTTCAATGCTTAATCAGAGGAGTACTCTTTGAAGGTGCTGTGACTTCAGTTGCTAAATGTATAGATAAAGAAATTAATTCTTTATGACTAAAGTAAATTTATTGTTCAACAATGTGTGCAGTATTAAGTGCATCAGTTTACACTTATAATACTTGTATACCAGTGGAGGCTGGTCCATAGAGGCAGCGGAGGTTGCTCCTCCTCCATCTTTTGAGAGGCAAGAGGGAGATCAAAATATAACAAAGAATCTCAGTATTATTTATAAAATATTTGATCTCCTTTGGAAAAAATCCATTATTTAATTCTGGTTAAAATACTTCAACAGCGACACTTGCAGGGCAGGAGGAGGAAGGAAAGTGTGTGTGAAGTGGTGGTGGGGGGCAGTGGGGGATAGTGGGGGTGAGTGGGGGACAGAGGAGGACAGGCTCCTGCTGTCCTCCTCAGGGCGGGATCTCTTACATCAATTTAATGTACTTCATTTTTTTTCATGCTAATCTGTGATTGGCCAAGACACATAAAATGACGCTCCAAGGGAGGACATCCTCCTTCACCAATCAACAACCAGAATGCAATATTGACATCGCATTGATCCAATGATAGTTTCCAGATTTCATCTTCAATTCTGTCCACTGTAAAGCAGGGTAGCCGCAGTAGATAACGAGCAGTAGATAACGAGCAGTAGATAACGAGCAGTAGATAGCTGCTTGCGTTAGTCAACGCAACAGTTAGCTTCTTATAGCAGCCTGAAGGACTCTTTATACATCCATGGAAGGACTGTTAAGCTAACGGTGAGAATGGATTTGGACTGTGCAGCGTAGCAGCGGCAGGATGCCGCCGGGGAAGCTGGAGAGAGAAGCAACCGGAGAAACAACCAGGAGAGTTAGCTTGTTTGTCATTGTTGCTAATGATATCAGACTGGTTAACCAGCAGCCATTAAGTTCTGTTAACTAACAAACAAGATGACCAACAGCCACAAATGGATGTTATGACATGGATACTTCATCTCCATGAAAGAAAGAAGAAGACATCAGATAACGTGAGTCAGATGCAGCTTCTCTCTCTCTGTCTCTGTCGCTAATTTCATCTCTGATGGTTAAATATCTCTGTGGTTGTTGTGTGAATTTATCTCCTTAACAAGAATGTAGCAGATATATATATATATATATATATATATATATATATATATATATATATATAATGTGTTGTGGGTAGTTTGCTTGTTGAAGTTACAGTGAGCTGTCTGGACTCACTCATTCATTTGGAATTGATCCCATTTTTAATTGGGTGGTTGTTCAGTCACCTGTTGATGTTGTGTGATTAGTGAATGAGTGTGCAGGAGGTCTTGCTGCTGGCTTGTGAGAATTTCTTCATTGTTTGTGTTTAAGCTGAATCGTATATTGAGTAATAAGCTTAAAGTAGCTAGAATAACAAGTGTTAACATGTCAGCTTTGTAGACTATATGTATGTGGTGCATATAGATAAGAGTGTGTAAGTCATGTATTTGATACATGCATTGATACTTTTTGGTGTGAACCTACACTTTTAGATCTGTGAATGCTTTTAGTGTTCAGTCTTTCTAGTATTCAGTACTGATCTGAACCTGTATCACATAATAAGCTTTGTGGTACTTTATATATTTCTGTATACTAAGAAAATACATAGGAAACATGTGTAAATCATGTAATATGTTGTCAATTTTTGATGAAAACATAAATCTGTTGTCACAATAGAACAATACTATAAATCTAAATTTCACTTTGTTGGTAAAAGCCTTGTCACCACTCAGGAGTTTTTGTTTTTGAAAGCAAATTGTTTTATTGGCATATAAAATTGCCCCCCACCCCTCCGATTTCATTGGGTGGGGGATGGTGATAAAGTATGATGCAATTTGTTGTAAGATTCCATGTTGGTTTTCCTCCTGTCCCCCCCAATTTTTTGAGCCACCAGCCACCACTGTTGTATACAGTACTGTATGCAGTAATCTCATTAACATTGAAAATAAACTTTTGACTTCAATAGATTAATAACAACATTAGATTAATAACAACACTGTATGCAAACCTGGATGCTCTATTATTGATAATCTGTCAGTCACTGCAGTTGGTGCATCCAAGTACGGATATCCATCTGTGCAGATGTAATGAATAAGAGAGTAAAGAAATGGACAGTTCATCATCTGATAAAAATGAAGAGGATTTCACATTACCATCAGTCCACATCTGTCAGAACAGCAATGAAGGGAAAGCCTTCATCACACAGCTTCTCCAATGTCTTACCACTGAAATTCATTCACAGGGCACAGAGGCTGTTAAAAGTGGGTAAGAAGAATGTTTTCTGCACCAATTAGCACTGAACTATAATTAATGATTTGATGTGCAATTGCTTTATCGCCACAACAATACAGCTGAATGGCATTTGGTTTATTGTGCTCAAAGCATTGAAAAAATATTATTTCGGGAAAATGATGTTACAGTTATTTTTCTCACCCTTATTGTAATGCTGGCAGACATCTCAGCAACAAAGAACCTCAACAAATCAAACCAATACTATGCACGTCATCTGCATACTACTGGGAAAAAAAGGTGTTTTTTCTGTGATTGGGGTGATCTGTTTCAGTGGTCATACTGTGTGGCAATATTAAATCACAGCCCAGTTTTTCCACTGGATGCTGGCAGGGGAATTTCATGCTGGCAACAATATTCTCCTGTCAGGAAACAACCACAATAAGGTGGAGCTGCTCTTTTGTTTTAGGAATATGAGCTGTGTTGGATGCAGTCTTTTGTATACAAGAAGTCCATTCTGTGGATGTCATCAAAGACCTAGCATAAGAAGAGCCCATACAGCGATCACCAAGGTCACACTGTTGTTATGTTAAGCAAGGTGATTGCTGATTTAAAGTTGCTATAATATATATATATATATACACATACATACATGTACACACATATACACAAACATATATATTTAGCCACAGTTATGTAGGCAAGTGGATCTGAGTGGACAGGAACTGAGGAAAATAATTATTTACCTTTGCTAAAGTGATGTCAAGTTTTTCTTCCTTCAGTAATGTCACTAGATCGCTTCACTCTTCACTATATCTGTTGCACTCAAGCAATACATGCTGGACTGTTTCTGGTTGATTGCAGTGTGTACACAGCCCAGTTGGATGCTTACCTATCTTGTGAAGTGTACAGTCGAGCCCTGTGTGTCCTAATCTCATGTGAGTTATGACTATTTCTTCCCTTCAGTTCCTGCCCTGTATTTCACTCCTACCAACATGACTTTGTATATTGAATAGATACCTTCCCGTGTCACTTATGTCCCAACATTCTTGCCAGACTTTGTACATATGTTCTTTGATAATAGTTTTTACCTCAGCCTTACTTAACAGAAGTTCTATATTTACTATGCGTTATTTCAGTGATTGCTTGGCTAATATGTCTACTTCTTCATTGCCATCAATGCCTTCATGGGGAGGAATCCAGAGCAAAGAAACAGTCAAACTTCTGTTATGCAGTCTGTACAGTATATAAAATATTTCAAACAAGATATTCTTTCCAGACTTAATTCTTTCAAGTGCTGATATATTATCAGAAGGAATTGTTACACTGTGCCAGTTGTTGTCTTCCACCCATAGTAATGCTAATAATATTGCTAATGATTCAGCTGAATATTCTGACAAATAGTCTGTTGTTCTCTTTCTGATAGCTATCTTATACTGTGGGATGACGAATGCTGCACCTGTGCTTTCAGCTTCAGAATCCTTTGAACTATCTGTGAATATGAATAGCTTCTCAAAAAAAATGTTGGTTAATATAATTTTACACTATTTTCCATGCTGGTACCAGTTTAGGCTTGTCTTTGATTTTTTGCAGAACTTTACATCTATTGTTGGAATGATGAACTTCCAAGGAGATACAACAGATATCAGGACTGTAGGACTGAACTTGAATTCACAAATACCCAGATTTTGTGCTTTAGCATTATCCACCCAAAACTATTGAAATTAGATTTGTTGTTTCCAACACTCCTGCAAGATGACTTTAGCAGGATGAGATCCACTATGTCCTTGCAAATTCACCCAACATGCCGACATGAGTTTGATTCTCCAATCGATAACAGCATTTCTCCTATCTCTACCTGCATTGCAGACACTTGGGATGTTATGAATGCCCCACTACAGGTTCAAAGGGCCTGAGCTTGTTCTACATCCAGCTTTTTTAAGTTTGTCTCTGCTGCAGAGATGTATGCTACACAGCCATAGTCCAGAACTGATCTCATAAGAACCCTGTAAATCTTTAACAGAGATCTTCTATTCTCCCCCAATCTTGACCTGTCAGACATTGCAACATGTTGTTCACCTTTTTGCATTTACTTTGAACTTTTTCAGTATGCTATCTCCAAGTAAGACTCTCATCAAGTATGACATAGAAAAGCATATGACTTGAGTTTTTGTTTCTGAAGCTGAAAGCACAGGTGCAGCATTCATCATCCCACAGTATAAGATAGCTATCAGAAAGAGAACAACAGACTATTTGTCAGAATATTCAGCTGAATTATTAGCAATATTATTAGCATTACTATGGGTGGAAGACAACAACTGGCACAGTGTGACAATTCCTTCTGATAATATATCAGCACTTGAAAGAATTAAGTCTGGAAAGAATATCTTGTTTGAAATATTTTATATACTGTACAGACTGCATAACATTCTCCATTATTGTCTCCAGTATACTCATTTTGCTGTTCTTATGGTTTTCCAGACTATTGTTTGAGTTCTTTTGTACTGATTTAAAGTTTCTAAATTATGCTGTGCTTTAAATTTACTTAATGCCCTGTTCCTTCTTTTGATAGCAATTCCACAGTTTTTAATCCCACCATGGCACACTCTTCCTACAACTATTTCTTGTATTCTTTGGTATTGTTCCTTCTGCTGTCTGGATAATGCATGCAACTAATTTTTGGTTGAATTCCTCCACATCTGTTGTCATCTCTGTAAGTAGCTCTGCAAAACTGACCTCACTTTTTGCTTCGAATGCTTCCCAATCAGCTTTCCCTAACTTGCATCTTGGTATCCTCAATCGCTTATCCTGGTGGATCTCTATGCCAATTTTAATTAAAATGGGATAGAGATCACTACCAAGTGGTCACTGGCTCATTAATTCCCCTATACTAACACCTGCTGCTTCATGGAATATCACTGGAAAATCTATTGTACTTTTTGTGCATTTGTTCTTTTCCCATCATTAATACATACTAGACCTTTATCATCAATGAATTCCTCCACAATCAAGCCATTTACATCTGTGCATTTGCTCCCCACAGTGTGCTATGTGCATTAAAGTCCCCATACCATACCATTTCCCCATGTGCAAGCCCTCCTACATTGTTTAATACATCTATGGTTACAGTGGCTATAATAATTGATTATTCTTAAACTCCCCTTTTCTGTCCATACTTTGACTATTACTGCTTCTTGTTCCTTCCCAAACTTGATAAAGCTATCATTTTTTCTTCCTTTACAAATGTAGCTACTCTCCCACCTTTCCCCCCTTTTTCCCTATCCTTCCTTATACAAGTATACCCCTGTATTACAACATCCCACTACGATTTTAACCATGTTCCCTGAATACATATTACATGAGGTTCATCTTGCAAATTTGACGCAAACTTTTTGAATTCTGAACCATTAGCCACAAGGCTCTTCTCATTCCAAGAACCACCAACCCATGACTGTGAGCTAGGAGGTCCCCCACTTAACATTTCTTCCACCTCTTCCCACCGCAGCCTTTTAACTCTAAGATACTTCTCCGCTGACTTCACTATAATTTTAATCTTTTCTGTCCTCCTGTCCATCTGTGCAGAGCAGTTTATAATGTCTATCATAAAGACTACAAAATTGTTTTTACCCACAATCGGCATGTCGTCTTTCACTCTGCGATACCCTTTACATGGCTCCATACTGTCTTTCTCTGCTTGCCTCTTCTCACTCACCTCCCTGCTGGGCTATTCTCACTGCCATGTTCCTTGCCTGACACTTTTTTGACTGCTTCTGCATATATTATACCATGAGAGATCTTAACTCACTGTATCTCCGCTGCTCTTTTGCTAGCTTTGCACCTGCGATAAGCAGAACTATGCTCTCCCCCACAATTGCAACATTTCAGTTTAGCCCCTGCTTCACATTTACCATACTCACACTCACCTGCATATCTACCACACCTTTGTTTGCCTTTGCAAATCATCACTTCATGACCATACTTTTGGCACTTAAAGCACCTCAGTGGTGGAGAATATAGGGCCTAATTTCATAGCTTATGCATCCTGTAAATACCTTGGCTGGGAATCTACTCTCATCAAACTTTATCATCATGGACAGACTATCACATTTTTCCCCATTTCTGGTCGTTTTTAGACATTTTGTCTTGATTACTTTCCCTCCTACCAGGTTTTTTATCACTTCTCTCCCGCCATCAACTTCAATTCCTCCCATCTCACTTCTTGATCCATCACTTCCCCCTGCCATCTCCTGCCCACTCACAGTCCAGTTGTGCCACACCACCAAACTCCGGGAATCCCCATCTACCCGTGTGATGTTCTCCCACCTGCAGCCGCATAAGACCAACTGTTTTGTATACTTTTTCTTTTTCTTTTTTGACAAGGGACTCAAAGAACAGACAGGTGTAAATACACAAGGAAGTAATCACAGAACAAGACACATGAGGGGGGCAGGCACTGAAAAAGGAGGATTAGTTACAAGGATTGTTAACAATGAAGACATCGAGGGTGTGGCAGGCAACAAACAGGGCAAGGCTAACGAGACTGAACAGTGAAAGGTGTACAGGGGAAAACAGCCTGAGCAGGACTAACTACACATGAGAAACAAAAGATTACAAACTGTCAGGAATAAAACCAAAGCAAGGCAGAGATAAAACTAAAGAAAATAAGACCCCTGGACTCAAAGGAAAAACAATACCAAGCTCAAGCACGACACAAAGAAACACAAATGGCAAATGCAGTTATCACAATCAATTTGTAACACAGAACACATTCAAAACACACACAGAGCAACACCAAAAAAACACAAAACACAAAAAGTCCATAAACAGAGTCCATGACACATACACACACACACACACACACACACACACACACACACACACACACACACACACACAAACACATCTATATATATATATATATATATATATATATATATATATATATATATATATATATATATATATATATGTAAGAGAGAGAGAGAGAGAGATGAGCAGTGGTTGGTGAGTACAAGTGAGTAGGCAACATATCCCAATAGAACAAAAGGGATTTAATGAGTAATACAACTCCATTGGCTGAAGACAAGGAAAAACTGAACACACCAGAACAAGCTGAATTTTATAATAGAATTTCTTGACTGGAAAAAAATGGCCATTGATATTTACAGAACAGAGTTCAGGTCTGAGATTAGGTATAGGGTTGAGACTGGGTTTTAATATGGCTTTGGGTCCCAAATCTACAATGTATATTTTATACAATTTGTTTTGTGTTAGGGAAAAAATAAAAATGTATACATTATTCAAAGTGTCAGCCTCAAGCTCCTAAATATTACATTTATATACTACTAAATGGTTTTGTCAGCTGTATGTTGGAGGAAACATCATTGCTGTTTCATGTTCACCATGTTTTCCAAGTCCAAGAAGTGTTATTGTATCAAACAGAAGTCATAGGGAGGTGGGTAGGGCAGGGTTGGTGGCGGGTGTGCTAAGCACAGGACTTTGACACCAGAGACCGTCCTGCGTCCTGCATGTTGTTAGGTTCAGGCATCTCTAACACTTTGGTTAAGGTTAGGGAAAGATCATGGTTTTGGTTACATATTGAGAAAAGTTAGCTCATTCTGTCCCATGTGTCAAGTCTAGTCTAGTGTTGACAATTTCATTATTTGACCAAGACCTCAATCTTTCCCTAAACTTAATGCTATGAATGCCTAAACAGAGCCAGCAATCATGCTTTAGTTGCCACATGCAGACATTGTAGATAAAAATTAATGAAAAGTTCTGTAGCTGAACCTTTTGCAATAAACATTCACATCAACACAGACACACTCCATAAAGACTTTTCCCATTATGTTGATTAAATGTACTCCGAATGGCATTATGTTTCTATTAAAACGTATTTGTTTTTTCAAATTCATTTGTTAGAGCAGTATATTAGAGTATTGTAGTTTTGGTGAAAAGGGTGGAGACTTCTAATCTTACTTTACTCATACTTTATCTTGATGCAGATTATATTGACTTCTTCTCCGGCTATTACTGCTATTATTATTACTATATCTCTGTCATTTTTATTGTTGTTATTGTTATTATTGTTGTTATTATGCTTCTCTATGTCTCCCTCTCTCCCCTCTCCTCTCTCCCTCTTTCTTTCTCTCTCAGCCCAACCGGTCCGGATCTGCTTGAGGTTACTTCCCGTTAAAGGGGAGTTTTTCCTTGCTGCTGTCACCAGGTGCTGCTCATGGGGGCATGTTGAGTCTCTGTAAATCAAAGAGTATGGACTTGACCTGTTCTATGTGAAAAGACCCCTGAGATGACTTTTGTTGTGATTTGGTACCATATAAATAAAATTGAATTGAACTGACAATTATCTATAATTCAATTTGAAAGGCATCTTCAGTTCTGATGAAGATTGCAAGTTGCATTCAAGGCTATAAATGTATAGTTCAAATTGCTTTGCCAATCAGCTCTCAAAGTACATTTATTTTCCTCCCAATATGTGCTGTTTTACTCAGGTCATGGTGCATAGTACTGTATTGTGGACAGTGTGCAAAGTCATTCTCTGTCACAGAACAACACAACAATTTGACAAACATAGGCAACTGTAGGAACATTTTTACACATTGAATGGGATCTTGATGTTGTTACTGATGGATAGGAAAAAAGTAGAGCAGCAAAATGAAAAGACAACAAAAACATTCCAGGTAAGATGTTAAAGCTGCAGGAGGGGAGGGAACACAATAATACACACCTTATTGCCTCATGAACATGACTAATGTGTTAGCAAACAGTTCACGTGTAACAAACACAGAGCAACATTACCGTTTACTGCAGTTGTGTTTTTGGCTACCTTTTCACTACCCTCACCATCTAAGGGGGATTTCCCTGTATCTTTAAATGCTTATGCTCACAAGCTAATTTTATATGTCTGCTGTTTAATGCTGGGCAGGTAGTGTATGATGGGTTCATCAGAGCTTTTTCCCTGAAAGCAGCTGCCCTTTACTGCTGGAAATTGATCAATTAACAGACAAGAGCAGCTCAGTCTCAACAACAGCAAATTTGCAATGATAATTACAATTCTGCACCAAGCTTTATTTTGCATTACATCCACAAATACAGAACAAAGGAATTGCAGTTTAATCACCATCTTTGTTGAAGTTGCTTCATACATGCCACACCTTAAACTTCACCAGATGAGTCATCCACTTCAGTACAACCAGTCTGTTTGGAACCATTCATATTTCGAGAGACTTGATTTTGGAAACAGCAAACACCACCATCAGCTCAAGGTCCATTTAATAGATATGCTGATATTACATTGTCTTTATCAGCAGATGGAGTTTTGTGGAAGTATAAATGCTCAAATTTCCATTTTTACTCCGCTATTAAGACAACATGGACGAGAAATGCTTAAAAGACAGGTTCACAATTTTTTAAGTCTGTCTTAAAACAACAGTCAGGAGCCCAAATGAACATTGACATAGATTTTTCTTGCCTAAATCATTCCTCCTGTTCATACTGACCATTAGAAGATCCCTTCATAATGCACTTACTATGTAAATGATGGGGGACAAAATCCACAGTCCTCCGTCTGTGCAAAAATGTATTTAAAAGTTTATCTGAAGCTAATATGAAGCTTCAGCATCCAAATGAGTCAAATCAAGTAGATATCTTTCAAAATCAGTTTTTTAGTGCCAAAGTTCCTCTATTTGTTACTATACTTCCACCACAGCTCAACAGGGAAACACTGTCCGAGGAAACACAAAGAGGGAATTTGAAGCTAAAAAGACTGTAAATGTGTCAGATATCCACTTGAAAAGAAGAATCGAACTGGGCTCAACTGTTTCTGCAAGCAACCCAGCGTCATCTGGCAAGGTGCTGCACTGGCCAATCACATACATGTAAGCACACATTCCTGGTGGATTACTTTGTAACGTGAACACTGTAAACAACTGTTTACGTATTTCACGATTGTCACAGCAAAAGAGAAAACAGTTGCCACAGTGATAACTTTCCAGAGATGGAAAATCCTGTCTGTGAGTAGGTTGTTTTAAGACAGATTTGTAAAATTGTGAACCTATCTATTAAAGTTCCCAGAAAAAAAAAGAAAAATTAGTAGGCTATTTACATTCCATGATGACTGGACAAAGTCCATGTGCTGATGAAGATCATGGGATATGATCAAAAGGCCAGAACTGCTACAAAATGGACCTTGTGTTTAGAAGTTTTCTTTTTATTTTTTTTATCTAGCCTATATATAGGCAAGTATTTGAATATTTATTTTATTTATTTATATGTTATCCACATATGGTTGAACAGAGTGTAAGAACCAATAGAAATGTCAGCTCTAGTGCCTCAGTCTAAATGGATATAACAGCAGTCCTGACAATTGTCAACCAAAACATAAAAATGTCAGGGGTAGAGAGATGGAGGGAGGAAATCTACAGACAGATGTAACTGCCATATGTAGCCTAAACCTGATGATCCACTGTAAACTACTGACATGTGAAACATAGTGACTGCACCATATTACAATGTAGGGTGGTGAGGTAACATTGTATGAGCTGCACATCCTCCATTATTGTAAGCCTGCCTGTGTGGGTTTGGGAGTGAGTGTATAGTGTGTGTGTGTGTGTGTGTGTGTGTGTGAGAGAGAGAGATAGAGAGAGAGGGAGAGAGAGAGAGAGAGAGACAAAGAGAAATAGGAAAAGAGAGATTAATTATTTTTACTCCAAGTATCTGGAGTTGAAAAAATTATTTGACATTGGAGATTAACGAAGGCATTTCAGCCTTCATGTAATGAAGTCAATAGGAAATGGCGTATATCCGCCATTGCTGCTCATTGCTTCTTCCACCTAGTACACTACACACACACACACACACACACACACACACACACGAGCTCAACAATGACGTAGGGCTCACGCTGCGAAAACACCGACAGGCTCTTGTGAACGTCTCGTAAAACAGAATATATCTCCACTCAAGTGAAAGTTGTTCTAACTGTGTTTACTACGAAACTAATGCCCATCACGGCACTAGTTTGGTATTTGACAAGCAACACATATTCATCCGCTTCTACATGAGTGTCAAGAGCACAGCAGTACCCGGATGGACTGTCATGGCCGCCGTCGCTGTGGTTCCACAGAGAGGAGAGAAGGAAGGCAAATGTTTCTGCTGTGTGGTTTTTTTCAAGCTTAACCTTCTTTTTAATAATGTCGGACGCTGACGGGACGCAGCCTGAACTTCCATCGAGTTCATAGTAAGAAATAACTGATTTTCTGTAACTTTGAATATCTTCGCGTGGGTGGGGGCTTTATTTTGGTGTAAAATAACTGGTCATTAAACTCCACAGACACTAACAATGTCGCGAAGTGGCTCACATATTTAGCGTGTGTCGAGAGTGAAATTGCCACAATGCAGTAAAATATCCCAGTGTACAGCCTTGGAGCCCTTTGTTACTGTCTGTACTGCCTTTAATTCTCCCACTGATGCAGCGTTCCCTCGCGTTTTCTAAACTTAAGCGACTATGGAGCAAGTCACTCGGAAAAGTGAACACACATTAAATTAACATGTCGAATTGTTATGCTGAGGTTTACATTGAATATTCTGCAACGCGGTGTACTTGTCTCTGTATGAAGTTACTGAGGCTACTGGAATTGCAGTTTGAGACACTGCAACTTTTACTCTCATCTTCAAGCTTCCTTTATGTCTGTCCCATCTTATAGTGTGGGCCTTGTGTAGCCTACCTGTCTGCAGCCAGGTGTTCACTGAAGCCCTACTCACTTTTCTTACATGATAGGATTCATTTTCTGTCCAGTTTCATTAGAATTAATGACAGTTAAGAAGGCTTATCTCCTGTGTATTTGGATCTAATGTGGATTGTAAAAATTCTATCCTGTTTTCAAGATGATTTTAGTGTGACTAAATTCTTTAGACAGAAATGTTATCAGAAATATAGTTTTCTTAGGCTGAAGTAGCCTGTGCAGATCATCAATGGCAGCCATTTTTCCACCCAACATGGCTTCCTCGGATCCACAGGGTTGATGGCTGACTGAGACATATGGAATTGTAGGATGATGCATGTCTCCTGCTGCAATATCAGTTTACTCTGTATCAATACTTCAATGTGTAATGCAGAACTGAGATAGTAGTGCCTGTAATCAACACTTTCCTTGTTGCATGAGAAGATCCTGTTGCATTTTGCTTATGTAATTAGGCCTGTTTGCCTGAAATATCACACACAGGAAATGTTACGCTTCATGCAAAAGCTTTTGTTGATGTTATTTTACAGGTATCTGCGGAATTTGATTGGAATTGATGGAATTTATTCTGTCATTCAGGAAGTTGTAAAATATGTTTGACGCAGCAGAGGCTTTTTAGTCCCTCACATGGGTCGAGCTTGAAAAACACTGGATCTGCATACAGTCTTTTGTTAGAATCCCAATCTGATAAACATGCAAACCTTTAAAACTCTTCAACCCCAGTTTGTAATGCAGGCTTTCAGTTATAAATGTCTGGTCTCCAAGTTCAAGCTGAACTGATGACCTCATACAATACATTATACAATTAACAGACAGAGTAGTGCTCCTCATAATGAATATGGATCCTGTTGTATGAAATTTGTAGAGAGGCTCTGGTTAGTATTTTGATGTAGAAACTGTGTAGCCTCTTTACAGAAGGTTTTTCTGTTTGTGCTCTAATGCTACTTATTTGTAAAGCAAATTGTAGATGTTATAGATATGAATGGTGTGACCTTGGTATCAGTAAAAATCCTTAGTAACTAAACATATCCTTTATTATGAATGTAATAATTAACTTCTGTATATTTCCATGCACACAGCACACACACACACACACACATAGGAGCTATTACACATATATAGCTATCATTGAAAAAGACTTGACATATGAAGTAACAGCAAAGGCTGCAAGGGAGGATGATTCACCTTGTTAGTTGACTGTTTTTTGTAAATAAATCATTGAGCATGTAAAATGTAACAAGAATGACAAAAGCTATTGACATGATGATGCAAAATAACAGATCCTCACATTGGAGAAACTGGATTCAGCAAATAGTTTTAATATTTTTAGTGGAAGTGAAATAAAATCTGTTATTATAAATTTGAAAATGGCAGATTATTTCTTCAAGACAATTTCCCTTAATATGTCACTTTGCAGTGTTTCTCACAGATGCTCTTGCAGTTTGTGCTCAAATGATTCATTTTAGTTTTTAGTGTCATGCTTGAAACTCTCAAATCAAAGTGCATATTGCCAACCTTACATAAGCAACTAAGTTAATTATAATGTTATTTCTGAATTTATAGTCAAAGGGAGTTGACATTTTGTGTGCTCAAATGTTAGCTGCAGTTATGTCTGAAACACTACTTACTGTAGATGGAAATAGAGTAAAGGTGGAACATGTCATTAAAAACCAAGCTAGTTGACGTCCAGCTACTGTGTTTTCTTGTGGCATGATGCTCCACAGAGCCGGAGTTTTCCAGTTTCTATTGATAAGATAGTTAATGTTAATAACATTAATGAAATGATTAATGATATATTAAAATTGATCACTTGAGGTTAATGATAAATAACAGAATAAGTTCTGAAACAAATAACGGGCATATTCTCACACATTTTGTTCAACAAGGAGATCATTTTCCAACCACAATGCTCCAGATTGAACCCACACAAACAATTCATTCAAATAAATAGAATGTTGCATTTGTGCAGCTTCAAAAACATAAAGCTGCTGGTCATGCTTCTCTCCCTCTCTGTGCTCTTACAGGTACTGTGGCAACACTACAGGCTCCTCTTCTTCAGAAAACATGCATTGATGTTTGAGTTTCTCCTAAAAGAATACAGGTAACTATTATATGTTTTTAACATTTCTCCTAACCACAGCAACAAAGCTAGAACTTCACTGTGGGCTGTGGAACATATTACTGAAACTTCATAAGTCTGAAATCATGTCTCATGTTGAGTAACTTGAACATTTGGGTTGTGTTTTATTTTACTGGTTTGCACATTAATTACATTTTCTACTCTTTACATTGTATTCAATAATGATTATATTATTATTGTTGATATTAATAGGAGTATAGTTTTAGTTGTAGTATTTCTCTTTTGGTCAGTTTTGATTCTTATTTTCATCACTAGTGATATCTAGCCTTTTAGATAGTTTTGGTGGTCACTACCCTCAATACACTGGAGGTCATTAGAATTATTATTGCTCACATTATTCTATAGGGAATTCTTGAATGTAGAGTATTCCCTGTATAAAACAGCTGACAGTGTGTTCTGTGGATGATCTGGAGTAACAGGGACAATGGACCTCATGCGAGAACATTTTGGTATTTTTTATCCTAAAACTCTCTTACATTTTTCTGTGAGGTTTGCTCGTACAAGTGTTCTGAGTCAGAGCATCAGAGCAGCACAGTGCTGTGACAGAAAAAAGGAAGAAATGGTTCGACATGGAGTTACATGCTAAAAAAAATCAATTTGGCTTTGGTGGGAGGTGGTCAAGGGATGTGACAGTTGCTGAGATATTAGACATGAGAATAGACTATTACAGCTTACAGTAAGTGATGTTACACTGTCATGTGCAACAGCAGATGATACTGGACAGAGACCTGCAGAGAGACACAGAGGCAGCTGTCGGAGTGAGAGAAGTTTCCTAGCAACTACTGTAATGTAGAAGTTGCTGCGCCAAAACATGCCAATAAAAACCATAAAACCTTTCACTAAATTGGCAGCCATGAACATATTCATAAACAGAATAGAAAATTTGTTCAATAGAATTTGCATTGAGTTTGTTTTAGTTATATATTTTATTTTATATGACTTTAGTATCATATTTAAACTCCAAATTCATTCAGATAAAGACATAATTCAAACAAGTCTTTTTCCCCTTGTGAAGAAAGGCAGAGACTATCTGTTCAGGACTCGTACGACAGATCTGGACCACTCTCAAATTCAGTTTGTACCTAAAGGAAAATCTAAGTAAGAGAAAATTGATGCCACTAATTTTCTTAAAGCACTGGTATGTGCCTCTTAAGAACGAATCGGTTCGTACGAGAGCTTCTTGCATGAGGCCCATTGTTTCAGAAACGATATGTTACTGTTGAATTTTTTGAATAGTGTGATCACCACAAACTAAATTCCATTCCCCTCCATTGCATTGGGTTAGAAATCTCAAGAGATGGATATCTCAAAGCCTGCTTGTCTAGATAGCACTGGATGTAAGTGAGAAAATACAGTATGTTTCTTGTAGTTTGGATGAACTGACCCTGTAACATCTGTAGTGATAGACGTTGTGGTTTTAGGATAGGACTTGGCAGTTCAGTATTATCTCTTATAGACTTTTAGTGGAATTGTAACATGATTATATGATTATAGTCAGGGCTGGGCGATATATTTAATCAACTTCATTAATTTGAATTTTTGTTTTTGCATGATGTGTAAAATGCCTACATTGTGAAATTAACTACTACATGCACAAAAAGGTTGCTTTCAGTAAAGAAATAAAATAGATGAGAGTCAGCTACATTAGCCGTCTTAACTGTAACGTGAATAGTTCCACTGTACATGCACCTGCTGCAGTTTACAGGACTGTCGTGGCTTCAGGTGGCTAGATGCTGTTGCTATCTCGTAGTGTAAGGTATCCTCTTGTTATGAGAGACGAAGCCACGAGAGTCGACTGAACAGTGTGTGACTTCTACTTTGTTCATTCTCTCTACCTGCTGGGTAGCGAATGCTAGCTAACAGCAGTTTGTAGATATCAGGCTGATGTAAAGAAACATGAATAGCATTAGCAGATGAATTAGTTTGCAGACTCAAGTGTGCTCTATCGGCGCTGAAAGTAACTATTAAAAAAGTAACCACTAAATTATTGAAGTGGATGTCCGAGTTCTGTATAGTTGAAACGTCTGGTACTGACAGTTAATAGGTGTGTGTGGAATAACTGTGTTTTTAAAAAATATGCATAACCATCACAGCCTTGAAGGTGGTGCAGGTCTTTTATTTTTCTTGCTCAACTGTCTTACACATGAAGTTCTAAAATTACATTTCAATCATGTTTTACTCTGTTTTAGTTACTAAGCTTAAAAAAATCAAGACTATATATTAGCCATTCCACCCAGCCCGGATTGCAAGCAAAGTATTAGCATGGGATCATATCAAAACAAACTGAGTTGAACTCAAGTGTCTGTTTTACTGTGTAAAGACTGATATAATGCATAACAGTGGAATAGAGATAAACCAAATATCAAACCATTGCACGAATATGGGAAAATAAATATTCAAAAGTCTATTAGTTTTTCAGCTGGGCACAGTATTTTAAAAGTTCTGAGGTTTATTTAGCTGGATGAGCCAACAACCAACTTCCCTGTTATTTTATCAATAAAGAGTTGATTTGCCTGAAAAGTTACTATATCATGATGTATATCTATGGCAATAGAGTAGGGCTGCAACTAAAGATAATTTTCATTATTGACTAATCAATTAGTAGTTTGAATATCTATGAAATATCAGAAAATTGGGAACATTTTTAATCACTGTTTAATCACCCAAAGCCCAAGATGATGTCCTCAAATGTCTTTTGCCCCGACCGACTGTCCACAACACAAAGATATTCAGTTTATTGTCATAGAGGTTGATGTTGATGATATAGATGTTTATATATACGTACTATATACTGTACTACATACTACTATACTACTTAACTATAATGTAGCTGTTAGATAGATATAAGTGTTAGTGTATTTTTCAACAACTGTAGCTCCTTCTGTAGGCACAGGCACTGTGTGTATATATACATATACATATATATATATATATATATATATATATATATATATATATATATATATATATATATATATATATATATATATATATATATATATATATATAATGAATGACAATACTGTAATACACAGTTGTGATGATATAAAATGTGCCTCCATAGAAGAAGTTTTGTTATTGTTAACAAAAACTGTACAATAATAAACACACTAACATGTCCTTATATCTGTTTATAACTTTGTAGTGTTATAAACCTTTCATTAAATGTTTGTATGCTGCTTATGAATTCTAAGTAGTGGGACTTAAAGTAAAGTATTTACTGAAGATTCAATCAGTCCAGTGCAGTCTGCACACGTCCACTGAGTCCCAAGGAGAGGGCTAATCAGACAAACTAAGTGAAAACACCTGTGTGAGCTTGGGCTGCGTAATGCAGTGTGAAATAAACAGTGAAGATTGTCAGGTCATGAACAATTTCTATGAGCAGCTTTGGTTCAATAAAGTTTTTGTTTGTGGTTTTTGAGAACACTTTTTAATTATTTTTTTTAAACATAAATAGACGAGGGACAAAGGGGGGAAAAAGTGAATTATAAAAGTAAAAAGAATACAGCATAGCCCAAACCATATCATATCATCCCCTTAACCCCACCCACAACAACCTTCCCCTCACACTCCTTTGGGCAAAACAATACAAACTACTGGTAACAAATAGTAAGAATTCATATATCAGCCTCTTAGCTTGCAAAATACATGTTGATATTTTGTAATGTAAGGAGAGGACAGGACATTCATATTTTTGTTTTCGAGATTATACATATTACATTTTGTATTTGAGGGAATTTTAAAAGGTCTTTGTTTTGTAAATCAAATTTAGCTGACAGTTCTTGTACATTCCCCCATATATGGCAAAAACAGTTTTATTTTTGAGCATAGGTGTTCATTCTCTTTAGGAACAAGTAACAAAACAATCTAATCTAAGCCCAAAGGGCATATTTTACATTTATTAAATTAAGATATAGCTAAAAACTCATTTCCATCTGGAGTCCCTGGGTGGAGGCCACCAGTGATGCACAAGTTGCTGAACTAAAATTGTAGAAGAAAGTTGTGGTGAATTAAAACATTACACTTTGATAACAGACAGCATCAGTATCCTAATCGGAAGGAGAAAAAATAAAAAAATACAGGGTAACAGTACTGTTCTTCAACTGGGGAGTATACCATCTGTAATCTCAACATCTTTAAAAACAAACAGTTCATGACAAAAACTTTCCAACCACCTACATAGTATTAATACTGGCCAATTTTTAATTCGGTTCAGTTCAATTCAAATTTATTCGTCCAGCACCATCTCATACAAAAGCAGTACAGAAAAACCCCAAAACAAATAAACAGAAACATCAGACATATATACGCATAAAATCACATATACATACAAACATACTTTACAAATACGTTCATTTAGGAAAATGCTCGATTGAAAAGGAAGGTCTTTTAGTTTGCTTTTAAAAGAACAAAGTGTTGGAGCAAGACTAATTTCAGCAGGCAAACTGTTCCATTCTTTAGGTGCATAAACACTGATTGCCATCTCACCAGACTTTGAAAGTGCTCTAGACACATGGAGGAGATTTCCACCTTGTGACCAGAGAGATCTGCTGGGGTTATAAACTGACAGCATGTCTGAGATGTACTGTGGAGCCAAACCAGCGAGTGCTTTGTAAACCAAAAGGAGGATTTTGAATTGTATTCTAAAAACAACGGGTAGCCAGTGAAAGTTCTGGAAGGTTGAGGAGTTGAATGGTCTGATCTTTTTCTCTTGGTTAGAACTCATGCGGCTGATTTCTGGATAAGTTTGTTATCTATTGTTTTGTTTGGAAGATCCATAAACAAGGAGTTGCAATAATCCAGCCTGCTTACACCAAATGCATGCATGAGTTTCTCTGAATCAGATTTAGAAAGAAAGCCTCTGATTCTGGAAATGTTTTTGAGTTGGAACAGAATAGAAATTGCTGCAGATCATTTTTCTGTCGATCAATTAATCAAGTAATTTTATTCATACCTTTGAGCTTATGGACACCTGGTGCAGTAGTGTCTCCTGTGAGGTGGTTCTGCACAGTCTCTTTGTTTCTTTTAGGCTTACATTGCTTTTATCAGACACATACTATAATGTCTTGTTTTTGCCTGAAACTAAGCAAGATTCCAGTCAAGCTACTAACTCAGAAGAGAAGAAGGAAGGATGAAGGTCAAAGAGGCAGCAATAAAATGTAAATGCTTCTGTCAGTGTCATGTCATGATGAAAGATGAATTGCTTTAACAAGATCAATGTATATGTAGAGTCCTGATGTTTGTTTCTAGTGACATTTGTACATTATGTTGAAAAGTTTGCATGAGAGCGAGAAGCAAGTGATTTGCATTCAAGCAGAGAGAAGAGTATTCTGATTGGTGGGACATGTTTCTTCCAGTAGACACACCACACTGGTATGCAGACTACAATGCTTGTGTTTTGACTAAATGCCAACGAGAATGTTTCACATCCAGCCCAGTATCTTTATTTTGGCTTTTTTTACTGACTTACAGATAACAACACTTCCTCTACATGTGTCATAGTAACAACTGTATTCCTATTTTCCTACATTTTGGTGGGAATTTAACATTAATTTTAAGTTTGCAATAGAATATTAAGAGAAGGTTGCATTACTAGATGATTTACATGAAATAATAAGCACAAAAGAATTCTACTTAATATATTTTATACTATTCTTTGTAAACAATACAACATCACCATCTCAACATATCATCATGCATGTTTTGTTTTGATGTCCTGCCAGTCCGTCAGACTGTTTGTTTGTTTTTCCCGTGCTGTCCAGAAGGTGTTGTCAGTCTGCCGTCTACCGTCTGCCTGAATCCATGTGAGCACAGCATAAGAACCCATTTACCTCACAGTCAGTCTGTTAGCCTGTATGTATTCCTTTAACTCCGTTAGGAGAGCCAGACCCTGAGCAAAACAGACTAGCTGTCAGCTTTCTATCAGCCTGTCTTCATAGAATTGATTTGATGTATAATAGACTTAGGAATGGGTTGGCTATTAGAACTACCTGCTGTAATTTTACTTAATGGAGATAACTGTCTCTTCTAAACTACTCTAATCCAGATCTTTAAAAAATCCCATCTGGATTTGTCTTAACAGGAATGAAAGGGGGGCTCCACGTATTTTTATACATCAAAGTGTGTTTACAGGTGTCTGGGAGTGCCACTGTGTATGTGGAAAACAGCTGCAACTAACATAACTCTCCAGAATCCAAGACCTAATTGTCAGCGGTCATGTTGCATTGTGGGTAATATAGGCAGCAGGTTTTGAAAATGAAGAAGAAAGCATGGAATGAGAAAGATATATTTTGGGTTCTGCTGCATCAATTTTGATCCTTTTTAAAATAAACAAAACAAAACAAAAAAAGCTGTCCCTTGTAAGTCTGACAATGTTAAAGGAGCACAATGCTAAAGTCTTTTAACAAAGGCAGAGTACTCCAGATTCAAGATTCAAGAGAATATTGGTGAAAAATGCTTCTGAAATGTTACCTTTTACCACTGTTAGACTGATCTTCACCAGTGCTGTGATTGGTGCACCAATTGGCGCTGCTTTATAATTTAAAGTTTTGCACTGGATTTGTATTACTTGATTCTGTGTTGGCTGTGGTTAAACTGGTGGTGGACCACAGATGGCTCCATGTAAGAGAAACACTGGATTAAAGATTTTCATGGAGTAAATCAGTTTAAAATGGTTTGATCTCACTGGTTGTTCAATCCTACAGAAATGTGGGTATAGTGGCAACAGTGCATATCATTTAAATATAAAGTTATTTATAAAATACCCTGATCTCTATAATACCTGGATTAAAAGCATTTAGCCTGTAGTAACTTAAATATCCAAACTAGAAGCGGTCTCTGTTAAGACTATATAATTGATATACAATATATTAAATGTTTAATAAGAAGAAGAAATGAAGAATGTTCTCCACTTTAGTTCTAAATCATATTACATAATGTCTGCTGGAAGGAGATGCAGTATGTTACTGCTTAGTTCTAAAACTTTGGGTATTGGTTGAAGTGACTGTGACTCTGATGATGGCGGCAGCTGATCACAGCTGATGAGCTGTTTGTCAGCTTTAACAGGTGTAGGGACTTCTGATGGAGGTTGTGTCTGCACATGTGCTCTGTGCTAATACTAAGGCACACAGTTATCACTGCCAGAGCAGCAGTGTTTGACTGTTTGGCAAACACCCTGCACATGAATAAAAACCGTAAACTGTAAAAAAAAAAAAAAAAAAAAAGATAAAAACCTGCATTCTGTATTTATACTATGTCCTGCCCAGAAGAACATAAACCTTTTCTACTAGCATAATGCGTTTATATTATTTATTAATTATTTGCATCTGTATTTATTGAAATTGTGATTGTGAATTAATTATTTAATAACCCAAAACATGATTGAGGTGTTTTTTGAACACTGGAAATTATTTATTTGGCTAAATGTTTAAGGGAAAAAGGAAATTTCCAGCCTCACATGTGACTGAATGGATATGATGACAAATGATGTAAAATACAGATGTTTGAAATGTGTTTCTTGCTGACAGACAGACTCTCCCTAACAGATTTTTAACTAGATGAATCAGAAAACAAATAAAATATGAAACTTGGGAGTGATGCACTTGAGTTCACTCTGTTAGCTGTTTTCACTCCGACATGAAACTTCAGTGATGTTGTGATGTATCAGATCAGTCCGATCAGCTGCAGCATCCAATCAATAACTGCTTTCCAATAACGGGGCATGTCGGCCAGTAAAAGACTTCTGTGATGGCTGCTGTCATGTATCCACGTTCATGGCTCCTCAGAGATCCCTTCTCGCTCCTTGATCCTTGCTCCTCTGCACAGGAAAAAAAAGAGCTTTAAGATGGCCTTCAAGATAGCGGACCAGAACAACTTCCGCTTCAATCGAGGATTGAGGAGCGAGGAAAGATCAAATAAGAGACTTGAGATGTATCCATAGCCTCTTGGGTAAATTGACTGCAGCTGAGAGGGAGTGGTCCTTCCAGGTAGGAGTGTTTGATTTGTCCTCCTCTGCCTGGGAGGTGGTCAGGTGACTCTTTGGTGGGGACTTCTCACAGTTACAAAACTGAAAATCCAGTCGTTTTTGTCTGTCAAATTAGCAAGTCAAACAGTTTGATGAACTCAATGTAGGATTTGCATTATAAATATATCATTGGATTATAAATGATCAACTCTGTACTTTTGTAAGTACAACATGGTTACTCTCCATCTCTGTTATCAGTTAATTTATCCAGCTTCAGTTTGCTGACATTCTTTTCAGTTTAGAGTAAAACATGCTTAGGTTGGAATATTTATTTCATTTTCCATTTTTTGTGTGGTCTCACAGGGAAACAGAATTGAATTTTTAAAAATGTTCTCCCAAAAAACAGAAAAATGCATCAAGTTGCTAATAAGGCTACCTGTTATTACCATCAGGACCTCATTACTATTTATTCATCAGCAGCATAGGAGCTCAGTGACTACAAATCTGATCTTCAATGATCCTCATGTGCAATTTATTAATCAAGTTGTTTTCTCTCAATACTTAATTACTTAACATTAATATGCCAACATTTTTCCCCTTCTCCTTTTTAAGATGTGACTTTGGATACTGTAAAAAGGCATACACCTAAACTCACCATTCAAATGCAGTATACAAACACCCTATAATAAAAGTGAATGTTGGGCAGGAGACATTACCAAGTAATGCGTTACAGCAATGTGGTTACTTTTTTCTGTAATAGGTTGTAAGGACTTACGAGTCCCTTGTAATGTGACCAGACACTATGATTGTCCTTTGTTCAAAGTGTTTAACATGATCTGTTTGTGGTTAGTTACTCTGGCTTGGATTTAACACCTTTGCTCTCATTGTTGTACCACTGTTTGACCTTGTTATTGGGACATGAGATTCTTAAATACAACAACAAAAAACTATATTGTACCTTTTAGCAGACTCAACCTGTAAGTGAACTGCCATTATCAAGTTAAACCCAAAATGATCCCCATAAGCCCACTGAAAGAGCCCCCGTGGTAAATACAGACTGACACCACGTGGCTTCTGATTAAGTTCTGTAATAAACATCTCTAAGTTTTTTTAATTTATTTATTTGCACGGTAAAACAAAGCAGCGGGAAACACAACAACAAAAGAGAAGAAGCAAATTGAGCAGGTGAGATTCAGAAAACCCCTAGAGGTTTATAGAAGGAATCTCACCTCAGTACGCATTATAAGCAAATACAAAAGTCATGTAATTCACAAAAATAAGCAAACAAGCAACCATAAGCTCAAAAAGCAAACATAAAGTAGGCAGCATAAATCGAGCAAAGACATAAAATAAATAAAATCATGTAATGAGGGTGTGTGTGTTTCGATGTGTGTGTGTATACGTGAATGTGCATGTGAGTGGGTGCGCAGGCGTACTGAAGCACACTTGTTAAGTCAACTCCTTACAAAAGCGAGAGAGAGGGGGGGCCAATTATAGTCAGAGAAGATCAGTTCAAATAGTTAAATGTGTTCAGACAGGTTTGGTGATTTGGTTCGTTTGGTTCAAGCAGGTCCTAAACTTATATTTGCATTTCTTGAGAGAAGTAGACTGAAATGCAATTTGAATATAACTGTTCCATAGCTGACCCCCCCATATCTATATCCCTGATCTCTCTGTCTCTGTCTCTGTCATTCCCAGCACACACCTAAATGACAGAGTCCTCACCCTGTTCCTTTAATCTGTCTGGATTTATATGTATTCCTACGTAATACAAATACATAGTACACTCTTTGTGCGGGCCTAAAATAGGCCCACATTAAACTTATAATAGAAAATATTTTAAAGATGAATATCTCTGCATTCAAGAATTACAGTCTGCATCTCTGCTTTCTTAGAATTTTTTGTCCTATATTGTCCTATGGTGTTTTGTGTAATAGTCATGGAGAAAGGAGGTCTTTAAGACCAGCTCTTACTTCAGATCCATTGAAGTTTTTTGCTGCAAAAAAATTATTTTTTGTTTGTGTGCATAATTGACCAGTCAGGGATTGAAATGATAGTTTCTACTAACAAAGGTATGCACATGCAAACAACACACCAAGTAGTACTGGTAAAATTTCAGCAAATGAGCCTACAATGTGTGTTTATCCACACACACTAAAACGTACGTAGTAGTGTAGTGCATGTAGTGTTTTAAAGATTTATTTCATAAAAGTGTATCAATTTAGTATATTAGTAGAGATAGTCTGTGTTTCAAGGTGTCTCATCTCTGCTATTAAATACTGCAGGAAACCCTGACACAAGTTTGTCTTGTCTAGTTGCCTTGTCTAGTAATTTAAACTTTAATTTTTGTTTGAATGGGCAGTTGAGGCAATGATCAATCTGATCACACATGTCCCTGTTCCTATTTGGAACAGGGATTATTATGTGCCATTGGATAGGTGCACCTCAGTACAATACATTGTTATTTTCCTGCACTACAGCAGTGATAAGTGCTTCTCCTAGTATTAATGAAAAACATATTTCTTCTCTTGCAGAAATCTGCAGATTTACAGCTATGGAAGAAGATCTCACAATACCTCATGATTCTGCCAAAAACTGCAACATATCAGTTATAGAGGATGAGAAAGAAAAGGTAAAAGACTTTGTGTATAAGCATTTCAGAGAGGTGACAGATGGGTCACTCTTCAATAATTCAGAAGAATCGCCTATTAAGGAACAGGGGAGTTCCACCAAGAAAGACAAACAAACCCTCAGTAAAGCCCACTGTAAAATTCAGCAGGGGGCTGTTTTCTCTGGAAAGATACTGAGTTTTGGATGCTCAGTGTGTAGAGATGATTCCACATATAGCCCCAATGATCTCCTTAAACATTTTCGAGCGGCCCACAAAGGAACCCTTCCTACATATCCTTGTGATCTGTGTGGTTTTGTAACAAATGAATTCCCTGCTCTCCAACGCCATCGGATTGAGCACAGGAATACTCTTGTCACATGTGAGCTTTGTGACGATGATGTTCAGTACTCTCTGCTTTTGCTTACCAGACACTACATCATGTGTCACAGTCTAAATGGACAGTTTCACTGTGACTGGTGCGAGTTTACAACTGTGGATGCAGGGACATTCGTCCAACACATACATCATCATAATGAAAGTCCCTGGAAGTGTTCAAAATGCAGACATATTAGCATGAACGAAGAGGATCACCAAAGGCATATGAAAGCTCACATGGGTACATTCCCTTTCACTTGTCAGATCTGTGGATATGGTGCAGCAAGGAGTGACTACCTAAAAAAACACATGGCAGCTGTTCACAAGGAGGAAACTGAGAGAAGGAATGTGTGGAAGGCTATAGAAGACAGTGGCACTCCCACAAATTCATCTACGAGTGTAAAATTTTTGCTAAAAAAGAGTGGTGAATCACAGGATGTTCAACGGATATCAAAACTGAGCTGTCTCTCTGGGAGTTTACCAAACCAAAATGGCAGGCTAATCAAACCAGAGTTATCCTTGGAGGAGACCCACCACTTTATTGACGGGCCTGTAGCAAAAAAGGACAACAAAAGTTGGAGCAAAAGTTCTCATAACACAGAGCAGTCAATGCCAGTAGTGTTACAGGAATGTGACAACTCTACAAGCTCTGATACTGCAAATCATACCAACCCTAATGGACTGACTGTTCTAATGGTCAAGAACAAAATCTCCCTTCCCCCCAACTGTACAACCAAAGTGATGGGATTTAAGATGGTTGATGGCAAAAAACATTTAGTTCTCAAAGTAATACCAACAGCAAAGCAAGATTTGTCCACTGAGAACCATTCCTCAGTTGAAGACGTGGGATCCTCAGCACCAGATTCTGTGTTGGATAAAGGTAAAGTTTCTGTTGAGAATGGGGAATGCTCTGATAGTAGGAGCTCAACATCACAGTGCTTTGCTGTTTCACCAAGAAGTGGATCTTGCATACAGACAGATCAAGATGATATTATGGCAGTAAAAGTGAAGATTGAGGAGGAAGAAACCTCTGTTTGCAACCTTGATTCCACTCCACATCGAGATTATGTTGGGGAACAAACTAATTCTTCACTAAATAGATCTTCAGCTTGTGCAGATACGTTATATCCAATGACAAATGAGTTTGATCATGTGGGTGACCAAAGTCACCTAAGCCAAACAGCCTGCTCAGAAAGAAGTCAGTTTGATACTAACTTAATTTCTGTAACATTTAACACTGATGCAACTGGCCATATTGGTTATAAAATTAGTAATACTTCAACAGTATGTGCTGAGAAGGTCACTGGTTTATCTTCACCTTCCAAAGTTGCTCAGGAAAAACTTCTCTCCAAACCAGTCAGCAAAAAAACTGTTGAGAACTGTGGGGCTGCAGATGAGATATCAATGAATGACGCAGGGGCAGAAGAAGTCACTGACAAACACGAAGGGAACTTGTCTTTTAACACTATAGAAAGTGATGACCTATCTTCTCAAAGCACTCCAGAAAAGCCTGATAGCGTCAGAACTCAGATTAAACAGAAAAACGGCCAGCAAAATGGTAGAAAGCTATTGACAAATCCGGTTCCTCCTTCAGAGTCATCCTCACCCACTTCAGATACCCACAGAGAAAGTGCTATGGGCTTAGAAAACTGCACCCAGCATTCACCAAGCCAAGAAGTTTTTGCATTTCACAATTATTCCAAGGAAACATTCAGCACTTCACCTAACACTACCCAAAACTTTGACAATATGTCCGAACTTTCAGCAGACAAAGATAGTATTTGTGAATCATCACAGTTTAGCTTGACATTGGCAGAGTCTCCAGAGCCATTGACAGAAAGTGACAATGGCGATGACTCAATTCAAGAAAATTATTGGGAGGCCATGAAGAAATCATCAGATAGTGACACTGCAGTTGATGAGTGCACAGCTAGTGTTGATGATCCTCCGACTGAGGATGAAAACCCTGAGTCAGTGCTCCAAGACTTTAATATTATCAAAATTGAGGAGGAGAGCATTCCTATATCCAAAAAACAGTCCGAGACAAAGAGTAGTTCAACTTCCTTGGGCAGTTTTGTGGAAGAACATTCAGATGCAATCATTACCCAACAGCTTAATAAGGAAAGAATAGAGTCTTCAAGTGCAAGCAATGATTCCTCAAAACAAACAAAAACGACTCTACGAATTCTTCAATTGCCAGAGGGTAAGCAGCCAGTACTCCTGAGGACTACTGAGAATCGATTTGCCATGCCAGTGCAGGTCAAAGCCACTCCAGGTTTCAAACTGATAACCAATACTGCAAATCCTCAGATCAATGTATCTTACATGAAGCCAGGGTTAGAAAGATCAACTAACCCTACTGGTGTAACTCTTACTCCAAACAACAAGAGGACAGGTGTATCAGCACCAAAGCCAGGAGCTACTGAAAAAGGGACAACACTTCTCTCCGCTGTTCAACCAGGTGTTGGCACCACCTCAAATCACTACCTTATCAACAGTCCAGGTTTGAAGGGTCCTGTGCTCCTTTCAAGCGCACCACATAATAATCCTACAGACAAAACAGCAAAGGCACAGCCAACTTGCTACTTGGTACAGAGGTCTCTTCCATTTGTTCAGGCCCCAAGTACTCCTGGCCTCAGACTGGCAAGTACACAACTCCCACTGAATTCACGGCCAGTTCTAGCCATGCCTATGAGCTCTACAGACAAACCCAGCACTCTGCAGACTGGTCGCCAAGCATTCTTGCTCCGGTATATTTCTCCGCCCAAATCAGGCTTACTGCTGAACAACCAAGAATCAAAGACTGGAACTCAGTGTAGCCCAACCAATGAAAGTACTGGAAACAAAGTTATATTTAAAATTGTCACTTCTACTGGCAGCCTTCTTACAAGTGGTGCTCCCACCTCAAGCAGTCAACCTTTGTTTTTGGCCACCAGACCTCAGACCCAGTGTTTTCTGGTGTCATCAAACAAAACTAATGCAAATGTCTCCAATAGAGTAAAGAAACTGATCACCATACAAAATACTGCACAGAAGGATGTTAAAGAATCCTGCATTTCACCCTCACAGATGTCTGTAAAGGTACAACCGTGTGAAGCAGAGAAACCTATTCTAGCCCCAAGGCCAATTCGGCCTCCAAGCCAAAGGAAAAGGCGCAGGAAAACATTATTTGATGAGCTTCCAGCAACAGTGCATAAAGCTAGAAGACTCTCAAATAAAGTACTGACTGAGAAAGAGACTACTGTGTTATGGAAGCCTGTAGCCAAAGAAGTTGAAAGGACTCTGAGACTTGCTCCATTCAGTTCTCTACAGCAGATCAAATGTCCTCGTAGATACCAACCTGTAGTGGTGCTCAATCATCCAGATGCTGACATTCCTGAAGTGGCCAATATCATGAAGGTAGTTAACAGGTATAAAGGTGCTGTTACTAAGGTCTCTCTGTCTCAGAAAACAATCCAAGCGCTCTCAGAGCTTGGTGCTCTAGGGAAGAAGTCCTCGACCAAAGGTGCATTGTTGCAAAGCGATGATCCAAGACCTCGGGCAGTTCAGAGTTCTGTCCGAGAGCGATTCCTCCTGAAACTGAAGTTGAGGAAAAAAAGCAAAAAAAAGTACGAGGTTGTGGAAACTTTATCAGGTTGTAGACAAGAACCTGTGGTGTTTGACTGCTGGTTTTGTGGGCGACTCTTCAACAGTCAAGAAGATTGGATTGGCCATGGCCAGCGACATCTTATGGAGGCGACTAGAGACTGGAATAAATTGTTCTGAAAGTTTTCCATCAACTATAAATGGGTTGATATTCTGTCCTTTTGAGGTGGAACAAATGGTTGAAGTTGTATATTTTTTAATGACCTTCCACTAAACGTTTGTTCAATTTCTGGTCCTGTAAATACATATTCTTAAGTGAATCATAGTTTATCTTTTCATAGGTGCATATTCTGGTAAATTATGTACTGCAAGCATGATTTATATCATGCATGCACAGGTCAAATTGAACTGTGAAAATGGTACACTGTAATTAGGAGATGTGGTAAGAGCACTGGCTTAAAGAAAGGGGATAGTATCAGCAAAGGTTGTATGCAGAGTTGGTTTAAATTACTCAGGTGATTTCATATTAATCTGGTTTGTCTTTTTTCTCATAAATTAAAAAAAGTATAGGCCTAGCTTAAGGGACTTTTGTATCTTTTATTATCCTGCACACAAGGACAGGTAACTGTATTTGTACAGCTTAACCCTAAAGCTGGTAGATAAATTCAAGTGTTTTGCGCTTGTGATGAGAAAATGCTCTGGTCCAAATTATTCCTTTTTGTATGTTTTAATTGAAGAGGATAACATTTTACACAATTCTATTGTCAGGATTAGTTTACAGTTTCCTTGTCAGGATGTTGTCAACTTGTAGCATGCTTTTGTCCTAACTAGAACAGATTTTTCACGGTATTCTCTTTCATTTGCCAAGTGTTGCAAATAGACAGTTGGTTTTATAAAATCCTTTTTCAAGAAAGATCGAGTATCTTTTAAACAGGGATGCTTCATGGCTCACTGTCAGTACTTGAGAAATACAGATCAGCCCATTCTACACCCTATGCAGTTTCCATGCAAAAATGTTTTGTTTTGCTTTCAGACTGTAATTTTATTTTGTGTCTTTTAATGTTTGTACATGAAAGATGTCGGTGCAGAATGTTAACATCAGGAGTGATGTGATATAAAAATCTGTTAACAGTAAATGTCACAGTCTGGGGTTGTCATAGGGCTCTATATCCAGACATCAGTTTTTAGTTTCCCAAGTTAACAAAATAGTTTAATTATTTAAATTATCATATTTCAATAATCAATCAAGAATTGTGAAACATTTTACTGTAGATTCTCAAATGTAAATTTTTGATTGCTGTCAAGCATCCAGTGAACTCAACACTTCACTCGAACATTGGTCTCAAGTTGTTTTACTGTTTACATTTGTACTGTCTTATTACCAGCCTGTCAGTCATCTGAAAAGCACTTTGAATTGCACTAACCTGTAAGAAAGGTGCTATACAAATAAAGTTTGATTTGAGTCATGTCATACTCAACAAACTGCTGCTCTAAGGTTCTCCTCTATAACAGAAACATTGTTTTCATGCACATTTTTCCTCATTTCCTCTCTTGTCAGTGGAACACACTTCATTCACAGATGTTTCTCATCAAAAGCCTAACATTGGCTCAAAGGCATAATCCTATTTTTTCCTTGTATGCTTTTAATTTGAAACATCTGCAGGACGTGTAAAGTTTCATTGACAGTAGCTTAACAGCGATCAAAAAAAAGTGGAAAAGGAGAAAAAAAGATAATTTAAACATTAAATTTTTTAGAGGAGAAACTGCTAGCACCAGAGTGGTGAGTATGACATGATTGTTTGAATTCATCAACAGGAAGTGTTGAGTTTGTGTTAACTGCAAACAGCACCTTAGAAAAAGCAGATCAGGAAACAAGGATGCATTTTACAAAAATATGATAAAGAATACTTATCAAAAGGCCTGTCTCTATTATAAGCTGGTTTCAAATAAAGGTCTGGTTCTCCTGAGGCAGAGGTAAATAAAGGCCCCAGTATTTGAGAATTTTGTTATTTGGTTTTCTGTCATAAAAGCAACTGGGCAACCAATAATATCAGGCCCCTTTTCACTGTGCCACCCTTTATGAATTAACTTAATTTGAGCCAGTTGGACCACTACCGCAGCTCTTTGGGATATGGAAAGAAAAATGAAATGAAAATGTTTGCCCCTTGAACCTGTGTTACTGCTGCTAGTGCTGGTTACAATAAGGACAATGGTAAGACCAGCAGTTTTTGTGTTAGGAGGGGATGGCTGGATCACCCCAAATCTCATAACATTTTATTGAAAGTACAAAAATTTACACTGCACACGAATAAAAGAGGGTGTATATAAGAAATGTGAAACAACATAAAGTTGCTATAGAACAAAACAAAACTGCACCCAGAGACAAAAGATAAAAACACAGAAAAGACATTTTTCATACCTTAAACTGTTCTTGGTTACATTTAAAACTAGCTTCTTAATATCAAATAGTTTCAGAGGTGATTTAAGAGTTACTCTTCTGTTAGTTTTTCATTCTCTGTAGACATTTATGTGTTGTAGGAGCCCTAAACGTAACCCATGAGTTTGGACTCAGCATTAACTTTCACCTTTTTTTATTGCATTGACGTTGTACTGTAAAAATGTTCAGTCATGAACAAAGTCCAGTATGCTGTACATACATTTATTTTAATGTTACATTTGACATACTTTGTTTTTTTTTTTTTTTTTTGATGGACTTTTTTTTTCTGAAATGGCAACAGGACATGGACTTTGCATTTTCATCATGGGTTTTAATGATTGTATCACATGATGATTGAATCGTGGAAATGAATGTTTTATTCCATTCAATATGCAAAAGTGATTGAACAATGCAAGCCATGCTAATGTTTTTATACTTTCAGAGTGGTTCTAAAAAGCCAGCCTCCAATTACTGAAGCTCTGTCCTCTGCAGGAACATGTCCACTTTCCTGCCGACATTTGCTAAATGTACATTTTAATTAACAGCTCCCATCAACAACAGGGCATTTTATTTTATATTGGTTTCATTCCCCTACATTCTTTTATCTGAAACTTCTAGAAATGTGGCATCAGTTGTAGCTACATTTCACAAGCTTTTTTTTTTTTTTTAAAGAAATAGTTCATCAACATTTTTGGGAGGCACACTTTCTTGCTTTATTTTCTAGAGTGGGATGAGAAGTTCAATGTCTGTCATGTCTGTATTTTCAGTTCTGAGCTGGAGTCAGGGCGAGGTTAGCCTAGCTTAGCATAAAAACTGGAAACGGGAAAACAACTAGCCTGGCTCTGTCCAAAGAAAAAAAAAAACAAAAAAAAAAACACCCATTAACACCTCTAAATTTCACTGATTAAAATTTATGTCATTTGTTTAACCTGTACACAAACAGAAATGCGAAAATGACAATTTTTGGTTTTAGTTGGAATTATGTGCTGGAACTATTTCTTTTTGTTTATTCATCCACAAAGCCCTTCTGTGCAGCATCTTGGGCTATAGCAGAGATTGCATCTTAGAAACTGAACTTTAGTGGTGTTGTAGGTTTATTTTTTAAATTTGGACAGAGCCAGGCTAGCTGTTTTCCCTTGCTTCTTGTCTTTATGCTAAGCTAGGCTAACGATGGTCAACACAAAGAACAAACTTGATATCAATTTTGTCGTTTCACTCTCAGAACGAAAGCAAATAAGTGTATTTCTCAAAATGTTTAACTGTTTCTTTAATCAAACCAGCCTAGCTAGCTCCGGAAAGCTAACTTCCCTCTTCTTAATAATGTCCTCCAAAGAAAAAATCATCTATTTTGTTCACATCCCAACCCAGTGAGAATTTAAAATCTACCCAAATTGCTGTACTCTGTTTTAGGAGGGGAAGAAATAATCTCAAACTGACATTCAGCCTGTGAAATGTCTTAACACCATAAAGATCCATGAACTGTTATACCTAATTGTGGTTTAAGGATTTAAGTTATCTCCTGTCCTAAAATAGCCATGTGTTTTATATTTCTCTATTCAAATAGTGGTTTTTGTAACCAAATTCTTTAAATCAAGGGCTACAATTTAAAATATTGCTTATAATTTAAGGTAAAAATAACTAGATATAAAGTGACTTAAGGTTTCTGATAGTTTTACTTTCACCATTGCAATGATACTAAAATACTATTTTGAGGTATGTTCAGTTTTTTGATGATTGGTTTAAACTGAAAAGTGACTCATCTCTTCATAATGATGAGAATCTGATGACAGTATTGTTGTGATACGATTGATCTAACAGGCCAATCACAAGGTTGACACAATTGAGTGTTAAGTGCATATTTAATGCAATAATTAAATAATAATAACTAAAACCCACTGTATTTACTAATTTGTTGGCCCACCTACTCTCTGATCATGTAACTCACTCCCCTCTTAGAGACTGCTTGAACTGATTACAGCAAATGGATGCAAACACCAAATGAACCCCAGGTCCTCTTTCAGCTGGTTTCTGACTGATTCACATGGTTTCATTTCTATGATAGGAAAGTTTGGCATGAAAACAGCCCTGTTGTTGTTTCCTCTTTTTCTGCTTCTTTACCTCTCTCAGGCCAAAGAACTATTTGGTTTTATAATTAAAAATTAATAAGTGCTGATAGCATTTCTAACTGTACAAATGAGTTCTGCACTGTGATAACTACAAACCACTCATTCTATGGGGACACACTACTAGTTCAGCTTATTTCGTCCATTGTGTACGCCTGAAATTAAAAGTGAACAACAGTAATTATTCCTTTTTAATACATTGACATCAATTTTGGTTTATACACAGACAACTTCTACAGTATATCCCTCTGCTGCATTCCCTTTCAGCTGTTAGGTTGATGATTTTCTCCTCTTCCACACATACTACATCAAATGCTGAACTCATCATGTACAGTATACTGTTACTGTCCAGCAGGCTGTTCAGATCTTTACTGAATCTTTTTCCTCATGCTAAGTGCCTCAAACGTCCTTTGGCAGTTTGACAATGTGTACGGTATTCTTTTGTGCAACTTAGTGTTTCACTCTCCTCTAATAAATGTACATACCTTATGGAAAGACTGTGGTCCGTGGGTTCTTTTGCTTGTGAATTTTGTTGACTATCACGATTCATGACGCACCTGTTAGTGATAATATAGTGAAATAATGAATTGGTCTGTCCCTCCACTTTAAAGGGCAGGTTAACAATGTTTCAAGTGTGTCTTAAAACAGCAGTCAGGTGTCCATATGAACAGTGAAAGAGGTTTTCCTGGCTGTTGTCATTCCTCCTGTTCATACTGGCTATTAAAAGATCCCCTTCAAATGTGCTTCTAATGTAAGTGATGGAGGCCAAAATTCAGGTCAGTTTGTGCAAAAATGCATTTAAAAGTTGATGTGAAGCTTATATGAGGCTTCATCAGTCTGAGTTATCAAGTGGGTATCTGCCACATTTACAGTCTTTTTAGCATCAAGTTCCCTCTTTGTGTTTCCTCGGACAGTGTTTCCCTGTTGAGCTGTGGTGGAAGTATAGTAACAAAAAGAGGGATATTGGCACTAAAAAGACTGTAACGCTGAAAGATATCTACTTGATTTGACTCATTTGGACGCTGAAGCTTCATATTAGCTTCGGATAAACTTTTAAAGACAGGACTGTGGATTTTGTCCTCCATCACTTGCATTGTAAGTGCATTATGAAGAGATCTTCTAATGGTCAGTCTGTACATGAGGAATGATTACAGCAAATAAAAATATGTTTAAATGTTCATTTGGGCTCCTGACTGTTGTTTAAGACAGACTTGAAAAATTCTGAACCTGTCCTTTTAAGCCTGAATGAGGATGATGATACTGAAAAGATCCACATGAGGGCAGCACAGGATAAAATGTTACAGGATTTCCTACCGAAATTGTGTTGAGTTGAAGAATCAGTCAGTCAATACTGTGACTCAGATTTTATTTGGGCCTAAATTTGAAACCAAACATGTTGTTGACGTACTGTAGATAATTCTGAAGAGAGCCTCTACAACAGGCTTCCTCAGAGTAACAATTTGGATTGGAAATAATTTGCAAGGTCACATATATACATCCATATGTTATTTTTTGGTTAACCCTTTCAATTCATATATAGATTGGGTTAGAGGATGTTTTAATTATAAAGTTGTATATATTCAAACTGTATATGTTTACATAATTTACAGAAACATATAATTTACAGAGGAGACTTCTAAGAATATACAAGAAGCACACCGATCAAATGCCATCTATACATGCTCTGCACAGATAATGACAAACTGTTGAAATGTTATTTCAATAAAAGAAAAAAACTGCCCTCTGTTTTATGTGTCAACATCAAGCTTCCTCCACAGACACATTAAATGCTAATTTAGAATCCTGTCTGGATTTTATTTTTCCCCAAAGCTTTTTATAAACTCTGTCCATGAATTCCTGCACAGTCAGCACTAAGTTTATTGAAAATGAGACTTGAGCTGTCAGGTGACTCACAGCATGGAAAAACATCTTTATATAGGCTCCGACAACCAATCATGAAGGGAGTCTTATAAGCTACAGTGACATTACACAATCAGTAATTGATTTAAAAACATCTTTGAATTGAGACAAACAATGTATTTCATGATCCACAGAATAGAAAAGAAAAACTGGATGGGCTATGCATGAGAAGTGATTTTTATGTTATGTTTTATATTGTGTCATTGTACAATTACAATTTTTCTGTCAATTTCACATTCTCGTTTATTGGCTCAGCTTGCACATTAACCTTAAAACAACTTGTTTTTTAATCTTTAAACTTTGCTGTACTCTTTACATTAATGTGTGCAAACTAACGGATCACTTTCCCACAGTCTGATTTCCATTTGTTAATACTTCCGCTGCAAGAGTACAGGAACAACCTAAACACAGTTGAACATTTGATTTTTAAGTTCCAAAGTAATAATACGAGATAGATATGTGGCCTGTTGTATTTTTCTGTGTACAGTTTATTAGGGGGGCCACTCCTGGACCCCCTGCAGTTCACCTATAGAGCCAACAGGTCTGTGGATGATGCTGTAAACATGGACCTCCACTTCATCCTCCAGCGTCTAGACACTGCAGGAACCTATATCAGGATCCTTTGTGGATTTTAGCTCTGCCTTCAAAACCATCATGCGTTTGTATTGTATTTATTGGACCGATGTACAGTGGCAAACATAAATGTTACCATTTGGTATACTGCACCAGAGTTAGCTTCTAGCTAATTTTTTAACTTTTTGAACGTACTGATTGAACTTCAGTTCTTCATATAATCAGGTAGGACATTCCACTGAGTTGTGGCATTCACACAGAAAGCTGACTGCCCAAATGCAGTGCAACAAAATGGTATGGTACAATCTTGTATAGAGGATATTCTGGAGGATCTAATAGAACTTACTGAGCGAGTGAAACACAAAGTCACATAGTGGAGGAGGGGTCAAACCATTTAAAATTTTATAAACTAGGCACAAATTTGAGAATAATCTAAAATTCTCAAAGCTCAGTAAATTTCTCCAGTACCCTACAGTGATGGAAATGCATTGGCTTTTTGTTGTGAGTTTGTATAGGGACTCAAGAAGTTTTATGGTTGTTTCTCCAGCCTGCCCCCAACATGTGATGCATTAAGACATATGGGAAAGAATTATAACATGCATAAATATCTTGGCTGCATCCAAAGAGAGGCAGTTTCTATTATGTCTAAAATTTTCTAAGTTGTACTTTATGGTTTTAACTGTTTTTTAACATGTTTCTTAAAGTTTAAACTTGGATCCAATGTCACACCAAGATATTTAAAATCAGTGACTAAATCATCCCGACGCTGCTACAGGACAAGTTCCCCCAGCTGCCCGACTCAACGTGCAGATGGTTCACTGACTTCCTGTCTGACAGGAAGCAGCATGTGAAGCTGAGGAAACACGTCTCAGGCCCCGTGTACACCCGGTATTAACATACGTCCTGAGTGACCACTTGTGACCAGATCTCACTTCTCCACTGCAAATAAACACGGACATGATTTATGATTTCCGTTTTCAAAGACGAAATTCGTTCATGATTAGCCGGCGGGAGGACCGGACCAGGGGTCCGCTCCGTCCAAAGGTGTGTTCAACTTGACTGATAACAGGATAAACAAATATACAATGCATTGTGTCCCCTCACGAAAATCAAATGCCCGTCCTATTGATTCGCTCTAGCGCCGCGTCGGAATACATATATATATATATATGGAGAGAGAGTGTGTGTGTGTGTGTTCTATACAGTTATCTCCTTGCAGCTGCATCTCTCCATTCAGAGACGCTGTGCGCATTTACGCACAAGACACAGCAGCATAACCTCATTGATTATTTAAATCTGCGACATGCCACAGGATCGGTCAGGATCTGATGTTAATTCATGTTCTGTGTTCTACACATCAATAGGTCAGCTGTTACACACAGACAGTCCAGGTTCATACAGTGTTTGGAGTAGAGCAGCTGTCATCCTGATAAATCCTGAGCTCATTATTAAAAACTGTAGTTATCAACTTGACAGGACAGAAGAAACTATCCAGCTACGTTTAGCCTCTGAAATATTTTTTAGACAGACAAGCGAAAAATTAATGGTTTAATTTCTATTCTAATTGTCGACTTGAAAAGGGAAACCGGTAAGGGGAACGAGAAAAACGAGAGGTGGATTACGTTTTTAATTCACATGAAAAACAAAATAATTTGTTTATCCTGTTTTAAAATATGTTGAACAGCTTTGGACAGAGGGTCCTGTGTCTAGTCTGCCAGAAAATAGAGGACATCAGTTGAGTAGGTGGTCCTTCCTTCCTTGCATTTACACTACTAAAAGAATGTGGCTACATGCGGCCCAGACCAGCTGCTAATGTGGTCTGAGTGATCGGATCTCATTCCAGCCTCAATGCGTCTTGGGTGCGTTTACACCTGCATTTAGAACTGTCCACTTGTGATCAGATTACCCGAGATGCATGTTAATACCAGGTGTAAACAGGGCCTCAGACTCCCAGGCCATCAGCACCAGTTCCCCTCAACGCTCTGTCCTTTCTCCACTTCTCTTCTCCCAGTACACCAACAACTGCACCTCCAGTCATCAGTCCATCAAGCTCCTGACGTTGGCGGATGTCACCACTCTCATTGGGCTCATCTCTGGTGGAGATGAGAACACCTATAGATGGGAGGTTGACCAATTGGTGACTTGGTGTGGACAAAACAGCTTTGAGCTCAACACTCTAAAGACAGTGGAGATGATTGTGGATTCCAGAAGGAACACTGCCCACCCACCCCCATCACCCTGTGTGACTCCCTAGTCGACACTGTGGAGTCCCTCTGCTTCCTTGGAACCATCATCAGCCAGACCTCAAGTGGGAACTGAACATCAGCAACTTCACTAAGAAGGCTCAGCAGAGGATGTACCACAAGCAATATATTGTAAACATGAACGGTAAAATCCATGCTGCAGTAATGAGTACTCGAAACTCAACTAAACTTTCCAATCATAATAATCCTCATTTTAAAAGTGCTTTTTAAAAACCAAGGTTACAAAGTGCTTCACATGAGACAATGATCAAATAGATTATATTTTGTAAAACAAAATATTTTATAATGAAATAGGTTTGTTTTTTTTTTTAAAAAAACAATAATATATGATAAAGGAAATAAAGAGACAACTAAAGGAAAAAAAACACAATGTGATGTTAAACTATCCGTTGTGCCAGTAGGTGGTGAGCACTTATATGAGATTTTCCTTGTTGTTGGGGGTGGCAGGTGACAGTTGACAAGTGGGGGTTCTCAAGTGGGCACCCTCAATCCTCAGTGTTTTGTTGATTAGCTCACTACATCTCGAGAGGGCTCAGAAGTGGATTCTGGCGTTCCAGCTGCTTCTTTCAGCCGCCTCTGGTCTGATGGTCTGCCGTAGAGCCTGTCCGTGGATTCCTAGTTCCTTCAGCAGTCTGAGGGTAGAGGCTGCAAATCCTCTGCTTCCGACTTTAACTGGATAAACTTTGGTATCCCAGCATGCTGTTTTGCTTCTGCTGCCAGCTCTGCATAGCTTAGTTTCTTATGCTCAAAGGCCTCTTCGAATGAATCCTCCCATGGGACTGTGAGCTCTGTGATGTAAGCAGTCATCAGTGAAGTGGACCAGAATACCAAATCCAATCTAAGGTTGGTGGAAACAATTTCAGGTGAAAAGAGTAGCTGCTGACTGATATTCACCAGCATCTTCCAGTTGCAGGCCATGTATAGCTGTCCTGTATCTGGCTTGGTAGAAGGACGTTTGGGCCTTTTCTGTCCTTCTTGGATGAATGATGTTGCCTTCAGGGGATTGGTTGCTCTCAGGGGCAAGGAGTTGGTCACCCCCTGCTTGTTCTCAAGAGCTGATACCAGACTTGAGGACCTGATTGTGCCGCCAGGTGTAGCAACCTTGCATGAGGCTGGTCTTACAACCTGTCATGATGTGTTTGAGAGTTACTGGAGTTGGGCAGAGTTGGACCCCCACCGAACCACTAATGGAGATTCTTTGGTGATGGAAGCACGTCATATGTAGCTCTGATGATAAAGCTAATGTTGCTTGATTCCATTTCCCATAGATCCCTCCAGCTGATCTTTCTCCTCTCCCCACCCACCGCATCCATTGCCCCTGTTTAGCAAGGGAGACAGCCTTTGCACTTCTTGCAGTCTCCTCCCGTAGGCGCACTCCTCGACCACCTATTTCCTCCACTTTGATGTTGGTGAGTTGGTTTTCTTGCTGGCAGGCCAAAGTCTCTTCTTCCCTGCTGGACTGGCCCCACAATGACTCTGTACTTTGCTGCACTGCATCAGATGGTGTCCGTTTCTGCCCAGTTAATAGGGGCGGTGCAACATTGCTGATGGCCTGGTCTCTGGAGTCCTTCAGTGTCATCTGGAGTCTTACAAGAGCACTTGTATTCCTCCGTAAGAGCAGTGAGAGGTAGTTCAAGGACCCCTTGTCATATAGGCTGATGTTGCTTAGTCATCTTGGGACATCAAGCCATTCTTTTCACATATTAAGTAATGGTTCGCTCCATCGTCTTCACAGTTGTTATTGGGACTTCATAGACGATGAGTGGCCACATTATCAGCGGGAGAAGTCCAAACTGTAGGCACCAGAGCTTCAATTTCCTGGCCAGCAGGTTCTTGTTGATGTTCTCCAGACCATTGAGAATGTCCTGCTTTAGTCACTGCACCTGCTCTTTGTCCTTGAGACTTGCATTGTACTATCTGGCCAGGCTGTTTTGACAGGCTGCTCGGACACTGTTGGTGTTGGGTCGTCACCGATGCAGAAACTGTCTCTAAGCACCTCCTAAACTATGAAGATGCTTTAAGATTTGTTTGGCTTGATTTTCATCCAGGCCCACTTGATGTTCTCCTGCAGCTTTCCAAGTAGCAGCCCAGTGCGTGCTGCAGTAGTGGTCAGTGTTGTCATGTCATCCATGTATGCCCTTATAGGTGAAGACAGAGGCCAGGGGTGTTATTGTGCAGCCTGCCATGATGCCTACCTCTAAGTGCTGCCATGTTGTACTGAAGTCGACTGTTGTGAAGCTCAGTTGCCGATTTAGTTTGTACAAGGTCTGTGCCCTTTGATCTTTTTCTTTTTCTCCATTGGAGATCTCTGTGGTCACGTGGGTCCCTCCACCCGAATTTCTGTGCTTATATTAACCTCCTCAGTGACAGGGGTGCTGATGCTCTGCAAACTTTGTTTTGTGTCCCATTGCTGTGCTTCAGTTGACTTGCTGCTTCTTAAGTGCTGGTCAATGCGAAGGTCCTGCCTCTGTTCTCTCAAGCACCTTTTCTTACCTTGTTGGATCTTCAAACCTACTGCCAGTATTACTTTCTCCCAACCAACGTGTTGTGGTTGTCTCATATACCATGCTCTTTTTGTTCGTGGTCGTTTCCATTCCTGGGTCTGTAACCGTATTGTCAATCGGTGAGCTGTTGTTGCGCCCCCACTCTCACAGGCTCTACGGGTGTATTTCTTTGTTAGCTTTCCATAGCACTTAGTGGGTGTCTCCAACATACTGAAACAGCTTTTGGGACTGCTGCCATGGGTAACTAGCCCATGACAGCCTGATTGGGGTCTGTTCCCTCCAGTCAGCTGTCTAAAAAGACATAAATGAAGTGCAGTTAATTATGTCACAGTCATATGATGAGATCGACTTTATCGTACAACAAAATGAAGTACGAGAACAGATGCATAGTTTAGATAAGCAACCTAATTATTAGCATCTACTATATACATAATGAAGCAGTAAAACACACACATTTGATTAGAAACTGCAAAGTGTATTAAGACAAAATATCACAAGTAAGTGATGAAATGAAGACATTGCAATAAATTATTAAATACAAACATTTCACTCAAATAAAAATTGCACTTGAGGGCTTGAAATATCAATAAATTGTCCGTAAATTATTTGTGAGCCACCTAATTGATCAACTAATTTCAGTGCTAAAATGTTTTAGCATAATCAATTTCAAGTGAATATTCAACCACAGTAATGAATAAAAAGCGTAATAATATGAATTGTTCAGTGTAACACTATCACAGAGATTCATACAAGCTCAGTTCTGATTTGTACTGTTTAGTGATGATGTGTATGGAGTGTGGTGTGTGTGTGAATGGTGATGACTGTGTGTGGTGTAAATGCTCGCATATATATTATCATGCCTCATACACTGGCTTTGATATATTTATATATCATTGTATATATTTATATTAAATATAGTTCTTCCCACATGAAAATGAAGGTGAGTGAAGAGGCAAGACATTGGAATAAACTGTCCCTATAAATAAAACATTCAAGGTTTCTTTTTCAATACTTTATTGCCATTTCAACATGGTTGATAGGAATTTGGTTTGGTCAGCTCACACAGAGCAAGAACAACAAGAACCCACATACAACCCCCTTCCCATAAAATCAAATAAATATGAAATGATGCAACATGCCCAGTTGAACTTTAAACATTTTGTTGTATTATAAATATATAAGTAAAGAATAAGCGGAGATACAATGTGTATAAAAGGGGAAAGCGTCTTATGTGTAGAGAAAGTGCAGTAACATGTCCAAAGGAGAGGCAGTGCAGCAGACAGACTGGACATGTGTGCAGTTGATCAGCAATAATTACATAGGAATATCTGTGAATCTAAATATGCCATAAAGAGATTGAATCTTAAAGCATGTGTGTATAGCATACCATGTAGGCAGGTGCAGGCAATAGGCCAACGCAGCAGGAAGACAGCCAGGTCTGCAGGCTTCTGTAGGGCTTTGAAATAGGTCATGTTCACATCAGGGACGTCTGCATAATTTTTCTGACTTCTCTGCTGCTGAAGTGGTTCAGGCCAGTGGCCCGTGGCTGTGGAGGAGAGCTGTGTGTGGGGGATGGGACGATATGATCGTCAGAGATGCTGAGACACAAACACACTGAAGACTTTTCATCTGAAGTGATTTCTTTATCACATTGATGGGTGTAAAATGATAACAGGCTGTGGATTGTATATAAAAACATGTTAGGTCTCTTCTGTCAAGTGTTTAGTCACATAATGCCACTAGGCGAATGTGACAAAGATGTGTCAATATAATTAAAACTATGCAGAGCTGTCATGCAGAACAAGTTCATGAATACACAACTCTAAAGACTGTCCTTGTATTTGGTGGTTTAAGTTCATGTCAACTGTCATTTTTTGTGTCGTAGACAATTTTGTTAACCAATGGCTCTTCAAACCCATTTATGTATGTCTAAATGCTGTTAAGTGTTCTCTGAAACAGGCGGCACATTGATGCAGTAGTTAGTACTGCCATTCTGGGTCCAAACCCACCCGCCAGCTGGGGCCTTTCTGTATGGAGTTTGTATGTTCTCCCTGTGCCTGCGTGGGTTCTCTCTGAGTACTCTGGCTTCCTCCCACAGACCAAAAACATGCAGGTTAGGTTAACTGGTGACTCTAAATTGCTCATAGGTGTGAATGTGTGTCTGTCTCTCTATACTATATGTCAGTCCTACGATTGACTGGCGACCAGTCCAGGGTGTACCCCGCCTCTCGCCCAATGTCAACTGAGACTGGTTCTAGCTCCTTTGCGACCCTCTAGAAAATGGATGAATGGGATGGATGTTCTATGAAGTGCTATTGATCACTTCTGATATGTAAACATCATGTAAACAATCATCTTCTTTTCTATCCCATATACATATAATGTGAAACCATCAATGTCTAGCATGTTCATAGAACTAAATCAATAATTAATATTAATAAGTTATTCCAGAGAGGGCTCCATAGTTTGACTCCACAAACCCAAATAAAATTTCCTCCTACAATCATCATCATCCAATCTCAATACAACCACCTCTGCAAATGTTGGTTTTGGCTCTATACATAACTAACAGAGCTTTTATTTCAACTAAATTAATGTTTTGTTACATGTGACTTGATGAATTGTCTGCTGTTGTGTTTCCTTAATTCCACCTTATCTATAAATTGTATCGCTTTTTTCTGTAGTACAACATTTGAAGTGCCTCATAATTCAACACACACTTCGTTTAGTTCAGAGATACACAATATGTTTGGACACTTTTGTCTTGTAAGCTATGTGAGGTTGCCAAGAGAGTTTATGGTCCATTATTAATCTACATTATTACATCCAAAATATGTCTTGAACATGCTTTCAATATTAACTCAGTCTATATATATTGGGACTTCCTAACTTTTTAATCCTACCAAAAAAATCAATAAAGCCATGCCTTTGGTTTAGCTTTATTATTAGTTATTAATCCACATCAATGCACCCACATGTTAAACCACATCTTAAGTAATTCTATATAACATTAAATATTCATGACTAAATAAGCAACAATAAAAGTGAAAGTTTAGGGGGAAAAACTGAATTATGAGTTATTATTTATGAAGAGTTCAACAGTCAAAAACTTAACTCGTCTTCTTCATCGAGTCTGTGTGGGTGTGGATGGATCAGATTTGACTGACTGTGCTGACAACAAAAGCAAACAATCACAAAACTGTGATTAGATTTTGATCTCAAATATTGTCTGACTGGTGCAGTGATCACTGCCCTGATCACTTCAAACCAGTGAGAAGAGCTCAGACAAAACAGTACAGATAGAAACATCTCACATGAAATAACCAAAATTGTTCTAACTTTGGCAGAAAATTGTCAGTTAATGTAGAATCCCATCACTCAAAGTAAAAAGGTGGTTGAGAAAATACATTTTGGGGGCTTTTAAATCATCTACAGAACAAACAAAAGAAACTACAATATTTTTGACCCTTTAAAAATATTGTTAATGTGTAAAATGAAAAGTTTAGGGCCCAGTACTGAGCTCCACATTAAACCTTAAATATTTACTACCAGCAAACAGTACATAAACCAATACACCAACTGTGTGTAACCAATGGTAAATAATAACAATAATAAAAAATAAAATAAAAATGAATGGCCTCTGTAGAGATGACACCCCACAAGCTCCCTCTGAGCTTTCCATTACTAGCCAGCGTTGGTGTTTAATCAAGTGTAGCATAAATGAAATAATCACCTGTGAAATTAAAGAAGAAAATAGAAAATACTAAGTGAAGTAAAAATGTAAATGTAGTCAGGAATGTATTCATATTTAACTGTACAATTATATACTAAGTAAGCTTATTTTATTTTCGAATAAAGGTTTAAATGCTGTATCAAAATCATTTGTTTTTGGTCCAAAGGGGTTAGGGTTAGTGTTAACACATAATTTAAACACATTGAGTCTAAAAATACTGGAATGAGTTTATGAAATACCCACTATGTCTAGTTTTTTAAATTGTATCATGTAATTACAGCCAAAGTCCTCAAAAAAAAGAAAAGAAAAATTCCTCAACAGTGGCTATGGTGTACAAAACAAGAGCAATGACTAATGCGGTGTATCACAGTAAATCTTTATTTCTAGTACAGACAACACACAGTGCTCATATTGGTACTCCCGTTGTCTTACAAGGTGTCTCTTTGTTTCTTTACACAGTTGAAAAATCCACAAAAGAAGTGGGAAATGAAAAATGCCACATCAAAATGGTTTCATGTTTGGGCAGCATCTTTCAGTTGATACCTGACCCCCAGCCTGTGAAAATGTTCAGGAAACCCTGAAGCATTAAATCTGTCGCAACACTGGGACACAATGACACATCACATGTACAGTCATCAACGTTAGGCTGAGGGTTAGTGTCGTTTGATGATCACATCTACGCCTCCATCAAACTGGGATATGTTTATACATAAGTGAACATCTGTGTTTAACTTACAATATATAACAGAGTGATATAACTCATCCCTCTTTCAATTAGCACTAGTTCCTGTAAGAGGGCCTCATAATGGTTTAAACGTAGAAGAAAATGTGTTTAACTGAGTGAAATTCAAAAGATTGATGCACCTTCACTTGTTCCAAATGTGCCACTGAATTACCATGAATCAGAGGGGTGTTTCATAAAGAAGGCTCAGAAAAGCAGGTTTTAATGTGAAGTGCTTGTCTTGAGTAAACAAAATTAACTGAATCAGGAGTAAACCTGACAAAATAATAATAACACAACAAATACAGGCCCACTGACTAGCTTTTTCCAGAACTGCATCTCTGGCATCATATTTGTCTCTTCTCTCAGTGCATTATGGGACATTTTGAGCACAGAAAACCTTTTTTTTTTTTTAGCAAAATTATATTGTAGAGAAATTACCATGCAAAGAATAATTAAATTTGAGCAAACAAAAAAAGAGAGGTTATTATTATGCACTTATGTGGATAATAGCAAACACACAAAAACATTTCTTAAACACAGAATGATACATATCACAGTGTGCATCAGCAGATGAAGTTGTCTCAGTTGTCGGGAAGTCCAGTGGTCATCACGTGAGCTAACTCTAAGACAACCAAGGCAGCTGTCAGGTTGAAAGCACTGGAAAAAGCAAGTCGACTTTGAGTTTAGTTAAGATTACGTAATTCAAACAACTGTTCCTAAGGGTCAAGAATGAATGCTCATAGGATCAAGTTGTTTAATATGGCTAATTCAGAGCTAATGTGATCAGACTAATTTAATATGATTTAAGTTCGTTCATGACTTTAAAGGAATAGTTCAACATTTTGGGAAACTAGCTTGTTCACTTTATCTGTGATAAGTACCCTAACTTACCCCCTCTCACCCCTCGTCTATACTTACCTCTGTACTTTTGAGAGATGCAGGCTAGCCATTTCCCCCTGCTTTGTCTTTATGCTAAGCTAGGCTAATCACCACCTGATTTATGAAACAGAAAATAAGCCTGATTTACTGAAGTAAGCTAAGCTTAATGAGTATTCCTACTTTATGAAACACCTCCTGATGAAAACATATAGAAGTTCCAGGAACAACTTGAAAGGGTTGCTGATGATCTTCTAAAACCTGAGTTCAAGTTTGTATGATGCTACAAACTCTGTATGATCTCACAAAACTCACAATGAGTTGTGTGTAGTTTCTCATCACAGTGAAAACTGGCACATCAATTTGGCACTATACAAAGTCTTTGCATTATAGCACACTGCACTTTCTTTTTTTTCTTTTTTTGGGGGGGAATTATCTCACCAAGTGAGGGTTACTATAGAAATAGTGCAATATTTGTCAGACAAGAGTCTATTTGACTCTATTTGGCAGCATACATAAAGTGTCTCTTTAGAAAATCTTTATAGTTTTCACAAATTAATCTTCTAATCTAATCAAGATATTCATAAATTTAAAATTCTGCAAGGGTGGATCAATAATAATACATATAGCACAAACACACCACGTCTGTATGTATCTACTCATGCACTGTTGCACACATAAAAAACACACACATGCTCGCAAGTGTTATCACATGTGTAACCACTCATATTACAAATTATATTGTGTGTCTAGCAATGTCACTAGAAACATAATAACAAACAAATATAGATCTTTTTCAAACAGACCAGTCCAAGTATTTAAAGGTGCAATCAGTTAGTATTGCATATTATATTAGGGAATGTTTGCAGGTGTTGCTCTTTCTTCCTTGATGGCTGCTGAGAATTCAAGCTCTTTAAGCAGGCAAGCATAGTTATGTGAATTGATGGGAATCCTCTACACTCCCAGGCCCCAACTAAGCACTGTGCATTTGGTTTAGTTTCTCCAAAATCCAACTTAACCTACAGTACAGCAGGTGCAGGATCAGAAAGATGATTGGAGCTTCCATTTGCTAGCTAATGAGCTTGTGGCTGTTTGAGATCTGTAAACAATATTCAAGTTTAAGATTCTCCAAATGCTAGATTAATGAGCCTTGTGTTTGAGATCTTTAAAGAGTATTAATTTATTTTGGTTGTCATATCTCTGAGTGACAAACAACTGTGATTGGGAAACACTGGGTTAGCTAACAGGTAATTAGCTTGAAATTTGCAAGTCAACACCTGAAATAAATTATGCTAATCAATCACAGTGTCTTGGTGAAGGGCATTAGCAGGAGTAAAGAATAGTCTTAACCATTCCACTCAGTTCCTTGTGACTCAGACGTGTAATTTGGGTACGTTTTCCACTAGTCTGTTCAAAATTGGGCACAAAGTTTTGTACGTATGAAGACCTCTAGGCAGGAGTATTCCTTGTATCTGACCTGCATGTCTTTGGACTGTAGGATTAATCTGGAGAAACTGATGCAAACATGGGGAGAACATACAAATTCCACACAAAAAAGCCCCAAATGGAACTGGTGGGGTTCAAACTCAGGACCTTCTTGCTGTGACTGTGCTAAACACTGAGTCACTGATTTCAACTTTAAACAGCATGGAGCAGAAAATTAATTCCACATTAATTTAAATGTCTGGTGTTGAAAAATTCTTTATAAAAATGATTTTGTATCACTCTAAAAGTTAAGATAACTTTGTCATAAAGGGTTCTGGAAGATCATCAGGACATGAGGCCTCACAGAAAACTCAACCTGTGGTTTAAGGGCAAATCTGAAGGCAATGAGACCCAAATACGTACAGAGTAATATCATTACAGGGTGGTCTCACAGGTACGAGCATAAGAAAACTATACGGTGGTTTCATTCTTCCAAGGTCCAGTCCGTATGTTTCCTGTAGCGTCTGACCCAAACAGGCCATCTTCCTGCAGGCTCCTGTTTCGGCCGATGGTGCCTCGCCGACTGATGGCACCATGCCGAGGCAGAGTATTTCTTGGGAAACCTTTCTGCTCCATCTCTACGCAGAGACTATCCTTCTCTTTGTCTGTTGTCTTTGACATGTAGCTGTATGTGTCTGGGTCTTGCTGGTATTGCAAGGTGAAGGGATCGGGTTTTTCAGAGCAGCTTGTCGTGGAAGAGTGATCAGCTGAGCTATACATGTGCCACTGGCAGGTGTGGATCCCATGAGAGGGAAGAAGGAGACTGTGACAGGAAGTGATGCTGTCATGCATGTTGTGTGCGTGGCTGTGGCAGGAAGTCATTGAGTCTTGTACACTGTGGCAGGAGGTCTGGCGTTGCAAACCGTGGCAGGAAGCTAGCTGCTTATCCAAGTGAGGGCTGGGGCAGGGCAGCTGGAGGTCTGGGTGTGGGCTGTTGGAAACCAGCGGTGAGCCTTCGAGGTGGTGTACAGTGTGTGGGCTGTCCAGGTGGGAGCTGTGAACACTCCCGTCCATACTGGTGGATGTTATGTGAGAGCGGTAGTCCTGGAGACATGGGCGTGGGCGGTTGAAAGAGCGTGACTTAGTTCTGTCTGTAAGGCAGCTCTGTAGTGGCAGAGCGGGACGAGGGAGCTCATCAGGAAGCGACTGTGGACGTGGCGAGGGCACCGGCTCAGTGAGAGGTGAGACAGGGGTTGCAGCGACAGGACTCATGACAGCCACACAGCATGGACCTGTGTGATTGGGTGTGAGGCTCTGAGGTGGTGCAATTTTGTGGTAAGAACTCTGCACAAGGTGAGGAGAAAGTAGCGGCTGCTTGCCTGAGCACGGGGAGTTCAGGTGGCAGTGTGGCTGATGGAGCTCCTGCCTCTGGCTCTGTCCGTTCCCATTTCCATCCTCTGTCTTGGATTTGGATGGGCAACAAGCCCACCAGCGGTGCCACACATCATCACGTTTGGCACAGTGCTGGATGAGAAGAAAGAGTCCCAACGTGACACAAAACGCCCCGTACAGGCAGCTGAATATCATATCCAGAAAATGTCCCAGTGATACTGCCAGCGCTCCTAATGCCCAGGTAGCCAGGAACAGAAACAGGGTGAACGCTGTGGCCCTGAGCTGAGATTTAAATGAGTGCTCGTTGGCCAGCACTGATACACCTGTAGCAAATGACGGACAATCTGCTGCAAGCCCAGAAGCTGCCCCAGTGTCAGTGTGGCACTGATGGTTTGACTCACTGGATGATAACTGCTGCTGCTCCTCACTCAGGACCCGCAGCTCATACTTCCTCTCTGGGTGGCGTTTGAGCTGGATGTAGGTGCACAAGAAGTACACAGACATGACTAAGACCAGAAGACTCACGGGGGCATAGAAACCTCCCAGGCTTGGTTCCCATGCCATCCAGCAACTGAAAAAAACAAACAGGGACAAAAACATTTATTTTAGTTCTTTGCAATGACTGAAAACATGATTGCTTAGAAAAAAGTGAATACTTACTACAAAGCGTCATCTCTGCTCCCATAGTTATCCATACCAAATGCTGCTGTAACTCCAACAATTATGAGAGGGATTCCATCACTTACAAGATAAAATCTGCAAAAAGAAATTAATACAAAAGTGAAAATTATTAAGTGTAGATGCTGGTTAAAGGATTTTGCAGGGTAACAAGCTCCAAGAAAATCCAGCTGAATAAAATGATCTCATCAAAGTAAAAAGATCTCTGTCTCAATTTGTGGATACATGCTGAAACAATTTGACACAACTTTTTGATGATGAACAACTGAATGATGGACTTTTACATTTCACTAATGTTTCCCAAAAAACTCACTCTAATCATTAAACACTGACTCAAATAATAGATAATACCTGAAACAACTCTACTTTACCTGTAGCTGTATATTTGACTTTTATGTAAAAGTTTGATCAACAAAAGTGACTCCTTAAAAAAAAACACCTGCAAACCATGCACTGCTGTTAACACTTGGTAAGTCTCAACCTTGGTAAGGACTTATATCCATACAACGTTTCTCTCCGGCAGAAAAGCGCTGGGGAGCACTGGGATGAAGTGCTTGTGCGGTTGTGTCAAATTGAAGTACTCAATTTCTGTTATGACCCATTAAACCTATGAATTAGTTTTATAACATTTTGCGTGTTTTTCTTCCATAGTGTCACAGTGCAGGCCCATGTGCTCTAAAGAGTAATGACCACGGATGACTAGATGTGCTGGCTCTTGGCCAACGGCCTAAAGTCCAGATGAAATGGCATTTCGAGAGTATCTAACCTCCGTATATTGCCAGTTATTTGATTTGATTGCCTTCACAGCTCCTCATACTGTCAAACTATACTGAGATTAGTAAGTTGGGGAAGGATCACATAGCCGAGTATTGTTGTTAATGACTTTCTGCAAGTCTTCAAGGGTACTCAAGGATGAATTGAATAAGGGCCAGTTGGCTCATCACAACACAAAACACGCCTGCTCTGTCTTTATCGACAAAGCTATAATTGTTACTGTGTTACCAGGACAGTAACATCTTTCAAGCATTCTAACATCAAACTCTGATGATGATATTGAAAAGCAGGGTGCTGCTTGTTGACAGAACCCAGTGAAGCAGTTATGATTAATTCACTTCATTGCTGATTAGTGATTTCATCAAAACATTGCTTAGCCCCGTTGTGCACATAAACACAGACTAGAATCCTGAAGTCTGCAAAGCTTACCTGAGGATGGTTGGTTTGGTGCGAGTCTGGGCTGGCTTATTCCTGTCATGGGCTCGAAGCGGGTCTTTGGACACATCTTTACAGAGGTTTCTAGCAGTAATGGTCAGCCACAGCATAGTAGACAAAGAGGCATAGTGGAGCACGATCCCAACCTAATATAGATGAAGATATAAACAGAGATTGATTTGAGCCGTCCATTGTCCAAATTGGCTTGTGTGTGTGTGTGTGCGTGTTGGGGTTCTGTACATGTATCTGAGACATCTGGGAAATCACCACACCACAAATTGCACTCTGTCCTACTATTTTTGCATCATGCTGCTAATTGAATAGTCACAATGTTATGTTGTGGTGGCTAATGAATGAATGATAATGAGTGAATGAGTGAGGCTGATGGGTGAATAAGCACAGCCATCAATTGAACAGGGCAAGAGTTAAAAATGCACTACACCCATATTACAATTACATTTAAATAGTGATTCATTGTAGTTACAGTACAGTAAAATTGTGCAGATACAGAATCATTGAAGACATAGGAAACTAAAACTAAAAATGACTTTATTATCATATTTATCTGTATGCAAGTTATATACAGTGATGTGATACTGTGGTTGTTGAAGTAAGTTACGGTGTCACAGTGTCACTTGTTGTCATGTTGGTCCTTCAAAGCTATATACAGTACTGATCCTATATAACGCACTCCCCTCCCTTTGGACTCAATATCTGATCAGATCATAGTGGATGTACGTGGGGCTTTGAAGAAGGCAATGTCGTTTTGTTGGTCCACTACTTTGGTCCAGGGTGAAATATCTCAACAAATATTAGATGGATTGTTTTAAAATTTGGTACAGACATTCATGTTCACCTCTGGATGAACTCTGGTCTAACTTTGGTCATCTCTTGACTTTTTATCCAGTGCCACTATCATGTCAAACTTTCAACATGTTCAATACTTAAGTTTATAATTCCTCCAAAACTAATACAGTATTGCCATGAGCCTTAGCTGTGATTTATGTTTAGTGCTGATTAGCAAATGTTGGTATGCTACCACACTACTCCAATATTTTTGTTTACTATGTACAGCAAACATTATTGTTAAAAAAAGGCCAAGAATTTTTAAATTAAGCAATGTTTTAGGGCCACCTGCAAGACATTTTAATAGGCAGAGCTGGAGCCAGCTGCATTCAATCAAGACTAATTAGTCAGTTCAGAGTGTGTCTGTGGTAAGTCTATTCTTATCTTCTCTTCATGTTTTGGATACAGGTAAATGTATTTATAACTGGTATTTTGTGATATGGCTACAAGCTTTGTTTGTTCATTTATTTAGTTCAAATGTACCTCTTCAGTTCAGTGATTAGCTTTGTGCATCTACCTTCACATTTCAATTCAGTTCAATTCAATTCAATTCAATTCAGTTTTATTTATATAGCGCCAAATCACAACAAAAGTCATCTCAGGGCACTTTTCACATAGAGCAGGTCTAGACCGTTCTCTTTAATTTACAGAGACCCAACAATTCCCTCATGAGCAGCACTTGGCGACAGTGGTAAGGAAAAACTCCCCTTTTTTCCAAATCAGCTAATGTTAGTTTTGTTAGATTGTATAGCTGAACTCTACCATTCTCAAGATTAAAAAGGTTTTAACTAGTACCTGCTGAATGTCTGGATGCAATTTATAATTATGCAAATCTGTTTGTACTGGCTGCAACAGTTCATTCTTATACATTACAACTTTGAATTAAAGACATTGCAACATTTTGGGTAATACACTTATTCACTTTCTTGTTGACAGCTAGATCAGAAGATTGATATCTATTATTAGGTTAGAGCAAGGACACAGTTAGCTTAGCTTAGCACAAAGAGTTGCTGGTAGGCAGGTTTTGTTGCCTTTAGACAGAGAGGCTAGCTGTTTCCCCAATTAAACTGGTTCCAGCTACATATTTACAGACAGATATGAGAGTAGTATCTTCTCATCTCACTCCCAACAAGAAAAAAAAAGCTTATTTCCAAAATGTCAAAATGTTCCTTTAATTTAGTATAAGTTAAAAGAACATTCTCTGAACAGTACTTCATTTTTAATTTCTATGTTAAATCATAAATCTTTAATTACACTTGGAATGAAGAACAAACATTGCTTATGTGTTCTGACGAGACATACTGTAGCAGTTGTCATCCAGCACCTGAGCTAATTTACTCAGTTAAAAGTAATACTTCATATTGTATTGTGCACATGTTAGCATGCTAATTTTAGCATTTAGCATAATCATGTATCATCATGATTAACAGAAAAAAATACTATCATACTTCATCCACTGAGAACCAGTGTTGAGCCGGAGGTACCAGTGTCCCAGTGAACCACACCCCACTTATTCACTTAATAAGCAAATGGTGACCATTTGACTTAACACTCAGTGAACAGTGAATATCAGGTTTTCTGTGGACACTGGATGTGCTCAACCAACGACTGAGGAGGCTTTCACTTCTTTCAGAATTAACATACCATAAAGAAAACATTTTCAAGTGCTTTGACAAATATTTGCTGAGAAAGTAGGAAAGAACAACTCACAATTTGACACACAAAAGGTAAGTTGATCTGATTGATGCCCCCGGCAAAAACTCCAAATGTCAGCCCAGTGTGAAAAAGGAAGTTGAGGAGTGTGTGCCAGCCATTCCTGTTGATGCGGATCACACTGCAAAAAATCAATAGACGTAAATGTTATTAAGAAGAACACACTTAACCTACTATTTACCCACTGCTGTGTACTCACACTAAACCAGAAGGTTTCTGAATACAATATTATTGTGAAAGCTAATTTGACTGGAACTTCTTCTGGCTTTGAGAAAAAGTGGAAGAAGTAACATTTCGTACATGTGTAAGAGTGAGCAAATAAAATTAAATGAGTGACGTAAGTGCAGCTGTGTGGTGTGGTGAATAATTCGTTCTGACAGCTATGACATATGCTGCTAAAATCTCAATCACAAATCACAAAAAGAGGACCCTTGACTTTTATACTTTATTTTCACTCCCTTTATTTGCAGGCTTTTGCTTCTACACATCTTAGCTAGGCATGCCATATATTATTATTGTGAGGGTAACTTGGGCTACTAAAAAAGTAATCAGTTTGCATTTAAGTGGTACTGTACATGTTCAAGAGCAGCTTTTATGGAAAAAGTGTGTTTTTGGTAACTTGGAATTGAGTGTATTTTTTGCCTGTATGTCCACATGTTTTCAATGCACCATAAATATCAGTATATTAATTGATGGAGGAGAGTTCCAGGGATATTAGAATCATGTTGATGAGTCATTAAAAGGATTAATAATGCTACAAAAATGTATCAATGTTGCAAAATTTTTGATTTTGACACAGCATTAGCTACTAATGCTCTATTTTCTAAGCAGATTTATGAATGTTTATCCATGTTAGAGATACCAACATCACTGGAAAGAGTGAGTGGTGCTGAGTGTGTATGAGTGTGTTTCCTGATCTGACAGAGTAATGACACTGAGAAGGAGAAGTAAGACTTTTCGAGCAAATTTCGTCAACTGGGTTCAAAGGATTAATAAATATTAACCCAAGCCCTTCACCAACTGTTAAAGACTTCTTACCTATGATGGACAATATAAGTCATGATGGAGACGAGCAGACAGAGCAGCATGACTGCTGTGCAGGCATACACCACTGGATGCAGGTAATCCCCGGGGTATGGTGGGAAGGACAGCACTCTCTTCAAATCCTGCAGTTGGACAGAACAGAGAGAATTACCTAAGAGCACTACATCTCACTTATCAGTTTACTAATAAATAATAATGTAATATTGTTATCCACAAGGACGGATAACAAAAAGATGAACAGAGATATTGTTGCTTGTTCAGTGAAAAATAATCCATGATAATTTGAACTGCTTTATTGTTGCCAAGAGTTATTTATTGCAAATCTGTCCAGATGGTCTTGTGCTCATCTAATAGCAAAAAGTAGAATCCACAGTGGTTTTTTTATCCACTGTACAATGTTTTGATCAGTGAGATCTCACAGTATCTCACAATGGTAATCTGCCACAAGTGACCAAACTGAAAAACAATAAAGTAAATTGATCACAGGTATCGACAATTGGAATGCAAAACAATACAATTAACATTCAAACAGAACTCCCTGTAGAGTTTGGAGTGTACCTTTTTCCCTCTTGTGCTGATCTATCTAAACCAATCAGGACTTAAGAGTGTGATGGTTAATTTATCAGCCTGCATAATTAAGACAAGTCAGCACTGAAAATTTTTCTGGTTTACTCTCTGGTTTAAGATGCCGGGCTATCACCCTCCTTAAGGGCCTGGTTCTGTTAACTAACTATACCAAACAGGGAATCACCCCCAACTGGTCAGCCTCCTCCTAAAGTTCTGGGTGCAGCCAGCGCACGGGCAACACTGACTCACTCTTCCTCAAGTGAATTTTAAAACGCTGCCACAGACATCTTGTTCTCTCTTACTGGGGGCACTGCCGAACCTCGCCAGCCTCTCTTCTGAGGAGCTGAGTGAGTCCCTATCCCTTTCAACTTTGCTACAACCTCACCCTTTGAGCCAGATGTCTGCCAAATATCTATAGCTTTATTTATTTTATTCCAAGTATTAATATTGCATCTGTTACGTGCCACTAACTTATTTGTGTTTTGTTCTTCTTTGTTTCTCCTCCTTGCAACCCTCAACTATAATTATATTTACATTTTTCTTCTTATTTAATTCCTAGTCAGTGGATGTATCTACCTCATGCATACATATATGTTATATGGTGTGTTTACTTCACTAATAAAGAAAAAAAGAAATAAGCCTAAAACAAGCTTGTCACATCTCTCTGTCCAATCACTGATCAGTGCTCTTTAATAACCTAATTAGCTCAACCTGTAGCACTCATGCCTCCAGCTCCTGACACTGACAACAACATGCTGTTATAAGCTTTCAGAATGCCTGTAAAAGAAATAATTATGTTTCCTCTGCACATACAGAGAGTGAAGCTGCCAACAATGCTGCCATGAACCAGGGGCATCTATAATATCCAGCCTGAGCCTGAGCCATGAGTGCAGGCTAGTCAGAATGAGCACATGAAGCCTGAAGACTTGCTGCTGGAGGCAGGAATGTGCTGCATGTTTCCAAAGCCCTGCACAATTACTCAAGCCTCCTCCAGTATTGGTGCATTAATAAAATCTCCTCACATGGTACCAGGATCCAGCAACATACACTGAGTGACGAGAAAAATAAAAGCCCAAGCCTGTGTGCATTGAAGTGTAATGTAAATGTACAGTAATGTAACCTAAATTTAAATTGCATTATTCTTTCTCCTCTATAATTGTAAATGAGGTGGACAAAGTATTAGAAATATCTTTCAATATAATACTGTCCAATATAAAATGACTACAGTCTCAAAACCTACAACAGAATTAAGTCAAGAAATATCCTCAAAATATTTACAGCATATATATTATATAAGGTTATATTTATTGCAGGGCTGAAGAAGTGTTCCCTTTTTATCTAAATCTAAAGCAAACCCCTTCGTTTTCCTTAGATGTAAGCAGGAAGTCACTGCAATGGTGTTGTACTGCTCTGACATCACTGTCTTAAAATAACTTGGTGCACATCATTAAACATGTAAAACATGGTAACAGGGATTTTAGTGTCTCTTGAAAAATGAAATCAAATTAACAAAGGACACATTAAAGTATCTGACCCTAGCAGCATATTTGGGCTGTTTGCCTTTTGGAACTATCAGACAAGAACGTTTTTTTCCTTTGAGAAGTCCAACTGCACTTTCCTCCCAGCCAGATAATGTTTGACAGGATGAGAGGAGCCACACTGACCGGCCATTGCAAAAGCCAGTCCTTGCTAAAAAATGCAATTGCAACTAACTATTATTTTCACTGCCCAATACTCTACTTATTATATTCCCAATTAAAGTAACAATCTGGAAGATCTCAATTTCGTTCTCTTTGGCAGCACCTATGGCGATAAGCAGTAATTGCAGCTGTGTTTTTGGACCTCACTTTCCCGAGATCCAAACAGTGTCACCTGTGTGATGTCAGTCAGTTGGCAGCTGGCAACGCTAGCAGAGGCTGGGAAAAAAAAACAGTACGCCACTTCACACACAAGTGAGTTGAAGACAAGTGAGTCTGTTGCGTTAGCACCATCTTTCCTCTTTGGCAGACCAGCCACTGCTGAAAAATGTGTCACTAACAGTGTGCTGCTTGTTATTTTTCCTGGGAATGTCACCACTGACACCCAGTTCGTAATACTGCAAATGCAAGGGCTTTGACCAGTGGGTCGTGGGCTCAGTCAGCATTGTGTTACCTCATTCGGTGATAGTGACTTACCAGACATTTATTTAAATGGTCTTCAAGATTATTACTCTAAGTTTGATCTGAAATGTCAGAAAACGGTGAAAAATGCCCCTATTCCTAAAAACCCAGGTAATGTCTTTGAATTGTAATTCTTGTCCGACCAACAGTCCAAAACCCAAAGATATTTCGTTTACCATCATAAGAACCTAAGAACACCAACAAAGATTCACATTTGAGAAGGTGAAAACAAGGAATGCTTGACATTTTTTCTTTAAAAAAAAGCTATGTGATCACCTTGTATCTACATTTTAGTAAAAACCTGACCAGTTATAATCTAACGTACAACATGAAGGATTGACAGAGCTGAAAGAACATGGGAACAATATTGTGAGCAATACCATTTTGATAAAACAAATGCAAGAACCATTGCAATTGCACTCAAACCAGCCTGAACAGGGACTTCAACCCTGAACCCTAAGATTAAGAGTCTGGTGCTCTGTTATCTCTATACTATACCCAGGATTTGATCTTCTTAATTGAAGTGTTTCTCTCTAAAGACAGCCCAGTTTATTTTTGCTTAAACCCCGGATCAGACCAGGGACCTTTAGATCTTCAGTCAAATGCTCTCGCTATTTTGGCCTACAGGAAGGGTACTTAGTACTGCTAAGTACAATTTCCTTGGCCTACCAGTTACAGCCAGTTTTCACCTTTTGATTTCATATTGATATTAATCAAATGGACAAACTCCGCCCTGTCGCACCACTTTTACCACTTTAAGCCTGTTGCCAAACCATTGTTCCAATATTGATCTACTCTTGGGTTCAAGGTTCACTTGGCAAAAACAATATTGTTAGCAGTACCATATTGAAAAAGTAATAGCAGAAACCATTGCAATTGAACTCAAGATTGAACAGGACCTTGAGCCCATGTATCTTAAAGTATTTGCAATTTCATCAAAAACATATTTGGATGCAGTTACAAACTGCTTGTCATCTGTGAACTTCATGGTATTTGTGTGTGGGATTTTTGAGACTCACCTGCTGCAGCTCGATTTACAAATGCATCTTTTTTCAACATGGCTGGTGTGTTGGCTGCAGTGGTCAATTTAAGGAGAGCTGAACTAAATATAAACAAGTAGCCTAAACCATTAATATAATTGATAACTTCTTTAACATACTTTGGAGATGAAACTATGTAAAAGGAAGCAGAGGTGGAGGAACCAGCCCTGGAGATTTTCTAAGTAAATGCTCCGAGATGCACTAAGCTGCTGAAGCCATTTAAGCAAGTCCAACGTTTATGAGTGTTTGTGGTCTTGTTGTTTGCACGACTTTATCCAGTTAACCTCTCCAAACAAACACCTTTTAAATTGTTTTACCTCCCCACCGGCATAGCTAACTGTTAGCTTCAGAAGATAACCGACACTAGCAATGCTAGTTGTTGTAGCTAACAAACTGCTGTTGTACGATAACGTTACTCATTTATTATGATCAGCTGTTAAGCACCTCAGGTGGATTATTTGCTAATCTAAGTCTGGGTGAAATGTCTATATTTATGTTAGAAGTGAGTTAACTGGACCCTCTTCACTCATGTATGTAAAGATTATAGGGGTTTGACATACATTTTTGACTTATTAAGCTCTATCGTGGTCATTGTGTTCACAAATGTGTATATTACCAGCAATGTGTTTGTGTATGCACACTACAAAATAAAGAAATGTTCTAAATAATAAAGTAAATGTCGTGTCCCTATTTGATAGGTGTGGGTCCACCATGGGTAGGGTGATGCATAAGCTCACCCTACGACTGCACCGGGATAACCTGGAAACAGCCAAGGGGAAACTAGCAGCTGGTAAGTAAACTCTGTACAACTCATCATTGCTCCACTCATGTCAATGGCAACAGTTTAAGATGCATGCTGCAACTTTGAAAGTGAAAGAGCGCTTTTGCACAAACAAGTTCACCCATTGGCTGACTTTACGTCTAACCGACACTTGCTAATTATTCAGTGTTTTCTGTGAACATAGTTTTCATCACACAGCCACCGGCAGCCAATCTGCTCATTTTAACAACACTTTCATAGTGAAAGTTACATATCAAACACATACGTACATACCAAACATTATGCCATCCTGACTGTACTTTTCACACGTGTGCCCCTACCAGACATTACACTTTGTGGAAAGAACCATCCTTTGGCCTTTTCAGATACTTTTTCTCTAGAAAAAAATCCCTCTGCCAAAGGTTCAGAGCCTGGGTAGCTCAGACGGTAGAGCATCAGACTTTTAATCTGAGGGTCCAGGGTTCAAGTCCCTGTTCAGGCGTTTGGAGCGCAATTTCATGGGATACTACAATTCCTCTTTCAATATGGTACTTCTCACAATATTGTTTTTGGCTACTGAGCCTTAGACCCAACAGTAGACCAATATCGGAGCAGCGGTTTTACATAGCACACTTGCTGGTATTTGTAATATTTGGCCTGCAACATTCGCACACATGAATTCTGAATTAACCTCGTTGGAAATATTGCAAGCACACCAGTGTTTGTCCTGGTCGAATGTAGAGCACTGGTGTCTCAAGTGATTAAGCTTAGTGGGATGGCTCTCAATTAGCATGTTAAATGAAACCCTGGCTTGGCTAGACACTGGATCCTCTCAAAAGGCTTACAGTGATAAACGCGGTGTGACTGCGCACAATATGCGCCTCTGTTTAACTTCAATATGAAATCAAAAGGTGAAAACTGGATCCAACTGGTAGACCAAGGAAATGCTACCCCCTAGTGTTAAGTTGCCTTCCTGCGGCCCGAAATAGCTCAGCTGGGAGAGCGTTAGACTGAAGATCTAAAGGTCCCTGGTTCGATCCCGGGTTTCGGCAAAACAAATCGGGCTGTCAATCGGGCGGTCAGCCACAGATGCCAATGCTACAGTCGTGCGGGGGTTTTCTGCTGGTGGCCTTTCTCCGAGCAGATTGAGAAAAAAGCACAATTCATTGCCGCCCTCCATTCATGTGCAAGGGTGACAGTTTAAGATGTATGCAGAGTACTCCTGGAAGCTGCAACTTTGAAAATGAAGGAGCGCTTTTGCACAAACAAGTTCACCCATTGGCTGACTTTACGTCTAACCAACACTTGCTAATTATTCAGTGTTTTCTGTGAACATAGTTTTCATCACACAGCCACCGGCAGCCAATCTGCTCATTTTAACAACACTTTCATAGTGAAAGTTACATATCAAACACATACGTACATACCAAACATTATGCCATCCTGACTGTACTTTTCACACGTGTGCCCCTACCAGACATTACGCTTTGTAGAAAGAACCATCCTTTGGCCTTTTCAGATACTTTTTCTCTAGAAAAAAATCCCTCTGCCAAAGATTCAGAGCCTGGGTAGCTCAGACGGTAGAGCATCAGACTTTTAATCTGAGGGTCCAGGGTTCAAGTCCCTGTTCAGGCGTTTGGAGCGCAATTTCATGGGATACTACAATTCCTCTTTCAATATGGTACTTCTCACAATATTGTTTTTGGCTACTGAGCCTTAGACCCAACAGTAGACCAATATCGCAGCAGCGGTTTTACATAGCACACTTGCTGGTATTTGTAATATTTGGCCTGCAACATTCGCACACATGAATTCTGAATTAACCTCGTTGGAAATATTGCAAGCACACCAGTGTTTGTCCTGGTCGAATGTAGAGCACTGGTGTCTCAAGTGATTAAGCTTAGTGGGATGGCTCTCAATTAGCATGTTAAATGAAACCCTGGCTTGGCTAGACACTGGATCCTATCAAAAGGCTTACAGTGATAAACGCGGTGTGACTGCGCACAATATGTGCCTCTGTTTAACTTCAATATGAAATCAAAAGGTGAAAACTGGATCTAACCGGTAGACCAAGGAAATGCTACCCCCTAGTGTTAAGTTGCCTTCCTGCGGGCCAAAATAGCTCAGCTGGGAGAGCGTTAGACTGAAGATCTAAAGGTCCCTGGTTCGATCCCGGGTTTCAGCAAAAACAAATCGGGCTGTCTCTGTCGGTCAGCCACAGATGCCAATGCTACAGTCGTGCGGGGGTTTTCTGCTGGTGGCCTTTCTCCAAGCAGATTGAGAAAAAAGCACAACAAAGATCTTACTCTGCACAATTCATTGCCGCCCTCCATTCATGTGCAAGGTTTAAGATATATGCAGAGTACTCCTGGAAGCTGCAACTTTGAAAATGAAGGAGCGCTTTTGCACAAACAAGTTCACCCATTGGCTGACTTTACGTCTAACCAACACTTGCTAATTATTCAGTGTTTTCTGTGAACATAGTTTTCATCACACAGCCACCGGCAGCCAATCTGCTCATTTTAACAACACTTTCATAGTGAAAGTTACATATCAAACACATACGTACATACCAAACATTATGCCATCCTGACTGTACTTTTCACACGTGTGCCCCTACCAGACATTACGCTTTGTGGAAAGAACCATCCTTTGGCCTTTTCAGATACATTTTCTCTAGAAAAAAATCCCTCTGCCAAAGGTTCAGAGCCTGGGTAGCTCAGACGGTAGAGCATCAGACTTTTAATCTGAGGGTCCAGGGTTCAAGTCCCTGTTCAGGCGTTTGGAGCGCAATTTCATGGGATACTACAATTCCTCTTTCAATATGGTACTTCTCACAATATTGTTTTTGGCTACTGAGCCTTAGACCCAACAGTAGACCAATATCGCAGCAGCGGTTTTACATAGCACACTTGCTGGTATTTGTAATATTTGGCCTGCAACATTTGCACACATGAATTCTGAATTAACCTCGTTGGAAATATTGCAAGCACACCAGTGTTTGTCCTGGTCGAATGTAGAGCACTGGTGTCTCAAGTGATTAAGCTTAGTGGGATGGCTCTCAATTAGCATGTTAAATGAAACCCTGGCTTGGCTAGACACTGGATCCTCTCAAAAGGCTTACAGTGATAAACGCGGTGTGACTGCGCACAATATGTGCCTCTGTTTAACTTCAATATGAAATCAAAAGGTGAAAACTGGATCCAACCGGTAGACCAAGGAAATGCTACCCCCTAGTGTTAAGTTGCCTTCCTGCGGGCCGAAATAGCTCAGCTGGGAGAGCGTTAGACTGAAGATCTAAAGGTCCCTGGTTCGATCCCGGGTTTCGGCAAAACAAATGGGGCTGTCAGCCACAGATGCCAATGCTACAGTCGTGCGGGGGTTTTCTGCTGGTGGCCTTTCTCCGAGCAGATTGAGAAAAAAGCACAACAAAGATCTTACTCTGCACAATTCATTGCCGCCCTCCATTCATGTGCAAGGGCGACAGTTTAAGATGTATGCAGAGTACTCCTGGAAGCTGCAACTTTGAAAATGAAGGAGCGCTTTTGCACAAACAAGTTCACCCATTGGCTGACTTTACGTCTAACCAACACTTGCTAATTATTCAGTGTTTTCTGTGAACATAGTTTTCATCACACAGCCACCGGCAGCCAATCTGCTCATTTTAACAACACTTTCATAGTGAAAGTTACATATCAAACACATACATACATACCAAACATTATGCCATCCTGACTGTACTTTTCACACGTATGCCCCTACCAGACATTACGCTTTGTGGAAAGAACCATCCTTTGGCCTTTTCAGATACTTTTTCTCTAGAAAAAAATCCCTCTGCCAAAGATTCAGAGCCTGGGTAGCTCAGACGGTAGAGCATCAGACTTTTAATCTGAGGGTCCAGGGTTCAAGTCCCTGTTCAGGCGTTTGGAGCGCAATTTCATGGGATACTACAATTTCTCTTTCAATATGCTAATTCTCACAATATTGTTTTTGGCTACTGAGCCTTAGACCCAACAGTGGACCAATATCGGAGCAGCGGTTTTACATAGCACACTTGCTGGTATTTGTAATATTTGGCCTGCAACATCTGCACGCATGAATTCTGAATTAACCTCATTGGAAATATTGCAAGCACACCAGTGTTTGTGCTGGTCGAATGTAGAGCACTGGTGTCTCAAGTGATTAAGCTTAGTGGGATGGCTCTCAATTAGCATGTTAAATGAAACCCTGGCTTGGCTAGACACTGGACCCTCTCAAAAGGGTTACAGTGGTAAACGTGGTGCGATTGCGCAGAATATGTGCCTCTGTTTAACTTCGACGTGAAATCAAAAGGTGAAAACTGGATCCAACCGGTAGACCAAGGAAATGCTACCCCCTAGTGTTAAGTTGCCTTCCTGCGGGCCGAAATAGCTCAGCTGGGAGAGCGTTAGACTGAAGATCTAAAGGTCCCTGGTTCGATCCCGGGTTTCGGCAAAACAAATCGGGCTGTCAATCGGGCGGTCAGCCACAGATGCCAATGCTACAGTCGTGCGGGGGTTTTCTGCTGGTGGCCTTTCTCCGAGCAGATTGAGAAAAAAGCACAACAAAGATCTTACTCTGCACAATTCATTGCCGCCCTCCATTCATGTGCAAGGGCGACAGTTTAAGATGTATGCAGAGTACTCCTGGAAGCTGCAACTTTGAAAATGAAGGAGCGCTTTTGCACAAACAAGTTCACCCATTGGCTGACTTTACGTCTAACCAACACTTGCTAATTATTCAGTGTTTTTTGTGAACATAGTTTTCATCACACAGCCACCGGCAGCCAATCTGCTCATTTTAACAACACTTTCATAGTGAAAGTTACATATCAAACACATACGTACATACCAAACATTATGCCATCCTGACTGTACTTTTCACACGTATGCCCCTACCAGACATTACGCTTTGTGGAAAGAACCATCCTTTGGCCTTTTCAGATACATTTTCTCTAGAAAAAAATCCCTCTGCCAAAGGTTCAGAGCCTGGGTAGCTCAGACGGTAGAGCATCAGACTTTTAATCTGAGGGTCCAGGGTTCAAGTCCCTGTTCAGGCGTTTGGAGCGCAATTTCATGGGATACTACAATTCCTCTTTCAATATGGTACTTCTCACAATATTGTTTTTGGCTACTGAGCCTTAGACCCAACAGTAGACCAATATCGCAGCAGCGGTTTTACATAGCACACTTGCTGGTATTTGTAATATTTGGCCTGCAACATTTGCACACATGAATTCTGAATTAACCTCGTTGGAAATATTGCAAGCACACCAGTGTTTGTCCTGGTCGAATGTAGAGCACTGGTGTCTCAAGTGATTAAGCTTAGTGGGATGGCTCTCAATTAGCATGTTAAATGAAACCCTGGCTTGGCTAGACACTGGATCCTCTCAAAAGGCTTACAGTGATAAACGCGGTGTGACTGCGCACAATATGTGCCTCTGTTTAACTTCAATATGAAATCAAAAGGTGAAAACTGGATCCAACCGGTAGACCAAGGAAATGCTACCCCCTAGTGTTAAGTTGCCTTCCTGCGGGCCGAAATAGCTCAGCTGGGAGAGCGTTAGACTGAAGATCTAAAGGTCCCTGGTTTGATCCCGGGTTTCGGCAAAACAAATGGGGCTGTCAGCCACAGATGCCAATGCTACAGTCGTGCGGGGGTTTTCTGCTGGTGGCCTTTCTCCGAGCAGATTGAGAAAAAAGCACAACAAAGATCTTACTCTGCACAATTCATTGCCGCCCTCCATTCATGTGCAAGGGCGACAGTTTAAGATGTATGCAGAGTACTCCTGGAAGCTGCAACTTTGAAAATGAAGGAGCGCTTTTGCACAAACAAGTTCACCCATTGGCTGACTTTACGTCTAACCAACACTTGCTAATTATTCAGTGTTTTCTGTGAACATAGTTTTCATCACACAGCCACCGGCAGCCAATCTGCTCATTTTAACAACACTTTCATAGTGAAAGTTACATATCAAACACATACATACATACCAAACATTATGCCATCCTGACTGTACTTTTCACACGTATGCCCCTACCAGACATTACGCTTTGTGGAAAGAACCATCCTTTGGCCTTTTCAGATACTTTTTCTCTAGAAAAAAATCCCTCTGCCAAAGATTCAGAGCCTGGGTAGCTCAGACGGTAGAGCATCAGACTTTTAATCTGAGGGTCCAGGGTTCAAGTCCCTGTTCAGGCGTTTGGAGCGCAATTTCATGGGATACTACAATTTCTCTTTCAATATGCTAATTCTCACAATATTGTTTTTGGCTACTGAGCCTTAGACCCAACAGTGGACCAATATCGGAGCAGCGGTTTTACATAGCACACTTGCTGGTATTTGTAATATTTGGCCTGCAACATCTGCACGCATGAATTCTGAATTAACCTCATTGGAAATATTGCAAGCACACCAGTGTTTGTGCTGGTCGAATGTAGAGCACTGGTGTCTCAAGTGATTAAGCTTAGTGGGATGGCTCTCAATTAGCATGTTAAATGAAACCCTGGCTTGGCTAGACACTGGACCCTCTCAAAAGGGTTACAGTGGTAAACGTGGTGCGATTGCGCAGAATATGTGCCTCTGTTTAACTTCGATGTGAAATCAAAAGGTGAAAACTGGATCCAACCGGTAGACCAAGGAAATGCTACCCCCTAGTGTTAAGTTGCCTTCCTGCGGGCCGAAGTAGCTCAGCTGGGAGAGCGTTAGACTGAAGATCTAAAGGTCCCTGGTTCGATCCCGGGTTTCGGCAAAACAAATCGGGCTGTCAATCGGGCGGTCAGCCACAGATGCCAATGCTACAGTCGTGCGGGGGTTTTCTGCTGGTGGCCTTTCTCCGAGCAGATTGAGAAAAAAGCACAACAAAGATCTTACTCTGCACAATTCATTGCCGCCCTCCATTCATATGCAAGGGCGACAGTTTAAGATGTATGCAGAGTACTCCTGGAAGCTGCAACTTTGAAAATGAAGGAGCGCTTTTGCACAAACAAGTTCACCCATTGGCTGACTTTACGTCTAACCAACACTTGCTAATTATTCAGTGTTTTTTGTGAACATAGTTTTCATCACACAGCCACCGGCAGCCAATCTGCTCATTTTAACAACACTTTCATAGTGAAAGTTACATATCAAACACATACGTACATACCAAACATTATGCCATCCTGACTGTACTTTTCACACGTATGCCCCTACCAGACATTACGCTTTGTGGAAAGAACCATCCTTTGGCCTTTTCAGATACTTTTTCTCTAGAAAAAAATCCCTCTGCCAAAGATTCAGAGCCTGGGTAGCTCAGACGGTAGAGCATCAGACTTTTAATCTGAGGGTCCAGGGTTCAAGTCCCTGTTCAGGCGTTTGGAGCGCAATTTCATGCGATACTACAATTTCTCTTTCAATATGCTAATTCTCACAATATTGTTTTTGGCTACTGAGCCTTAGACCCAACAGTGGACCAATATCGGAGCAGCGGTTTTACATAGCACACTTGCTGGTATTTGTAATATTTGGCCTGCAACATCTGCACGCATGAATTCTGAATTAACCTCATTGGAAATATTGCAAGCACACCAGTGTTTGTGCTGGTCGAATGTAGAGCACTGGTGTCTCAAGTGATTAAGCTTAGTGGGATGGCTCTCAATTAGCATGTTAAATGAAACCCTGGCTTGGCTAGACACTGGATCCTCTCAAAAGGCTTACAGTGGTAAACGTGGTGCGACTGCGCAGAATATGTGCCTCTGTTTAACTTCGATGTGAAATCAAAAGGTGAAAACTGGATCCAACCGGTAGACCAAGGAAATGCTACCCCCTAGTGTTAAGTTGCCTTCCTGCGGGCCGAAATAGCTCAGCTGGGAGAGCGTTAGACTGAAGATCTAAAGGTCCCTGGTTCGATCCCGGGTTTCGGCAAAACAAATCGGGCTGTCAATCGGGCGGTCAGCCACAGATGCCAATGCTACAGTCGTGCGGGGGTTTTCTGCTGGTGGCCTTTCTCCGAGCAGATTGAGAAAAAAGCACAACAAAGATCTTACTCTGCACAATTCATTGCCGCCCTCCATTCATGTGCAAGGGCGACAGTTTAAGATGTATGCAGAGTACTCCTGGAAGCTGCAACTTTGAAAATGAAGGAGCGCTTTTGCACAAACAAGTTCACCCATTGGCTGACTTTACGTCTAACCAACACTTGCTAATTATTCAGTGTTTTCTGTGAACATAGTTTTCATCACACAGCCACCGGCAGCCAATCTGCTCATTTTAACAACACTTTCATAGTGAAAGTTACATATCAAACACATACGTACATACCAAACATTATGCCATCCTGACTGTACTTTTCACACGTATGCCCCTACCAGACATTACGCTTTGTGGAAAGAACCATCCTTTGGCCTTTTCAGATACTTTTTCTCTAGAAAAAAATCCCTCTGCCAAAGGTTCAGAGCCTGGGTAGCTCAGACGGTAGAGCATCAGACTTTTAATCTGAGGGTCCAGGGTTCAAGTCCCTGTTCAGGTGTTTGGAGCGCAATTTCATGGGATACTACCATTTCTCTTTCAATATGCTAATTCTCACAATATTGTTTTTGGCTACTGAGCCTTAGACCCAACAGTGGACCAATATCGGAGCAGCGGTTTTACATAGCACACTTGCTGGTATTTGTAATATTTGGCCTGCAACATCTGCACGCATGAATTCTGAATTAACCTCATTGGAAATATTGCAAGCACACCAGTGTTTGTGCTGGTCGAATGTAGAGCACTGGTGTCTCAAGTGATTAAGCTTAGTGGGATGGCTCTCAATTAGCATGTTAAATGAAACCCTGGCTTGGCTAGACACTGGATCCTCTCAAAAGGCTTACAGTGGTAAACGTGGTGCGACTGCGCAGAATATGTGCCTCTGTTTAACTTCGATGTGAAATCAAAAGGTGAAAACTGGTAGGCCAAGAAAATGCTACTTCGTACTATTAAGTTGCCTTGCTGTGGGCTGAAATAGTTCAGTTGGGAGAGTGTTAGACTGAAGAGCTAAAGGTCTCTGGTTTGATGGTTCAAAGTATAACACTAAAACACTAAAATAGTTACTGGTATTTGAGCCACTGAAGTGCTTGGCCCGTTAGCAGGTAAAAGTGGATGAAATTTTCAACAAAGAGAGAGTATACCTTTTATTTATTTTGAAGAAGACAGAGGTCATATGACAAAAACAAGATGATACATTTTGTACATACATTTGTACATCAACTGTCCAAAGATCAACCATCTCTTCCAATTATCCAATAAATTAAAAGACAGGGCTTAAATTCAATTAAATTCATTTTCAGTTTTTGTTGACATTCTCAGAAAGATAACAATCCTACTTATTTATTACTGAGGTTGTAGTGGATGGCGGTGGTGTGCTGGAGTGCATTATACTGAAAAGAGTTCACCTCCTCAGGGTAGACAAAATATGTATAGGTTTCCTAAAGTTGAATTTATGGCAGAGCTGTTGTATAGGATTTAATGAGATTGCACAGATGTTCCTAATGAAGTGCTTTGTGTGTGTATGTTTCACTGTAAAAGCCAGTCTTGGTAGGTACAGTTAGGGACTCAAAAAGCAGACATGTGAAACCCAAGCAAAAGCATCCTAGGTGAGTGACACTCCATCCACAGCTGTCTTCCCTTGTGTCTGGAAACTCTGTAATAAAAGAAATATTTTGTTAAGTCTAAAACAGATGTCTTAAATAGATTGCATAAAGAAAATAAATGAGTGTAAGGTTAATATTTCCTCTTTACCTTGATGGTGTTTACATCCACAGATGAACAGTGTAGGAATTGTAGCTTTAGTTTTTACTTGTAACTAAAGTTTTCTAACTTTAGTGGACTGAAGATCATTTGACCAACTTTAGTCATGATGTGTAATATTTGGTGTCAAACTGTTTTCAGTTATTGACTGCCTGAAGTCTGTGATCCCAGAGGACACTTATATCTCCCCTGGTGATTTTATGCCAGACCTGAACTGCAAACTGGACTTTTGCCTTAGGCCTGATTTTCAGCAAGTGACACATCTGCTCACCTGGACTGAGGTCAGGTGAATGACAATGCCAGTCGAGAACATCCCACTGCTGGGTCATAAAAAACTCCCTGGTTGCATTTCCTGTATATTTAGAGTCATCCTCCTCCTGCATTGTCCTAAAATTTACAGACTACCTAAAAAAGGAGGCGGGCTACAGTTGCTTCACTGTTCACGCAGCATGGATGTGAACACAGTGAAACTACCTAAAACAAAGTCAGCAATTTCACTTCAGTCATTGTTTCATTTCAAATCAAATGTGCCAGAGTCCAAACAACCTAAATGTATCACTGTCTAAATGACAGACTCTACTCTTTACTTACCAGCTGCTAGTTTGCCCTTGGCTGTTTCCAGGTTCTCCCGGTGCAGTCATAGGGTGAGTTTATGCATCAGCCGACCGGTGGTGGACCCACACCTATCAAATAGGGACACAACATTTATTATATTGTTTACAACATTACTTTGTAGTGTGCATACACAAACACATTGCTGGTAATATACACATTTGTGAATACAATGACCACACTAGAGCTTAATAAATCAAAAATGTACATCAAACCCCTCTAATCTTTACAAATAAAACTGAAGAGAGTTCAGTTAACTCACTTCTAACATAAATGTAGACATTTCACACAGATGAGCAAATAATCCAAATGAGGTGCAAAAAAGCTGATAATAATAAACAAGTAACATCAGCATACAACAGCAATTTGTTAGCTACCACAGCTAGCATTGCTGGATAAAGTCGTGCACACAACAAGACCATGAACACACATAAAAGTTGGACTTACTTAAATTGCTGCAGCGGCGCACTGCATCTCAGAGCATTTACTTTGAAAATCCCCAGGGCTGGTTCTGCGGCCTCTTCTTCCTTTTACACAGTTTTATCTCCAAAGTGTGTAAAAGAAGCTATGAATTATTTTCCTTATTTAATGTATTTGTTAATTTATTTAGTTTAGCTCTCCTTAAATTGACCACTGCAGCCAACACGCTTCAAAATGCGTAACTTTTACTTTGAAGGCAAGCTATGTCTGTTTCCGGACCTGTTGAAAAAGATGAATTTGTGAATCGAGCCACAGCAGGGGAGCCTCAAAAAACCCACACACAAATGCAGTGAAGTTCACAAATGACAAGCAGTCTGTAAATGCAGGTTCAACAGTTTGTATATAAATGTATCAAATTTTGATCAAAATTGCAAATACTTTTAAATACATATATTTGTGGATTTCTATTACACATATTAAAAACAAGAAATATTTGTGTGTGCATCAGAATACATTTATGAACCTTATTTTTTTTATATGTGTATTGTTTTTACAATTATATACAACGATAAATATTTTTGTGTTTTGAAAATTTTTTTTGTGAGAGAGTCATTTATATATAAATCCCAAAATACATTTGTGAATCCTTCTGTGTGCATTCATTAATTGTGAAACTGATCTGACTCCATACTGCTATACTACTATGGTTATTTCCACAAGACTTGATGTTTTGCAGGCAGTGTTGTAGTACTCGAGTCCAGGAATCAGACTCGAGTCCAACTCCAGTCCTGATTTTCAGTCACTGAACTTGGACTTGAGCACTGATGACTCAGATTCAGACTTGGACTCGAGCATTGACTGCATTCGGACTCGGAAGTTGAAGACGAGGACTAAAACTTGTTAATTGATAAAGAAATATATTTTTGCCGTCAAATTTTCACATAGCTTCACTATGGTTCCCGTCACACACACAGCAGCAGGTGCAGCACATGCAGTGTAGCCACACACACACAACATGCACGTTGCGCACAGAAAGCCACAGCCACACACGCACATATAGAAAAAACATGCAAGTTGCGCACACAGCGCGCAGAAAGCCACAGCCACACATACACATGTCGTTGGTATGGAAGTTCTTTAGCGTGAGTGAAGAAGACACAAAGCTCGCAATGTGTAATACCTTTGAGTCCAAAAAGAAAACATGTATTCCTTATATTCCTGGCCCAGAAAAATTGCAATCGGTGTATCATTAATATTAATATGAAATCACAGTCACTGTGTCATTTTTGTTTAAGGTAGAACTTTTTTATTTGTATGTCAGCTCTTTGGCCGTGCCAGAGTGGAGCACTGGAGCCCATCTTGGAACTCGACTCAGACTCAATCTTGATGACTCAGACTTGGACTCAGACTCAGGTAACGGGGACTCAACTCAGACTTGACTCGGATTCTTCTTGGATGACACGGACTCAGACTCAGACTCAAACACTGGGGACTCGAGACTCAACTTGGACTTGAGACTTAGTGACTCGACTACAACACCACTTGTAGGGGCATACATGTGACAAGTAGAGCCAGGATCACATATTGTTTTCATAGATACATATGTTTTGGATATATATCTTTCGTACTTAAGGTGTTTTAGAAATGACCAGATTGGCTACTAGTGGCAATGTGGTGCAAACTATGATTAAGGATAACAGTGAATAATCACAGATTTTCAGTGAACTCCAGTTAGATGTGAAGTCAGCCAATAGGTTAAATTGTCTGTGCAATCCAAAAAATGGGCAGGCTGCATAAAGTCAATAAAGCTGATATACTGAACATGATCAGTTGCCTATTAACACATCCAGTGGTCCATCACTAAGAGTGACACCTTTGTCTTTCTACATGGTAATTTTCTTCATTGTCAATATAAAAATTTTAATTGGTGCAGTTTTAAAGGACCGGTGTGTAAGATTTAGTGGCATCTAGCAGTGAGGTTGCAGATTGCAACCAACTGATAACCCTTCCCCTTCAAAGCATGTAGGAAAACTTAGGGTGGCCGCAAAACTCGTGAAAAATGCAAAAGGTCCTCACTAGAGCCAGTGTTTCGTTTGTCTATTCTGAGCTACTGTAGAAACATGGCAATGCAACATGACAGGCTCCGTGGAAGAGGACTCGATCCCTATGTAGACATAAAGGGCTATTCTCAGGTAACAAAAACCAACGTTTCTTATTTTCAGGTGATTATACACTAATTAAAATACACTTATGAATATTATTTTCCATTTCTACCATGTCCGTTCCGCTAGATGCCACTAAATTCTACACACTGTACCTTTAAATGATGAAGGCTAGCTCCTTCTCCCTGCTTCCAGCTTTTATGCTGAGATCAATCTTCTCATCTCATCCTCAAAAAGAAAGCAAATAAGCATGATACCAAAAACTATTTCTTTAATTCACACTGAATGACCCACATGAATGACATTTCAGTGCAAACTATTAAAGGAAAAATAAACATTAAAACATAAATTGTCATTTTGGGTGATGGCAAATCGCTAAGACTACCAACAAATACATTTTATGAAATGGGAATAACTGCACTTTCATTCTAATGCACTTGCATTTATATCATTTGACCAAGCTCAGAAGGCTTAGCTGTAGAGGCAGGAATGTGGAGGAGGCTTAGAGAAAGTGACTCATATACAGTAAGTGATGTGCATCTCCTGGACAGGTCTAGCATTCCCTCTGTGTGAAGAGGCAAAACGTGCCTTCAAACAACAGTTAGCCCTTCTCCTTTCTTTCACTGGAACACACTCCTGCGCGTGCATAATTCAAGCTGAAGATTCCTGTGGAGGCAGCAATCACGAGCTAACTTGGCTCCATCTTTACGACAGCGTCAACTCGCTTTTCCTTTGTGTTCCAAGGCCTTGTATTTTAGAGACACTGTCATGTCTTCCTCCTCTCATCTCTCTCTCTCTGGGACAGCATGCTCTCTCATCATGCTCCACTGAACAACCCATCTATTAGACAGAGCATGACTGATTAAATCCTTTGCAGATCCCATAAAATGAAAAAAAAAGCAGGCATGCACACACAGCGGCAGAGATCTGTGCGCACTACTCTCCACTTATCTCAGATGACTGACCATGCGCTGTGTCACTACGTAAGATTTTGTAATTAGGGTTATTTTGTTCCCAATTTGATGCCTGTGCTTTTGTGTAAGCATGATTTGTTCAGCATCAGAGCTTAACACTAGCTTCCAAGTGTTACAAGGACTCCAGACACAAGTTTCTTTAAAAAAGCAAAATCACATTTGTTTCGTACATACATTGATTGATTGTTTGAAGGTAGGAGCATTAATCTCTTATATTAATCAATAGAGGTTAAAGTGGCTATTTTTCCCCTATTTTTACTTCCTACTGTTTACGTTTCTGTGAGCTGTACAAGCTAAATCAAGCATTCATGAGGACTATTGATCTTGAATGTATCAGACACGTTTCATTAGTATCGAGGATGTCCTGAGTGGATCTGCTGGATGTACTGGGGCTGATCAAGGCGTCCTTTAATTGATTGGTATTATCTATTAAGGGAGCCTGATTCATTTTGAATCCAGTTATCCAGTTATAACTCAGTTTCCCAACTAGAAGTCCCAACTTTTAGAACTGACCTTGACACATGGAAAACCTTCCTGAACCCAACATGCATACACTGATTTTCAACAACAAGACACCCGAACCAAGAGGGAACGTGAGAATGATTCAAACAGAGAGAGAGTGACAACACTGGCAGTATGAGTGGGCCCTTAAAGACAAGGCAGGATTACCAACCAGGCAAAGCGGGCGACTGCCCCGGGGTGCTAGACCAGAAGCTACAGGTTCATTGTGTGGCGATAAGTTGTAGTAAATTTGTTACACAGGCACTCCGGTGACTGAGTATTGCACTTACAAGTTGGTGGAAAGATCTAAGCAGCACAGTCTGAGATATCCTTACCATAGTATGAGTTAAGCTCCAGAAACACTGGATCCTACACTTTTCATAATGCAACTCCACACTGTCTTTCAATATGCAACCCTCACCCCTCTTCCTGCTAATTGCCCGTGTTTTCAAACTCCACTCCAGTCTATAATGCAAACTTTTTGTTACAAATAAATGAGAGATTGCTTAGTGTCACAGAGTGATTTTCTCACTTTACTCAACAGAACCCCAGCAGACATTACACAGTGTTTTCACAGGCTGAGTAGAATTCCTCGTGACTAGTAAATTAACTTCGACATATAAAATTGGCAGAGTTCCCCTTTAACTACAAATTTGTCGGGTAATATGAACCACTAAAGCACATTATGAACTCAAATAATAAGACCCCCAAAGCGATACTTGAATTATTACCTAATCTTGAGGCTTTATTTTCTAGAGGGTCCCTGAGTTCAAATCCAGTTTCAAGGCCTTTATCATTTCAGTTTATGTTGTGCTTAAATAATGCATATTCCTAACAAATAACAACAAATATGTGTTAACCACCCCTGCCTGAAGACCTCTATTCCTTTATTAAATTATTTATAATTACTATTTATAATTGTATTATTTATTAATTTGCGAGTAATGTACAGTTCTCATCCAAGTGAAAGGGAAGGTGTGTCCAAACTTTTGACTGGTACTGTATGCCTTTTATTATTATAGCACAGTGAGATGACTGTGAGATGAGGGGAGAGAGAAATGAGTAGTGACATGTAACAAAGATCCCCGACCTGACGCAAAGCAGGGATTTTAACCCTCGGGCCACCAGAGCCCCCTGAAGACCTTTTCCTAACATACAGCTTTACAAGTAAGTTGCCACAGAGCAGCACGGACAAATAAAGAGCAGCCAATAAATTTCAATTAATTACACACAGTGAGTGTCAGCAAGCAGAGCCACTCTAATAATTGTCCCTTTCTCTGTGTGTCAGTGACATGTTTGGTAGGTTTACAACTGATGTTGGCTGAAAACCGCATTTAACCCTCAGTATTGCAGTGCTAGAAGAGAGTCTTTGTTTGGACATAGGATAGTGCAATTGTCCTTTTTTGTTTTCACAAATCTACACAGAATTTATAACAGTCTTTGGACCCTTAATGATTTATAATAAGCTACCCCTTTGAGTGTCAGCTGAGAAATATTTTCCCAAAAGTTGTCCCTTAATGTATGACTTAACTAGGGGATTACTGTAACTTGAATTTGCTATGAAGTTAATGCTCTCAGCTACACTGTGGCAAAAAACATCATGCAACACAGACCATCTGCACACAGACAGGCAGCCATGAAAGCAGTAATTCTCATTAAAGGCAAATCAAAGTGTATAATAACTTACCATTAGTCTTAGTGGAGTTACACTTCAGCAGTGAAACTCTGGTCTCTCCCGGAGGCCCCTGCTGCCCCCCTACCCTGCGCCCTCCGGTTCCATATAGAGTATTAGGATTGTAGAAGAGGGTTTAAAGCAGGTTGATGTTGTTTCTCCGGCTCTCCAAGTGAAGCAGAGGATGATCTGATCACAGGAGTTTCTCCATCAGGCCGGTGCTCTTCCTCCAGCTTGGCGGGTCCAGGAGCAGCGCTGACGGGCAGCCGCAGCCTCCCGGTCCCGACTCCATCTGCACGGCAGCACTGACCGAGGAAATCAAAGCAGAAGATTCATCTGCCTTTGTGTCGTTACACTTTCCATCTCTCGCCAGCATGCGTGTGGGTGGTGGGAAAGATGGCACATGATCACGCTCAGCAAACATCGGGACGGTTATTAAAAATGATCATAATGACGAAATATAAGCAATTTTATAAAGGCAAGATATTGAAGTGATAGGAAAAGTACCCATGGTCACGGTTTATCTGATAGCTTATATCTATAACTACACACGCTTATAATTTCTCAAGTATAGAAACGTGGCTATTAATAGGATTTGACTGTGCGCTTAGACTGTGATTCTGAACAGAGAATGTACGAGTTTAACTATTTCTCCAAATATGTCCATCATAGAAAATCCTCAATGAATCAAATGAGTAACACAAAGATCATATGGGACTGTATTAACGATAATTTATGCAAAGAAAAAGGCTGAGTTACCTACAGTGAAGTCTTCTCCTCTCAGCTGAGTGGGATCCAGACCCTCCTCTATCCAGGTCAGTGAAGATAGTGGCTGCGCTCCATTTGTCCGTAACGATGTGCCGCATGTTACGTAGCAGCAAGGGCGGGGAACCCCGGTTAACCAGAGTCATGGATGTATTATAAGATCTTTTTATACATCTATGACCAGAGTGCAGGCGGCACATGTGGCGGAGGAGGGGATGACGTTTCATCTATCAGCTGATAGTCAAACAGCTGCGGGTTGTGGCAGTTATGGTAACGCTTCTTGATCAGAGTGAGGTGTTTGGAGATGTAGGCCGACTAGAAAGAGGCAAAAAGGATTTTCAGTGCTGAAATGACACATGAGTACATGTACTCGTGTGCTTGAGTACAGTTTTGAGGTTTCCTTTGTCCTATTCTGGCTTTATTCAACTTTCTGCCACTTCATACTTATACTCCACTACAACCAGTTGCCATTGGGGATAAATGAAGTGCTTGTTTAATATAGCCTATTGTACTTTTTTACTCCGGTACATTTCTTTGGCACCTATATTTTCTGGAGAACATCACATCCTTTCATGGACACCAGAGGACAAAGAATTAATGTTGTGGAAAGTTACAACCTGGCAGCAATCACTGACCAGGACTTTGGTTTCAGCACAAATACAGAGGAAGTCTGAAAAGAAACAGTGACTGTATTTCCTGAGGAGGAATATTTTATTTTTTATTTCCTTCAGGGCGGAGGTATAGACTCCTGAGGCCAGGTGCAAATTAATAGCTAGAGAGTCAATTACATGATTTTATTGCAGAAACATCTGTATTAAACATGTGCAATTAGCATTTGTAACAAAAAGACAGTCCCTGTCTTATTGGGTTTTTTAACTTGTTCATATCTCCCATTATAAATATGTTATGGCGAATGTCTTAGAAAAACACAATTACACCTGGTATTAAAATGTGTCCTTGTTTTCTCATTTGTCCCTGTATTGTGATTGGATGTCCATATGCCATTAGCTAAGTGGAGCTGACAGACTTGTCAACAAACATAGAGCCTTCCAGGCCAGGAAACTGCTGCCACCAGTGGACATCAGTCATTTCTAAATCACTTTTTGTGAGGGAACACATGTAACGACTGCTGCTGCTTGTATCTTCTGCCCGGTTTGCTTTAGCTGGCAGGAAGAGACCTTTCAACTTACTGGGCCCATTTCTTTCTCATGAATGTAGTCAGGCTGTATATTTACACCTGCTGAGATCTGATCACGATGAGAGCCTGACCACCTCCAAATGTGGTCTGGCTGATCCAGCGCATTCCAGATACACATCGTATTTTAATGCCAGGTGTAAATGCGGTATTGAAGTCATGCATGTGTCCAGCAAATGCAGTACATCTTTAATTTTCCCTTTGGGCAGTTTACAAGTGTTAACCAGTACCAAAACTTTTATATATGGGTTCAGCCATGACAAGCCATTTGACAGATATGTGTTTACCAGTGTTCATTGTTATGTTAGTGCTGATTCAGGACAGAACAAGCTGCAGTTAGTTTATGGTGGCCATGAAAATATGTGACTGTGAAGCCATGAAATGTGTGTGAATTAGATATCTCAAGTATCAAACAAAAACTTTTGAGAGAATAAAACCTTTTGAAACAAAAAGAAAAACAAAAACTCTACAGAAAAATCGAGAATCTAATTATAATATCACACCAAGAGTCCCATTGGATTAAAATATCATCCACTTCCATTTCACTGTGGAGCTTCTTTGTTCTCACTTTTTGTTAACAGTTTTTACCTTCACATTGATGGACTGTTCTTATACTCTAACAGGAAATATTTATCTTAACACATGAGGTCAGTGTTTTAATGACTTTACAATGGTGATATATTTACAACTGCCACATCATAGGTCTGATATACAGTACATTATCTATATAAATTGGAAAATTATCTAAAACATGTAGTTTTAAGTTTGGGGGAAGGGGGGTACATTGAAACTTGACATGCACTCACAAGGCCATATACTGTAACAGCATTACTATAATCTGCTGATTACATCCAGTCTCAGGAGGCCTTGCTGTCACAGATAAGGACACAAAGCCGATAAATGTTGAGAATTACAACCAGGAAGTTTTTAATGGCGAAGAAGATCAGCATTTGGTGCACCACGTTGAAGTAGATCATGACAGTGAGGCGAACCACAAGGAAAGGCCCATCCTGGATGAACAAAGCTTCCACTGTGCTCCAGATATCAGTCCTGAGGTGAGAGAAGCGAGAGGTAGCTGGTTCGGAGAGGTCATCTGAAGATGCATGCATTACTGTTGGGACAAAGGAAAAAATACATTTAAGACAACTCCAATAGGACATATTTTCATTGAAAAAAAATGTCCATTTTACTCTACATGTTGATCTTTTCTGGGTTGCCTGTGCAGGGTGATTCAACCCTTTACTGAGGCTCAAAGCAGGGTTTGAATCCTCTTAGAGTCCTAAACTATTCTTGAGTAACATTATTTGATATAATTACTGTATTATATAAAAATGTAAAAATAAAATTTAAAAAAAGTTTCACTATGTTGACCAGCTAGTTGCTTACTGTGTCTCTCTGCTGTTTGGTGCTGAGCTGGTGATTTGTTGCTACAAGCGTCAAGATTTCATATTTTATTAGATGTTAACAATTTTGTTGTAATCTTTTTGGCAATGTAGTGTATGTACAATATATATAATGTATGTACAGTGTATATAATTTATGTACAGTATATATAATGTATTACAGTATATTTCCTAGCTTGCAGGAGCATCTGACCTTTTTAAATATAAATATGCCTGTTTTACACAAAACTGCAAGCCTCCTTATCGTTCACTTACAGTATTACAATTCTATGTGTTTGCTTGGCCCGTGTTAATTGTTGATTTGAAAGTGTACAACTGCCCTGCCCACATAGTCACTGTTTGCCAGTTGATTTGTAGAAATCTTTTTGGGAATATTACCAAAGCACAATATCAAATGAAAGGATCAGAACCTTACTTACTTACTCACTTCACATATAAATGAACATCCTTCACATTCAAGCCCTTGCCAAAAAAATTCACACAATGCTGATTAAGCCTATCACCACCAGATGAATCTCTCTGTATTTCACAATATACCAAAGATTTTAATCTGCTGTTGAGTTTGACATTCCTGCGCTGGCCAGATGAACACACACTGAGCATGCTCTATGGGCAGAGCATGCAAACTAGAGTCTTCCGCTGGCTAACTTCCGGTTAGCCTCTGCTAACTTGAATGGGTGTAAAATAATTTAATCCTATTCCTCTTCTAGACTTTCCAAATGTTATTAGACAGAATGGATCAAATTCTGATGAATGGTGAAACATGTCAGTTCATGGGGGTTGTGTGTCGCTCAAAACAATTTATCCATTGTTTTATAGCAGCAATAGTAGCAACAGAGTAGGCTATGGCGGAGCCTATGACATAAGCACGTCAACAGTGTTTTTGTAATTACTCTCACTGCCAGAGGGGGGAGACAAAAGTCCCACACTCCAGCTTTAGGTTTAATTTAGTTAATTTGCTCTCTACAAACAGCATAAAAACAGATAACAGAAGTGAAACAGATGTGACAGTAGAGATCAGCAAGCCATAGGCTGATACAGTCAAATCTAAACTGAAAAAACATGAATTGGCAAAATAAAATCATATAAACACTAATAAAATAAAGAAAAAAGAGAGAAACTTAAGGTTGGTCCTGCTTTATGGTGCATATATCAAAATGAATTTCTTTAACTAAATGACCACAAACAGCTCATTTTTGCCTCTGGCTTCTCTAATGGATTTATCCAGCCCTGGGTGTACGGCTATATTTCTTTTATTATTAACAACAGCGGCTATATTTCTTTTATTATTAACAACAGCGGCTATATTTCTTTTATTATTAACAACAGCAGTACAAAGTGTGTTCTGTTCAGCTTTTAGTGTGAATATCTATCGACTTATTTATCAAAAATGGGCTGATGCTGATAAAGAGCACTGTATTTTTAGCAAAAAGATAGCAGTAGAATCTTATTTTTTAGTGCAGTTATTGTACCGTACCTGAGAGATGCAGTGGAAACTGCAGCATGCTCCATGTCCACACCCCCAGAATTATGTAGACCATAGCTGGACTGCTATCCCTGTTTCACACACACATATGACTGACTTCACCAAATTATTTTATAAAATAACAACTTAAATGTAACATCTTCCTTCTTTTCTATCATCCTTCTCCTCCCCTCTTACTTACTTGATGTCAGACAGTGTTTCAGAGGTGAACTCCAGTATGTCAGCAGCTGTGCCCACAAAGATCAGCAGTAACTGGGAGAGCTGGTCTCTGGTCAGCTCCCCAGCAGCCGGCAGCAGCCATTTCCCCAAGATCAGTAAGATGAGCAGGATCTGGTGTAAAGCAAGGATCCAGTCGTTGGCACACACTGTGGACAGTGGGATGTTCTGGGTAGAGTGTGGAAATTAAATTAAGTTTAAGAGGATCAAAAAGTGTTTTACAGGCCTTATCTTTCACCATTAGGCCAACTTTTAAATATTAGTTATTTAAGTATCTGTAACATTTCATTATGGAGTCACCCAGTCACACAGGAGAGAAAAATGCAACAGAATCAAAAGCTGAAGAGCTTCCTTAAAGAAACAGTTCAACATTTTGGGAAATACATTTATTTGCTTTGTTTCTGAGAGTGTGATAAAAAAGAAGCCTGTAGCGGTTAAGATGATGACCATGAACCACAAGATCCCCAGTGGGACCCATTTCCTGTTATTTCTGTACTGTCATGATCTAATAAAGATTAAAAAAAAGACTAGAAAGACTTCAGGAAGCTGCACCTGGCTGTTGTTTGCAAAGAAATACTTCAAGCACATACTGTAACTCCCTCTGTGTGTATTAAACAAACAAGATATAACATGTAAATTTGTGCATTTTAGAGCCAGGCTAGCTGTTTCCCCCCTGCTTCCAGTCTTTGTGCTAAGCTAGGCTAACCACATCCTGGCCCCAGCTCTGTATTTAACATATTGGAATGATATTTATATTCATCTTCTCATCTTACTGTTAAGAAAGCAAATAAGCATATTTCCCAAAATGTTTCACTGTTCCTTTAATCAATTTGCATAGAGGTTTCTGAGCTCTCTGTACCACATGATACTGAATATGAGAAAGTATATTCCTAACCAGTGTGGCTCTAGTTCTCTAACTAATTTTAATTCTTATCTTATTGTCTATTTATTTTACAACTGACTTTAACCTATGTGACTTCTGATGCGTGAATTTATCCATCTGTCTATCTAGAGATGGTGCCCTTTTTCTGTAGTGCCACCATGAGGTTGCCATTTTTGGTTTGTCGTGAAATTTTGTAAAGCCATCCATGGTGTAATAATTGAATTGTAATAACTCTGATCCTCTGACTTTTCAGCAAGTGCTACCATCAGGTCAAAATTTGAATTTGTCCAATACTTTGGTTTATGACCACATACATAACTGCAAAACTAATGACACTCTCATCAGTATTTTGTGTTTAGTGCTAATTAGCAAATGTTAGCATGGTAATATGCTAAATTAAGATGATGAACATGGTAAATAGTAAACCCTGTAAATATCAATATGTTAGCATTGTCATAGTGTGTAAATTAGCATGCTGATGTTAGCATTAAGCGCAGAGGACCAGAGATGCTAGCATGGCTGTAGATTCTTAGTTTTGTTTATGGATAGTTCACAAAAACTACACTGTATATTCATCTTAATCTACACCTTTAAAAAATCTGTAGTTTAACAAAAGTGCTGTAGGTTAAAGTATTCCTTTGAACTGAAAATAGGAAAGAGAATATTGTCAAAACAGACTAGTCAGCAAAGACTTTTCATGTTCGGCTTGTAATTGTTTTTATTGAGGGTGGACCATTTCATTAGAAAGCAGCCAGCTCTATGAATGTGCCTGAGTTATAAGGGGAAAAAACACCCGCAGCCCTACAATAGGCTCTTTGAGGTGAACCCGCATTACCAAACACTGCCCCACTGTCTAGACATGTGAGGGCATGTAGGGAAAAGCAAAAGCAAATCTCAGCTAAACAAATATGTGCATCATTTACTAACTTTGAACAAAGAAGAATTATTTTGTTGAGATGTCACCCTACCTTACCAGAAAAAACACCTCACGCCTCATATTTCTCACAAAAATACTCGTCTATTAGTTTGCACAATTTGAAACTGCTTTTAAATAATTTTTTTTAATACACTGAAGCTTTCATGTTAAACCTGATTTATTTCCACAGACTATAACATTCTAGTGCTTAAATATTTCAAACTTGTTTACAATTTTTGTAACCTTTTACCCTGAAACTCACCTTGAGTGACTCACTGCCATTGGTTGAGTTCATCCAGGAATTGAAAATACTCCTAATATTTTCAGTTGAGTCGAGTTTATCACACTAGAATAAGAGACACACAGTTTAACATTGATAATGTTCAATTTGTGAACACAGTATTATCACATGGAACTCTCAGAATAGAAAATAACAGAATACATGGATGATACCCTTGAGTTGGTGGATTTGTTCTCCTGGTGGTGAAGCTCTAAAATCCATAATGATGGGATAATACTGATGAGGAAGAGGAAGATAGCAGGAGAAAACCTGAATGGAGAGAAACATTACACAAACAGTGTTACAATCTTGGAATAACAAATCATATGTAACATGTATGATATATTGACTACAATAGGTCATACTGTACCATTTGTAATCATTCCCTCTTCTTCTCAGTGTCAGGATCATCTCAGCCACCAGAGGCAAGTAGAGGATAGTGAGAAACCAGTAGAATCCATTGTTTTTCACCCACACCACTCTCCATACCCCTATTAGAGAGATGAGGATAAAGAGAGACCTGGTCACCACAGCACAAATGAACTTGAAGAACATGACGCCAGGCTTTGAGTTTGGGAAACACAGTGGAGACGTGCGGGAAGTCCCAGCTGCTACAGGGGACAGAGGAGTTATATGTGAAAAGTCTGAAGGATTTCAGTGTTGGTGGTGGGCGGGAGCTGGGGCACGCCTCCAGCAACCTGCTTCATTACTACAATGTTGTTCCAGTCTTAATATGCCAGTTGCCTGTAGACATGCAGTTTTTTACTCAGAATAGCTGTGATCTGTGCAATAATAAATATAAGGTCTCACAGTTGTATGACATGCTTCCAAAATGTGATATTGTAGATTTTTCTTATTGTCAACAAATGTGCAAATCCAATCCTACAATTAATTGATCTACTAATTAGTTTTGTGTGTATCCAAACTCTGATATAGCTTATTTTTCTGTGGCATAGAGCTCCATTGTTGATTCAATCCTGCTGCTGTGTATTATTCCACCACTGGAAATAATCCCCAGCAAATGCACTGTTTCCTCCTGTTTAATAACAGTTACTAAAAACTACAGTGCCCAGTGGAAATTGGTGAGTGTTTTTACAAATGAAACTATATATTTGTAGGCAGAGGCATCAGTGAGTAATGAGTAGTCCCAGGGCAAGCTTTTTTATGCGTTCTAATCACCTCAAGATGTGTGCACACAATCATGCAACACACATGCACGCGCGCACACACACACACACACACACACACACACACAAGGTTCAAACTAGACTATCACACTATTACAGAGTTTTAATGTAGTCATTTCAATTAGAATTACATATATGACATATATATGGTATTAACCACAATCAATTTTAATCCCAAGTGGTCCAGAAATACTGTGAGGGTATGTCGCAACGTTAAAACTATTGGAATATTCTAAGAATATCAGAGGTGGTTTCTCCATTGGGCTGAAGGACCAAATAGACTGCTGACAAAACACAAACACAATAGGCACTATGAAAAAAAATTTGGTGCATGACTATCAAAAGAAGCATCTTTTACATTAAAAGATGTATGCCAGGCAAGTATCAACTTGAGCCATGCAACAAAGGAATTTAACAGGTTGGCACAGAGGCAATTTAAAAATACCCCACCTCCTCCACCTCCAGCAAAAATAACTACAGTATATCCACACACAGGTTAAAATTGTAATAGCAACAATGATAGACATAAGTTACTGGAAGGTATATAAATAGCTTTTGTCCAACTACTTTTAAGAAGACTGAACCAATTATGCAGACAGTGCGCTCAAAGAGCCATGAGCGCACTGTCTGATTCATTGTGAAAGAACGCCTTATGTAATAGGCACACAGGTCGATTTTCCAAGAAGTTCGCTAGAATTTAATCTCAGAGTGAGTTGTCTGCATCCACAAAATTCAAAACACAGGAATGGAGCCTGCCATCGTTCTCAAACTGACTGACAGATCTTTTAATTTGACCATAGTTTCAATTATGACACACAAAATACTATTTTTTTTTATCATAAAGACAAACTCTCCAGCTATGAATGTGAATTTAGCTCAGATTTATATGGTAAAAATAGGAACTGGTCTTTTAAAGTAATAATCACACAATTATGATTGATTAATATGTATAATAAGCTACTTCTGTGATAATGGTTGTGGTGTCAACTGATTATAGGCTAGTTTACCTTTAGGCTACTACATCACATACATCACTGTATAAGGATAAAATTATATCACCAGACTAGAGTGGGGATTATTATGCCATTGAAGTCACATTAGAGGAATTATATATAAGAGATATGGAATGAAACCATCGTTATAAACCACATGACGAGTAATTACTAGCTAATCCCAAACGCTGATGTAAAGTACATGTGTGTGATGACAAATAGGCTCCTATGTTTCCCTTAAACTGTACGAAGGAAATTGTTTTCTAGCTTCAGTTTGTGCCTCAAACACATGCAAGGCTCAAACTGCTAGTGTCCCTAAACACCTTTAACCAGCACTGCATCGGCAGTATGGTGGGGTGTTGCCATGGCAACGACTAGAGCGTCAACATGTCCGGAGGAGCGACACGTCGTGACAAGAAAGAGCAACGAAAAGTAAAGGATGAAAAGGTACTGGTACTCATAATAACCTAATATTTGCAACTCTCAGAAAATAAATACGTGTTTGTTGTGTTGTGTTGTGTTGTGTTGTGTTGTGTTGTGTTGTGTTGTGTTGTGTGTTTGCGTCTTTGACATAACTTTGACCATTATTGTTACTCCCTCGTAAGAAAGAGGAAGCTGTTATCCTCCAGTGGGAAGCGATGCCACTCCGACAGATCCAAGACCTGCTGAAGAGAAGTGCGGATCAACTTCACTCGTAAGTTGTGTCTAATAATAACCATGGATAATAACTTAGTTAACTAATGAAGTAGGCAGCTGAGACGGAGCTGAATACAGGCTAGCTAAATGTCTGTGAACCGTCCAACTGGACAAATTAGTCAAAGGAGTGACTTTTATTATATATCAGCATGATATCTATTTTGGTTTTTGGAAAACAACTGCATCAACGTAGCATCAACACCGGCTACTGAGATGTAATCATTATTTTACACTAAGCTGATGCAATTTGAGGGATAGTTCAGGCACCGATGAGAATGGTTCTGATGATGTAAAACAGGACTGTAGCCAGGATTTTAGAAATACTGAAGTCATGAGACCCTCACCACTCAGAAAATATTTAAACCAAAAAGAAGGTCTAATTATTTGTATTTTTCATGTTTTGATTATTCAGTAAATTGTTCAGTTGCTCTTTATGTAAATTTTATTTTCCAACATGAAATGATGTTTCAGCGCTTTCTCCACACCTTCACAGGAATAAAATGCTGTAGAAAAATTGAAACCTTCTTTTATTTATTATTTGTTGGCCTAAAAGTATTTAAATTGAAACATACTGAGTGTACTGGAATCAACTTCTTAAATACCCATCATGTTACTGACCTTGTTGTCCCCAGTGGTAGCTACGCCCTGATAAACACTGTTGTCATTGTGTAATTACTGCTGCACTGATATAGTTTTCACCCACATCTGCTTTCTGTTGTCTGTAGGGAACTGAAGGAGATCCTGAGCTTCAGGAACCATCAGACCTGTATGAAGGAAGCTGCCCTGCTGGATTACTATGTTTGTGGTTTCTGGTGGGCAAAAGAGGCCAAATTCACCCCTACACAGACTTCCTTCACCATGGCTGTACTACACATGCTGCTGGATAACATACGAGGTGGGGAAGAAAGAGGATGACAGCCAGACAGTCAGTTATTCAGTTAAGACACATTGCAAAGTACTCTAGAGCAGATCACCCATTATAATGCACTGAATTCATTCATGTTCAAGCCAAGAAGCCATTGCACAGTTCAGTTAGATCAAATATTTGCTGCATAATTACTAAGACTTGTTTTTAATCTCCTTTACTCTCCTCCAACAATTCTTGATTGTCTTTGATTTAGATATTAATTATTTATTTTCAGATGCTAGTTGGTAGTTTTTTTGTAAATGTGAAGCACCAGTAACACTGGTTTTGAGAAGTGCTTTAATTTACTTATGTACTTGAAATAAAGGTAGTATTTATGCATTGAGACAGGGAGGTAGGAAAATATTTTCTGGGTTGTAATAGCAGCACATTTGTGGTTTTGATAATGTGGAATTTACTCACAGTAATCAGTTACTTTTAGCCACTGTACTCCAGTTTAATGCTCCATCAGATCAGATGAAATGAGAGCATATTTCAGCCCCTTTACTACAAATCAAATATACCTTACATCAAGTCCAAACATTTTGCGAACCATGATGTGTTTGAGATTTAGATGTTTTTTTACCAACCGTATAGAAATGAATGGAGACTAAGGCTGATAACAGTACAAAAATTACATATAAATGTATAAAATATACAACTTGAATTTTAAAATCTAATTTCTATGGGATTATAGGATGTTTGTGTCAACAAATAATACCAGGGAACAGTGGCAAATTTAAATATAGACGTGTGTACAATAGGGAAATATGTGAAAGCGATGAGATTTTGCAAGTATGAAAAGGATTGAAGAAACTTACTGTATGTAGTCAGCATGCACAACACCAAAACCCTGAAACTGAAGCAGCCATTCAGCGATCTTTCATTAGATTATTTACACATGTGGTTTTCCTACTGTCACATGTCACAATCTAATCCAATAGTCCAGCAATAAATCCTACCTTTTTATATAGCAATATTACAAATACCTCTCAATAAATAGTGGTCCAGTACTAAACCACCACTATGGCCTTTAAAATGACCATTGTGTTGAATCTACACCTTCCAGAAGTAGTGTCAACAGAATATTACAAGTTTCACAAAGGTAGGATTTATTGCAGGGATAATTAATGCAGCAGATAGTGCAGGTGTTCCTTTGTTTCTGGTATTTCAGTGAATATAGGATGTAGTTAAAATGTAAATGTGATTGGTAAGTGTACTTTTTAACTACAGTATGTTCCCTATCCAATATGTGAGTTTCACAGCAGCTGCGTTCTCATCATATTCCAGAGAAACAGATGAGTTTAGTGGATAACCTGACGGAGTTTGCTAAGGCCTTAGCTGCTGCCTGCCAGTGCTCATCTTCAGATGAAGGCAGCACTCCACCTCTAGACAGAGAAGCAGCCACAGCGCTCATAAGTTACACCAGAGACAGGTACCAGGAATCCTTCAAATGGTTTTGGATTTGGGGGGAAAAATCTATTTAAAGGGTTTTCCAAGCTGTGATTTATGATTTATTCAGAGATGCCTGAATGGTTACAAATGCTCACCTAGTGTAAATCCCAGTCAACATGTCCATGTGGACCCAGCATGCGTTAGAGATATGCTGGCATAAACATGTGTCCATCCATTTGCTTCATGTAGGCCTCATGTGGATTTTGGTACGGTAAGCTACACTAGCCAATGTTTAACCTACATGGTTAACAACAAACAGAGGGCCCTGTTTAGCACATAAGGAGCCATTTGTACCTCTCCAGTCATTAGCCCAGATACTGTAAGCAGATACAAAAATTGGTCTTGAGGATAATTGCTTGCCTGGGCCCCACTTGTAGCCCACACTGGCCTAATTTCCAACATAGGTGGTGTACAGTAAATGTAGCTGACAGACACATTTTTATGCCAGGTCATCAGTAACAATGTGGGGGTCATCCTGGAGAAGCTGGTATCACATGTTGCAAAGCCACAGGTCACAGCATGTTTAGTAAAACACTGTAGGTGTGCAAACAAGGACATTTTTTGGGGGGTTAAAACCCTTATGACAATATTGAGCTCTGATTACATGAACTTTTCATCGGTCTCTTTTGTAAATATTGAAGTAAAATATAAGATTATTGTAATATCAGCAAGGATGTAGTAGTGGACAGAGCCACAGTGGTGGAAGAAGTACTCAGATATTTTTAGTGTCGCCAATATTTTTTATTCATATTTATTTCATATGTAGTACATTTTCACATTTATGGGGAGTCAAATCATCCAATTTAAATAAAACTGATAACCTCACAATACATGTTTCCCCTTAATTCATTTCTTGCTCATGTACAGCATCCTTACAGCCTTCACTGACCCCCAACCCTTCAAACAATGACACAATAAAATTACAATACAGAACATTAAACGCTCAAAATAAAGACATCAATACCAACACACCACACCCTCACTGGAAGCAGCGCTATGTTACTTAATTCTCTAATTATTTTTTTTTTTTAACCTTTATTCATTCAGGGAAGTTTCACTGAGAGGAAGCCTCTCTTTTGCAGAAATACCCTGATCACATTCACAAAGTTACACACATTCACACCTGGAAGCTGCCCAGTAAAACCACAGTCTGACCTGCCAGCCACTGAGCAGCTCCACTGGAGCAGTTGGGCCTTATTCAGATTAAATCAGGCGATGCAGTGAAAACCCCAGTCCTCCCATTCGTTTGAATGGGGGTAGTGCGTTTCAGCTGCGGGTGTTTTGGCCACAGTGGCGCCACACAGGCCTGCAGCGGTGGCCAATCACAGCTGGAGATCAGACTGATCAGAGCTGTAAAACTCTGCCATGAGGGAGTAAAAAGATGTTACTAGGAGGAGGAGAGGACAATTCTCTTCATCTGATGATGTTAAAAGTAAAGTCAGACTTTGCTGTTGGCTTCCCGACCTATTGAGCCAGACTGCTGTAATTTTCGCTCTACGACTGTTAATATTTCACTTAATTAAGATTTAATAGTTTTTTCAGAAAGTAACCATGTGATCAGTTTATCCAAATAACGCCTGTTTGCTGCAACGTTTTTGGAGATGTGAGGAGCTGCTGGCCAGGTGAGACCAGTCGGTCATCTCACAGCAGTAATCCGAGTCCTGCATTGTCATCCTGGGAGGAACATGATCCGATGAACTGATATGCAGCTCTTTGGTGATTTACTGCTGGCTCTAATGTCTCGGCAGCATTTCGATATATGATATAATTCCTTTTGGAAGATAAATGTTGGTTTCACAGATGGAATATAACACTTGTAGCTGCCACATTAGTTTATCTAAATGTAAAGTGAAGCTTCATGTTTTTACTGGACAGAACAACCGCGCTGCCTCTGGAGCTCTAAATATAAATGTATTAAAATGAACAGATCAGTCTATATTAAATTTTGTTTTATTTTATGAAGCGTCCTCCTCAGAACTTGCCAAGTCCTCAATACAACTACCTGATTGTACTGTGAGATGCAGTAAATGATGTTATTCAGTCTGTAATGTTGCTATAATAAAAATCCAAACTGTTATGTGGTTTAATATAATAGCCCCATATATTTCCCCCATGTCACATTTCACACAGAGTGTATTACACTCACTATCATGCCTGGATCTGTTAACTAGAGTCACATTTAGTTTATGACTGATCTTATATTGTACTTCATGAGATGTATTTTTTTTAGCATTCAGTGATATTAATTTGCTATGCACATCTAAGCTTATTGAACCCCTGCTGGCATTATTAGAATACTTGATGATTTCCAATAACTTTCCTAACTTAATGAACAAAGTAATAGTAATAATTCTTCTGAATGACCAATTTCCATGTTGTCTTTATAGTCAGGGACTGAGTTAACAATAAGATTTTTTTTCTCCAAGTTCATAATCTGTCATCAACAGAGAGATTTATTTCATTACTGTTCCATCAAACAGATGTTTTTACTTGGTAAAAGTAACAATACTCAATTAATAAATAAAAGTCCTGCATTCAAAATTATACATAAGAAAAAGTGCGAAAGTATTCTTAGCAAAATGTACTTATAGTGATGTGTCAAAAGTAAAATGACCAATTATGCAGAATTGTATAAGCATATTCTTGTGTATGTTTTTTTATGCTTTAACATGTACGCAGCATGATATATTAATGTTGTACCTAGTCGAGATGGAGCTCATTCGAACTACTTTATTTGTGTGTTATATTGTATATACTTGCTATCTGGGTATCTATAATAATGCAGCTGTTTTATAGTCATCATAAATTTTGTATGTAAAATCTTTATCTGCAAACTGATTAATAACTACAGCCAGTAAAGTATTTATTATAGAGTATTATCATAGAGTAAAAGTATAAATCAGCAGAAAAACTGCTGCAGACCAATAAGTTTTTGTATGTTATTCATGTTATTTATGAAAAGATTGATTCAGGATGACCATCACATTAATGTGCTGAGGAAAATAACATACTTACCTGAAATTACATATATTTAGATTCTGTTGATTTTGTACTTGAGGTTTTAATAATCGTTATTCAAACAGCTGTGTGTTCTGTGGACTGTAAGTCTCTTTCAGAAATACAGACTCTATGAGCTTCTTTTCACCACACCCAGAGAGGAGTTACTGACAGGCATGGAGGTGAGACAGCTTGTAATTCGCAAAAGCTGTGTGCAAGTCATGCGCATGTGTGTGTGTGTCTGTCTGTCTGTCCACATGCATGTAAGTAACATTTTAAACATGCTTTTTTTTCCAGAGGACAATTGAGGTGTTCACTTGTGAGGATGCTCTAACTCCATTGGAGGAAGGTATCTCTACTCATCTGTACATCCAGTGATGGGCCCTGCCTGCTATCCAGGAGGATGGAGAGGTGATGATGACAGCTGTTACTAGTCATTACATAATTGTCCACAGTGGGGCGTTGTTTGATATCCAGAGGTTTTTTCGTCACTTGTAACAGATCAGCAACCTCTTCTATAGAGTTGTTTGGACCAGTGCAGGGGAGGATCATGCTGTATTAAAAGCATAACTGGTATATCTCTTGTTTAAATAAGCATTTAGAGGCTAATTAGAGCCACGACTATTAGTTGGTTAATGGATTAATCGATTTACAGGAAAGTCATCTGCAACTATTTTGATAACTGATTAATCGTTATCAGTTATTAGTTATTTTTCAAGCAAAAATGCCAAATATTCTCTGGTTCTAACTTCTCAAATGTGACAATTTGCTGCTTCCTTGTAATATATTACAGTAAGCTAAATATCTTAATGTTTAGACTGTTAATCAGACAAAACAAGTAAATTGAACATGACCTCTGAGAAATCGTGAATGCCACTTTTCATAATTTTTTAACCATTTCATAGACTAAATCATTTATAAATTAGAGAGAAAAAGAAAATAGTAGCAGATAAATTGATAATGAAAATAATCGTTAGTGGCAGCCCTACACCTAATAATGTGGAAAGAGATAGGAAGGATCATTAGTTGAAAAAGAAATAAATTGAGAGGAAGAAAGAGCGTTCAGAAACAGGAAGAAAGAGAGATCATATTGTTTAAATGAACAGCTGCACAGTGAGGGCTGCCTGGTCCTGATATGTCATTTGAAACCACCACACGCACACTAATTTCATAATGTATTGCCAACTGTGGTCTAGTTGAATCTACTAAAATGATTCCAGTTTGGCCCCTCTAAACAACACCTGTAAAGCTCACTGATAAACACGCTGTATACTAATCATTTAAACTGAACACAAACACAAATGTAAAAACTACTATTTTTGTTTTAGGGGGACACTATAAGACTAGGAATCTGCTACATATAACTCTATAAGCACATGATTAAATTCTAATTGTTACAATAACACCTAAATCAGAATAAAATCTCATTAAAGTATTATAAATCTAAATATAATAAGTGCAAAGCTTGGATGTTTTTGGTTGACCACTGCACAGACATACTGTAAACCTCAGCAGAGTCAGAGCAGATTAATAATGCAGGTAGGAATGCAGGAATTTCAGATGGGATTTTAACATCTGTGAATAATATATGAGCTTATATTGCAAGCTTATGTGTTTGTATTCCAAATGGTATCACCAAAGTGTACAGGCATAGTCTGTTGTCAGTATGTCCTCAATTTTGCAATGAGATAAGAAAATACAAGGTCGAAACAATCCAACTCAGTCATTGTAAATCAATCTCAAGTCATTTCTAATGCCGAACACAAATTCAACAGAAGATGAGTCAACAGTGCACTTTCACTTCTTGTCCTATAGTGCTGTTACTGTGAACTATATGATAAATAAAGAACACCATTCTGTGTCCCGGGTGCTTTCAGCCTTCCATTCTGCAGGATATTTTAGTGTCAGCTGTGATTTTAGCCTGTCACAGATTGTCTGTTCCAGTGGTATTTGTGGTCATAATAATCACCACATGTTTTATTTAGAAAGCTTTTATCTGGGCAAACTCAAACTGCTACAAGGGGGAAGAGTTCAGATATGAAATGCTCTGCTTTGTCTGTGAGTGAGGAGGATATTTGAGTTTCCCAGGGTTCTAACTTATCATGTGGCTTCCATCAGGCCTTATAAGGTTGATGTTCTGAAAATTGGAGAAGAGGGTGAATACCATAAGTGGATTTGGAACAGTTTCATGCGGAAGTATATACAGTAGTGACACAGAGAAAATAAATTGAGCTATGCTGTGAGGCTGTAGACAGTGTAGAATATATGTGTGGTTATAATTAAAATGATCTAAAATTGAGTTGAAAGTTCATTCTTGACCTTTGGAATAGCGGTTAAATGAATCTCAACTCACGCGAATAAAGGGAGCCCCGAGCTAAAAATTCCCCGCTTAGAAAAAACATGATAATATGATGCATATTGTTTTTTATGTCTTCTTGAGATATTTCAAGAGGCTACGCCAAACCTTATAAGACTTTTAACTGTTGCGAGGATGAAGTAACACACCAGTGTAACGTTGTGACACACTGATGTGATTTTAATAGTTTTTTGACAACAACAGAGCTCAACGGCTCAGAGGAATAAAATATGTCAGACTTACACAATACAAACACAATACTTGTTAGTAGATCAATTCATTCTTGTTTCATGGGATTTGTTGAGAAAAGTATATGTAAGAATATCACCAGACCACACGTTTTCTATGCAGAACAATATGGAGAAGTGCTACTAGAACAAAGACAATGATGATAAACTGATCACAAATCAGATGTTGAAGCTGTCACATCCACATGATTGCTGATTGTGTGTGTGTGTGTGTGTGTGTGTGTGTGTGTGTTGTTCTCAGGCAGGTTTGAAGAGAAAAGTTCTGCCAGACCAGGGTGCCTGAATATCAGCTCTGCCAAATACTTACAATATATCACATCTTCAATAATATAACACAACCCTATTAAATTAATTTATCCATAACTACCAAAATGAATATTCTGTTTTTATTAATGACATGTTTTGTTGAATTTATTACAAGCTGCATATTTAATATGAAAGTCTCCACATTAAGATGCCTCAGAGGTTTCTTACAAATGCTGTATTTCCAGTGTGTCATGATGAGTTTTGGTACACTGCTGTATTTCACTGTTTTTCTTCTCTTTGTCTTCATTTGGTTGTGATATTCAGCTCTTATTTTTGTCATAGTCTTTTCAAAATGTGAGACCATTTATAAGGGAACTGGTTAGAAAAACTGCTGAGGAATCCAAATAAAGTATATACAGCATCGCATTAGTGCTGACATCAACACCATAAATTACACTTAACATATTTTAGTGATACAAGAAAATCCTGTTGTTGGATGGATCAAGTCACACCCACATCATGTGAAATACTTACACAAACTTCAGCCTTTATTATTACGCCCAACTTTTACTCTGAGATCTATGTGCTGGCAGCTACATCTGTGTGTGTGTGTGTGGGTGATACAGATCTGCACTTATACTACTATACAGACATTCTTACAGCACGTCTTCCTTATAAGGAAATATGAAAACTAAAAGCAAGGTTCAGATATTCCAACCTCAGAAACAAAGAACATTTATTTGAACATTCCTGACATTTTGATACGTATTGATTTTCATGATGGTTTCTGCCCCGCCATAATTTTACTATTGGTGAATGCTGCGTGTTGTTAGAGGCTGTGTGAGTGTGTGTCTGTTTCATTTTTAAATGACCAGAATAGGCCCCATGTCCTTTCCAAAAGAAAAAGAAAAACATGATTCATAAGCTCACATTTAATGTAATCACACTTTTGTAATCACTGTAATCACCTTTTGGGAGGAGTAGGAGGGAAAGCAGTCTTAAACAACTGTGTGTGTGTGTGTGTGTGTGTGTGTGTGTGTGTTAACTATCTTAAAGTTAGGGTTAGGTTAAGGTTAGGGTTAGGCAAGTATTATGTTTAGGGTTTGTTTGTCTGTAAGCTTGTGTTTATTTCAACAGTTGTGAGATATAGGCTGCCCCCTTCTGGCCAACAACACACATTGCAGACACACCGAAAATCATCATAGACTTTTCAACTATGTTCCTCCCATGAAAGGAATCCAAGGGCTGACATGTGGGTACATAAATCAGTGGATAGGTGAATGCATAAAAAAATCAAGGTCCACCCACTAGCTTTTCCTGGGGCTTTCCACTTCATCTCATGGTCTTGATCAATTAATGTTAAACTGCTCCTGTGGGTTTTTGGGTTGTTTTTTTTACACTGCAGTTTTAACCACAGTCTTTTCCACTGAAAACCTCCTCTCCATGTTGGCTTAATGGCAAATTACAGTTTAATTCAACTTGGGTTTTACGTAATTGCAAAGATCAGGGAAACGCAGCCACATCACTAAAAGTAAGAAACATGAGCGGTCAGACAATCAGACACATTGGAAGCAAACTCCCACGCTCAATAAGTCAGACTTACTTGGAAGAGACAATATACTGTAAAATTATTACCCAAACAGCTCTAAACATCTGTACTGACTTGTCCAATATTTTTAATGGCCAGAGCTTGAGTTTTCAATAAGACTTGTGTGTTCATTCATGACTTTGGGAATTGTAGCGTGACAATATAATGTTAACTCAAGTTACTTGACTTTTTCCAAGGTCATGAATGAATTTTGTCAGCCTACACAGATGAAAAATCCTAAAAATGCTCAGCACAGTGGAAAAGTTTGACTGTTCCAGTGTGTAAGACTGTGGGATATGGTTAAAATGATGTGGTTTTGTATTTTTCATTGTTTTAAACATTTTTGATTAAATTGTTTGATTTAGAGAGGTAAATATACATTTTTGTATTCATATGGTCGCCAGACATTTTTTAAACTAATGTGTACTACTGGGCATAAATAAATACAATCTAACATTCAGAACCATCAAAGATTTAAATTTATCAGTCCTTGACATGCAATTGTTTTAAATTTTTAATGACCTTACCCTACATTATGTCCCATCATTTCAAATACATCAGCTCAAAGACAAAGCAAGAACACAGTCACAACAATAAACTGAGAGAACACAAAGCAGTGAGGAAAACCAGCGTCTGTAATTTTGACTGTCTTGTTTCCTATAAAAACAGTATTTCTGGTGTTACAGCTGCCTCTGTTCTAACAATGACTTCAGTGTCACTCAACAGCTTTGGTAGAAACATGACTCCATTCTAACAAAGATTTACTGCTTTTAGTCAGTGCAAAATGTCAGCGCTGAGCTTGTAATCCAGATGTCCAGTTACGTCTTTCATAAGAACCTGAGTCTGAACCAGCACTGTTGCTCTCAGTTACACTTACATCACTCTCCTGAGGCTGGTTGGATTTCCGCAGGCAAATCAAAACAAGGATACGGTTGGATTCAACTTAAGTTCATTTGTACTGACCCATTATGCTTTCAGGATTGGAATTAACACCAGCTAACAGATATACTTGATAAATACTGCAGGTGGGTCAAAGTTTCCTGACCACAGCTACTCCTTTCTGTTCATATGTAAGTGTTGCAATGAAATTGGCTGCTGAAGCTGTAACACTTTATGAAATATACTAAAAAAAAAAAGGTGTTGTGTCACTTAGCATTTGACTAGCTTAGCTGTGATGTAGAGCAGTTTCCGCTAAACTGGTACTCTGCAATGACACAACAAGCTGTTTATCATTTCCTTCCACAACAATGTATATGAATGTTTTCTTACTTGACACTCATATCTGCAGGACAACTAATGGGAACATTTAGTGATGCTTTCCTAGTATGACAGGGTCACGGTATGCCACTCATGCACTGGATAGAAACAGAGCCTATAGAAACAGAGGAACAGATCAGGTCACCTACTGCACCATACCTGGAAAATGAATAAAAAGAAACATATTTAACAGACATATTAAACAAATGGGCTGATTTCACCTGATGGAACTGATGCAAACATTAACATTAACTCACAAACTGGACACTGTATTTTCTCTCAAGTGGCACATACTGTAAATTTAACTGGTCTGCTCCACTGCCTATAGACAGATTTGTCTCAGTATGCATAGAGACCAAAATATTAGGTGAGGATTTTACAGAATGCAGAGAAAATGTTATTTTCCCATCATCAATGGTACTTATGGAACTATGGTGTTTATGGTAATCTGTGGCATTTATGACCATTGGTAGCACTGTGGAGCAACTGTAGAGCAGCACCGTTTTTATTAGTGAGTGCACATTTTGTTTGTCGTGCACATGCATGAGAACAATTTCTAACAATCTCACATTATTCCACCGATGGACAGTTGGTGGTGGTAAATTTAAATAAATAAATATGGATAGAAAAAATGCAGGATACATATTAATCCAAAATATTGGATTTGCAAATATCTTATGAGGAAATAAAAACACGTTTGTTATACCCGAAGGATTTGGTGAGAACAGAACTGTGCAACAGGGTATCTTCAAATATATTTAGCAGTTTAAATGTATATTTATATATATTTAGTTTTAACTGTTTAAAGGAACAGTTCACATTAATTACATAAATAAATTATAAAATAACCACACATTTTCGCACTTCCCTCAAGTGGTTTGATTTTCAGTTTGACTTTGAGATATGTGTGTCTGAAAAATGTTTCAATAACAGCTGTCAACAGTTTGTTCAAAAGTGTGCGATACACGAACTTAGTGGAATCAATTCATTTTTAACATAAATATATGTTTTATTAATTTCACTTAACTCAACTTTATTAATTTCACTTAACTCAACTTTTCAGATTTGTATTTGTAGACTATTTCAGAACTTATAAATACAAGTTCATCTGATCTGAAGTCTTTGACTTGCATTGATGAGTTGAATGAATGTGCTGCTGAAAGTTCACTCAACTCATTAAATTAAGGTTCTAAAAAAATCTTCATATAAGCAAACTTCCTAGCATGCATTGTTTGAGAGTTAAAACTGTCTCTGTATCCAAAGCTGGATATATCCTATTCCTCTGTGCCACAGACACCCACTGTTAAAAACTATTAAAAACACATCAGTGAGCCACACTGTTGCACTGGGTGACATGTTCCTTCACCATGTAGATAACTGTCACGTTAGTTTGTTTAGAAACGGCTCAAAGACTAATAAAAGTGATCACATTTTCAGTTCAGGCAAAGTAGTTCCTTGTCCAGCAGAAACCACTGTGAACTTTAGTACAAACTTTTTTTTTAATAGTTTTTGGACAACAATAGTGGTCTACCACAGAGAGGAATAAGATATATCAGGCATTTATACACATGTAATACTTGTAAGTAGATCATGTCATTGTTGGTTTGGCTCTGCATATCTGATTTGTTGATGATGGCCAGCCTTATCCTTTAAGATAAGTTGTTATGTTTCTTTTTGTAATAATAAAAACATGTAAAACATTCATATTAACCATAATTGAATGAGGTGAGAGCAGCCTTGCATGTTGTCTTTATACTGACTCTGCTATAAAGTGGCTCCAGCAGCAGCAGCAGCCACAGCTGTATGTTCATTATGACGAATGTAAAGCTGATTCTTCAAACTGGAAAAATATTGATGGAAAACAAATATGACTGTAATGTCAGTGTGACTGTTATCTCTGGTTGAGTTAACTGAAGTTTGTTGGTTTTACATTTTTACAACTCATGAAGATAACTTGGAAATAATAGTGTACATAAAATGTTTTACAATCTGTGGACTATCCAGAAAAAACAAAACATAATAATTTGGGTGATGCAACACTTTAATATACAGGCCTACTACGATCATATTAGTAGAGTGTAATGACCTTATTATTCCTCATAATAAGCAATGTTCATTCAACTCATGTTTAATTCATTAACAGTTGCAGCAACACAACAACAATAACACAGAAACCAGTGCAGTGTTTTTACTGTAGTAACATATTATAACCATAATCTCTCCCTATGGGTGCATACACAGGCACACCCATCCTCAGTCCCAGTCTGATGTGTCCAGATGTTGTTGTTGGTGGTGCATGTCTGCCTGCCTCTCCTGACTCCCAGCACATTCCTACGTTACCATGTAATCCAAAACCCAGTTTTCGCTGCAGAATTACCACCACAGATCCCAACTTCCACCCCTGCCGAAAGAAAACACAGAATTTTGCATGTTTCACCCATTTTGCCACAAGCATGAGTCACAGGCTCCATTTAAACTGTTTATTTCTTCCATGCAGAGGTACACTTCATTACCCCCTGTCTTAAATTAGATTTATTCCTCATCCTCTCAGGCATTATTAATGTTGCTTACATAATGACTGAGAGATTGTATGGCTCTCTGTATTAATCATTCATCCCTCACTACATAACATCACACTGTAGTGACTGCAATATATGAGCTAACTGCCTGTCAGTGCTTTTTTGTGTGCCACAATGCTTATCCTGGCTGTGTGGATATATGAATGGGGTGTAGAGTAAGGTATAGGAAAATAGTGTCATGAAAAAAAATAACAGTGACAAAGGTCAGACTTTATCAACATACTAGCTTGTGCTGCTGAAATCAAAAAGAATATGGGCTCTGTACATTGAGTGTAGCAGACAAACTGATGCTTGGATCAGACTGCATGATATTTTTGTCTTTTGAGTCAAATCAGGTGATCCTTGAGTCATAGATTCTTGCAGTGACTTGGCTGAGAGACATAGCAGACCACATGTGGGATTCTGACCACTCATACCATGCATATTACACAACCTATATGCCGTACAGTGACTTCACTGCTCCACCTGACAGTATCAACATTAATGTTTACATATACTCAGTGTTTTATGAATGAAAGTGAAGCTGACACCATCATGGTCACCGGGTGAAAGAGGGTGAGTGTGTGTGGTGAGAGGGTGACGTCACACCCACAGGTGGGCTTCATTTGATATAAAGCTCCTGACCTGAAGCTGAGAGTCAAATGGTTACATGTTCACTGAAATGAAATCAAACATCTTTCAGTTGTCCATGTTTACAGCTGTGCACTGAAGAGTGCTCTGTGCTCCTATAGGTCAATGTCACAGAACACATCTTAGATGTTGTTGCTCTAGGCAAGAGAAGGCATTCTTATGTTTTTATTAAAGATGACAGGAAATGAAAGGAGAGAAGTTCATATCTGTCATGAGTTGCAGTTCACGTTTGTTAACCTCTAATCCACACTCATAAAATGAGCAAGTTTCTCATCTGACGCTCATTTTCGTCAGGCCATTATCAGCTGAGGCATAAGGCAGGTGTGCAGTGCTGAAAAGTAAATGAGTACATTCAATCAGGAGGGACAAGTGAATGAAGCAAAAATTATTGTTTATTATACAGATGATATTGATGATTAAGGGTTGTCAAAAGTCTTTGGCGCTTAGGCTCTGCAGGGAGATTTGGAAACGAGGGACATCAATCCTGAGAGGCAGCAAGATAAATCCCCCGTTGGAGTCCAGACACTGGTGGTGGCGGCTGATGACTTCTGCTGAGACTGATAAGGCTGATGGGGTTGATGAAGTGATGCACTGATGAATCTGCAAAGACTGGGCAGTGATGGGGAAGTGGTGGGGCGCACAAAATGGCACCATGAAAGGCAGAGAGGGAAAAAAACGTAATGCAATATGACAATGACAGCGGTTACCATGGTATCGCTTAGATGTGACCAGCTGATGTGACAGCTGACGTTCTAATTGACACCCAGGGGAATGACAGCATGCGTGAGGGATGGGAATGACAGATGGTTTGAGAAATAATACTACAGACCTGAGCATGCAAAAGATAGTCTTCCTGACTGAACTTTCGCTAAGCTTCATTTACTCGAGTACTGCACTTCAGTACAATTTGAGGTACTTGTACCTTACTTTAGTATTTCCTTGTTATGCTACTTATGTACTTTTTATGTTATGTACTTTTTACTCCACTACATCTATTACTAAGTACTTTTCAGATCAATATTCCATACATAAAATACATGATCATCTTTATAACATAACGATGAAATAACATTGTTATAGTCAGCTCCGCGTTGACAGCAGCTGCTGCTTACATTTACATGTCAATAAATCAGTATTAATAATCCAATAACATATTTATGATAAATATACAGTAACTCTAAATGGGGACAGTTTGCATAATGAGTACTTTTACTCTGAGACTTTAGGTACATTTTGCTGACAATACTACTGTTACTGTAACTGGACTATTACTTAAGTAAATGAATGTAGTATGAATGCCGGACCTTTACTTGTAATAGAGCATTTTAATTGTGGAATTGCTACTTTTACTTGAGTAAAAGGTTTCAGAACTTCTTCAATAGTCAGTTGACATTACATGTGGGAAACTATAAAGGATCAGTCTGGTGATATTTTACATTTTTCTTATTGTCATTAAATCTTATGTACAGAGCCAAACCAACAATGAATTGATCTACTAATAAGTATTGTGTGTGTATCAAAGCCTCATATACATTACGTCAAAAGTCTGGGCACACTTCCTCATTCAAGTGAATGGGAAAGTGTGTCCAAACCTTTTACTGGTACTGTATCTTATTCCTTTGTGCTGTAAAGCTCCAAAAACTATTAAAAACACATCAATGAGCCACACTGTCACACTGGGTGACATGTGCCTTCATTACCAGGAACACACACACTGTAGCTTATTTTGAAGCAATCCCACACACACCGTCCTGCTGCCACTCAATACTCACTCAAACACCAAATGTGGATTCATTCACCACTAAAAATAGTCCCCAACAAATGCACTATTTCCTCAAATTTCAGTAATATTTGATAAAAACTGCAGTGACCAGCTGTTTTAGGGAATACCTGACTCTTTTTAAAAACTAAACATTATATTTGTGAGGCAATTTTTAAGAATTTATGTGTTCAGTGTAGGATCCAATAGGCCTGAAGCCAGGGTAGATGTCAGAAAGTACTGTGAGTACTCTGAAATCTTGCTGCAACATTGCATCCAACAAGGTTGACATTAAATTAAAATGATTAAAGTTGATGGTCCGTACATAAACCTTCAGTATATCAAACCTTTTATCCAGGAGACCTGTGTTTCTACATTGAGTAACACTGAGGGTGTAATTAAATACAATACAGAATTGTTAAAAATACTTCCAGAACAGCCAAACAGAGTCTAGTTTCTGTAGAAACCACACACCTTAATCAGTGTGATACCAGAGCAACTGCAGCTTTACTTCAGGCTGAACTGGTAGAAGCCACTTTGTACCTTTATGGTGGACTGAAAGCGTCTGCTCTCTGTTGAGTCTGTTGTGTTTCATCTGAAAAATGTAGTTTTGTTTATAAAAATGTACTTCTCTACTTCTGACTGGTGTAGAGCAAGCATGACGATTACTTCTGTATTTCAGTTCAAGTTAACAGTGTACCACAACTTCCCATAACACCCACATCACATATCACACAGGCAATGTACAAACTTTATTGACAGACAGTTTGTCCTTCTGTACTGTTGATCTTTATTTCTGTGTTTGTTTGTTTACATGTTTTCCATTCTCAAGCAACACATGATTACTAGAAATTTATTTCTGAAAACTACCGCGAATTTCCGGTGTTTCTATTACCTGCTGCACCTAGGTCTCTCTCTCTCTCTCTCTCTCTCTCTCTCTCTCTCACTCTCTCTCTCTCTCTCTCTCTCTCTCTCTCTCTCTCTCTCTCACTCTCTCTCTCTCTCTCTCACACACACACACACACATACACACACACACACACACACACACACACGTCCTCGCTACAGGTCCTAGCAAATCCATAGAGTGATAATAACACAAAGGGTGAAGTTAAGCCCTAACTTGTTAACAATAAAATATTTAAACTCTTACAATATTCGTAGAAAAAGTCACTTCACCTCCTGCATGACGGTATGCTGCGATCGTACTACTTTTTTATATTTTTAAGGGTTGACATTATATAAGGAGCTGAGGGTGGCGGGGCGCACTGCGACGTTTTCGGCATTTTAAAATGATTTCACCGGCTGAAAATCCTCAAATAAAATGAGTCAGTGTAAACGGAACGGCAGGGGAAAATATTGGGCGTCATTTTTGTACATTTTAGCGGCGGTGTGTGAGAGCTGTTTCCTCTTCATATTGACGACGGGCTGTTTCCTCTCTGCTCTCATTACGCAGCCTTCCAGGACCGCCGTGCTAACCCTTCAAGCCCACAAGTTTGGAGAAATATGTTGTAAGTTTAATCGGTTTGCAGAGACGAGATGGAGCCCGATTCACTGGCGGTAGGCTCATTTTATCATGACTTTTTAATAATTTATTACGACTGGTCATTGGGCTTTACAGGCGGGTTGTATGTATATAGTGCATTGTCGTTATAGGGAAATTCCTGAATAATTTCTGATGATGCTCATGAAGTGAAAGTTTATTGGGACTGAACAAACTATATCTGGCGTTATGCTTTTTGAACCGTTGGTGTTGATCTTGCTCTCAGTCCTTCTAAAATAACACTGTGTGGCTGTTTTTTCCGCAGTGGGTAGGTTCACCTTGCGGTTTGCACGGACCATATACATTCTACAAGGCTTTTCGGTTTAACCTTGACGGTAAACGGAGGCTTCTGTCGTTGGGAGACTTCTTCTTGGTGCGCTGTCAGCCGGGAGAGCCGCTCTGCATCGCCGAACTGCAGCTGCTCTGGGAGGAGAGGACCAAACTCCAACTCCTGTCCAGCTCCAAACTTTATTTTCTACCAGAGGACACCCCGCAGGGGCGGAGTGCCAGTCACGGCGAGGTGATTAAACCCACAACTTTCTCTTTCCTATATTATGTTAAGACTGTCTCTTAACTTGTTGGATCAATAAGGATCTTTTAAATAACATTAGTCGACATTTGCTGGAAGCTATTTTATCAAGGCACCGCAAGCAAAGCCAGTGTTTTAAACTGCAATTTCACTTTGCCTTTGTGAAGATATACACACAATGCCATGAGACGTCTATGAAGTAGTAAAGCCTCTAAATCTGCCACACATTAAGTCCACCAGGCAGAGCTGATTTGAGTGAAATATTTACTTTTATGACGCATTTTTACCAGAAACACCGAAGATGGTGAACAACCCCATCTTACGGAAACTATTTATATTCTACATACCAAATATAGGAAAGACTAAATTCATAAGAAGTTAATCTTGGGTGAAGTTCTACACAAGTATTCCGTGGGCCCCTTTTTAGTTTAGCTGGTAAACATTGCCTTAAAATGTGAGAACTGGTCTGGACCACTTATTGTATATTATCCTAATATACAAAGTCCTGAAATATCAGAATTTTGAACTGAGTTTTGTCTGTTTATGAACTTAATATTACTACTACTAACACATCTTTTATGTCAGACATTTGAACTAAGTTTTGTCTTTTTTATAGCCCGTATATAAAATATTGTGCAAGTTGTTTGTGACACATTCTAACATTTGAAAGTGAGTAGGTGGGTCTCTTTGAGTCATCTTCTGCTCCCAACATTCATGTTCTGTTGCCAAAGAGAGATTTAAGAATTAACAATTGAAAAGAAAAATGATTGCAGGACATTCATTTAGTTAATGCTTCTTCAAGCTAAGTAGAGCATAGTCAGGATTCTTTTACATATTGAGAGTCCAAATCATCTCAGCAGAACCCCACCTACCTAAAAAATTATAGCTACCCACCAACCTAGTGTAAAATGTTCCAAAAACGTGAAGAAATGAGAAAATGTCACATTTTCCTTGTTAACTTAACAGTTGAACTCTATTTTCTGTGAATTGTATCAAACAGAATGTTGTTTCAAAGCCTTCTCTATACTGCCAGCTACAGTATGTAACTCTGGTGGAGAATTAAAAGTCCTTCTTGTTTTGATAAAAAGGCCTTGAAGCTTGTTGAAAAGTGTTGTGTAGACTGTGGTTTTTGCCAAACTGCTTTGAGGGGAAACTGACTCACATATTAGAGATTTTGTGATTCATATCACATGGAGCAATCTGTTCCGCTTTCTAACTGTTGTGACACAACAAGCTGATAAAATAAGCTGCATATTTCCATTTAATCTAAACCAGTGTGACTACACAACAAACTGATGTGAACCAGGCCTCCATGTGTGGTCCAATTAAGTACACACTAAAAATCAGTACAGTCATTTCTTGGTATTATTTTATCATTTTAGTTTTGATATCAGTTGAGGTAAATGAAACATATCTTTTTTTTCCACACTGATTTTGCTGATTGTGTCTGTTCATGTTTTACTGGCACAGTTCAGTGAGTGAAGAAATTACATGTAACTATAAATCTGACGCCCTCTTCATTTTTTGGCTGTATGGTATGCATGATGAATATCTATGGGGCTGTGTGTTTTTGTGTTTGGGTTGAGGGAGTGCAGGAAACACAAAGTGACAGGTGAAGTAGGCAGGTTAGAGCTTGGAAATGTGTTTTGAGGTTAAGACAGAATATGAGCTGACACGTTTAGTCATCTGCTTTCAAATGGAATAAGTGCTCTGCCAAACAAAAGTGAGATAATAGCACACCACCAAATTACTTTCTCTTGTTTCAAGATATCATTGCATGCAAGTGTCATTGTACTGAACTCATGAAAAAAATAACACCAACATCAAGAGACTGACACTCAAAGGTCACACCATTCTTTATTAGAGGAATAACTTACACAATCACATTTGAAGATCAGTATTTGACTATGTTATTTGTTAAAGGGATATACTGTGTTTTGCCGTGCAGCATCCAAGTCTGTAGCCAATTAGAAATGTGCTAGTGTTTCGCTGCTCTCAATCTTTATCAACTGATTAATAATGGTTGTGCCTTAAAGGGAGCCACTGGCATTTCTGAAGGTTACTGTGTCACAGTGCTGCAGTGGCCAGATTCATTTCACAGAGTCAGTGACTGAACAAGGCTCTCTGTGCTATTAATATTAATATAAAGGCAATATTATGGAGTACTCAGCAAGGTAATTTTGTATTTAAAATGCATTGGCTGTAATGCAAAGTGTGATGGTTTTGGGCTGCAGCACTGCCTTACAAGGCGAGGGAGGGTGCAGGTGTAAAACTGAAACTACCTTAAAGATCTGGATTCAGTTAGTTTTTTGTAGTTACCACGTCTGTGACCTGAAAACCTATGACTGGTCACAGTCATGCTTCAAAGAAATGTGTCATTTTGAAACATATTGTGTCTCATATTCTTCCTTCAGACAGCACACATATATGTTATTCTCAGGGCTGAACAATGATCTAATTGTGATTTTCTGACCAATATTTCAAATTAAATTGTGTTGCAATAACAATTAGTTTCATTATGGGCGATTATTCTGCCCATTATTTTCCTGATTTAATTGAGAAATGGTGTGGCCATAAACCAACAGAAAACTGTGAAAAATGCCTTTCACAATTTCCTTGAGCTCAATTTGGCGCCATCAATTTTTTTGTTTTGTCTGACCAGCAGTCCAAAACCCAAAGATATTCAGTTTAATATAAAGACAGTGAATGACTGTTTGTCATTTTCGCATGAAAAATTATTTAAATAATGAATAAATTATCAAACTAATTGACTAATCATTGCAACTCCAGTCTACACAGAGGTCATTTGAAACATGATAAGCTTGTACCAAGCACAATCACAAATTGATCTTGTTTTTACATAAATAGAATCAGATATTTATTTCACTTTCTATTTTTTCAAACACCAAAGTCATACTGAGCTGTGTGTCTTCTTTGACAAAACCCTCTTTGGTTGAGCATAGATAGTACCAATGCCATATTTTGATTAAGTCAGATTATTCTGTGACCTGATTTTAAGGTTGAGGTCAGGTTAAGGATACTAATTGGGTAACAGAAGATGGTGTAACACCAGCATACAGAGCATATCAATAAATCTTCCCTCTACAGTTATCATAACCAGTGAAACAATTGTCTCCAACTATACCTTTCACTTTCACATCTTGTTAATTATATAATGTTATTAAAATCCCTTCAAATTAGAATATTTTTCAAATCACGTTTTCAATTCCAATCTGTGTAGGCTGGAGGATGTTTCAGATTACCTTATAGCTCTGCCGTAGCAACACTAATCATGGGTATTGTATCTGTATAGTGGAGTTTTAGCTCATTTGCCTGTTCAGAACTTTAACCAATCAAATAATGTATTTTCACCGCTTTGATAATGCCCACTGTATGTTAATCTTCCTCAGAATGCACAGTCATAGACAACCATGATACACATGTGCCAGATTCCTTTGCCATTCAAGTAAGCAGAGTAGTTCATGAGAAAATAGCAATGAGGAAATAAAAATGCCATTACCAACTATGGCCTCAAATGTGACCACAGAGTTTGGTCAGCTCTTCTCTGACACAGGCTCAACAAAAATTGAACATATGTTTTATTGCAGGACTGTTCTGGTTGCATCTGGTTGTTTGGGTTGCATTACATTGTACCAGGGTTCTATTTTCCTGGTCACTGAGTGTATCACAGTTTGTCCCACACCTAATACTATATTTTTTTAAATAAGAACTACATAAAAGCCACACATATTTATTTTAAAAGTTTGACTTTAAGATTTAAAATAAGCATGCTTGTGCTCTTCAACTGAATTAAAAAAATAAGGAAATGTGTGCTGATAACAACAAATCTTTAACAGCATCAGAAAACATTGTTAACTTAGTTAGCTGTTGTCCCTGTCTTTAAAGCTTGAGTGCGGTACTTTTAAATATAAATTAACTTCTGTTGCATCCAAGCCCTTGCCAAAGTAGTTCACACAATGCTGATTAAGCCTATCACTGCCAGATAAATCTCTCTGTATTTCACAGTACATCAGAGTTTTGCAGAGAGCAATGACTGAATTTGAGACTGTCAACCAGGGCGGACTGTCAACCAGGGCGGACTGTCCTCAGTGCGCCCCAACTGGGGACTGGCTCATGTAAAATGCGTCAGGGGTCTGCAGCGATGACATTGACAGTGTTTATGTAATTAATTCACTGCCAGAAGGGTGAGACAAAACTTCTGCACTGTGAGTTTAAAGATCACTCACCGTCGCACTCTTTCTCTCTCTCTCTCTCTCTCTTTCCCTCTCTTTCTCAATCGCACACTCGCTTCACACACAACCTACGCACTGAGCTATCCCTCTAAGGAGCTATGGTACTGGTATAACATGTTTTAGTTCAAAAAACATCTTAAAAATGCTTTACAATACACTGGCGGAAACCCTGTACTAGGAGTGACCCTGTTCACATTACATTTGATGATTTGATCCATTGTTTATAGAAAAATGTTGATTAGTTGATTAGTGCAGCTTTAACCAGACAAATACTGTGTTTTTCATTGCTTTGAGAAAGCCTACTTTCTTGTGGTATTCCACAAGGCTCTATCCTAGGGCCCATGTTTTTCTATCTGCACACACATAAATCCCTAACAATGTAACATTAGTTAATATCTTTCACAATATCACACATGGTTACTATAAGGAAAACAGTTTTTTCACAGACCATGGAGTGTATAGACACCGGCTGTAAACTGACATTCTGTGTGTTTGTACATCCTCTTTGCGGCATTCAGAACCAAGGCAATGTATCAAGAATAATAATCAAATCTAATAATAAAGCACACAGGCTTCCTGTTTTGCACTAATCTATCAGTGCATTCCGTCTTAATCATGCAGATTGGCAATGATTTCTTCAGTGCAAGAACACTGATATAGAGTTATGAGACGGTATGTGCGCTGACTTGGTATCATGTCGTCGCTTGCTTAACAAAACACAGACATGCTCATCCAGCAACACTGTGAATTTCTTGGAAACCTTGACTCTGGGACATATTGTGTAATGAGCTAATGTGTGTCATCTTGTTCTGTTCTTGGTTACTGTAATTACATGAATCAGCTCATACTGAAACAAAAAAACTCCCCATTGTTCCACATTGTTTATTACTTTTGGCTTTTGGCAACATCAAAGGATCAGATTTCTGTTGGTCAAAGGCAAAAAAAAGAACTACCCTGAGACAAATGTTGGCATGAAATCTGTGATCTGTCGCTGGTTTAATTTCTGCTGCTGCACTGACCGTGAATATGCTGTTAGATTTGTTGAGTCATGATGGTTTGATTGGTTACTGCCAAGTGAGCTTATTCTTGTACATTGTAGTGGTACATCCCCAACATTTTCACATGGGGTTCTGCCTCATCGTCCACATGCATGCTGAAACATGGCTGTTTTGCTATTGATTTAGAGATATCTTGTTCAGCCTTTGTATTAACACATTTGGTATTACCACAGTCTACTGCCTTTCTAACTGTAAATCTCAAGCATCTGGAAAGGAGTTTGTTAAAAAAAACAACTTCTCATATCAAAATGACAAAATAGGTTGTTTGTCATTTCCTTCCAAATGAACTCATACAATTGTTATCTGATCTTCCCCCTCGATGGTTAATGTTTGGTTAGGTTTACACAACTAAAAGTACTTGGTTAAAGTCAGGGAAAGATTATGGTCATGGTTAAAAGTATATTGATTGATGGTGGCAAGGAGACAGGATACAAACTTAAGTTTTGCAGTACAAAAACAACATCATGTTACAATCACCAATGTTTTTGACGGGGGACAGTCATTGTTCATATGACCACATCAGGAAATTGTAATCAGATTAAGAGTTTGAACAAATAACTGACGCTGTAGCTTTTTTGGTCAGGAGTTGACAATATCTTATTATCAAGTGTCCTTGTAGCTGACTAACAAGACCTGCTTACAGAGACTGTCTTCCCAAGAAAAACCACAGCATCAGTAATTTTTTCAAATGCCCAACGAGAGACACGTTTAACTGACAAAGACCTCTGGCCGCCGTATGAATTATGACTGTTGTCTCTCAGAAACAAAGGTGGAGGTACAATAACATGATGTTTTTATACAGCCACAAAACTTCGTAGGGAGGAAGTCAGGGATGATGGATGGGTTGTTTCATTTAAATATATCCCTAAGCACTACAGTTAATTACAACTTGGCTTTTATGTTTGTTGCTCTCCATTGGTTTTATTTGTTATGATAATATTGTATTCAACAAACTAATTGCTGAGATCTCTGGAACTGGAGACATAGCTAAAAATATATGGTGGATGTTTACAGCAGACAGTTTGGGTGATAATTTTAGAGTTTGCCTTTGTTTTCTCCTCCAAATAAGTTTGCCTACCCTTGGGTGTACAATTGTCTAAATGCTCATGTTTGTTGTCATGTTTCGAGATCTCAGCAGTAACCACGGTAAGTACTGCTTGTTGTAATAAACCATAGTTTTAGTTTAATTTAGTAGTTCCTCTTTGAAACAAGCCAACAAAGGTTCCCCAACATTAACCAAGTAGGTTTTGAAGAAAACAGAAAAGGCTGATCAGAGATCAGAAAACTTATATAGAAGGCACTTCCAAACAATATATTCTGTTGTTTATTTTGGAGGACTTGGCCAATCTGAGTATCTACTGACAGGAAGTCAAAATGTGTCACATGTAGCAAGATGATGTAACTGCAGCAGGGACATCAATGCACTCAGCAAACTAGATTCTACACGTGCATTTGTCAGCAGTGTGCTGACAGACAGCTAGCTAACTATGTAGGAAAATGATGTTCACCTGACAGGTTAATAGTATCTCCAAATGGAGGAAACAGCAATCAAAGAGCACAACACCAGACCTGTGTGAATCACTGAGCAAATCAGAGATGTGGGCAATATCTCAGACGTCTGGAACCAGGCTAGACAATGTAAATGACAAATTAAAATCACCTTAAAGCTATTTTTGTGCATAATTGTGATTGATTGTAATCGTACTTTCCCTGTGTTTATGGGGTCATAGTTGACTCACTGAAACATTTTAGTGTTGGCTGTCTTCACAAAAAAAATGAGCACTTTAACTTTATTTCTATTTAAACTGTCCTGTGACTATGAGCCATCTGTCCATGTTCCCAGGAGGCTTCTCAGTTTTAACACCCAGGTGATGTCACCTCTGCTCACCTCTGCTCACTTTGGAGCTGAATAGAGAGAGGAGAGGAGGTGAAGCAGGTGAAGTCCCAGTGATTCACTTCCATTTAAAGCAGGCCTGGCCATGACAGCAGCAAAAAGCAGACTTGCATATATGACCACAAACAGCATTGACAACAGACCAAAGAAGAACAGACCAAGAAGAAGCAATACATATTTGTGTAGAATTTAATCAAAATGCCCTACACTGCTGACTTTAGTAGTGAATAATTCTACAATAAATGTGTAATAAATCAAAGTAACAAAAAAATATCCCACAGAACTAACTAAGTTCTACTTAGAGACTACTAATGGTAACTGTCTGTGTGTATAAGTTCACAAACACAAAGTCACTATCTAAATACCAACCAGGCTTTTTCCCTTGTTGTCTCGCTCTGATAATGAATCATGTATTTATTTGGTAAAGCAGTCCAGGCACTCAGAATGATCAAGGCCCTGAATGATAGTGATGCATCTTGCCCGGCAGGCAGACTAAACCAAATCAAACAAGGTCACTCAATATCAAGAATGTTCCATTAAAAATTAAAGCTGATTTGGTAATTTGGTCTGTCAGCATCCTTGAAGTAAAAGTGATGAGAGAGCAGTAAAAGGCAGCTTTCACATGCTGTGTGTGTGTATTTGTGTGTGTGTATGTGTGTGTGTCTAATTGTTCACTATTGTACTGTTGTCAACTATGCACTAGCTGCTTTTAGTCTAATTAAAATCACATTTAGGCTTCCCTTTGCAGCAAAAATAGTGACAACATGGTTTTCAAATATATTGTTAATAGTTCTTTATTATTAAAATGAAGAAAAGGGGTCTTTGGGGAAATATCAGAAATGCTTCTTTTTGTCTCAGCTGCTGGAGGGGCATGTAGGTGTCTGTGTTTGATTGACAGCAGCTGGCAGGCTGAGTGGTGGTGCTCAGAGAGACAAAGAAAACAAATTTGCACTGTAGCTACAAGTCATAGACAGACAGTGTGTTGCATGCATGTAACGGGTCTGAAGTAACATTTGCAGGTATGTTTACATGCTGTTTAATATGCTGCAGCTGAGCAGCTACTTAGCTAACTAGCCTGCTAACTGATGTTAGCGGTGCACTTTCCCCTGTTGAATGTTTGTTTGGTGACTCATTCAACAAGCTAAGCTGCAGAACAAGATTTATGTTCATTTTTGTAAGTTAGATAATAAGGAGACTTTAGCAGGAAAGCTAATGTTGGTTGTTGTTCAGAGTCTGTGGCTCTTGTGTTGTGTAGCAGGATGTTATCAGGCTCAGAGTGACCATCTGCCCTTCTTATGATATAATGCCACATTATTGCTTTATGCAAAGATTTGATTGGCTGAATTTAAATAAAGTCTCAAGAACTAACAGTATTCCATCAAAATTAATTCAAAACAAGGTGGCACCAACATGAAATCAAAAATATAGAGAATATAAATTTCTCCTTTTTGGTTTTTATTGTTTTTCTCAAGGGAGAACACAGGAAAAGTGGTTTAGAGAAGATATGCATGTTGAGGTAAACAAAAAAAAAGCCATTTAATTTCAACATTAAAGCTTCACAGACTGACACTTGAAGACAACTGTGCTACCTGCTAGCTATTTGTCTGAACCTGGCGTAAGGCGATCACCACCACTTTGTTGTTGTTGAAAAGCAAGAAAGCTGTCTGTTTTTCAATGTCAGCTATTAGCTACTGAGCTACTGTAGAGAAAATGCACTGGCACGTTTTAATTTATTTCACATTTATGACTGTGATCCAGCCATAAAATACTTGAAGCAAATGAAGACACATATTCATAATAATTAGAATTAACAGGCTATTGTCGGGAGTTCTATTACAGAAGTGATGTCTATCATATTCTACCACTGTAAAGTGTGTGTGTCTGTGCTGCAGGACGAGGTCATTGCAGTGTCTGAGAAGGTGATTGTTCGATTGGAGGACCTGGTCAAATGGACAGTATGGGACCCCCACGCCTGGAACAGAGGAATGAAGGTTTTACCCCTCAAGATCAGCACCGTTAACAGAGACAGAAGCAGGGAAGACTCCTCCCTCCGTTACCAGGACTCAACTCTCAGCTGTGGCCTTCACTTCAAAGATGTGTTAAAGGAGAAAGCCGCACTAGGTAAGAACTGACGTCTCATCCTTCTTTGTAGAGCTGTCTGTCATAGAAAATTATTCCAATGTTATTTCCACTGTAGGTGCTATCATTGTGTTGCCAGACTCCTGGTGAACTTTAGGAGAGGGAAGGGTGTGTTGCATAAGTCTTTGTTGTCTCACCCTCCGTCCATAGGCTGACCAAAATATTCAGTTGCCCTTGCACAGTTAAATGGAAGCTTATTGGTATTCTATTCCTGCATAGAGATGAGGTGGGACCGTCAATAATAGAGGCTTTGTGCTGTAAGCTGTTACATCAGACCGCTGCTGTGAAACTCAATCAATAGTCTCAGTGGGAGTCTGAAGACAGAAAATTCTCAGTGATTAGTTTCTATCATCGCTGCAAACTCATTGACTTTCTGCTAAAGTCTGTGTTTTCTTTGAAAAATATGGCACCCGCATGATTTTTGTAGATTTAAAGAGTCTGATCCTAACCCAAACCCTAACCACAAATGAGATGATCCCCTTCATTTTCGGACTATTTAACAGAGCAACCTTGTCCTGGTTACCTTGTCCAAAATGAGCTAACTTAAGCTTTTTTTTGGCCCAGTGACAGTCTCATTTTCTATGAGACACAAGCCATTCTTTTCTCAAGGGACTGTAGTTAACAGCGCATCAAAACACCCATGCCTATAGTTTGCAATGTAGATCACACACATCACTGGTGTGTTGACTTACATCAACTCTTCAGAAAAGCTGCAGCTTCATCATATCTGCTCCTCGGATTGACACATCTCAGCTACTCTACAGGCGATGTTAAGCAGCCGATGAAGTGGTGGGCTATAGTTGTTAATTCAATGTGTTATACACATTTAATTAACATTTCATATATTATGCTGCTCATCTCACATTCAGTTTATGAACATTAATTAGGCTGCCACTGAAAGTTGTCGTGTTTCTATATTTTCAGCCAACAAAAGGCGTCATTTTAGCCTGTAGTTACTTGAAAATATTGAAAGGTAACCCTCATAAGATTCAATAAGGATTCAGATTTGATAAGTGTATTCAATACTGGATTGGAATGCTATTGGACCCCATGCCTAGACAGCAGAGGGAAGGAGTCAAACACACAGGCACAAAATATATGAAACCGCAGCTTTACGACAATGTTAATGCGTGTTAGATAAACACCAGCCATCTGTCAAGGCAACTCCACATGACGTGTGTGTTGTTCTTCACTATGAATATTCAGTTTCACTTAGTAGTAATAAAAGATACTACTGTGACCAGCTGTCTGCTGCTGGAGATGTGGTTAACTTTATGTCGGAGAACAAAAACACATGCTGATTGAAACCATTCCTCAGTTCAAAGGAGGATGACACTTGACTTAGTAAAAGAATATAAATACCAAACGCACTTGTGCAATGGCTTTGTAAGGAATGTTCAAATTAAACTTGTATTACAGTAAATCATGTATTCGGTCTGTTACTGATGAGGACAGTATTTTGTGTCCATAAAATGAAGTGGAACTGAGTCAGGAGCAGGGGAGAGCATGTAGCCCTGAGGGAAATTATGTTTTTTTAAAGAATGAAAGCGAAGATTTTTCTTCCCACTGATGGAAGCCAGTAAGAGCAGCACCAAGAGACAAACTGTATGTTGTGTGTATATAAATAAGAAATGGTCACAAAGAAAGTGAAAGAACATGTTAAAAAATGTACTGAAAGATGTAATCTATCCATCAAGCACAAGCCAGCCTGATACATACTGGTGTGTGTGTGTGTGTGTGTGTGTGTGTATGATGTTTGGTCTTTGGATGTGCTTACCTCATGCATGTTGACGTTAGTTAGTGTGCAGGTTGGCACTGCTCCAGTACAAGTGCTGTCAGTCAGGATTATAGGAGTCATTTGTGTCGGACAGGTGTTTTGTTTCAACATGTAAAACAATTCGTCATCTACAGCAGCTTGACAAAAAAGCTGTTCTTAATGTGCCTGTGTTATGCAATTGTGTAGAGCTCCTTAAAAATGCCTTGAAAATGGTGCTCTTTGGTTAAGATAATGTCTGTTTTCTTTGTTATTTTTGTGTGTTTATTTTTACTGTATTGCATATAAGTACAGTTTTTAGGCACTACTTATCCTCAGTATTTCCACTGTATGCATCATCTCTTGATTGACAATGGTTGGTTCATTCACAACCATGAGGCTAGTAACATCAAGTCATTTTCATGCAAGTGTACAGTGTGGATATCACAACTTTACACTTTTCACTCAGCTGATTCACTCATGCCAACGCAGTTTACTGCCACAGCTCCCTCCACTTTCCCAACCTCCTGTTAATGTGTTAAAGTTTTTAGTATTGTTGATTTTGATTCTTTCAAAACTCCCTTAAACAGCAGAGCCTTTTTCTTTCAAATCTAACTGTGTAACCTTTTGCTGTCAATGGTCAATTCCTGGTGTGTCACAATTTTAAGTCTGTCTTAAACAACAGTCAGGAGCCCAAATGAACATTGAAATAGAGTTTTCTTGCCATAATCATTCTTCCTATTCGTACTGACCATTAGAGGATCCCTTCATAATGCACTTACAATGGAAGTGATGGGGGACAAAATCAAGCTTCAGCCATCCAAATGAGTCAAATCAAGTAGATATCTTTCAGTGTTACAGTCTTTTTTAAAAGAATTTTTTAATTGCAGGTTACTCAATTGGATACATTGAATGTACAATTATAATCATTTGGCAGATTTTACACACATCTATGGGCGAGGTAGCAAAAGAAGAAAAAATGGGTATAAAACAAATAAATGAAGATGTATACAGCTACCACCGTTACAGTATTAATGTAGTCAGTCATTAATCCCACACCTTCAACCTCTCTCAGACCCTTTAAGTGTCTCAACACTGGTCACCATGCCTTATCAAACACTCTCCTCCTTCCTGCAATCTTGAATCTAAGCTTCTCCAGATGGAGGATCTTACCCAGCTCTCTCAGCCACATCTCAAGTGAAGGCACAGCATCAGACTTCCATAATCACAAAACCAGTGTTTTTGGCCAATACAGTGCCCAAATACACAAGCCATTTGTCACTGCTGTCAGAGCTGTGTCACTCGTAGACACACAGACGCCACAAGGAGATCTGGCTCTTATTGCCTGTCAAATGTTTTTGAGTAAAAATCAAAAGCAGAAGTCAAGAATAAGTGGAGGTTGGGGCTGTCCAGAATTGGTGTAAGGGTGCCAGGGTGATTCTTACTTTTGTTACACAATGCTGATACACTGGTAGACATCTTGTTTACTCTGACTTTTGAGTAGTCCAACCTATGTAATACTTAAAATTGCATCAGATTATGTCTAGCATTTACCGAGCATCGGTGTATATTCATTAATTCATGTGTTATGTCTGCAAATGTAGATATACAAGACTTTATAAAGTTCCAGATCCGTAGAGATGGCTGGGAGATCATATTTGTTCCTTAACTGCTTGAAGGACATAAAGTGCCCCCTGGAACAGATCCTTCAAACACACCACTCCTTTCTATCTCCACCGACCAAACACGGAATCCATGCTGGATGGTTCAAAGGTGTGGTTGTCATATATTGGGCTGTCTGTGTAGATATTTCGGGCTTTCATATATGTTTTAATCTGTTTCCATATTTTCAAAGAGCTGTATATGAGAAAGTTCCCTCCATATAAAGATTTGTTTGTCTTAACAGGGCTGTTCAGAAGGGGTGGGAGAGAGGTTCCATGACAGACTGCTCACTCTATGGAAAGCCGGGGTGTCCTCCTCAGTGCCCTCAGTGAAATTACTTCTCCAGAAAGCCAGAGTGTTTTAATGTGCAGCCCAGAAGTAATATCTAAAAATTAGGAGACCGAGGCCTCCCTCATTTTTAGTTTTACACTGATGCTTCTTGCTTATACGTAGTGCTTTATACTGCCAGGTAAAGGGGGTTATAATAGAGTCTAATTTCTTAAAATAGCTTTGTGGTATGCATGCAAGGCCCCCAGGAAGATTAGCGATCATTAAATTGGCAGCTAATGGGGGTCCTAATAAAACAATGAACAATAAAACAATTAACAATGACAGGATTGACTGAAAGAGATATACAAATCATGGGAGAGCCACCATCTTAATAGTGTTTACTCTCCCAACCAGTGACAGTGGAAGAGTTTTCCAGATCCCACTGGATTATTTTTAGTTTCCACTTCGACTCAAGTAACAGCTATAGCCTACCAGATTTTCTGGTCACGGTTACCTGTAAAGTAAACCTGTCCTTGGTAATCTTAAACAGCGCAGAGTTCAGTGTGGAGATATTCTGGTTCAAGCACGCTGGTATTAATTTGCTTTTATCCCAGTTGATTTGAAACTGTGAGAAGGGGCCAAAGTGGATAAACAACTCCATAATTGAGGGTAAGAACTCCTGTGGGTTAGACTCATAAAACAAAGCATTGTCCGCATTGATGACAAGTGATGCTTTTGCCCTTTAATGGAGACAGGTGATATTCTGGGATGTTATTGTATACTTCTGGCTAAAGTTTTTGAGGCAGTTGGCCATATAATGCAATTGTTTAAACATTTGCAACAGTAGTGGAGATAGTAAATCCGTCAGGGCCAGGTGCTTTATTATTCAGGAATTATTTCATTGCTTACATTATCTCTTCAGTAGAGATGTCTTTGTCTGCTTCACTGTTAAGATTAGGCAAAGATATGACTTAGTTGCATCAGTGTCGTGATTACCATTTAACTTATACAATTTTGAATAGAATTCCATAAAACATGCATTTATTTCTTTAGGGTCAGCAAAGACAGTGCCTGTGTCTGATTTTATTCTCAGTGGGGCTTGTGCCTGTCTCAGCTTTCATGCCAACAATTTCTTAGGTTTGTCTCCTATTTCAAATCGCATCTGCTTAATTCTGTTCATCTGCTTTTGAACCTGAGCAGATGGAATTGTACTGTACTCATCTCTTTGGGAGACTATAGAATTCAATGTGTCGGGATCTGCTGAGACTTTGTATGAATGTTCTAGCTGACACAGAGATTCATCCAACTCCATTAACCTCTTTTCTCTTTTTTTTCTCCTACCTGCTACATAGGATATGATGCTGCCTCTAAGCACTGCTTTGATGGATTCCCACAACACTGAATTATTCACATTTCCTTTATCACTTCTAGCTGTAATGTCAGGCAGCCTGACCGACATATATTTCAAAAAACTTTTCTCTTTTAAAATTGTTATCAAATCTCCAGGTGTGTTCGCCTTTACGATATAACGAAATAACGAATAACGAAATAACGATATCACACCCGCTGATCTGTATTCACCTTCACTCAGCCCTTTTGCACATTGTGCTGCTGCACATACATGAACCAAAAAAGCAGACGTGCATGGAGACGCCCACACAATCCATGAGCATAAGACCTACCACGCTGCACTTGGTATTTATTATTCAAATTTCAACTGAGGGTGCAAAATATTGAATTTAGGGTGCAATACATGCTTTTGCACCCCAGTAGAATGGGAAATGGTCAATGAGGAGGAAATTTACAGACATTTACTATAAAATAAAGCAAGATGTCATTGTTTAGGATAGCTGATTTATCAAAAAAAGAAGTCATTGTCTGATTTCACCTTTAGATTTCACATATCACATATGTTACTGACATGTAACCTAATCTATATAGCTAATGCTGCAGTAAGTGGACAGGTTAGGCTATAATATTACTACCATTCCAACACACTGCCAGTGCACTAGTATGGCAATCTGGTTGCCATGGTAATGGATTACGTCCGACTGTTAACTACATCCCCATTCTCTGTTTGAGAAAGAACATAAACCATTAAAACAGGTTGTAACACTGGAGTGGGGTTTTAAAAATTCAACATAAAGTTCTAATGTCATCAATAGAGGGCACATGTAATGAAATGTAATAAAATCACAAATTAATATCTCCTCAATAGATGATAGCATAGTTATCAAAGTTACACCATTCTTTATGTATTTCTATGTCAAACAACATTACTTGATTTATGTAATGATTAGACATTTAATACTCACAAATTCAGATTTGGCTCAGATTTGCAGTGAGACTCAATACATTTCCTCCAGGAATGTGAGAGTTTTATAACTCTGGTCTGGGGAGATAAGAAAAGGGGTTTTCTGTCCATGTTTGCGTGGAATTGTCCGGTTCATATGACCCCAAAGGTCATTTATGCTTTTAGTTCAGGCCATAATTTAGTTGGTCAGAATTGGTCAGAAATGGTCTCTCGGGAGGTCTGTTCAATCTCCATTTTGTCACAATGTTTATCTTTGGTCAGTGTCATACTGTCCGACCCTCACTTGGCAAAGAGGTCAGTGTGGGTCTTGGGTGAGGAAATGCCCCATGTCTCTGTGGAATTCACTCACCTGCTCACTCTGAATCAAAGAAAGATTGTTTTATCCCATGGAATTAAAGAGGGCGATGTGTCCAACACCACTGAACAAATACAGAATCAGGAGGTAGCTGCTGTCTCGTTACAGAGGTTCAACACATAACTTTAACGTTTTTGATAAGGATCCCTCAAACTAAGGGAAGCACTGATCAAACTTTTTTCTCTCCTGATACTGTATTTGCTGATTCAGAGAACCGTTCTGATACCAGTGCTCTCTTTACCTAAATTTAGAATTGGTGTACTTCATGTATGGAGCTCACTGAAATCATTTTATGTTTTTATGTTATGAATGCACTAAAACTACTGGAATAAGGATAAGTAAATTGTGCCTGCAGCCATCTATTTTGTGTTGAATTTTTGTTAGCTTCTTTGGTTTTATAAGACAGAAAATCTAGTTTGCCTCTAATTTGTATAATTATATTCAGCATAATAGCATGCAGTTTCTTTTTCTGATTCGTTGAATTGTGCTTACATTTTTACTGCTCCATACTCACTGCAAATACACTGATGGCAGTTTGATTTTGTTGCACTTCTGGCCATAAAATTACCCAAAGAGCAATTTAACACTAAATCCACTCACCACAATAATGACTGTTTGCCTCCAAAGAGTGACACAAGACATGCAAGTAAAGCTTAGTGGACCAGGCTAGCCGGCATCCACAAAATAAATAGTCTTACAAAGACAGTTTTCTCTGAGAACTGTAAAAGTACCTGCCCAGCACCAAACAACAGACGAAGTTAGCGAATAGCTGGTAAACATAGTGGAGCATTCAGCAGCTTAAGAAATAGCCAAAACAGACCAAAACAGAGCAAAAAGGAGAGTGAATATTGGACTTACATTCATTTAGTGGACACAAACACGACTCCAAATGAATGTTAATGTTGCACCATGTCTGGTGGATGTAAATAGGCTGTTGTTTGCTAACATGTTCACCATAACAACATGTCAGCTTAATGTGGGGTTCTTCTGCCCCCAAGTGTTAAGCAATGAATGCAGCTTTAACCAGTGAATCTATAGTCAAGGTGACAGTCTGTAGCTCTGTCTCATTATCTCACATTTTTAAAAGTTTGTGGTCCAACCGATGAACAAAATGACAAACAGTTGCTGCTGGCTGCAGTGAAAAAGCAATTATTTGTGTATTCATTTCCAAGAGCTTGTACAATTTAATGCAACTTGGTCCTGCTCTGGAGGTTTCTTTATTGCACAATAAAGCAACAATTGTTTGGCCTTTGGAAATATTTAAGCAATAAATAATTTAGTCTTCTTTTTTATTTGTTTCACAAAAGTTTGTTTCAGTACCTAAAGGTTGTGGCTGCTACAATTCTTGATCTCATTCTTATGAAAAGATGGATTATATTTAATGTAATGAGGTCTTGTATATATGTGTGTACCTGTACTTACTGTCTGTCACTTGCTTTATCAAATTTCATAAATCATTTACAAGTCCTTGGGATTCTGTCTTTATGAACAACTGGAGAGCAGATTCAAGTCCCTGATAATTCCATATACACTGCAGCTGCTGTGCTGTAGAAAAGTGAAAATTGATGCAAGAGTACAATGTCAAAGATGACCTTTATTCAGAGAGAGCACCTTAGAGGTGGTTGCCAATGACAGAAATTGTTAACACTTAAGGGATTTGGCTGGCGATTTCATGTATTTTTCTTATTGTCAACAAATCTCATGTCCAGAGCCAAACCAACAATGATTGGATCCTACTTACAAGAATTGTGTGTGTATCCAAAGTCTGATATATCTTATTCCTCTTTTATACTCTCCAGGGAGTAGTTCCTTGTAAGGCACATCCCGCTGAGCATGTGTGGGAACACAGTACAGTGCTTTGCTGTACCATACAAGCTTGTGCTACATATCAAAACCTCTTGACTTTATACTTAAGTTCTTTGAGAGAGATACAATGTAGTACAAAGTCAAGAGGTTATGATATGTAGTACAACAAACTAGCGAAGTTGTGTAAATGGAATTGTAGTCCTTCACATGTTCAGTGGAGTCTGCCATACATGGAACCTCTTTTCAGAGACTGACAACGTGATTGCTGCTTTTAGTCTTTGAAGCTGTTCAATCAATCAATCAATCAATCAAAGAAAACGTTGGACCGTTCTTAAGTGGCCTGCTGTGAGTCCTTATCTGAATCCCATCGAACATCTGTGGAAAGAGCTGAAACTTGCAGTTGGGAGACGGCATCCATCAAACCTGAGAGAACTGGACCACTTTGCTCAAGAAAAGTGGGCCATATTACCAGTGGAGAAGTGTAGAAACCTTATTCAGAGTTACAGAAAGCGCTTTACTGCAGTCATTACCTCCATAGGCTGTGTTACAAAATATTAAGTGAAGGGTATCAATATTTTTTGCCATTTTCATTTGTTTTATTGTATTAAATAATATGTTAAGTTGTAAATCAAAAGTAAAGTTTCAGTTATATTCAGTGCAAAATAATGAATGATGGATACTTCTGTCAGTTTCAACTTAATACAGAGAAAATTTATTTTTTTTTAAAAAAAGGTGGAAGAGTACCAATATTTTCGGCCGCGTCTGTATTAACATGTTAGCAGACTGTGAGCTAACTAGCAAAATGTTAAGCATGTTAACATGTTAACTGTGAGGATGTAAACATGTTACGTTAAGATGTTATATGTTACATGCCTAAAGTCAACATGTTAAATCCAGTAGTTAACATTCATGTTAAAATGCTGGTATTAAAGGTAGTTTTCGAAAACGTGTTATCATGCAAGATCTTGATAACATTTTACAGGATAAAAGCATAGATACACATTTAATTTTAACATGCTAATGTGATTTAGGAGACCAGTGTGGCAAGATAAATTTTTTTGTCGTTGTATTTCTATGCAATGTCATTGTACTGTAGCACTGAACACTGTTGACTAAACACTGTTGACAAAATTGACTTTACTAGACCTGTGATGTCCAGTCAAGTCCATTTTATTCATATAGCCCAATATCACACATTTGCTGCAAGGAAATCTGTACAACATATGACACCTTCATTTTCTATTCAAAATGTTATTTGAATGAAGTCCTTTTTCAATTAGAACTATTACTATTATAATAAAATTATCTATTGTCTGCACATCATTCATGAGTGGGCTATTGTCCCTCTCTTATGTCTGCCTGCTCCATATTAACAACCTGCCGTACCTTTGTAAAACTCAGTTTTATCTCCTGTAGTGCCATTGTGTTTGAGAAATTATGATGTCAAACTGAATTCAACATGTGAACATTTGCACAAAATTTTGAGGATGAACATCTTACTAATAGCATTTTATGTAAAATTGATCTTAAATGATTTGTTTTATGACAATACCAGATAATTAAAAAAAAACATGAAATATTTTTTTGACAGTTTATGACAGTTGGCTTTTATATTTTGCATTTGAGGATTTACACAATGAGCATGCTGATGAACATGTCTTTTCATCATTTTCACAACTGCACAAAAGCAACTGAGAGAAACTGTAACATAGCCAGAAACCTGAGCAAACCTGCATAATGGGTCAGCCATTATGTTCAAAAATATTGGGCCTAGCAGTACCAGTAAATGGTATGGAAACACCAGTCAACAATTTCATCATGTCAAGATGCAACGTATTAACACATTTGATAAGATGTCAGATTTTGACCTGTTCAGTTGATATAACTCTGCCCTACTGTCAGCTGAATGTAAGCATGAGTGTGCGTAAGTAAGTATTTACATACCAGGATGCTAGCATTGCTGTAGACTAAGTCTTCTTCTTCCTTCAAATGTCCCCTTCTGTGCATCTCTTTAGGTGAAAGCTTGACCCAGAAGCAGGTGCTAGTCCTGTCCTACCCCCGCTACTGCAGGTACCGCTCGGTTGTGGCCCGGCTACACAAGCAGCCAAGATCTCTGCTGACCAACCAGGTGGTTTTGGCACTGGGTGGCATCGCAGTGTATTCTGAAAACATGCACATCCTGTACTGTCGCGACACATTTGACCATCCCACACTACTGCAAAACGAGAGCGTGTGTGATGAATTTGGTGAGTGAAACACAAGGTAACAGAGATACTGACACACAAACATGCCTTTGCAGATGTACACACACAGTCAAACATAAATACATAATAGAATTTTATTTTCAAGTGGACTAATTAAGTATCGATCATTTACCTTGGGTTAGGGTGTGTAAGGTTTTTCAATTCTTTACTACTGACAAAATTTGACTTTTTACACTGTTAGAGGGACAATGGTGAGTTTGCAGGAACTACTGTGAAAAGAAGTGCAACCAGGTACATTAGCTGTAATATGTCAAGAATTTCACCCACCTTCTTTTTTTTTCTAATACATTATAATTTATAATAATTCTAAGTGTTGGAAATTAGGTTGTCACAGGATCATAACAATGGGATGCTACATAGAACATTAGAATATAATTTTAAAAAAGCAAATGGAGTGTATTTAACATAAAGCTGTATCGTTTCCTGTGAATTTCTTGTTTAAATTCTGTGCGGGAATGGCGGACTCTGCTAATTACAATTACAAGTGCTACATTGAGAGGTTATTATGGAATGTACAGTCAATACTATACTGTACTGAAAGGCTATTGCAAAAAACCTGCAAACCCTTAAGAGAATCAAAAATGGGTCTTTAACTAATGGTTGTTACCAGTGGATGCCTTAGGTCTAGTTCCATATGATACCAGTATCTTCACTCGCTAAAACCTTTAAAAGACATCAATGTCAGCCAAGGATGCCAATGTCCTTATAGACTTTAAGAGGTGAAAGGATGGGTTCCCATTTTTAAATGAATTGTAAAACAATACTTGCATGCCCATGTGTGAATTTATTGATTTATTTGTTGCTCCAATCATTCCTCTTTTCTATACTGACCCTAAGTATATCCTTTCTTAAAGCTATTTCATATAAGTGAGTTTATTTATAGTCAGTAAAGAGCTGCAGATTAGTGGAAGTTAAAATAATTGACTCTGAAATATGAGTGCATTAAAGTAGAGGAAGACAGAAGGAAGGAATGATGGCAGAAACAATGGACAAAACAAGAGAGGGAATGAAAACCAATAAAAGTTGTACAGCATTAAATTCTTTGTTGTTGTTGGGGTTTTTCTGCGTTACTGAAACTTTGTTACAAATATTTTATACATTATTTGGGCTCCATTTACTCTTTGGCTTTGACATTCTGCTGTCAGAGAAAATGAAATGTATAGCAGGAATCAGAGATTTAGTAGCCTTTGATTCATTACGGAAAAGTTTAAGCATTTGAATTTGTGGCATTTGACACTGAGTTCATTTGTTTTGCTAGATTATAACTTTGGATCAGATGCGGTGTTGTCAGCAGCCATAGAGCATGATATCCCAATAGGACATGCCCTGCCTCTGACCAATTTGGACGTTGGGGTCGGGGATGGGGGTGACGGAGTCCCGGCCGTACTGGATGGAGAAGGCGGTCCTTCCGTAGTGCATGATGGAGGAGTAGTCGTAGGGAGTGTTCAGGTTGTTGGTGTTCTGCTTGTAGAAGTTGTAGGCCATCTGCGGGTCAATGTTCTCCCAGTTGATCCTGACGTAGTAGTCACAGTTGCTCCTGGTCTGCTCATGCTGAAAGCCCAGAGCATGGTTGATCTCGTGCTGGATGATGCCGTGTTAGAGGCAGCTCTGCTTGTTGAGAGAGAGGACCTGTCTGCCTCCTGTTCTTCCCAGAGCCGAGAAACATCCGGCTTTGTTCTCAATGGAACATGCCCTGCCTCTGTCCGATTGTCATTTGATATGTTTATTTTTCTGTAGATATCTATATTATCTCTTCTAGTGTTGACATGTATATTTCCTGTGTATTTACTATTCCGGTGTAATGCCTTGACAGCCTGCTGCTATTACACAAGAATTTCCCAATTGGGGATCAGTAAAGTACATCTATCTATCTATCTAGCTATCTAGCTAGCTAGCTAGCTGTCTGTCTCTCTGTCTGTCTGTCTTTCTGTCTGTCTGTCTGTCTGTCTATCTGATATTAATCTTTTAAAAGTGTCCATTGTGTTGTACTTATCATGTTTGCCGAACACACATAAGGTTCCCAGGTTCAAACTGAGTGGAAACACACTTCTTTGTTCATGTGTTAAACACTACCAAACAACATGGAACTAAAGACAGCACATGGGGTAACACATTAAACCAACAATATGTTTAATCACTATTTCTATGTATGCTTCTGACCTCTATATTTCTGATTAGCCTATATTTATTAGCTTCTATGTAGGTAAAGGGAATTCATATCCTCACTGTCGTGCTCTGGTTGACCGGAACATGCAAGATGATGAAGATTATAAAACTCAATTCTACCCATTGGGAAATTGAACCCCATTATTCTGCATCACAGGTGAAGATACTGTCCACTATGCTAATGATGACCACTGTATTTGTACACGTCAACAGGCTGGTGGTGCTGTTCAAATGTTTGGATGAAATTTTTCAATAGTTGTTGAGATATTTCAATAAATAAGTGTAACCTCAACCTCATGGTGGTGCTAGAGAAAGAGTCAAAGGATCACCAAAGTCATTAAAATACAACCTCTGGGAACTGTGAATAGATGTACCAAATTTTGTGCAACATCACGTAAAAATAAAGAAAATGTTCTGCATTTGAAATTTGAAATTTGAAAGCCTTTTCCAGTAAATTCGCCCGAATCCAATACAAAACAGGACAGCAGGTCCATAATGTTATCCTAAAGTCTAACAGTTAGTAGAATCCAAGACCATGTTACACAGACTGGATGTGTCCTGAACAGGGATTTTTATAACCTGATCTGTGAATCCAGAATATAGTGTAGTCAGCTAATGCTATGGAACAGTATGTCATTTAACTAGTAAGCCCGGCATGCTAACATTAGCGGTTTATGTTCAAGCAGTCAAACATACTGTTTAATCCACTTCTTACACTTTTACTCATGTTTTTGGTTTTGGGAAGACCTCAGGTAGATGTTACAGTGCTGTACTTTGGTGAGACTTCAAATAATTAACTTGTTAGTGTAGTGCACCTGAGGTGGAGAGAGGTAGACAGAAGGAAGGAAAGAATTCAGAAACAAATGAAGAAATAACATCTTCCCAATAAGTGAACTTAATTAACAGGCTGTAAAACATTAAATTAAACCTGACTTACTCCTCTGCTAACCAACTATATTAATTTCATTCTGCATGAACTTTTTCACAGATAATTTAGACATGAGGGAACTTCATTTGCTCTTTGATGTTTATTTCTTTGTGTGAATATCTCAAAGATTACAGTCACAGAATGTGAAGAGTATGTCATGGATCACATACATTTTAGTAGCGTTTTATTCATTACATGTAAATGGAGAAAAAATTTGAATTTGTTGTATTTGGCATTGAGTTCATTTGTTTTGCTAAATGATAACTTTAAATCAGATGTGGTGTTGTCAGCAGCCGTAGAGCAGGTTGATCCTCATGATGTCCCAATAGGACATGCCCTGCCTCTGTCCGATCTGGACGTTGGGGTCGGGGATGGGGGTGATGGAGTCCCTGCCGTACTGGATGGAGAAGGCGGTCCTTCCGTAGTGCATGATGGAGGAGTAGTCGTAGGGAGTGTTCAGGTTGTTGGTGTTCTGCTTGTAGAAGTTGTAGGCCATCTGTGGGTCGATGTTCTCCCAGTTGATCCTGACGTAGTAGTCGCGGTCGCTCCTGGTCTGCTCGTGCTGGAAGCCCAGAGCATGTTTGATCTCGTGCTGGATGATGCCGTGGTAGAGGCAGCCCTGCTTGTTGAGAGAGAGGACCTGTCTGCCTCCTGTTCTTCCCAGAGCCGAGAAACATCCGGCTTTGTTCTCAATGCTGATGTAGTCGTACTGGTTCTGACGTGGGACAAAGCGGATGCAGGTTCTGCTGTGGAAGGCGTTCATGGCGCTCTCGATCTTCTGCCTTTCCCAGCTGCTGAACTGACTGCTCACCGTGAAGGGGATCATCACCATGCCGTTGGAGGCTTTCCTCCACAGGCAGCTCTGGGACCAGCATGTCATGGCATTTCTGGTTCTGGGAGCCAACAAGTCTCCTTCCAGCAAGATCTCATCTGTGGCATTGTTGGAGGCCAGAATCCTGGTGCTGATATCAACACTGTCATCCTCCTCCTCTCCACTTCCTTCCTCCTGGAGAGGATGTGCCCGAGAGAGGCCGAGCAGGAGCAGCAGCAGCAGGCTGACAGAGGGAGTCATCTTCAGGTGTGGTCTGGTGTCTGTGGAGCTCCTGTGGCAAGCTGCTTTGGAGAGACTCCTTGAAGCTTGATGTTTGACTCAGTTCAGTCCAGGGTTTTTATACTCACCTCTACAGGTGTGTCTGCAGGAGGATTATGGGTTGAGGTCCGCACTGCTAGGCCTAAATAAACCTGTGAAGGGCGGACCACAGGCAAACCTACTGTTTCAATATAGTTTGTTATGTCTGGTCATTAGATGGATGAACACAGCTGGTTTACTGGGTGGAACATGATTAACTAAACATCTTACATTTACTTCAACCAATAAGATTGCACAGTATCTGTCAAAGTAGCCCTTTGTAAATATTTTCCTACATTGCAAAGTGAAATCGTTCAAATTTTAATAGTACCCTGACATCTTGGAATAAATTCTGTCTGGTTAGGATGTACTACTTTAGACATACTGTATATTGAAATAAAGGCTTCAGATCAACGTCCTGAAGGGTTGTGACTGGAAAGTCCAAAATTGTAGACCTTTCCTATTGCTGGAGCCAACTCATCCACAACGCATTTGTATTGCTCACCAGGAAGCCCATCTATGCCTTTGTATGAGAGCTTATGGGAATTTAAGAATGTTGTGACTTTCTCTTCCTAATTTTAAATTTCTAGGGAGGGTACTTTGTAGAAGGTAATTTAATAATCTGCAAAGGCTTCTGCGTTATCTTATGACCATGTCACTGTAGAATTTGATATAGGATGCTTAATCTTTGGGAGAGTCTTATTAGATTGTTGAAAGGCCAGTATCTACTCTCCCAGTTTCCCAAATCATAGTAACCACCTTTGATGAATTTGAGGGCACCCTCTACTTGTATCTGTAGTTTAGCTGACCCATGTGAACAACATTGTCAACAATTTTGCATACTTGTCTAAAGTATATAGTATGTTATCATATGTTTATGTTTTATTATATTTGACGTGTATGCTAAGGTTTTTTCTAATATTCTTGTGTTGAGCTATTTTATTTTATTTTGTCATTTGTTGTGTTTATTTTTCTGTAGATATCTGTATTATCTCTTCTAGTGTTGACATGTATATTTCCTGTGTATTTACTGTTCCAGTGTAATGCCTGGACAGCCTGCTGCTATTACACAAGAATTTCCCAATTGGGGATCAGTAAAGTACATCTATCTATCTAGCTATCTAGCTAGCTAGCTATCTACCTATCTGTCTGTCTGTCTGTCTGTCTGTCTATCCAATATTAATCTTTTAACAGTGTCCGTTGTGTTGTACTTATCATGTTTGCTGAACACACATAAGGTTCCCAGGTTCAAACTGAGTGGAAACACACTTCTTTGTTCATGTGTTAAACACTACAAAACAACATGGAACTAAAGACAGCACATGGGGTAACACATTAAACCAACAATATGTTTAATCACTATTTCTATGTATGCCTCTGGCCTCTATATTTCTGATTAGCCTATATTTATTAGTTTCTATGTAGGTAAAGGGAATTCATATCCTCACTGTCGTGCTCTGGTTGACCAGAACATGCAAGATGATGAAGATTATAAAACTCAATTCTACCCATTGGGAAATTGAACCCCATTATTCTGCATCACAGGTGAAGATACTGTCCACTATGCTAATGATGACCACTGTATTTGTACACGTCAACAGGCTGGTGATGCTGTTTAAATGTTTATATTAAATTTTTCAATAGTTGTTGAGATATTTCAATAAATAAATGTAACCTCAACCTCATGGTGGTGCTAAAGAAAGAGTCCAAGGATCACCAAAATCATTATAATGCAGCCTCTGGGAACTGTGAATAGATGTACCAAATTTTGTGCAACATCACATAAAAATAAAGAAAATGTTCTGCGTTTGAAATTTGAAGTTTGAAAGCCTTTTCAAATAAATTCACCTGAATCCAATACAGAGCAGGACAGCAGGTCCATAATGTTATCCTAAAGTCTAACAGTTAGTAGAATCCAGGACCATGTTACACAGACTGGATGTGTCCTGAACAGGGATTTTTATAACCTGATCTGTGAATCCAGAATATAGTGTAGTCAGCTGATGCTATGGAACAGTATGTCATTTAACTAGTAAGCCCGGCATGCTAACATTAGCGGTTTATGTTCAAGCAGTCAAACATACTGTTTAATCCACTTCTTACACTTTTACTCATGTTTTTGGTGTTGGGAAGACCTCAGGTAGACGTTACAGTGCTGCACTTTGGTGAGACTTCAAATAATTAACTTGTTAGTGTAGTGCACCTGAGGTGGAGAGGTAGACAGAAGGAAGGAAAGAATTCAGAAACAAATGAAGAAATAACATCTTCCCAATAAGTGAACTTAATTAACAGGCTGTAAAACATTAAATTAAACCTGACTCACTCCTCTGCTAACCAACTATATTAATTTCATTCTGCATGAACTTTTTCACAGATAATTTAGACATGAGGGAACTTCATTTGCTCTTTGATGTTTATTTCTTTGTGTGAATATTTCAAAGATTACAGTCACAGAATGTGAAGAGTATGTCATGGATCACATACATTTTAGTAGCGTTTTATTCATTACATGTAAATGGAGAAAAAATGTGAATTTGTTGTATTTGGCATTGAGTTCATTTGTTTTGCTAAATGATAACTTTAGATCAGATGTGGTGTTGTCAGCAGCCGTAGAGCAGGTTGATCCTCATGATGTCCCAATAGGACATGCCCTGCCTCTGTCCGATCTGGACGTTGGGGTCGGGGATGGGGGTGATGGAGTCCCTGCCGTACTGGATGGAGAAGGCGGTCCTTCCGTAGTGCATGATGGAGGAGTAGTCGTAGGGAGTGTTCAGGTTGTTGGTGTTCTGCTTGTAGAAGTTGTATGCCATCTGTGGGTCGATGTTCTCCCAGTTGATCCTGACGTAGTAGTCGCGGTCGCTCCTGGTCTGCTCGTGCTGGAAGCCCAGAGCATGTTTGATCTCGTGCTGGATGATGCCGTGGTAGAGGCAGCCCTGCTTGTTGAGAGAGAGAACCTGTCTGCCTCCTGTTCTTCCCAGAGCCGAGAAACATCCGGCTTTGTTCTCAATGCTGATGTAGTCGTACTGGTTCTGACGTGGGACAAAGCGGATGCAGGTTCTGCTGTGGAAGGCGTTCATGGCGCTCTCGATCTTCTGCCTTTCCCAGCTGCTGAACTGACTGCTCACCGTGAAGGGGATCATCACCATGCCGTTGGAGGCTTTCCTCCACAGGCAGCTCTGGGACCAGCATGTCATGGCATTTCTGGTTCTGGGAGCCAACAAGTCTCCTTCCAGCAAGATCTCATCTGTGGCATTGTTGGAGGCCAGAATCCTGGTGCTGATATCAACACTGTCGTCCTCCTCCTCTCCACTTCCTTCCTCCTGGAGAGGATGTGCCCGAGAGAGGCCGAGCAGGAGCAGCAGCAGCAGGCTGACAGAGGGAGTCATCTTCAGGTGTGGTCTGGTGTCTGTGGAGCTCCTGTGGCAAGCTGCTTTGGAGAGACTCCTTGAAGCTTGATGTTTGACTCAGTTCAGTCCAGGGTTTTTATACTCACCTCTACAGGTGTGTCTGCAGGAGGATTATGGGTTGAGGTCCGCACTGCTAGGCCTAAATAAACCTGTGAAGGGCGGACCACAGGCAAACCTACTGTTTCAATATAGTTTGTTATGTCTGGTCATTAGATGGATGAACACAGCTGGTTTACTGGGTGGAACATGATTAACTAAACATCTTACATTTACTTCAACCAATAAGATTGCACAGTATCTGTCAAAGTAGCCCTTTGTAAATATTTTCCTACATTGCAAAGTGAAATCGTTCAAATTTTAATAGTACCCTGACATCTTGGAATAAATTCTGTCTGGTTAGGATGTACTACTTTAGACATACTGTATATTGAAATAAAGGCTTCAGATCAACGTCCTGAAGGGTTGTGACTGGAAAGTCCAAAATTGTAGACCTTTCCTATTGCTGGAGCCAACTCATCCACAACGCATTTGTATTGCTCACCAGGAAGCCCATCTATGCCTTTGTATGAGAGCTTATGGGAATTTAAGAATGTTGTGACTTTCTCTTCCTAATTTTAAATTTCTAGGGAGGGTACTTTGTAGAAGGTAATTTAATAATCTGCAAAGGCTTCTGCGTTATCTTATGACCATGTCACTGTAGAATTTGATATAGGATGCTTAATCTTTGGGAGAGTCTTATTAGATTGTTGAAAGGCCAGTATCTACTCTCCCAGTTTCCCAAATCATAGTAACCACCTTTGATGAATTTGAGGGCACCCTCTACTTGTATCTGTAGTTTAGCTGACCCATGTGAACAACATTGTCAACAATTTTGCATACTTGTCTAAAGTATATAGTATGTTATCATATGTTTATGTTTTATTATATTTGACGTGTATGCTAAGGTTTTTTCTAATATTCTTGTGTTGAGCTATTTTATTTTATTTTGTCATTTGTTGTGTTTATTTTTCTGTAGATATCTGTATTATCTCTTCTAGTGTTGACATGTATATTTCCTGTGTATTTACTGTTCCAGTGTAATGCCTGGACAGCCTGCTGCTATTACACAAGAATTTCCCAATTGGGGATCAGTAAAGTACATCTATCTATCTAGCTATCTAGCTAGCTAGCTATCTACCTATCTGTCTGTCTGTCTGTCTGTCTGTCTATCCAATATTAATCTTTTAACAGTGTCCGTTGTGTTGTACTTATCATGTTTGCTGAACACACATAAGGTTCCCAGGTTCAAACTGAGTGGAAACACACTTCTTTGTTCATGTGTTAAACACTACAAAACAACATGGAACTAAAGACAGCACATGGGGTAACACATTAAACCAACAATATGTTTAATCACTATTTCTATGTATGCCTCTGGCCTCTATATTTCTGATTAGCCTATATTTATTAGTTTCTATGTAGGTAAAGGGAATTCATATCCTCACTGTCGTGCTCTGGTTGACCAGAACATGCAAGATGATGAAGATTATAAAACTCAATTCTACCCATTGGGAAATTGAACCCCATTATTCTGCATCACAGGTGAAGATACTGTCCACTATGCTAATGATGACCACTGTATTTGTACACGTCAACAGGCTGGTGATGCTGTTTAAATGTTTATATTAAATTTTTCAATAGTTGTTGAGATATTTCAATAAATAAATGTAACCTCAACCTCATGGTGGTGCTAAAGAAAGAGTCCAAGGATCACCAAAATCATTATAATGCAGCCTCTGGGAACTGTGAATAGATGTACCAAATTTTGTGCAACATCACATAAAAATAAAGAAAATGTTCTGCGTTTGAAATTTGAAGTTTGAAAGCCTTTTCAAATAAATTCACCTGAATCCAATACAGAGCAGGACAGCAGGTCCATAATGTTATCCTAAAGTCTAACAGTTAGTAGAATCCAGGACCATGTTACACAGACTGGATGTGTCCTGAACAGGGATTTTTATAACCTGATCTGTGAATCCAGAATATAGTGTAGTCAGCTGATGCTATGGAACAGTATGTCATTTAACTAGTAAGCCCGGCATGCTAACATTAGCGGTTTATGTTCAAGCAGTCAAACATACTGTTTAATCCACTTCTTACACTTTTACTCATGTTTTTGGTGTTGGGAAGACCTCAGGTAGACGTTACAGTGCTGCACTTTGGTGAGACTTCAAATAATTAACTTGTTAGTGTAGTGCACCTGAGGTGGAGAGGTAGACAGAAGGAAGGAAAGAATTCAGAAACAAATGAAGAAATAACATCTTCCCAATAAGTGAACTTAATTAACAGGCTGTAAAACATTAAATTAAACCTGACTCACTCCTCTGCTAACCAACTATATTAATTTCATTCTGCATGAACTTTTTCACAGATAATTTAGACATGAGGTAACTTCATTTGCTCTTTGATGTTTATTTCTTTGTGTGAATATTTCAAAGATTACAGTCACAGAATGTGAAGAGTATGTCATGGATCACATACATTTTAGTAGCGTTTTATTCATTACATGTAAATGGAGAAAAAATGTGAATTTGTTGTATTTGGCATTGAGTTCATTTGTTTTGCTAAATGATAACTTTAGATCAGATGTGGTGTTGTCAGCAGCCGTAGAGCAGGTTGATCCTCATGATGTCCCAATAGGACATGCCCTGCCTCTGTCCGATCTGGACGTTGGGGTCGGGGATGGGGGTGATGGAGTCCCTGCCGTACTGGATGGAGAAGGCGGTCCTTCCGTAGTGCATGATGGAGGAGTAGTCGTAGGGAGTGTTCAGGTTGTTGGTGTTCTGCTTGTAGAAGTTGTATGCCATCTGTGGGTCGATGTTCTCCCAGTTGATCCTGACGTAGTAGTCGCGGTCGCTCCTGGTCTGCTCGTGCTGGAAGCCCAGAGCATGTTTGATCTCGTGCTGGATGATGCCGTGGTAGAGGCAGCCCTGCTTGTTGAGAGAGAGAACCTGTCTGCCTCCTGTTCTTCCCAGAGCCGAGAAACATCCGGCTTTGTTCTCAATGCTGATGTAGTCGTACTGGTTCTGACGTGGGACAAAGCGGATGCAGGTTCTGCTGTGGAAGGCGTTCATGGCGCTCTCGATCTTCTGCCTTTCCCAGCTGCTGAACTGACTGCTCACCGTGAAGGGGATCATCACCATGCCGTTGGAGGCTTTCCTCCACAGGCAGCTCTGGGACCAGCATGTCATGGCATTTCTGGTTCTGGGAGCCAACAAGTCTCCTTCCAGCAAGATCTCATCTGTGGCATTGTTGGAGGCCAGAATCCTGGTGCTGATATCAACACTGTCGTCCTCCTCCTCTCCACTTCCTTCCTCCTGGAGAGGATGTGCCCGAGAGAGGCCGAGCAGGAGCAGCAGCAGCAGGCTGACAGAGGGAGTCATCTTCAGGTGTGGTCTGGTGTCTGTGGAGCTCCTGTGGCAAGCTGCTTTGGAGAGACTCCTTGAAGCTTGATGTTTGACTCAGTTCAGTCCAGGGTTTTTATACTCACCTCTACAGGTGTGTCTGCAGGAGGATTATGGGTTGAGGTCCGCACTGCTAGGCCTAAATAAACCTGTGAAGGGCGGACCACAGGCAAACCTACTGTTTCAATATAGTTTGTTATGTCTGGTCATTAGATGGATGAACACAGCTGGTTTACTGGGTGGAACATGATTAACTAAACATCTTACATTTACTTCAACCAATAAGATTGCACAGTATCTGTCAAAGTAGCCCTTTGTAAATATTTTCCTACATTGCAAAGTGAAATCGTTCAAATTTTAATAGTACCCTGACATCTTGGAATAAATTCTGTCTGGTTAGGATGTACTACTTTAGACATACTGTATATTGAAATAAAGGCTTCAGATCAACGTCCTGAAGGGTTGTGACTGGAAAGTCCAAAATTGTAGACCTTTCCTATTGCTGGACAAACTCATCCACAAAGCATTTGTATTGCTCACCAGGAAGCCCATCTATGCCTTTGTATGAGAGCTTATGGGAATTTAAGAATGTTGTGACTTTCTCTTCCTAATTTTAAATTTCTAGGGAGGGTACTTTGTAGAAGGTAATTTAATAATCTGCAAAGGCTTCTGCATTATCTTATGACCATGTCACTGTAGAATTTGATATAGGATGCTTAATCTTTGGGAGAGTCTTATTAGATTGTTGAAAGGCCAGTATCTACTCTCCCAGTTTCCCAAATCATAGTAACCACCTTTGATGAATTTGAGGGCACCCTCTACTTGTATCTGTAGTTTAGCTGACCCATGTGAACAACATTGTCAACAATTTTGCATACTTGTCTAAAGTATATAGTATGTTATCATATGTTTATGTTTTATCATATTTGACGTGTATGCTAAGGTTTTTTCTAATATTCTTGTGTTGAGCTATTTTATTTTATTTTGTCATTTGTTGTGTTTATTTTTCTGTAGATATCTGTATTATCTCTTCTAGTGTTGACATGTATATTTCCTGTGTATTTACTGTTCCGGTGTAATGCCTGGACAGCCTGCTGCTATTACACAAGAATTTCCCCATTTGGGATCAGTAAAGTACATCTATCTATCTAGCTATCTAGCTAGCTAGCTATCTACCTATCTGTCTGTCTGTCTGTCTGTCTGTCTATCTAATATTAATCTTTTAACAGTGTCCGTTGTGTTGTACTTATCATGTTTGCTGAACACACATAAGGTTCCCAGGTTCAAACTGAGTGGAAACACACTTCTTTGTTCATGTGTTAAACACTACAAAACAACATGGAACTAAAGACAGCACATGGGGTAACACATTAAACCAACAACATGTTTAATCACTATTTCTATGTATGCCTCTGGCCTCTATATTTCTGATTAGCCTATATTTATTAGTTTCTATGTAGGTAAAGGGAATTCATATCCTCACTGTCGTGCTCTGGTTGACCAGAACATGCAAGATGATGAAGATTATAAAACTCAATTCTACCCATTGGGAAATTGAACCCCATTATTCTGCATCACAGGTGACGATACTGTCCACTATGCTAATGATGACCACTGTATTTGTACACGTCAACAGGCTGGTGATGCTGTTTAAATGTTTATATTAAATTTTTCAATACTTGTTGAGATATTTCAATAAATAAATGTAACCTCAACCTCATGGTGGTGCTAGAGAAAGAGTCCAAGGATCACCAAAGTCATTATAATACAGCCTCTGGGAACTGTGAATAGATGTACCAAATTTTGTGCAACATCACATAAAAATGAAGAAAATGTTCTGCGTTTGAAATTTGAAGTTTGAAAGCCTTTTCAAGTAAATTCACCTGAATCCAATACAGAGCAGGACAGCAGGTCCATAATGTTATCCTAAAGTCTAACAGTTAGTAGAATCTAGGACCATGTTACACAGACTGGATGTGTCCTGAACAGGGATTTTTATAACCTGAACTGTGAATCCAGAATATAGTGTAGTCAGCTAATGCTATGGAACAGTATGTCATTTAACTAGTAAGCCCGGCATGCTAACATTAGCGGTTTATGTTCAAGCAGTCAAACATACTGTTTAATCCACTTCTTACACTTTTACTCATGTTTTTGGTTTTGGGAAGACCTCAGGTAGACGTTACAGTGCTGCACTTTGGTGAGACTTCAAATAATTAACTTGTTAGTGTAGTGCACCTGAGGTGGAGAGGTAGACAGAAGGAAGGAAAGAATTCAGAAACAAATGAAGAAATAACATCTTCCCAATAAGTGAACTTAATTAACAGGCTGTAAAACATTAAATTAAACCTGACTCACTCCTCTGCTAACCAACTATATTAATTTCATTCTGCATGAACTTTTTCACAGATAATTTAGACATGAGGGAACTTCATTTGCTCTTTGATGTTTATTTCTTTGTGTGAACATTTCAAAGATTACAGTCACAGAATGTGAAGAGTATGTCATGGATCACATACATTTTAGTAGCGTTTTATTCATTACATGTAAATGGAGAAAAAATGTGAATTTGTTGTATTTGGCATTGAGTTCATTTGTTTTGCTAAATGATAACTTTAGATCAGATGTGGTGTTGTCAGCAGCCGTAGAGCAGGTTGATCCTCATGATGTCCCAATAGGACATGCCCTGCCTCTGTCCGATCTGGACGTTGGGGTCGGGGATGGGAGTGATGGAGTCCCTGCCGTACTGGATGGAGAAGGCGGTCCTTCCGTAGTGCATGATGGAGGAGTAGTCGTAGGGAGTGTTCAGGTTGTTGGTGTTCTGCTTGTAGAAGTTGTAGGCCATCTGTGGGTCGATGTTCTCCCAGTTGATCCTGACGTAGTAGTCGCGGTCGCTCCTGGTCTGCTCGTGCTGGAAGCCCAGAGCATGGTTGATCTCGTGCTGGATGATGCCGTGATAGAGGCAGCCCTGCTTGTTGAGAGAGAGGACCTGTCTGCCTCCTGTTCTTCCCAGAGCCGAGAAACATCCAGCTTTGTTCTCAATGCTGATGTAGTCGTACTGGTTCTGACGTGGGACAAAGCGGATGCAGGTTCTGCTGTGGAAGGCGTTCATGGCGCTCTCGATCTTCTGCCTTTCCCAGCTGCTGAACTGACTGCTCACCGTGAAGGGGATCATCACCATGCCGTTGGAGGCTTTCCTCCACAGGCAGCTCTGGGACCAGCATGTCATGGCATTTCTGGTTCTGGGAGCCAACAAGTCTCCTTCCAGCAAGATCTCATCTGTGGCATTGTTGGAGGCCAGAATCCTGGTGCTGATATCAACACTGTCGTCCTCCTCCTCTCCACTTCCTTCCTCCTGGAGAGGATGTGCCCGAGAGAGGCCGAGCAGGAGCAGCAGCAGCAGGCTGACAGAGGGAGTCATCTTCAGGTGTGGTCTGGTGTCTGTGGAGCTCCTGTGGCAAGCTGCTTTGGAGAGACTCCTTGAAGCTTGATGTTTGACTCAGTTCAGTCCAGGGTTTTTATACTCACCTCTACAGGTGTGTCTGCAGGAGGATTATGGGTGAGGTCCACACTGCTAGGCCTAAATAAACCTGTGAAGGGAGGACCACAGGCAAACCTACTGTTTCAATATAGTTTATGTCTGGTCATTAGATGGATGAACACAGCTGGTTTACTGGGTGGAACATGATTAACTGAACATCTTACATTTACTTCAACCAATAAGATTGCACAGTACCTGTCAAAGTAACCCTTTGTAAATATTTTCCTACATTGCAAAGTGAAATCGTTCAAATTTTAATAGTACCCTGACATCTTGGAATAAATTCTGTCTGGTTAGGATGTACTAGTTTAGACATACTGTATATTGAAATAAAGGCTTCAGATCAACGTCCTGAAGGGTTGTGACTGGAAAGTCCAAAATTGTAGACCTTTCCTATTACTGGAGCCAACTCATCCACAAAGCATTTGTATTGTTCACCAGGAAGCCCATCTATGCCTTTGTATGAGAGCTTATGGGAATTTAAGAATGTTGTGACTTTCTCTTCCTAATTTTAAATTTCTAGGGAGGGTACTTTGTAGAAGGTAATTTAATAATCTGCAAAGGCTTCTGCATTATCTTATGACCATGTCACTGTAGAATTTGATATAGGATGCTTAATCTTTGGGAGAGTCTTATTAGATTGTTGAAAGGCCAGTATCTACTCTCCCAGTTTCCCAAATCATAGTAACCACCTTTGATGAATTTGAGGGCACCCTCTACTTGTATCTGTAGTTTAGCTGACCCATGTGAACAACATTGTCAACAATTTTGCATACTTGTCTAAAGTATATAGTATGTTGTCATATGTTTATGTTTTATTATTTTTGACGTGTATGCTAAGGTTTTTTCTAATATTCTTGTGTTGAGCTATTTTATTTTATTTTGTCATTTGTTGTGTTTATTTTTCTGTAGATATCTGTATTATCTCTTCTAGTGTTGACATATATATTTCCTGTGTATTTACTGTTCCGGTGTAATGCCTGGACAGCCTGCTGCTATTACACAAGAATTTCCCAATTGGGGATCAGTAAAGTACATCTATCTATCTAGCTATCTAGCTATCTAGCTAGCTAGCTATCTACCTATCTGTCTGTCTGTCTGTCTGTCTGTCTGTCTGTCTAATATTAATCTTTTAACAGTGTCCGTTGTGTTGTACTTATCATGTTTGTTGAACACACATAAGGTTCCCAGGTTCAAACTGAGTAGAAACACACTTCTTTGTTAATGTGTTAAACATTACAAAACAACATGGAACTAAAGACAGCACATGGGGTAACACATTAAACCAACAACATGTTTAATCACTATTTCTATATATGCCTCTGGCCTCTATATTTCTGATTAGCCTATATTTATTAGTTTCTATGTAGGTAAAGGGAATTCATATCCTCACTGTCGTGCTCTGGTTGACCGGAACATGCAAGATGATGAAGATTATAAAACTCAATTCTACCCATTGGGAAATTGAACCCCATTATTCTGCATCACAGGTGAAGATACTGTCCACTATACTAATGATGACCACTGTATTTGTACACGTCAACAGGCTGGTGGTGCTGTTCAAATGTTTATATGAAATTTTTCAATACTTGTTGAGATATTTCAATAAATAAGTGTAACCTCAACCTCATGGTGGTGCTAGAGAAAGAGTCCAAGGATCACCAAAGTCATTATAATACAGCCTCTGGGAACTGTGAATGGATGTACCAAATTTTGTGCAACATCACATAAAAATAAAGAAAATGTTCTGCGTTTGAAATTTGAAGTTTGAAAGCCTTTTCAAGTAAATTCACCTGAATCCAATACAGAGCAGGACAGCAGGTCCATAATGTTATCCTAAAGTCTAACAGTTAGTAGAATCCAGGACCATGTTACACAGACTGGATGTGTCCTGAACAGGGATTTTTATAACCTGATCTGTGAATCCAGAATATAATGTAGTCAGCTGATGCTATGGAACAGTATGTCATTTAACTAGTAAGCCCGGCATGCTAACATTAGCGGTTTATGTTTGAGCAGTCAAACACACTGTTTAATCCACTTCTTACACTTTTACTCATGTTTTTGGTTTTGGGAAGACCCCAGGTGGACGTTACAGTTCTTCAATTTGGTGGGACTTCAAATAATTAACTTGTTAGTGTAGTGCACCTGAGGTGGAGAGAGGTAGACAGAAGGAAGGACAGAATTCAGAAACAAATGAAGAAATAACATCTTCCCAATAAGTGAACTTAATTAACAGGCTGTAAGACATTAAATTAAACCTGACTCACTCCTCTGCTAACCAACTATATTAATTTCATTCTGCATGAACTTTTTCACAGATAATTTAGACATGAGGTAACTTCATTTGCTCTTTGATGTTTATTTCTTTGTGTGAACATTTCAAAGATTACAGTCACAGAATGTTAAGAGTATGTCATGGACCACATACATTTTAGTAGCGTTTTATTCATTACATGTAAATGGAGAAAAAATGTGAATTTGTTGTATTTGGCATTGAGTTCATTTGTTTTGCTAAATGATAACTTTAGATCAGATGTGGTGTTGTCAGCAGCCGTAGAGCAGGTTGATCCTCATGATGTCCCAATAGGACATGCCCTGCCTCTGTCCGATCTGGACGTTGGGGTCAGGGATAGGGGTGATGGAGTCCCTGCCGTACTGGATAGAGAAGGCAGTCCTTCCATAGTGCATGATGGAGGAGTAGTCGTAGGGAGTGTTCAGGTTGTTGGTGTTCTGCTTGTAGAAGTTGTAGGCCATCTGTGGGTCGATGTTCTCCCAGTTGATCCTGACGTAGTAGTCGCGGTCGCTCCTGGTCTGCTCGTGCTGGAAGCCCAGAGCATGGTTGATCTCATGCTGGATGATGCCATGGTAGAGGCAGCCCTGCTTGTTGAGAGAGAGTACCTGTCTGCCTCCTGTTCTTCCCAGAGCCGAGAAACATCCGGCTTTGTTCTCAATGCTGATGTAGTCGTACTGGTTCTGACGGGGGACAAAGCGGATGCAGGTTCTGCTGTGGAAGGCATTCATGGCGTTCTCGATCTTCTGCCTTTCCCAGCTGCTGAACTGACTGCTCACCGTGAAGGGGATCATCACCATGCCGTTGGAGGCTTTCCTCCACAGGCAGCTCTGGGACCAGCATGTCATGGCGTTTCTGGTTCTGGGAGCCAACAAGTCTCCTTCCAGCAAGATCTCATCTGTGGCATTGTTGGAGGCCAGAATCCTGGTGCTGATATCAACACTGTCATCCTCCTCCTCTCCACTTCCTTCCTCCTGGAGAGGATGTGCCCGAGAGAGGCTGAGCAGGAGCAGCAGCAGCAGGCTGACAGAGGGAGTCATCTTCAGGTGTGGTCTGGTGTCTGTGGAGCTTCTGTGGCAAGCTGCTTTGGAGAGACTCCTTGAAGCTTGATGTTTGACTCAGTTCAGTCCAGGGTCTTTATACTCACTTCTACAGGTGTGTTTGCAGGAGGATTATGGGTTATGTCCACACTGCTACGCCTAAATAAACCTGTGAAGGGAGGACCACAGGCAAACCTACTGTTTCAATATAGTTTGTTATGTCTGGTCATTAGATGGATGAACACAGTTGGTTTACTGGGTAGAAGATGATTAACAGAAGATCTTAAATTTACCTCAACCAATAAGATTGCACAGTATCTGTCAATGTAGCCCTTTGTAAATATTTTGCTACGTTGCAAATTGAAATCTTTCAAATATTAATAGTACCCTGACACCTTGGAATCAATTCTGTCTGGTCAGGATGTACTACTTTAGACATACTGTATATTGAAATAAAGGCTTCAAATCAACTTCCTGAAGGGTTGTGACTGGAAAGTCCAAAATTGTTGACCTTTCCTATTACTGGAGCCAACTCATCCACAAAGCATTTGTATTGTTCACCAGGAAGCCCATCTATGCCTTTGTATGAGAGCTTATGGGAATTTAAGAATGTTGTGACTTTCTCTTGCTTATTTCCAATTTCTAGGGAGGGTACTTTGTAGAAAGTAATATAATAATATGCAAAGGCTTCTGCGTTACTTTACGACCATGTCACTAGAATTTGATATAGGATGCTTGATCTTTGGGAGAGTCTTATTAGATTGTTGAAAGGCCAGTATCTATTCTCCCAGTTTCTCAAATGATAGTAACTACCTTTGATGAATTTGAGGGCACCCTCTACTTGTATCTGTTGTTTTACCAACCCATGCGAAGCACATTGTCAACAACGTTGCACACTTGTCTAATATATATAATATGTTATCCTATGCTTATATTTTAGTATATTTGTAGTGTATGCTAAGGTTTTTTCTAATACTCCTGTGGTCAGCTATTTTATTTTATTTTGTCATTTGTTGTGTTTATTTTTCAATAGATATATATATATATATATTATCTCTTCTCGTGTTGATTTGTATATTTACTGTTCTGGTGCAATGCCTGTACAGCCTGCTGCTGTAACACAAGAATTTCCCAATTTGGGATCAGTAAAGTACATCTATCTATCTATCTATCTATCTAGCTATCTAGTTATCTAGCTATCTGTCTGTCTGTCTGTCTGTCTATCTAATATTAATCTTTTAACAGTGTCCGTTGTGTTGTACTTATCATGTTTGCTGAACACACATAAGGTTCCCAGGTTCAAACTGAGTAGAAACACACTTCTTTGTTAATGTGTTAAACATTACAAAACAACATGGAACTAAAGACAGCACATGGGGTAACACATTAAACCAACAACATGTTTAATCACTATTTCTATGTATGCTTCTGGCCTCTATATTTCTGATTAGCCTATATTTATTAGTTTCTATGTAGGTAAAGGGAATTCATATCCTCACTGTCATGCTCTGGTTGACTGGAACATGCAAGATGATGAAGATTATAAAACTCAGTTCTACCCATTGGGAAATTGAACCCCATTATTCTGCATCACAGGTGAAGATACTGTCCACTATACTAATGATGACCACTGTATTTGTACACGTCAACAGGCTGGTGGTGCTGTTTAAATGTTTATATGAAATTTTTCAATACTTGTTGAGATATTTCAATAAATAAGTGTAACCTCAACCTCATGGTGGTGCTAGAGAAAGAGTCCAAGGATCACCAAAGTCATTATAATACAGCCTCTGGGAACTGTGAATGGATGTACCAAATTTTTTGCAACATCACGTAAAAATAAAGAAAATGTTCTGCGTTTGAAATTTGAAATTTGAAAGCCTTTTCAAGTAAATTCACCTGAATCCAATACAGAGCAGGACAGCAGGTCCATAATGTTATCCTAAAGTCTAACAGTTAGTAGAATCCAGGACCATGTTACACGGACTGGATGAGTCCTGAACAGGGATTTTTATAACCTGATCTGTGAATCCAGAATATAGTGTAGTCAGCTAATGCTATGGAACAGTATGTCATTTAACTAGTAAGCCCGGCATGCTAACATTAGCGGTTTATGTTCGAGCAGTCAAACATACTGTTTAATCCACTTTTTACACTTTTACTCATGTTTTTGGTTTTGGGAAGACCTCAGGTAAATGTTACAGTGCTGCACCTTGGTGGGACTTCAAATAATTAACTTGTTAGTGTAGTGCACCTGAGGTGGAGAGAGGTAGACAGAAGGAAGGACAGAATTCAGAAACAAATGAAGAAATAACATCTTCCCAATAAGTGAACTTAATTAACAGGCTGTAAAACATTAAATTAAACTTGACTCACTCCTCTGCTAACCAACTATATTAATTTCATTCTGCATTAACTTTTTCATAGATAATTTAGACATGAGGGAACTTCATTTGCTCTTTGATGTTTATTTCTTTGTGTGAACATTTCAAAGATTACAGTCACAGAATGTGAAGAGTATGTCATGGATCACATACATTTTAGTAGCATTTTATTCATTACATGTAAATGGAGAAAAAATGTGAATTTGTTGTATTTGGCATTGAGTTCATTTGTTTTGCTAAATGATAACTTTAGATCAGATGTGGTGTTGTCAGCAGCCGTAGAGCAGGTTGATCCTCATGATATCCCAATAGGACATGCCCTGCCTCTGTCCGATCTGGACGTTGGGGTCGGGGATGGGGGTGATGGAGTCCCTGCCGTACTGGATGGAGAAGGCGGTCCTTCCGTAGTGCATGATGGAGGAGTAGTCGTAGGGAGTGTTCAGGTTGTTGGTGTTCTGCTTGTAGAAGTTGTATGCCATCTGTGGGTCGATGTTCTCCCAGTTGATCCTGACGTAGTAGTCGCGGTCGCTCCTGGTCTGCTCGTGCTGGAAGCCCAGAGCATGGTTGATCTCGTGCTGGATGATGCCGTGGTAGAGGCAGCCCTGCTTGTTGAGAGAGAGGACCTGTCTGCCTCCTGTTCTTCCCAGAGCCGAGAAACATCCGGCTTTGTTCTCAATGCTGATGTAGTCGTACTGATTCTGACGGGGGACAAAGCGGATGCAGGTTCTGCTGTGGAAGGCCTTCATGGCGCTCTCGATCTTCTGCCTTTCCCAGCTGCTGAACTGACTGCTCATGGTGAAGGGGATCATCACCATGCCGTTGGAGGCTTTCCTCCACAGGCAGCTCTGGGACCAGCATGTCATGGCATTTCTGGTTCTGGGAGCCAACAAGTCTCCTTCCAGCAAGATCTCATCTGTGGCATTGTTGGAGGCCAGAATCCTGGTGCTGATATCAACACTGTCGTCCTCCTCTTCTCCACTTCCTTCTTCCAGGAGAGGATGTGCCTGAGAGAGGCCGAGCAGGAGCAATAGCAGCAGGCTGACAGAGGGAGTCATCTTCAGGTGTGGTCTGGTGTCTGTGGAGCTTCTGTGGCAAGCTGCTTTAGAGAGACTCCTTGAAGCTTAATGTTTGACTCAGTTCAGTCCAGGGTCTTTATACTCACCTCTACAGGTGTGTCTGCGGGAGGATTATGGGTTGAGGTCCACACTGCTAGGCCTAAATAAACCTGTGAAGGGAGGACCACAGGCAAACCTACTGTTTCAATATAGTTTGTTATGTCTGGTCATTAGATGGATGAACACAGCTGGTTTACCGGGTGGAACATGATTAACTGAACACCTTACATTTACTTCAACCAATAAGATTGCACAGTATCTGTCAACTCAACCTCTCTTCTATTTTGTTTATGATGCAAAGTGAAATAACAATGTTAAAACTGCAATTGTTGTTATTCTAAAATGGATATTATGCTATATTATTATTAGCACTTACTTACTTCCATATGCTTTATTGCATCTTGCAGATATGTACGCCTAATACTTGAGGACACACATAATTCATTTTCTATGTAATGCAGAGTACCTATCATGTGTTTGCATACGCATTTTTAAAGTAATTAAAAAGGCACTCTGAACTGTCCATTTAAACACTTCCCTTAAATCCCAAAGAGATCAGGCAACAGATGAAGCTGTGTGATATATGTCACAATAGAGAGAGTGAAGGCAAGGGGAATTTTACAATCAAGTAAAAACAATGATGGCTTGTGACCCAGAATCTGCATCATTCCAGTGTATCTTGTTTTAGCTATGCCTTTTCTCCTCTGTAATTCATAATCTGGGCTAAGAGAGAGAAGGCTATGCAAGTTTAGCAGCATATATGTTTCTACCTTTTGTCATATTAAGAATTCAAAGAAACACCCAGATAAGACATTTCTTATCGGTTTATCTCTTGTCTTCATTTGTTGTACCCTTAAACAGAATTAAGCAATTTGTCTGGTAATATAGGTTCTAACCAGAACAAGCTGAGCAGGAACCGGCTAAACACCAACCACTTTTTAGAAAGGAAAGCATCCTGTGCCATCTTTGATTTTACATTGTTTATATTGACTTTATTGGAAGAGACTTCTCTCGGCTTGATCAAATCATGTTTTTTATGACTTGGCATCCACCTGACAGTTTTTCCCCACTTTATAAGTCTTACAATTGGTTGAGGTAATAGTTTTCACATTCTTGCCTAAACTAATTGTTCAGAGACTGAAATGTAAATCCAGGATTTATCACAGTCCTGAATCTGGGCTAATTTTACCATAACATGACATTACATTACATGGAATGATAATGCATAACATGCTTTGTCATGCCATAACCCTGAAATTACATAACAGCATCATATAACATACACATACCTGGCTGTCACATTGTGTAAGCTGCATGCAACTTTGGCTGTATTTTCTGTCATCTATGGAAACAGGAGTGATGTCACTTTGAATATGGTGAACAGAGGTCTGTACTGCCCCAGGTAGCCTTGACATTGGCTGTTCCATATTCAATTACGAAGTGGATGTTTTATTCAGTCTAACAGGTTCCTGGAAGGGGGGGAGGGGCTTGTAGCACATCCACTAACATTTCAGTTGCACTTTCATCCTAACTGCTTTCAAAATTTCAAATGCTGTCACTTCTTACACACTGACCAACACTTCCAACTATGTGCACCTCAACTTTCTCTAGCACTTCAACTGAAATTGCTTTTATGGTTTACAGTTCAATTTACACCATTCAAATGGCAGTTCAACTGCTTTCACCTTTTACACTTCCACTGACAATTCTACTGCTTTCAGTGCTTACATGTCAACTGACATTTCAGCTGCTTTCATCGCTGTCACCTCAGTTCCTTTCAATGCTTACACTTCACTTGTGTACAGTGTTTGCAACTGTAACTTTCAAGTATGCGAACTGTAACTTTCAAGTATGCAAGCACACCTGTGCCTTAAAGGTAGGCACCACCAATGGCAATTCAGCCATTGAATTGATATATTGGAACCTCTAACTTCAATTAATAATAAATAATAATCCAATGCAAGAGCAGGTATTTGGTTTTGTTGGACTTGTGCTAATTGTGCTTTAGTCTACTGGGGAGAACAAGAGAAAAAGGAAAAAGAATAAAACCTAGTTTCTTCATCATGATTCTAGCAGACATTTGCAATACACTGCTCTTTTTCTCTGTCCTTAGCTCCCAACCTGAAGGGTCGTCCCAGGAAAAAGAAACTACCCAACCCTCAGTGTTGTGGTCAGGGGTTAGAGGTTAATGGTCGACGTCAAACACCACCTTTTTCCAAGGAGACTGAACGAACAGGAGGAGGAACCAATGTCAAGGTACAAATTAGTGTATTATAGTAGTAACAGCAGTCTTCGTTCTACAATTAAGTAATGTTTATGATAGTATCAATATGTGTAATGTGTATGTGAAACAATCACTCAAAGAGCTTAATCCACTGAGAATTAACAACCTACTCTTCAGCTCTGCTTTCATTTCTCTAATCTCTGTCCATTGTTTCTTACAGATGACAGCAGACAAAGCAGGCTTATCCAAACCCAGAGGAAACAGCAGCAGCAACAGCAGCAGTTATGTGAGTGACAGCAGCAAGATCACAACACTTCCACTGTCAGAGAAGAGACGAGGAAGAGGACGAGAGGTGGAGTACAAAGCAGAGGAGCAGGCTTTCCTTGTATCCCTGTATAAATACATGAAGGAGAGGAAGACACCAATTGAGAGGATCCCCTACCTGGGCTTCAAACAGAGTAAAATATCATTCTACTCAATAAGTCAATTACTAATTGAGACTTGTTAATGTGAAAATGAAAGCAGTGACACATCATTTTGTGGATATAATTTGTTCCTATATGGCTTGTATGTATCTTGTGTCGTATTGATGTGTGTTTGTGTCTCTGTGTGACAGTAAACCTGTGGACCATGTACCAGGCTGCTCAGAAGCTGGGAGGATATGAGGTGGTGAGTTTTACCTTGTGGCCTCTAGTTTGATCTGCTGGTGACAGCTCAGCTCTATGGTGTTAGCAATAATAAATTATTCTGTTTGCACTGGACTTTACCACTGAGTTGAGTGTAATGTTCCAGATGTGTTTGTGTTATGAATATTCAGCTGACAGTGTTTAAAGGACAATTTATCCTGTAAGTCTGTGTTTAGTTATAATTTGTTGATGTATAATTTTTTTTTCTTTTCAAAATTGGATTAAATATGGGGCCAGTTGAAACTGATTACTGACCTGCTGCATGTATACGGGGATTTACAGTATGAGTACATCTGAGTAATCACATCTGGTTTCTTGAGTGCATGTAAACGTGCAGAGTGATTGCTGAAATAGACTCCAGCCCCCCTGACCCTGCACAGGAATGTATGCGCTGTATTTGTTTTTTTGTTTTGTTTTTTTGCAGTGGCCATACACATTCTTCTCTATTTATCTATGTACAGTATCTATTATTCTGTATATATCTCTCATATTGGTAACATTTTCTAATAATGCACTCATAATATATAAGGATTTAGAGATTGTAACTGATGTCTAACTCAGTTACTCATACTTTATAGATCAGTTATTAGCCATTAAGAAAAACTTTTTGGTTGGCAGGTTGTGAAAAATCTCTTTTGTGTTTAACTTTTCTATGAGAAATGGTACAGTTCAAGTTAAATGAAACTGAGATCCATTGTAGCGGTTTTCCTGATGACTTAAACAACTATCTGGAGGAGGATACACAACCTAGATACCCAAAAGTTGTTCTTATTAAAGCTGATAACTGTTGGGGAATTAATGGTTAATTACTTATTAACCATTAATAAAGCAACTTAACAACTTATTTTAACATTATTATAAATCTATACCTCTCTATTAATGTGTATGTGTGTAGATCACAGCTCGTAGACTGTGGAAAAGCATTTATGACGAGCTTGGAGGAAACCCAGGCAGCACCAGCGCAGCGACCTGCACACGTCGACACTATGAAAGGTGAGTGTGTCTGTGACCTTTTACAAATGACACACTCACAGTAGCACAGGTAATGCAAGACACGACATGTCATTTTTACAGGAAAACACTGAGTAGGCTGGGGGAGCTGCAGTACATCACATAAAACGTGCTAATGAGTCTGAGCCTGTCAATGATAAAATAGCTATTTCAGGGCCAGATATCAATGTAGCAATTGATTCTCTAAAAACATCCCTTCAGCACTGCTCTGCCTCTCTTTACTGAAGAGGATCCTTAAAACAACTCAATCCTCTGACAGCTCAGTTAAAGCTTTAATGTAAAGCTTTGTACAGTCCCTGAAAGATTAACAAAGCCTTGAACGGATTATTTTCACAAGTATCCTTTGGTTATTTTCCTACTTTTTTCCACCACGACAGTTGACTTTGAGCTTATTTTCCTTTTTTGCATGTATCTTTAGACTCTGAGCTCACTGGGAATGAGCCATTTGACATACAATTGTTCAGGGTGCCTCAGAAGACCATGATGTGCTGTGTGAAATAGTTTCAGCACATAACAGCTTATTGGGCACCTCTTCTTGTTGTGTTTTACCAACCATTGCTGTGATGAAGACTCACTGATTGCGAACAGCACACGGTAAAGAACACACTCAGTAATATACTCGCAAACGGTCATCCTGACACACATTATTCCCCTCTGTCACTGTGGTGAGTGCACGCACCTCAATAAATCTACAGTTACAACTTGACATGCATCCACTGCAGTAATATAATATGTTGGGAAGAAAAAAAAAACACTCTCACAAGGAAGTGTTTTGCCAAAGTGTCATCATAATCTGATGTTCTTCTCTTCCACAGTCCCTTGGTCTGATAGCTGATGCATAGTGCTGCATAGTAAAATAGCAATATATATATATATATATATATATATATATATATATATATTTTTTTTTTTTTTTTTTTTTTTTTTTTTTTTTTTGGTCTTTCTGCTTTTTCTTGTGGATGTCCAAGTTTTCGTTTCCTCACTATTTTTGTAAATAAAGCATCTCAATCTATTTTTGCAACTCAAACCGTCTCGTCTTGTTATCTTTTCTGAGACAGGTGACCCACTGTTTTTATGTGACAATCACTGACTCATATTTCCTATACAGTTCAATCTGAACATACCCTTTGGGCAGAAGTGATCATTGTACACAACAATTATTGTGCTTAAAGTTGACTTTTTTTGAATCATAATTACCAGTATTCAATCTGGATTCACTTCATTAGTTACTGTGTTTTAATTGAAAACATCGAAAAAGGTTTTTAAAATCCTGTAACTATTTCAATAGATACAAAAAAGGAATAACACAAAACGTATTATATTGAGAACTGTTAGGATAAAGAAACTTTGTATTCCAAGGTAACATTTATTTTTATTTTTAAAATAATACTGCATTTAGCAGAAGTAGACATTTCAACTGATTGGCAGAGCATGGTTCTTTTTTAATTTGTGTTGTTGGACTTCTTGATATGCATTTACATCATTCTGTTCAATAAGCCCTGTACAATTTGGTCAAAAAAATTATGATTACCTATAACTCCACAATAAATATGCCACATGCTAGAGCAATTTACCAGGTGACTTCTGGAAGGAAGTTACCAGAAAAGGTCGGGTTTTAAAATCACACCAACCCCTGGGGATGTTTTGGGCCTACCATTCTTGATCAGACTCAATCAGGTTAGCTAAGTACAATCAATTTTTCAACAGCTCAAAACAGTTTAGAAAACCATTGAACAAGAACGATGAGAGACAACATGACCCTTCCAAGTAGCTGATTGATGAAGGTTTCAGCTGGCTTAATTTTGATAAGCAATACATTTCTGTAGGTCTCAAGAATCAGAAGCAAAAGTGAAATGGGATGCGCATCACACTGCCTGCCTGTTACCATTTGTTCATTCAGCTGTTCGTCTCTCCTTCAGGCTCATCCTGCCCTATGAGAAGTTCATCAAAGGAGAAGAGGAAAAGCCCCTCCTCAAGGCCAAAGCCAGGAAGAAGGAGGCAGAGTCAAGCACTGAATCTTCTAATAGTATGTCTGCTCCCACCTTGAAGACCAAGCTGACTGATGAGGTGAAGCAGCTAGCCCAGAAACTGTGCCCTGAGGAGGATGACGACCTGGAAGCCAAAGATCACGATCAGAGCAGACCAGTCAGTCTCATTCTATTAACCCTCCAGTGTCCATCATTACATTGGCTGTGCTTCCCCCATGTCAATTAGTGGTTTATAACATCATATGTGTATTATTCGTCCATGTTTGAACTGACTGCTCATACAGTATGTTTAGTATGTGATGGCCCCCCATACATAAACTTTATGACAAAATGTCAAAACCCGATTGTTGTCCTCACAGATGCACATTCATTGTGAAAAGGTTTTCTGTTTTTACTCTAAGGGAGTTCAAATCAGTGGTTAGTGGAATTATACCAGTTAGTCAAACAGAAAGCTAGATCAGAGAAAGAGAAGAGAGCAAAGAGAAACATGAAATGTATTCAAGCAATATTGTTGATTTATAGTTACATAAAACATGCTGTTTCATATGGAATTGTTTTGGTTTCATGGCTAGGCATATAAAACATGACCAAATGCAGAGTTGTTCTTAAGCTGAGAAAAGCATACTATTGACTTTGAAGCAGTTTTGCAGAGGAGCAGTGTTAACTTTGGTGTTTTAACAAAAATACATATTAGTTTCACGTTTTTAAGCTACAAAAACATGTAGTTTTCATCAGTGAAATTTTAGTCCCAGTTTCATTGCATATTTTAAATTTTTGATGTCTTCTAAAGATTCTGAGGTTACAGTTGTCGCCATGTTTTTGTTCATCTACCATTACTGCACCTATGTGCTGTCCACTGCAGAGCAGCTAATCATTCAGAAGCTGGATTTACTCAGCTGTTCACTAAAATATGTTCTGGGTTTAGATGAGAGATGAGATGAGTAGCTAAATCATCTTATAACATCAATGCAGTGATATTCCTTTGGTACACATTTATATTAGATGACTATAAACACAAAAGATAGCCAACTAACATTTCCTTACCATTTACATAATCATTTTATGGTAAACTTAGATTTTATTATGTTGGCATGCTAGTCTGCATGTTTTCATAGTTTGTTATTTCTCAGTGAGATTGTAGATAAATTTAGTCCATAAATGTGTTATTTTTTCCCTTCCATGAACCACTAATATTAGTTAACATAACTGGCAGAGACACGATACTAGAAAGCAAGATGCTGTTCATTAGTGCAACAGATAAATCAAGCGCAAGCAGATAAATCAACTTCTAAAGTTACTAATCGGGAGCATACATTGTATGATTTTGCAGATCCATGGAGGTCATTTAGACTTAATACAGTCAGTACTGCATTAATACCTTAATTAGATCATTTGTTCATTTATGTGTTCTACATTATTGTTTACATTACATTTCCTCCTAATTTTTTTCAAAGGTATCTTTTTATCCAGTTTTTGTCTTGTTTCATCATGTAAAAAATATGTCATTGAAAACTTTTGAGTTTTGTTTACAAAATCAGAAGCTATATTCATAGAAAATACTTTAGGCATATATCTGACAGAATTGCCTTCAAGGCAACAGCCATATCCAGCCTTTGCCATATCCATTAAGCACTTCGACCTGGCCTTGTGAACATTATCTGAATTTGAACCAAAATCTTTCCTTTTTATTTATAGCACTTCTCCATTTCTCTCTCATTTGTTTTGTCTTTTCTCTCTCCCTCTGTCCTTCTTGCAGGAATTGATGTTAAAAAATCCTCAGCTGAAAATTGAACCCCAAATCTGCCTAACCCGTTTGGATCCCTCACAGCCTTCATGTAGTAACAGAAAAAGACAAAGCCCAACACAAAATGGCAGGGAGACTCAGATGATCCAGCAACAGGAGGAGGAAGATGAAGTACTGAGAAAGAGGAGATCCAGTGGATGTGACCTCACTTACTTGGCAACGTCTCCTCTGACTACTCCAAAGGTTTTAAACCATGCCCACTCAGCAGTGGATCTCTGGCAGCAAGAGATAGTACCATTAAAGGACCAGTGCCATCCTGGGAAACCAAGAAACCTACAATCTCCAACAATCCCAGACCCACCCAATGAACAAGCCGAACTACCAAGGACAGAGGACACCGTCTTGGATTTCACAGCTTTCCTCAAGTCCTCTGGGGTTAACAAGATGATAATATCTCCAGTAGAAAAGAAAAAGCTCCTATTGCAGGTCAACGGAACTGGATTACCCAATCAAGACCACTTGCTTTCGAACTTTGGCCAGCCTCCTCCACTCATTTGCTCCAGTTTAACCAATTGTATCCTTGAAGAAGCAGCAGAGCAACCAGTTGTAGTTGCGGATTCATCAGTAGTGGTACTGAGTCGGCCTTCGGTAATACAACATGCACAGAGCCTCAAGGCACGAGTCCAGAAAGACAGAGCGAGAAAGATTCGAGAAAGCACACTTCCTCCTTTATATTCACATGATCATTTACATTATGTGCCCCCTTCTCACTCCAATCCAGAAGAGCCACAGTGTCCCTCAACACCTTTGCTGACGCCTAAGATTCCTCAATCCAGCCAGACACCTTCTGGCTTCCCCTATGACTTCTACTCATCCTTCTCAAACCTTCATTGTTGGTACAGGAAGGCTGAGACAGCGTGTAAGGCAGTAGATGCAGAGTTGGTTCATGATGGATCTAAAGAACCCCAGAGACAAGGAGCTACCCTCTCAAGAGACTCTAATAGCGCTGCAAGATTCCTTCAGTCTGCTGCTCCTCAAGATTCAAAGTACCCCACCTCTAATGATCAGGAAAATTCTTCCAATCCAAAAATGACAATATCTGATGATCAACCCACAGATCTAAGTCTCCCGAAGGCTTCTCTTAAACCACTTCCGCAACCCTACACTTCCTGTCCCATCACATGCTCCACAAGGCATCAGGAGTGTACCCCACCTTTCAGTGTTGCCCAGTACTCAAGAGCATGCCAGGTGCCTCCACTTACTGGGTTGCCTCCAAACATACACAGTTCCAGACAAGACATAGCAGTTAAACCCTATTTTAGAGCCACTGAGGTAGCAGTAAATGGTACAGTCTGCAATGGAAGAGTGGTAAAGAAAAAAATAGAAGGAGACGTGGGAAAGCGACAAAGATTTGAAACTGATCTTTACAACAAGATGACTGAACCAACCCATGCTAGCAGAATTGTCTCAGGATCACAATCTGTAGCACACAATATCTGTGTTGCACGACCCCTCAACGAGCTTGGACACAGCATCTCAAAAAGGAGGATGCAAGCTGTTACTCTCAAGGATGTCTCTCCCTCAACTCCTTCTAGAAAGATCAAGACACCAGAAGATTCTGGTGACAGCTTTGTGAAAGAAGGTGCAGAGGGAGCGAAGGGAGGGGGGCCTGCCTCACCCTCTGTCCTCCTCAACCCTACTACTCCTCAAATCTACCCCATCACCCTTTATCCTGCAGGGACCCTTGCACTCTGTCAGGTTCAGGACTTGTGCAGGGGTACCTTAACCAGAGACTACCCCCATTCTTCCCTCTCCAGCCTCCAATATCAATCATTGGATGTCCTTTCCCCATTGGTCTCACCTTTTGACATCCATTCTTTGATGATACAAAGGCAGCTATTGGCTCATTCAGCTGCCAGTGTGACACATATCTTCCAACAACCAGCTTCATCTGATTCACCACAGTCTGTATTCAGTGTCAGTCAACCCACAGCCCACCGTCAGCCAGCCACAGTTAAACTCAGTTCACCCAAGCACGAACCTGTCATAATACACAGGCTGTGACAGTTGACATTACTCTCCCTTAGGACTCAGGTCTGATGGTTTCTAAGTACTGTGAACAGCAGTAAGTGTGTAGAATCCAATTTTTACGATTCCCATATGGATCACATGGATATATGTATAACAGAAAGTAGATCCTGACTCATGCGACCTACACCAGACTTGTATTTCACAGAAAGTTTAACTGGAATCCATAAAAAATACATTTTACATCAATAGGCTTTTTTCACAGAAGACATTTTGACATATGACAGTAGAAAAAGCACAAGTATAAATAATAAAATTGATGATTACTGTTTTCCATTTAGTTGCTTTGGTTTCAGGGCCCTCGTGTTGTGCATGCTGGCTCACTGTAGTGATGGGTGGACGGTACCAAGGCACCAAAGCTTGTTTCCTCCTGTTAAATGTATTAATTCAGTACACTGTGCCGGGGCTTGTGTCAAATGAAGAACATCACATGACTGTTGCTTCTGAAGTTTCAAATGTCACTGGTGCTTTAGTAAGCTCTTCATTCAGCAGACTAACTATATACTCAAGTGAGATCAGAACCTGTTTAATTTTAGAATCTACTTACAGAATAGAATAGTAATAGTTTTGAAACGGGATATAAAACTTGAAATGAAATATTAACTGTACAAAGGAAATATGGACTGTGCTATTGACAAAGAAATAAAGTGTAGGCTATGAAATATATGAAGGCAACGAGAGCAAAAATTAAATGTGCAGATGTACATTGATGGGATAAGAAGAGGGGAAATTAATTGTGAAAAATGGTGATATACACTAGAAAGACATCATCAAAAGTATGGAAACATTTCCACCTGCTATCAAGTTAACAAAAGTAATATTTCTATGAATGTCCTTGTTCAATCACATCATATGACACTGTGACTTGTACATAAATATCAACAATGAAGTTAAAACCTGGGCGCACAGAGGATGCTGGAGCCATATATTACATTAGCTACACACCCATTAGCTACATTAATACTTTGTGTCAACAAAAATATTAAAATGCAGACTTTATGAAAAACACATTTATTAATAATTTTACTGTAGCATGTTGTACAATAATGTAAATTTACTGCAGCACTTGTTAACAAGAGTATAATCATAGATTAATAAATGACACAGGCTTCTCAGACTTTGCCTATATATTAAATTGAAAGTATAAAATCAGGGAGGTGTTGCAGTGCTTTGGACATTAGTCTTCAAGTGCCGTATAAGTCCTGCAAACTATCTGATATCATTGCGCTTGCTGAGTTCAGTGCCCCCGAAGCTTCAAATCCTTTTTCAGCATAAACAGGCAGAAAGTACCAAAGCTTTGTAAGGTTTCATCAGCCCATCTCTAGCTCACTGCGATGGCTCACTTAGACACTTGAATAGAACAGAGCCATTGTTAATGTTACTATGACAAGTCAAAATGTCTACAATGAAAAAAGCCTTTCACCTGAGACTATAGATGGACATTGTTTTTTGCTTTTTCATTATCATAGAATAAATACAGATTTCATGCTTGTCCCATTAACAACGTGTAAATGTACGTGTCTCCAGTATCTTGACACTCACACAAACCAGGCAGCTCAGTAATATTTAGTCAGAAACAGTCAAGATAGACACACCTTGTCTTTAGCTGGTCTTACCCTTTCTGATGAAAACACATCAGACTTCACTCCAGTACATTTCAGTGGACACTATTGTATAGACATGACCTGATAACATGTCTCACTTTTACTGTATGTTTACAACTTGCACATTCTGCTGTTTTGTTGTTTTCAAATTGTGTTTTAGTCCATAATCAATTATATAAATTTTATACATTGCTGTTTATTATGTTGTTGGCATGGTGAGTTTGTATTTGCAAGTGCCTCCTGTAATGTGCCGTCTTTCTTTCTTTCAGCAGACATTTATCATGTTTTTGTCATTGTTAAAAAATAAAACAGGCATACTAATAAATTGTTAAAACTGCTCAGAGTTAATGTGACAGAAGCATTATGTGTGCCTTCTGGTGGAAGAAACGATTGCAGAAAAGTTTCCTGGGGTTAGAATATTTTGCAGTTGCAGATTCTACCTCTAATATGATGTGAAAGCACATAAAACATGAATCAAAGCAACAAACCTTGTTGATTTTAATATGAATTTTGAAAATGAAATGTTATTTTGTTAGTTTCAGCCATCAGTTTTCCTAGGACACCAAATAGCAGTAAGGACACACTGAACAAACACTATGAGACATAAGCTTGGTTTGTACACTGGAACTTTTCTATATTTTATGTAAAAACACATATTTCTCACACATTTTTGCAAAATATAATATTACAAATTAGAATTGTATAACTTCATAATAAATAAACATACAATGAATAAAATTAGGAGCCAAAGATTCTGTGGGATTCTGTAAAATTAAAATACAGGCCTTACAAAAATCTAAATTTCTATTCTCAACAAGTGCTGAACACACTGGAACACTTTTGTTTTTTGGCAACCAAATACTCTGTCAGCTGCTACTTACATCACTGGGTTTGTCAGATAAAGTGACATAAGGGACAGTAAGGAAAAAACAGCCATAAAGTCTTGTGTATTGCACTCATAATGAGAAAAAGGGCAGAGCATTGTAGGAAATATTTCTGTATTAATGGCAATCAAACACCCAAGTTTTGTTACTCATACCAAAATTGCACTTTTATCGATACCTTGCCTTGAGAAACATGAACATGTTTTTCTATAAAACCTTTTTATTCATATCACAAAAGAACCAAACTTTTTAAATGTTGGATGTTGCCTAAACACAAGCAGTCATACAAGAGCTTTGACACAATAAAATGCTAAACTTAGAGATTCTTGACCTTGCAAACAGTAGTTAATAAAACAATCTCAGCACAAGTTAGCATGATAATCAGACTGATTTCCCATTTCATTTCACATCATCATGTTCATGTTAGGAGGGGAAGTTATTTTGTTTCCATTTTTGATGACATCTCGTACATGTTGGCTCAACAGGTGACATGGAAGTTCATTCTTAAGAAAACAATCATTGTTTCATTCTCAGCTTTTAAGCCAACATGTATGAGAACATCTCTAAATCCATGACAACTGGGCAAACTCCATCTCCTGGTGAAGATCATGTGATTGGATCAAAAGCTCCAGAATAGCTGCCAATTAATCTTGTGGTGTGTTTTGTCAACCGGCAAATTTTTTATTTAAATCAGAACAGTATGATGAAAAAATTAGTCAACAAGATTCTGAATCTGACTTTCAGTATTTGACAGTTTTTGAAACTTTGGACACATTTCTGTTAGTATCTAATACAGTGCTGAGGTTTGACAAAATGACAAAGCCTCATGTCAACACGGGTGCAAAGATTACAATCTGTGGCTCTGCATGTGACAGTCCAGAGAAGACTTCTGACTAAAGCAGCAGCTGCACTCTTGGCACTGATAAGGTTTCTCTCCTGTGTGTTTCCTCATGTGAACAACCAGGTTGCCTTTCTGAACGAAGGATTTGTGACACTGTTGGCACTGATACGGTCTCTCTCCTGTGTGTATCCTCGTGTGATTGACGAGGTCTGACTTCTGACAGAAGTTCCGCCCGCAGAACTGGCACTGATATGCTTTGTCCTCTGTGTGGATCTTGACATGTCGTATCAGAGTCTTAGTCAGGGAGAAACATTTGCTGCAACATGGACACTTGTAGGGTTTCTGCGCTGTTCCAGCTTCAAACTGAACTACGAGCTCGGTGGATTTTTTAGAAGCTCTCTCCGGCAGGATGTTTGTGATGCTCTCAGCTTCACCTTGTTCACCTGGATTCACTGACAGGAGCAGCTGATGGTCAGCGGTGGTGTCTGATGTTCCGCCATCTGCTGCGGTTGGCTCAGTTTTAATGTGATCGACTGGAACCGTGGCTGAGTGTTTATCTATATCTGCAACAGTCTGGATCTGATAAAGACACAGAGGCTGCAGTGACTCCTGGTCAAACTCACTTTTATCATAGGGAGTGATAGTGAGTGGAAATGTCTTAATACCATCTGCCTCTTCCTGTCTGGAGTCCAGCTCTTCTTCCATCTTTCTGCCAGGTGTCACTGATCTGTGGTGAGTTTCTGTATGAAGGTTGAGTGCCAGCGTTTTAGTCAAACACTGATGAGTTTTCTGCTCAGTGTGCTTTTGTCTGTGAATAACCAGACTGTCTCTCTGGTCAAAGCTTTTGTCACAGTCTTGGCACTTGTATGGTTTGGAGCCTTTGTGTATCCTGGTGTGTATAATGAAGTCAGACTTGTGGTAAAAGTAGCGTTCACAGAACTGACACTGATAAGACAAAGACTTGTCCTCCGGGTGCCTTTTGATGTGTCGCACCATCGTCTTCTTGGAGGAAAAAACGCTCAAGCAAATGGGACATTTAAAAGGCTTCTTCACTTTCAGGATTTTCAAAGGCATATTCAGCTCACACTCTGGTTTAATATCATCATCATCACCATCCTCACCATCATCATCATCATCATCATCAATATCAATCAGTATCTCTTGATCACTGTCGGCATGTTGACTGACAGGAGAGTCTGGGTTAGTGTCGTTGGTGTTGGAGTGGTCTTCTGTCGGCTGTGTCGTGGAGTTTCCTGGTTCCTCCCAGCACACGCTGACGTTCACACTGGCAGGTGGCATCTTCACATCTGTGACAGACATCTGTAGAGAGTCTGAAGCAAAGAAAGACACACTTCATTTTACTGATGGTAATGAGTTTTTAGGGCTGTCTTGTAAAATTTAAGTCAACTTAAAGGCAACACATACTGGAGACATAGGTCACGCATCAAAACCCACACCTCTTATTTTCTATGTGAGCCCACAGACTGCAGGCATCATTGCAGGTTGATGTGCATCAACGCAGCAGAAAAAATAGCTATTGTATCACATTTAACATCTAGACTACCATACCTTACTGCTCCTATTGTACCTTGTAGATGTGTGTTGCACTTTAGAGGCATAGGGTTCTTCACGGTCAGGCTTCCTGTGTGATTTCCATTTTAAAACATACTTTAAGATATCACTATTTTTACTGCACGTGAAGGTGTTGGTGGTATTTCATGTGTATTAATAGTAGCTAGGTATAATGTCAAGTAGACAATACAACTCACTCGCTCATGTTTCACTCACAACCAGAGGCATTTTTTTACACTTCAAGTCTATTTTGTTGTCTTTTACGTGTGTAACCACAGAGACTGTGTGTTGAGCTCTGAGTGCTGCAAAAATGCAGGTGACCTACACTCAATACTGAGCCTCAACACATCCTGTGTAGACACACTGACAGAGGACTGAAGTTGCTGCTCTGCTGACATGCTGCTATCACTATCCAGCCTGTGTATACATTATGTAAAATAAACATCATTTTCAAACATCATGTGAAAAGGCATTGAGTCTGCACCTAAATTGAAGTGACCCTCCACTAATTTTACACATGAAGTTCAGTTTACTCTTCATAGTTCTACTGAGCCTGTGAAAACTGCTGTATGATGTCTTCTGTGACTGTGCTACAAACTGGTGGTGTGTCATTTGAAAGCTGTGGATGTTTTCCAGGCAGAGTGGTTTTCATGAAATATAAGCTATCAACATTGCGTTAGGATGCAGTGTTTTTGGAGCTTGGATCTTTGGAGGGACTAAAAGTCTGGATATCTCAGCCGCTTCTGCTTCAATTTTGACCTTTTTTATCTGTCTGTCACAAGTCCCCCAGTATTATATATGCAACACTAAATCAGTGGAATACCCCTTTTGCTTAGTGTAGACTGGTACCTCAGAACTAAATACCTTTACAAGTTTGTCCAATTCATACATCTTTCAAACCCCAAAAATGTCATGTTTTTAGAATATTTGAACATAGTTGCAATCCAGAATATTTATCTGACGCACAAAATAACAACAGTTTATCAACAGAGTCTTGAAAGTGTTGCTGGTCAATGCCAGTCACTTGTGTTACCAACTGACCACTAAGCTTTTTGAACAGGTAGAGTGAGCCTGGCTCTGTCTATTTGCTGGAAATAGTCCACATCCCAGGTCTCCTGAACAGTGGTTGAAAGTAGCTAAGTACATTTACTCAAGTACTGTACTTACCTACAATTACTACTTGTACTTTCCTTGAGTGTTTCCATGTGATGCTACTTTATACTTCCACTCCACTACATTTGAGAGAGAAATATTGTACTTTCTACTGCACTATATTTAGCTGACAGCTTTAGTTACTGTTACTGTCAGATTAAATTTTTACATAAAATAACATAATGATAAGTTTATAAATTACACTACATTATTAGAGACTAAACCAGTGGTTCCCAAACTTTTTGGTTTGTGGCCCCTTATAAAAATCTGTGTGTGGTTGTATCTCCTTGTCATGTTTCAGATCCACCAAAGAGACATTTCCCCTCACATGGTTTCAAACAAATAACTGTTTCAAACCCAAAGAGGTCAAACTCTCCAATATTTCACAAAGATGCAACAATTTAAGTTCTGAAAAATCCTGTGAAATCCTTCTTTCCTACCCAATCTATCATCTCACAACCCCTCGGATTTATCTTGTGATCCTTATAAAGCAGTTTAAAGTACAGTAGCTCCACCTCAACCAGCTACAACAATAAAACCCTGTAATAAAAAATGTTGCTTCTATTTAATAGATCAGTCACAACCAATTTTTTGCAAAACAAATACTTTTATTTTAGTACTTTAAGTAAATTTCGCTGGTTATACTTCTCTACTTTTGCTTATGTAGGATTCTAAATACAGGACCTTTACTTGTAATTAAGTACTTTTACATTGTAGTATTGATACTTTTACTTTAGTAAAGGATGTGAGTACTTGTTCCACCACTGCTCCTGAGCTAACCTGATCCATTATAAAAGACTCAAGCTTATTTCAAGTGCTAGCTGCAGTGACATGGCTCCACCTCACCTGAGTCAGTTTCGACTTGGTGGTGTCAACTTTACTAGCATTGGGTAAACAATAGATATGCACCCTCTGAGGTACAGTATCACAATGATCTGCTTCAAATATGGGTCAAAAATACCACAAATAATGTGAAAATGATTTTTAAAAAGAATATGTAAAAGTTCATGTTACTATGAGCCATATTTTATTGGCAGCATCTGTAACACATCCACTGCACCCCACACATTCGCTTTACTTCTTTGTATTCTCTATGTGTTAGAGACAGGATGGTTAGTATTGTCTATCAGGTTACACTTAGATTTTTAGACTTGTTTCTTCACTACTACTGTTCTCCATGGCACAATTATATAGCAGTACTTTTCTTATAAATAAACCCATCACAACGTTTTATTTATTTCTTCTTTTTCAAACGCCTGAGGTGATATGCAGTGTTAAGTGAGTCAATCATCTACCAATGAAAATTCTGTTTTTTTTTTTGTTTTTCTTAATGGAAAGCAAACTAGTGATGAACTGACCTTCACTGTGTGTCCTGGCAGCATCCAGCAGTCTGCGGTGACTGTCCACCACCCACTTTGAGCAGGACATCTCCTCCTCATACTCTATAATCGTTCTCTCTACAATCTTGAGGATCTCCTCGGCGGCTGCAGACAAACACTCGCTGACAAGCGCTCTCAGCAGCTCCATCTTTGCTGTTTTCACCATGGTGAGGTGTTCTCCACAGTGGCAGTTGTGGGATGAGAGTGTTTCTGAAGTAGACATGAGCGAGCTTGTCACTCCTGATCACTGCATAGTTCCACCTCAGCTCTCCGTGTCCTCAGGTCCCACCTCGCTGCAGCCATGACTGCAAACACAACAAAGTAATATTATGGTTTATTCAGATGAAAGAAAGCTCTTTTTAAACTGAGGGCTGGTACTGTATGCAAATAAATGAATAAAGGCTCCACAAGTGTCTTTGATTTAGTGTCTTCAGACAAGGTATTTGAATTCATTCTACAGGGCAGTAAAATGGAAGATTTATCTCAAAGCAACAAATACAACTGCAGCTTGTAAGCACAGGTCAGGCAGCACTCTTTACCTGGTGAGAAAAAAAATTATTCATTTATGCATTTACACATTTTCAGCATTTCACTTCTGCCAAAGTTTCATAAAATATGTAAAAATGTTTGTTGGTTCTCCTAATCTTCTGTGGTAGTAAACTAAATATCTTCGGGTTTAGGACTGTTACTCAGACAAAAAATGCAATTTGAAGACATAAGTTTGGGCTCTGTATAATTATGATGGTCGTTTTTTTTGTCTCTATTTTCTGACATTTGAGACTGTACCAACGTGTCCACATTCAAAAAAAAAACTACTCAAAAGTATTTTTCAAAGAAAATTTTTCAAAAGGATTTTTTCACAATTTTTCAAGTCTGTCTTAAAGCAACAGGTGCCCATATGAAAAGTGAAAGAGATTTTCCTCGCTGCTGTTCATACTGGATATTAAAAGATTCCCTTCAAATATGCTTTCAATGTAACTTCAGTGATGGAGGACAAAACACACGGTGCGTCCACACAGTCACTTAGCGCAAAAAATGCATTTAGTTGATGTAAGGCTTCTATGAGGCTTCAGCAGTCTTCAGCAGTCATATCAAGTGGATATCTGTCACATTTACAGTCTTTTAAGCATAAAATTCCCTCTTTGTGTTTCCTCTGACAGTGTTTCCCTGTTGAGCTGTGACGGAAGTAACGTTATAGTAACAAAAAGAGGGACTTTGGCACTAAAAAGACTGTACCGTTGAAAGATATTTACTTGATATTAGCTTCAGATAAACTTTTAAATACATTTTTGCACAGAAGGAGGACTGTGGATTTTGTCCCCCATCACTCACACTGAAAGTGCTTTATGAAGGGATCTTCTAATGGTCAGTATGAACAGGAGGAATGATTAACTTACGTTACCATTAGTGGCAGCCAAGAAATACATAAAGTGCAACAACTTTTCATGAAGTTTGGCGTTATCAGTCGTTCTCTCAATCTTTTTAGGTCGGCGATAACTTTCCCCAAATAGCTAACATAAACTGAATACACACTGTACTATTTCCATATTATGTCAACCAGAATAACAAGTGAATTGAATGCTTACCCTGCTGACAGGCACTGTTGAATTAGCAGAGTTAGCTGTAGCTAAGAAAAGCTAGCTGGCTGAACTGTCAGTTCATACAAACAAGAGCTGACAGAAAAACAAGCTGCTGACTGAAAACACACACTGTTAGATAGGTCTACTATTTCTAGTTCATTAAAGCACAGCTGGCTTGCCAAGTACTAAAAGCTACACAGCTAACTAGCTTTGTGTTACACAGAGCAGGGGTCATAATGCTAAAAACAGAGCTAACGCTGGTTACAGTGGAGCCAGCGTCTCCTTCTTCCTCGGTTATCATGTATTGTACCAATAACATCACTGCATTACCACCACCTGCTGTTCAAATCCTGGGCCTGCGTCCTCGACAACAGCTAGCACCACATTTAAATAATGCATAAATACCAGAAAAAGTCGTGATATATCGGGAAAAGTTTCACATTATAATAAGAAAGTGGGCAGATTTTTTTTTTTCTGTTATGTTGGTAATCTTGAAAATGTACAGCAGAGAATGTAATTCTCCCCAAATTGTGAATATAATGGATTCGAATAGACACGAAATTCCTTGAGAGCATTTACTACTCTGAGAAGATAATCTGAGAAGACCAGTGGTTCTCACACATAGGAAAATATGTTAGTTTAAAGAATCATGTTCGAATTAACCCATGCCCATGACAAACAGACCATACATTTTCATAATTCAGTACTACCAGAGAACCTGCAGTGGCATGATCTTATCAAACTGATTTTTTTGTTAAAATGTTATAGATCAACATGACCAAAAACGATCAACAATGGTTGATTACAGTACGTATACTGGGATACAGACTGGGGTCCATAATACATAGCAAATTATTATCTCACATCACCCCATACTTTACCGTCACGTCTCTTATGTATGATGGTAAAATGCATGATTTACATCTGTGGCCCAAAATTTGAGAAGTATATTCTACGTTCAGTTCATTTCGTTGACTAAACTATAGGCTTTTGGAATCTGTGCGCTTTCAAATCCATGTATGTGTATTGTACACCAGATGGCGCCATTCACCTTCCATAGGTTTTGTCCTATGCAGCATTTTTCGCACCTGACCTCAATCATCCGAGATTACTCTTCGATCCACAGAACCAATCTACTGATAAACCCACAGGTCATTGAAATACAGTCCAATTAAATTAGTTAATTAGTGTACCAGGTCAAAGGTTAATAATGAGTTCAAGGCTGTGATGTCCAGTAGCAATAATTCGGCATTAAAGCTATAAATTTAATCAATCTGGTGCATGTTTATTTTCCAGGCCATGTGCCTGTGAACATTAAACTACTGTGCAAACAGCAGTAATAAGAGTGATTTGTGAAGTGGGGAACAGTGGGCCGCTGTGGCCAGCCAGCCTGCCCGTTCCTGTTGTTGTCGGGTGGGAGTTTCCAGCTATACAGCTCAGGGGAAGCACCACAGGATGTCCTTTTCCTCATTCCTCAAGGATAGAATGACTGTGTATGTGCGGGTGTGTTTCTCGTGTGTGTTTCTGTTAAATAACAGAATAGGAAACATGTTTCCAATGTGTCACTATTATTCTCTGATTTCTGTCAGTTGCACTTTTTAATGATGCATCAAACTGGCCACCACAACACAGAAGTGTTACTCTAGCCTAAAATGAAAATTCACAATTAGTGTTTTTAGTAGCAGTATTCTAGAGGTGGTATCCTTGATTTTATAGACTTATGGTGTTCCATGGTTTAAATGCCCCAAATCCCCACCCTGACCACATAAAATGTCTGTCGGGACAATTCTGGGACTTTTCTGAAGCATGGAACAGTCCAACTGTGCCTAAACCTAAACCAAAACTATCATTTTAGAAAAAGGATTAGGCTATTCCTGTTTATTACTCTTTGTGTTATAAAGAATGATGGACAAAACTATGACAATAAGACCCAAGCTGTAACAAACCCAAATTATTCTTTAAGATGGTGTTTTTGGTTTGAGTTTTGGCCCAGTTCAATTCACCATTCATCATTCTTTTTATTATTATTATTTTTTTGGCCGCTTTGAACAAGTTGCTAACACAACATTTACACTATCACCTTATATAGTTGTTGTGGATAATGTTAGCAAACAGATACAGAGCAACATTAGCATTTGTTTGGATCATGTTTCTATCTAATGGATGTAAGTCCAATATTCGCTCTCGTTTTATCTCTGTATTGTGCTCCACTAACATCTGAGAAAAATATCTACCTTTTTAGCGGCTAAATGCTCCACTATGTTCAACATCTAGTCACTAACTGCTAACTTCTAATTGCTAACTGCTTTTTAGTGATGGGCAGGTAATGTATAGTGGCTTTACTTACTTTGCATACAGTAAAATAAAAACAATAAGCTAAGAGACACTAAAACGCTCCATAGAGGTGAGGGGAACATCTGCGTTGGTAATAATTCTCTGTGGGTTCATCATTGCCAGCATAATCTTTTACATTACACATAGTCATTTGACCCCTTGTTAATATAAAAATATTAACTAGTGCAGCTTTAATTTTGACTGTTTTGTTATGCAAAATTCCCAGTATTGTTCCTTCAAGTATTACCTCATCAGGGTGGATAAATGTTTTAAACATTTAGACCATGAAAGAATATAACTGTTAAACCGTCTTCTTTACTTTACAGCAGGGACTCAGCTGGTTCTCAGTATCCATGCTCCATTGACAGTTTACCAACACTGCTCATCAATGGAAGTCTATGAAGCTCATAGTGAAGCACTATGAAGGAATGAGTGCGACAGCTGCTGGGGGAATCCTACTACACTATCAGGTCACATGGTACACACACACACTCTATCCCTCTGATCCTCCTCCCCTTCACTCCGTCTCTCACTAATGCTGTGTAGAGTGAGGGAGAGAAAAAGCGGGAGGAGGGGGAGCAGCTGAAGGAGAGAGAGAGAGAGAGAGAGAGAGAGAGCAGAGCAAGTGAGAGGAGGAGGAAAAGCAATGAGGCGGTGTGAGCCCAGATTACAACCAACCACACACTGAAGGCAGGAGCGTGGAGGGCAGAAATAAACAGGATACAAGCTCCTCTGACTTATTCTCTCCTTCTGTGTCAGTTAAAAAGAAAAAGATTACACACAGGTTGTGGTCAGGTAAGGGAGGAGGGTGAGAAGAAAAAAACGAAGAGGAAGAATAGGAGTACCATAAGAACAAGCGTTTCAGAGGACGGTGCTGTCACAGAGAAGGAGGAGGAGGAGGTGATGTGTGTGAGCGTGCGGGTTGGCAACACACTAGCGATACGACACTGAGGTGTGTGTGAAGTGAACCCCCTTCCCCACCTCCCCCACCTGCTCGCCATCAAAACCCAACATCATCTACCAAGAACACAGTCTGAGGTTTCACAAGCCATGCTACGGACCAGGAGCCAGCCCAAGTCTTGCTGAATACCATGGCCCAGGTGAGAGGCTCACACACACACACATACACACACACACCTATCCAAAGCATGCATGTGGCTGCATATTATTTGAAGACTGTGTAACAGGACTATTTGAAATGCATCAGCACACACACTCACACAGAGTTCTGTTGAAGTTTTCATGAACTGAAACACACCTCTTGTCCTCTCTTTGTCTCTCTCCTGCTGTCTTTCACAGTATTAAAAGCTGTATATTTTAATACAGGCATTACATTGTCTTCATGTGTTTGATGCAGGAGTGAATGCTCAAAAAAGTCAGTCACTATGTTTACATATATTTGACATATTGGGCATCTAAGCAGCTCTTATGTAGAACTCGATGAGAGCAACAGGAGAAGAAGGCAAAACTTCTAGGTCACAAAAATAAGTCAGCTAATGGTGAGGAGTTCAAGCTTGAGGATTCTAGTTGACTTAATGTCTGTACAACCATACCATGACCATGTTGACATGCTTTTAAAAAATCATTGTAACTTTGCACTCTGGCAATCCCTGATAGAAGACAAACCTTTGAATTTCTGACAGTTTAAAGTACATCATTACTCAGAAATGATGTAACATTTCTTGCATGGATGACCAACTGGGGAAAGCAGGCTGTTGCCCCAAGAGTTCCAGACCCTCGCGGGCCCCTGAAAGCCCCAGATAGTCTGTGTGGCATTGACTTTGTGGCAATTTGATTAATTTAAAATTTGCTTGACAGTATGCACCACTAAAGCTCAACAAAAAATAAGAGCATTAAAATCAAACTGAATGTAGAAATCTCCTTACTTTTTATGGAAATATAAATTATAATGATGCTGCAGCTATAGTGCAATGTTTCCCATTCTTTAAGAGAACAAAACACTGTGGGTGTTTCCCATGGCATCTGTTGACTGAAATGAGGGCTGGTGTTGCTACAAGACGCGCTATCAACTTCCTACTGACTGGTGGATGCCATGCTGTACGTAATACAAATGTTGATTCAAGAGGTTCACATAGTCGAGCATGAGCGTTTTAATTGTCTGACCCTTTACAACATTCATCAGGTATGAATTTAATTTTGTATTTACTCAGAAAATGGAAGCTAGTTAGCCTAGCCTGCAACTTTAGCGCTGGTTCACACCAGAGGTTACTTTTGGTTCATGTTATTTCAACACCTGCAGTCCTCATCTTGCAGTCTAGAAAGAAGGTGGTCGAGTCCCATGACTTCAGCGCTCTGTATGTTACTATACGTAATCACGTAGTATCACAGAGTAACACTAAGTAATGTGCAGAGCTGTGGACTAACATGGGGAGTGCTGAAATCCCAGATGAAGCTAAGCAATAAGTGACACTATAATACCACCCAAGTGGTGCCAGTTAGGCAGTTTGAATTGCTATAATATGACCATTTAAGTGTCTGCCCACAAAAATAATCAATAAACCATTCAAACTGACAGCTACTATCAAAAATTTCCGCTGAACACTAATGTAGGGGGCGCTGTCAATGCAGAAAAAGTCTAATTTCAGTTAGACGTCAAGTGTGTCTGATTTGATTTTTCCACAAAAAAGTATAATTACCACATTAAAATCCATCTCCTCCTTCTTTCTCATTAAAAATTCCAGAATATTTGAATATGCAAATAATTCAATTTTCAAAAGTTTAGGTGCTGGACACAAGATGTCTCCTACTTCATTGTAAAGTCCATTCTCAGTGTTTGTGCACTGGAGGCTTCAAGTTTTCACATCACACTTGTATAAGTTGCCTACTGGACCATGATTGGCTTCCAAACGACTTGTGATGTCACAAATCCCACTTGTAGGCCCGACCCTTAAAATCATATTTTCAATGAGCAGAAGGAAACTTTTGTGAAAAAATCCTTCCAGTGTCAGACTGCACTTACATCATTCTGCACAGTGAAACTCAAACATCCAAGTGAAGTAACAATGAACAAAACACAGGTGTTGCAGGGACTGAGTGGAGGGGAACTTTAAATAAATTTGTTTTTAGTAAAATGACCACAAACCAACAGACACACAGCAAACTTGGGCCAAGATAGCCTTCAGATGTAAAAATACTGATTGGTTTCTGGGGCTCTGGGCAGAATTTGGCTGGGGGAAGTGCCTTTGTGTTGGGGGGGGGGGGTGACCTGCATCCCTTGGCCCTGGTTGGACACTTACTGTGTTGTTGGGTCCAACTTTCTTTGGAAAGGAGCACTCCCTCCCTGCTGTGCAGTGACACTTTGTGTTGGGCTGTGCAGTTTTGTGGAGAGGATCCTCTAACAGCGACCATAAATGACACAGCTTCTCATTTAGGCCTGTCAGGGGAATCTATTGTGTCTCACATGGTGTTGTCTATGAGGTTTTGAGCATTTTTACCCAAAACTTTATGGTAAACTACACACAGTTTTTTGGGTAGACTTTAAGGAAAGGATTTTTCAGAGGTACAAGTGTTAGTAGAACAGAAAAACATTTATTGGGAGGAGGGTGAAGCTTAATTTTGGGACTTTCGGTAGAGGACTGCAGTGCAACAAAACAGTGAAATGAAGAGGGGTGTATTTTGGGCTTGTCTCTATGAGGGAGAGGACATCTCTCTGAGAGAAAGGAAGGTTGTGTATTTTTAGCCAATCGGCTCAAACGATGCAGTGTATTCTGTCTGTGTTATGTATGTGTGTATGTGGAGACTTTGAGAGAGAGTGTGTCTCTGTGTCTTTTCATAGTTGGTGACAGAGACAGACAGTAAGAAAGAGAGAGCATGGGAGGTCTCTGAGGTCTTTATGATGTGTGGATATAGAGGACAGTGTATCCTTTAAAATAGAGCGGACATTGAGTGTGGAACAAGTCATTCTGCCCGCCAGCATAATGGAGAAACTATGTAGTCAGCCTGAGTGTGAAAGGTGCGTTGTGTTTCTGGAGGTTGTGTGTGTTTGTGTGTGTGTGTGTGTGTGCATGTAAACGTCAGGATATCCTGCTCTTGCTCTTGTGGACAGACAAACACATTTACTGGAACAAATAGTGAGGAGACAAGTTCATACTGATGAACTTTCCAACAATCTCTCAAACAATCATGGAACATCAGATATGGACTGATACACCAGAATGTTACTAATCTTTTGTTATAAAGCAGATGTGGTCTAGTCACTGTTGTCCAACTGATATGATTCTTATGATGCACTTTTGCGTCATTAAATATTTATCACTGGAAATAATTATTACTGCAATGGGAAGTCTGTAACCTGAACTGAACTTTTAATGACATCTCATTACTCATGACAAAATGTGAGTCTAATTAATAATTCTAGTAGAAGTGATACTAAAGGTAAAGTAAAGTAATACATATACTGCTAATATTTTCTGTTAATTGTGTGTTATTAACAATTGTATTGTTCAATTGTAAAACATAAGGTCAATACATATATTAGTCACAGTTTTTTTTTTAAATAAGCTAATTTAAGGGACCCCCATTAACAATATTTGTTTATGTTGTGTGTTGTATATTTAAAAAGCTAATATTAGATGATATATTGTTATCAGACTTTTAAGTCCTTCAAATAATGATATCAGTTTGGCCCTTAAAAGTGCAGTTAGGGTCGGGCTCCCGTATGGTAAATTTACCCAAAATAGCCTTAAAACCTCCCCAAAATCACTTTAGATGTTATCAATCTAAAAACATCACTATCAGACTTCAAAAACCCACATGTGTGATCTATGGCACAGCTGAAAAGAGCCTGCATGCTTCAAAAACCCTCCCTAGATAAAGGTTTAAAAATACATATCCTGTATTCAACGTGAAACAACGGAAAGGGCTTTGTGAGGTCCGGTCAACATACATGAGCTTTACTGTATGACTCACTGAAGTGACTCAGACTGAGCTGAAATGTCCTCAGCAGCGAGTCCAGCACTTCAGCTCTGCTGTCTGAAGCCTGCGGGCCTCTCCTGGGACTTTTCTGCTTCTCCTTTATATCTTTTCTCAATTACACTGCGCTGCCCACTTGTGCTCTAATGGCCAGTGTGTGTGCATACATGTGGATTTCACTCAGTACGTTGCTGTTAGAGAGGCTTTGGGCTGGCATGGGATGGGCACAGTGACAAAGGAAACACAGATGATAAGAGGGAAGCTGGATAGAGGGGCAGTTTTGTGTGTTTAGATAGATACTTTTATTGGGTTGCAACCAAGAAGAATTTGTGAAAGTCATTACAGATGTGTTAGAATTGAGGGTGATGATAAACAGAAGACAGTGAATGGGTTTACATTCAGATATTTACTGTTTCCATAAAAGTTCTGTGCACAAAAAAGCATTTAGGCCAACATGGGACTGTAAAAGGTGAACTGGATGTTACTAGTACTAATGACACCACCAATACTGCTACCATTACTACTGAAGTGTCAAATAAGGAATCAAATCTGATCAAAAGTGTTACATCATAAATAATACAGGCAAGTTAAAGGCTTCCTATGCAAATGAAAACAGGCAAAGAACCTATTTAAATCTGGTATTAACGTGTATGTATCTGTATCCGGATAAGGAAAAACACATCTGCCTGACACCCTGAAAGGTCACCTTCTATCTAAAGCTGCTCGTCAGAAAGCTACAGATGACTCGTGAGACTCTAAAGGAACTGCTATGACATTCAAGACGAGGATCACATGAACAACATGGTTAGCAGGGTTAGCACTAGTGCTAGCAAGCTTCTCCACTAGCTCTGATTACCTTCCTAAAGCACAAGTACGTTAGCCTAGTTAGCAATGCTACTATAAATCATGACATGATCTACATCAGCTCAGGAAATAGCCACTAATTAGACCATGAGTTAAGACATTTTATCAAACTACTGATTCCACTTTCAAGAAGGAACTTCCACATTGTCTTCATGTGACTGTTTTCTGATCAGCTACTGCTGTGGTTAAGGTTTGGTCGAGTGGAGGCTCAAATTGTATTTTGTTATTTGCACAGCAACAAGAAATCCTTGACAGGAACACTTAAACTTCTATTGTTTTAAGTGTTGGAACAAATGACTAATGCTGATGCTTTTCTGGTAAGGAAAGCCTCACAATCAATCAAACAAACTGCGTTGTCGCCATATAATCTGACTAGCGCTTTTGAGGAGGATTAAGGTTCGACATGTATTGTTTCGAGTTCTGGTTTATACTTCAACATATGTAATTTAAAGATGCATTTATAACATCTCAGCACACTCTTGTGAAGTACAATACACCATACAATTATGTCCTTGAATGTGACCAAGTTTGTTATTGAGTTCAAACCATGTAAGCATAAACACACTCCAGAGACATTATGAAGTGAGACACAAAAGCATTGCAGGCTATTCTTACATCCGGGCTTGTAATCGACATCCCAGCACCGGACCTGACTGTTATCAGCACTCAGCAGAGGAGAGGGAGAGGGGAGGAGGAGAGAGAAACAGACGAGGGAGGAGGAGAGGACAAAGGAGATATGAGCCTCGGGTCGGAGCAACGGATTATAATGACAATTAACCATTACTGCATGCTTTTCAAATGTTTTCATGTCACAGACTGATCTGTATGATCACATTTAGTTCAGGGTGCCATTTAACTAGATTTCAGCTGCTGTAGATTTAGTCTTTGTGTAGTTGTCTAACTGTATGACAGGACGTAATAGTGGCGAGTGAAATGTGTGACTACCAGAGTTATTGTCATTCATTCTCTTATTCAGAGAACTGCCATTAACTGTAGTTAAACTAAATTCTAGCAAACTAATTCATATTTTACCCGTATACTGCAACCACTGAATTACTGTTATTGAGCAGCTTTTTATGTACTTTAAGTCTACTTTATATTTTTAGCCTTACTGAGGGACAGCAGTGTTGTCCATTCCACAACTTCACAACATTCCACAAACTGAAATATTTCAACAAGTATTGGATGAATCGACGTGAAATCTGGTATATTTATCTTTTCCGATGACTTTGGTCGTCCCTTTCATTTTTCTCAGGCTTAAGTATCACAACAACTATTGGATGGATTTGATTTTTTATAGATATTAATCTTTCCCTCAGGATGACTTACAATGATTTTTGGCGACTTTTTATCTATCATGATCATCAGGTCAGATATTTAATTTGGTCAATACTTACAGAACTAGTGACGCTCCAAACAGCCTCAACGTGCTAAACAACAGGTTGGCACAGTGGTTGTCACAGCAGCCTTCATTTCGTCCTTTGTCGTGACTATACGCAGTTCAAGTTGCAAAGTAATCTACCAGGAATGTGGAATTGCACATATTTTATTGGCCAACAGAGAGACTTGCCAGATGACGTTGTACACATTGTAGCAACGGTTGAGCCAGGTTCAACTTTGTACCCGGACGACTCTGTGTGTTTTTACCAGAGTCCTGTCTGAACCCCCACTGTGTCAACGTAGTGGTCTTATTCAAATGAATGAGGTGGCTGCATTTTTTCAGAGGGCTAATTTCAGACTGAACACTGCTTTAGTCTTTATGCATCTTTATGTTTGTGAAAGCATGGTTTGACAGAATATCAATACAATTTAAATCGCATACAATATCCAGTATACTTACACATTTTTCTCACTGCAAGTTATTTTGAATGCGGGTCAGTTTGTCTAACTTGGATAAACTTGTATGATTGAATTGCAATTTTAAGATCACAGGGCTCCCTACTATTAATTGTATTCACTGTGGACCTCTTACCTTTAGTCCTTTTTCACTGGGCTTCAGTCTCTCCAACAGTTGTGTCCTTTTCAGCCAAAAACCTGTAATTCCTTCCTGGAATCCTCCCACTGAAATTTCACTGGACTAGTAAGATTTTTTCTGTCTCCAGAGCAGTCCTGCATTTGCGGCTGAAACTCCATACACGACACGAGTCACAGCGGTAGCGGTCACTTTCATTTTTAATAATAGCACACATGGCTCAGCCTTACAAAGCTCTGCTGCTTTGAATTTCATTGCTGCCTGATTGCAGATCCCTCTTTCTAATTACAAGTCCCTGGTTTGACCTCTGTCTTTTTTAGTATGTAAGAATTCTCAGCTGTAAATCATTTTAAATGTTTTTAAATAGGTCTTAAACATCAGATCCCAAGAGAGTGGCATTTTCAGTGCTGGTGACTGTTCCAGTGTTGAGAATGGTGCAGCAGATGAAATAGCAAGACATTAGCAAAATATAGAAATACCTGGTGAATAAAGTATTAAAGTGTTAAACTTATACATTTGTTGAGTATGATGGAAATGATCAGTGCAGCCTGAGAACAGAACTGTAGAAAGGGTGACATCACTTTGAGTGAGTTAGAAGTTGAAGGGATGAGGAGAGAAGAAGATCTTCAAAGGTTAGGCTTAAAAAAAATACACTTTACAACAGTGTTCACAGGTGCTGTTGCTTTGGTAGCTCATTATATGTATGTCCTCCTTTATGTGGTGTGTGTGTGTCACTTTCTGTCTTGAATGGTATGGGAATTATGTAATGTATGTAACTATAGTTATGTGCATGATCCCCTTCAGTCACTAATAGCAGAAGACAGAATAGCCTGATGTATGCACACACATATAGACACACACACACACACACACACACAGATACACACATACACACAGTCCGTATTTTAGCAGCTGCTCTTCATTGTTTGCCAATGTATTCATGCATTTAGACACACTATGCCAAACAATATGGCGAAATCTGCGCTGCTGATTTAATGAGCGAGGAATGTGGCGATGAATTGAAAACGATCCCTGAGCCTCACCAGCTATTGTTTCAAATGCAGTCATAATGTATTTTCATCTGCCTCTCCTCGCTCATTGGGTTTCCTCCAAATCATCATTTTTAGCAGCAGAATGAATGAAAAACACATCATGGAAGAATCTAAATATGCACACGGGAATAAAGGCATTTATGTTTATGAATTTGTATCAGAGGTGTGAAGATTCCAATTTCAACGTCATGCTTATTTTCATATATTAAAAAAAAGAAAAGACAAAAAACATCATTTTAAATCTTTATTAAAGAGAAACTATGTAGGTTTTTGAGTAAGGCAGTTTTGCCACATTCACGTAAATGGTCTGATATGACCAGTAGCTTATGGTGGCTAATGTTAGCAAAGTTTAGACAGATCTTGCTGTGTAACTAACATTGCTGAGTCTGTTTGTTGACTTCATGACTCTTCTATTGTGTTACTGTATCACTCACTACATTAAACCTGTCACTGATAAGCATTTTAATGTCTTTATCACAAAAGTAAAACAAAGAGAAATGTTTCTTGTTTCCTGCTTTTAGTCCCCTTCCACTTACTCTCAGTCAGGTCTTGGCAGCACGAATTGCATTAGTTTATAATGAGCAGAATATTTTCACTTATCTCAAAGCTTTATGACAATGGAAGAGGAAAAAGAGGAGAGACTACATTAGATAGGGCAAAAAAATGAAAGAAATGGTGTTCCATGAGACTCCTAAAATGTATTTATGTGCTATAGCTAACATCTGGACAGTGACTGCATCAGCTCTTTAGGGATGAATAAACACAGACTGCAAAAACACTCCAGCGGGGGGGCTGTAAATACAACAGTGACACATCAGAGCCTTATAATGTTCATATGACAAATGTGTTGGCAAACAGTTGCGTATTTACACATCCAGCAGATGCAGAACATTAGAATTCATTTAGAGATGTGTGTCAGTGTCTGCTGGAAAGAGCTGAAAGACAATAAAACACTTAGAATTGAGTGGAACTGCAGAGTTAGTGACTCTGTAAATTTGTCACTTGAGAGACTCCTGTCAGATTACACACAGTCATTTGATCCTTTTTTAATAAAAAAAAAACATATTGATTAGTGCAGCTTTAAAACTACTGACACAAAAACATTATCCCATCATATCATTTGTTATCCTGTATTTTTATTATAAATACATCTGTCCTTGCTGATTCTCCTTTACATTAATCATCTTTGTGCTGCTGCCCCGTTGGGCTCATGTGTGACATCATCAGTGTGCTGCAGCCTACATGTCTGACACCCACAGCGGCCAATGGTACCATCTGTGCTGCAACACATACACACAAACACACAACTCAATGGGGATGGGATGTGTGTGAGGTTGTGTCATAATGTGTGTGTGTATTTGACAAATTCAGAGTGTATGAGTGTGTAAATGTGTGTGCGTGTGTGTTTACTTGTTTTCTGCTCCGCTCTAGTTCATTCAGCATTATCTGTGCTTTAAATAGAATGATGAAAGCCTTATTTCTGTGGTGTGTGTGTGTGTGTGTGCACATGTCATATGTCCTCTTTGAAGAACCCTCAGGGAGATGCACTCTGGAGGAAAACTATTATCAGGTCAGGAGCAAACACAAGTTTGTGCAGCTATCCTTGTTAGGACATTGCATTGACCTCCATTCATTGTGGACAGCCTAACCTTAACCATAACCTTAACCTCAATGCAAATGATGTTTTGCCTCATTAGGACCAGGCTTTGGTCCCCATGAGGACTACTGGTCCCGACAAGGTTGGTGTTTATACCAGAAAAGGTCCCGATGAGATAACAAAAACACACACGAGTGTGTGTGTGTGATCCCTCTCATGTGCTCTTTGGTTTTACTCTCTGCAATATAAATGAAGCTTGTACACCAGTATCCTCTCAGTGTATCATACTCACTAAAACACATCACTGCACTGAACATTGTAGGGACAAGTTCCCTTTCTATGTTCTTCATCTTGGGTTTTAACAATTCATTTCTGTAGCATTTTGAACTACTCTTCCCACAGATCATGCTGTGGTCAAGTACAGTCAGACATGGGAAATGTACCTTTCCTAACATGCATTTCAGCTCCCAGGATGTGGCAAAATATGACCTCCACAGTAAAGTGTGAATGCTATTTACAAATTTAAAACTACTGATTAGGATAACTCTTATATGATATGAATGTGACCTTTAAACATCCTTGGTAGCAACAAAGAGTCAAACAAAGTTTAGCAGCTAAGCCAGCCAGCTGCCAGAGTAACAAATGGAGTTTGTTTCTTATGTGACTAAAACTAATATGGCACAGATGATTTCTTGTTATGCACTGTAGTGGACTTGATGTTTGACTGCAGCAGTCTTTCAGTTTATGAATTTATCTTGTAGTCGTGTTTGAGTTTTATAAGAAGAAGAAGCTACCTAGTGAAGTAGTGACTATTGACTGCTGGGCAGCCATTTTCATGTGACACCTGAAATGGATTTCTCTTGTCTCATTTGACATCATGAGGTAAACTGGAATTTTAGAATTCATACCCAACTAGGAACTCTGACACTTTCAGGAACAGTTAAACCCTTTTTGGAAAATATACTGATTTCTTTCCCAGATGTAAATATGTACACAGAACTGTAAAAAAAAACATAATTTGTGGTTTTAATGGGAGTTGGGAACTATTTCTTAATGAACCACAGAGAAGTTCAGTGCGCAGCTGACTGGAGTCTTGTTGTCACAGTGAGGTTGTCAGGTTTGGTAACATCGAGCATATACAGAGACCAACACTAAAATATGTGTTTACTGACTGTACTATGGCAACATACGGTCTGAAGATGCTGCATAGAAGTGCTGCGCGGATGGATAAACTGTTGGTTGTTGAGAAATAGTTCCAGTTCATAACTCCCCTTAAAACCACAATATTCTGACTCCCAGAAAGTGAATAAAATGTTTTCCCCAAAATACTGAACTGTCCCTGTAAAGGGTGATTTGATTTTAGGTGTGGATATTAAGAATCCTGACCTAGAATCCAGAAAAAAGTACAACCTTAAAGTTTGAATATTTTATAGATTTGGTTTTATTTTAGTTTTCCTTGTCAGGACCAGGGAAACACACTGTCAAGTGATAACTGAACAAATTAGAAAATGTATAACACATTATTAACTGTGCACAAGGGGAAAGATGAACAGCCTATAGAACAGTGAAATTAAGAAAGAAAGAACAGTAAGAATAGAAAGAGACAATATAAAGCCTGTTATGAACTTGCTAGAGGCTGAATTTATCAAAATATCATTACTGTATACACAAGATTTATCTAGAATTAATATATCAAGAGAGAGCAGCAGAACGGCCATACATTTACAAGCAAATGCTGTGGATTATCACTATAATAAGTGTGGTTTCTTGATCATCACAGATGGTGGTGTGGCATCTGTTCTGTGCATTTGTTTCAGTTGACATATATATTGAAGCAATCTCATTTGGTTCAAAATTAGACCACTAACATAACCTCTTTACTCATCAGTCATTTTTCAAATGCCATTTGAACCTATGTGTTGATTAATGTTTGAACTTGACTGAACCTGAATAGACTTGGATGAAAATATTGAAATATGAATGGTTTCTAATTTAGTCCTGAAATCAGGTCTGAGCCTCCAGCTTCTAAAGGATTTGTTCTGTTTTGGGTCAGATTAGCTGCAAATATTCAGACCTGTTTAAAAATGGAGAATTCTTCATCGTAATGGTGTACAATCAGCCTGCTAATGATGCTACCACACTCCAAACTGCAGCATCTCTCTCACAGACTCTTTATAGTTTGTGACTACGCTGCTCAATATTTAATTATTATTCACATCGGGACAGTGACATCACATCCTTTTTTAGGGCTGAGTGCAGGGTAATTTCTTTGAAAGGAAAGTACATCTGACGGTATCTTAAAGGGGCACTCTGCTGATTTACACATGAAGTTTGGTTTGCTCATTATTAGTACAACTTGTATAATGTCCTCTGTGGCTCTGTGAAGAAGTCATTAAAAAAAACTGATGATGTCATAGTAATGTCATCAAGGTTATCTCGTCTTTGACCTTTTTTACAAACTGGTGGTGTGGCGTTTAAAAGATATAGGTGTTTACCATGCAATTGTGTTGCATTATGGGAAATGTAGGATTCAATGTTTTTTGAGCTTGACCCATACAAGGAACTAAAAGTCTGGATATATGCATCCACTGCTTTGATGTTGACCATTCTTTTTTTTTTCTCACAAGTCCCCCAACATCTTAGAAGTGCAATATTACTGGAGTATCCATTTAAGACACTGTAATCAGGTCAATGGCAATAAATACCCTTTAGTCCACAGCTTCTTATTAATGTCACATTAGCACCAAGTTTACTTCAGGTGACTAAGCCGAGCTGGCAGGAACAGTCCAAGCTGGAGCCTAGACAGTAAATCAATCTTGATAGCACTCGCCATCTTGGCACCACGAAGAAGCCTTAAGTGCTTGTAATGTGTTTAATTGGTGGTGCAACTGATGCACTTGTAATATCCTAATTGCATTTAGAAGTGTAAATGCAACACCCTGGAACAGTTTGTGGGCTGCTTTGAGTTAAAATGATGCAATCACTCACTTTGTTTTTGTTCTGCAATAACATTAAAGTGGTGTATGAGAGAGACTGTATGTGTGACAGGATGCAGCACAGGCGAGATAAGACCTATGTGTAAGTGTGTTTGTGTGTGATGTGAAGGCGTGCACATGTGAGTGTGAGCTGGCAAGGGTGGTGAGTGGTGGTGGGGTTTAAATCCAGCAGATTAAGGCTGTTGTGTAATGGTGTGTAGGCCCGTGCTTTGTGAGATTGACATGTGCTCTCTGTGGGGATTAAATATATTCTTTCTATGGATGAAATGGAACAGAGGGGACTTCACTGCTCCTCTGATGGGCAGGTGTCTGTGCTGGGATCAGGTTACAGTCTTAAACACTTTTTCCATTTAATATATTGAAACAGATTGCCTAGAGCACTACCTTTTAATGTATTCAAGAGCAAAGTTTCATCCTGGGAATTTGCATAATTAGTATTCACAACACAAAGGTCACTCTTATTTCAGACTATTTTTTTAAATGCAGTTTTATTACTGCACAGGTAAATGATTTTGGTGGATTGCAGCTATACAGTATTTTTCAGAGGAATATAACTTGCTTGAGGGTGTGCTGTACTGAAGAATAAGAATAAGATACATATTTTTGTAGCATCCTCAAGCTAATACATACAGAATTACAACCAGAAAATAAAAAAACAAGAATACAAACTTTAAAGGAATAGTTCAACAATACACTTATTTGCTTTCTTTTCCTGAGAGTGGACATGGTTAGCCTATCTTAGCATAAAGACTGGAAGCAGGGGAAAACAGCTAGCCTCTCTCTGTAGTAAAGTGTAAAAAAAAACTCTCAACACCTATGAAGCTCACTAATTAACACATATCTTGTTTGTTCAGGCCACACACAAATAGAATTGTAAAAATGACAATTTGTGGTTTTAGGAGTTACATGCTTACAAGCTATTTCTTGGTTATGCTAAACTAGTTGAACCACTTCCTGCACAGAAACTCCCACACACACAAGAAATGTTATCATGAAAACAATAAAGTAATGATAGCATATAATTCCTGCTGTACAGGACAGACGTTTGTAACTTTTGTAACATTAGCTCTCTGAAATACTGTAAATCCGCCTGCGTGCGCATCTCACTGATGACATTGCTTGGAAACCAATTTGTCTATAGCAATGATTCTCAACCTTTTTTGGGCCAGCGCCCCCTTGTGTATTATCCAGATCCCTTACCACCGCCCATCAATTAAAATGTAGGCTAATTGTCTACCCTGAATATTAATGTTGATTATTATTTTGTGGTGTATCATGAAAAAAGCATGTCATTGGATAACAAATAACAGATGTGATTTAACTGGATAGTTGGAATATCATTATCATTAGTTTCCCATGTAGGGAGCAAAAAAGCCATGTGAATAGAATTTATATTTATGAATGTTAAACAAATGCAATGGTTAGAAATTTGACAAACTTTAATTAGGTCTCGTTATTGATCAAGAACAGCAGCCAGTCAGAAAGTGGTAATTTGGTGCTGGTGCCAAACAAGAAACATTCTTATTAATTGTTCCAATGGAAAACAAAGAGCAGCCTACCAAGGAAAAAGTCTGAGGCTGCTGGAAAAAAGCAGAAGGATATGTATCCATAGATAAGATGTTCAATAGAATACTGGTGGCATTTTTTCTTGGTCTGCCACATTTTGCTGATATGATATGATTGTTGTTGTTTTATGATGCTATCCAGTCGATCAGAATTTTATCTTTATCTTATTCACAAACAATTTATTTGTCCTGTTTTGCACATATCACAGAGATACAACTGCATTAATGCCATCTCAGCACTTTTTTATTTCCTTGCTGGAATGAATGGCAGACATCAGACTTCATGATCCAACTGATAAAGATTTATACTGTCTGTTAATATTTGACTTTTGTTCCAGGTTTTTCATTCCAAAGTTCAGAACTGCTGCTTTGTGATCAGATTTCCTTAAAGTTGCAATACACAACATTCAGCAACTAGATGTCGCACTATAGCACCAATATCTCAGACAAAAACAAACGTGTGTGTCGTTTACTCAATAAAGTTGGGGAAAAATTAAGCGGACAACTCACAAAACTCAGATCAAACCGTCAAACTAGGCAAAGCTGATCAAATATGGAGCACTGTTCTGTTAGTGCGTTGCCTATTTCTCTCCTCAAATGCTTTCAGAAACATATTTTAATGTACTGTTTAGCTGTAATTTGACAAAGTTTGTGACGTGGCTGCCATCTTGGAAACAGACGGGGAGGCCACGGAGGGACTCACGTTATGGAGGTATTATAAGAGCTGGACTAAAAATGGCACCCATTCAGTCCTATGGGAATTGCTTGCCTGGCACATACACCAAAAAACGTTTCTAGCTTCGAGGTTTACTTCTACATTGTGCAGCCCACTAAATTAGTTAGTAGTGTTTCCCCTGCTGGCCCCGCCCGCGAGCTCCCGTTCAGCCCATAGACTTTACATTGTGATGACATCACAGATTTTAAAATCGCTTTTCTCAGCTCGAGGAAAGTTTTACAAACATAAAACCTCCATGGATCAAAAGTTCATGATAGAAAGAGTCATAATTGTTTGCAGTTCGAGGTGTCCTGTCAACAGTTTTACTGGTGTCTCTTTTACAATGGTGGTTTATGGGGAAAATCCTTTTTGGGCCGCAGGGGGATTTTTCGCTGCAATACCGCGAGTGGCCACTGGGAAAAATTGGCTGCAAGGCTGAGCAGCGGTGCCCTATCCAGTTCTTATTATACATCCATGACTCACATGCACTAACATATGCTAACATGTGCTAACGCGCGGTCAGCGCGGTTACCAAAACAAGGAACAGAGAACCTCGGATAACAAGACACACAGAGGGAGTGTGACTTCATTCACTGGTAAGGACGCCATTGCTCCGCGATATCTCTACATAGCAAATAGTTTTCTGACAACTAATATGGCTAAATATCATTTAATGCAACTTTAAAGAACAATTCAGGTTAAAGATGAATACAGAGAGTTGAGACTGTTTGTGAACCAACAAACCTTAAACCTCCTGCTGTGAGTTTCATGTTTGTTCTTCCTCTGGTTGGTTTCCTGGTTGAAGCTGCTGATTAATCTCACTCTTCACCTTGATTCAGCCCAGTACTTCTGTGAAGCTATAGCCCAGCAAGGAAACACTGTACAGGGGCAAAAAAAGACTTTGGAAGATAGCAATTTAATTTGAGTTATTGATTAGCTTCAGATATTTTAGGAGATATTTTTACACAGAACACAGACTGTAGATTTTGTCCCCCAGCTCTTGTAATCACTTTGAAAAAGGGATGTTTTTGATCAGTTTGAACAGGAGGAACAAATACAGCAACAAATAATCCTTTAAATTTACATGTGGGAATGCTGGAACTGTTTCATGACAGACTTGAAAAAAAATTGACCTATACTTTAAATACTCATAAATCCTGTAAGATAATGCCAGTATAAACTATATACAACATTCTCATTTTCAGAAAACAAGCTGTCTCTGTGATGCTTCATAAACCAAAGTGACAGCACTTTGAATTGTTTTGTTATTAAAAGAAAACAAGAGAGGCAAAAGTTCAAATATGATGAGTCCAGCGTACACTGAGCACAATGCTCACTTACTGCTGTTTGGGAGACAGTTTGTCTTTCTTTCTTCTGATATTGTTTGTCACTTCCCAGCAGTGTCTGTTGTGATGGATGGGACACTTATTTGGTTCACCCCAACTGTGCAATTTACAATATTTTGACAAATAAACTGTCAGAGAGTATAACTTTAACTTTGGTGAAACATGTCATTTGTTTCCAACTCTACAGAGTACATGAAGTCCAGAGATGTAAGTGTGTGGTCCTGCTGTGCTTGCAGGCGAGTGACACTGATGTGAGGTGATTGTTCTGTAAAGTAGAGCCTCTCTCTGAAGCCACAAAGCTCTAATTCAATCAGCAATTTACATGTGATCTGGCCAGGACAGCCCATCCCCACTGAGAAGTTCAGAAATGACTTGACCATAAATGCAGAAGTCACATAGTATCTGGATGGAGACGATAACACATTCACACATAGAGGTTGTCTCTACACATGCAAATCTATGTTATTTTTGCTCTTCATCTACCGCATGAACACAGTCCTCCTTGCATGGTTAAACCTATTTCCACCCTCTTTGTGAGTCAAAAGGAGTTTCTCTCATTTATCATTAGCTAACAGTTAGCTCACCCTCTGGTGGCAGTCTTGCACCACTGCATGTTCTATCCGTAGCTTCACTGGTGAGGATTACATGGATTAGATATTTAGGGAAATCTCCCCGTGCTGCTGTAAATAGACAGATGGGTGTGCCCCGCCCTCCCCCAACATGAGCACACACACACACACACACACACACACACTCACACACACTCACTAGCCTCTCTGTTGCCATGCCAGACCTCGACATAACAGAACACTACAGAATAGAGACAGATGTTTGTCTATTTAAGACTTTAATTCCAAAATCAAATATCCTCAGATTGAGAGATTATTTGTATCTTTTTTTCTGTTATTCATGATGTTTTTATTTATTTTGTAATTACCTTTCAATATAGTAGTTTTGATTGTTAGTAGCGAGTCCGCCATTCCTGCTGTGGATTCATATTGGCCACCTATCCCTATGCAAGTGTGCAAATGTGTTTGGCTCCCCTGTAAACAGATACACCAGCTGCTCTTCTGTTATATATCTGATAAAGTAGCTGCAGTTACCACCAGTGAACATGAGTGTCACCAAATCAACCAGGACTGAAATCTGAAAATATATGTCTGACGATTTTCTACGTTTTTATTATTTTCAACAAACCTCATGTGAAGAGCCAAAGCAATAATGAATTGATCTACTTACAAGTATTGTGTGTGTATCCAAATATATCTTTTTCCTCTGTACCATAGACCTGCCAAAATCTGCTAAAGCCACGAAGATTACAGTCACAGTGGTTTGTTTACAGCAGAGTAGTTATGTTCCATTTACAGTGCTTTGCTAGCTTGTTGTGCTACGTCTTGACTTAGTACTACATTGTGAATTTATTTATTTTATGTGACTACATTGCAATGGGGGTTATCATTTTGGAATAATCCATGTCACAGGAACAAATTAAATCAGACTCCACTTTACTTATAAATGATGAATCAATAATTGTTTCCACACATCCAGTTCTCCATTAGACTCCATGATGGCACTAAATGTGATTGGAGAGAGGTTTATGACTGCAAAGCCTCTGTAGCAGGAGGTGGAGGGAAGATGAGGGTTAATTGAGGGGGATGGGGGAGGTCACAGGGTACATGAGGAGAGCGACTGGGGGATAACGGTAGAATGAGGATGTTGGGTCTCCACAGACCCCCTGCAGTGGGGATGAAACTCTTTTCAGAACAAGGACAGATTAGTGCCTCCATAGCACCCCCCATATGTACATATACAACACACACACACACAGACACACACACACACACACACACACACACACACACACACACACACAGGTCACCCTCCTCCTTCCACATCCTGACAATCACCACTTTCCAACACAATGTATAGATTAAATCCTTGGCAGCCTTGTTTTTATTGGAGCACAGGGGTGTTAGGATAAAGACCTGAGGGCCACTGTGTCCTGCACAGTGATTTTTGGACAACAATGTAAAAAAATTGGGAATCCTTTGTTTAGGGATGTGCATCAATCACTGCTGCTAATCTCTTCTGATTGAAGATCAGATACTGTAATTCTTGAGCTAACACAACAGAGGAGGAGAATACAGCTGGCGAGGTCTTCTGTTGGGCCCATAGCGTCCTTGTCCAAGATCTCCAGCATAAAATCTGAGCTGTTGGCCACTGAGAACATAATAAATGACCTTCTCCAGTGGCAGCTCAACAACTGAATATCCACTCTGGAGACTCCATGGCACAACGTACCGTGCTCTGGGAAGCCAGCTTGCTGGGATGGGTAAGAGTAGGATCTGTCTCCCATTCTTTGATCCAAGCAGCAATGTCAATATCCTGCCTCTCTCAAACTCCTTTACACCGCTAACTGAGTTTGCTGATAGCCTGGCTCCAGCCAGCTGACCTACCGTGCGCAACTGGAGGGCTGTGCCGAAGGCAAAGAAACGCTCAGCATCCAGTGCCAACTCTGCCAGCTCCTGTTCAGCATCCCTGGAGAGCAAGCGCCCTTACCTTTCTGGGCAATCCATGGTAACGACCCCTGATGCCATTGCTCTGGTCTGGGGGCTCACAGACTGCCATGCCTGCAGTGGGCACACCCCTAGTCATTGCTGGGAATGATGTTACAAAGAATGCTGTGCCCAGTCTTGATGGGGCTCCTGTGAACCTTGCAGTCTACAGTAGAGGCTGTGCAGACCGGGAACCAAAGTGTCTCTTAGTTGGGGACTCCATTGTCAGGTGTGTGGAAATTCCAAATGGAATTACATACTGCTGGCCTGGTGCCTGGTTAAACTGACATCCCACTCAACTGTCCATACTATTATTGTTCATGTGGGCACAAATGATATTAGACTTAAGCAGTCTATTAAGCTCTAACAGGACGATGAGAAAAGCCCACCATTGGCTATTGAACTTTTGTATTGCCACTGGAATTGGGTTTGTTAATAATTTTGACTATTTCTGGACCAAAAAGGACCTGTACAAGATAGATAACCTTCATCCAAACAACAGAGGCACTAGACTGCTCACCAAAAACATTGTCCTAACTGATAACTAGATGTCTAGTAATTTTTTGCAGATAAACAATGACAAGATGGAAATCTTGGTTATCAGGGGAATGGCTAACAGACAGGAAATCACTTACATTGTTAAAACTGTCTCTGTAAAGTCTGACACAGGTCAGAAACCTTGGCGTCATCCTGGACCTCACTTTCCAGAACCACATTAGCAGTATAACTAAAACTGTTTTTTATTATTTAAGAAACGTTTATCCCAGGAGGACGCTGAAAAACTCCGTCCATACTTTTATTTACAGTCGCCTAGACTAATGTAACATTCTACTCACAGGAATTATTAAAAAGACATATCGATCAATTTAATTGCATTGTGGGTAATGTAGGCACCAATGTAGGCTTTCACAAGTAAGACTGCTTGGAATAAAAAAAAAAAACAGAATCGCTGGTTCTGCTGCATTGATGTTGATTCTTCTGTCCATCAAGAGTCTGACAATGTTACAGCAATGCAATACTAAATCTTTAGAGAACTCTTTTAAGAATGTTTTTAAAAGAAATCAATTTACATGGCATATACTACAAAAAATGTGCATCAGAAATGAATACAGAACATATGCTCTTTTTAATAGTTTTACAATCTGTACCTAGTGATTTGTCACACTGACCAATGACTTACCATTTAATAAACTAATAATTACTCAATATAAGTCGGTTTTAAAGTTTTGGTATGAATACTATTAGATGAACTGAAAGTCACTATGTGAAGTTTTCATTGTACAATCATCATGGTATGATTTACATTCATCTTTTATCATGAAAATATATTGTGTGTAATATTAAGGCCTAACAAAATTATAAATGCTGTATGCTGTAAGACATGAAATACAAAGTATATGGGGACCCACTCAGTAAACATTGCTCTTGACCGCAGTACTAGTTGTACTGCTACCTTTAATATGCCAGAGGTTAGTATTTAGTGAAGTGGTACCCATCACCACTGATAAACTTACATGCTCATGTTTGGCACTAAGCAGGACCAGCTCAAATGCAGTTTAACGCCCCTATGTGTAGAATGGCCTCTGGATTTCTGTGCACTTTTTGGAATGTGTTAGTCGTGTGTTTCCCTACATATGCTTGTAGGTCAGTGAAGAACTGGCAATCTCAAAAAACTGTGTGTGTAGAAAGCTGAAATCCTAAAATATCAGTTTTGTCTTTCAAAAACCCCACATCAGTCACCCTTATAACTTACCATGTATCAACACACACAGGGCTCTCCATGTAGTGAATGTCACATTTTGGGTTCATTGTTTATAACCTCCTGATGCTCTAAAGCAAATGCTTGATAAAAAAAAAAAATGAAACCAAACGTCATCACCAACCAAGCACAAACAGCTCCAAAATCCCACCTCTGACAATCATGATGTCAGATGATGTTGGCTAATGGAAGTTGGACTAGCGCTTACATAACAGAATTTAACTGTCCTGCAAGCTGCGCTCCATGACGTGTGATTATATGTCAGAAGTGATGTAAGAGAGCCAGGAAGGAAATTAATTTGATCCAAATGACTTGAAATGATGACACAAATATTCTCATTTTTTATTCTATAAATGATCTACCATCTTATCATCTACCATCAGGGCACATTGGATGGTTTGTCTACATCAGTTTAAAGCCATTTGATGGGATGATAGCTACAAGTCAAATTTCCCAGAAAGACTCAACTTTGTGTGTCTGTGTGTGTTTCTCTCTCTGCCCAGGAAGCAATTTCATTAGGAGTTCCCTGCCTGTCAGGAGCAGAGAGAACAAATGGATGATCAGCTTTGGTGGTTGTGACACACGTGTGTGTGTATGGTGTGTGTGTGTGTGTGTGTGTGTGTGTGTGTGTGTGTGTGTGTGTGTGTGCGTGGGTGTGGGTGTGTGCGTGTGTGGATGTGTGTTTGACTGTGTGTGTCTGTGAAAGCAGTACAAGGCCAGCAGAGGGTGTATAAGAGTGTGCATCTACATCACTCAGCTCCTCTCTTTCACCCCGATTCTATGCACTGCTATTACATAATGACTCAGTGTGTGTAAGAGTGTGTGTGCGTGTGTGTGTGTGCATATATGTACATGTTTGTGCATGCTCTCTCCTCTGTCCCGAGGGTACTGTCGGCCAACATCAGCATTGGGACTGTGTCTCGCTCCAGTGACCATCCATCAGCATACAGTACACACACACACACACACACACACACACACACACAAACATACACACACACACACACACACACTCCTTCAGGCATGACAATTCTCGCACTGAATTCCCTAAACAGGATGCTCACTTATACAGACTGACCAAATGTAATAAAATATAGATTTAAATAACTTATTTCAGATCAATTGGATCTGATTGGATATACAGTATGTGCATGTACAACAGAGAGCAGTCAGACACACAGGTCAACTGAGGAGCACACTAATGGAACCTTACGTACTGTAGGTTTAGACTTTTTGCTGGGACCTTTCTCAGAAACCTGACTTGTAACTGGACACAACCACAGGGCTGCATTGCCAGGAAGAATTATGTTTATTTTACTCATTTGCAATTACAAATCAATTGCCCAATTGTGTCTGCAAAGTCGCAAAATGTTCATATTAAAAGTATCTGCTCATTCACTCACCTTTTTTCTTTCTTGCAAAGAGTGAGATGAGAAGATTGACACCGCTGATCATCTCATCGTATTCTCGGAAAGAGAGCAAATTAGTGCATTTCCCAAAAGGTATTACTAAGATATCACAAATCCAACAACACCTGTAGTGTCAAGAACAACTTTATTGTAAAACCAACACGATTCAGCTTGTGGTCAACATGCAAAAAGACTGATAGATTTAAATAAAATGAGTATGAAAAAAAATGGAGAGTTAAAGTTACAGAAAGATTGTTAGACCATGTTTACCTCAGTATTACTGTGTGTACAGTATGTACATGTACATATATGGTGTGTGTGCGTGTGTGTTCTCCTTCACAGTGCCCTTGCCATAGGATGATGTAAATATTAAATATAAACAATAAATATGTCTAAATATTAAATAGTAATTATTTTCGAGATCAAACATAATATGTGTTAAAAAGGTAATATTAAAAATATGAAGTCCTTACATATAGGATTTAAAGGCCCTAAACAGCTGTTTCCAATCACCCTGGTTGATCAGACCTCTGCTCAAGCTGAAGTTAGTTGGAGCTCTTCTGGAAATTACTGTATGTGATGTCACCAAACTCTATGGACTAGTAAGAATGATAAGAGTTCAATTTGCCCGGCCACAACAGTGACAGACATGTCAATCATGCACAGTCTGCACATACTCACACAGTCCTGAGAAAGATTTAATCAGGCATCATAAGTTAAAACACCTGTGTAGGTGGATAATGGGTGTGTAGCAGCATTAAATTCAGTTGAGATTGTCATGACATAGATGTGGACCACAGAACAGGAGGGCAACAGTCAATGTACGCTGTCCATATACATTATTGACAAACTGACAAAGCAAGTCAGGATCTCTACTCCCAAAGTGTGTGTGTCTGTGTGTGTGTGTGTGTGTATTGAGAGAAAAAGTGGGTTACAAAACATGCACTGCTGTTGATAAAATAAAGTACCATCAATCTAATATCAATCATATTTTCATCTTTCCTCATTTGACATTTGAGATACACGATGTACAGAAGATACAGCAGAAAATGGTTGTTATTTATTCTTCCTCTACATTCAGATTTTCCTTTCCAGTCTGGATAAATCTCACCAGTCTAATGTACTGTTTGTAGGCCACAAGCACAGAACTCCATGTTCTTGTGATCCATTAGGATGAGACAAACGTTTATTATATGTTGCATAATACTTACGGAATACTTATGGATAATACTTACAGTATCATCTCATGAGCTGTAATCCCTGTGCAAGCATTGCTTAACAGTGTTCCCTGTCAGTATGACCTCATAGATCTTGTCTCTATTCTTTTGATATGAAAAAGCTCAGTGTGGCTGCTCAAGAGCATTAGATCAAAGCAACAGAAGTAGAGGAGCGGAAAGTATTAGTTTCATTGTGAAGAGTTGAAAATATTTATTCAAAACAAAACCACTCATTTTAAGAAATCCTATACTAGTATTTTCACAGGTCTATATTTTAATTAAATTTCATCCTTAACCTAGTAAATATAGGTCCACTTACTAGCCTTTTAGCAGAGCTTTCAACTATTGAGATATGGTTGAAAACTCCAAAAAGATAGTAAGCGGACCCTGAGTTTGGAGCATTTGGTCAAAAGTCTAGATTTAGTCCCTTTATGTAGCCATCCAGCCCTACCACCACATGCACAAAATATTACTCTAAAATGCATGGACAGCAACTGCTGCCTGGATGTAGGAAATCAATCTTAAAAAATGATGTGTTCTTTGGAAAAGCATTAATGTGGTGGTTGGTGTAAATAAGTGAAAACAGGCAAAGTTGCCAGTTTAAGAGATCTCAGCAGTTCTTTTTTGACAGAACATTCATTACTTGAGGTCCACTTACTAGATGTCTGTCACAGCTTTCAGTCACACCTCATGGCCTTCATGAACATAATGAGTTTGCTCAGTTGTTGTCACGTGACCAAGGATCCATACTTAAAGGTGCAGTGTGTAGAATTTAGTGGCATCTAGTGGAATGGACTTGGCCGGAATGGAATATTCATAAATATGTTTTAATTAGTGTATAATCACCTGAAAATAAGAATAAGCAAAATCCATCTGCTGATAAAGGCCATGAGATGTGGCTGAAAGTTTAGTAATTTAGTAAGTGGACTTTGAGTTACAATTTTTTTTGTCAATTGTTACTTCCATGGTCAAGAATGACCCTTCAACTTCAACTTCAACTTCAACTTCAACATCAAAGGCTTTTCTGATGGCTTTTGAAGTGTTGAAGTCTCATTTTATTAGTAAAACTATTTTTCTCACCTCTGTTCCTCATGAAAGACTATTTGGCAGTTGTGCAAGAAATGCAACCTTTGTGAAGCTTTCTTTTTTAGTTGAGATTGTCACAAAAGCATTTTAACTCTATAGGAATTATTTTAAACCATAATCTGTGGCGTTGGTGTGGTGGATTGTACTCTGTTATGTTATACTGGACTGGTTTGAGAAGAGATTTTGTGTATTTTACCACGCTGAATCCTTATTATCCTGCCAAAGAGTCTGATTATTTATTGGCAGGTATATGCAGTACCTCCAGTAGTCATTCTTACAGAGTGACAGCCCATTCTACTGAAAATTAAATTTATATACGACTAATTAGCAACAGCAAACACGTTTTGACAGAAACATTAACATTATCAACTGACATGATAGGGACCTTAATGTGGGTCTTGCCTTGTCTTGACAAGGGTCCCTGTGTCAAATTCCAGTTTCCAAACCTTCATTTTTAAAGTTTTGTGCATATATGTCGCATATTCCTAAATACAACTGTGTTAAATTAAATGAGCACACAGCAAACCAGGTGCCAGACAGCTTTATAGCTTAAAAAAACTGTAGAAAGTGTACAGAGTGTGGGAAAATTTTGGTGGCAATTTTGGTGTTGAAAGGGGCCCAGCAGCATTTATGCCCCTGGGCCCCTGAGAGGGTAAATCTGTCCATGTAAACTGTAGACAGGTTATGTAGCTACATGTATAGGTGTTCATGTAAAGCTTAAGTGTTCTTCTTGAGCTACACTCACCTGATTTCCCATCTGGTCACAGCTAAACACACAAACATAAAGCTGAACCATAAAAAGTGAGCTCAGTATGAGTAGAAGATGTGATTTAGCTCTCATGTTGAGTTGTGACACGGCTGTCCTGCCTGTTTTTATGATGTAAATGAGCACAGAGTCTATGGTGAAATCATACACTGATGCTGCTCATTTCCATCCTTTCTTGTGTTTCTCCGTGTGGCCACACCCATCCTCGTGAAGACTCGGCGTCACCTTTTTGTTGTATTTGTAGGCGGGCTCGCGCCCAGCTGGCGATGTTGCACCATCGGGACCTTTTGTCAAGCGCGCGAGAACCAATAATGTACTTTCCGCCTAAAACTTTCTAAATAAAAGTCTTATTTACTAAAACTTGAAAACAAGGGTACAGACCAATTGTTACTACAAAGAATAAATTGTATAGATACACTAACCTGTCGTAAATTAACATGCAGTTAGTGTAACTAGGTTACTTGATTAAATGACCAAACAAGCCTATCGTAGAAGATTTAGAAAATAGGCCTCTCAACAATAACACGTGCCGATTGAACAATGCAGGTATATAATTCATTTAAAAAATATATTTTGACATTGTTCCCTGTAGGCTTATATACGGAAGAGGATGTGAAAATTTTAACTCAGAACTCAATATATATTTCCCATGTGGCCCTAATCCTCCTCCGTACCTTTAATATCCAACTGGGGTAAAAACCTTATTCTATATACGCTGTCGTTGTCGAAGCCTTTTGCGCCTTTATTTTGAAGTCAGTATTGTCCTGTTTCCGGTAGTGTTGTGTCTTAATATGTGCGCGTGACGCTGCCCGTAGCGGGACTGTTCAGGTTGTAGAGGCAGAGAGAAGGGACCGCTCAGTCTGCACAGAAGAGGCAGGACTTCAGAGACAAGGTTGTCCACAATGTTGACAGCAGAGTCGTTTTAAGCCATTTCTAGTTTGTGTTTACACGCACCAAACGCTGAGAACCCAATGAATGGAGTTGCTTTTTGCCTTGTTGGAATCCCACCTCACTCAGACACTGAAGTAAGTCATCACTCAATATTCTGAATAAGTGTGTTTGTCTTCTCCCGGTTATTACTAAAAGTATGTTCCCTTTTTACCGTGTTTTGTTGCTCTGCAGTTCTGTTTGTCCTTTTGTAAATTGCATTTTCTTTCTTTGGTGCCAACTTATAAACATGAGCTTATCTTCGAGATCTTTAATTTAAGCTCAAATATGCTTTTTCTGCCCGTGAAAAGCGAATCAGTGGTAGCAGCAATATGCTAATCAACCTAAAAGCATCTTACAAACTGTACTTTAGTGTAAGACAGTAAATGATTTTGTTTGTTTCTTTATTCACCCTCTATAGCCTACATTTGTATCAGTTTAATACAACTTATTCAGACAAAACTTTTTTTATAATAAAAATGAAGCAGTCTCAGGCTATGTGTCAGGTAGAGGAAGTTTTCAAATCACATCAAGGATTCATAGAACCTTAGTTATAGCACAGCTCCAGAACGCACCATCTCCACCAGAAACACACTCCTGTGTTTTTGGAGATGTTCTCATGCACTTGTCCTGTCTTATGCAACTTGTCAAACTCCCTAGCTCCAAAGAAAAGTGCAAGCTGCAGGCTGTTCAACCACATAATGTTAATCCATGAATAAGTGATGACTTCAAGTGCACTGCTTTGTTTGAAAGCAGAGAGGGCCGATGCCACATTCAACTGCAGAACACAAATAGATCTAATAATGTGCAGTTAGTTAAACAAATCAGTACCTCAAGATTTGAACATGTATCCAACACAGCCCATTTTTCTGCACATGAGGGGTTTTTTTCTCACCAGTTTGATCATATGCAACATTCTGCAAATGACTGTATAATTTCTCCATGATTGCAGGGAATGCAGCACATATTTTTGCTGTGACAGTTTTACACCCCCTCCATCGCGGAGATGAGGTACGGGTGGGTGGGCAGGGAGACAATAAGAAATTGGGCTGGAATGCATGTATTTCCATATGCCAGCCCACATATGCACAGTCAGTTACAGAAGGCACATTGTAGCTGTTATAGTCTTCTCTCAGCGGACAAAAATTCACTCAAAAATGACACAAGATTTGAAAAATTTCAAACCGACTCTTGAAGGCTAAACTTAGAAACGAATAGTAACGAAGGCTGTCACTGACCTCGATGATGACAGTTTTTCTTTGATCACTCGCATCACACAACACATTGTTCTTCGCTTGGAGCGTATGAGTTATTTTCACATTATTCACAGCTTATTACTGTGGGATTGTGTCACGGCCCAGTTAGCATCAGGGTCATGGGTCATACACTAGAGATAACCGCCATCAGTGGTAGAACTTTCAAACTAAAGTTGTAATCTCAGACATTTTCACATAGCCTTACTTAGAGTTGTTTTATATCCTGGTCTCAAGTAGCATGTAAGATCTAATTTTTTTTTACTTTGCGTTCTACTACTTTATTTTATTATTTTTGAACATGAAACAGCATGAGCTGGTTTATGTTCACTGGCAACGGTTTTTCCAGTGCCACAAGGTCAATGGTGTTTGGACACTGGTAGTGTCTTGTGTCCTGGGAATGGTTGAAACACTGAAGTCAAGGTTAGGGATACATCTTGGTTTGGTTAAGGTGCAGGGAAGATCATGGTTCTGGTTAAATGTTGAAAAAGTAAAGACATGCTGGGTAATGCTTCAAGTCAGCGTTGACTTTTTCAGTAGTTCAAACAAGACGACAATCCTCTCTGAACCTTAACCAAGTGCTAGTGATAAACCATGAAGACATGTTAGTTCCCATGAGCAGATGATATAGAAGACAATCTTTCATCATGATGTTGATGAAAAACATAATCCGAGTGACATGTAAATTAATGTCTCAAATGGGCTAAATAGTAGCAATGCACCAATCAAACTTTTTCTTTCCTGATACCGAACCTTATACCTGAACTCTGGTTATCTGCTGATACCAAGTACTAAATACTAAGTTGGAGGTCACCATGACATGAATGTAAATAATAGTTGAATCACTGAATTACTTACTTTGGCAAAGAAACCGTGTTTAAGATTCAAGATTCAAAGATTTTCAATATGTGCAGTAAAATGTGGGTGTGGCATAGAGGATGTGCTAAAAGGTGGATGTGCAATGATATTAATACATTTAAAAGATACAAACGTTCAAAATATATGTAATATAAGGATTAAAATGTTAAAGTGCATATTGTCACACGCTCAGAGACGGACACTCTAAACAGGGAGAGACTTGGAGAGACTTTACAGTCAGACATTTCTCTGGTCTTTGTTTAGGAGCGGCTGAGAGCTGGTCCACCTTAAGTGAGCCTTCACAGGTTAGGCTAACCCATTAGCACTAACTTCAGGGCTAACCCCCTTCACTTTAATCATCAGGTGGCAAGCAAGACATGGAAACCTGGCTTGAGTCTTGAGGAGCTGTAGCATTTATTCACTGACAAACAGCCTAAACATTGCACTGCTACGTTCACAGCTATACTGCTAACTTTATACTCTCTGCTCTGGTCGCCAGCCTGATGTTCCACAGCGTTATATAGGGATCTATGGTCCTGAGCAGAGTTCCCAGATCAGTTGGTGATGCTTTCCACAACACCACAGTAGAAGGTATTTAGGACTCCAGAGAAACTCTCAATCTTCTAAGCTTTCTGATGTGGTAAAGCCGTTGTCTTGTCTTTTGTCAGCAAGATATTTGCGTGTGTCAACCGTGTCAGATTCTCGGTGATTCCTGTCTATTCTCAGATGTGTGTAGTTCCTCTGCTACTTCCTCTCAAAATCTACAGCCTCTTGGTTTTGCTGACATTCATTAAGAGGGTGTTGGCTTTTCACCATAGTGACAGGTCCCCCACCTTTTCCACTTAGTCCTTCACAACATCATTGGTGATGCAAATCTATCACTATCACCGCTGTGTCATCAGCAAACCTGATTTTGGAGTCGGAGCTGCTCCCAGCCATGCAGTCATGTGTGTACAGGGAGTACAGCGAGGGGCTGAGTACACAAGCTTGGGGGGCACCTGTGTTGAGGATCATATCATGCCAGAATAATATATTTTAACAAATTGCACTTCAGTGGTACATGACCTTTTGACAGGTTACACAGTGCTGTGATTCATATGCAAATATAAACAACCCTCTCATCACACTCTTCATGACCATTAGCTGCATTGTTCATGAATGCACATCTCTTGCATAGTCATCCTACTTTGCCAAATGTCTGGGTTATCTAAGTCCCCCCCTACATCCCACCCCCCTCAGATTCTGTGTGTTCAGTGGAGCAGGCTGCTCTTGCCTTATATGTCCTGTATCAGGCCTCCAAATGTTGCCCCTAGCTCAGGCAGTAAAGGCTAATTAGTTAGTGCCGGGCTTGGTTTCACCTCACGTGACCACATGAGAAAAACAGCAGCATTTCTCTCTCACAGCAGGTGCTGGATATCAAAAAGGCCTGTTTGTTTTTTAAAGATTTGTTTCAATAACCCATGAAATTCTTCCACATGGAATTCTCACATGATTTAGAGTAGATCTAATGGAAGAGAGAAGACGACTTGATTTAGTGTGTTGGCCATAAGTTGATGCAGCTGGTTGATGACTAGGTTAGGTTACATTCAGGGATATATAATCAACATAGTAAGTCTAATCAACATAGTTCCAGTGATTTGAATTAATATCCTGTTTATATACTTAATAACTTTTATTCTGACAGATTGATGTGAATTTTTTCATCACTGTCTGTGGGAGTAGCGTATCACTGGTAATTCTTGAGTGAATAGCTTTAAAGCATTCATTTGTATTTTTATTTCTTCTGTAGTATTCAAGAAATGCAATGGAAAGACCAAAACCAACAATGTCTTCTCTCAGTACTTTCTGACTTCCATACTCTTACTTTTAGTAAATTTTTCCCAAATATATAGCTTTTTAGGTTCAGTAATTTCCTAGAACAGCTGGTCACTGTAGTTTTTAGCAAACATTACTCAAACAGGAAGAAATAATGCATTTGTTGTGTTGGGGACTATTTTCAGTGGCAGATTAATCCATATTTGGTGCTCTGGTGAGTATTTCTTGCAGTAGAACGGTGTGTGTGAAACTGGTTTATCAAATAATGTGGTGCTCCTCAGTATCTACTGTATATTTGGCTACATACAGTCATATAGTGATACTTACAGTATTAGGAAGTCGTCATCATTTATTACACATTTGGCTTATGAATCCCCCAAATTTACAGATTCTGCAAAACCTTGGATTATGTTAAAGTTGAAGAGAAGAAAACAGAAATATCATATTTCCATCACACTTTCTACATGGTTTTCCATCTTTAGAGCTTTGACTGACGCTTTTTTTAAAGATGTCATCTTGTTGTGCCCTCTTCTTCTGCAGTGGTTTAACAGCACCACCCCAGAGAATTAGCGCCACCTACTGTTTATCTTAATGTGCTCAACTCCCAATATTCACATAACAGTTAAAGTGGAAGGAAACGTGCATTAATTTGGATTGTCTTTTGCTGATTGTCTGGAAAATTTGGTTAAAATGTGTGCTGTGTTTGCATAGAAACATCCTATGTACTGTTGTTTCCTAAGTAGAAAAAATAGCATTATTGCCTCCATTGCAAATGCTGAAAAAAGAAAAATATGACATCAATAATTTGTTGAAACACATCAGGCTTTGTAGAACCAACCAAACGGCTGAGGAAATGCTGTATTGTGATACAGGCCTTTGTATATGGAGGGTTTTCACTGTTCTGACAATTAACTGTCAGCAGTGAAGACATTTACTATCTGGAAAAGCAATATCGCTAAGTGACTTTCCTAATTACAATGATGAAGTGTCTCCCTGCTAACAAGAACGAACCTCCTTGCATTAGGCAGGGGAGTGTGTGTGTGTGTGTGTGTGTGTGTGTGTGTGTGTGTGTGTGTGTGTGTGTCAGGGGGAGGGGCTGGTCATGAGTGACAGGGAGCAAATTGCACGCTGCAGATGGGGAACAGTCATTGTTGTGTTGTGGTGTTTTTTTGGACTTGAGAATGAGAGGCTTGGCTCTGTACTGTATGGCAAAGGCGCGGGCGGGGGGGGGGGTTACTGTTCGATGGGTGGAGTGTGTATGTGTGTAGGGTAAGGGGGGTTGACAGGCTGAGACTTGCTGTGAAATGTGTGACAATGGAGCTCTGTGTGTTGTGTACTGCATGTTTGTGTGTGTGTGTGAGAAAGACTGGAATGATGTGGGTTGATGCTGCGTGGGTCAAGGTTGAAAGGTCGGCCATGAGGCCAGCACAGTCCTGCACTGATGGCTGATGGTTCCCACCTAAAACCATGGGGAAAGGTGTGTGTGTGTGTGTGTGTGTGTGAGAAAGAGAGAGAGAGATAGAGAGAGAAAGAGAGGGGGTTACTTTGCACACTGGACCATTCTTCTTCCAACAGGTGGGTTGCTCAGGAATGTGTCAATGAAAGAGTGGTGGTGATTACACTGCAGCAATGGAATGATGTGTGTGTGTGAGAGAGAGAAAGAGTAAAAACTCTCAGATGAAAGAAGTAGAGGAAAGTGCAACAGCAAATTCTGTTTAGTGAGTTAGAGCTGGACAGAAAGATCGATGGAACATGAGCAGATAAAAGCAGAGAAAGTGAAAGAGGACTAGCCGTGCTCAGGAGGGATCAGGTGCAATCAATTGCTGCTGCGGTCTGCTTGCAACTTGTGTGTGTGCGTTTGTGTGTGTGTGTGTGTGTGTGTGCACATGCCCCCCTTTTACCCTGCCAATCCAGAAAACTCCAGCTGGATCTCTCAGGGGGGATGTAGCCCCATCTGGGCACCCAGCTGCTGCACTGTGTTACTGGGATCAGGTACCACAGTGCAGCCCTACCACTCTCTCTCAAACACCTCGCTAACCACTCAGCTCAGACTGAATATTTTCGCACATTTCCACTATATGGCAACACGTTTTCATGCATAGTTATGTTGGAAAATTCAAAGTACTTTTGTGTAGTTGAGCAAAGTAGAAAACATGTATGGAATTATATATTTTTTTCATACAGATAAGTTTTGTAGAAAAATGATTGTGCAAATAGTCGTTTAATTTGAGCAAACAAATTGTGCCACAGTTTTATGCGATTGGAGAATTGCATTAGGTAATTTCTGATCGGCAGTTTTGTCTCTAATTATTGGTTACAAGGGAAGAAGAGAAGCTCAGAATGTCCCGTCAACACGCACTCAGAATTCAGACACAAATATAATTTTATAGTCATGAAGATGTGGGCAATTATCATACAAGGGAGATCTAACAAACAGCTGCTATTGCTTTCATTATTGGAAATGTAGGATCCAGTGTTTCAGGAGCTTGACCCATACCAGGGACTAAAAGTTAGGATATTGCTGCCTCTGCTGCTTTGATTGTGAACATTCTTTTGCTTTTCATTTGTCTCTTGTGAGTCATGCTGCCTGAGGAAGAACGCCAAGCTTGAAATGTGTTGCCATCCACGGTAGCTGCTGATTCAAGCCTTTTCTGCCTTCATAATATTACTCCCTCACCTTTTTTCATTTCATTGCTCCCTTCCTTTTTCCTGAGTATTTTCAATGACTTGTTTGAGAAGCCCTATTCTACTGTTTTCCGTTGATTCTCTTGTGAGTCCTCCAACTTTATGTAAGTGTAAGACTGGAATTACTAGATCATTTCTAGAACACTGCAACACCTACTGGATACAGATCCCCCTACGGTTTGTTCCTAACTGTGAACATTAAAGAGAAAAGGTTTTGGCGATACATTATTTTCTAGCTGTCCATCATTGACTGGTCTTCACCTGGAGTGGCTCATCTGCTGTTTACTGCTCCGATTAGCTTTATTGTGGTGGAACTGCGCCAAAGGTGTCAAACTGGCACCACAAGCCCATCTGGCTTCATGCCTGGTGATTGGAACAGCTACGCTTCCGCAATACTATCAAACCATATTGCACTATAGCTTTGCGCAAGCTGTGATACGAATTATTGAACACATCAGTCACATTATGAAACAAAAGATTGATGAGCACTTGAAAATTAATGTTTTGTGCATTCATGTTTAGATAATGATGCATATTCTATGGATACTGAGACTGAAATGAGTTTTGATGAAACAGTCAAGACATACAGTTTAGTTGAGCTGAAACAATTAGTTGGCAGTTGTATGTAAAGTGCTGATATTCGTCTTTGTGCTCAGTGTGCAGACCAACAAACATGCTGTTGAGTGTAAAACACTGAGATAAAGCACACAGAGAAAAGCACTGCGTCTTGTTGAAGGCATTTGCTTCTCCGATGGGCAACATCAAAGATGAACACTCTGCCTGATATCCACTGATTTCATCATTTCCACATGTTTCTGAGCAAAACAAAGACCCAAAAATAGACTGAACACTTGTCAAACTTGTCAGGTCAGTGGAAGGCAAAGCAACTAATGCAGCAAACAGGATTCAAAACAAGAGAAGTGATGTGGTTAAACAGCTCATCATCATGTCATGAGGAGTTTGCCCATAACAGGCTCTTATTTCTGTCAGCACTCTGACACAAATGTGCACCAAAAAAGTTATTTTTTGATGCTTATAGTTCTTTACAGTAATGCTTTATTGTACAACTCCGCAACATCCTTGTAGAGTAAGTTTTCTGGAAAAAATGCTGGAATTAAAAAAAAAATTCCAAAGGCAAGCATGGATTTCAGCAGATATGAATAAGAAAGTTAGCAATAATCAATAAGTAAGTAATAATAAAAAAATGTATAATGTAAAAAAGTGTGTATGACTTTTTGAGACAAAGTTCCTGGACTGAAAATCACTTTTTGTTTTGTACCTTGTGCCGAAAATGGATGAAATCTAATTATGGACGTTGCTGTATGGTTAGTAGTAGGGATGTGCAGAGATCCCAGTATTTGTATTTGTATCTGTATTTGTTGAGGCAGCAAAATTATTTGTATCTGTATTTGTATTTGAATGAAAGCGGAAAGAGGCTTAAAAATCCTGTTTTTGTTTTTATTACACTTTTAATTTTCGAAAATTATTATGATTACTGTGCTAAAACTTTACAGACCTATCTATTTGTACACCCATAACACAGAGACAGCACACCATTTAACGTGTAGGGAGGAACTTCAAAGGCGATTATTGCTTTGCACTTTTCATTTATTGCCTATTTTTTATAATCTAACTTTGTGGAAAGGAGAAGGGGAACAACAGTTTATGGAGAGTCTTTAAGAGCACTTTGCTTGTGTCAGTAGCTCAACTATATCTCTGGGGAACACCCCCAACAAATAATTTTGAAAATATTTGTATGAAACAAATATTCGTATAAAACCCACTATTTGTGCTTTGCCGAATGATGTATTTGTATTCGTGCACACCGCTAGTTAGTAGACTTACACCATCATTTTGAAACAAGTGTTTACCTTTTATGATAATGAGATTTGTCTGTGTGTAGCATTAATATAAATGTCGTTTATGTATTTAGTCGTTTCATGTAGAATTGGTTGATACAGTACTGCTTGTCTCTTTTGTACAGGGATGTTTGATTGTGTTGTTATCATCACTGTGGTTTTAGGTTCTGAGGTGTTCAGTGTCTCATGATCTACATGCAGTTTTTGAGGGTGGAACATTGTATTTGCTTTTAGCAGGAAATACAGTACCTTACAGTATGTCAGACTAGTTTATGGTATAGAACAGTAATTCTTCAGAGCTCTTGTTATCAATGTGTGTGTCAGTGTGGTATCCTCCGCTGTTGTTTCCTTCCTTTCCGATAGTGAAGCGTTCTTTCAAATACAAAACACCAAACTGTTTTGTCCCGTTGCCTCCTCAGTCACACAGAGCTACTGTCTAATGTAGAACAATGCTCGTACACATCTGCCGCGGCTGGTCTGTGGTCAGTTCTAGTCCACAGTAAAAATAGAGTGTCAGCTGAGAGACAAGTGGACCAGGCTGATCTCAGAGCAGGTCTGTTCACAGTACTCAACAATGAGGAGTCTTTAGAGGTCTTTGGTCACAGAGTGTCCCAGCCCAGTGTCAGTGTGATGTTCATGTTGGGTGAACCAAACAGCTTAGGGGGATTTTTTTTATATTCCACAGATGACAGTGACTCATTCAACATCATTTTGACTCTCAGCATCACTGACTGCGTTCTTTCACCCCAAAGTCCAATAGCCTGTCATGTAAAAAGCAAAGTAACATGAGATGAGTAGCAGACGATGTGAAATGTTGATTGAACATATACATTATCTGCTATTATTTAGAGTTCCGTCAATAAATGGATTGGCTGATTGACAGAAAATTAAAAAAGTGCCAAAAATTCATCTGTTCCAGCTTTTCCAGTGTGAAGATTCGCTGCTTTTATTTGTCATATATTGGTTAACACTTGGCTGAACAAAATGAGATATTTGAATACATCTTCTTGAGCTGTGGGCTCAGAGGGGCAGTGGGCTTGTTTCACTATTTTCTGCCAATTCATAGACTAAACAATGAATAATGAAAATAATCATCAGTTGCAGCCCTACTCCAAATACTGGAGAACTATAAGTCGATAAGCTTAAATGATTGGTATCCATCATATGAGTGAACTGGGAGAGTCTCCTGAAATGAATGTGGCACCATCAGCTAGGTCATTGCTCCAGACAAGAGTCTGTTGGTGATGTTCAGCTACAAATACGCACAGTCCACTCCAAGTCATAATCGGGTGTTGTGAGAGGGTGACCTGACTTCTCCCTTGTAAACCTCGTTTGGCAAGTAAAGAGAGACAACACATTAACTTCCAAGTTAAAATGATAGGCTATCTGTTTACTATGTAATGTTTCTTAGTTACCGCTGATGTAATCAGTTGTTTGAGGTCATTTCTTTCCTTCTTTGTTATTTTTACTGAGAAATGTTTTAGTCAGGAGCTACATCCTGATGATTTCCTGCATTTCAAAATAAGTCGGAATTATGAATGTTGGGTTTTTTGGCAACAGTTAATCAGGACCCAAGCTTAGCTTTTGATGATCTTTCCTCTTACACCACTCCACTACTCCCCAGTGGCTGAACCCTTTCCTTCTTTTGTAAAACTATCATATTCATGATTTAAAAGCTGAATTTTTTCCATTTTAGTCACAGTTTTATACTTTGACTGGAAATGTGTGTGTGTTTGTGTATACTGTCTGCCAAGATGTGGACAGAGCTAACTAAGGATATTAGCTTGTCAGCTGGTCAAAATCTGTGGCACTTTTTCTGTTCTAATTTCAATGTAAGGATGACATTCCCTTTTGATGAATTGAACTGAAAACTGCTCTGTATGTTGGTTTTCACCATTGACACACAGTATACTGTATATATATATACTGTATGTGTAGCTGGATGACTATTCGGACCACAGCTGTGGCTCAAATAAAAAAAACAATACAAAGAAATGCATAAAAAAGAATTTGTAGTTATTTTTAGCCCAGAATGATTTTCACAGTTGACTAAAAATAGGTCAATTAGTGAGCTTTCCAAGCTTTCAGAGACTGATTGTGAGTGCATGTGTCCTCCTTTTACGCTCATTTAAGCTTCCATTCTGACTCTGCTCTTCTCATGTTGGAATATTTTGCTCGGTGTTCTGTGTATATTTCTCACTTGCAAGTAAGTTATTTAGCACACTCTTATCTGACATGACACACTAAGTAGGGAGAGGTTCAGCTTCATGCTCCAGAACACTTCAGCAAGACACAAACTCCCACACGGTCTCTTTCACAAGACTGCATTTCACCTTTTTTATATATATCGTACCTGACATATCAGAACAGCTGATCATTTTATCAACTGAAACAAAGACATCATTGATCACTTTATGTGTTGATGCTTTTTCATCTAGGAATTGAAGATGACTGCAGATGTCTAAAGTTGAAATGTAAAGAGAGGAACTCTAACAAACCCTAACATGACACAGTAAACATATTGTACTGTGTATTACACTGCATCAGGCATGGATTCAAATGTATATGAGATCATTTTACATGTGCTGTACTGATTCACAGTGCACTCCGTCAATCAGAGGACTATTTTATGTGCACTTCATTATTTCCATAGAATGGCTCTTTGTAAAGCTTTGCTGCCCACTTGTGGCTATAAAGCGGAATCAGTGAGATTCATTCATATCTCCTCTTTTCTCTCTAGTTCTGCTGTGTGTAGGTGTCTGTCCTGTGGAAAAAAAAAACCTCTTTGAATATCAGCTATACCTGCATTCTTCAAGAACTATATGCTATGATAATAAACATCTCAATGCAGGGAATCTGAGTAGAATGTGTTAGAAAAGATGAAAGTATTGGAAGCTGCCGGTCGGAGTGTAAATACTCCTTACTCCTTTGTTGAGAAATGGTAGAAACGTTGTGTGTCGCTGGGTGGAAACGTGGCCGTTATCATAGAGTGGAACAGTGGACATCAACACTGTTTCCTGATCTTTCTCAGGAGAGGAAACTGATGAGTTTAGAGGGAAGGAAGAGGATGCAGCCACTAACTGGGGAGGCTGTAGAGGAAGTAACAACACCATAGTTTCTTTAACCAGTTACTGTCCTCACAAATCCCCAAGAATCATTTCATAACGGCTCAACATGTAAAACACGCAACACACAAATTGTTAGCTTGTGTGAGGATTTCACTGACGTTAGAGTGTATGTACTCTGTGTGTGTGCGCGTGCGTGTGTGTGTGCGTGCGTGTTGGCAGCCCTTACGTGTGCTGTGCGCTCAGATCACTGATCTGTCCCACGTGTGGTATTGTGGAGGGGCTCCAGTGTCTCTATTCAGCATCCCCTGCTGCTGTGTTACTGAGTTTAGTACTGTCATCACCTCCAGCCTCCCTCTTTATCCCTCTATTCATCCGCTCTCTCTTTGTCTCTTTTCTGTCTCTCTCTCTCTATCCCTCTCTCCTAAAAACACTGGTCAGTTTAAATTGACCAGTGTTTTGGTCAGTTTAAGTGCAGCCTGAGTGTGAGGAGAAGAGCCGAAGCTGGAGCAGGAAATCATGTGCAAGCAACAATATATCTGAGTGCGAGTACACAGTTTGAGCTTCAAAATAGACCAAAAGCAAGAATTCTGCACAGACCAAACCCTACATATAGATAATAATATTTGAATTTAGATGGTTTAAGAGTGTTGATACCCACTCTGCTCACAAATTCCATTTAAACTTTTTTAAACTCTTCTTTTCTCTCCGTCGTGATGTTCCCCTTTATTGCTTTTTAAATCACATTTTGCAGTTTTTCACACTTCACTGTAGCTTCAGTGACATGATTGTGTCTTCACTCTCTGTCCCACAGGGATTATCTCTGTCTGTGCGCTCCTCTCTCTCTCTCTCTCTCTCTCTTCTCACACGCTGTGTAGCTGTGTGTTTCCTCCCTCTCTCTGTCTGCGTCTCCCGCTTTTAGACCGAGATTCTGCCTGACAGCTCTTTATTTACCTTGCTCTTTGCTTCGTTCCTCTTCCCACTCATTCTCTTGCTCCTCGTTCTCCCCTGAACTAAAGCACTCACTTGACCCCGACTGCGGAACATTTATAAGTTTACAACTTATGTAACGTAAGTGGGTGAGTTTCATATTTGAAAAGGATCACAAAAACATGCATATACCTATTGTGTATCTATTTCCTTTATACTTTGAGGACACGGAGTGTTTTCCATTTTCATAGAGGACATTTTGTTTACTGGCACCATCTTAAGGAAATTCAAGTGTAAGTGAGGCTGCCAGGTGCAGAAAAAGTCTGGAACATTCTCCATCTGAGATATGATTGTGCCCTCTCATGATTTAGAAATGTCAACAGTTTCAGTATTTCTCTGATAAAGTTTGCTTTCTTACTTGAGCACCTTTCCTCTCCGTAGTAGTGCTCCTTAATAAAACTGAAACCTGAACTTCTAAGTGATATTCCAAATCACATCGACAAGACCTGTGAAATAAAGCTGCAACAAAGATTATTTTCATTATCCACAAATCTGTTGATTATTTTCTTGATTAATCGATTAGTTGTTTGGTCTGTAAAATGTCAGAAAATGGTGAAAAATACTCAGTTTACTGTCATAGACTAAAGAAACCAGAAAACATTCACATTTGAGAAACTTGAACCATCTTAAAAAATGACAGGAAACAATTAATCGATTATCAAAATATTGGAGATTAATTTAGTAGTTGACAAGTAATTGTTGCAGCTCTATTGATATTTGTAAAAATGCAAGTTACTAAAAATCTACCCTTTGAACAATCAAAATCTATCATATCTTAGAATATAGAAAGTAAACCTAGTAAGGTTTAATTTTTCAGTAAGACTGGTGAGAGAAACCCTTGATGAGAGACTGAACACAGTTACAGAAGCTAGTGCAACAGTGGCTAGCCTGGAGGTGACTCTTTATATTGCTAATAGCAGAGTAGTTGTAATGACAACTTCACATTCAATGTGAAAGTCCACTCTTCTCAATTCACAAAGAATGGTGGCACCTGTATGTTGTAAAAATAAGCTAGCCAGCACTAACCTTATACTCAGCCAAAGATATGAAGTCACCAGGTTAGTCACTGTTCCACTAGTTTCTGTTTCTGTGATATCCACCAACACCCTGTTCTAATCTTGTTTTTCCAACTTGTAAGCTGTTCAGCTGCTATTAAAGGACAGGTTCACAATTTTTCAAGTGAACTTTCAAACTACAGTCAGGAGCCCAAATGAACATTGAAATAGGTTTTTCTTTCCATAATCAATTCCTCCTGTTCATACTGACCATTAGAGGATCCCTTCATAATGCACTTACTATGTCAGTGATGGGGGACAAAATCCACAGTCCTCCTTCAGTCGTCCAAATGAGTCAAATCAAGTAGATATCTTTCAACGTTACAGTCTTTAAGTGCCAAAGTTCCTCTTTTTGTTACTATACTTCCACCACAGCTCAACAGAGAAACACTGTCTGAGGAAACACAAAGAGGGAACTTGACGCTAAAAAGACTGTAAATGTGTCAGATATCCACTTGATATGACTAACTCAGACTGATGAAGACTCATATAAGCTTCACATCTACTTTTAAATGACTGTGTGGACACACTGTGGATTTCAGCCTCCATCACTTACATTGAAAGCACATTTGAAGGGGATCTTTTAAAAGTCAGTATGAACAGGAGGAATGATTACAGTGTGGAAAACCTCTTTCACTGTTTATATGGACACTTGACTGTTGTTTTAACACACACTTGAAAAACTGTGAACCTGTCCTTTTAAAGCTATGTTTCAACTAGCTGCAGCCACTGGACTTGGCCATGGACCTTTAAAGCCTTTTTAAAAAATGCTTTTAAAATCTTTAAAGACAGAAAAATTGAATCGAAAACAATATGAGATTCTCATTCTTATGCAGATATATGGAGTGAACCAAAAGGAAGGTTATGTTTTAGTAAATTGCATTATTACAAATGTCAGTGTGATTTTGAATAAAGTTTTCATACTACTAAGTTTTCTTACTACTAATTGTCTGTCTTTTCACTGAGTGTGTTTCATGATGTCTGTCCGCACTATAATTTAGTCCAGGGAGGACAGTTCACAATTTGGTCATATGGTCAACAAGCATCTTTTTGTGCCCTCTGGGAGGACTGAACCTAAAGATGACATCAAACTGTCCTTATGAACCTCTGCCATTATTTATTTTGTTCATGGCATTTAGCACCTCTTTTAGACTAAGTCAGAATATACACTGTACATTCTACATATAGAACAATTGATTAATAGATAGGTATAATAAGTGACTTTAATTAAATGTGTTGTTGTTTTTTGCCTTAGTTGTAGTTGCTCTGTGTCTGAACTGAATTGAACAGAGTCAGACAGCCAGAGAGAAGCAACGCTCCTCTCGGCCATCATGTGGTTGGTCTCCTGCATACAGGCGCTGCTGGCCTTGAGCTGCACTGGAGTCCTAACAGAGGCGAGGCATAGAGAATCAGGGCAGAACAGAGGCATATTCTCCTCTGAGTCACCCATCACATAATGTTATTTTTGCTCTGGCTCGACTCCTCCATGATTACGAGTCTGCACAGTCAAGAAAACAGATTGGTCACAATGCTTTTCCCAAACCAACGCTCGCAGGCTTGCACAGTAATGCCGGGATAATGTTCACAGTGGGGTTTTTTTTTCTCTTTTAAAGTTTCAGGCAGCATAACTTCAGCTGTGTAGGTTTCATTTTACAGTGGTAATATAGTGGAAAAACAGGAATGTAACGAATAAAAGGAGAAAGTGTTGCAGAGGATGAGTAAGACAGAATAGGAAAGTAAAGGCCAGCGGAGGACAAGAGATGAGAGATGCAGAGGCTGCTGGATGATGTTTGCATGGACGTCAGCCTCTTTTAGCATCTCTACATCCCACTTCTCCCTCTTTATCTTCATTCTCTCTTTCTCTCACTGTCTGTCAGTTTAGCTGTGCTCAGGTGTCAATGTAAAGAGGACTGAGGGGCTGACAGCACTGCTAGAGTTGCTGTGGAGAGTTATTCAACAAGAACACACATTTATCCCTGATGACAGTTTGGTTGTAGTAATCTCCACTCTCTTAGACTCACACACACACATTTATTTACAATTTTGTTAGAACCAGACATACATGGTCATTTACTCTTTTGCTCTAATTCATAGGGCTGTAACCAACCATTGTTTTCCATGTTGATTAAAGGAATGGTTTAATAGTTTAATCTGTACACAAGCAGAAATGGAAACATAACTTTTTTGGTTTCATGGGGAGTAACGTACTGGAACTATTTCTTGACAAACAACAGCCAGGCACAGTGACTGTGTGCAACTTCCTGAAGTCTTGTCCACATAGTGAGGTTGTCAGGTTTGATAGTATTGTGCCTGTGCAGAGACCTGTACCAGAGCAACCTGTGCAATAAACTGAAACTCACGGATGGATACACTTCTGTTTGTCAAGAAATAGTTCCAGCGGGTCATTTTTACATTTCTGTTTTTTGATTAAACAAACAAGATATAACATGTTACTGAGTGAGCTTTAGAGATGTTGGTAGGTGTATTTTTGAACTTTTGGACAGAGCCAGGCCAGCTGTTTCCCCCCTGCTTCCAATCTTTAAGCTAAGCTAAGCTAATCACATCCTGATATCAGCTTTGGACTTAACACACAGACATTAATTTTTATGCCTCTGCGCTGGCGACAGCCGTGGCTGGAGGTGTTATGTTTTCAGGTTGTCCGTCCATCCCGTTCTCTCATGAATGCAATATCTCAGGAACGCCTTAAGGGAATTTCAAATTTGGCTTAAATGTCCACTTGGACTCAAGGATGAACTAATTAGAATTTTTGGTCAAAGGTCAAGGTCACTCTGACCTCATGAAACAAAGATTCACAAATGTCTACTAGGATAAAATCATGCAGTGATGACATTTTATATCCAAAAGGTCAGTGGTCAACTTCATTATGACATCATGTTCTGCAATGTTTTCATGTTTTCTGGCCATTATTCAACAACATAACTCAGGAACAGAAGGGGAGATTGTGACCATATTTCACATTTGATCAGATACTGAATTGGAATTGGACACTAATCTTGGTGCCATCTTGAAAGGAGGAGTCTGCACAGACATGGATGTAAACTGCAACTTGACTGGTTGGCGGAGGCATACAACCGTGAGGTGGTATTTTTATTTTGTTCTATGCTAGATGCTCATCACAAGTTCCCAAAGCCCAAGGTGATGCTTAAAATTGCTTGTTGTGTTTCACCAACAGTCTAAAAACCAAAGATATTTATTAATCAACTAATTGTTTCACCAATCCACACACTTTTTAGTGTCAGTATGTACTCTGAACACCAACAGCAGCAGCAGTCACCAGGTTGTGAGTCTAAAAGGAGGAGACAGGGAGACCCAGCACAGAGAGAGAGAAAGAGAGAGAGAGAGAGAAACATTGCTCTCTGCTCTACCAATGGGCTGGAATGGGTAGCTAAAGGATGAGAGGAATGTGACTGAGAGAGAGAAAGAGAGAGAGAGAGAGTGTGGGGATGTCAGCAAATAGACCCAAGGGAGAGAGAGAGAAAGAGAGGCATGGCAGGGTTGAGAGGAGGGAGGACTATAGTTAGACAGCAATAAAGATAGGCAGCCAGAGCCAATGCTGCACTATAGTGCCAGCATGGAGGGGGACACACTGGATCTCTTAGCAGCAGCGTGGGATTGTTTCCAGCTCTAAAATCTGGTCTGACAACAAATGCCTTCTCAGCTCAACTGGTCCAGCAACAGAATTCAACATGGTCTGGGATGGATTCCCCTCCGAAGTCCAGCAACGAGCCAATCTACACGTCAGCAGCAAACTACTACTTGAGTGAAATGTTTTTTCTGTCAATTCTACTCTGAAAGCTTTGAAGAGGACCAGTTCAGATCTGAGAGGGCAAACGCTGTCAGCTAATGCTGCCAGAATAGTTAGGCTGGGACCGATGCTGTTTCACAGCCACAACGCAAGGATGCCATTAAAGCTGAAGAATTCCGCCTCTGTGAACTGGACTCTATGAAAGATGAGAGAAGACAAGAAAAGGTCGAGATTTATCAAATGGCTGTTTTGATCACATGAATTTGCCTTAAATTCAATAGAAGAGGACTTAGTCGAACCCAGATTGGTAAAAAAAATGAGGACTAGCTCAAGACAACATGATAGAAAACTGGATGAAATATGACAGAACTGTGTGCTTTCATTGGCTTTGGACAGGATCATCGTGGCTTGACCCCTTATCTCTGAGACCTACGAAACACAATCCAATGAGCTCAAGGGAAGATATGAAAGAACAGAAGCCAAATCAAACTGAAGGATTACAAATTTACACATTGAGGATTGGTGTTGTGCATCCATAGTGCTGATTGTGACACTTGGGTAGTTGTCTCACTGTGTGGAAGTGTGTTTTCCATTCATTTACCCTCAATTGCGATTGTTGTTCAATCACTTCTGGCCATGATGAACCGAGCAGAGATTGTGCGTAGGTGACGGAATATCTTAGTCACTGGGTCTGAAGCCTTGTGACCCCCGGTGTGTTAGTGTGTGTTCACTGCACATACAGTACATGTGCCTGCGGATGTGGAGGTGCTATGCTGAGGGTGTCAGGTGTCGCACCAGCTCCGTTGGGCCATGAGTGGCGTTTCCAGTGTTCTGTAGGAGTGGACTGTAGCGACGCTGAGCCTCGCTGTATCTGGCTGGCAGTGTTAAGGGGTGTTTCACCTCACTCCTCACCCTGGCAGACCCCCATCACATCACCAAGAAGACGGGGCTCCCGGAGGCTCATACAGCGCCATCGCTTGTGCTGGGTAAGAGGGGTCCAATATTTTGCCAAAGAAACTGGGATGACATTAATCTGAAACATGTCTCAGATCATCTTTGAAAACTCTTTGAGTTTGAAGCCAAACTAATGAAATTCTTTTAGAAGCAGCAGATCACACCTCTTTAACAGTAGGGAAGTTCTTAAGAAAACATTGAGTAGGTAGATGATAAGGAAGGTTAAGGTCTCGGTATAGAAAGTGACCACATTGACTGTGAAGTACAGAACTGATATTTGATATAATATGGTTGTGTTGTACTCCATTTGTTATTGAGGCATGTAAACACGATTTTCTGTGTATTTGTGCATCTAATCATAGTCACAACACATTCTCTGCACTTTTTTCAAAGAAACATCTGACCAATGACACATGACATATTTTTATTTCTTCATTGTGCTGAGTTATTAGATGTGCAAAATTGCCAAACACTGGTCGTGATGCTCCCTTTTAAACCAAAATATGGCTTTCAATGGAATTTTGATCCTATGCTGGAATTACGCTACTCTATATTTCTGCCTTTTGACGGTGTCACTGTGTCAGATTAGTCAACCATGGAGTCATAAATAATTGCTGTGTTTCACGATGCCCATATCTTTGGGTCAGGCCATTATTAGGCTGATATTGTGTCACCTGATCCCATCTTTAGACCTTTCTGTTGATTATAGGGATTATAGAAGAGCTCATAGTTGGACCTAATGGATAGGCACTACCACTTCTAGGGGACAATCTTAATTCAGGCTACGTTACAGACAGTAGAATGTATGCTGTCATGACAATCTATGGTGCTTTAAGTAATCTTTTTCTCCCAATGGCAAAGCAATTGTAATGCTAAAAGGTGGTTTTTAGAAAACTTGTCTGTAGATCATCCCTGACTGATTTGGTTCTGAGACTATCTGAGGGTCTCCATTGTGAAGCTCCACTGAACACAAGTACAGGAAAAGATAAATATTTAATTACACATTTGTTATTCTTTTATTTTGCCAAGGAAGGCATTTTTTCTGAATAATAGAAGCTTATAGAGTTATGTCTTTGGTCAGTAGCTTACTGCTAGCAGTTTGTTATTGCAAAATATGCCTCAAGAGTGTGATTCAAGCACTATTTTGCAATGATGACCAGTTCTGTGTATTGTACATATATCTGCTAAATATAACTAACATTTTATTACCAAACCTCTTTAAGCTGCATTCATCATCTTATGAAGCCACCTGGGGGCAGAACAAGCTGCACATCACACTTACATTTAATATATTATGGCCATATAAAGTTGTTTTGACTGATTTGTTAGCAAATTGTTACACATTCAGCAGACACAGACAATATTATCATTCAGTTGGAGTTGTGTTCCTGGTGACCTGACAAATGTAAGTCCAATAGTCCCTCTCCTTTTAGCTCTGGTTTGGTCTCCACCAACTCCTGAGAAACATATCAGTCTCTTTAGGTTAAGGTTTTATCTCTGACATGTGAAATGTGGACAGTGACTGTGAGAACTCTCCAAGTGCTCATAACTAGACTGTAAAAGCAAGTTTCCGAATGCAAGTACCTTTGCTTTATGTGCAAACTTAACGTGTGAGATAGAACAGTCCTCACTCGAGTACAAAAAAAGTATGAAGCAAGTCATCCCCTCAGTAGTTATTCAGTTGTGTTTGTTTTTCTGTGGTATCAGTCATGTACGCTTGACCAGTAGTGACTGTTGGCATTGCATCCTTACACATAGCAGATCTACTGCAGATCTAAAAACAGCCGTGGCTGTCATCATTCTGAGGGGTCTTCACATCTCCTGTCTGATCTGATCACTGTGGACAGGTGTACTACCTCCGGGATGCTTCCTCCGCCATCTTGCTTTAACCTTTCCTGTCCGCTCTGATCAATGCAGGAAGAGGACACCATTATTGAGTGTCCTTGTCTTTCTCCACCATGTAGATATCCTGGTTGTATTATGGTGTGGTGAGCCAAAGCTGAGGTCACTGCTGTCAACTTTAGGGCAACTTTAACCTGTGTCAGGATAGGAAGTGTAGAGTGGAGCTAATGAGGATGACCATCACCATCCTTTAATCATCTACAATTTGGAGGAAGATTGAGCACGTGGTATTGGATTCATTCAAGTCTGTGTGTGTGTGTGTGTGTGTGTGTGTGTGTGTGTGTGTGTGTGTGTGTGTGTGTTTGTGTGTGTGTGTGTGTTTGTGTGTCTGCCTCCTGTAGGTGTTATGTAATGTAGCACTGTGGGGGCCTGTTGACTAGCAGAGGGGAAGGGAGACGAGGCTGATGCCCTCTCTACGCACATAGATTCATGTGGTTTTATATAAATCTTGTGTGTGTGTGTGTGTGTGTGTGTATGCATCCGTGGGTGTGTGTGTGTGTGTGGTTGTGATTTTTACATTATGTGTTCAAGTATGCATCAAGGATCACACCGTATCCAACACACACTGCTTGTATGTTTGCATGCTGGTAGAGTGAGTCTCTCAGCTTCTGGTATACAGTATACTGTGTGTGTGAGTGCATGTGTGTTATTACACAGAGAATCTGTCAGTTTGCATTATCTGATCTGTGTATGCAGGGTGGATGTGTGTCTATTTGCATTGTGTCTCTTTCTCTTTCAGTGCGGCTCACTGCTTTGGTCTGAATGTCACTTATTTCAGTACCCAACAGCACTAAATCAAAAAAAGCCAAATGAAATGATTGGTTCATTCGATTAAAACAAGTAAATTGAGTGAGCAGCCCATGTTAATGATGAGCTATATTTGAGTGTGCACAAATAAAAAGCCCTTGTTGTCTTGAGAGAGCTACACAATCAGGTCGAGTGTTGAGGATCAGGTGAGGACTGCTATCTAGGGTAAGAGGGAAAAACCAAAAGTCTTTTGAGGTAGAATGTAGCGTACATTTAATTAGTCGATCAAAAGAAAATGAATCTGCAACAATAAATCGTTTGAATCATTATTCAGCTTCTTACATGTGACAACTTGCTGTTTCTCTTTGTCACATATGACAGAAAACTGAATATTTTAAGGTTTTAGAATGTTAAAGAAGACAAAACAAGCAAACTGTATAGATTACCTTGGGTTCTGAGACATTGTGTGTTTTATCAACTAAATGATTAATGGATAATGAAACTAATCATTTGTTGCAGCCCTACATCTGCTCAGTGCATTTGACCTATGTTTAAATTAGCAAAGGCAAACCAGTCTTTATTCAGAAAATATAGCTTATAACACTGTATCAGCATTCATTTAATGTGTTAACAACACATACAAAAACTCTTGTGTTTTTGTATGTGTGTGTGTGTGGAGAGAGGAAGGTCTGGATTGGGAGAATGGAAGGTTTGGACAGGATTTTCATAACCTTTCTTCATCCCCAGCATGAATAAAATGCTGAAGTTCAAATGCAGTTTTTAACAAACAGTCCCATAACGGAAACCCACAGGTCCCTCTCCGCTTGCCTTGAAGAGGCCTCTATTTCTTTCCCAGCCAGCACCTGCTCACAAGCTTGACAGGGTGGTGAATGAGAACTGAGACAGTATATTTTGGTCATGTTTTGGAGAAAAGGATTGGCACGTAAACACAGAAAATTAGATTTTTCTGCAGTCAAAAGAAAAAAAAAACTATTTTCTTCTATCAACATATCTCACAATATGACATATAAAACAAATGAACTGATATTCAGTGCAGTGAACTGCGTTTCACTGTTACGCATCACATCAGATAAACCTCTTCAGGTTTTTAATCCAGTGTACCGTGTGCCAATACACTGACTCATGTCACAAGTGAAGGGTTTGGCAATATGAAACATAACTGACAGTTAAGCTAACTGGTACATTACTTTTGAAGCATCTTCCAGTCGTCTGCCTGTATGAGTGTAATGAAATGACGGTGAATGAATGAATGTATCAAAACATGCTGTATGGGCGCAGGGTTGTTGGAGTTCACTGCTCCGCTCTGCTTATGTTAGTCTCTGGGTCATGACATAAGAAGTGTTCACAAAATACTTCACCTTCGTCTTGCAAAGCTAATTATTAAATCCACAATGTGCCCAGATACTTGCCTTTTTGAAGATGAACTATAAGATAACTAGCACTGTCCTCACAGTTCAGTTCCACATTTATTTGAGGTATTCAGTTGGTTGCAACAGGATTTTTTAAAGGGACGTCCATTTTTTTTCAGTAAAGGATAATGTCAATGTTAATTTGTTAAATTATAGAAAGAGGTTAATGTACACATACTTGCACTGAGTCCTCAGGCTGTGCACAGAGCTGTGACACAGAGAGAGCTGGCAAAAAAATCACACTGTTCAATAAAACACACCCAAGCATGTTGGCATTTCACACTTAATGCCTGTGTCTGTCTTTATCTATGTGTGTGTGTGTGTGTGTGTGCGAGACAGAGAGAGAGAGAGAGAGAGAGATGTAAGCATGTACAAGATCGCACCTCTGTGTTTACATTCATTCATGTGTGAAATGTCACCTGCAGAGATGTTGGAAGATGAGGAATGTGTACCCAACTATCTCTTACACATATAGAAATGTCAGTGGGAAGAAATCCTCTGTGGTTCCATTCTGTTTGTGGAGCCTGATGGTGAGGATAATATATGTTATGTAATGTCGTAGGATTGAAATTAAGATATTTGAAATAGATGCTTGAATTCTGGACTTTCACTCATTTTGAGTCGAGTTGCTAACTAACACCGCTTGTCAGCGTTTTGATAAGAATTGATATTAGTGTTATTTGTTTGAACATATAAGGGAAAAATGAATCTCCATGGGCATCAAATGATCTAAACTGATTGGCTTCCCTCTCTGGAAAGTGTGTGTCTCCTCCCTGGTGTTACTTGGAACTATTCTTGGAGGCGAAGGTTTCCCTAAATCACGCCTGCGAAGGGCTCGGCCATCCACTTCCTGTCTCAAGAAACAGACTTCCTGTTGTTTTCATAACTGGCTGAGTTTGGTGTGAGTGTTTTTTTGTGTGTGTTGAATGTGTGTTGGGTATATTCATATTAATGATAGTAATGTGTGCCAGTGGGTTTGCTGCTAAATAGAGGGTGGTGTTCAAAGTTTTTTTTTTCCCTTAAAAACAGTGTTAAGGTTTCGTTTTTTGTTTTTTGGAGGGTTTGTCCATAGACAATTAGAGCTGTGACTGCTAGTCAATTAGTTGTCAACTATTAGATTAATCGGCAACTGTTTTGATAATCGATTAATTGTTCTGAGTCATTTTTTAAGAAAAAAAGTACAAATCCTCTGAAATCACCTTCTCATGTGTGAATATTTTGTGGTTTCTCTATGACATTTTCTATCAACTAATTGATTAATCAAGAAAATAATCGACAGATTAATGTACAGTGAAAATAATCAGTAGTTGCAGCTCTATAGACAACATGAGGTGACTGACACATCATCTATGGCTTTGAACTGTGTGAATCATTATTTCAAAAAATGAATAACTGTGGTAGAAAATATTTGGTTCTTTGATATAAAGTCAAAGGTAGAACCTGTAGAGAAGGCAACTACGACTCCTACGTTGGATTCTGACAAGAAACCATCAATCACAGAGCTTAAAATTGAGGGCAGAAGCTAAACATTGGGCCTTAGCTTCAAACAATTTGCTTTTGGATATTGGCTTAGTTTTGATGAATTCAATTCAATTGCTCCTTAACTGCATAAACAAAGTTTTGAATTGAAGTTTTAAATTTGCTACCACTTCAATTCACGCCTCTGACTGGCTTCTCCATGGCAAGGACGGCTGAGACTTATGGGTATTGTAGTATTTTTTTATTTTATCCGCCATGCCAAACTGACAAAATATGGTTTCTCTAAAACTGGTGTACATAACATAAACCCAGAGGATCGTTGCATTATCTGGAGAGGCTTGTGTTTCCATGTGTGGTAACAGTGAGGATATTGTTGAAAGAAAATCTCACCTCTTTTGCCCCATAGAAATATCAGTGGATGTTTATAGTCACTATAGTTTATAGTCCTCCCTTTGTCTATTGTTCATATGATTTTCCAGATCTGCATTTATGAGCCCTAATAAGTTCCTGTTGTTGTGCAACTGTTATTAATAGAAGGTATATATTTTTAACTTCGCCATTGTTGGCGTGAGGTAATAAATGTGATTATAGGTGAGTTGGTTGAGGAAAATAGAGACAGGAAGTCTCTGAAAAATTCCTGGCATTGATGGAATTCTGCCCTGGCCAATGGAACACACGCCCACATCCACCAATATCCACCCACACTTCCCATAAATGAATTCATCTATGTCTGAATTCACAGTTGCACATGCAGGTTCAGTGAAGTACCTGAACATGATAGGATGTACTGTCTTTTCGGTAAAGTTTGTCATTTTCTACCAAGAGGAAAGGGAAAGCTGTTGTAGGCGTTATTGATCGAAACATTTTCTCCATCTTTTTTTCTTGATAGGCTAAAGGGCGGAGAGATGGCATGGTGTCGTCCAATGAGAACAGGCGCCGGCCGCTGTCGTCGGGTGAGGTGGAGGGCGTGTCGTGGCAGGGCCCACGGACCATTTTCCTCCAGAAGAACTCGCAGGGATTTGGCTTCACTCTGCGCCACTTCATCGTCTACCCACCAGAGTCTTCCCTCCACAGCCTCAAGGTAAGCTTCTCTCTGGTGTTGGACTGTGCTCTGGACTGTGTCCTTTATATGTTAGGTACTGTACATTTGAGTAACTTTAGTCATTTAATAGAATCTCAGCTTTAGGGCAACTGGACGCCCTCATGGAATCTTCAGATTTCAACTTCATAATCTGAACTGTTGTATCAAAAGTCAGGTCTGCCTGTTCAACAGATTGCTTTTATGAAAAAAAAATCTACATCCATTTGACCAAAAGAACAGTAAGGACAGTGGCTCAAGCAGCCAGTGGAGAAGAAGCGAGTACAAAAATGCTGCTTTCTCTTTTTCTAGGGAATTTTCCCATAAAGAACCATGTAATTTAGTATCAGTTAAGGTTTTGGGGAAAATGGAAATTTCTTTGAAAGAGCAGCTCCATTTGAACTCAAGTAAAACGAAAAATGTAAAAACATCTGAATTGTGTGCTGGCCTGTAGACACATTTTGTCATATTCAGCTGACCTGCTAGCACTGACTACAAGACTCTACTACACTACACTGGCAATTAATTCAAAATAATTTGAAGTGTACATTAATACAGTATAATTGTGAGCAGTAACGAATTTGTCTGACCAGACATGATGTGAAAATAACGTGTAATAATAACATAGTTTTACACAGTTTTGTACATTACATCATAGTCATAGTAAAGCTTGTTTTAGACAGCACACAGACAACACATGGTCTTATAATGGATACAAGAGTAGACTAATCTCATGTAATGGGCCTTCAAGAGCTAATCTGCTTAACTAACCTTTTAACGAAAAGGTTAAACCTATACCACATGACAGGGTCATGAGGTCAAGAGAGAACTTAAAGGACTGTGACACATTTTGTCAGTCCGCAGTCACTTTAGTTAGCTATAGTTATTATGTCATGGTTGTCAGCACTGGTTCTGACCTCCACTTGAGACTGGAAGCCTGGCTCTGTCATAAAATACATCTACCAACACTGCTATAGATGTTTTATCTCATTTGTTTAATGCATTCACCAACAGAAATGAAAATGATGTACATTTGTGATTTCAGAGGGAGCTTCAGTGAGTGCTGGAACTATTTTTTGGTACAACAACAGCTGGGCACAGTGACTGTGTACAGTTTCCTGGAGCCTTGTTGTCACAGTAACATTTCCAGGTTTGGTACTTACACACTTGTACAGAGACCACACTTAAGTCAATGCTCACAGTTGTATCTGGCAACCTCATTGTAGCTGCACAGAAGCACTGAGCAGATGGATAAGCTGTTGTTTGTCAAGAAATACGTCCAGCATGTAACTCCACCTAAAACCTCATGTTTTTACATTTCGGTTCATGTACAAATTAAACAAACAAGATAAAAAGCTTTAGAGGTGTTGGTAAGTCTAGCTGCTAGCTGTTTCTCTCTGCTTCCAGTCTAAGCTAGGCTAATCTTGTTCTCAATTTACTATTTAATGCTGTGCCATAATGGCAATATCTTGTGTGTATCATAAGCCATGCTAGCAGTGTTGGTCAGTTATTGGATGGACTGTCATGACATTTTGTACAGAAATTCATGGTCCACAGAGGATGAAGCCTACTGACTCTGGTGATCCTCTGACTTCATTTTCTAGCTCCAGCATGAGGTTGACAATTGTGGTTTTAGGTTAAAGGGACCTATTATGTTCATTTCTAGCTCTATAAGCTCTATATTTGTAATCTGGGACTCCACTAGAGTAGCTTTGCATGATTCACAGTTCAAAAAACTCCTTATTTATCTTTTAACTGACTCTTTATGCAGCCCCTCAGTTCAGCCTCTGTCTGAAACAGGCGGTTTTACCTCCTGTCTCTTTAAGGCCCCCTTACCGATGAGCCTACTCTGTTGTGATTGGTTAGCTTCCAGAAGCTGCATCACAGCCAACTTCCGGCCACTCGGCAGGCAACGTAAATAAACTATAGTAGTAGGATTTTCACTTTTTTGTCGTTCTTTACTCAAAATGTCAACTTCTCAAATACATGTGTACGTGTTTGAGCTGGAATCCAATCCAAAGTATGCAAGTGAGCAACACAAACAACAAACAACAACCTTAGCAACAAAGGCTACAGAATAGATGGTTGTTTACGGGCATGCCTGATGATCTGACATCAGCTCATCAGCAAGGTAGAAAAAATTCAAAGCAGGTTGAAGCCCTGGCTTCTGACTTGCGTTAACCTCATGTTTTCAAATTTTGACTATGTTTAACATAGATATCTGATATCTATAGATATCATAACAGTATATAAATAAGAATAGATCCCCTTAAAATGTTGTGACAACAACTGGATGCATTTTCATGAGATTTGGTTCAGACATTCACATCCCCCTCAGGTTGAATTTTGATCACTTTGATGATCCCTTAACTTGTCATCTGGCGCCAGCATCAAGTCAAAATTTTAATTTGTCCATTTTTATTTGTACAATACTGCTATGTGTTTATCTAAGGTGATACAGGCCCTACAGCTTCACAGACTTCCACATACTGTCATTTTCTACAGTATGTCATGTCCGTCTAGCTTGGAGAGAGGCTGGTGTAGCAGCAGTGTGTGTGCAGAAAGCCCTTTGTGTGTCCAGGTCAGGAATGAGCTAACTCAGCGAAGCATCAAAGCCTCCAGACAGGCCCAGCCAGCAGGCCTGCCTGCCAGACAGACAGACAGACAGACAGACAGACAGACAGACAGACTGGCAGGCAGTGAGACAGGCAGTGAAACTGACAGGGAGTCAGTATGTCAGTCAGTGAGACAGTTTAACAGACAGTCAGGGAGACATTCAGACAGAGTCAGGTCAGTAATTCCACAAGATATTTCTATAGTAAATCAGACAGTGAGACAGGCAGTCAGGTGGTGAGACAGTTCCTCAGATGGTCAGTTTAACAATCAGTCAGGCAGCTGAGCAACACCCCAAACTGCCCAGTCAGCTGCAGTCACTCCAGCCTGGGAGTGGAGGGTTGGAGTGAACGTGAGATGAGCAGCGCCCCCCTGTGGTCCTCACCTCCTCTAACACCTGCACTGTGTTTCTCCCACAGGATGAAGAGAATGGAAATGCAACTGGAAAAGGTGAGTGTTTGATGTTTCTGCTAATTTATCTGACATATGCTCTCTGGGAATGTTGATGAATTCAGGTTCTAATTTATATAAGGAATCAGTCTCTATTGTATCTATTGTGTTCTGTTCTATAAAGCACAAGGGGTGTGTGTGTGTGGGCGGGGGACTCGTTGTTTCCAACGTGTAGGTGGAGCTGATTCAGCTTTGTGGGTTTTAGTTGTTATTTTCAGTACAGGAAAAGTTTGCCCAACATGATTCTATATGTGTGTGTGTGTCAAAGCAGGTTGTCAGCGCTCTCGTTTGGAGCCAATGGACACCATCTTTGTGAAGAGTGTCAAAGAAAATGGCCCTGCCCAGCAAGCTGGACTGTGCACAGGTAAAACACACACAAGCATAAACACACACACACACACACACACACACACACACACACACACACACTATCAGTTAGGAAACAGATGAGGATATTCAATATCTGCAATAAGCTCAGTTGCTGACTTGGTTATATCTGTAGGACAGGACATCCAACATACGGGCTTAACAAATATGTTATTCTTGATGCATCATGTTTCATATATAGTCACATGCCTACATGTACTCCTATAGAATCAGCACCATCAGAGCTTTCTCTGCACAGATACTACACATGCTGCACATACAGTATCATGTTGATAGAGGGTTGCTTCCTGTTCTATGCTGACATGAGGACAGGATTTAAAAGAGAAAAGGTGCCAAGCAGCATATACAGTACCAGTCAAAAGTTTGGGAACAATTTCTCATTCAAGAGAATGGGAAGTGTGTCCAAACTTTTGACTGGTACTGTAGATCAGTGTAAATTCTGCATAAATGTTTACAGGGAATGTACAGATATCTTAAAACCTCATTCTCACTACTGGAAACCAAGTTGTGTTCTTTTTTTCCATTTTTAGACAATTTAAATTGAAGAAATAAGCCATTACTTTGCTATGGCTACACCTGATAATCACTAACACACATGCAACTCATATCTCACCCTTCTGAATGTGTATGTACTTCAGGGGACAGGCTGGTGAAAGTAAACGGGGAGAGCATTCTGGGGAAAACCTACTCTCAGGTGATCGCACTCATCCAAAACAGGTAGGAGACTAGTGTTTATAAATCTCATTTTATGTTCACACCAGACCTGGCTTTTATTGATTGTCTTCATATATCTTGATCTTTTTTTGTAGTGAAAACATTCTGGAGCTCTCTATTATGCCAAAAGATGAGGATGTGTTGCAGTTGGTAAGTGTGAGTATTATCTTTCTTCTTTTTTCTCATCTTTCCTTTTTTTCACCTTGTTACTGCATGAAGCCACAGCAGCTAGCTAGGCTATGTTAGTAATAGCAAGGATTGTGTATCTATATTATAATTCATCTCGCTACTTATGAAGTTTAACTTTAGAAATTTGAAATAGTGCATGAGCTGAAAGGACTATACTATTACCAAAGGGCAAATAGTTTGTAAAGATACAGATGTTATAAAAAATGAAAAGAAGAAGACTAACAACCAACACAATTTTTAAACATGAAAGTATATATATGTGAGCCATTTTTAAAGGTTTACGTCTGAGGTAGGAAGCAATGAGTTTGGAGCTGAGAGTCACAGACAGGATAGAAAAGTCAGAAAGTATTGAGAGACATTGTTGGTTTAGGTCTTTATATGGAATTCATTATTAATAAGAAAAGTACAGGATGATACCAGCCTTAACCTTTAAGGGTTTATTAAAGTCAAATTTACACTGGAACATGTTTGGATTTTTTTAGATACAGCAATATGTAGTACTTTTAATAAAGAAAAATGCATTCAAATAACATTAAAAGCACAATGAAGAAAATACAATAAAATTAAAGCAGACAAAAAACAGATTCTGTGCAGTTACAGAGCAGTGATAAATTGCCCCAAATTTAGTAAGGGAACTACAGTTCTGGTGTTGATTGTACATTGAGGATTTTACTTATATATGAAAAAAGGTAGAAAGATTACTGCATGGTGCACGCTGCATCTGCCTCAATCTTCCCTCTAGCTGCTCCTTCCATCTTTGCTCTTTCTTCCTCTCTGTCATGTTTAACATTGCCTTCACCCTTCCTGTTCTCAGGCGTACTCCCAGGATGCCTACCTGAAAGGCAATGAGCCATATTCAGGTGAGGCCCAGAACCTCCCTGAGCCGCCGCCTCTCTGTTACCCTTCCACCAAGCCCGGCTCCACTGCCCCACAGCCCAGCCACAACCTCCAGAGTCCCCTGGACAACTGGCAATGCCGATCTGGCCACACCACCTCGCCACTGGACAACCGCCCCCCTGCTGCTTCTACCCCCACCTCCGGCTGGTCCGGGGGTCCTGAGGAGACCAGTGGTCATTTTGCCCCGCCAGGGCGGCACCGTGGCCGCTCCTCGTCGGCCATCAGTGCGCTGGACTTTCACTTTGCTAACCACAATGCTGCCATCGCCTCTGCAACTCTGCCTCCACCACGGAAGAACAGCCTGCCGGCTTCTGCCCGCGCTCACACCGATGCCCTCTGCCACCAGGCTTTGTCGGACTGGTACTACAGCCAGGCTGAGGCAGCCGAGCACATGTCTCCCCGCCACCGCAGCATATCTCAGGACCGTTTAGCGGAGCTGGGGCTGGGGTTGGCACTTGGCCCTGGACCAGTGCCCGCCTCCACAACCTCTGCAGAGCAACGTAGAAGAGAGACCCTCCTGTACCACCACCAGGCGGCAGCTGCTTCCCATGATTCCTATTGGCTGGGGGGCTGGGGTGGTATATCAGGACCAGGAAGCAGGTCGTGCTCAGAGAGCCTGCTGGCAGCCTATGCAGAGTACGAGCACAACTATGGGCGTTCTGTAGAAACACTGGCACAAGCCTCTGCACTGGTCCCACCACGCTCCGAACAGTCTTCACAAGGCTCCCAGATGACAAAATTCAGTGAGCAGAAAGAGCAGAAAGCCTCAGGAGGACATCAGCAGCAAACCACAGTCACGGCCCCTATCGCAACCTCTTCCACAGTGCCTCCAAGTGGCAGGCAGTCAGGTCAGCAGGTAGCTGAACCCCAAACAAGGCGAGTAAAAGAGGAAGAGTTGGTGGGCTACAAAAGCTACAGTCCTTCTTTCTCCCGCAAGGCTGGCCACCTCCTCCAGCAGGCGCAGTCCTTCAGAGAGCCCGGCTACACCGTCCCTCACCTCAACTGGAGCCCCGGCAGCAGAAGCAGCCCTGCCGACAGTGATGGAGGGATGGTGCCCCGGCCCCAGTCCACCCCAGCCCTGTCTGCATCAGAGGAGGAGAGAGTTCGGCTCGGGGAGGACAGGGAGGTCATCTCCCCTATCTCCCTGAATCAAGAGGTGGTCCTGAGGCAGAAACCACCTTCGGGCCGCTGGACCCCTGTTCAGACCCTTCGACATCCCAACTACACAACACCTGTGGAGTCACCTGAGCCCCCTGGTTTGACATCTTCACCTGGGACTCCCTCTCCTGTCTCTGGGGGGCCAGGCCCCAACCGCAGGGTCAATGGTAGCCTGGCACAGCATGCATACGACTCCCTGTCCTCTATTCCCTTCATAGGTTAGTGACCTTCGCTTTAGAGCTTGTAGCAACTGACTTAATATAGCTTCCAGATGTCAGATCTTGTCAACACTAACAAAAATGAAAATTTATCAAAAATGTCCTGATAATACAGTGGAATATACTGTATTTTACTTCTAATTGGTTGTTTTGTTACAACTACTTTTAAAGTTTGAAAATTTAACATGAGTACATGTGTCAAGCACTGAGAGACACAGATATGTGTATTTATTTTGATGTTGGTTGCTACAGAGCTTTCCAGTCATAGACTTAATTTATGAGCCTTTAGTAGCGCACCAAGAAAGTTTCTACCCTCTTTCTGTGTTTCCATCCTCTTCAATGTTTTCGTGTGTCTATACCTGTTTGTGTATGTCATATACATGTCAGCATAATGCCTGTACTGTCTGTGCATTTAGTTCGTCAGTACATGTTTAATATTGTGTTGATGTTAAATGTGTTAGTATGTTTTTGAACCTCTATATTTACAGTGGTTGTACACTGTAAATAAGCAACATTAGATGGAGTTTTATTTCTAGAAACATTTCTCAGGAACAGAGCTGCTATGGAGGCAGAAATAATCTTATAGGTTCAGTCACTGAGTCAAATAATGTCAGTTTTGCTGGCTAACTTAACTGCAGACTGAAGCCCAGTGAAAAACGGGTGGGGCCTACCTTTATCACTACAAGAAAACATGCAATCTAACTCAAATTGCTATCAATGCTACTAGTCCATAATTGTGAATATGAATGCCACACTCAAAAATAAGTCTATTTATTTCATATGTTAAGATATTTAAGACTATGTTACTGGTATGCCCAATAGTTTATGACTGATGTTAGCTAATGTCAGTAAACTTTGCTGGGTAACTGATTTTACTTTGTCAGTTCACTGACTTCATGACTCTTCTCTACTTGTGGTACTGTTATGCAGCATTCACACCAGGTCTGTAGAGTGGGAAGACCGGAAAAAAACACCTGTTATTCAGATTTGGGAGCATTTTTCAAAGATGGTTACCCTCACTGCTAGCCTTGTACTTACACCAAACAAATGGAGTTTACACCTAAATTAGCTGTTTTAAAAAATCATGTATCAGTGAAACAATGTAACACTATAGTTAATTAATATTTGATTAACTGTATTGACTATATTAGTGTTAATATTCGAAGTTATTAGGGGTATCTGTTCGTTTTCAGCCATTTTTCCACCCATTTGAGGATGCTTCTGTGCTTCTTTTTACCAAGTGGGATACTATGAGACTTGCATAAGTGTTTTTCCCACTAGGCCGCTTGGAATTGCGATCTATACAATACGATGTGAATATGGCAGTACACTATGTTTTAGCACAACACAGGTCACAAAAGTACCATGCCTCAGCAGAGACTTGGTTATTGTCGTTGTGCTTGTGGTCATATTTAACTTGGTCAGGTCCCCTAATAATGATGTATTTAACTCCCTCTGTGATTCCTCTCTATAAGAGAACATTTCTGCCTCTGGACTAGCTCCGCCTCAGAGAAATGTTTCAACAACTAAAACACCACCTGGCTTATTTTGTCTTGTCAGTGTTTAATCCCTCATATCTCACCCTTGGTTGCTCTGATGATGACCTTGCAGATGAACCCACCAGTCCTAGTACTGACCAACAGGCCTGCTATGTACCAGCCTGCTCTGTGGTGTCCAGTTCCCAGGCCTCCACTATGGCCACTCTCACTTCCACCTCTGTCTCCCCCACCCTGTCCTCCATCTCCCCCTTTGTCCGACTTCGTTCTCAGGACTGCAGTGAGTCTCACTCACCCACTCTAAATACTGAAAGGGCTAGACCAATATACCGTGTGTTCTCCAGTATGCTGGGATTAAAGTTCCCAGAGGCCATTGCCAGTGTTTTGTGTCAAAATGACAAGTGGCTATGTAATGCTTAATAAAATCAGCACACTGATATATTTGTCTAGCCTTAGACTCAGACTCATCTTGAAGGAGTACAGTGACATTTACAGTCAAAGAATTCTCAGCATTTTTTGAGAAAAATGTTTGCCAAGAGTTCATCATTTGATGATAAGGACTTAAACTTATAACTTAAAGCCGCTATGTGTAGAGTTTGAATATTTCCAACTTTGGTGGCTCACTCATGGTGGTATCAAAAAAGATGCTGTGGCACAGTTAAGAAGTGGGAGGAGCCGCTGGTTGCAGAAGTTTACCACTGTAAACTCCTACTTTAAAGGTTTCTTTTAATGATACCCTCTCTGTTTCACAACACAGAAACAAAAGAGTCTCATGTATAGTTTAACAACCATAGGGTTATGTTGTGGTCATCAGTTTTAATTACTTTCTTCTTAGTTTCTGAGAAATTATGTTTTGGTATTTTTGGTATTTTGGTTTGGTACAACAGCTCTAAATACTACAATACCCATGAGCCTCAGCCACCATTGCTATGGAAAAGAAGGCGCACATTCAGAAATCTCTGTCGTTGCATTTGTTAACACTGAATAATACTTATTCGTCAATAATCTTAGTAGCCTAACATGAACTAAAGGTCAGAGTATTCCTTAAATATATGTATGTTAAACCCTGTAATTCATCCACCTGGCTAATTTCATATTAATAACTCAATTTGACAAATCACTTATTCATGTTGACTCACCATGTTGTCAGTTCACATTTCACTATCATACATCACATATTTTTTTTTTACTCTTTACTGTATGTCTTTCTCCCCCTCTGGTTTCCTTTTTGACTCGTCTTGTGTATTTTCAGGCAGTATCAAAGGTCGTCGCTCCTCTTACCTGCTGGCCATCACCACCGAGAGATCCAAGTCATGTGATGAGGGTCTCAACACCTTCAGGGAAGAAGGCCGTGTTTTCTCGTAAGTCTGGACCTCTGGAGACACTTTAAAACTTCATTGGCAAACACTGTTTAGACAGTGATTTAGGAGAGACAGGGTCATGTATATAAAGCTGTATATTGTAGCTTTAAGGTGATTTAACACTAAGTTATCACAGTAAAGTCTCTTCTCTTCTTTTTCACGTTGGTTGTTATACACACTGTCTAAACTGAACTCATGTTGTTTTACACTTTTGTGCTTTCTGTTCCACAGCAAACTACCAAAAAGAGTCAAGAGCTTTTTCATTGATGGGGTGAGTATATTACACGTACCTCTCTATTGTCTTCATTTTCCAGTGACCCAGTAAACACCGTCCAGTGTGCATCCTTTAATATCCCTACATTGTGTTTTAGTCTCTGGAGAGCTTGCGAGCCCAGGAGGACGCCCGTTCCAAGCGCCACTCCACCTCTGAACTGGGAACCATCACCTTCAGTGATGTTCGCAAGGAGGGCTGGCTGCACTACAAACAGATCCTCACAGAGAAGGGAAAGGTACAACACACACTGCTTATACATGGACTGCTCCCAAATGTCTGTAAAACTTTCCAATCTGACACTGCACGTTTGCAGTTTACAGTGATAACAGCAGATTAACCTCTTGAAATTTGTGGGTTTTTTTAATGAAACAGTGGGTTCTTGGAAGCACCCTGGTAGCCAAGTGGTTTCTATACATGCCTCTAAACTGCAACATCCTCGGTTCGATTCAAGCCAGGGACCTTTATTGCATGTCATACCCATCTCTCTTCCCTTGTTTCCTATCTGCAACTTCACTGTGACTGTCTTACAAAGGCAAAAATGCCCAAAAAAAGAAACAGTGGGTTTTTGACTGCAGATAAAAGTAGTCAAAAGCAGCCTCTCATTTTTATCCAGCAAATGTCAGTTTTGCTGACTAAAATGTCCACTGTGGCTAGCAGATTTTATCAGGTGTAGCTACCTAATGTTAGCTAATTAACATTAACTTCATGAGTTAGTTGAAAACTTGATCTCTGGCTGATTTTTTAATGTATTCAGCTAACTCATATGAATATCAGAACCATGCAAAAGGGTGTTAAATATGCATTTCATGGCTACATATATGAAGTGGAACCTGCTAAACCAGACAGTCAACTTGAGTCCACCTCTGCACTCACATGGCGTACTCTTCTAGCTGCAACATACAGTATATCTAATACACTCTTGATTATAGCTGTGCTCTGCTCTTTTGGTTTTTGGAGTGGACAACATACATTGGATACGGTATCTCTCTTACTACAGCACCATGTACACCACTTCAACATTTGGGGAAATATAAAGATTGACAGGCCTGCTGTGCCTAGTTACAGTTGCTAAGCTGTGATTGGATAATAGCTGTATGGGTGAGAGTTATTTTATGTTATTTTGAAGCTTTTTATTAAAGGCTCAATGTGCCTCTGCTCATTGTAGAAAGTCGGTGGTGGCATGCGGCCGTGGAAACGTGTCTTCTCCGTGCTCCGTTCCCATTCGCTCTTCCTCTACAAGGACAAGCGAGAGGCCGTCCTTCACGGGGCGGGGGCGGGGTCCAGCCAGGACGAGCATCCCCCAGTCAGCATCCGCGGTTGCCTGATTGACATTGCCTACAGTGAAACTAAGCGCAAGCATACCTTGAGGCTGACCACACAGGACTTCTGCGAGTACCTGCTGCAGGCTGAGGACAGGGACGACATGCTGGCCTGGATCAGGGTCATCAGGGAGAACAGCAAGACTGACAATGAGGTTAGACCAGACCTAGTTCATCTTATACAATTTACAGAAACACACACATACTGAACTCATTTCACCACTTTCCATTTATTTCAGGAGATTGGTTTCTCAAGACAAGCTCTCATCAACAAGAAGCTGAATGACTACAGAAAACACAGGTCAGTATGGTGAATTATATTTAGTCTTTGCTTGATCACAACTGTCCCTTACTTTCTGTGTAATTAGGAGTCACTGTAGCTCTGGGCTGCACGCTTGTCACAAACAATAATTTGAACTGCAGTTTCCAAAAAGCTACAATAAGAAGGCAGTTGACATTTTTACATAAAACTGAGGTCATCATAAGATCAAGACCTGAGGAAGAATACAGAGTGCCTCTGCCCTCTTCTTTACTGAAATTCTTTGTATACACTTTGTCAAAACAATAACCTTTAATCACATGTTTTTGATATCTGACTGTCGTTTGTCTCACTCTGTGCAGTCTGACAGCTAATAAGCCGGATTCTTCTCCCAGAGCTCACCGCATGATGCCTCCCTTCCTCTTGGCTAAGACTGACAACACCTCAGTGAACCGATCATCTAGAACTGGTGGGTACAAACATGGTTCTGCTCTGCTCTGTGTCCACCAAAGTACAAACTGCTGTTGGTTTAAAAAAGCTAAGTCTTGGTATACAGAGTGTCAATTAGCATTTCATTAAAATCTGGTATGGGATAGTTATTGATGTCAATTTTCTGTGTCCATACTAAGTTATATTTTTCATGTGGATTTAAATAACCAATTTAAACGTGAGTCTATATTTGTGTGTGTGTGTGTGTGTGTGTGTGTGTGTGCACTCAGATGACAACAAGGCGCTGTGGGGCATCAATATCATGAAGAAGACCAAGAAGACAGGCAGTCCCAAGGCTTTTGGTGTGCGACTAGAGGACTGTCAGCCTGCTGTCAACCATAAAGTAAGCCGCTGTGTTCTATGATGAAATTTAAAAAGAACATCGACACCAGCAACGTGATTCATAGCATCAAAAAAAGAAAACGACAGAGTTGATTCATCCTTTTAGTCATAGGGTTCAACATTTGCTCTTCATTTTCACACGCATTTTTTTCCATTTACACTGTATCGTGTACAGAGAAATCATGCGCTTGATTTGGTTCCTTTTTCCTTTTTATCGAGTAATATACAGACTTCTGAGTAAACTGGGCTATTTATAGTTCTTCCTACTTGTCATAGCAATTATTATGCAAGTGATAAAGAAACTCAAATTCAGTTAAGGAGCAGTAACAACACATATATTTCTGTTTTTGGCAAATCCAGTGGATAGACTGCAATAGCCTAATAGCCTAATGAAGAAATGCATATCCTGGCTCCAGCTCTGTACTTACTTACTTAGAGTAACAAAATAGTCAGTTACTTGACCTTCAATCTTTTATTATTATATCATTATATGACTATTAATATGACTATTAATTTATTATTAGGATTATTTTGTTAAATATGGATCTTCTTACTTCCACCCTAACATTCAATCACACCCTCCTGCTTTTGTTTCTTATTCCTCTTTATTCCCTCCATCATGTTTTCTGCATCCATCTACTTCTCTTCCTCTCTTCCTCCTTCTTTTCCATCACACTTCTCGCCTCCTCTTATCCTCTCCGCAGTTTGTCCCTCTGATCGTGGAGATGTGCTGCGGTGTGGTGGAAGACACGGGTCTGGAGTACACCGGCATCTACCGGGTGCCAGGGAACAACGCTATGGTGTCCAACCTGCAGGAGCATCTCAACAAGGGCATGGACATCAACACTGCTGAGGAGGTGTGGAGGGCATGTCTGTTAAACTGTGGTTTTACTTTAATACCAGGAATTGTTTTGTAATATTAGGGGTGTTGCTTTTATAATTCTACACCAGAAACACTAAATCTTTCCCCCTCCTGTCTCCACAGAGATGGCAGGACCTGAACGTAATCAGCAGCCTGCTCAAATCGTTCTTCCGAAAACTGCCTGAACCACTGTTTACTGATGGTGCGTCCAGTTATTTGTGTATCATGAATCATAATGAACATGTATAATGTATAATGTAAAATTAGATTGCTAATTGATTGTTTTCTTAGTTTGTAGAAAGTTTGTAGAAAATTTTTCTTTTACTTCAAAAATCTGCTTGTTAGTTAAAGATGTCATCTGCATGTGGAAATGACCATTATATTTTTAATTTTCAGACTTTTGTAATATTCCTGGTTTTTCATTTTTCACACACCTTCTCTGTCAGACAAATACAATGATTTCATTGATGCCAACCGGATAGAAGACGCAGAGGACCGACTAAAGACCATGAAGAAACTGGTATGTGTTGAAAAGTTGGCAGAATGCAGAGGAGTGAATATAAATTACAGTTTATTGAAATGTGTTTGTCAGAGATTCATTTCTTTATAAAATCAAATCCACTTTTTTACAGCTAGCTCTCTTTTTCTTACACACGTGTCTTGCTTCCTTACAGATTCATGACCTCCCAGACTATTATTACCACACTCTTAAGTTCCTGGTGGGCCACCTGAGGAAGGTGGCAGATCACTCTGAAAAGAATAAGGTAACTCTTCACTAGATTTACTAGAACATTTGCACAACCTGAAACATGGATCTAACTTTCATGTTATTTCCAGATGGAGCCAAGAAACCTGGCTCTGGTGTTTGGTCCCACTCTGGTGAGGACGTCAGAGGACAATATGACCGACATGGTCACCCACATGCCTGACCGCTACAAGATAGTAGAGACACTTATCCTGCACGTAAGAACCAACAGCTGCCTCCTCCAATGCAAGAAATAATGCACCATTCGTAACAAGCCAGTCTTGTATTCTGTCTAAACACCATGCAGTGATGCTGTGTCTATTTACTTCAACAGTATGACTGGTTCTTCAGTGAAGGAGAGCTTGACAAGGAAGAGAAGGTATGTATGACAACAGCTGCGGCTCTGTCAGTGCAAAGAGCTGAGAACGTGAATATACGAACTGTTTGAAGTCACATGCCATCACTTGTACTTTTTTTTCGGTATGCTTATGTGTGCGTGTGTGTTTGTGTGTGTGTGTGTGTGTGTAGACCCCAGATGATAAGCGGGACATGCAGCCTGTGCCCAATATTGACCATCTACTGTCCAACATCGGCAGGCCGGGTATGCCAGGAGAGGCATCAGGTGAGGAGGGAACTGAAGCAGCGCTGGCTTTAGTTATATTCTCTGTGACATTCTCACAGAAATACATGTCAGTTATGAGAGGATCAACTTATCTATGTAATCAATGTATAGGCAATTCAGAGAAAAACTTTTTCAGATATTCTCTGTTTTTAGCCCAAAAATTTGCTGTGCTTTTAAAGATAAAGAAAACTTGAAGAATACAGTATCAACAAACAAATGTGTAAATGATTAAATTCCAAAAAAACAGTGAATCTGGAGCATTGGGGCCCCCTGAGGGTCTGGGTTCCCAGGGCCCGACCCAGAAAGTGATATATTTTATGTTTGCTCAGAGCTGGTTAACATAGTTAACATAGGCAGTGATAACTATGTACCAATAATCACTTTTTAATAACTGTGTGAACTGCTTGTGTAGGTCATGTAGTGCAGTATCAGACCTGGCTAGAAGCGTTACCTTGCTAGATCATAGTATTTATGCTCAGCTAGCAGAAATGAGCAGGTAACATTGTAGTTATGAGTAATAATAATAATAATAATAGAATAGTATAATGCTAATTGAAATTCTAATGCTTTGCAACTGTTACTGTGTGTTCACACCATTTAAGAGGCGTTGTAATTACATACAAAGTCATTGGAAAAATGCAATAGACGCAACTGCATGAGTTGAAAATGTTTCAACTTGAGCAAAATCATGCATGTATCCCAGGCTTTATGAATCTGCTTCATAAACATAGACTGAGCTGAACACAAACACACACACTCCCATAGAATCAACATGGTTGGTGAGTCCATTGCTAGCTAGCCAACTGCCAATATTTGTATAGTTGGTGGCAAATAAACATTAAAATTTGCACAGATGTCTGAACACACTTTTTAAGGCTGCATTCATTGATTTTTTTGCCACTTGGGGGCAGCAGAACAGCAGACCTTTTAGCTCTGTTTTGGTTTCCACCAACTCTTGAGAAAAATATCTGACTCCTAAGCTAAATGCTTCACTTTGTTCACCAGCTAGTCTCTAACTCTGCCTGTTTGGTGCTGGGCAGGTATAATACAGAGGGTTTATCAGAAATTTTTAGCCGAAAACAGCTGCCCATTTCTGCCAGAAATGATGCTGATGAGAGTGGAGTGTGAGGGCTGTGAAACCAAAATAATGATCTGAAAGATGCTAAAAAGCCCCTAAAGAGCTGAGAGGAAGTGCAGTGATGAGTTAGCTTTTGTCTTTGTTCTTTTCTCTGAACCCTCCAGTAGATCTCCGTCTGTACTTTTTCTCCAGCTGATATGTTTCTCCGAGTGGATACTCATGATATTTTACAACTTTTGTCTCAATTTCTCTTTTCTGGACCTTTCTGCACTACTTTTCTGTAGCTGAGACAGTGGATCAGCCTCTTCGGTAGGACCAGGTCTCTCTCCTTGTGTGTTTGTGTTTGGTGTTTCTGTTGCACTTTGTGTCATTTTCTCATTCATTTTCTTTCTGTCAGTCTTGGTTTTCCACCAATGTATCATCACTCCTCTTTGTTGCTGATCTCAAAGGTGAACTCTAGGCATTTTTACAACGTCAAGTGTATTTGTTTCCCTGACTTTTTAAGCAAATTCTCTGATAATGGCTAGAGTTCTCCTGAAAGGTTGCAGTGCCAGTAGTGTGTGCTGTGATTAGCAAGATATCGCACCTATGTACCACTCCTAACACTACTACCACCACTTGTCCAGAGATAACATGATTCTAATCCACATTTTATTCCTTTCAATCAGATTCCACCACCAGCGATTCACTTAAGTCAAAGGTAAGCAAGAAAAAAATCTCTTACTTGTTCTTCATAAATGTCAGAAATAGACAAAGACAAAGTGACCATCTTTTGACTGGGATGTGAACCTTAATGTTTCAGCTTTCTTCAGCCTCCAAGAAAGACCTGAATGCCAGGGACTTCCTGTCCAAGTCCATCATCTCTGCTGTGACCCGCAAACGTAAAAAATGCCCCAGTACCCACCAGCCAGGCAGCAGTGCTGACGAGGACTCCGAGCATGAACCAGTCAAAGCCAGCAACTACGGGGGAGGAGAAGGGGGAGGAGAGGAAGAGGACAGAGGAGAGGAAGAGGCAGTCAAGGAGGAATATACCATTCCTAAGAAAGAAAAAATGGATGAAAAGGGAAATGGGGTAAAAGTTCAAGAGACTACAGAGGGAAAGGAAGATGGGGGAGAGGAAGCTGAAAAGGATGTGGGTAATGGACCAGGCAATGATGCCAAGAATCCTCAAAGGGAGAGCAAGTCAAGAGCTGCACCACAACTTCGTCCAAACAGCTTCCTCTATTCACACCATCAGACCCACACCACATGCCCACGACCCCAACCCGTGACCAGCCCTCCTCCACACCCAAGGCCTCACAATCTGGCTAGAGGACGCCCAACGGCCCCTTTCTGGATCTCCCCCACCAGGCTTCCCAACCTCTACCAGGCCTCCAGGCTTCATGGGGGTCAGCAGCCGGATTGGAACCAACCAGCGCCAGTCCGCTACAGGAAGACCAGAGGTGGGAGGACGAGGGCTATGTCCATGAATCTGGACCTTGAGCTGGGCAGGAGTGAGGACAAAGTGAGAGGCTGGAGAGCGGAGAGGGTAGAGGTAATCAGAGTCATTGAGGGAGCACCAAGTCAGCATGGAAGTGTTGGGGTTCCTCAAGGATCAGTTATAGGTCCTGGTTCAGTTCGCCAAATTGATCCACTCCCTCGTCTCGCCCAGGAGGCTCCCCCTCTCTCCTCCTCTTCCTCGGGATGGATAGATCAAAGCTCCCCAGGATCTTCTACTGTTGTTCTGAGGAGATCTGGCTTGGACCCGCGGGACAAGACAAGAGCCTGGCGTCGTCACACAGTGGTGGTTTAACTGTTTCATCTACTAATGCAGTACAAAGCACTTCTTGCCCTTTACTCACAAACACTGGACCACCGGCGTCACTGCTTCTAAAGCCAAGTGTCTATCACGTGACCAGGGGATCTCAGTTGTCTCAAGACTCTTTCCCCTTGGCTTTTTATTGGCACTGTAATTGGAGACTGCGGTTGTAGAGTTTCATTCCCAAATTAGATAACTACCATTTGAAAAATGTGAAACTCACTCCGCAAAGAACACACTGCCTGTTGCTATTCACCTACTATTGAAACCTTTCAACTTAGACTCTTTTACTTACAAAATAACTGTAGATGTAATTATACATGTTCTTATATATTGTGCAATGAACATTAGGGTTGAATATCAGGAACTGAGCTCATATTTTCCATGAATTCCCATACTGAAACAAGAAACCTTTCAGGACCTGATCAGAGCTTCCACACAGCTGTCGTAGATATAGTCTCACCTTGAATTTCAGCTATTAAGGCGTGGCAACATTAGAAACTGGCATTTTGTTTGCAAGTCCTTGTGAAAAGGGTGGTGTTAGAAGTTTGGTTACATAGTGTGTACTTGCCAGGGCTAGTTGGTGAACTACTGTAGCTGGAAAGCTAACTGCTAACACACTAACAAGCCAGGAACATGCTAGCACTAATCAGTCACAATAGCACTAATCAGTCACAATAGCTCTGTCACTGCCCGATTTGCGTCGCTGCCCGATCTGCATCTGGCAGTGACATATGCGATCGGGTCCGCCGTCTTGGACAGCTTATGTATGGCAACACCACTTGGACAAACCACATTAGAGTTGAGTTAAACAGAAAGAAGAATGAAGAGGAAAGTGACCTAACAACTGAATTAATAGAGCAGCTGCTGGAATTATTATATATAATTTATGGCAAGAAATCTTTAGAAAAGGGTAACATTTTCCCATGAAGTAACCATTTAAAATGGCAGGAAAATCTTCAACCCTAATTACCATCTGTTAAAGCCTCCATGTGATTATAGCATCTTATTATCAGCAAATTATTCTGATAAAGTTGTTGTTTTGGGAAAATTGAAACAATCCCACTAAAAACAGTCGCAGCTGCGTTACATTGTCATTCTCAATACTACAACTAAGTGGTGCCAAAGAAAGGCATTTTCAAAGCCTAAACATGGTGTCATTAACACATATTTCTAAAATACTGTTTTGGAATGAAACCCTTCAATTGTTAAATAAAATGATGAGTGATAATAATGAAGGAGTAAAAAAAAGAGAGGAAGCCATATTAGACATGTGATATTCTACTCCAGAGCTGCCGCTGCTCCAGCTAACCCTCACCAGCAAAGACTTTAGCAAAATGTTGACTGTGCTGTACACATACTGGTGTCCTTCACTACTGGTTCTCATGAATGATGTCCCTGACAATACCCATGTGGGTAGATATCAATGCAGCTTGAGTACAGCACAGTACACTAATGCAGAGAAAACCCACTTCAGTTTACTTCTCAGCCCTTTACAAGCTCTTCCAAAGCGTCCTGTGGATCTGCAGGGAACTTCACTGATCCGTGGGAGCAAAACAAACTCACTTTCTCTCTGGATGATGTGACTTGGGCATTATGCCAAAGCTTCCTGTGGCATAAAAATGCATGCATGCGGTCAGTGACATAAAAATATGCAAACCCTAAGTGTTCAACACAAGCCTATTGTACTTCCCTGTGTGTGTGTGTGTGTGTGTGTGTGTGTGTGTTTTGGGGGAGAGGGCCAGAGTTTGGAGGATACTGTTACGTCAGAGGAGCAAAGTGTTAAAGGCAGCTATGTGAAGTCATGCCAAAATTATTTTTTTTCTATTTAGGTAATTGTATAATATCAGTAGTGGAGACATGGTGAGCCAAGAGATGGAAAAGGACTAAGCACTTAGTGCAACAGCAAGGCTCCAGTTCACACATTATCAGTGTTACACAGAGAGCGTTGTCATGGCGGCAATTGAAAGTGAGCGAATAACCTTAAATCCAAAACCAGAGTCTTACCTGAGTGATATTTTTGCATTTCTTCCTTTTCACATTTTCACAGTATTTTTTCACTCCCTTCTCATGCTGATGGAACATTAGTTTGTAAAGCAGAGTCTGAAAAATACATAACGGAGATGAACCAAATCGTACTGCCAACCACTGTCGTCCAACCAGACTCCATGTTTATCTTAATCATATCTAGTCTCAGTCTGTCCTTCTCTCTATCTGTGCCCTTGTGCATGTACTTTATGTACGTGGGTGACTGTGCGTGGACCAATTTTGTAACAGTTGTACAAAGCCTTGTTAAGTTAACCTGTGTATATAAATATTATACATAATATATTAAATTATTTGTTTTGGAAATTGGTTTGTATGTATTTATTGATTTTTTTTTTGCTCACTGATTTCACTTATAAAGGTCATCACTGATCTGCCTGTGAGAAGTTGCATGATGTCTTCTGAAATGACTCTGATGATGTCATAGCGATGTCATCGAGGTGATCTGAGCCTGGTGTGAGGATTAGGATGAGGTCGTCTAATGGAAGACTTTTCCGGGTGCAATATTTTAGTCTTGTTAAATTCTTCGATAACCTCCACACAGACATGACCCAGTACAACCTTCTATGCAATATATATATATTTTTAATTGGAGCTCATGCGTCAGTTAAACACATGACTGATCATTATAGGGCAGTTTCACAACAGTTCTTCATCATTTAGTGACAATGGCTTCAGTTACACTCATCAATTCAGTACCATCAGGTTCCACCAGGAGTCACAGTCAGCAGCAGCAACAGTCTGATGACTGGATCCACGACATTAGAGAAATAATTAGTACCACTGTCATCAGAACGGATATCATGATGTACAGACGGTGGGAGAGATGATGGAGCACCAGAGATACACAGCTGCTCCTCAACACTCAGTCACATCCGCTGACATTTACAGTTTAGTGTAATTTTATAGACATTTCAGAGAGATGGTGACATTATTACAATTAAATTAGCATCCAACGTTTTAGTGGGACCATCTGTAGTTTTACTTCTGCACAAACAGAAGCTTCTTTTGATACATTATGTTACATTTCACACCGATAATACTCTGTATATTACAAAAGACATGGAGCTTATTGTAGCAAAAACCACTAGAAAAGGAATAAAGGTGAACCTCACTTACTTGGATGATATAACAATATCATCCAAGTATTTCCATCATCAGTACAAGTACACATTCAGCTTTTTTCATGTTCAGTATCCAATTCCTGCTACCCAAAATAAGCCGGCTGATGAATCAACTTGAATAATTTAAATGATGACTGGTTTGCTGCAGTGAGTGATTTGTGAGGATTTCTGGATCCTGAGCTTTTACATCACAACCAAACACACATCTCTCTCCAAGCAGACAGCAAGTCCACAAACATCACCCCCTCTGTCCAGTGCGCACACAGTGAGGGAGGATGTGGATTCACGGTGGAATCAATCCTTCCTCCTGTAGACATGATGGATTCCTGTGGGGGGCAGTGGTTGAATGTGCTGGTCGGCTTGCTTCATGAAGATATGCGACTTCTCTTCTGGGCTTTCCTCAGCAGGTAGACCACACCCTGAGCCACGAACGGCCACAGCAGGAAGAGGACGACGGTCTGACCGGACACGTCAAACGGCCACCACTTCTCCGCCTGAGAGGAAAATGACATTTATTATAGAAATCATGTCTTCTTCTTCTTCTTAACAGCTGTAGTGTGTGTAGTTGTGTCTTCAGTGTTTTTAGATTTTACTACCAGTGTCACAAATTCAACAAACAGGTGAGTGAGTGATCAGCTGAGGAGGAAGAGGAAGCTGCTGTAATGCCAAGTGAGCAAGAACAACTGTGAATGTCCCGCTCTGTTCAAACTGAGTGCCGACACACACACTCGCAGTACGGAGCGCATTAAGTGTGTGTTCAGGTGTTGGTTGCCAGGTAGCAGATCCCAACACCTTCAGAGCCAAGTGTTTTCCCACAATTCACCTCTGTCTACTGCTCCACACCGGTCCATCAACAGACCTTTATGTTGGATTCAGACTGAATATTATTATTCATGTCCAAAAAGATGGTTACCACTTGATTTTAAATCTCAACTCTTCTTGAATAATAAAAATAATGATGATAAGGGTTTTATTTATTTATTTATTTTTAGGCTTTTGCACATCTGACACATGAATATTAAATATCATATCCTTTCATAATTAATGAGAGAGATGAGTTCCTTCCTTAAAGAGTTTAGCAGAAAACTTTCGGAATAATATTATGAACTCTCTCTTAATATTTCAGCTCTCCCTCTCAGCTGCTGAATGTGACTTTGTACTGTCATCTGATTGTAACTAATACTGCATGTTTGATCTTATCTGTTCCAACAAACACATGAGTTCCACTGTATTATTGTTGTGTTGAGCTGTGGTGGAAGTTAAGTAACAAAAAGAGGCACTTTGGCACTAAAAAGACTGAAACGTTGAAAGATATCTACTTGATTTGAGCTTCATATTAACTTCAGGTAAACTTTTAAATACATTTCAGCACAGAAGGTCAGTATGAACAGGAGGAATGTTTACAGCAAGAAAAACCTGTTTCACTGTTCATTAAGCCTCCTGACTTGAAAAATTGTGAACCTGTTTTTAACTGACACTTGTGTACTGTGGCAGTTAGCAGAAATACGTTACACAAGTAGAAACTTGATTACTCATAAATACTGTATGTGTGGGAACTGGAAGAGATCCAGAGTTTGAGACTGACAGTTGGATTCACTAAAGACAGTCAGTCAGTCAGAGTTGGAAGATATAAAATGATGATGTGACTAAAACTAAATGAATAACAGATGCAAAAATGTCTATAAATATAGCAGCAGATGAGTGTGGAGGTTTGTTTTCCTCTAAGATTAAAAACATGTAAAACATTTCATTCACATGCTCCAAACTGCTCAGAAATCCATATTTAATTGTGACACATTATGTGACAATATGATGTTAACTCAGGGTCTATTTATTAGCTTTTTGGAGCTTTCAACTGCACATCACAGTTTTCATCAGCAAACCATTAAAAGCTCAAAACTACTGAATGTAGCTGGTCAAGAAAGAACTTCCACACTTCAGTTCAAAGCCTGCAGCAGAGTGCAGGTCCAGACAGCAGAACTAAAAGAAAATGTAATTTCAACTAATCGTATCTGGTAGATGTCAGCGGGGATGTTGAGTCTTACCTGCTGTTGTGACGCTGTGGCTGCACACTGCAGACATGGTCTCCACTCTGAACCCTGAGCCTGTCACACATACAACAGCAGTGAGCTGACATCACTTCACGCAACAAGAAAAAAACACTTTTCAGTTTGTTGCTTTTCTGACAATTTTCAAATCTCCTTTTCCATCTCTGCACTTCTCTAATACAACTTTAATTCAAACACATTTACACAACAGCTAAAGATTCAATTTTGTCCGACAGCATCATTTAACTGAGAGCAAAATGACTAAATGTAGCAGCAGGAGGATGACAAGTTTGCATGGTGACTTCAGGTATTTGAAGTTTTCTTATTTGATGCTTCAAAAAAGAAGCAGAAGAAGAGAATTGCTCTAATAAGCTTTACACGGACATTATCTACATTAACATGAAACATCAGTTTGTTTTTCCCTCCCTGTTAGTTCTTACGTGTGTGGCTGCGAGTCGCTCCACCACCTCCAGCCTGTCCATCACACTCCTCATGTCCTCTCGCAGCCTCCTCAGGGCCAGGATGATCTGCTGCTGGAGCTGGGCGTCATGCAGCCTCTCTGTCCCGCCCTCTGAACCGTCTCCTCCTCCACGCCCGGCCCCGCCACCACCCCCACCGCCCGGGGCCCCCCGCCTCGGACTGCCCTGAGGAACACCACCTGCACAACAACAACAACACAGGATATTATGATCCTGATATATCATACAAACAGTACATACAGTCAGTCTGACAACAGTGTGAAATATCAGCTCACGTTCTCTCCAGTTGTGGTTGGAACCTTCTCGTCCTGTGTCTCGACTCCTCCTGTTGGGACCCTGACCCTTCCCGTCGTCCGCCCCCTCTCCACCCTGACCCGCTCCCACCTGTCTGACCTCTAGTCGACCTTCCAGCTGCTGGCTCTGAATCGGAGATGACTCCAGGGACACGTGGCCGTTCTGAAAGCCATTGGACTTGACGAGTGGAATCTGTTAACGGATATCACACTTTGTAATAGAAATGTTCCTGCTCTCTTATTTATTCTGTGTGTGATGCTCGGCAGTGATGTATATGTGTTCAGTGTGTTTTCAGAGGATGTGTGTGAGTCGTACCTTGACGCTGCCGAGTTGCTCCACTGAATCCACTGAGTCACAGAAGATCTCGCTCTCTGAGTCGCTGGTCAACACCAAACCTTCACACACACCAGAGTCTGCAGAGCACAGCAGGCGTTTTATACATGTGAGGAAATATATTCAAAAATGATAGTTCAGATAGTTCAGATAGTTACTCTTAAATGTTTTTATATACTTAATCATGGAAATAGTTTTGGGCCCGTTTAGTTAACACAACTTGATAGGAGCACATTCTACTCAATGTTGACCAGTGTTTCTCCAATATTCATGTACCACTGATAAAACTTAGCAATTAATATCAATGGGCTACTGATGATTTTCAACACAATAACACTCTATGTTATTGTGTGATTGTTTTGAGTCATCGACTAGTGCATCAAATCCCAGAATCCTCCCTCTCCTCATTCTTCAAAGGCCATCTATGTGAAAGGTAATGTTATAAGAGTAGTGTAGCTCCGTTAAGGAATAGGGCAGTGTGTGATGTGTGTGCATAGCGAGCGTGTGGTTGAGCGAGCAGCAGGAGAGTGATGGTGAATGTGAGCGGAGCAGAGGAAAAGGTTAACAGTAAGTTGTTAATCTGGCAGTAAATGTACAGACAACAGTGTGTCAGTTAATAAATGCTGCAGCTTCAACAGCACTTTCTGACTCAAACAGCTGATCTGCAGTGTAATACAGTGTGCAGCATGCGTAGGAATACAGAATTCTACAGCTGAGAAAATGTAGTGTCAACAGAACGGGCAGTCTGACAACAAGGTGAAGCAGTGAAAACATTCTTAATATAGTGTACACTTAAACTGAGATTGATTTTTTTTATGCAGCTAAAATACATTTTGCTGCTGGTCTCGTCCACATCAGTACATCACTTAGCTTCCAAGCTAGTACTCCTGTCTGCTGCTTCAAACTGGGGGGGTGCCAACCCAAATCTACTGCAGGTATTACACTGACTGTGGATAAGTACCTTATATAACCCCACTTCAAAAAATGCCAACTATCCCTTTAAGATGGATTGACCTTTAAAATGGACCAGTTATTCTAATTTTAGTTTCGATCTCAGTCTTTCCTAAACAGAGAAACTTCTGGCTGCTGAGTCTCTCCTGAGTTTTGCTCAGCAGGAGGAAACACTGGTGACATTTTTAACTACTTTTAAAAAAATAATAATTTAGAACCATCACAACATTCACAGCCACTGTACTTAAAAAAGGAACCATTATTGTTAGCAGAGATATCTTTTTATAATGATAAAAAGGGTAAAAAATATGGTCAGTTGAGGCTCAGCAGGTTGAACAAGTCATCCACTAAACACACGGTTGGCAGTTTGATCACATGTCAAAGTGTTCTTGAGCAAAACAATGAACCCCTGATGGTCAGACCAGCTCCTTGCATTGAAAAAACCCAGAATCTATAAATATGCAAATATATTTAACTTCAGCAGTTTTCCTGCTGGACACCAGATGTCTCCTCCTTCACTGTAAAGTCCATCCTCAGTGTTTGTGCACTGGAGGCTTCAAGTTTCCACATCACACTTGTGTAAATTACATATTAGACCACGACTGGCTCCAAACTAGTTGTGATGTCACACATCCTGTTTGTAGGTTAACTTCAGATTTAAAGTGAGCTCAGAGAAACTTTCCTCCTTCAGCAGATGAATCTCTCTGCACAGAGAGAACAACATCCAACTGAAGGAACAAGAAGAGCGGAGGGGGAATTTAAAGTTGAGAAAAATGAGATGCAAGGAGCTGGTGTGACTCATTTGCCGGAGTTGCCGGTTGACGTCTGTGTAACAGGGACAGCCAGCATGGTGGGACAGGGAGCTGATGCTGTTGTGTTACACGTCACTCCTCTGAATCCAGAATGCTGGCACGCTGTGTAAAATCACACACGAGGGCAGCATTATGCAGGCTTTGTTTGGTTCAGTGTAAAAAAAAGCAAAGGCAGCTTAATGAGGGATTTTCTTTACAGCTTGTATAAAATAGCTTCGTGTTTCCTGTTTCCAATCTGTATTCCTCATTGTCAACTCTAACTGGAGAATAAATATACCGCATCTGACACAAGCCACAAGAATCTGAAGTACATGACTAACACACTGAATCATGTGGAAAAAGTTACTGACATGGACCGTTTGTGTCTGATCCGTCCAGTTGGGGGGCAGCTTTAAAATCCAATTACACCACAAAACCCTGAGTGTGTTACAGACCAGGCCAGATACATCATTACGCACCATTAGAGATGGTGTTGGCAGTGAGGTCTACAACGTCAGTCAGGATGAACTCCTGCTCTGGATCTGGACCTTCTGATAGAGAACAATCTTCTTGAGGCTCCTCCTGCTCCTCATCCTCAACCTTCACCTCTGCTGGTCTGTCAGCTGGCTCACTGCCTTTAAGACCTACAGTAACCCACAAAGACTCTTACCAACGTTCACACTGATATCATATCACTATTTTTAAAAGCTGCATTAATTGATTTTTGGAAAAGATCATTTGAGAAGAAAATATGGAGTATGTATTTATATATCCATGTATAGAAGACACAATGGCAGAAATTCAGAGAAAATAATCGTCTTTCCGGCTCTTTAAACAGGTGCTGGGTTACAGAGGTTCACTGACCTTCTCTGAGCACCAGCAGAGACTCTGGAGGTCGTGGCATGTCATCAATCACCAGGTAGAGAGGCTCGAAGTGGTGGAAGAGAGAGGCCGTCTTCTCATTCATGGGTGTGTTGTTGATGACCTGCAGCGTCAGTGGAAACCTTTACTGATCATATTACCTCATGTTTATCTGAGCAGACAGCTTGCTGCTGCTGCTGCTGCTTCTCGTTTCTGTACACTGATCTGATCTGATCTGGGAAATTTGTCAGAATCAGTCTACAGATGAGATCATGTTAGAAATATTACATGAATGCTGAATTAAAATATATGAACTTAACAAATCAGTCATCATGTACCTCCTGTGCTACTTTCTTCATCTCGTCCACGTACGCTGCCATGGCACTCTCTCTGCTCATCTCTCCCAGCCGGCTCCAGGCATCCCTAACACACACACACACACACACACACACACACACACACACACACACACACACACACACACACACACACACACACACACACACACACACACACACACACACACACACACACACACACACACACACACACACACACACACACACACTTCAACATCAACCACCACACCATGTCCGATTGAATGTGTGTTTCAATGTGTGTTTGTAGTGTCAAAAAAACTGGACGTCTTTGTTTTAACATTCACTAGATTGATGAAAACAGAATACTGAAGGAGTTCATGTATTAGCACTTACTAATATTCTATTCTACACAGGTATTCAACAATGACTAGAGAGCTTGACAGTACAACACAATATTGTATGATCGTATATGTTGTGATGGATATCTACTGAAATATGTTGATTTTTAAATACATTATTTATTTGACAAATGTGTATTTAAGGTATAACTTCTTCATTCAAATAAAAAAGCTCAAACAAGCTTAAAACATTTTCTAATAGAGATATCTTCATTTTCAGTCGGTCTGTTGATTATTTGTCTATAAAATGTTAAAAAAGAAAAAATAGTGAAAATGTCCACCACAGTGTCTCAGAGGACGTGAGACATCTTCAGAGTTCTTGTCAGACAAACAGTCCAAAACACTAAGATATGCAATTTGCAATGATATAAAACAGAAAAGCAGCAAATCCTTACATATGATAAGCTGGATCAGAGCATATCTGCCATTCCTCTATTTTGAAAAAAAAACAAACAATTCATTTTCTGTCAACCAACAAATTGATTCAGCAACTCATGGTTTCAGCACCATTTTCAATACTGAGGAAGTCTTCTCAACATTTACAACTGTTCTCAACAGAAAACCAAAGTGACAGAACAGGTTCAAACCCCACATTAGCCTCAGTGTTAGAGCAGCTGTCCTGTCAAGATTTCCTTAAGCAAGACGCTGATCCTCTCTGCACTCACTAACTGTACAACACAATCTCTGTCCACGTCAGTCTCACTGTGAGTCTGTGTGTATCTGTGCCCCGGCTTGTTAGTCTTCCTCATCAACAACCAAAAAAGGTCTCTGGCTGCAAATGTCAATAGAAACACTCTATGACTGACGTGGTGAGTTCACACACTGTTCAGATGAACTGAATTATATGGTGCTGTACCACCCGCCATGGACACAAAGTAACTAACCCATACAGAGAGCATCGCACCAAACACCATGCAAATATCTGCCAACGTTGTGTCGTAATGCCTGCTTACAGTAAAAAGAGGATTTCTGAATGGAAGTATGATGTACAGAATAACTGCATGCTGTTCTGTCTGTACAAACAAAAAGACCACTTATGAGAGCAGCTGAATGGCTGGTGTGTCTGCTACTGAAAACTAACACCACTGATTTACACACACACGGACCATTTGTAGCGACCCACTGGGTCCCAGAAGCCGGGTCGAGGCACAGTGCAGGGTCCACACACCGCCTGCTTATACAGACTGTAGAAGCGCAGCATCACCTCATAGGACGGCTGGTAGGAGCCTGCAAGATGAAACAGATTCATCAAGTTTCACTGTCTGCACATTGCTCTGGTTATCTTGACAGAGTGAAACTAGACAGCCGGAAAAAAAAAGGAACTATCAGGATCACATCTGAGTTCTCACGGACATGCAAGTTTAGAAATTGGGAAATTTTGAATTCTTTTTTTGTCTTTAGTTCAGGGGAAACTTAAAACTGCATGTTGGACGGCAAATAATACAAGAGATAATACATTTATAAGGCCTTACATTCAGGTTCACTGTTTAACCTTAAAATAATAAAGACACTGTTTCATGAAGTTTTTCTACAGTCTAACCAGTAACACACTTTCTGTCACATATGTGATGTGTAAAAGCCTACGTACCATTTTTGGGGAGGTTATGAATGACATCCACGGCAGCCTGAAACCGTTTCTGGTGATCAACCGCAGGCTCTGCCATCGCTGGGACTGGCATGACACTTCGACTCGTTCAATCTACCAGGAGGGATGAGTGCAACCGGAGCTGAGAGAGCGCGCACACACACACACACACACACACACACACACACACACACAGATGTAGCAGGCTGTAGGAGGAGGCTGTAAGTCAATTAGGAGAGCGGAAGCTTGCAGCTAGTTAGCAAATATATTGGACTGCCTTGTTTATAGCCATGTAAGATACAGCACAGAATGGACCATCATGTCTTTAGGTTCTTCTGGCAGCTTCAGCATTTTTATAAATACTGTGTGTATAAAAACACTGCTCAGACTCTGTGAAGCAGGACTGAGGTCTGCACTTCAGGATGATAACACTGTTGTTTTGTAGCCATTCCTGTCCACTTGGTGTCCTGCAGGAAAATAAGTCTCTTGCATCAGCAGAAAGTTTTCCTCCAATGTTCTTTACTGGATCCATGTGACACTCTACCTTCACAAGCCTTGCAGGGCCTGCTGCACAGAAACATGATGCTGCTACCACCAGGCTTCATGACGGTGATGGTGGATAACGGTCTATGGATGTATGGTGTTAAGGTTACACCAAACAACAGTGTGACAGTCAAAAAGTACAGCTTTGGTCTTCTTTGTCTCTCTGAAAGAAGGTATCGCCTGCACACTTACTCATTCAACATGTGTGGCTGTGTGGATATCTGTGTGTTCTTCCTTAATGCACTCAGAGGGACAATCAGTGTCATGATCGTTCATCTGCAGCACCTTCTCTTAAATGGCACGTTTTAATAAACTTACCACAGATTTTGTCTGAAATGTGTCTTTGTCTTTATGATGTAGTTTTCCGTAGGCACTGAATATGTGTGATTCCCTCAAACATTCAGCTTATTCAGTCATGTCACACTGATACAATGTGGGCTTTTTTTGGTTTACATCACTTTGTAGTGATATTTCTGCTATTTAATATCACAAAAGTCTAATAAAAATACATGTAAACATAGTAAAACGGGTATTTTAACAGGTACTGTGAAGTATCAGCCTGATTTGTGTAAGCCCACCGCTGTGTATTTATAACTTAGACCAGCCTCTGTGGCGTAATAACTGCTTTCATATGTAAACTGGACTTTATGCCAAATTCAAGCACCGACAGTGGCGCAAGTAAATGCGTACACATGATACTGTGCTGCGTATTTAGTCGCCGATAAACACCGTTTTAACTTTGAGTTAGCAGCAGCTAGCTTGTGGACTCACCTCACTGTGTGCTGCCGCCGGACATGTCTGTATCAGAGAGACCACAACAACACGACAAAGGTCGCTGAGCCGGCTGGGAACTGTAGTTTCTAATATTTAAGGATTTACTGTCACAGAAAAGTTTGTTAACAAAATTGCCCATAGATCTACCGATGGGACTGACCTATCTCCGGCCTGAGACCATTTCCGTGTCAGATCACATGACAAGTCCTTGACCACGCCCACTCGGACATTTAAAGTGCCAACATAACAAAAATATATACAAGTATAAAGGCGATTTATTCTACTTTATTAATGTATTCCTATTTTTGTTTTTATTAAAATATATGTTATTAGTATCTGTTTATATATATGTATATGTATATATATATTTATTTATTTATTAATTCATGTAATTAATTTAAAATATAGTCATTTATTTCACTATGTATATTGAGCATTTTAAGCCCCAAAATTTCCTTCGAGATGAATAAAGTTCTGTCTAAATCAAAGTCTTTAAATTTGTCAGCTAGACTCAGTTTAACCATTTTATCGAATGTTTGTATTATGATTTTGCACCAGTCAAAGGTTTGGACACACGTTCCCGTTCCATTAAATGAGAAAGTGTGTCCAAACTTTTGACTGGTACTGTATATATAAGAAAAGTTTATTTTTATTATTATTCCATCCCATCTTAAAACAAATTGAAATCAACAAAGCAATTAATTAACACTACATGTTACACATAAAAATATGGCGAAAAATAACAAATAAAAATGAACATATTAAGTTAAATACTTTGTGATACGTACAGTAGCTGCCAAGTCAGAGCCAGTCTTTCCTTACAATCAAGTGATCAGTATAAATCACTCTAAACTAGAGTGATTCAGTTCTTTAGCCTCTATTCTAATTAATGACTCTAAATCTTAAATGTACTTATTCCCGCCAGCGCAATTTAGGAAACAGTCCAGAGGGCAGCACAGAATGAAATAAACTAGAGCCATAATTTCATTAAAGACCCACTACAGTCAGTGTTTTACTGCCGATTTGTGCATAAATCATTATGTAGCACCATTGCCCTACTTATTGCAAACAGTATTAGGGGATAAACTATTTTCAGTTATTTTTCGGCACCTTCATCACTTAGCCTGTGGTTTGGTTAAAATTAGAGATCAGTAGACTGAAAAGAGAAAGGCTATCTCTCTTTAGATACATGAGCGTCTCTCCTCGACCTATAATCCGTTTAAATTCCGTTTGTTGTCAAGTTGCTGCAGATAGATCACATATATTACAAAACCCGGAAATGTTTTAGTTCGCCTTCAAAACAAAAACATAATAATTGTTGCGTTGGTAATAAAGAAGTGAGAGTTACATTTTCATTGACACAACAGAAAAGAAATTATTACAGAGCTGAGGAAATAAAGATTTTTTGGGAAAATGTTCAATCTAATTCATTTCATCTTATCATCTTACTGAAATATACATTTTCATTTACAAAAGATACTTCTGTGATATACATTAGATAGGATGGGTGCCATTTATGTAGGCTTTGGCAGGGTATGATTTTGCAGATTTTAGCAGTATAATACAGAGTTCGCAATCCCTCACTTTCTGTTTCTGACTGAAAGAAAAAAAAACAACAAATTTTAAACCAGATGTAAAACAGCTCTCATATCATGGCACCATTCGGAGAATTTGCGGTGTGATTTTCCTGGTGAACATTTAGAAATATAAAGGGATCTTCATACTGCGTAATCATTTAATTTGGGGTAGGGGTCCATTCATATTCACAAACAATAAGAGCTTGTAAGTTGCTTTGGATAAAAGCGTCTACCAATGACAAAACGTAAATGATATAATGAGATTCATAACCCTAAATTGTATTATTATTAGAATTATTGCTTCAAGATTTTTAATATATAAATTATTATCGTATGAAATTACGCGATTCTTAATCAATGGTTTATTTTGAAAGTCAAGCCCGGAAATCTGTTTCTACTGTGGTGTGATTTATTTGTGCAGTTCTGTGTTTATAAATCCAATCTCAGTGACATCAGCGGTCTGAAGGTTTGGTTTGGCCTCCTCCGGGATAAAAGCATGAATCGCAGTCTGCCTACAGACTGCTGAGCTGCTGCCTGAAGACACAACACAACATAAACAGAGAACGGGAAGAAGAGAGAGGCACAGCCTGGCGAGACAAAGCGCAGCCTCCTTGCATTATGCTGGGCAACAGGAAGAAAAACGGCGCCGGGACGTCCGAGTCAAAAGCCATCGATCCTTTGAGGAATCTGGGTGAGTTTTGTGTCATGGATCCTGAATGTATTCAATGATCAAAAGCTTCTTCCACTGAGATAATGATGCTGATGTACAGCCGTAAATGCGTGTGATGAGTTGTGACTCTGAGATAAGAGGAAACATTTCAAATCCGCATGGACAGGCAATTAAAAAAAAAAAAAAAAAAAGGGAAAAGCCTTCAAAGGGCGAGGAAAAACAAGTGGATTACGCTGTCATTAAGGCATAGCCTGCTGCGTGTCACTGTATCTCATACTATGTTCTGCAAGTTTAAAGGTGGGTAAAGTAAATTTAAATGAATTTATTTGCCATTATAATGGCGTATATAGCCTACTTTGTTTTCATAACACATATAAAATGTGCATAGAGTCATCTACATGTGATGGTCAGTATGAGTGGAAGACAAATCCAGCTAAACCCAGGTGACCAGTTTTAGAGATAGGTGTGTTAAGTGTGTATGGTTTAAATATGTAGATCATATAATACATGTGATGTCAGAGTGACATAAAGTTAAATTAGGTTTAAAGATGTAACTAATGATTATTGTCATCATTTAGTCTCTAAAATGTCAGAAAATAATGAAAACAATTGCCAGAGCCCTGTCTGATGTCATGTTTGACCAACAGCCACAAAGAAAAGTGCAATTTAAATGATATAAAACAAAAAAGCAGATTCCCACATTGGTGAAGAAACAGAAAATGTTTTTTTCTTTGATTTAAATGACTTTAATAATCAAGCCACAAAAATATTGACTGATCGTTTTAGCAGCTAATATCTGATAAAGAGTATGGTTTTTAATAGGAAAAATTGCATGAATGATTCACAGACTAGAGGTCAGTTTACTATCATATTCTTTACAACATGAATTATTATGACCAGCCACATTTAGTTTTCAAATGAGTGGAACCCCATCATTTCACAGTATGATGTTACTCTCTCAGGAGTATTGTACTTTTTTCTAGAAGTTATGATCTGTGATAGAGACTTTTAAAATCACAGAATCTAAATAGAGAAGGGTGCAGCTCTCCGTCTCAATTCTGTGCCATCGTGACTTAAGAGTCTTTGTTTTTCTCTGATTTGTCTGCACACCCTCAACCTTGAAAGATAAACTGATCCGCTGCTGGACAGTTTGACTGAAATGAAAAACTTGCAGACTTGTGAGCATCTGTGGCACATGATTGAGCAGCACTGATGTGGAGTTTTGTTCCATTATGGAGCTCATGTTTGGCAGGTACAGTGGGATAATAAAAGTAGCTGGTGTATCTTGGAAACCATCACTGGCAGCACACACACACACTGCTTCTGCTCTGCAAGGATGTCATGTGTACATGTCCAGACAGATTATAAACTCTGGTGTCCCACATGGGGAAAAACAAACATTTACCAGCTGGTTAAGCACATTTTCTCCACAACCAGAGGAGATATTTGGGGCAACATGTTTCCAGGTTCACCAGTAAGAACAAGCTAGTGGACAATGGGCACTTTAATAACAGACAACTATGTAAACAGTGCTAGCCTGCGCTTTTACTGACTTCCTTCTCATAACTTTCTTGACTCATGAGGTTGGTCATTATAACTGGGTCAGAGTGTTAGCACACCATGCAGCAGGGAGCCTGTCATTGCTATATTCTGCTCATTTTCTCTAATGTCATTATGTGTAATATGTACAGTAATACACAGAACTACAAGTCTTGTATATTTTCTCAGAAAAAGAAATGTGTAGAAAGGACCAGTTTCTAATAAACATAATCCATGGTTTCTAAATACAGTAGAGCTGGACATGCTAACACAAAGCTGTTCATTTGATTTATCAGTGCTTGGAGGTTTAAAACAAAAGACCTGTCAACAAATGGAGATGGTTTCGGCTATAGGAAAAGGCGTTGTTTCAATTAAATTCAGTATTTTCTCTGACATACAAACTTGACAACACTAATTTGCAACTAAGTTTATACACTATAATGATTTGAATCACAGAGACACTTATAAAAGACAGTGCTGGCAAAGGTCAGTCAATGTAATTGGTAAAAGTGAATCATCAGAGGATTGTTTTCATAAATGTTTCATATATGTATCAACTTGTCTTAATTTTAAAGAAGCAGCTTTACTCTGAACTATTTTCTTATGGAGAAATACTGTAGTTCCTGTTGTACTCACAAACGTGAAATATCACTATGAGGCAAGGAGGATCTAACTAACTGTTTTACATCAGTGGACATGCCTTCTCATTAATTTGTCAATCATCTCAAGGCAAACCCTCCATTACCTCCATTACTTATAACACTGGTAGAGCTTTAGGAACATCTGGTATTTCTAATAACAGCAGTGATGACGATTAGTTGAGCTCTGATTTAAAAGCAGTGCAGAAATGAACCATGTCTGTTCAGATGGCCAAGATGTGTGTATGCTAACAAACACAAGCAACAGTGCACAGCTGTCAACCTTCAATATAGCTGTCATAAGACACGACACCAAGCCCCAGAACCTTCCATAGCTGGCCAGTGATCCTGCAGCGACAATATCAACACCAGTCTCACCAGCAGCATCACCTAGCATTATCAAATGTCACAGAAAAGCCTGTTAATACCCAGACACAGTTTTTACATTGAGTTGAGAGCAACAGCATCTACAAATATAGACCGATTACAGAGTAGATACACCAACAGGGCTATAACTAGGGTTGGTTATAAATTAATCTGAATCCTTATTAGTTAATGAATATATAGAGTTTGGGAATGTGATTAGTTTTACAGGTTTTTGGTCATAAACCAAAGTAGTGAACAAACAAACATTTTGACCTAAATTCTTCCTCTAAATTACTACACTATATACTTTACTACACTCTACACACATGGATGTGTGTACCAGATTTCATGGAAATCCATTCAATAGTTGTAAAGACACCTCACTGAAAAGCACAGATGTTAACCTCATGGTGGGAAAACATCAGGGTATCATGAAAGCCAACAGAAGTTATCCTCTGAGGAGCATGAATGTGCCAATCCACCCAGTAGATGTTGAGATATTTCATTGGATATGTGAAAATCTTGACTGCTGATGGCACATGTACTAGTACTCATCCATGTTCTAGTTGTTGAGATATTTCAGTCTGAACCAAAGTGGTGGACAGATAGACCGACATTACCATTTCTAGAGCCAGCTGCCAGCATGGCCAAGTAAAAACCTGAAAGTGTTTGATTTACAATGATATAAAACCAAAAAAGCAATAAATCCATTAGACCAAGAGGCTGCAGTCAACACAAACACATTTTGTATTTTTTCTGGATAAACCAATAACACAATATACAGTATGTCATACAGTATGTCATTTGTTAATTCATCTGTTCATTGACTGATTGATTAATCAACTAATCATTTGACCAGTAGTCGTTACACCTGCCCTCCAGTTTGTCTCCCAGTTTGGAAAATATCCTGTATTCCACTAACATACAGTATGTTGGCTTTTACGGATCTAATTTGGCTACAGCCTAAACCGCTGAAACTCAGCTCCTCTCTTCTGTTTTTGAAATCCTCCCTCCAGGATTTCATTTCATTTCCTAGAATGTCTCTATTATCTGTGATTCAAGGACTGTTTAAGTCTTGTAATCCACTCTAGATTCAGGATGTGAAATGAATCCTCGAATTATAAATGACAAAAATAGCTTGAGAGAGAGTCCACATTTCCAGAGGTGTTAAGCCTAACCTGATCTCTTTGGACACACTTTCTCATTCAAGGGAATGGAAAGTGTGTCCAAATTTTTGACTGATGCTGTATGGAAAGTCACTTATTTGCTTTCTTTCTAAGAGTAAGAACAGAAAGACCAATATCACTCTCATGTTTGTGTATGAAATATGTACCTAGAGCTAGGAGGTGATAAGCTTAGTGTAGCTTAGCTTAGTGTAAAGACTACTTCACCAAGAAATAGTAACACCTGGTAACTACCTCTAAAATCCCAAATTCTTGTTTTTACATTTCTGTACAGATTAGCTGGCCAGCTGTTTCCCTCTGCTTCCAGTCTTTATTCTAAGCTAATGGCCTTCTGGCTCCAGCTCTAATGGACAAACATGAGCTTGGTACCAATTTTCTCCTCTAAGTCTTTGAAAGAAGACAGAAGAAGTGTATTTCCCAAAAAATTAATTTATTTCTTAAAACACAAGGAAATATAGCAAGAAAGAACTGAACATGTATCATTTGTAACATTTTGCAGATCAACCTTAAAATTTCTGGTTACCTTTTAGCAAACTCATTCATTTATTTCGGTGACTTGCAAAAATAATAAATATTAATGTTTTCATTTCCCATGTCGATGGCCTTTATTGAGGAAGTTATTGAAGAGGCAGTTAATTAAGGACAGAGCACTAATGATCTCTATGTGTCTGACTGTGAAGGTCGTTACTGCTGCATGTGTGTGTGTGTCTCCTCATAGTGTTTATGTGCATGTGGCATCAGTGTGTCCAAGGGGACTTCAAAGACATCTTCATTAGCTATGATTATCACTCAGCACAGAGCTCTTCCCTAATTATCTGGTAAATTCAAAAAATGTTATAGAGAATGATGCTAATATTAATTGCCGGGAGCCTGTCACAACACACTGAATTTTGTTTCAAAAGTTTGGAGAGGGTATTAGTGTTTTCTCTGACCCAGAATCATCTGTTACACTCTGTTGTTCAGTATAAAGACTAGGTGCACAATCAGTCATGATTCTGGGAAGGTTGCATGTTGTTTCTTCAAAGTCCTGTTTGGCATATAAAGAGCTGGTCCCCTGCTACAGATTTGGTTCCTGGACAAGTATACTTCCATCACACGCAAGCTAAATGGCCTGGGCAGAAAGTATGAGCAAAGATTGTACCACTCTGCTTCAGCATGGCACAGTAAAGAAATCTAATTCAGATGTGAGGTGTTACTAAGTACGGTTATTGTGCTGAAGTAAACTTCTAAAGCACTGGATAGGACTGCAGCTATTCGTAAAAAACATTGCTATGTTTCTGCCATAATCCATACTAGGTTCTTAGTAACTACTAGATAGTTACTGGCTAACTGCTATCCAATCAAAAGCAATCAACTATGTAAACAGGAAATTATATATTAAACTTAACTGGTAATCCTTTGTGAAAATAGGTAGGGGAGAACGGGTTAACATGAGCCACTTTTTACATTTGATGATTTTACTGCAAAATGAAAGTGTATTTTTTTCAAATAATAGTTACTATACATACCTCAGGTTGTTGTGTACCCATGGAAATTAAAACAAGTTATCTAATTATTATGGTTTTAGAACAATGACACATCAAAAAAAGTTAGTCCCATGGCACAACTTACCCCAAGGTAGGGGTAAAATGAGCTTGGGGATGGGGCAAAAACTCATACTTTTAAGTAAAATATTATGTTTGTGTCCTGTTGTTCAACTGTGATCTTTGTGTGTTAGCTACAGAGAGAATATGTGTGTAAATGTGCTTTTGTGTATACAGACAGGTGTATTGATGCTGTTCTGGTGGTCCAACACCTTACTAAGACACTTTATGTTGGCTTTTCCTTTAATTTGTTACCTGTCTGTATGTACAGCATGTTTGTGTGTGGCTTAAACTTAACATTAGTCAACAATTAGGTATTTATTCATCAACATTGTAACACTTGTAACAGTGATCAAACATTAACATGAACAGTGTCTCTAGTCTCTAGAATATCAGTTTATGATCTTGTTTTGGAGCTTACACTGACTTAAATTAACATGTAATAATGTCCAAAATGTATCTATTTTGATTAAGATACAAGACTGATAACTTTAGTAACATGATGAATTCACTTGGCATGACAAAAATCTTTTTTTTTGCTCTGTTTTGCTGACCACTCTCTCCATGTGCTTGAGTCCAAGATGGATTGATTAATGTGAACTATACTTTCTTAATTTGTGGTCACATGATGATTTGCTTATAGTTACCTAGATAAAGGGGGTGGCTCATTTTACCCACTGGCTCTATTTACCCCGTTCTCCCCTATTAGTTTTTTTTTTTTTTCTATGTACGCTTACATGGAGAAAATCTGTCTTTCAGAGTTAGTGGTATTCATGCAGTGTCAACTGGGAAATATCCTATTATGCTAACCTAGCTGACACTATTTAGTCATGTAGCAAAGCATTATTGGCAAAACATTTGGTAATTTGAGGTGTGTTATTGGTGTTATTTTTTGTGAAATTCAATTTTAAAATACTAATATGTACTATGTTAGCAAGCTAACATTAGTTTTGTCAGTTAATTCAGGCAGCTACACAACAGCTACACCTGGCAGTTACTGGGTGTAAATATCTTGTAAGAACTAATCCCTACATTAAGTTTAATTTGTGTGGTACAACCTGTTTTAATTTAGCAAACCCTTATGTTATACAAATATAGTCTAAGTTTGAATCTATGAAGAGCTGGTGCCAATGGTACTTTCAGAATTTCCACTGCAATACATATAAGGATTCATGATTCACTGCATGACAACTACAGTTACTTCAGATTAAAATTTTACATGCAAAATATATAATTAGTTCAGAAACTATGATTTACTGCAGGGTTTTAAACTTAGACTGACCATCACTTTAACCAACACTGAACTTCTTTTACTTGTTTACTTTTACTTAAATACATCTTAAAAAGCAGGCAGTTTTTATCAAATGGAGGATTGTATTTATTGTGGTTTTTCTACTTTTATTCACATTTACATTTATTTATTTTGCAGATGCTTTTGACCAGAGTAACATATAAATGAGGTACAGTCCAAACCACAGTAGATCAAGCAGAGGCCTTGGGAATAAGTGCCAAAACAATTTCAGTACCATTTTTCCAGTAGTTTTCCACCACTGGCAAAATGGCCAATGTGACGCATCAGAAATCAGTATGCAGAATAATTTCACTTCTTTTTCAGAGTATTAGTACAGCACAATGGTTTTTGTATGTTTGTTTTTGTGTGTGTTTTCTGTGTGTTTTGGGTGATTGCCTTTATCTCAACTCTCTAGACAGAGTAAATATTACCACTGTAGAGGTGCAGCACAGCCGTTGTTGTTGCACTTTTCATTTGGTCACATGAAGCAGCCTGTATCATTAGTCAAACCACATGGTTTCCTCACACCAGCTGAGGTCCACTGGTCTGTGGGGCTGTGTACCGGTTACTTTGAGGTTGATCATTAAAAGACGTCAATGTGTTTATAAGTCACACTCACATGGTGTGGCTCTCTTCCTGCTCACATACACATACAACCACACACCCACTGAATATCTCCCACTGCTGCAACGTTGCTCTTCTCACTTACAGTAACTCACTGCTGTACATGGGGGAGCGTGTTTGGGTGTGTGTACACGCCTGTGTGTATTTTCCCAATATCAAGACTTCTTTGTGAGGGTGGTGACCCAGCCCTTTCCAAACCACAGTGAGACTTCTGTTTCAGCTGCTGATTCCTGCTTACTCAGCATAGGACTCAGCACTATCTGTGAAGGAGAACTTAAAGGCAACTTCACAGCAAATGGCATGAATGAAATAATTAGCAGAAATAGTTTGCTTAGTTAGCAACAGAGTTTCTAACTTACTACCCCACATTACACATCCACACATGCACACGTGGCTTGTATGGCTGTTGTATGGCTTGATAACAAATCCACGGGCCCCCCTGAGAACCCATTTTAAGCCTCTTGTCAGAGGAAACTTGAGATAACTTACATTCCATACATACTGTTGGTCACTACAACTACTGGATGACCATTGATTTGATGGCTTGGCTTTAAGTGGGGCAGCATGAGACAAAGGAAATCATCCTATAACAGGTTTAAAGCAAGTCAGAGAAAAGTATTTTCACATGGTGTGCTTTGACACATGTTTAATATTAATAAACTTTGAATAAACAAGCGAACAGTGAGCCGCTCAGTTTTGTGTCTGAGCGTGGAGTATGCTGTCCAGGAGTGAGGAAAGAGCAGGGTGTGGAAGTGGTGACTGTCCTCCGCTACTAGAGTGGAGCATTTTTCTGAATCTGGAAATGAATTTGGATTAGTGTGAGTGGATATTCTTACTCAGGATCAAATTTGATGATTTGGAAATTGCATAGGGCCTGACTGGAAATGGCTAAATGATGTGCGTAATAGTCAAATAATGAAAAAACTACTGAAAATATTGAATGTGAGTGTTCATTAAACCCAAAATGTCTCTGCATGAGTTGTTTTCACAAAAAATATTTATGTTTCTGATTTTTTTGTACTCCATAATAATAAAACCATAAGCATGATCACAGCCAGTGATCAGAGCTTTACAGCAAGTCAGAGAAAAGTTTTTTTCTGACATGCTCTTAAAAGGGACAAGTAGGCAGTGAAAACGCAGCTTTTCATCAAGAATGGACGGACTACTTCCGACAGGCAATTCAAAACCAGTATGTCTCATATAAGCACAAATCTTTTGAGCAAATATACCCACTTATATGATCCGAACTGAAGCCACAGAAAACAAACCATCTAAGAGCCCAATATGATACATCCACTTTATTTTAGGATGCACATTTTTTCAAAAGCTCTCCGTTTTGTGTTTTATTTTTAAATGCAGCCCTCATTATACTTGAAAAGAGAAGATTCACTATTACAGTGCTTAACATCTGTATATAGGCCTAATAGAATGTTAGTTTCTTTCATGTTGTTGGTGCATATATTCATCCACCCCTCACATCAACTGTATTTATTTTTCTATGCGTTAAAGCAGCAACACCGGAGGCCAAGCAATCAAAACGTGCCTGTTCTGAGCAGGAACAGCACTAGTTTACTAAAATTATCAAAACTTCAAGTGTGTTTCATGCACTGGATTTTGATGATCGTGTAACATTGCGTTGTCTTTCACTGATTGACTTAATCAGTTGTTAATGTACTTGAAATATATTTATATCTGATCCATGCTGATTCATGACAGGACTGCACAAGATCTTTTGCATCATACACTATGCATTTATCCCTACTGAGCTCCCCTCCACTAATCCAATCCTAACCACTGTGCTGATCACGTCAGCCCTGACTCATGCACTGCTATTAAAGAGATAAGTCCAAAGATTGATTATTATCTGAATGTAGGTTAACAGATGTTGCGTGGTCAGACTGGAAGAAGAGGAAAATTTAACTGCAGCTGAATGATTCAAACAGAAAATGAGCATGTCAGAGTGTGATATCAGTTGCAAAGATTGAGCTGCAAAACATTTCAACATAATGTACGGTAATGCACATATCAGGATATATGAACACAAGAAATAAATGTCTCCTGCTTTTCATTCAAGTGTTCTGAACATGCATGTAATATAAAGAACCTGATGTATTCATGGTGACCAAACTATGATGTTTATATGACTCACCAGGTGTCAACTCCAAACTTAAAACAACTCACCTGGTTATTTTGCATGTCGGCTTTGTGTGATCACTGTCCACTATTTGCTCATGTAAATATTTGTCACTGATTTCAGCACATGGGGCCAGAGCACTTTATCACTTATGAGAATGCAGATCCCTTCTCTTCATTGGTTACTACAAGAAGACATTATTTAGAAATATAACATATGCTAGGTTCGGCCAGTTGGAGGTTTTGAAGGCAGATATCAACACTGATGTTTTTGGAGTGGAGAGGCTTAACTAAAACATCTTTAAATTACACAATTTTCAGTCAGTTGTTTGGGTTCTGATTTTTTTTTTATAAATAGTAAATAGTTCATATTCATGACTCTCCATAGACAACAAGTTTAGTATTGATCATCTATATTAAATCTGTAGTCAAATATTACTATCACATTAGTGGTGGATGACAGTTACTGGTTGATATACAGATTCAGACAAAAATAAAAAACACATTTGGTTGTGTTGACACACACAGTTGGGATGGAACTGTGGGGCTAGGGTAAACCACCCATTTGTAAAATAAATTAATTTCAGTGGAATCACCACTATCAATGACTTTGCCCACAGAAACATAAAATTCATACAGTGCTTTCACACAAGTACAACAGTGATGAACGCTGACATGCAAATTTACATGGTTGATTGATTGCTAATCATCTTGACAGTGCTGACCTTTAAGAGAAATGTAAAGAATCTGAGAGTTCAGTATGGGGGGAGCTATCATATTAGCTGTGTGGCACCATCCCAAATTACATAAGCCTCCTTTGCTGAATGAGAAGCAATGCCAAGAGAGTTTTCTTCTTTGTATCCATTTTACCACGAGCGAAACAGTAACCAAAACCAACAGTAACAATTCTTTGCCCAATATACAGGTTAGTTCAGTTCAGTAGAATTAAAAGGAGTGCAGTGTACAGGGAATTGGGCATTTCAAATTGGGTGAAAACTGAAAGACTGCAAAAGTTATGAAGGTGCAAACTGAAGCATCGATCATGCTAAGAAACGTACTTGGCAAGATGTATGTTAAGGACAGCGCCTAAGAAAAGTTCTTAGTAGTGTTAGTAAAACAGTCAGCTGCTGTTTAGTGTTGATGAAAGCCTAATATTTTGTTTATTCTACATTTTTAGATATTTATTTTTTCCATACTTTGTTTAACAGCTAGGAGACAGGACTCCTAAGTTGGAGACCCTTATTATCAGTTATATAGACAATAACAGCATAACATCATAGGCAACATAGAGCCGAGTGTCATCTGCATAGCAAGGGAATTTGATGCTGAAACTAAGAAAAGTTTCTGAAACAAATAATTAAATTGTGTAAAAAGTGCTGGATCAAGTGTCATACCTTCAGGGACATCCTACCTAAAGATATGGAGATGAACAGCAATCATTTAAATGCTATACATATAAATATAAATACATATGTATATGCTGTACACTGCTTCACATATTGCTTGCAAATGAATGAATATGTGTATTACAAAATCTCTTCTGGTTAAAATACAGCTACATCCCGCTGAAAGGCACATCTCCTCATATGTCATCTTTGTAAAAGGTGTCACTGGATATTGCTTTCGTAACAGGCCAGGAGCACTTCGCTAATTGAAATTTTCTCTTCTTTGGAAAAGTCCTACCTGTCCCACCTCATAACTGTACCAACTTCTGTCTTTCTTTCGCTCCCCATCTTCTGCCTGCTTTCTCCTCTCCCTCAAAATCAAGGCCTCCTTTCTTTCTCTGTCTCTCCATCCATACCATGTCATTTCTATCCACACCCAACCGCTGGTCCAGGACCTAAATGTCAGAATTACAGAGCTGCCATATGAGCCGCTGTGGTCCAGCAGATGTGTACTGTATATACACCAGCTTCTAATTCTGACGATGCTCTTTGCTCTTTCTCTCTTTTCATTCTCCTCTTCTCTCCTCACCCCCTGCCTTCTTTCAATGTTACTGAGTTGAGATCAGATCAGCATTCTTTGTGTACTTACTGCTCTCATGCACACAATCAGTACAATTTTTATGACATCCTATCTTTCTTCAACCATTTCTTTGTCTGTAGGAGTGCAGGAAGATGAAGATGTGAAGCGGATGTTGCAGGGCTCCAGTATGGTGAAGGTATTACTGATTAGAAATTACTTGTAGTAGGTAGTTGTCAGCAGTAGCTAGTAATAAAATAAATGAGATTGAACTAATAAATCTATCATGTGTGAAGGTCCGCTCACCTCGCTGGCAGAAGCGACGAACTCTGAAGCTGCTGGAAGATGGCGTCACCGTCTGGTGTCAGTCCCACAAAACCTCCAGCCGGGCCAAGGAGCAACAATCCTGTAAGTGTTCTTTTCTATAAATCAGAATCAACGTATTGACAAGGAATTTGACATGGCAGTCATTGCAGAAACATACAAGCACAAACTGACAAACACAAAATGCAGGGTATACGACAAAGGTCAGTTTCAACTCACTGTGTCTAGATGTGCGTGCTCATCACAATTACGTGTGGCAAAATAAAATACTACATATTATTTTTGGTTTTTAATATAATGTCTCCATGAGTCTCATGAATTTAATATCAGTCATTATTTTGCAATGGGTTGCAAAGGTCCAAGAGGTACTCTTTAGACGCTCACTTGTTAAATGTGTAAAAATGACTTCCAGGAAAGTCCAGGAAAGGAAACACATCAAATTTGCAGCTATGGATGAAAAGAAAATTTCTCCTGCTATGATTATGACACACCATGTAATCAGAGCTGGTAGTGAGTCCACTAAATGGAAGTGCTTGTTGTCATTATCTGAAATGTCTGGAACTTTCTGAAGCCAACAATCCAGCAATCACACCCACTTCATGTAGTGTTGCAAGGGATGAGAAAGTAAGCGGGGTTTGAACTTCTCTCTCAAGCTTTATATTTTCATTCTTTATACAACTATTTCTATCACTTTTTCTTTTCAAATTCTTTTTATTGGTTTTAAAACTAATACAGTACAGCCTCTTCTGCCACTTTTTGTGTGTACAAGTGAGTGCAACACCAAAGTAGTATAAACGATTATCCCATCTTGACCTTCTCTATGACAGAAGGGTTTAAGTGTGGCCATTTATAACAGCTATAAACACTTTTACATGCATATGTGGTCAAGTGACACTTTGTGCAGACTAGTTTGTTTCAAGATGAAGACATATTGACACACTGACCTAAGGTCAGATCTTGGTTACAAGGAACCGAGTGGACCCATGAAGACCCCTGCCATATACATTACATTACAGTTCTACAACACCGTAGAATCCATTCTGTGAACCCTTCAAAATCATCCTTTAAGGGGCCCCACCCAGATGTTAAGAACCATCTCCGTATGATAATTGGTAACAAGCAGGCCTTTCCTTTCTCCTAGAAGTGGTTCCAGGAGAGCTTAGTGCGCAGACTGGGCGTGTAAGGTGAAACATGGATATACAGTATCTATTTCTGTTAACTACAACTGCTACTTACTGCTCTGTATGGACATAGACTCACTAACACAGCTACTCTCCTCCTCTGCTATCTGAGGGTCACACATGGGACCTTGATTATAGAGTTCATCTATTTTGAGCCTAAGATGGCAACAGATCCTGCTGTAGTTCAAACAGTGAGATTATAGAACATTATATGGTGGTGGGAGTCGGCCCTGGAGCCTGTGGTTTGGTGCTATATAGTTATCATACAGCTCAACCATGAGGTTAGCCTCCATGTTCACTACAAGGCCTTTAATTGCTGTAAAACTAGATTTCCTTGTGATGTGGCGCAGTGCGTGCTTTTTGTGCATGGGTGTGTGTGTGTGTGTGTGTGTGTGTGTGTGTGTGTGTGTTAGTTATGGGGTCTCTCCTCAAACCACCATAGCTGTGTGTGTGTGTGTTGCGTCTCTTGCCTTCACAACACCCTAAATCATTACAGATAAGCACACCCCCTGTAACAGAGCACACACACACACACGCACACACACGCACACACACAGGCTTAAGTTTAAAGTCTTGTTTTTAGCTGAATCCTCTGTATTACAGCATACCCTCCTCTCTGATCATACCTCCTTGTGAAAGCTCCTCAAGATTTAATTGGACTTGACATGTGGATAGAGGAAAGTAGTAACTAGTCAGCCACTCCCAGTAGTTAAGGTGTTTGTTATTAGCAGACTGGGTGGTCTAGTGCAGTAGTCCCCAACATTTTTGGCTTGTGACCCCTTAAAATGAAGCAATGTCTACTTGTGACACCTCATCATAGCTTATAGCTTTAAGACACACTGGTAGTATATGATGTGCATGAAAAGACGAGTTATGAATTGTGTTTCATTTAAATAATTTTCAGAGGCCTGAAGAGGTGAAGAGTGTCCAGAATTTCACAAGAAAAAAACTAAGAAAAGCCAAAACAAATGAACAAATTTTGTGTAACAGAGATATTCTTATTCTTTCTTATTCATCTTGTGATACCACGGATTCATCTTGTGCTTTGAGAGAATGCATAGTAATTAAAAAGGTCGCAGAGTTCCTCGTCAGCGCAGCCATGCGTCCCATTATAGAAGGTCACTCTCAATAGGAGCATCAGCAAACTGTAAAATGTGTTAATATGGAAACTGAAAGCTTAATTTAACAGCTTTCCATAGAAAAAAACAATTATAATCAAACTAACTGCATGATGTCCATCATAAGAAATAGTGACTAGACCACATCTAATACTTAACAAAAGCCTTTCTATACTTTTGGGCTCATGGTTCCTGAAGGACCCGTTGCTGAAGGAATTGCAAAAGGGAGAGGGAGCTTTGTGAAATCTGATAAGTTGCCTCAAGTGATGTCTCTTGACATGTGACATATCCCACCTGAATCTCTGACTAAACTGTTGCATTGTGGGTAATGTAGGCAGAGGGAAGGAAGAAGAATGTGTGGAATAAAAAAGACAATATCTCTGCTTCTGCTGCATGAATTTTGATTTTTTTTTTTTTTAATAAACTGTCCATTGTGAGTCAGACAATGTTACAGGAGTGCAATGTTAAATCTGTGGAGTACTTTTCAGTAGATTAATCAAGCAGGAAATAAAAAGTGGGGAAAATTTATTTTATTATTTATTTATTATTAAATTATGCTTAATATATTTTTTGCTCCCATAATAACAACATTTCCACATGGATTGCATTATATACATATTACAAGATGATGACAATAATTGAATACACGGTTGACCTGCACTCATGTTGCTTATTGTCATTGTTTTTGTATACAGTATGTATTATGTGATGCTTGCAGAGATGTTTTGTGCCTGATGAAGATTGTGACTGCTTATTGAAGCTAAAAACTCTGCAGGTTCTATTATTTTATTTTGCAGGGATCATACTGTATCCAGTATGATCTATTTCTCTCAGCCACCAGAGCACCTGCACCTGAATAGCATTTAATATAATTCGAGCAGAATTCCCTGTTGTATGCTGTTATTCTTTCTATTCTCACGCACACACAGTACACACAGTGCTTTACAGTAAGTTTGTGACGTCACAGGACTTCTGAAACAAGCTGTGTGGAGTCTCCAGTGAAACCACAGTCAAACATCAGCTGATGTTTGGTCAAATATGTAATCTGGTTTATTCAAATCCACCAGACAGTGTGATGTTATTGTCAAAGTATGCACTAGGAGACATTCATATAAAAATGAGCGTCAATGTGTGCTGGATGAACAAACTGGTTGAAAATAACACACAAACATCTGTGTTTGTGAGGGAAACACTTGTGGAAACGTTCAATGTGTGTGTGTGTGTGTGTTTAGTAAATTTAGTAGGAATTAGAATCAACAGTGCAACACTGTCATCAGTGTTATTAGTTGCCAAGCCAGTATTTGCACTATTTCCATCCACACTCAATATTCTGCAGAAATACAGTAAATCTGGTATTTCAGTGTTCAGGGTTACACAGATTCAAAGAAAACCAAGCATGTCTCAGAACTTGTCCCCTTAAGCTATGCACCCTGTAACCATGATGTCCTGTTGACACACAGCTGTGAAAGTGTGTGGAGACTTTTGCACAAAATCCAAATTGAACCCAGCAAATATAGTATATTGTGGCAAAAGGAATACTACTACCAGAAACAATATTAGTATCACAAATATTAGCAGCAGAACCCCACAGAAACACTGAGTTCTCTGGAATTATAGTTTAATTACCAAGGATAGATGATTTAAACAGAATAGAAACAGAGGTGATATGTTATTGTGTTTTGTTGATAGGCATATCAATACAGTAGACATCTGTTTATTTAAGAGTTGGAGAGTGTGTTTTAGTTACTCAGAATGCCACCACCTTAAATACACACTGCACAGAGGCCTGACAGAAAGAGTTGTTGTCAGGACTTGCCATTAAACTCTATATATGTTTAGAGCAAAAGGGATTAATGGTAATGACATGAAAATAAGGCTCATAATATATTTTACTGGCACTGCTAACACTCAGTACTGTTCATAATGGAGAGAATGAGAGATTGAAACTTGGATTATGGTTTGATTTAATTGAAATGAGAGTTTGAGTCTGTAAGTGAAAGTCACAAATATAAAGATGAAAAGTGACATTGGGCTATGATTGTGTAATGCATTTATTTCAGCATTGAGATGCAATGTAGTAGAAAACAGTGATGTGTTCTCTTGCAGTGTCTTAACCCCCTCCCCTCCTGTTCCCTTCCCTTCTCATCTCCAATCTCATCTCTTTTCTCTGTCCAAGCATCCTTTGTTGCTATAACTGCTTGTTTACTGATCTTACAGACCGGACACATTTTAGTGACACTTGTTAAAATACATGAAAGCCCTTTACATCATTTGTTTTTGTAAGTCTGTGTCAGATATACAGAATACAGAATGTGACAAATTCAAGGAAAAATCTAATAAAGGAGAACGTGGAGAAACATAAATATGCAGATATTTCTTTAATGAGTGTTTAGACTGACATTAGCCCTGCGAGAAAAAAAATGCTGCCTCTTCATTCATTTCAATGAGGCAGAGGGCTGTGGCAAAAAATGTAGGGCTGTGCAATGATATAAGTTGAACCAGGCTCGACCTCTGCTGCAATGTAGTGCAACGTCATCTGTCAAGGCACTGTATTGACCAATCAAATACATGCATGCATCCTGGTAGATTAGTTTGTAACCTGAACGTTGTATTTCTAGTGTTTACCTGGAGATCATCCGGATAAAAGATAAAATCATTGTCACCATGATAACTTTCCAGAGTTGTAAAATCCTGTGCCCCCTTTCATCAAATTTTCAACATGCAAGCTGTGACTTGCGTGTTAATTTTGACACTTTAACCTAATCAAAAGAAATGCTGTATTTGCAACCCATCTATGAAAAGGGAAATTGCAAAAAAAGAAAAATCTTATTGTGAAAGAGGGCACTGGCACCGTTTGGGATCTGCCTGTAAGCAGTGCTACAAATCACTTTTGTGAAACAGGCTCTGTCTTATTGTATATAAAAGAGCTGTGCAGTGGTTTGCTGTGTTTTAGTTTCCCAACCTTAACCATATTTCTTCTCCATAACCACAATATTTCCCTATTCCCTAAATTAAAAATCTCAGTTGAACTGAACATCTATGGAAGATTTTAGAGCTATGTTTTAGACAGCGCTCTGAAGATGAGGAATGCTGTTCATCCCTTCAGAAGAGTTCCACATACTTGGACAATCTATGACAAGAGACACTGATACTGTTCTGGAAGCTCTTTGAGGTTTTTATTTTAGGGAACTCATGTGTCAGCTGAGAGCATCCATGTATCTGTCATCTGTCCTGCACTCTTAAATAGGAACTAAACCAAGAAGCTAGGTCTCTGAAACTCAGTCTGTGGTACTATTGTTCCCCTTTTGGTCATCACTTTCAACTGAAACTATTTACAGGAAAGCATTGTATGCTGTAAATTTGCTTCCTCCTTGTTCTCTCCTTTGGCTCTTCTAGCCCTTCATGTCTGCTTCGTGGACATTTTGTCATTTCTCTAGAGTTATAATTGATAGTCTGTCATTTGCAAAGGATGCTCCCAGAAGAATGGCTTCTTAAAAGGGACCTATTATGCTTTTCCTTATTTTCAGTCATTTATATAATGTTACAGTGGTGCATGTTCATATTATACGTGGCCAAAGAGTAAAATAATGAGGTAAACGTATAGAAGTAATCCCTGTGAGCAAAAAGCACCGGCTTCAGACTGCGCTGAGTGCTCGGTTTCCAACAGTTTTTTCCACTTTGAGCCCAAGCTGATGTCAGCTAAAGATGGATTTCTTTATATGGTCATCTGCTCCACACACGCCACATAAAGGGCCAGTATAAGATGAATAGAGAGTTTTTTGTACTGTGAATCATGCAAAGCTACTCTAGTGGGGTCCCAGAATAAAAATATAGAGCTGAAAATGAGCATAAGCTTATAGATCTCCTTTAATTACCATGTTTGTTGTTGTGGTCTTATTTTATTAACCAATGCCTCCGAAAACTATAACTGTATGTAATCCTCTGAAACAACATAGCACTCATGGCGTGAATATCACCTGATAATATGATGGATAAGTAATTGGGCAGTACTTGTTCTATACTTACTTGTTCTTTCTTCCTCTGCCTCTGTCTTCTCTCTCTCTGTTTCTCTCACACACCCCCAGTCTCTGTCATGGAGGTGGAGTGCGTTCGGGAGGGTTGCCAGTCAGAGATGTTGCGGCAGATGGTCGGTTCAGTACCTGAAGGCCGGTGTTTGACGGTGGTCTTCAAAGGGCCCCGCAAGAGTCTGGATCTCCTCTGCCAGAGCCAGGAGGAGGCTAAGCACTGGGCCCGCGGCATCCGAACGCTGCAGGAGAGGGTGGAGAACATGACCCAGAAGGAGAAACTTGACCAATATCCTTCAAGACCTTGCAGAGTTTTCTGAAAATAAATTTTGGTTCATTTGAAATTGTTGAACTATGTAGTAACTACACAGTGGAGAATTGTGGTGAAATTGAGCTGCTAATTTTAAGACTTCTTAAAGTTTCTTAAAGAGTACCAGCAGTGTAACAAGTAACCAATGAAAAAAGTTGTCCATTCTTTTAGACTGAAGGAATTTACTCCAAAAACAGTATCTCAATGTACTCCTCCCAAAGTAGAAGTAAAGAAATAAGTATTTACTTATGCAATGTTGTGTTCAGACAGAATGCGAAGCAAATTTTCACCTTGCCTTATTTGCGTGTTTTCGGCTGCTGGACCATCTGTGTTCATTCACCCCAAATAACCAAAATACCAACTGTACATTAGCTGTAAGCAAGTTAGCAACAGCTCCCACTGTGTTTATAGGAGAGTGTGTGTTTGTGTTCAATTCGGTCTCTTACTGAACACAGAACTCACCAGAAGTTCTTTGTGTTATTTTCCTCCAGTCTTCTTTTTCCTCTCATTTCTGTGCGTTTAAGAAGCAAGCTATGTGTGCAAATTTTTCACTTAAGTTGAGACATTTTCAACTCACACTGACACATCTTAGCATCATTTTGCTCCACCCCAGGTGAATTCATGTCAACTTGCATCTTTGCATTGACTTTGTATGTAATCGTGCCACATCTAAAATTCACTTCACGTTCTGTCTGAACGCATATCCACATATACCCAACACTTACTGCACTGGTAATCATTTAAAAGTATTGAAAATCAACACAATGTATCTACCAGCAGCTTTCATAAAACTAAATACCAGTATTTGGCTTCAAACACTCCCCCCAACCCACAGTATACTATTCTAAACTATCTATGCATTAGGGGTATGCTATATATGCATAAGTGCTCTTTCTGCTTCCTTGACCGTGTGTCTGTTACCTGGATTCATGCTTACCTGAGTCGGGCTGACCAGAACCATGACGATAAGATGAGCTACGACGAAGTGCAGAAACTGCTGCAGATGATCAACATTGACTTGAGTGACCAATACGCCCGCAGCCTCTTCCAGGTAGCCAGACTCAACGCATGCATCTAAAAGCTGTGGCCCTGTGTAGTATTTAGATATTCATTTGACCTGACAGACCTCAGTTAATTGGTTTGTCAAACCTTAACTAAGAATGATCATCTGGCTCATATGAGATGTCTCTCACTTTCTTTTTCTGACAGAAATGTGATCGCTCGGCTGACGGTCGTCTGGACCACGGGGAGATCGAAATCTTCTGCAGGGAGTTGTTACGGAGGCCTGAGCTGGATGCCGTGTTCATCCGCTACTCTGCAAATGGCTGTGTGCTTTCCACTGTGGACTTGAGGGATTTCCTGAAAGACCAGGGGGAGGACGCTTCACTCACTCATGCCCAAAGCCTCATACTCACCTACGAACTTAACGAGTGGGGTACGGTGCTAAGTAACAATATATTACAAAGTACCAACATGTATCTGGTGTGTGTTCAGCAGAAAAGCTCTGATAAATCCACTGGATTGCCCTGCACCAAACATCAGACACATAACATTAGTGACTAGCAAAAAAGCAAACGGCAGACAGATAAAGTTAGCGACTAGCTGTTAAACACAGGAAAGCATTCAGCATCCAAAAACCCAGATATTTTTCTCAGGAATTGGTTGGGACCAATGTAGAATTAAATGTAGATCATATTTTGAGCTTATGTCAGTCAGGTGGTCCAAATAATTGCTAATTTTACTCCATGTTTACTGGATGTGTAGACTAGTGATGTGTAGACTGACACGTTTGCCAGAACAACTTTACACTGTGACAATATGTCAGAGGTGTTTTCCAGCGTGTTGAGGAATTCATCTTCCCCCTAAGTGACCCAAAAAAAAATTATTAAAGCATCTTCAAAATGTTTTGAAGTCAACCCGACTTTCTTCTTACACCATAATCATGCCTTTAACCCCTTCATAATGCATGTACAAAAACCCTATATGGTGTAATAAACAGGTTAAATATTTAGTTGTAGCCTGTTGTACAAACTGTAGTATGACGATTAGCACCAGTTTGCTTAATACTCAATCTGCTAATTCCCCTTATTTACTGACGTGCTTGTGTGCATTTTGTCCAGTACAGCCCAGAAGAATCAGTTCATGACAGCCAATGGTTTCACCATATACATGCTGTCTAAAGAGAACTGTGTGTTTAACCCGGAGCATGTAAGGGTTTACCAAGACATGAAACAACCTCTGGCACACTACTTCATCTCCTCCTCCCACAACACCTACCTCACCAAGGACCAGCTGACTGGGGACAGCAGCACAGAACCATATATCCGGTAATAATGAACAGGACAACACACAGACAGCCACACTTTTTAGCTTTCTGCATTAGCTCAGGCTCATGTTATATCTGCTTTGAACAGGAAGTATGCATAGACAAGTGGATCCAATGTGAAAGGCATTATACCCATTAGGCAGCAGATGAGGGCTCAATCTTCACAGGAATAAATTCTTTAAAGGCTGTAAATTTTGCACAGTTTAAACATAACTCAACATGGCCACACAGAAGAATGCTATTGATAATAAGAGCACAGCTGAAAAGTGTCAGTGGCAACAAACTATGTTAGTTTCTCCTCATAATTTTCTCCTACTGTTGTTGCTGTTTGTTCAAAGTCTGCTGGTGACCTTATTTCTACTGTGTGTATATGTGTACTGTTACACTGCCCCACATTGTCTTGGTCTTAAATGCATTTTGCAAACACACAAAACCAAAAGTCTTAAGGAATGCAGGAAACACAGTGAAGTCATAATGCACATGTACTTTAAGCAGGTATATCACAGCTCTATAAGGTGTCTGAAAACTACTATTGGTTGCCAACAGAGGTAGATAAAGGTCACAGATTACTGACAAGCTCCAAAATTCTGTTTGAATTCATCTCTGTTTTAGTGATACTGACTGATGATGTCTCTCCTAGAGCCCTGAAAAATGGTTGTCGCTGTGTGGAGCTGGACTGTTGGGATGGAGATAAAGGAGAGCCAGTCATCTACCATGGACACACACTCACCTCCAAAGTGCCCTTTGTTGAAGTCATTGAGACAATCAATGAGTATGCTTTTAAAGTGAGTACACTACTACTTTCTTGTCAGCTACAAATAAATAATAAAGTAATTTGCTTACGGTGCAGATACACAGTAGTGATGGTTGACATCAAAAGTGAAGAGCAAACTTTCAAAATTAAATTGATTAGTGTGGACAAATATAATATACTTTTAAATCTATATGGTCTAATACCTAAATTGATAATTTTGCTGACAGGCCACAAGATGGTTTCCTTCCTCTGTTCTGCTCTATGGACAAAATCATTTTCTCTCTGACTTTGCATCATCATGGTCCCTCTCTCCCAGGCGTCTCCCTACCCCCTGATCCTGTCACTGGAGAACCACTGCTCCATAGAGCAGCAGGCAGTGATGGCTCAACATCTGCGATCCATCCTGGGGGAAAAGCTGCTCACCAAGCCCCTCAATGGTCTGGACTCCCGCAGCCTGCCTTCTCCAGAGGTATCAACAGAGTGTCACATAATTTTAAAAAAAGCTGGGTTCAAAACCCATTAGACCTAGTTTGCCTAATCGTCTGACTAATGATGTCCTGGAACCACATTAACTTTTCTCACTACGGCAGTTAACAATTTTGTGAAAATAAGCCTGACATGATTAAATGATTTGTCCAGATAGATATTTGTAGTGTGCTTGCTAGTTTTGATTGGAATGTAGACGTGGTTAAAAATAGACGATGTCTGACTGGTTCAGTCAGATTCCCCAGCAAGGATTTCACTCTGCCTCACTTTTTAATATCCGAACTTTCCCTCATTGGAGAGCAGGATTGTTATGTATGTGAGGCCTTTGTAAACAATTTGTCTGTCTTGATGGCAACTGTTATTCTGTTGGGATTACGTGTAAAGCAGAGAGCAGGCTGTTTGTGCTAGATGGGAAACCTGGAGCCATCTGCTCTTCTTTGTCCCACTTATTTTTCATTTACAAATAATGAGTGAGGAATGTTAGGGTTGGTGCATGCACTCATGATCTGTGCCCCAATAATCACACTCCCTCGAGGCATTTTTACAAGCCTAACCAAGCGTTGCCTTCTGGCCACTGTTGTATACACTCAAATGATTTTATGTTATTTGCTTTGAGGATTTTGTTCTCATTTACTACTGTTACTCTTAAAAAACATTGTCATACATTATTATGTTGTTAGCAGCCCTAATAAAAGTAGCATTAATAGTTGCAGTAATAGAGGGCAATGGGCCACCTCCATTGTAGGGGCTAGGGTTAGGGTTACTACTTCTTAAGGACAGTACTTTAGTAAATTAACTTGATTACTTTTCCATCACTGAAAGGCTAGTGTTAATAGTAAATGAAATACTTGGTGGTATTGTTAACATGACAAAATTTTCTTATTAGTCTCATTTCCAAACAAGTTGTTCATGTATTATGTGTGTAATGTGTTGGTTGTGTGTGCAGGATCTTAAGGGTAAAATCCTGGTGAAGGGGAAGAAGGAGCACATGGTGGAGGAGGGCTCGTCCAGCTCCTCAGACTTCAGCTCCTCAGACGAGGAGGCCAGCCGGGCTGAAGGCAAACCCAGGACAAAGATAGAGGACAAGAAGGTTTGTACAACACTACCATCTAATGTGTATCCTAGCAGCAGTGGCTCTCACCAGTATCCTATTTTGGTTTTGGTGTACTCAGTTGGTATTGCTGCCTGTTGAACCAATAAATGTTGGAAATAGTAATGAGGATAAACAGTGACCAGTTGTTTACCAGTTGGGCTGGTAAGGAATGTGATGGTTTTGTGGGTGACTTCAGCCAGGTGTGTCTAAGCTGGATCCAGAGCTGTCAGAGCTGGTGGTCTACACCCGCAGTGTTCCCTTTAAAGGCTTCGAACAAGCTGCCAAAAGCCCATCAACCGACATGTCCTCTTTCTCTGAAAGTGAGGCCCTCAGGCACGTTAAGGACTCAGGTACGATGTGTGTATGTGACTAAACCTATTTACTTTTGAAAGTTAAAGGCTGCCCTTTTGTATTTCTTCAACATACCATTTGTCTGACTGGACTAATTGAACTTTCCTTATCCTACCCCACAAGGGATGTATTTTGTGCGTCACAACACTCACCAGCTCAGCAGGATCTACCCCTCTGGCCAGCGTCTCCAGTCCTCCAACTACAACCCTCAAGAGATGTGGAATGGAGGCTGTCAGATTGGTGAGAGCTTATTTTATATGTTTTGTTTGTTATTCCTAAGAGAAGCAGACAGACTAACTGTTATTCCCAAGTTTAGAGCTCCGAATCAAGTGTGTCTGCCGAAGGAAGTATGCCCCAAACATCAAATATGAGACAAAAGTATTTGTACTTGTAGATTTGTAGTTGTAAACTTGGGAATCACACAAACATCTTCTTAATGTACTCACACATTGGAAATTATTTGTGCAAATCTTTCTCATTTGTTCACAAAATGTCATGCCCTAACCCTAACCCTAACCCATGCTACAGATCTCCTTACAGATTAAAAATTTTACACTTTCAAACATTTGAATTCATTTGATCAAAACGTTTTTATATTCACACATTTGAATGTATTCATATAAAAAGGTTTTCACACATTCAGATATGGTGATACACAGCTACAATAGATATGACCCTAATTTAAGCCCATACTTACCTTCCTCTCTTTGTTCTATGCGTCTATACCCCACACCCAAACATCCCAACCCAACAGTGGTAGCATCAAAAGGACATTGTGCTAGACAACACTAACACTGCTGTGTTGGATTTCCAGTTGCTCTGAATTTCCAGACACCTGGTGAGCAGATGGACCTAAATCAAGGCAAGTTCTTGCAGAATGGTCGGTGTGGGTACATCCTGAAGCCTCCCTTCATGTGCCAGCCTGCTACCACCTTCAACCCAGAGAATGTTGGTGGGGGTCCTGGCCACAGCCCTGTCCTGCTCACTGTTCGGGTAAGATGGCGCTTAACCTGCCCCAAAATGTGTCGCAAGTAGCAAAATAGGTGGAACTGCAGGTTCTGGCAGTATTTTTTTCCATTGACAATTTGCATTGTCAATGGGAATGTTCTATGTTGATTTTCATCAACATAGAACTACAGGAGAATTTCAAGGTTGGTGATTTAATGTTTCTTACTGCAGTGTTTTTTGGGAGTTGTAGTTGACTGCATCTTAAAGTCATTGTATCAGTGTCAGGCTCGTCATGCTCTTTTTTGTAAAGATACTCTAATCAAATGAAGCCCTGTTATTTTTATTCCAGGTGATTTCAGCTCAGCAGCTGCCTAAACCAGAATGGGACAAGCCCACCTCCATTGTGGACCCTCAGGTGTGGGTTGAGATACATGGTGCTCCCATAGACAACAACAAGAAGAAAACCCATCATGTTGACAACAATGGTAAATACCTACTCTGGTAACAAAACAGAATTGTTAACTAGTTTCAGTAGCAACATTTAGGATTCCCATAAAGCTGAGTTCTAATTACTGTGGCTAGTGTGTGAAGATTAAATGGGTAATAATGGATTGTAAACAACAACAAGGTACAATGACTCTAGTGTCTTCAAAGATGACAAAATGGCACACAGCAGAAAACTCCATGAACACCATTTCATGCATAGTGTTCTTTCTTTCTTTCAGGCTTTAACCCGCGGTGGGACTGTACCTTTAACTTTACCGTCCATGTCCCTGACCTGGCTCTGGTTCGCTTCATGGTGGAGGACCATGATTATACCTCAAGCAATGACTTCCTAGGACAATTCACCCTACCTTTCACAAGTCTCCGCAAAGGTGTGTGTGGGGCCAGTTGAGTTTGGCTGACATGGGGCCTATACCAAAGACTTGTGTGAGGTTGCCAACACAGTATGAATAACCATTTTCTCTCCTAACCTTTCTTTCCTTTACCTCTGCAGGTTATCGTCATGTCCGACTACTCAAGCTGGATGGCTCTAGCCTTTCACCCTCCTCACTCTTCGTCCACATCAAGGTCACCCCTGGTCAGAGCAGTCCCTCCAAATCATCAGCTAAGTCACCGGCCAGGTCACCGTCCAAGGCTTCAGCCAAATAGCTCTAACCCCTTCTCTACCCCACAGCAACATGAAACATATCTGCCTTGATCCAGGCAATAAAACTCAATGGTTCTGACTTTGTCTTGCAAATTTTGCAGCTATATCCTCTAACTGTTTGTATTTTGTGTAACAAGAGGATTGTGTTGTTGCAAAAAGGTAAACAGTCAAACTGACTATTATTTCACATTTGTGAAGAAGAAAGAAAACACTGTTCTGTGATGCTTATGCTAACAATGGCAGTGAGTTTATATTAATCCCCTCATCTTCAAGGGTGTCTAAACACAGGGAATGGAGATACAATCAGGGAGGGAAATACCATCAGAAATGAACCAAGTGTCAGTTTTGGCTGTTGGTAACTAAACTCCCAGCTTCATTCTCTCAGAATAAAACAAAGAGAAACTCTACCAGTCACAGTAACTGGTGGATACCTGAAGCCAGAACTCTCTTTAAAGGGCCATCCACACCTAGAACGATAACTATAACGATAACCATAGTTTTAAAAATCATTCTAACTGAAGTGGATGGCAGAGTCCATACCACAACTATAACGACAACGACAGTGGCAAACAATATCATTGGGATCACTTTCAGAGTGATTTGATGAATGCTAGAAACACTGAAAGCCAATCAAAATCCATCCCCTAAACCATGAGGCAAGACAAAATCTCCATCTAGCCTGGCATTTCCAGTAAAACTTCAAAACCTGCATATATCATCTTGGGAACTGACTGATGACTTTATTTATGTATATTTATTTATTTAATGTTCTCACCATGAACTGATGCACTGTAAATTGGAGCAGAATGACAGCCAGAGATGATTTCTTTCTTTCTCTGTGTAACGTACAGCAGTAACAAGTCATCAATATCCATTTTCCTAAGCTGCCAACAGCATTGGAGTGTGCAGCACGTGCTTGGTGCCACTGTTCACAGAACGTTATTGTTCATAAGTGTGGATGCTCACATTGTTATTGTTGTAGTTATTATAGTTATTGTTCTTGGTGTGGACAGCCCTTAATTCCTAATTTAATGGAGGTTTCATTCTTAGAGCAGGACTCAAGAACATAATGACAACCAATTAAACCAGCCTGCAAAAGTTTACATTTTATTTACAAGATTTATGAGAGCATGACCAAAGTTTGGTGCTAGATTTTGTCTCCACATTTTGAAAATAAGATTCCTAGCAAGCCCCTCAAACTTGCTAAATCTCATGCCTTCTGCAAGAAGGACTCTTATTTTTAGCTGCAAGTATGCTATTTTATCTAGTGTAACAACTGTGTGTATGTGATTCATTAATTATACTGGTAGAGTAGAGAGCCTACATCATAAATGTAGATTTTTTAAATAGTATGTGAAGATGCTATGAAGTGTTCAAGGATATGTTCAGTACAAGAAGTCCATCTGAAAACCGCCCTTAGATGTAATATGTGCAGTGAAAGAACTATTGGTCGCTGTAATCATTCCCACTGTCCAAGTGACCCCTTATTAATGTGACTCCACTTTAAGAGATTGGGGACAAAATCTACAGGTGTTTGTTGCAATGTTGAATAGCATCTGAACCTTTCGGCCCCCTCCATAGCTTTCTGACATTGTGTGAAATTGGGTGGGGGAGGGCTCCAACAATTTATTTAACTTTTCTGAAACCAACAATCCAACAAGCATGTCCACTTCACACAGCAACTGGCCAGGTGTACCAAAGTTGAGAAGGAAGGTTGATCTTTATAATAGCTAGAAACACTTTTGCCTTTAGATGTGGTCCGAAGACATGTTGTATAAACTAGATTATTTCAAGCATACCCCAGTCCTGAGATACCTGGCGTTCAGACTAAAAACAGCACTGCATTTAAAAAATGCTAAAACGCAATAGTAGTGGGGGCGTGTCATTTCAGGGACCATCCAGGAGGGTTTGAGTAATAGATCCATGAGTGTGTAGATTAATCAGAGGTCACATCACTTCAGTGCTTTATATACTACAATAGTGACAATCGTTTTATCCTCTGTCTTGATGATTACATCAGTAAACAGTAGAATTAAACAGTTCACATTACAAAGTAATCTACCCGAAATGTGCACTTAACACATAATGGCCAACGCATGATGTTGCATTTTGAATTGAATGAGGGGGCTGTGTTTTTTAATGCAGTTGCTAACGTCAGCCTGAACAGAGCCATAGCCAAGTATCCCAGCGTGCATCTCATCAAGGAAACACTGGCCATGGAGATGCAAAGAGGGAATTTCATACTAAAAAGACTAACTTTGGAAGATACCCGCTTGATTTGGCTAACTCAGAATGCTAAAGCCCCAATTTAGCTTTAGCTGAACTTTAGAATGTCTTTAGCATGAGGACTATGGGTTTTCCCCTCATTTCTTACAGAGGAGTCGCTTTATGATTGCTTTGTAGGTAGAGCATTTGAAGAATTACAGGGATCAGTAAATTTTGAAACATACATAGGGGCATGTGAGTATTGCAATAAGATATTTGTGGTAAAATATTATAAACCTAAGGTTCACTTAGTAACCTTTTCCAGAGCTTTCAACCATATTCCCCTGTCTTTGTGGTTACAATCTCCCCAGCATATACAACCACTTGTTATTACATGACCGAAATTTCAAATGTCACATGATGACACCAGAGGTGTTCACAGAAGAAGGATGTGAGATATGGTCGAAAACTCAAAACAGCTAATAAGTCAACCTTGAGTGTAGAATATTTTACCTAAGATACAGTATGTGTGCTCATGTGTCAAGATGAAAAAAAATAAGGCCTTCTCCCTTAACTCTGCACTAGTAATGCACAGATACTAACACAGCTCTCAGTGTTAAGCTGATACCAGGTTCAAATGGGGCAACTTCCCCCATACTATATAACAAAAGCCATATGGAAAAGACAACGGTTAGAGTTTTAAAAATGTTACTGTTGATGAAGAAATGAAGAAAAAACATCAAGAAAACATCTTGTTTCTGCCTGGCAGACATGCTGTACTAATGAAGACTCTATTAGCAGTTAAAACCATCCCAGTACTTTTATAATGTAGCCTAATGTTTTATATGAAATAGTAAAATGATTTTAAAGAGATTACTTTTATGTTAAATGTTTGATTCACAGTAACTGTATGTTAGCTTAACATAATGTCATTCTTTGTTTGTTTTCTTTTTATCAGTGAATGACTGAAACCAAACCACGTAATCATCTAGAGTTTTATATTATAAATGTCATTTGCTCAATTATGCAATAGTAAGATGATATGCACTAGATAGATCTGTTGCCTTATTGTAAGCTTGTTAGATATAGATATGCTTGCATATGCTTCATATTTTTCTGCAATAGGTTTTCTGTGTTATATTTAACTTTGCCATGGTTTACTTTGTGTTCAAATGTGTTCTGTGGAGGATTCAGTTTGACTGATGATCCTGGTGACTGTGACATGAAGACTTTGTTATTGTCAGTGTTTGAACAGATAATAATAGCCATGATTTTTATGTTAAACAAGTCATCTTCTGTCCATTATCATGTTAAAGAAAATGTTTATACAGTGTTGTTTTTATTGAGGAGGGACATTTTATCATGTAAGTGTTTTGTAGGAGGTGGTTTTTATTGACTACATGTGACCAGAAGTATTATGAACATTTCATGTTAAATTAATCTCACAGAGAATTTGATGATTTGAGGGAGATTTTCAATCAGGGCTGGATGCTGGGAGATGCTATGTGAATGCAAAGCCTACTTGAGATCAGTGTTAACCTTCAAGCATCTTAATAATCAAACACTTAAAATAGGTTTTGTACCATGAGGACACTGTCATTGTCTGCTTTGTCAATTTGATGAGCATGATATCACAAAGTTCTTGTAGAACTGGTGTAAAATGAGACTTTTTGAAGTCAGTGCCAATAGTCAACAATCTATACAATCTAAAACAAACCCAGCCCTGTTGCATTTACTCTCATCAATCAGGAGCTGTAAGTGTTGGAACTACATATAATGTTAAAAGACCAAAGTTGTGTTTTTAATTGTAGCAATGATAACAAAGGCTGAATACTGTACAATTCAAAGCATTGACATTGTTGTTGTTTATTTATTGTATCTTTAGTATTATACAGTTTGCTTTTGTTGCACCAGCTGTACAATAATCATAACCTGATGTTATTTATTTAAACAGGTAATATATATTGTACACAGTGATGGAGTAGAAATGCAATAAAACATTATGAAAGTAGTTGAACAAAGTGAAGAACCTCATAATGTCAGATGATATTTTAGTAACTGAAGTTTAGCTCTTAACCCATTTGTCAACTGACACTAAATTGCATGTTTTTACAGTGAAAAAGTACAAGTTCAGCATTACATTCTCTTTTATGGTCATATTATGGCTCTATGAAAAAACAAGGACATTTTATTTAAAAGGGTATGACTAAAAAGCAAAACTGGTTTATGGATCATGTAAACCAGTGTTCAGCAATTCAGCAACACCTTTTTTAATACTCATTTGGCAAGAAAATGACTCATAAACATGGACATATATGAAACTAGAAATGTAATTGATGCCTTATACACACACAACAAACAGTGGCCTCCTTCATTTATGGTTGAAGCAAAGAACTGTTATTGACACATCTGTTCTGGTCAGATCAGCCAAATGATGTTATGTAGCTGTTATCATCTCATTAGTGTATAAGAGGTTATAAGGTCATATTTATAGGGATTTACATGAGTTTTCCTTTTTACTGTGTTATCTGCTGTAGATTTATGAAGCGTCACATAAAAGATGTGATGTCATCTATAAAAGGAAAACTTTAAAATATTTTTTTGGAGGGACAGATTTGGCCACTATTTGCCTACCACTGATATAAACATTAATCAATGGATCACATTGATTAATGTTCATAAACTCTCTTTTTTATGAGATACCTTGTTTACATGAGCGAGCCCTTATCTTTGTTATTTTCCATCCAACCATGCAGCCTCTGACTGGAAAATATATCAAGAGAGCTGTCATCCAACCACCAGAAGACTTGATGCAGGGTGGGACAGTAACCACTAGGGGGAGCCACACTCCATATGCTACTACATGTTAAAGAAGCAGCACTATAAACATTTTACAATACCACACACTACTTTTCAGAAGTTGTGATAATATGGCTCGTCTCGACCACAACAACCACCTTCTAAAATTCTCAGAGAATCAAACACATCAACTATATAGACGCACTTTGAAAACACACAATAAAAAGTATTTGAATGTTTCCAGTATGCTGAAGTTCTCTGCACGCACAGGTTTTGAGGTAATTTACTTTAAATCTCATGTTTGGTATTCATAAGCAGCATATTAACATGTAATAAATGGTTTATAACACAGTATTATCTACATGCATGCTTTTAAGTGTTAATGTATTAGTGTACAGTATTTACAGTACTTCACCTATGAGGACATATTTCATATTATTACAACTGTGTTACTATATTGTCATTCATTATCTGTTTATACAGCAGCCCACAGGATGAGTTAGAGTTGTTGACTAATACAACTACATTATAGTGTATTGTAAACCATTTAAGTTTTTATGTACCGCTTATGAGCGATAAATAGGTGGACTTGGAGAAAAGTAATACTAATAGTTTTATTTTTATTATTTATTTTTTATTTTAGTTTCAGTGCAGATTAATCAAATTTAGTCAATAAAATGTATGAAAATATTCAACAATGGCCATCACAATTTCTAAGAAGCTCAAGGTGACATCTTCAAATGTCTTGTTTTGTCCGGCTAACAGTCCAAAGCTCAAAGATATTCAGTTTACTATGATATGAAACAGAGACAAGACATTTTAAAACAGTGAATGTTCAAACTAATTGCTTCATCAAATTGTCTTTTTATATGTATATATGCAGACGAGTGACAAATTAAAGGAAAAACTGGTCCAGGTCTGAATGCTTGAGTCCTACAGTGAGGGGATCTGGTGGCTCTGTTATGCTGTGGGGGGCATTTTGCTGGAATGGTTTGGGTCCACTTGTCCCCTTAGAGGGAAGGATCACTGCAAATCAATACAAAGTTGTTCTGAGTGATCATCTTTATCCTATGATGAAACAATTCTATCCTGATGGGAGGCATCTCTTCCAGGATGACAACGCCCCAATTCACAGGACATGATGGGTCACTGAATGGTTTGATGAGTATGAAAATGACATGAATCATATGCTTTGGCCTTCAGAGTCACTGGATCTCAACCCAATTGAACACCTATATGAGATTTTGGACTGACGTGTTGGACAGCGCTCTCCACCACCATCATCAAAACACCAAATGAGGGAACATCTTTTTGAAGACTGGTGTTCCTAATCCTTGGCATTGATTCTACAAGTCTCTGGAGCTCTTCTGGGGGGATGAACACCATTCGTCAAAAAGATATTCCCTCATTTGGTGTCAGAAACATACGTCGCTACACATGACCCCTCAGAGGAAAGGACGTCTCATTTCTCTAAAAACATATTTCCTTGTTTACAACACTTATAACAGAATCTGTCCCTATACCTCACTGGTTCAGTGTGGTCAATGTTTGCGCCCAGGTCTGGACAACCTAAAGAGACTGGAGACTCTTTAGGTCTCTCATACTCTCAATGAATTGTGGCTGTTTACCTGTACATATAAAGGGACACAAATATAATGGAAAGACAAACAAACACATTCATCCTTCTACGTGCAACGTTCAACTGAATGTAGGAAAAGTGAAAGCTAATGCATTTGTTGTTTACATTGTCGGCCATGTTTTGCCATCATTAGATAGCACAAACAGGAAATGAGGGGAGAGAGATGGGAGATGATATGCAACAACTGTCCCCTGCTGTACTCAAACTGGAGACATCTTGACGTATTCATTAGGGACAGTGTCTTACACCCAGAGACACCAGGATTTAGGAGAAACTAAATTAGCTTGTTTTTTATATTTGACCGCAGGGATTTCTTCTGGAACCCTCTGCATTCCGAGAACCACACTGTGTGAACCATGCATCATTTACAGGAGAGTCAGATAAGAGAAGTATGTAGGATGTGAGCAGTGAATCAGAACAAAATGTAACACCAGCCAAACTTTAAGTCAGTATCAGTTGAAGTCTCCATTTTTTTTTTAGGTTATGTTAATGTCACTGTGGTACCATTGCTTTTTCTTTCAAGACAATGCTTAAAAGTAAAAGCTGATCAAATAATGCTGAGCGGAGGTGTTTGAAGACAACTACCACCAGGTGTCCCCATCACACTGCTGCAGCGCCACATGGATCAGGATGGGTCAGTTTAAACAGACACATGCATGGATTTGTCCACCCTCCTCTTTCAAATCACACTTACCTGGCACAAGTCTTATGATAGGCATGAAATTGAAGTGAAGAACTGTTTTATTAGTAAGAAATAAATCAACAGACCTGATGACCTGATCAACAGATTTATGGAACACCTCTGCAGTAGTGGAAGAAGTACTCAGATCCTCTACTTAAGTAAAAGTACTACAATGTAAAAATACTTAATAACAAGTAAAAGTCCTGCATCTAAAATCTTGCTTAAGTAAAAGTACATAAGTATTATCAGCTGATGCACTTAAAGTATATAAAAGTAGAAGTACTCATTCTTGACAAATGTCCCCTCTGACTGATGTATTATTATATATGACATCATTAGATTATTAATAGTGAAGCATCAGTGTTAGAGCAGCATGTTAATGTTGTAGCTGCTGGAGGTGGAGCTGGTTTGAACTACTTTATACACAGTCAGCTAGTTTAGTCCACTGGTTCCCAACCTAGGCGTCGGCCCCTCCAAAGGGTCACCAGATAAATCTGAGGGGTCGTGAGATGATTAATGGGAGAGGAAAGAAGAAAAAACAAAGTTCTGATACACAAATCTGTTTTCAGTTTTTGGACCTTTTCTCCAATCTTTGATTTTTGGTGAAATACTGGATCATTTGAATATTTACTGAAATGAAACCATGTGAGAAGTTTAGAGGGAAATTGTCTCTTTGGTGGAAAAACTCTGAAACATAACAAGAACAACTAAACACTGTTTGAAAAGTGTAACCCGAAAGGTTCAAAACCACTGGTTTAATCTTTAACAAGACCACTGCACCTCTGTCACACTTCTATCTGCCATGCTTTAGTCACTCATTGTAGCTGAATTGGCAACATGATATGTCATGTGACATCTCTCCACCAATCAGAGCTTCACAACAATCACTGACTACACCACCAGGAAGTAAAGAGCACCTGACATGTCAAAGGAAGCCTACAACTTTTCTGAAACTGTATTCCACTTTACACTTAGTTACTTTTGTGAGTCAATTGTGGCGGGTTCGGCGCGCATGTCTTACCCTCTTCACTGTCAGTGATATCATTTGTATTTAAATCAACGTGTCGATATTGTCCTCAGCCCAATGGCCAGCTCATTTCCAAGTGTCCCGGAGCTGGCTGCAGAGGCTCGGCGTGTGTACGGCCAGGTTTTCGGGGAAGACGCTCCTCAGGTGGCGGTGTGTGCTCCTGGAAGAGTCAACCTGATCGGGGAGCACACTGACTACAACCAGGGATTCGTACTGCCAATGGTAACATATGACTGCTCGCTAAGTGGCAGTCGAAGGCTTTTGTGAAGCGGTTGAACTGAATCTCAATGTTTGTCACGCCAAATGTCCTCTAATAACTAGTCATTTTAATGTTTCTTTGCTGTTTGGTGGGCTTGTGTGTGTCACTGCATGAATCTGAGCCTCTTCACAATATTTTAAGGAGTCCCTCAATTGTTCGGCATGCAAGCAGTCAGAACAGACACTATAAGTTATGCAAAAATGCAACTTTTATGGCTGACTAGCCTGTTCTGTAGTCTTGCATTAACAACGATGTTGTGATTCACTTTGCGGTTTGGTGTGTCACTTGCATGCCGAATTTAACAAAGAACAAAAGTCTAAAATTTGCACAAAGACTTAAATTCTTCATATCAGTAATAAGCATCAAATCATTAACTTCCTCATTTTTTGAATGGAGTTTGGCAATATATTTCCTCTCTGACAAAAAGGAAAAGCTAACCACCCAGCTGCATGTGTATGTCTGTGTGTGGTGAGCCAGGCGCTGCCCCTGGTGACTGTGGTCGTTGGGCGTCAAACCTCTGGCCAGGATGTTACCATAGTAACGGCAACTGAGGAAGCAGACGAGCCTCGGAGGGTGGACTTCAGCCTACCCAGTGATGGATCACCGCTGTCTCCAGGGTTACCAAGCTGGGCAAACTATGTGAAGGGCGTTATACAGCATTACAGGGGTAAACAAATGAGCAATGACTGTATCCACAGCTATACAAACATTACCTGGAATCTGTTTTAATTAGGTAGTAAATAGAAGCTTGTTAATCTTACAGATGTTATTTTATACACCCGCCTTGGTTGGACACCACAGGATATTTATCTCATGAGTATTATCTCTGTCTCTGTATGCCTCAGCTCCTCCTGTCCCAGGTTTCAGGGCAGTGATAGCCAGCAGTGTCCCCCTGGGAGGAGGTCTGTCCAGCTCTGCCTCTCTGGAGGTTGCTTTCTACACATTCCTGCAGCAGCTCAAGCCAGGTCACAGTCTGATATTCAGTACCTGCAATCAGGATGCAAAATGCAATTTATTTCTACAACCTTAATGGTTGATCTACAGGTATATGAGCCTGGATCTGTGGTATCCATTCTACATCTTTTTCCGCAGATGACGGAGACAAAGTGTCCAAAGCAGTGGCATGTCAGCAGGCAGAACACACTCATGCCGGTGTACCCTGTGGCATTATGGATCAGTTTGTGTCCGTTCTCGGCAGGGAGGGGCATGCTTTGCTCATTGACTGCAGGTAGTGTGAGAATAGATTAAGATTGCCTCTGTCTCTTCTTAGCATGTTTTGGCAAATGTTTTCAAAGGCAGAGGAAACTATAAATTTATGTCCACCATGATCAACCATGTCCTTAGGTCCCTGGAGGCCACCCCTGTCCCTCTGGCAGACCCAGGCCTGGTCATTCTCATCACCAACTCCAATGTGAAACACTCTCTGTCCGGCAGTGAGTACCCCATGAGACGCAGACAGTGTGAGGAGGCTGCCTCCATCTTGGGGAAGGCCAGTCTCAGAGATGCTACTATGAAGGACCTGGAGGGTGTGAAGTATATTTTGTATTATCCTGTCTTGATCCATTCTGTCCCACTCTTCCTTATTTCCCTGAGTCTTAATTCCGCACCCTATCCTCTTTTCTTCCATTGCTGTAGTTCTGTCTTTTCTTGTCTTTTAAATTCATCTTCTTATGTCCTGTACTACTTGTTCTGTTCCACTGATCTATTGTAGTTCTCTTTCTTTCCTTTGAAGGAAAAGTTCAATACCTTGGGAAATATGCTTATTTGTTTTTCTGAGATTGAAATGTTCAGATGAATACCATTTCACCAGTCTGTATCTAAACGGAGCAGTCTTGACATTTGCAAGAACCATTTCAGCTGCTCGAAGTGCTACAGCTGAATATCTAATTAGCTATGTAGCTTAGCTGGGGCACTTTTCAATTACACCATCCCTCGTTGATCCAGACAGGACTTTGTTGTATATCACCACCCTCTGTATCACCATAGTGGCAAATAAAAACACCTCCGAAATATGATTTAGAGAAAGAGCAACATAAAACCAAAACAGACAGCCACAATAGTGTAAGAGCATAGAGAATAAAATAAGACAGGCTTAAGGCACAGTGGTTATAAACAAATTAAGAGGAAGCCAAATTAAATAAAGTCAGTGTAAGCTGCACAATAAAGGTAATTGATGTAATAGGAACAGAATTAATTATGTCGGCTTCTACCTCATGGCTCCTTTGTGTCCATGTCACAGGCTGCTCTCTGCTTGTCAGCCAGACCACATTAATGACAGGTTTTTAAATAGAGGACATATGACATTCTATGTACAGAGCAGATCTATAGACTGTAAGACAGAAAATGTAAGAAAATGCACTTTAATTACAGCTGGACTTAAACGTTTCATCATGCTCAATTCCACTGATGCATGTTATAGCGGGAAGCTAACCTTATTTTTTACCTTGTCTACCATTTCAGAAGCAAAGGCGCGCCTGGATGATGTTACCTGTCGAAGAGCTCGTCATGTGATCGAGGAGATAGACAGAACTGTGCGAGCTGCTGAAGCCCTGAAGAGAAGCGCCTACAAAGAGTTTGGCAAGCTAATGGTGGAGAGCCACAACTCCCTCAGGTACTGTTAAAGCAGCTGTTCAGGACACAGTGTTTACAATGTCGGAGGTGTGTGGTTACTTTATGACGGTGCTACGTTGTCCATGTGTCAGAGATTTATATGAGGTGAGCTGCCGGGAGCTGGATGAGCTGGTGTCTGCAGCCATGGAGGTGGAGGGCGTGTTTGGCAGCAGGATGACAGGCGGAGGATTCGGCGGATGCACTGTGACTTTGCTGCAGGCTCATGCCATCGACAGGACTATACTCCACATACAGGTTAACACACACACACACGCACTTATGTAGAGATCATGAGTACTGTATGTAGATTATTAGGAGTATCAACGATATACTAGGTTTCTTAAATCCATATATGGAACATGGTAGATTCATACCTGTAGTCTGCTGTTATCAAAACAAAACTGCTTCAAAATCATGGGAGATATGCCTGTTTGAGGTCATCTCTGTGTACTCAGTAGAGAACACAGAAAAAAAGACGCCTTACAGCAACAGCAATATCCCCCTCCTACTCCCCCATTCATGAAAAGATAAGCACAGATTAGATCTTAACAGCTGGGCACACGCACGCAGGAGTTTTCACTTGTTCTGGCTGGCTACACCTCTGTCAGAGTGAATGTTTGCAGAGATTCACTGGAAATCCATGAGGTCACCAGACTCTGCAGCTAACAAGAAAAGTGAAGGAGTTATTTGACCTGCCCCTAACGAAGGAAGATGTTAATCAAGCACAGTCTCATGACTGAGAGGAGGTCTAATCATAATAATTAATTAAAGGGGACATATTATGCTTTTGGGGATTTTCTGTTATTTACACACTGTTATGTCAGATATCTACTGTATGTTAAACATGGTCAAAATTGCACAACTTGAGGTTCGGGTATGTAGAAATGCTCCCTGCAAGTCAAAACCCAGGGATTCAACCTGCTCTGACCACTTCATTTGCAATGTTTTTTTCTAGCTTGCCGATGAGCTGACATTGCGTTGCGCATGCCCATAAATGGCCGTCCGTTCCATAGCCTTGGTTGCTAAGGTTGTTGCTAAGGTTTTTCCTCGTACTGTTCATGGTGTCCACTCTTATATTTCGGATTGGATTTCGGCTAGCATATATACGGATGTATTTGAGAAGCTGACATCTTGAGTAAAGAATTAGTAAAAGAAGTGACACCCTACTACTATAGTTTGTTTACGTAGCCAATGAAAGTCGGCTGAGATGCAGCTGACCAATCAGAACAGAGTGGGCTCATAGGGAGGGGGGCCTTAAATAAGATACAATTCTGTGGAAGAGAAGATCATTGCTATAGTTCCTAGGATCCCTTTTTTTGTGACCCTTGCAACCAAGATTCAGAAACTGAATCAGAATGAGGTTTATTAGCTAAGTATGCAAGCATACGAGGAACGTGTCATGATGTTTGCTCCCACAAATGCAACATGGAAGAATAAAGAATAAATCTAGAACAAAAGTAAGGTAATAAATAATGAAATAATCAAAATAATATTAAAAAAAAAAAACATGCTGCTTTGCACAAAGCCACATAAATTGCATTCAGCTATGAAGCATGATTTGTTTGCTTTCATAGGTCTTCATGGTAACAGGTCAGGACACCACTGGAAACAGACATACTTGCAGAGATGGGAGTAAAAGAAAGTTGATAAAATGTTCTTACTCATTTGCCTAAACATAGGACCAAATATGCATCACTGAAGATTTTTGGGCCAGTTAGGACAGATATCCTGCTCTAAGATGTTTGATAAACATGGGTTCCGGACTGTAATGTTCACCAGTGCTGTCAGACAGTGACAGGATAATATAGTATCTACTGTAATCATCTATCTTCTTTGGACATTATTCAGTTGCACTCTCATGACTCCACATATTGCATCCGACAGTCACCAGATGTTTTAGGTTTCTAATTTTAAATTGAGCGTGTGCAGTTTGGTGTGGATGCAGCATTAACACAGCAGGTGGCTGCTTTCTAATATCGAGGTTATGTTTGTTGTTGCTGAACTACTTTCATCCTGCAATATAACACAGCAGGTGAAACACCATCCGTTTTGCTTTTGCTATGTTGGGGAATTTTTACTTTTTCTGTTTTCAGATTTTTGTTTTCTTGAAAGTCTTTAAATTCCGAAGGGTATTTGAAATGAGAAGTGTCTAAGGACATTGTTCATTTGTTCACGGGGGATAAAAAGAACTTTTCAGTGTTCTGGCTGTCACTTTAAGGGGGGGCATTTCAGACAAATTGCCCAGTCCCCCGTGTCTTGCTCAGACAGCTCCAGTGTGTGTGAGTGTGTGTGTGTGTGTATGTGAGTGAGAGATCAGGGGGTATGAGCCGAGAATAAAAGCGAGCTTCGTGGAGACAGAGCCAGAAGTGTCCAGTTATTAGCATGCTGGTCTGGTCACTGTGGCCCTGTTGCCTTTCTGCTTTAACAGTCATGCTGTAGGCCTTCTGTGGACTGGCTGCACCACTCAGAATCCTACAGGAGAAACATCAACAAAGATGTAAATTTAACCACAGAACATCACGGGAAAAAACACCTGCATTTTAAAAGGTTGCTTTGAAATAACATTGAGAAGGAAAACAGCAGCAGGCTTTTATAGGTTTGAAACGGCACTTTTATAAATCTTCAGCTTTGGAAACAGACTTGGCAGATTTCCTCGCATCTCTCCTAACTAGGCCGTATCCTGGCTACTACCGTGGCTTGGTGACCGTCAAAGGAAACAAGACTTTCTTTGAAACAAAAGAAACACTTGTAACTTCCACATCCATCAGTCCTCAGCATTCGTGACCAGCGCAGAGGGATCCTTGTCCTCCCAGAGAGGGATTCGCAGGATCATAAAAAACCACAGCTTTGCCTTCCCTTCGCCTCCGAGATGCTGAACCTCAACTCGCCAGACGATAACAGCAACAGGAACTCTCTCCAGGACCCGGTGTCATTGAATGTCGGTGGGGAAATTTACACTACAACCTTGGACACTCTGACATGCTGCCGTGACTCGATGCTAGGCGCCATGTTCACCGGACAAATCCCTGTGCTCAGGGATAACCAAGGAAATGTTTTCATAGACCGAGATGGTAAAGTGTTCAGGTACATTCTGAATTACCTGCGCTCCAGCTCCCTGGACTTACCGGATGGATTTTCAGAGCTCGCCCTGCTGAGGAGAGAGGCAGATTTCTTCCAGATACGCCCCCTGCTGGAGGAGATCCGCCGCTGTGAAGCATCAGTGCCACTCAGCTGTAGAGGAGGACCACTAGGAGCCATGCTTATCCTTAACGTTGACTCCAAGGTATGTGTATTATAGTTAGAACAACATGTCAGTCTGACAATGAATCAATGTTGGAGTTTTAATTTAGTAATGGCTAGGCAGGCCTAGCTCTGTATCATTTGTTTAGTCAGACTTTTTCCTGGCAAACTGATTTAAAAACTGGTACACTCATGTAGAATATACCTTGAGATGCCAGAAAAATTCATCAGGTTATGTAATCTATAATGGGTTTCTTAATTAAATTTCCAGAAAATTGACTTTGTCAAGATATATGTTGATGTTGTGGTATAGAATTATGCCTGACATAAAATAATGTATCCATCTCACCCATCAGAAGTTATTTATAAGATGTTTTTCTGAGTGTTATTGTGGACTAGGGACACAAACTAACAAGTAATTCATTCAAATTAATTTGAATGTAAGCCATGCTTAATTGTAAAATATGTTGTCAAATTAATGTGGTCCTTTTTTATTGGCCTCTGTTTTAATCAAGTCAATCAAATTATCCAATGACCAAACAAACATCGACTGGGGAAAAGTGCTCTGCTAATGTCAGTTTGCATAGCTAATTAGCTAGTCAGTTGCAGCACATTAAACAGCTTAAAATGCACCTGCAAATGTCACTTTGGTCCAGTCTCAATGCTGCTGTGATTCTTACTCTTCATTACCACTGCTAACAACACACTGTCATGTATGTCATGTGTTATGCTCATGGCTGGTACCTGCAGCGCAAATTTGTAGACTTTCACTTTGTAGACTCTCACTGTTTCCCTGCTGGCGCTCAGCCTGCCAGCGGCTGTCATGTCACACCGATACACCCCACCAGAGGCTGAGAGAGAAAAGAAACATTACTTTTATTTCCCCAAAAACTTTTTTTTCTCCTTCATTTTATAATGAAAAAAAATCACTTTTACATTATTTTTGATGGCAAAAAGGGATGACTAATTGTGATTTCATTTGGACATTTCTCATTTTCCAAAACTAGTTTGAATTTCAAAAAAAGTGACAGCCAAGCAGAGATCTGGAGGCTCTGAACTAAGCTAAATGGATGAAGTTTACTTGATATTAAGTGTCTGGCCTTGTGAGCAAGGCTGGATTACCAAATGGGTAAGCAGACCCAGAGTCCCCAGAACCCAAAAGCCCCAGATTCAGTGTGTGCTTATTGGTTTTTGGTAATTTAATTAATTGTGCATTTCTTAAAGAATTTGAACTGGTAAAGTACAATACCAGCTACGGTGGGCCTTGCAGTATTAGGCATTTTGTGGCCCTGTCTTGTAGAGAGGGACATATGGTACATATTCCTAAATAAAGGTGTTGGGACCAACAGCAAATTTTAGCCCAGGAGCAGCTTAATCTGGCCGTACTCATGAGACTAGGAAGAACTCAAACTGAACTGAAATTTCAGTTGGATTCAACACAAAAAGACTGAAGAATATTTTGGTATTACATCAGCCTTGCTTTCAATGCAGAGATTTTCCTGTTAGTAGATTCAGAATATTGAAATTCTAAAAATACTGGCCTTAACAAAATGTTTGAGCTTATGTTTACTGTATATACATAAAATGCGCAGAGGTTGTGTTTGTGCATCTGTTCACACGTTCAGAGACATGGAAAGACAGGTTCTTTGTTTGTGTACACTGGAGAATGTGCAGTCAGCATACTCTACTCTCATTCCAGGTCCGTGTTCTCCACTTTAACTTGCGGCATGGGCCAGAAAACTATGAGCTTCGTACGTGCTCTGTACGAGCCTTCACAGTCGACCTCTTTTGCACCTGGAGAGCCTTCCTAGCTCTGCTCTGTGAGCACTTCTCCTACAGAACATCCCAGGGTAACACCAGCCCTCATCCATGCAACCCCAGGCAGAACAGGCTGAAACTGGAGTGGGTGCCGAGGCCCGACGAACTCCCGCAGGACCAATACGACAAGCAGCGCTATAGAGGTCTAACCGTCTTTAACCCTGAAGTCACGCAGTCAGATGACATCATGAACGCGCACCGAAGCCAATGTGAAATCACCGACATGCAGGGTTTTGTGGAGGAGCTGCTGAAGGTGTCTCTGGCTGAAGGGTTCAGGGTTGATCTGGTGACTCCTGACCCAGCGGAAATTCTTAACTGCACCTCACTTCGGCTTGTCAAGTGCTGAACTTACTAAAAACACCAGAACATGCCAACTAAAACTACAGATGTTTGCCTTTAGTCACAACTGAACCCATTACCTCTAGGACTAGAATACTTTGATCAAATCTTTTATCGGTCAGGGTTAGGATTAACTTTGTTATATGGAAATCAGAAGGATACAGATTATGACTAGGAGGTCATTAAAAGGCTTTTTTCCTGGGCCCTCTGTCTGTTTTTCTGTCTTAACGTTTACCGAAACTGTTTTAAATAGTAAAAATAATAAATTGTGTTAAATAATAGATTATTTTACTGACCCCTTACGCTGTGGACATATTATTTGGTATATGCAACATTGAACGTAACCTTTAGACATGGAATCTGAAACATTGCTAGCTTTGTCTGTCTGTCAAAGTGATTTTGACAGATAGGTGAAGCTTTTTGGCTATCAAACATAGGGGACTGTTATGGGAATGGTCCATATTGACTCTGTTCAAACATTACATTACATATAGAGCTGTAATGCTGTGGCAGAACTACTGGAGAACAACAGTGACTTTTCAATGATTTCTTTGGGGAATGGGAATGTTCTCCATGGCTCCAAAGCTTGTGCAGCTTGCCCCAACATACGTCATTTTGAGCGAGCCCTCATTTCCACAAATCCACAAAGGCCACATTTATGAGAAATAAGGCAGGTCCAGAATTATCCTTTAACAACAATTTTCTGCCAGGTCTAACTGTTGTGCACTGTAGCTAATAGAACTAACTGCGAACATTAGCTTAGTAATATATGACCTGTTTCAATTAAAGAATAAAAGAGGGAATATTCGATATTACACCTTTACCCCTCAATATGGAAAATTTCACAAAAATAACACTGTATATGTCAAAATACAAAATGCTGCCAGTAAAGTTAAACTAAATGACCAAATGACATAGGTTAGATTAGCATAATCAGATATTTGATGGTGCAAAAGGTTTTGCACTGCAAATCATTTGCTAGATTTGTGTTACTGGAAAAAGATTATTGAGCCTTTCTTCAACTTGCTTAATGGATAGGTTCACAATTTTTCAAGTGTGTCTTAAACAACAATCAGGTGTCTATATGAACATTGAAGGAGGTTTTCCTCGCTGTAATCATTCTTCCTGTTCATACTTGCTATTAAAAGATCCCCTTCAAACGTGCTTATAATGTAAGTGATGGAGACCAAAGTGTGTCCACACAGTCATTTAAAAGTTGATGTGAAGCTTACATGAGGCTTCAGCAGTCTGAGTTAGTCACATTAAGTGGATATCTGCCACATTTACAGTCTTTTTATTATCAAATTACCTCTTTGTGTTTCCTCAGACAGTGTTTCTCTGTTGAGCTGTGGTGGAAGTATAGTAACAAAAAGAGGAACTTTGCCACTAAAAAGAGTGTAACATTGAAAGATATCTACTTAATTTGACCCATTTGGACGCAGAAGCTTCATTTTAGCTTCAGATAAACTTTTAAATACATTTTGCACAGAAGGAGGACTGTGGATTTTGTCCTCCATCACTTACATTGTAAGTGCATCATGAAGGGATCTTCTAATGGTCAGTATGAACAGGAGGAATGCTTACAGCAAGAAAAACATGTTTCACTGTTCATTTGGGCTCCTGACTGTTGTTTTAAGACAGACTTGAAAAATTGTGAACCTGTCCTTTAATGTTATCTGCACTTTAAATCATCTCCATCTATCTTTGTCATCTGAAAAAGACAAAGGCAGCCACTTCCCATCACAGTTCTTGTGGTCTATGTATAGATCTCTATCTTGCAACTCTAAATTCAACTTTATGTGGCTATACTTGGCTGATGACTAATGTGATTTTTTTAAGGGTTTGGTTCTATTTTGCCATCCATGAAAAAAATACCTACCATACCTACATATTTAAATAGTTTTTTGTCACATGAATTAAACTGACTTTATTTCTTTGTGGGAGGGTTATATCCGTTTGCCCTTTCAGTGACATAGAGGTGAGTTAATGGACTGAGTGTGTAATTTTAGCATGGGGGAAGTAGTAGTAAAGGAAGTTTGGAGGAGGAAAGATGTGCCTTAGCCAATGAGGATAAGTGTCTGACTGCAAAAACAAACCCAGCGGTTCTTTCCCTTTGCTCACTCTTTGAACTTCCTTCCTTGAGTTGTGAGAGATATGATGAGCATGAATGGCTTCTGGGTGGACAGTTTGGTTTTATAATGGTTAGATTTAGTGTTTAGTTTCAGGTTCATTACTGGCTGAAAGTGACCGCTGTTTGATGCACTCATTGTCTGGTTTTGTGTGTGTTTGTTTTTCTTCCTCAATAGGAGCGATACAGCGGAACGCCGACTTTCTATGTCACAACTCCTTCAGAGGGGGCTCGGACTCTCAGTCTGTCCTAACCTTTGTCAACACATCTCTGCTGTATGAACACAACACATGCATTCCTTTTGATAGGCTTTACTTACTTATTTCAATTCTCGTTATTAAAGTTCAAATGATATGCTGTGATGCAGACTGGATCTGATTTGAAAATCATTCTGTTACTGTTGAAAAGGTGCCTTAACAATAAAACATTGCCTTCTGTTAACATTTTTATTACTAGATTTTTTTTATGTCACGCTTTATCATCTGGATTACATGTAGCAACTGTTTTGTATAATTAAGACTTACACAACTGTGAAAATACAGGCTAGAATCATATCTATATTACCTCTAATTTTTATTGAATAAAGTATGTTGTTTAGAAAATGTAAAAAAAAAAGAAAAGAATGTTGTTATTTTCCTTGAAGCTGCATTAATCGACATGTTTTGACATTGCTCTGTGTCTGCTGGATGTCCAGTTATTTGTATACACATGAGTCATAACTGTAGTCAAGAATGTGACTGTATCCCAAGTTTAGAACACATACTAATCATTAACATACTTAACTGTTTTATACTAACAGGAAATAACATTATACGCAATATCAGACATCAGTCAAGCTGCAACTTGGAATGTCACTGCCGGTTAAACATCACAAAGAGAAAGCAAAATGTCTCTTAGGATTTAATACTTTTCAAAGTGTCTGTAGATGTTTCACCTCCAGCTATTTATTTAGACTTTTTCCAGCTGTGAGCAGTTGTTTCATTCCCTCTGTGCATTGCATTGTGAGAGAATAGTGTCCCTTGACAGCACACTCAAAAAAATTCATCATATTTATTCTGCATACTGTTTGATTTGAGTATACAGTTCTTTATTAGTTGCTCACACAATTCTTGTGTGTATGTAAATGTAGTGAATGTTTCAGTATACAGCTGTTGTCTGTCACTGTTGGTGCTTTTTGAAAGTAACAACCCGGTAGTTTCGGCTCTAAAGCCAACAAAGCGATAACCCACTTCTCTCTACATCAGAACTAATTATTCTAAATAAAAGCAGCCAACCAATCTGTTCTTTTTTCAGACCAAATGCTTTGTCTCTTTTTTCATTTTGGTATATTTATATTGTATGTTTTGTCTGTTTTATTAATGGGGGTATCATTAATTGGACTTTCCAGAAAGATGTAACACAGGCATTTTCTGTCCATTTACTGTCCAAAAGCAGTGAGTGTCTTCATTTTATTGGCTACAAAAATGTAACCACTTCATCATGTTAACAAACACGAAACAACATAAGCATATCCCAGGAGATGCTCCCAAGCCTCATGGGAGCTGTGGTTGTTGAATTGTTATCCAAATAATTGATATTTTGTCGTTGTTAAACTAACGACATGTTCAAATTTTACAAGCCAGGAGAGCAGTAGATACCCATTTTGCTAGGAATATGGACAGCATCATGTTTTCAGAAGGAATGATGAAAGAGGCCCCTGCCAGAAAAACTTAACAGAGCTATGAAAGCTTTTGAGACACAGGCGCGGAAGTGGGCGGGATTTAGTCTGTGTTTAGGAGTTTACGAGATGCACTTGAATGCAGCACAAGGGCGGAGTTAGCACAGCAGTGAAGTTTAGCCTAGCAGGAAACACCGAGGCTACCACCGCAGCGGTGGAAAAAGAAACAGCAGCGGACCTAGTTTCAGTTCTTAGCCAGTCCTCAGACCAGATATCGTCTCGGCAGATTCACTATCGCTTGGCACCTTGGAACTGACGCTTTCTGCCTGGTTACGTTTTCTTTGACTTTATGGTAGGAGAGAGCTGCTAGCCAGCACAAACACCGGACGCTGGCCGGAGGTGGAAACCTATCCAGCGGCTGTAAACGGTGGACGTCGGCTGAGCAACGGCCGTTTTGAATCAGGTGGGTTGGGAGGTGGGCCCGCACTTCACGTTCACAGAGAGCTGGTACCCACAGGTGTCGGCTTCTGAGCCAGTTGGTTAAAACCTGAACCACCCTGTTCATCACTGCCACCTGTTTTCTGTTCGACACCTGAACGGCTCCAACTCAAGCTAGCTAAAGTTGCTTGTGTAGCCGGACATCATTCCTCCCAATTGGCTAGCTGGCTAATCTTAACTCTGGATATTCCACCCAGAAATCAGGCATCCTAGGGTTGTTTCCTTGTACATCAGTTAGTTTGCACCTTTCTTAAAATTAGAGTTACATTGTTTTCCACATAAACTCTTCCATTTGGTATTTACATTAGCCACCGTTAGGCTGTTTCGCTACATGTTTTATTTTCTGCAAGTATTTCACCTGCTATCTCTCAACTAAAACATATTCGTGGACGGTCACAAATACGACCAATGTATGTTTTACGGTATGGACTAGTTTGCTTGGTATATTGCTTTCATGCCAAGAGTACATTACCTGAATGACTATTAAAATGTCGTCAGTCATTTTCAGTAGACGAAGTGCCTACAAGGATGTCATTAAATCGACATTTTTTGCACAGAGATTGGTAAGGCTGTGTTGTAATCAAATGTAGCATGTTGTTAACCAACAGTAAACAATGCTTCCAGACGAAACCGTGCAAAAATAACTAGTTGAAGTAGGCGTTAACACGCACCTGGGCACAATGATAGCAGCTTGAAACCGGTCATTTTGCAAGACGTGAGTTCAGAACAGAAAATTAGCAAGAAATTGATAAGTGGTTCAACTTGAGATGTCGAAGAAACCCTGGCGTTCCTTGTTAACCCCAACCTGTAGCCAGGTGAGTAGTAGTTGTAGCTAGTGTTGCATAATTACGGAAAGGTAAAACCTGAGCTAGGTGTGTCTCCCCAGCAGGTAGAGTGAGCCTTGTGAGTCAACGGTCTGGTTTCAAGCATGAGTAATAGTTATAAGGGGAGGGGGTGTGTGTTTGAGGGAGAAGCGTTTCACCGGTTTGTCTTGTTTCAGGAAAATTCACAACAAAATAACAACACGTTAGCTCAAAATAGTGATACACATTTTGTCCATGCAGTCAAAGCCAGGTTATATCTTACTGTAATACCGAACTGTGATGTGAGTCACTTTTTTTTTTTTTAACATAACACTCTTGTATCAACTTCTGCAAATATATTTTAATCCTCTGCCTGTTTAAATCTTAGTATGATTTAACTTTGTGAGATAAAAAGTCACTCAAGCTACTGAGCACAAACAGAAACCGGTCTCACAACCTGGACAGGATACTGGTGAAGGACACACAGGCAGTGTCCTTCCAACTCCACCTGCACCGGTGCAAGGCTAGCCAAACAAAACGCCTTTGTTCTCAGTTGACGTGGTGCTATTCCACCTGCAAAGTCCACCTGAAAATATTATGGAGGCAAAGTAAATTGCCCCTCCCAAATGTAGGGCAGGCTAAGAGAGTGCTTTCACCTGCTGACTTTATTGTACAGTTTAGAGGTCTTGTACAAAAGCATGAAATTTCTCAGCTATCTTAGAAATGTGTGTGCTGTGCAGTGTTGTCTTTAAAAGCTTCCTTTTTTTAAAAACCTTTTAACAGGAGAGTTGATTTATCAAACCTCTGCGTGGGTGAGGAGATGTACCCTGCTTGTAAACTTCAAACAGAAACACTTAGCTCAGCCTGTCACGCTGTGTTTAGCGCTGTTAACTGTTAACTTGATTCCTGTTTTACCTCTCCCAGTGTGCAACACATTACCAAAGCAGGAAAAGAAGCTTTTTTTTTTTCTGTGGTTTTTAATAATGAGACAGCTTAGGAAGTCTCCTGCCCGGGCTTTCCAGCAGATTCGTCAGGACATTACAAGGACAGCTAACGGATGAACTGTTTTTTTAAAAGGTCAGACAGAAAACATGCCATGATGTCTTGTTGAAGAGGATGATAAAGTTAGCTGTGATAAAGTCAACATGTGTGCTGCCAGTATTGCATCTTGTTCCAGCGTTTATCCAGGCTCTAAATGAGGCAGAGTAGGCAGTAGGGATGGAACATATTTCTGGATTTGTTGAACGTCACCGTAATCATAGTGTGAGAGCTGTAACGGTTAGTAGATCAGCTGATCAAGAGAAATTTAGATAATCAAGCAATAGTTTAATCATTTTAAAGCAAAAATGACAAATCTACTGGTTCTCAATTTGAATATATGTGAATTTTCTGTGATATTTGGGATTTAAACTGCAGATTGGACAAAACAAGCGATTTTGAAAATATCATCTTTTGCTCTGGGAAGTTGTGATGAGCATTATTTTTCTGACATTTAATAGCCCAGATAAATAATCAATGAATTGATGGCAAAAAAATGGCAGATTCATTGATAAGATTCCAAACAAGCTCTAATTTTTGAAAAAAAATCACAGTCATTGAAGTTTTAGTTTTACACAAATCAGCCCTGCAAATAAGAAGGGTTGTTAATTCAACTCTGTGGTCATTTTGGAGACTGTGTGTTGTTGTATTGAATTACATTAATCTGTGAGGTGTAGCTAGTTATTTTGTTAATTTTGGGTAACATATTTGGGAAAAACCAGTAAGATGGTGTTAAGAAGCTGAGAATGATCTGTTGTAAGTGCAGGAATAGATGGCAGCAAAGTGATCTGGCTGTATTATTTATATAAGAAAGGTGACCACAGGAGCTGGGAAAGCAGAGCCTGAAGGGAGAAGTGGTTTGGTGGCAATATAATTAGCGCTTTGGTACAATATGTGGTTTTAAGTCATGTGACCTGGTTTTAACAAATTGTTCCTCAATTTTTAGTGAGACAATTTGATAGAAAAGAACAATATTCTCAGGAACGGCCTCGCGTTACCGTCAAAATGCCTGTAGTTGACAGAGAAAGTAATTGATCTGTAACATCAGTGCTCATTGGTCCCTTCCTCCTGCAGCAGTATTATGTCTGTCAGACCTGACAAATGTACCACAAGTTGGTTGTGAGTTATGCTTTTTAATATGCTCTAATGAGCTGCCGTGACATCCCCATTGTGATGAAACCGAGAGAGCCGCTCACCTTTTTAAATGATCTACACAAGAAGTCACTATTCAGTGATCACAAGGTTTGTGTTAATGACTCGCAGGTCTAAACCGCTGCCTAGTTTCATCCTGTCAGTGAGGATCTGAGCTGAGCTAGTGTGAAGTGTGTGTGTGTGTGTGTGTGTGCTCCCGATCACCACCCCCCCCCCCCCGTCCTCTTCTGTCTCTCCCTGGTTCTGATTACAGGAAAGAGGGAGTGAGTTGGTGGGAGATATGATATCCTGCCGGCCACACCCAAAACTGACAAGATCCCATTTCTGTTTTTGTTAGGGGACAGTGGAAGGAAGCATCTCTGTAATGTTTGCTGGGGTTGAGCGTGACAGTCTCCTACCGCTCCGTCTTATTAGATGCATTCTTGTATCTTTTTAAAAACACAGGAAAGCTGTTTCTATTTCACCTTTATACACCAGTAACACACCTGACGGTTTGTGTTTCATACTGCCGATTTACCCCCCCCTCCCCCTCACTCCCCCTGTCAGTGCGCTGACATGATACCAATCCCTCCCCAACCCACAATGCATCAATGTGTGCTGACTTGAGAGGACACGCTTCCATCACCACAACCAAGAATAGCTCAATGTTGTCCAGCTCAGGATCTCAGAAAGGTGTTAGACCCCGCCCATTCAGTTTCATTTGTCTGTGTGTGTGTGTGTGTGTGTGTGTGTGTGTGTGTGTGTGTGTGTGTGTCAGATGTGCAGTTACAAGTGGTGTTTGTGATCAGACCATGTGTGCAAGCTAGTTCTCTCAGGCTACACAGTCTTAACAGCAGCTGTCAAACAGGTTCTTCTCCACCTGTGTCAATGTGGTTTATATCATATTTTCATATTCTGACACCATCAATATAAGTGTTTTGCACGTAGTATTGAGTCAGTGACTCGATCAGATGTCACTCCGGGAGGGGCTGCTTATCTTTGCACCTCTCTTCCCCGTCTCGCAGCAAGTGCTGGCATAGCTGTTGATTGCATAAGTCCATAAGTAGAATGTTTTGGATGCCAGGCATTTCCTGGCCACTCATTCTTCCTCTGAAGCACTATGCTAGCTATGTCGTTGAGAGACGCAGCCCACGTAGCAGCTCTGCTGGTCGAGCAGCCTTCTCTTGAGGTTGTCGTCGTGTCCAGGCATGTTTATGCACTTTTTTTTTTTTTTTTTTCCCTTCCATTGACTCCCTTCTCAACCTAGATGGTTCGGTTTGATATGCAGGGAATTTGATGACATCACTGAAATGTGGGTTGAAAAAACAACAAATAGCATCCTGCTAACCGAGTGAACAAACTCAAAGCGGAGATGACAACGGTGTCGTCACTGTCCGGGGACAGCGGTGACGACACGCTCCGGTGTTTTTTTGCATGCGGCTGTGTGAGAATAGTCAATACGCCAGTCGAAGTTGCTATCAAATGTAAATAGTGTATGGAACCTTATCACGCTGAGAGATGAGCTCACCATAGAACAAACAATGTCACCAGTGTGACAAAAAAAACACACAAGTGTTTGCTGTCATTTACAAGTTCATTGCTTCTCTCCTGCCAAGTGAAATTCCTTAAAAAAAAAATCTATACCACGGTGTCACAGTGCAGAGCTGTGCTGGAACTGACCTGAATCTGCTGTGTTTCTCTGTCACTCACTAACCGGCCATTGTTCTTCTGATTTAACCTGAAACTAACAGGTACTTCCCTCTGATAATAACAAACTTATCCACAGACATGGCGGTGATGTAAAATGAACCTCTGTGTTCACGTTGCTCAACAAACACATCTGTGAAGATCTCAGTTCTTTCCCTGCAATGTGGCAAACTTCAAAAAATTCCACATAGTAATAAATCACATGAATGATTCTTACTTTTTAAGCTTAGACGGATCCATTTAAAAACACTGAGCACCAGAATGAAAGTCATAGTTTAGATTTGTATTTAACTGTTGCTGGATTTTTTTTAAGGCTAATATCAATATTTGAGACAATTAATACTTGTGACTAATATATGAAGTGAGTGAAACATTTTCACATTGTTTCTACATGACTGACACATCTCTGCAACCTCTCTACCACAGCTGATTGTTACTTATATAATGTACATGTTGAGACGGGCATATCAGTGATCTTTGTCCATATATTCAGCCTGGACTGTTTATTGATCAGAAAGTCTATTATTTCAGCCACTCCCCAGAGTCTTCATCACTGAATGGAGTTTGCTCAGTTTAAATCAGTAAATATCTGCTCAAAGAATCTGTGAACAAGACTACAAATCTGACCCGGCTGGGAAAAAAAGTGTCGAGAGGGATACGCAAGCCCGGTCAGGTGTTTAGGAGACTGTTCCTGAAGGCAAGGTCACACGATCGTTCATCCCTGTTCATTCCTGTCCGTGTCCTTAAGCAAAACACAGACATACCTCTAACTATAGAGGCATCACTCCTGGCTACTAACGCTTCATGACCTGCTCTTTGATGAAAGGCATACATGCGTCTGTAAAAACACATATTCACGCAGAGTGCTGTGCTATGATGGAGTGCTCTAGTCTAAATGATTTAAAAAGGTCAATAGTTTCCTGCTTCGCTCAGTTTGTTGAATATTCCACTGTTTGTTCCTCTTGGCTTCAAGTTGAGCCTCCCAGCGCAGCACGAGAAGGAGCAGAGGAGGAGGAGGTTTAATCTAACTGTCTGACCTGACAGTGTTAAACATCACTGCAGCTCACGTAATTGTGATGTTGGTCCCCGGCCTCGGCTCTTGATAAGTAGCTGGTCTAGAAATAACACTGGAGTGCGTTTTTTTTTAATGAAGGGGTAATTTGTGCTCTAATGTCTGTCAGGTTACTTGAAAGGCCACAATTAATCAGTGGGAGAGAAATAACTGTAGGATTAGGATGTCTGAACTCGCACCTGACATGTCGCATGGTGTCAGCGCTTGTTTTTTTTAATGGATAAAGCTAAGCTTCCCATACCGGTTGATGACTTCACTGTTTACACGTGTGCACGCGTACGTGAGGGTTGTACTCTACTGTTCCAGTTTCCATCAGCGGATTTCTCCGGTAGCTGGTAGAAGGCGTCGTGTGTTTTTTTGTGAAGCAGACCTCCCACCCTGCCTTTGTTAACAGAGCTTACAGCTTTGAGCTCTCCTTTCTGCTCCACTGCTTCTCCTGGGACACTCTCACACACTGGCAGGGTGTCTACAAGGACTACAAGCTCGTAACCTGCCGCAACAACAAGCATCTTACCGGCTGATCAACCTGCAGTCGCAGCATTTGCATTCTCAGTTGTCTAAAGTATAGCTGAATGTGTCAGCTAGCTCAAAGCTCTAACTGTTGCTGTCAATGTTGACTACTAGAATTCTGACATTGATAGCAGTATAACCTCTTCAACCCAGATATTCCTCTTAAACAGACCTGTTAATTGGTTAAAAAGGATTCAGTCCAACACTTAATTGAAGCTATATCATAGTTTCATTTCATTTCATTTATTTATAACGCACTTTAATCAACGTTTCTATGAATGTACCAGTGTTAGCCAGCTGGCTCGTTGTCAGCTGCAGTCCTCTGATGAGATGTTCTGATGGTAAAAAAACAACAGACAGAAGCCAACAAGATGCCATAAAGTCAAATAGCAATAAAATAAACACTCACAAGACATGCAGAGCAACAGGAGACAGCAAAACAGTAGTACAGTAATACAGCAACAATATCCACTATCATGTATATGTAGATAATCATAAAGTTAGTCTTGATAAAACTGTTTAAAGATGCAGTGAACACATGAGTCACACAGAGACAACTATAGAAGATCATTCCACTTTGTAAAGTAGTAGCTGTGTCTTACATACTGTATATAGTTATAGAGTTACTGAAGATATTCAAATGACCAAATGTAGTTGTGGCTACACATTATATCAGTTGAAACTTAAATGTTGCTTAAATTCAATATGACATATTTAGTGTCTGGTAGAGCTAAAACAATTAATCAATTAGTTCATCAGAAAATTAATCAGCAACTATTTTGTTAATCAGATAAATGTTTTAGTCATTTTTCCAGCAAAAGTGCCAACAGTTCATTCACAAATGTGACTTTTTGATGCTTTAAAATAGGATTAAATAGGATGCTTTTGATCAAATAAAACAAGACTTTTGAAGATTTAGGTTTTGGGAAACTGTCACAGCATTTAATAGAATAAAAGATGACTGCATTAATCATGATGAATGAAAGTCAGTGTTAGTTGCAGCTGTAATCTGTGGACACTTTGGAATCTCAAAAAGAACTGAGAATAAAGTTGTCAGATTGACAACAAAGTGTTATTTGTTTCTAATGATGGATCCATCATCTATCATGAGTCCACAATACTACTACAATAATACAAAGATTTTATTCTTTATTTACTGTTACTGCAAACATAAAAACATAAGTTAAGAATCTAAAATGTTTTAAAATGTGTGCTGATAATTTAAAAACTTCTTTTTTTGATAATATAATTTTAATGTGCTTTAAACACATAAACAACTAGACCCTGATCAATAAATTGGCCAATCACAGATGTATCAGTATCTGCATATATGTTGGCCAATAAGGAATTACAGTACAACAATACTAAAGACAGTGTCCTCGTTGTAAATGTTAAGGAAACACTTTTTAACTAATACAGTATATATTGTGTTATTTCCCAGCCTAATTTAAACCTTCACATAGAGACAAGTAAACCTCTACATTCAGTCATCCTGCTGTAGCAGCTCTGCGTACCAGAATAGTGTTGACTTTTTCTTTGAGGAAGCTGGAGTTGGAAACGTGTGACACACAGCCCAGCAGTGAGTCAAGGCAGCACTGGCTGATATGAGGGTAATAACAGAAATATGTCTGGATTTGGACCGAGGCAAATGAGCTGGTATAGATGGAAAACTGTGACTCATTGCGCGGGCCTTTTGTCACGGACTTGTGACAGTGAGGATCATATGTCTGACTGTAGTTTCTGAGTTTCCCCTTGCGAGCTCGCTTTCTTCTACATAGCTGAGTGTCAGTGAGTGAAAGAGCCAGCGAGCTGAGGGCCCGGGCTCACAGAGAGAGAGCACACACACGCACACACACACACACACACACACACACACACACACACACACAGCACACAGACAATGAGGCTTACAGGCTTTTCACGCTGCTCTGTGGTTGAACCTTTTCCCTTCACGTGACGAAGCTTAGCCAGTCGCTTTCTATGAGCATTGTAGAACCTTTTACCCGCCGGTTTACCACTGATTAATGTCGTCTCACAATGCCCCTTCAGTTGTCGTCACAGTGCCGTCTTTCTTTTTTGGAACTGCAAGAAAGAATGCAAGGATGATATTTTTTCCTTTCATTGTCTCCGTCCTTCCCCCTCTTCCTTTCCTTTCCTTTTTTCTCTGAAGTGGCCTCTATGGAAACTGCCTTTATGTGTGACAGGTGTTTTCATCAGCTGGCGTGTGCTGCTAAGGAAGGTTTGACCGTCTGTGTGTGTGTGTGTGTGATGGTCAAACAATGGCTCCTTGGTTGTGCCCTGACTGACCTCTGACCCTTGTCTGATGGGGCAGCATTACCACACCCACTAATTTGTGTGTGTGTGTTCACAAATGACAAAGGATGAAGTGCAAAGCTCTGCCTGTTGATTTCCTCTCTCTCTCTCTCTCTCTCTCTCTCATCATCAGTCTAGTGGGAGAAAACACACAGTCAGCTTCCATACCTTCCACACTGTGGTCCCACTTTTCCACTGAGTCTGGGTGTTAGTGTTGGGCACGTACGTACAGACAGGACTGTCAGTGTGGAGACAGGCTCCAGTCAGATAGAACACACGTTTGTAAAGCTGTAACATTCTCATAAAAATTCAAACGAACGACAACTAACGCACATTTGAATCATTCGAAGGCAACGTGTGTTCGTCCGCGGTGCCTCTGCCGTCTCATGTATCAGTTTACCAGGTGACTCCTCAGATTTGTTAACGTCCCTGAAAAGCTCCTTTTCAGATGTGGAATTTATAAGACTGCTAGTCTGTTGTTAGATGAGGATTTATTCAGACAGGACAGGACGGTTCTGGAAAGACTTGCGCAGTATTTGCCCCTTGCTGCATGAGAGGGTGCGGTGGCACTGCTGAGAGCACTGTTGAATTAAAAAGTAATGATTGGAAGGAAGAGGAGTGTTCTCTGTTCCCTCACAGGCTGCTTCAGTCATGAATTTTAGAACTTATTTAGTCTTTTAAGGCTTTAGCTGATGAACGACCGTCGTAAGCATGAGAGACACACGTCTCTCTTTCTCTGACTGAATTTTCTCATCAGATCTTGTTTTAAATGTGGGAGGATGTCCAATTATAGACAGACAAGATGTTAAAAGTTCCCTGTGGAATTTTCTGTTTATATTCAGTGAGTCACATATAAAAAGCATTGCTCCATAACACTACTGGAGGTCAAAAACTCCAGGATTGATTCAACATTGCTCATATGCTGATAGCATTTTTTAACTGTGTAGTTGGCATGAATGAAAAATTTTAAATATAGGAAGAAGGTGATGATCTGATGATATTTTTAAAATTTAATTCTTTTGCATTGCTTGAGAAAAAGACTGATTAAACATTGCAAAGTATCTCATCATCTTAATATTTTTGTCTTAATGTTTTTCATGCTTTATTTTATGATTTTTCTTTTTACATAAGAGGTCATTCAATTGCATTTAATCTCTTTGTGTTTAAGACTTGACATTAACATGAATGCATCCAATTTAAATACATTCAAATACAATGATTATTATGTTCAGGAACTGATAAAGAAATGTTCCAGGTCCATAACTTGAACATAACAAGGTGCATGTCTGGAAGAGGTTTAAAGGTGCAGTGTGCAGGGTTTAGTGTCATCTAGTGGAGCAGACTTGGCAGGAATGGAATATAATATTCATAAGTATGTTTTAATTAGTGTAAAATCACCTGAAAATAAGAATCATTGCATTTTCGTTACCTTAGAATGAGCCTTTTATATCTACATAGAGAGCAGGTCCTCTTTCACTGAGGCTGCCATGTTGCACCGCCATGTTTCTACAGTAGCCCAGAATGGACAAACCAAACACTGGCTCATGTTTTGGCAGCCACCATAGTTTCTCCCACACTCTTGGAAGGTGAGGGTGAGGGGTATTCAGTTGGTTGCAACGTGCAACTTCACCTTTAGATGTCACTAAATCCTACACACACTGCTCCTTTTTAAAGCAGCTGCATTTTACAAAGTCAGTAAACAAGCTGAGCTTCATCCATGAGTTATCTATGTTGTAGAATTCAAAATACTTCCACACATTACTTCTCTGATGTTTTAGTGCCGTCTTATTTAGTCAATGACATTTCAGCACTGTCTGTTACCAGTATGTGTGTGCTGCTACATGACTATAGCACTTATATCTGCTAGTTTAATTAAGCAAGTAACAGCAATAAAATAAGGACTTAATAAGTTTCAGTTTATGTTGTTTTGTTTTCTTGCTCATCTGTTTTCTCTCTTTTGCACTTAAAAAAAAAAAGATATTCTCATCCTTAGATTCAACTAGGATGCAAATAGCCAATCAGTGACTTTGTGTGTGAGTCAAAGAAAGACAGATTTTTTTTGAAAAAGCATTTGAACTCACAAACAACCATCTTGCAAACATCTCAAAGGAAAGAAACACTTGGAAAGTGCAGTGCAAATACATGACAGCAGTTGGTTCTTACCACGAAAGAATAAGACAAAAGGATGAACTGGAGAGTTTGTGTTTTAACCCCTCCCCATATGTTTCTTAATCTTCCTGTGTGTCTCTCTCTCTCTGTCTTTCCCCCCATGCAGCGTGCGTCAGTGGGCCTGCAGGCTCCACACTGGTGCTGAGACAGGATGAAGAGGTTCAGGCGACACGGCCAGGAGTCCCACAGAGATCGACTTAAACAGGAACTCTTCCAGTTCAACAAGGTGAGCGAGACTAAACACACCGGCTCGGCTCAGCTTTCAACAGCTGACAGGAAAATAAAAAAAAAAAAACAGAGGCAAAAAATATGAGTTAAAGAAGGAGAATCATATGAGACTCCCTCAAAGGCACAATCTGTTCCTCTCATTATTAATGAACCATCAAAGTGCACTCATCTTCAACAAGTAATACACTGTATCTACAGAAGAGCTTCTTAAAATGAGCATTTCATATATCCTGTTTACATGTTTCATAGTCAAAAAGAGAAGTTCTGACATGTGAAAAACCAAATTCAGCACTCAGCTATGAGCAAACTTGACAAAGATGGAGCTCCTTGGATTTACTGCAGAAACACAGTGGTACTGTTGACTAACACACACACACTAGTGAAATCCAGGGCCACATGTATAAATAATGACAGTGTGGAGGGAAACACAGTTTTCTAGAGCAAGCTGAGGGTTTTATGATAAGACGAGAGTGACATGAAGAAGGAAGAATCATGAAATCTTATTTGTTTAGGTTGTTAACCAGCTGATTGGATATTAAATTTCTGCAGTCTATACAGTGATCTCTAACTTGTCAACCAACGGTGCATGTATGAACTTAATGCTGATTACATGTTTTGTATTTAGTCCATCACTGTGAAGCACTGAGTACACTCTGTTTTGATACCACTACTAAAAATAAATGATTACCGACTTCAGTGTCACCACTGTTGGTGATTTATAGGTACGTGTGATGAATTAATGATAATTCTGACGCTATTAATAGTCATAGCTGGGTGCACCGCTCCTCCTCTTGTTGGAGGGCGTCGGCGATGCAACATTCGGTGAAATCGCTCCCTTTAAGTGCATGTAAACACAATGAGTGACAGGTCTGAAAACTGGTGGAGCAGACAGTTTGAACAAGGGCGTATCAGGAAATGAGGCTCGTGCACATGCACCCACTGTAACAGTGAATATTTCTTTCACACACACACAGCTTTTATAAAGCTGACTCCAAGAGTGACTATGCTTTTTTTTTCTTGTCTTTGTGCTTACACAGAGATTTCCACATTAGACCCGGAGACTGAACATGTGTACTGAAGCACTTTCATTTAGTGTTAGTTGCAACCGTCATCATCCAGCCCTTTCAAATAGAATGAAATGAGCTGTTTTTATTCTGAATGAAGTGTGATTATTCTCAACAGTACTTCACGTTTCACTCAGACCTGATAAATGCTGACAGTGAGTCAGCAGTTACAGAGACGGGTCGGGAGACAACAGGGTTCATATTTGTATGTCATCTATCATCCTTCTTCTTCTCGTCCACCTGCTGTTATCTGCAGCCTGTTTTGGTCCAGTCTCTCGTCTCTGTCCTATCCTGTCATTGTCTCTGCTGTCACAGCTCAGTCTCACCCCCCCCCTTCCTCTCTGTCCACTCTCTCCTCCTCAGACAGTGGAGCATGGATTCCCCCACCAGCCCAGCGCTCTGGGCTACAGCCCCTCTCTGCAGCTTCTGGCCATCGGCACCCGCTCCGGTGCAATCAAACTGTATCTTTTACTGTGCATGTGTGTGTGTGTGTGTGTGTGCGTGCTGTGTCGGCTTTAAATAGTTTTTACAAGAGGAATCCGAGCGTCATGTTTGAACTTGAGGAAGGCAGCGCTAATGAATGACTATGACGCTGCTAAGTCGTCGTCTGCGGTTCACATGGGCACCTGGTTCAGGTATTTCATTTTTTCCCACGCTGTTGCTCAACACCGGCTGCCATTCTCAGACAGCGGAGTCTGTCTGTGTCGCCATAGCGTCGCACACAATCCTGCTCATTGACAGTGCGGCAGAGCCAGTCGGTACACTCTCCCCATTGACACAGAGACACACACACACTGGTTTTGATAACCGCGGTACCTTCTCTCATTAGGATAATCCATTCATACAATGCAGCAGATTGTTCCTAGATAAAACAGCGAGAGGGCACAGATAAAGGAAAATCTGTGAATGAATATTATTAGTCCAAGCACAGGACGCTTCAGGCGAAGTCAAACAACAGAGCAGCTTCTGTTCTTTTTATGTAGCGCACAAATCATTTGTAATGTCAGGCTTTAATCAATCCTCATGGGGACATTGTTTGTCCACAGTGAGGTCAGGGTCACATACACAGCAGCAGCCTGAGCTCACTGATTTATTCAGTGACACTTTAGCAGAGATGAAACTCAGTTCCTCACGTAGACATAAAGACTCCCTCCTGTATCACAGCTCAGTGAGTGACCCAGCAATCCTCAGATTTATTCAGGATGTCCAGTTTCATGAAGCTTGGCTCCTATCTAGCGTGGATCACCATGGTAACAAATGCAACTACACAACTCAAAATGTTAATTTATCATATACTTGGTTTGTGACCAAATACCTTACAAAAACAATGACACTCCCATCAGCCTCAGCTGTAGTTTGTGTTTAGCGCTGATTAGCAAATGTTAGCATGCTAATCATATGAAGAACTGGATACCGGAATCAATGACGGCGCCCCGTTCATTCCCATGAAAGTTTCTCAGTGGCGCGTGAAGCCAAAACATCGGCTTCCTGCTGTAAAGTAAATACCTGGATGTCATTCATGCTTCCTGATTGTTGGGCCCGTAGAGCGTGCTCAGTAGAAACTTTCACTGGCCGACCTGGCTAACTTCCAGTTGACTCTTTGCTTACTTGAACAGGGATAAAATAGTTTAATCATGTGGCTCTTTTAGACTTTCCAAATGTTATCGGACCAAATGGATCAAATTCTGATTAGTAAACAGTTATTTCGTGGGGTTGTGATGTATTCACCGTTTTACAGCCACCCTTTTCCAGTGATTGTGTGCAAGACAAATGCTTTTTGGGCCAGTGTGCATTATGTGACGGACCTGGAATGGTTTGGCCACTATATGATGACATTGGTTTCACAGCCTGGAACAGTTACTGGAAGCTTGCTGTTAACACGCTAAACTAAAACGATGAACACGATAAACATTATACCTGCTAAGCATCAGCATGTTAACATTGTCATAATAACAATGTTAAGACTGCCACTGTGAGGCTTTGTTTCATAGGCCCCTGGTGTCTTTATCACTTGTCTAGTAGGACTGTGTCTATATGAAACCAGTTTGTCCTTAACAGTGGTCAGGTATGGAGCTCCAGGTGTGGAGTTCATGGGTCTACATGATGAGAACGCTGCCGTCACACAGGTGCACTTCCTCCCCCACCAGGTACAGTAAGAGGATCAATGCCCAACACACTCAACACCATTTTACTCTTTTCATTCGTCATTTGTATGGAATGAATTCACATTTCATAGATTTATGTATTCATTGATAATGGCTCATGTTTAGGTTGAACTGGTGACTCTGCTGGATGACAACAGTCTCCACATGTGGACTTTGAGAGCCCACAAGGGACTTTCTGAACTTTTGGAGATAGGACGCTTCATGCTTACTGGACCACCTGGGTAAAACCCTCAGACACACACACACACACACACACACACACACACACACACATTTTCCCCTTTCTTGATTGCTTTTTCACAGCTGTAACTTTCCCAGAAACCATCTTAGAAATTTTATCAGCATGTCTACCACTGCAATCTAGTTGCAGTTTTGGTTTCTGGGCTGCAGTTTGGACTTGGGACTCTTACTCATCTTTTATGACTTCTGTATAGTGGATGGTAATAGTATTTTATACAGTCGCAGTAGCCGCCAATCATCCTGTTAAGTGATCTCATCTCCCTCCTCTTCTCCCCTTCAGTGCCCCCCCAAGTGTGACCAGAGTGACAGCAGTGCTGGCCCATTCGTCAGGAGACCTGCTGCTGCTGGGGACAGAAGGAGGCCATGTCTTTATAGTTGAAGTGCCTGGGTTCAGAGAGCTGGAGGAAAGAAATATCAGCCTTGATCAAGTTGCCAACAGGTGAACAACTACAACATGCCGACACACTGCACATCGTTTATGGTCTTGATTTTACATTATCAACCATTTATTTTTTTCAAAATTGGACTGAGCTGGGTCTGAACTGCTCCCAAACATGCTTCCATTAAACACTGAGTTGAAGTGTTGATCAAAAAGCTTGATTACATCCGTTGTGATTCAGAGTTGTAAAATAATAAAAGTCTTAGCTTTTATAGTCACTGTATGCTTGTTTTCTTAGTAGTAATGAATAACAGCAGTCTGTCTGTCTGTGCTAGATATTATTCAAACAACAATAAACTAGATTATATTCATATGAAACAGAGCTGGATGTTTTTGGTCACAGTCTTATCTGCAAAGCGGCAAACATGTTGACATGTATCATGTGTGTTGTATATGTTAGGTGTGTTACTGAAATATGAAATGTATTAGAATTAGAGTTTGACCTCAACGAGACAGGCCCATAAGATGAGGTATAAATGTAGAACCACCTCTTACATTTCAGTGTTTGTTCTGCTTTAGAAAGAAATGAATCTAATTACGACAGAGTCATTGCCACACAGACAACCTGGGATCCCTGATGCCAGTTTCACAATAAAGGATTTGAAAGGATTCCAATTAAGTATTGGAGTCACATTCAACAAAAGGCTATTATAACCCATCCCTAGTAGAGCTACATAACTCCTGGAGTTCAGTGACCCACAAAAGCACATTCAGGGTCAAAGTTTAATTTAGTTGAACTTCCCCTACAAGACCTGGCAGAGAGTCCAGGCAGCGTGCTCAGCCACTCTCTCCATTTGAAATAACGTCTTGGCTTCTAGCAATGATGAACTTGTGTTTTGGATGTCAAAGCCCAGTGAGGGTCTGGTACAGTTTCCTGCTTTGTCCAGTTGTTAATTAAACCCTGGTGAGAGAACGACTGGAATGTGAGATCTCTCGAAATTCTGTTTAAACATCTCTGCTGTACGAGATAAAACTGTCTGTAGATGCCAGTTAATTGTTCAGTTCCATGCTGTCTCTGTGACTTTAAATTGTTTCACTTACAAGACAAGCATGAGCTTGAATAAACAATACAAGCTCATATTGATACTTGGAAGGTTTTGATTTGCATCATATCATCTGGTGTTTATCTTCTCTGTGCAAATACAGCATTGCAGTTAGCTGGATTTCAAATGGATTGACCATAAACAACGTAAATGTGTGTTGATTGTTCTGACTACACCGCTGTCCCACACACACAATACAATCCATCTCTTTGCACACTGCCTCTCAGCTGCTACAGATCAATACTGAGATTGATGTTCTGCCTCCAGTCCTTCCATTGTCCCTCTTCCACTCATTCTTTCCTCTTTCCTGTGTTTATCCTTCCTCTCTCCTCTCCTCCAGCGTACCAGACGACTACATAGGCCGCAGGAATCTAGAACATGTTGAAGCCTTACAAGAGAACCCGGTCAACCCAAACCAGGTCGTCATCGGTTACGGACGAGGTCTCATGGTCATCTGGGATCTAGAGAACCAATGTGCCATCCAGCACATCCCTGCCACACAGGTGACTTATGAAAGACAGGTCGACTGAAGTGTTTTCAGTAGAAGACTTGTGACCTGAATAGAAAAGCAGCCAGTCCTGTATAGACTGTGGTTAGAAGCAGCATGCTTAATCTCGCTATGTGCTTTGTGTATTTTTCCATGTAACTTTTAATGCAACCATAGCAACTGGAGAGTGTGTGGTGGACAGAGGACGGAGGCTACATTCTTAGTTCGCACAGTGATGGAAGTTACTGTCGATGGATGGTGGGCGGAGAGGACGTGGAGGAGGAGGAGAAATCAGACATTCCTTACGGTGAGGAGGGAAAAAAAAAAACTGTCCGCTGCACATTTTTCTTTGCCGTCTACATTTTCAAAAAAAAAAAAAAAAAAAAAAAAAGTTTTTCTGGAGGCTGATGATGACTCGTCTTTTCTTCTCGCAGGACATTTCCCCTGCAAGGCCATTTCTAAAATAGTTCAGCTACCTACAGAAGAAGGGTACGTTACACACACACACACACACACACACACACACACACACACACACACACACACACACAGCTGTTTCACTTGTCTTCCTTCATCAAACCGTTCTAATGTTTAACTTTATTACCCAGATGTGTTACATGACCTGTTACACATTAATCTCTGGGCAAACTGAACTGAACTTGAACTTGAACTTGAACTTGTGTGTGTGTGTGTGTGTGTGTGTGTGTGTGTGTGTGTGTGTGTGTGTGTGTGTGTGTGTGTGTGTGTGTGTGTGTGTGTGTGTGTGTGTGTGTGTGTGTGTGCGCGCGCGCGTGCGTGCACGTAGGCCTCCGTTCCTGCTGTTCAGCGGTGGTATGCCCAGGGCCAGCTACGGTGACAGACACTGCATCACTGTGATCCACAGTAAAACACACGTGGCTCTGGACTTCACCTCCAGGATTATTGACTTCTTCGTCATCAGAAACGGACAACAGCACACAGGCAGGCAGCATGCACACACACACAAACACTCACACTCAGCACACACACACACACAACGCTCACACAATTCAGATTTTTGTACCATTTACTCACTAACCAAAACATTAGCAATTCATTTTCAAACACGCTAGACGTCAGACAGGTTTTCTGTATTTCTCCTGCAGAAACCCGACTGCTTTTCCATGTAGACACTCACTGTAACCGAGTCTCTGGAAATCTCATCACTGACCTGCTGCATATAAACATGAATTTACATGCATGTGTCTGTATCACTTAGTATCAAAAACATATTCTTTAAAGATCCCCTTCAGACACGTATGAAGATAAATATAAATACTGCTTTGAGTAATAATTTATTGTAAGTACAGCAGTAAAAATTCTTCCTCGTTGACAAATCTAGTGTCTATGACCACGATCGCAGGATGACATCACTTAACACAGGATGTCTCCTGCTTCACTGTAAAGTCTGTTTTCAGTGTTTGTGCACTGGGACCTTCAAGTTTCTACATCACACTTGTGTAAATTGTATTCTGGACCATGATTGGTTCCATCTGTGATGTCACGGATCGTGTTCTTAGGTACACGTCTTAAACAGTGAAAGAACAAGAAGCAAAACACATTTTTGACACACACTTTTTTTATTTAACAAGACAGTTTGAGATACTAAAATGGAAAATGTTTACATCCCTCAAAGTAAGATCTCAAAAGTAGGCTTGAAATCTTTTGACACTAGTGCCGTTATGATACCTAACGGTCCCTGGCTCTAAACGTGCATGCACCCATTACCAGCATGTAAACACGCTGCGTTATTTCCTGCAGTAACCTGTTTCTTAAGTGCATGTGAACATTCTCACCGTGGACTCCCACAGCCTTCCTGGCAGGGTGTAAAGACATGTGTCATCTTTTGATGCACATGGACCATGCAACCAGTTTTGCAATGCAAAATGTAATAACAAACATTTTGGGCGTACTCACTTTCAGTTTTGCTTTCAAATGAGTGGTTTAGATAAACTGTTTCAACCAGGTCTTTTGTTTTAGGGTGATTTAGTCGAAATATTTACAACCTCAGAGAAATTTTCCTCTCTCAGAATTTCTCAGACACTGCAGAGAAAAGTGTAAACAGTTGAGACTAATGTACAGTATATGTATCTAACTAGTGTTTTCACTCTGTTCCATCCACCTACAGGAGATCCCAGTGCGCTGGTGGTCCTGGTAGAGGAGGAGCTGGTAGTGATCGACCTGCAGACGGAGGGCTGGCCGGTCATTCAGACACCTTACCTGGTCCCCCTCCACAGCTCAGCAATCACCTGCTCCCACCACGTCTCCGCCATCCCCCTTAAACTGTGGGAGAGAGTCATTGCAGCTGGAGAGCTGCAGAGCACACATTACTCCAAAGAGGTGCACCCACTTTTACCTTGTTGTTGTTAAGTGTTGCCTCATTAACAGTATAATAATCACTGAGGTCTACTGACTGATGCCTCCTGGCTGTCCTGACATCTAGGCTTAAGACCTAGGGTGACTGTGCTTATGGGGTTGTGCCCCCCCCCCTCTGGAACCGTCTTCCCCTAGTTATAAAAAAAACACAGAGTCTGTCGATAGTTTTAAGAAGCTGTTCCAATCTCACCTGTTTCATAAGCATCCTGTCCCGTAATGTCTGACTGACCTCTGTGTTGCTTTTATTGTTTTAGTTTTATCTGACTTCCGTGTCTGCCCTATGTGTAGTTTTATGGTTTTATTGTTTTTATATTGATATTTCCTGTTTTTAACCTTTTTTTTAAAATTTTATTTTATTTTTCTCTCAATTCTTTGCGTTTTATAGCAACTTGTAACTCTGCTTTTGCTCTTTAAAATGTCAGGCTGTTTCAAATTTTGACATGTTCAGTACTTTTTCACCAGAACCATGACTGTAAAGAAATAGACATTTAAATTCTCTAACTAGTTGTTAAAGTTACATTAACCTCAGACAGAATCTTTAAACACATGTCGATGCACAGTCTGAAGTTTCCCTCTACAATATAAGGCTCCCACTGCTGAGACATCTGCACATAACATTTTACCTGATGTAACCTGCACGTTACTCAAAGAATTTCCTCCAGAGCCGTTCATCATATATATATTGTGCGCTGTATCCTGAATATGGACACATTCCTTCATTTCTTGTAGAACAGATGGCATTAAGTTGGTATTATTGTTAAACTTTCATTTCCCCTCTCTCCACGCAGCCCTGGCCAATAACAGGCGGGCAGAACCTGGCCCCAGACCCTCCACAGAGAGACCTGCTGCTCACAGGGTCAGCTCACCTCAACTTTGTATCCACTGGAACATATTTCTCTCTAACTGGCTGTCAGGCATTTTAACAGTATCGTGTTTATTTGTGTGTGTGTGTGTGTGTGTGTAGGCACGAGGATGGAACGGTGCGTTTCTGGGATGCATCAGGAGTCTGTCTGTATCCCATGTACAAACTAAGCACATCGGCAGTATTCCACACAGACGCTGACCCCAATGACAACATGAACCAAGGCACGGAAGGAGAGTGGCCGCCGTTTAGAAAGGTGTGTGTGTGTGTTTGTATAGCAGGGAAAGACATTTCTACAGGAAATGTTCCTTTTCCATCACAGATCACCACTGAAAAGATGTAGATTATCTAAAGCTTGACTGATGCATCCACACAGTGAAAAAGTTCACATTCACTTACTATTATTATATTTATCTAAGAGGAAGTCAACCAGTTTTACATATCAAGATCAGTTTAATCATGTTGAGTGCTGCATGGGTGTTCACCAGGCATGGAGGGTTGCTATTGAGATGCATTATGGGGAGTGTAGGATCCAGCATTGTCGGGACTGACAGTCAGGACAACTTACTGTCTGCTGCTTCAATTTTGACCTTTGTTTTTTTTTCATCAGTCTCTTATGAGTTTACCATTTTTATGGAAGTGCATAATAAATGACTGTTTTTTTTACTGCAGGTTGGCTGTTTTGACCCGTACAGTGATGACCCCAGGCTCGGCATTCAGAAGATCCACCTCTGTAAATACAGCGGTTATCTGATTGTAGCTGGCACAGCTGGACAGGTGAAATGTTTTAATTAACATAGGTAACATATATCATAGGACTGTGTTGTTTTATTTCCCAACTTATTGTGTTTTTCAGTGTTCTTTTAATACATTTCTTCACCTTGTGTAAAGCACTTAGAAGTGCCTCTGTGTGTGAAAGGCACTCTTCAAATAAAGTTGATGAAGCCATGATCACAGCTGTGGATTGATCTCCACATTAAGGGAAAAGGTAGAAAGATTGGGGAAAAAAGTATTGCATACACAGCATAAATTCTCAAGTAAAAGCCACTACTCCAATTTATATTCTTCATGTCAAATCAGGAAAAGGAGGGATTAGTATTGAAAGTGTTAAAGTAGAAGCAATGGGGATGAATTAGTGAATGAAAACATAATTTCTGTTAGAGAAGAGAAAGCGAGAGCAGCAGAGTGGTGAGTATGACATCACTCCGTCATACTGATGGAAATAGTGCTGTGGAAACATTCACAATGCTGAATTTGTCATGGCAACATGTAAATATGAAAGAAAAGAAGAAGAACAGGAAGGCTTCCAATAGTAATAAAACAACATCTTAATACTTAATATTATTGTATCAGTTTATCTGTTTCAAATGAAGGCCTGGTGTTACCAGAATAATATAAAATATGATGAAGTACGAAGAAGGAACTCGTCTGTGATGTTTCCTCCATTCTTTGGTATGTGCACTTCCATGTAGGGGTGGTAAAGTATGAGAAGTAAGCCTGATTCGTTATTGTTGGATGCTATTGTTCATACTATAAAAAGCCTTCACACAGTCACACAAACACAGGCAGAGCTGGCAGGCTGAGGGTTTAGTGGTCAGAAACGGACCTTTTCTTGTCACGCACACATTTAGATTAGAGGTTATAGTAGCAGAGCCTGGTTTGTTATCAGTTTGTTTTTTTTCTGTTTTACATGTCTTCTTCTTCTTCTGTGTCTGGTGTTTGTCTGTCCAGATCCTGGTGTTGGAGCTGAACGATGAGGCAGCAGAGCAGACGGTGGAGGCTAAAGTTGTGGACTTGCTGCAGGGCCAAGAGGGATTCCGCTGGAAGGTAATGACCACTGCTGGAATGTTTTCCTGTAAAAAGCCGAATGCCTTACTTATCAGCTAGTCGTTTCAATGCATGACTCATCACTCCCTGAAAGCTGTAATATCTTACAGTTTGTACATCCTTTTTGTATCATTATTTGTAACATACTGTACCATCCACCAGTAGAGCCATGTCAGCACCACTGAGTTCCAGTGACAATCGGTATATTGATGCTTTTCATGTCGATTAGGGCCACACTCGTCTGGATGTGCGAGAGGAGCCGGTGCTGTTTCCCGCAGGCTTCCAGCCCTTCGCTCTGGTGCAGTGCCAGCCTCCCGCCGTGGTCACTGCCCTCAACCTGCACTCAGAGTGGAAGCTGATTGCTTTTGGCACCAGCCACGGCTTCGGCTTATACGATTACCAACAGAAGAACAACGTCCTCATCAAGTAAGGAGACATAGAGAAAGAGAGAGAGAGATAGAAAGTTTACTGAGTTTGCTCTCTCCAGAGGCTCCTTTTTATCAAAGCATGCATAGATAAAGTTCTAAGTGTGTGTGTGTGTGTGTGTGTGTGTGTGTGTGTGTGTGTTTAGGGACTGTCTGTACAAACAGGAAAATTAGTATTTATCAAACAGGCACACACACTTCACACAGTGAGCAATGATAAATCTCAGCTTGTGCACTCACAGGCTCATTTACATACAGACACACCCCCCCAGAATGCCAAATACGGTCAACGCATCCTGTTGAAATTCCCAGCAGCAATTAATGTAGAGTTGCTTGTTGTGGATAAAAATAGAAAACAAGATAAAGATAAAAACATTACACACAATGAAGTTAAGATACTGTAGTGTCCCGGGAGCAAATGTGAAGGAAAGTTTCCCAGCACGCACTGGGGCAAGCGAGATATCAGTCTTATTTTGTCCATGTTCCTGTCTTGTTATTGGTTGGTGTTATTGTACTTTTACATTATGTTCTGTAATGTTTTTATGCACTTGCCACAGGTATTTTGCTGCCATGTGATTAGTTGTTAGGAGTGAATGTGGCTGTTCAGTGAGTGATGTGATGTGCACAGTTAAGCATCTCTCTACCTGGATCTCATATATGGCTTTTCTACATATGGGTATACAGCCTATGCATACAACAGATAAGCACTTATACAACTGCCTCACTCAGTATATCCTTGGTATAATCAGACAAGCGCTCCAAACCAACACAAATGGAACAAAAACGACAATCATAAATAAAAATGCTGCGGACATAGCAGCAGGTGCAACATGCATAAATACAACAATCAAACAGCCAAGCAAATAACAGTAGGTGACCACAACCACACACTTACTAAAGCAAAGAGAGAGCCTGCACTTTTTTTTTGCACACCTTGAAGTGCGCACATGCAACGCAGTGACTGTTGAGGTTCTGTCCTGGACTGTGGGTTAAGCCTGTGATTCCCATGGCTCTGAGTCAGGGTTATGTACGCCAGCAGGTTCAGTATCTGTGCACCTGTGCGTTCATGTGTTGATCTTTGCTCTGCGCCGTAGGTGCACCCTAAACCCCAGTGACCAGCTGGCCATGGAGGGTCCTCTGTCCAGAGTGAAGAGCATTAAGAAATCCCTTCGACAGTCATTCAGAAGAATCAGACGCAGCAGAGTGTCACTAAGGAAACATCATGTCAACAACGCTGCCAAGGTAGATCTACAGTACCTCTCCGCTTATCTCTTCATCCAGGCTCATAGAAGCGTCGCTGAATGAGTCAGATGTGACAGAGAGTGGAATGCACGGGTTCTTCCGCGTTCTTTATTTCTGTGTTATATTAAACTTTGCTCACTTTTTTTTTTTCTTTGAAATCTGCATCTTGTCTCTGAGCAGCTCCAGGAGGCCAATGCTCGCCTGGAGGCTGAACTGGCAGAGATGGAGCTGGCTCCCGTACAGAGGAAGATCGAGGCTCGGTCTTCAGACGACTCTTTCACCGGTCTCGTACGGACGCTTTACTTCGCCGACACCTTCCTCTCAGACAGTGAGTTACATCGTCAAACGCTCAACCCAGCCCATACACAACACCAGAAGGTCACACAATCAGATAAGTGATGTTTTTTCATTCACACCTCCTCATTTCCTCCTAGGTTCACACAACACACCCTCCCTATGGGCAGGGACCAACGGCGGCTGTGTGTTTGCGTACATGCTGCGCCTCCCTCCTGTGGAGCACAGAGCGGACGAGCCGGTCACCGCACAGCCAGGTGAGAAACATATGATTTTCCCCAAACGATTTCATCATGTTTCCACATCTCTGTCCTGTAGTTCTAACGTCATCTACCGTCTGTCTGCGCCCGCTTATTTTCCAGCAAAGGAAATCCAGCTGATGCACCGCGCTCCTGTCGTTGGTATCGTGGTGTTGGACGGTCAGGGGGCTCCTCTTCCTGAGCCATTGGAGGTGGCCCACGACCTGGCTCGCTCTCCTGAAATGCAGGGCTCCCACCACCTGCTGGTTATATCTGAGGAACAGTTCAAGGTCAGGATCACACACACAACTGACATGACCCTAAGAGATGATAGATACAACTGATGGTGGGGTGGGGTATTTTCAAGAACTGATTTCCAGAAAAGCTTTTGTTTCTAACTATAATGGAATGAAATTGTGGGAAACTGAGCTCACAGTGTCTGGTGTGTGTGTGTGTGTGTCCAGGTGTTCACCCTGCCTAAGGTGAGCGCTAAGATGAAGTTGAAGCTGACGGCCGTGGACGGCTCCAGAGTACGGCGGGTAGGCGTGGCCTGGTTCGGCAGCAGTCGGTCGGAGGACTACGGCGAGAGCGGCCTGGTGGTCCTGACCAATCAGGGCGACCTCCACGTGGTGTCGCTGCCAGGAGTCAAGATGCAGGTTCAGCACCCCTGCATCCGCAGAGAGGACGTCAGCGGCATCGCTTCCTGTGTTTTCACCAAGCATGGCCAGGGTAAAAAAAACAGACCTTAAATCTGAGTGACATCACAACTAGTTTGGAGCCAGTCTTGGCTAAGAACATGTTCTTTAGAGATCCTAAAGACACAAATGACTGTTCTGACTGCACTTCTCATATATCCTTTCTTTGTATTGTTGTCTTCCCTAAGGCTTCTACCTGATCTCTCCGTCTGAATTTGAACGGTTCTCTCTGTCTACCCGCTGCGTGGTGGAGCCTCGCTGTCTGGTGGAGGTCCCTCTTCATTCAGGCGCATCCACCCAACACAGAGCACAGCCTGACGGAGCTTCATCTGCTCACAGGTATACACGCTTTGAGTTTCCTATTTTTTTTAAATTGTAGAAAGGCGTCATTAGTTTTGGTACTTATGAGTTTTTGTCGTCCCCGTTCTTCCAGAAACGCCCGTCAAGAGAGCGAAGACGCAGGTAAAACATCTCTCAAAGGCCTCCGAGACTTACTAATAGCAACAAACAGCATCATACTTAAACATGCATGTGCCATTGGCTGATGGAACACTACATGTCCAGATGTAGTGTTCTGTTTGCTGTTGTTTAACTCTGTGCTTATGCTACCGTGCTGTCTTGTCTACCCATCTGTTTACACACACACAAACACACACAACGTTGTTGTTGTTTGTGGCTGACTGTACTGACGTGTCCTATGCTTGCTGCCTGTGTGTTCCAGAAAGCGCAGCTAGACGTGTTATGGAGCATGCTTTGCTGAATGACGAGAGTGAGTACTCGAGAGAGAAAGACAAATGTTGGATCATACGGATATAGAAATATCATGACTGTTATCTGAAACCCTTTAAAGTCTCGCTTCAGTTCGATTTGCAACCTGTGCTGCCTCTCCTAACTGGTATGTCAGCTTTCTGCTCCCATTGTTGGCAGACACACCTTCATCAGCAGGTTGGAAACCTGAGCAGTGTTTACCAAACCCATCATCCCATCGCATGATTTGTACAGCTTCCCCTTTGAGCCCAGAAAGCTGGATCCTAATGTGACCGAGCTGCTGCTGCTGCTGCTGCTGCAGGTCTCGGGTGTGAGAAGTGTTAAGAACCACCAGTCAGTTACAATCATGTTCTGTTTCTTTGCAGAAGTGCTCCAGGAGATCCAGAAGTCACTAGAAGGAGACCAGACGTAAGTATCAGTATCAGTATCATGATTCCTCAGAGGATCTAAAGATTCGCTGGACTGACTTTTGCTTCTCAATATATTGGGCATAAAATCTAAAACCAGTAGTCCCTGTGATGAGCTGAGTTTTCATGTCCCAAGATATGAATACTGCTTTAGAAGATATCTCACCAGTGTGTAAAAATGTTCAATATTTGTCATAAATTTAAGAATAAGTGTTCACTCTTGAGCTTTAGAACAAAAAAAAACCAAACTTTCCAGCTTTTCTCAGAGCTTTCGCCCACAAGTCACCATTGACCTACTGAGCTAGAAAGCTCCAGAAAAAGTTAGTAAGATTTATTTTTTCAAGCCACTGCTTCCCACGGTGAAGAATGAACTCTCATGCTCAATAAGTCATAAATGTGTTTCAAATAAAATGATTCCAGTCTAATGCTGCATTCACATGATGTGGGAGGGAAGATGGTGATGGGAAAGATTCCCATATTTAGTTCACATCATCACACAATGTAAGATAGTAGCTGTCATTCTTGTCAACAGGATCAAAATACAAACATACACCCAAACAGTACTTTCAATTTCTAAAGCTGGACTAATCAGTAATTTAATATTAATAATGACTGTGTGACGTGAAAGGTAACAAGCAGAAATATCAACTTTTCAGTTCCCCTCAGCTCTACAGAGCTCTTTGTGCTAATTGTCAGGGTTCTTCTTTCCCATAAACTCTGCTCTCATCACCAAACAGTAGACAGACACAGTTAGCGACTAGCTGGTGAACATAGAGGAGCTTTTAGCAGCTAAAGAGCCAGATATTTTTCTCAGGAGCAGATGGAGAACATCACAGACCTAAAAGAGAGTGAATATTGGACTTATATTCATCAGGTGGCCTGAAACACAACTCAAATGAATTCCAGTGTTGTTCTGTGTCTACTGGATGACTAAATAGGTGACTGTTTCCTAACACTTGAGCTATAGCAACTTTTATAAGGTAGTAATATGTCAGTGTTCACAGCTTGTTCCACTACCTTCAACTGGCCAAAAAATACATGAATGTAGCTGTAAAAGATGATCAGAAGTAATACTACCAAGCTAACAAATTATTAGCAAATGATTCATTTGGTTTATTAGAAATTAGAAATCCCATTTTGGTTGAACTTTGATCTAAAGGTGAACATGGACACAGTGTGTAACCAGTCATGTTGATGGTTTTTTTTCCACAGGTCATTCCTGGAGAATAATGTGAAGAGTGCTGTCGCTTGAGAGACGTTGCTGGACAGTGGAGGTGAGGAAATAGTGACACCTTTTTCCTGTAATATTAACACAGGCTATCTGCAAGTCTTAAAAAGCACTGAATTCAGTTTGCTTGAGGAAAAAGCCTTACAAGGTATTAAAAACTTAAATTTCATGTACAATGATGATAGCTGTGGGCAGTAAACTTAGCTCTAAAATGTGTTTGTATGTGTTTGCGGGCTGTCAGAAGCTCTACATCTATAAACTACAAGTGAGACTGATGTGACATTGAATGGGAAAGTGTCAGTGAATTATCATTATATACTGCTGGGAAGTACTAACAAAAATGTGACATAGTAATGAAGAATTCTAGTTCATATTGTTGCTCCTGGTTTTCCATCCTTCTTTAATGTATGATTGTGAAATAAGTATAAATTTGAATTCTGTGAAAAAAAACCCTTAAATCTCTCTCCAAGTTATCGCAGAGCTTTTTTGTGATTATTGCAGTAAAAAATTTTGCAGCAGCTTTTCAAAAACTACGATACAATTTGTAATGTTTTATGTGCTCTTTTTGCACTGAAATTGCGAGAATTGGGAAAAATTGCAAGCAATGGAAAATAATGCGATTTTTTAGAAAATGACTACCAATGTAGAGTCTCATATAATCACTTCCTTGGATAAAAAGCGTACTGCGTAGAAACAACTATATTTCAGTGCTAATTTTTAAAATGTATTTTCTGAACATGAGAACCATGGGCTCAAAGTTATATAAAAAAAAGAAAATACTGTACTTGAGTTCCATTTATAAGCCTTTTATTAAATAAACTTTCACCTCCACAGTCAATAATGCCATTAATATAATTCCATTAAAATAAAAATATAGTTTCATTTCCAAAGTGCTTTTTTTTAATGTTTTTGGTAGATTATGTCCATCTTAGCTGTCTGAACAACATCAGCTTGTATTCTTCTGACTAACTGAATGCAAACCTCATTTGGGAACATTTGTTTAGCTCAGTCTATGGCATCATTTCCTCCACTTAAATCCTTGCTGATTGCACGCTGCAATGACGTAACATGAAATGCGACAACTGCTCCAAATCACAAGCGGTCTGTTAATTTGGCCATTTCATGCGGAAAAGTTGCGGTAATTTTTCTAAATTGCACTTTCTTGCAAATATTGCAGAGATTTCTTGAATTTGTGTTAATTATCGTAATTGTAAAATTACAATTTCCTGGAGGGACTATTAAATGGTCCTTTTTAACTAAAAAGTGACATATGATTGACAGTTTGTTTCTGTTGTCTGTCCTCAGAGTGAACTGACACGTTAATGATCATGAAGCATACTGCAGTCCTGTGGCAGCTCTCGTCTCCTGCCTGGCTGCCAGAACAACCACTACTGACCCCTGACCCCTTGCCTCAGTGACTGACCTCCCCACTGGCCCCTCGTAGAGACACCAAAGGGCTCTTGGCAGTAGCGTGCACTATGAGCACCACCAGGCTGCTTGAAGACTCACTAACTGCTTGATTCCACCGGATGCGGCTGCATCACGTTCTGGCTGCTACGGCAAAACAGACAAAAAAAAAAAAGAAAGCATTAAACTACGTAGCCTGCTTACCCATAGTAGAAGCACAAAAATCAAGGAAAAATGACCAAATCAACAAAATCAGAGCAAGTCATCAATATCAGGCAGGCAAAACACTCTGCTTCTGGTGGGGGTTTGAAGCCATGCAGAGGACGGAACAAAAACCGCGACACTGCCGTGCCCGATGGAATCAAGCAGTAACGGTTACAGACAGAGGGTGAAGGAAGAAGACACCACCTGTGCCTAAAGACCACACACTGTACACAAATCCTCACAGCATGGTCACAACCATTTAACCCAAAGCTCTACATGAAGCACATTCCTCACGTGACCAGTGCCAGAATTCATCACACAAAAAAAAAACTTTGATCCTCGCCAGCATCAAACCAGCATCTCACATCTGCCATGGATGCCACTTGTTGAGGCTGTTTGACTTAAATAGCAACCATACCCACTTCATTCAGAAAGCCTTTATCACCACCAGCCTTTTGGACTGCCAGTGGACACAGTTTGTCCAATCACCACGCTCTTGTCTCTGCTGGACATCTCCCCACATGGACATACAGCTGGACGGAGTGCAGGAGATGATTTGAATTAGGTTGATGAAACTAATGTGTAGCTTCAATTTTATGTGATTTGTGCCTGTTTTTTTTTATTATTATTTGAAGAAACCTCCAATCTAAACTGTGGAAGCTTATTCTGCCATAAAAAGAAGAAAAAAATGGATGGAAAAGTCAAAATAATGAGATACTAAGTTAATGTTTTTACTTTTTAAGTCAAAATATTTAGATGGTAAAAATTTGGACTTTCATAATTGTTACTTGGTATTTAGCATGATATAATTTTGAATTTATATTTGATCATTTTGACTTTCCACCATAATTTTACTCAAAATTCATAATTTTTTCTTGATAGTCATACTTTTTTGTGATTTTGACTTAGTCATAATTTTCTCAAAAGCCATAATTTACACATAGTATCTTATAGTTTTGACTCAGTAACTTAGTTTTGATTTAGTAAATCTCATACTTTTGACTAAGTTTGATTTACTATTATAAAAGTGACTCAAAAGTCACTTTTATTTAATATCTTGTAATTTTGACTTGAAGCAAAAAATTCTCATTTTCACTTGGGCTAAAAGTTTGATGTAATATCAGTGTTTTTTTTTTTATTTTTGTCATTCCTTACACTTCATCTATTTTTTTTTCTTTTCCTGGCATTAATGGGCTTCTATACTATTCAGATGAACTATCAAGGGAAAATATTTTTTTGTGATGCCCCAGAAGAGAAAAAAAAAGATACAAAAGTTGTTTTATGTATATTGAACCACACATTTTTTATTTTTCAGTCAGGATTTAACAAATTAGTAATAGCGAGTATGTTGTACCCCTGCACACTGCTAACACAGCCCTCTCCCCTCCCGTCCACTTGATAAAAACTTTGTAACCGGCCATAGGTACTTCTCCACTACTGCGGAGCTCACAGTGCTGTACTTTTTTGGGGGAACAGTTTCTATGGGGTTTGTTTTTTAATTATTTTTTATGTAAACCATTTTTTAATGCCAGCAATGAATAATGTAATTTAGGAATGTAATTGTAAGCTATTGTAGTGAAATCTTTTTAATATATACAGTATGTATGTGACTCAGTCTGTACCTGTGGGCCTGTTGTAACTGGGGTTGGCTGCTATTTAGATCGTACAAGGAAATATTTTGGTACTGCGTCTGAGAATGCCGGAATACTATTTTAGCCTCTGCCTAGAATATATTTTTGTAGTGAACTGATTAAGAACCCTAATTTTTTTTTGATTTGTAATTTCACACTACAGTTTTCTTGTGGATAATTATATGTTTTTTCCCAAGAATGAATGAAGTGTCTGTTTTTATTGTCTAAATACACTGACATGTCTTTATTTTGTAACTGTTTGTTTTCCACATCTCATCATTCCTCATCCCAGCTGTTCTGCAAAGAAATCCATGACAATGTATAAATGTGGAATGTCTGCGTAGTCCACTGACAACTGGAAAAAAGGCCTAACATTTAGACTCCCAACCCATCATTTAGGCCTGTCTGATTATATTCCAAAACTCAGCGCTCTCTCTCAATTTTTTCTTTTTTTCTCTGAAACACCAGCTATAATCTTGGTCATTGTGATCCACAGTGCCCCGGCCATCTCTGGTGAAGTGGATAAAGGAGGGATCAGTTGTCATACATGCCCAGCCAAGAGTTTTGATCATCCATTATAGAATGAGGCGCTTTGTTCACTAATTGCCTCGAGCCACAGTGGCTTTGCTGCAACCTGAGCTCTCTAAGGACCTGGCTGAGGCTTGGCTAGCTAACAGCAGCAGCTCTGTTAGAGGATGACCCTGCAAGATGAGTCAGTCATTTGCAACCTGGAGATGTTAAAGGACCAGTGTGTAGGATTCAGTGGCATCTAGTGGTGAGGTTGCAGATTGCAACCAGCTGAATACCCTCCCCTCCCCTTCCAACCGTGTAGGAGAACGCCACGGAAAACGGGAAAGGCCCTCTCTAGAGTCAGTGTTTGGTTTGTCCATTCTGGGCTACTGTAGAAATATGGCGGTACAACATGGTGGGTTTGTGGAAGGGGACCTGATCTCTGTGTAGATATAAAGGGCTCTTTCTAGGTTAACAAAAACATAATTCTTAGTTTCATGGATTATACACTAATTAAAACATTTATTACGTATGAATATTATATTCCATTTCTGCCAAGTCTGTTCCACTAGATGCCACTAAATTCTACCCAATGCACCTTTAAATGAGCCAGAAAATGGGGGCTGGATGCCCTGGACTTAAACTATGAGTTTGCTCAAAGAAACCCAACTCAAGATCCACCTACTAGCTCTTTCCCAAGCTTTGAGTCATATCTCATGGTCTTCACTAGCAGGTAAGGTTTGCTTAGCTACTACAGAGAGGAATCTTATTACATGCAGTAGTTTTTATGATTGCATCCAAAGCACTTTTAGGACTTCTTATCTCTGTTGGTGTCAAAATTAAGCTAAATTGGGTGCCCTGGTGGCAAAGTGCTGACCATGTAATCTCCATGTCCCTGAGTCAGTCCAGCTGGGGACCTCTGTTGCATATCCCCATTTCACCCCAATCATTTCCTGTCTGCCTATACTGTCTACTCTCTAATAGAAAATGCCCCAAAAATACTTAAATAAAAAAGTTCCAGATGAAAGCTCCGGTAAGGCCAGTAAGTGGACCCTGAGATACAGTAGGATTGTTTAGTCAAACTACTATTTCCCAGGTCAAGACTGAACTTTAATGCTTAATGATCCTGAGGTTAAAGTTCTGAATCTCAATTTTTGTTTGAGGCTTTTACATCGACATACTGCAGACAGCTTCATTTCTGTCTTCATTTCTTCATTTCATTTCTGTCTCCAGAAAAGGAAAGTGTTTGGCCTGAAAAAAGAAACAGCTTTGTAACTTTTGCTGTCTTTTTGTCATGGTGAAGCTTTGTCCACTGAGTAATGATTTATTCACTTGGATCTGAGTAGACATTCATAGGGACATCATTAGCAAACACAACTCAGTAAGTAGTGATTTGGTGATTAGCAAGCGAAAAGAGGTTCAAATCAGGCCAAAATTGGTTTAAAGAATATTATTTAAATATGCAAGTAACTTGTTTTATCAGCATTTCAATGACTATTTAAACAGGAAGCAGATCTTAACTATACATTGAATTATAGTCACTGTTATGCTGTTCTAATGACTGAGTTAGCTGATATATTTAATCTAGAACTCTTAAAAAAAATAAATTTCACCCGAATTTAACATTGACACTTCTGTCTTTTGACCTAGATATCATCAGATCAGTGCTTACTGGGAAGTGAAACATCCAAGAACAGTACCCAACTGAAGACTATATATGAAAAGGACCATGATACTGTTGATACAGTATATATAGCTGAACTGTTGATATCAGCAATAACAGTATATATAAGTACTGATATCGATACAACACAAAACCACTGATGTGAACCTCATGGTGACAGGATTCATCCTGGGGAACATGACTTGTACCACATTTCATGTCAATCCTGTAATTGTTGACATATCTCCCTCTGGATCAAAGGTCTGGTCAATGAGTCAAAAGAAGAAAAATGTTTCACTGTCCAAATACTTATGGCCTGCACTGAGGTATTGACAATTTAGAAATGAGGCCACTCCAGCATTCCAGCAGGCACTGACGGAATCTCCCTCTCCCAGGGGAAAAAGCGAGGTAATGAACCCTTTTCTCTCTCCTCTCCCTCTCTCCTCCATCAGCACCTATTGTTGATCACTCCAAGCAGCACCTCTCACCTTTCCTCCCAAGCATTCACCAGCTGGCCATATGAAAGGCAGCAGAGCTGACCTGCCAGATAGAGCTCAATTATTCAAAGGCCACTTTGTGTTTGTGTGTGCGTGTCGGTGCACGCCAGCTCACCTTTGTTGATGGGGGCATTGTGTGTATGCATAAACCACATGCAAACTTTTGTCGGGTGTGTATTGCATATGTGGCTGTGTGCCTTCCTGTATAATGTTAGTGGGTGGGATATCAGTGTGTAACTGCCCCTCAGTCCTCCTAAGCATGGCTACATGATTGTATCAGTGACACCAGCTCTTGAGGACAAGCCGGAGCACTTTGCAGCCCCCCAGGCATGCCTGAGTTTCACCTGAGAAGCCTGGTAAGCTATATTACACTGAAATGAGCTCTCACTGCTTTCCCCCCAGGGCGCACAGGCTATACAACTACATGTAGGTGGATCTAAAGATAGCCTTGCACTGCTGTTTAGATTTAACCTGCAGATAAAAGCTGTTCTTTGCCATTACAAAACAAAAAGGAGAGTTGTTTTCATCCAGCATGTGAAGAACTGTCAAAAGATCGTGCATGAATTTTGATTCAATGTGCTTTTGCTTCCTTTCACTAAATTGATTTATTGTCAAGTTTGACTTGATAGAGATGTATTACAGCATCTATATCCTAGCACTGACTGTTAGCTAAAAAAAAATAGGTCAGTTGTGACTGAACTAGGTCTGACCTGGGTGTCTTTATCCTGAGAACAAGGATCAGGGACTTAAAGTGTGAAACCTGGTCTAAATGCTGATGGATTGAGCAAAGGACCTGGTTTCACTGAGTTTGACAGACGTGTTACTCAACCTACTGCCCATGATTGTTCATTTTACTGAGTGGATAACTTATCTTTCAAAGTGTGTCATTGATAAATATTTTCTTATGCCAGACTACTGAAATCTGTAAATGACGTCTTTCCATTTTATTCATCAGTATGATATCAAATGACAAAACAAAGGAAATGTTTATGGTTATGTTATTCTGCAGGTAATGTCAACACTGAAGAATTGATAGCCATGCCGCCCGTCAAGTCCCAAAGTAGAGCAAATGCCACGAAGCAGAAAGCAGAGGAGGTAAAAAAAGGAAATCATCAGAAAAATGTGAGGCGAAATTGTTCCAAAGCATCCCAGCCTCCCTCTAAAGTGCCTAATGGGAAACAAAAAGGTAGAGGGAATGTACCTAATCTGGAGGACGAAAAGGCAGATGATATAAAGAGTAACAGAAGGAGTAACACAGATCAAGGAAAAAAGAGAGGGGCAGAACAGAAGCCACCACAGAAACAAACAGGGATCACATTAAGAAATGGGAAAACAGCCAATGGTAGATCACAACCCCAACCCGAGAGAGACAGTAAAAGTACAGGGCGCATAAACAAGACCACCAAACTCAAACCTCCAAAAGCACCCACGACAAAACAAGGGAGGATCAACAACAAGCACCCCGCCAAGCCTGAAAACAAGAGAAGTGATAAAGTGACAGAAAGTGAGGAGGAGGAATCAGAGAGCGATGCAGGAAGCTCAGCGGAGGCGACGGAAGAGGAAAGTAGTAATGATGAGAAGGAGGAGGAGCGGGACAGTAGCAAAGAGCCAACTGAGACACAGGAGAGTGAGGAGAGCAGTAAGGAGGAGGCTGAGGTATCAGACACTCAAAGAGATACTGAACAGACAGCAGACGAGGAATCAGACAAAGAACTTGCAGAAGAAGCCAAATCCAGAAGTCACTCTGAGGTCGAAACGGTCACATCCAGTGAAGAAGAAGTGGAAAAAGGGAAGGAAGTGGAAGTATCTGAGGCAGTCATCAGTGATAGGTGTGAAGACAAGGAGATAACCCAGGAGGACACGTCTGAAAAGCCAACAACTAACAAAGCCTGCAGACGACGCAGACAGACACCACGTCCCCCAAAGCCTGCACAAGAGCCAAAATACAAGATGTTTAAAAAGACAAAGGCAGATAAGCAGGCTGAGAAGGCAGAGAAACAGAGGGCCAAAGCAGAAAAACAGAGGTTAGAAAAGGAAGCCAAACAAAAAGCCAAGGAAGAGAAAAAGAACAAAAAGAAGCAACAGAAAGAGGAGAAAACCAGCTCTGCAACAGAGGAGATTCCAGCACCAAAAGAGAAGAGCCAGCCACTTCAGTTAACCAACAAAACAAAAAATATCAATGAGAAAGGTCCAGATCCAGATGAGGAAGACGAGGAGGCAGAACCCACATTGACTAAAGCCATCAAAGGCCAAAACAAAATGATGCTTCTCAAAGCCAAAGGTAAAGACCTCAAAACCATTCTGGAGCCTGAAGCAACAAAAGAAAGCCGACAGGAAGCTGGTGGTGGAAGTGGTGTCAAAGGGCAGCCCCAGAGCTTGCTACTGGGGAAGGTCAAGATGGCGTCTCTACGACACAAAGCAAATAAGATATTAGTTAAGCCTGATGAGGAAACATCAGAAAGTGAGGCTGTCGATGGGAGGTCCAGCAAACCAAAGGAACGTTTGATAGCGCGAAGAAAAGGTGTGACCACTCTTCGCAGAGTGTCCGGTTGGATTCAAATGAAAATGCCAAGAGGGTTAAACTTGAGGAAAAAGCTATCTGCTTGGACCAAAGCTATTGGGGTCTCCCGCTGGCTCTCCCATCGGGCCATAAAACAGAAACAAGGCACTAGAAAATCCAAGGGCAATGTCCTCAAACATCGGATGGCTATGAGAGTTGCCAGTAAAACCAGCCTGGCCAGTAGGAAAACAAGGACCTCCTCTGAGGACAAAATGGCTAAAGAAAAAGCCGGCCTCCAGGGAAAGGCTGGAGGGGAAGAAGCAGCACCAGCTGGGGAAAAAGAGGTAGAGGCTAAATATGCTGTGGTACTCCCCAGGATGAACAAACTGGGCAAGGCTAAGACAACCCAGGCACCCCAGGCTGCCCCTGGACCTTCTACACCATCAAGCACCACTGAATCACCAGGAGAGCCCACTACCTCAGAACCCAAACCCCCAAAGCCAGGTGCCAGGCTCGTGCTTCCTGTCAAACCAGATCTCAGCCTCCTGAAGTCCATCAAGAAGCCCTTGCCAGGAGGGCTCATATCAGGCGGAGATGTGGCAGAGAGGAGCCCTGGGTCCAGTGTTGGTACCGCAGCGCAGGAAGGTTCCTCCAACACTGAGGATACAAACAGGAGAGCTGCCTTAGACAATCAAAATGGAGTCAGTGTGCTACAGGCTGCAAGAGGGAAACTGGGCCCTTCCCAGATCAATCTGACCAAGATCTCCTTATCAGGGGGAATAATTGGTGCCGGATCCACTCGGGCCAAGGGGCCAGACCCAGAGAAAGAGACTGCAGCTGGGATACCCAGGTCCAGCACTCAGCCCCTTTCAAATGGGGAGTCAGGTGCTGTGATGCCAGGTGTACGGTCTGTGTATGAAGAAGAGGCAGACAGGGAAGTGGCCCAGCTGATGGGTGAGGGGGCTATATATACCCAACCAGAGGTGCACTGGGCTGGGAACCCACGGATGAGTGGAGACCCTCAGGTATGTGTTACAGTTTTGGTAAATCTACTTTTTGTGATAGATTGGCAGAAATACGGGTATAAATAGTAGTATGAAACACATTTCAGTTACTTAAACAATTCTTAGTGGAACAACTATAGAGTACCTATAGTGTTTCAAGTTGTGAGAAACACTGATTTAAATCAATGTGTTTTAAATCAATGTGTTGATTTAAAACACATTGATTCCTTTATGGTGAATCATCTGTCTTTTCTGTGTGGGGTTCAGGACTGGCTGCGTGCTGAGAACCTGCTGCCTCATCAGACGGTTGAGAAGCTAACCAAGTGGACAGTCTATGACGATGGGGGCCAGGCCAGGACTATTCCAGCCCACAATGGCAGGGGTCCCTGGGAATCAGATGACCCCACCCAGGAGATGCTGGAGAGTCGACTAGTCAGTACACAGGTAGTAATACTCAGCAATCATCATTACACTCCACAGTGCATAACGTGTTGAACAGAAGGAAAAAACGCTCATAATTTAGCTGCTCTCAGGTCTGTCAGATTGAACATGACACAAATTTTCTGCTCGTGTAATCCACATGCATCTGACCCCTGGATTAGTCACCAATGGCGAATGTACCAGTTGTAGAGATGTTAGCTGTGACTAGCCAGCGACATGGATTGTCAAATATTTTATATGCAAAGCTAACACCAAAGTCACTGTGATTCCTCAACTGGGTTCTATGAATTTCCATAGCGAATTTCATTCAAATTTTAGTTTACAATATCTTTACAATATATCTAGCCTGAGGGTGGCACTAGAAAAAAAGTGTCCAAAATGGAAATGTATCTTTCTCTCATTTTGTTGTTTTGTGTGTTGTGAGTACATCCACAACACACTGTGTTGTTGTATGTAAGATTGATGTTTTTTGCTGGTGTTTTCATGGTACATTTCTTGAATTGTTCATTGTTTTGATTTGTACCATCCTGGATGGGTTGGATGGTTAACCACACCTGTCGCCATGGAGCCTATCATTCTATTGATGGGTAAGGTTTTTAAACATTTTGACATGATGAAGATCGGACTGTGCTCCCTCTCAAGGATAAAAAGTGGACCAAAGTGATTGACAAGGGGAGATTGAGCTGATGATGGTACTAGGTGAAAGACGATTAAATATCCATACCAAATGTCATTGCAAATGAGTGAGTAGTTGTCTTGATGTTTTGCCCAAAGTGTTGGACAAACGCCCTGACTATCTGACAATTCTCAATCATTGGGTCTTGTTGCATGCAGAGGAAAGACCTCACACCTTGACTATCATCCTTGTTACTGCAACATTCTAGTACTGGTGAGCCTCAGCATTTGCCATTTTACCAATTTCTCACGCGACCCTGTCAAATTGCATTGTCCTATGCACCATATTAATCCCAAAAAGACAAACATTAACTATAGTTGTGTATAAGGGTTGGAGTGTCAGCATATCAGTTCTATTTCATCCCTTATAGCCAGTGTATACACAAGACAACAATACATAAAAGACTTGCTGCTGATTTATTTATTTCCCAGTCTGTGCAGAAACAATAGAGCATACAACACACCACAGCACGCTGCTATGAGATTGCAAAATATCAGCTATCACATCGCTCCACCACTGCAAGTGGATTGGTTACCTGCTGTGGAAAGGTTATGGAGTGGGGAGTGGAGTGGACCATAGGCAGCAGGGAAGTGCAGAAACAAAACACATCGTAAACCAAAGGGCTATGATGAAGCTTCATTCACTTTTTGGAAAGTGAAATCTATTTAGTGTGAGTTAGACTAGAAGATAGCTGTGGAGAGAAGGCAGAGCTGTGTGAAGTCCAGCATATTCACTGGGGTCAGCCTTTAAATGGAGTGATCCTTGGATTTGGGCTTGTGTCCTCATACAGTATCTGCTCATGTCTTTCTCTTTGTCTTTCAGGTGGTGATGCATGGCAGCGAAAGACCTGTAGAGGTGGATGAGGTGGAGGATCTGTCCCAACTGGAGTGAGTTTACACACACACGAACAGTACCTACAGTATAATTATGCACACTTTCAACCTGTTTGTCCAATGTTCTTAGAGAGGTGTGTGAGAGCTCTGTGCTTCTGAATCTAAAGAAGAGGTTTCACCGTGACTGTATTTATGTAAGTTATGTAAGTTTCATTACTATTCTCATCTTTTCATATATATATATATATATATATATATATATATGTATGTATATATATATATATGTCTTTTTCATATATTGTATATGATACAATTTATAAAATACGCTGAAGCATTTTAATGTGAAAAAGTTTCCTAATATGACTCCAGCAACATTAGATGTTTGAAACAAGTTGGTTTGCAAATGGACATCACCAATTTTATACATAAATATAATGGTTAGAACTACTTAACCTGTAAAAACTGTTGTATGATGTCTTGTGTTGCTCTGGAGGAGCTAAAGTCTGGGAAAATAACTTTTGTGATGTCATAGTGATGTCATCAGGGTTATTTCGGCTTGGGCTTGGAGACTACATTTTTAACAAAAAGCCTTTGTGAAACTAGGGGGATGGAGTTTGAAAGATGTATGCCTACATATCTCAGCCTCTACTTATCAATTGTGATCATTCTTGGTTTTTTTTAATCTTTCTCTTCTGAGTCACCCAACTTTATGAAAGTGCATTGCTAAATTATTTGTAAAAACTAACTCAAGAGCAGCTTACTAGCTATTACAGAAGCTTTCAACTGCTGAAATTGACTTTGAATCCATTAGTAAATGGATCCAAGCTGACCACTTAACTATTACCGCTTTTACAGAGCTTTTAATTGCATCACACTATCTTTATCCAGAGATTTTCTGGAGCTCTCCCTCAGAGGACTGAGTTTGCTTTAACTGAACCAAAGAGCAAATTCCACCCACTGAGGAGATGCAGTTGAAAGCTCTTGAAAAAGCTAGTAAATCGAATCATATATCTTTTTGTCTTAGTTAGAAATTTTCTTCAATGCTGCATGATAGCCAAACAACCATCCAATAGTGCACTACCACAACTCAACAACTGTTGTTTATGCAAGTACTTAGCAATACCTGCCATCCTTGCTAAGTGAGATTTTCAAACTTGTTTATTTCTAGAGTTAAGTTATTTATTTCTGTGTACATATTCACTGAAAGTCTGTGTCATTTTTTTCCCAGACTTACATTGGAAACATGCTATTGTCCATTAACCCCTTCAAACCGCTTAATATCTACACAGAGGAGCTGAGACAGAAATTCCAGGGCAAAGAGCAACATAGAAACTCACCGTGAGCTAACACTTCCCCAAACTGCTATTCAATAATCTGCTTACTTTTTATTACAGCATGAGTGTCATATAAAGTGTCTCACCCATCAAAATCAGTGTTTCACGTTCTGTCGTATTCTGCTTCAGCCATGTGTATGCCATAGCTGATGCTGCCTTCAGCCACTCTCAGGTTTCCACACAGGAGCAGTGCATCATCATAAGGTACAGGAACATCAATTTCACCTATGTTATTGCCTACTTCTGTCCAGTTTGCACCAATTCGGAGTCTTATTGTTCCTGTCTATGCAGATTCTCAGGATTTCACCAAATCCCCTGCTCTTTTCCAGCATTTATGATCTACACAGATATTGGTGATATTCTATATTTTCCTCTTTACCAACCAATCCCATGAAGAGACCCAAACCAACAATGAACTGATTTAACTAACAAGTCTATGTATCCAAAGCCTGATATTTCTCTGTGCCATAGACTTCCATTGTTGACCTCCGGTTTGGGTAACATTTGCTAAAAACTACCATGGCCAGCTGTTTTAGGAAATTACTGAGAAAAATGAAACTATATATTCATGAACCCCTTTCAAAGCTTTATTTGTTCAGGAAGGAAGTAGGAACCAAGGGCCTTGATGCTAAGTGCCACAGACTAACACATTGTTGATTTGGGTCTATTCATGAGAGATGTTGACAGTAAGAAAAATATAGAATAATGTCAGCCGTATCCTTAAAAGGCAAAGACATGCATATCGATAGACTGGTCTGTCAGTCAGCCTGTAAAGATTTGTACCATATGCGCTGAGGACATGGGATTTGAACAAGAACTCCTAAAAATGTTCTGAATATTAATATTTTTTCACTGCATATAAGTGAGTCTACCAGAAAGCTGTGTCATATTTTCGATAATTTCTATTTCCTGTGTAGTGGCCAGAGTGGTTCAGGAAAGACTGAAGCTACGAAGCTAATGGTCCATTACCTCAGCTCCATGTATCAGGGCAGAAACGACAATCTCCGACAGGTAATTCACTTCACAAAGGAATACCTTCATAACTCTGAGACTATGTTTACAACTTTTGATTATATTTAAAAAGGAAAAAAACATTATTTTTATTTATATTTTGCAATTTCAGACATTCTGTAACTGTAACGTATTATCTGGATTATAAATTACACCACTGGAAATCATAGTCAGGAGGAATTGCGATATCCCACCCAAATTATATGTTGGTCTACTTTTGTGTACATTTCTAGTCAATAAGTCCATACAGTTTTAACAAAAATATTTTCTTCCTGGAAGATAATACATTGTAGATGCTTTACAGTACAATAATTGTAATTGTACGCAGCATTTTGTGCTATTTTTGACTATCTAGCCAGTTTACATATGTTGCTTTCATCCATACATCATGCAAGCCAGATTCCTAGGGCAGAGTTAGATCTTCCACCAGAGGAGTGAAGATGAACTAGTGGGCAGTGATGACAAGAACAGTGTTGACATGAACTTGGATCAGAGCAGTTGCTCAAAGTGTGTCATGTTCCTCTGCTTCACCTTCTCTGCAGTTCCACTCAGCTCTACAGTTACTTTTTAGCATCTTTTAGCTACTTATTTTGGTTTCACGTCCCACAACTTTACTGTTTTTTCCTCTAATCACCTTGTTTCCAGCTGTTTTCAGTGAAAAAGCTGTGAAAAAACTACTGCACACTACCCGCTCAGCACCAAACAGCAGACAGACAAAGTTAGCAACTAGCTGGTGAACATAGTGGAGCATTTAGCAGCTGATGGGCCTGATATTTTTCTCAGGAGTGGGTAGAAACCAAATCAGAACTAAAAGGAGAGTGAATATTTGACTTCTATTTATGAAACTGAAACAAACTACAAATTAAACAGACTCCAAATTAATGCTAATGTTGCTCTGTATCTGCTGGATGTGTAGCCTAAATACGCAACTGACGTTTGCTACGTCAGCATTGTGTTTACAGCTTATTCTGCTGCCCCCAAGTGGCCAAAAATGCAGGTTTAATGTACGATTTTATCAATTATGTTACGTTTTAAATGAAAAAGATTGCAAAGCATTAGGGCATTAAACTTTCAGTCCTCCATCCATTTTTGTCTTTGATTGACTTCTTTCGTCCTCTTCCTCCACCAGCCCATGGAGGTCTTTCCTATCCTGGAAAGCTTCGGGAATGCCAAAACCATCCTCAACAACAACTCCAGCCGCTTTGGCAAGTACCTCCATGTCCACATCCTCCAGTGAGTCCAAAAAATGATGTTAACCTTTTGCTGTTTTGTTGCTCCCCCAGATGTGATTGGTTACAACTGTTTTATTTGTTGACTGTCTCTCATCTTGGTTGACAGTGGGGTTGTTGTAGGGACCTCAATGTCTAAATACCTCCTTGAGAAGTCCAGGGTTGTCTTTCAGGTGAGAATGAGTGGGGTGTGCAGTGTGCTCAAAACAGACATCATGGAGGAGTTGATGATGTTCTATTTCAAACTTAATCAGGTTCAAACTGATTACAAGAGACATTAAACACCACAGCAAGTGTGTGAATATGACTGTGGGACAATTTATTGTGTAAATCATTGTTTGATCAGCTATTAGTATAGTACAGTATATCACACAACTTCTTGTTTTTCCTTGTAGGAAAACGTCTAAAGTTCCTTTTGGTTTGGTTGATTGCTTTGGCTTCTTGGAAAAAGAATGGAGGCTCATTAGAGGCTCAGTTTTCTCAGCTTGATACAGGACACTTCCACCTATAAAACTGATCACATGGCTTCTTGATTCTCAGTTTTTAGCCATTGCTGAGTGGCTCTGAGGATTTTAATGTAAGTCAGTTGGTCTGTCTACCACTTTGGTCCAGACTGAAATACCCAGTATTTGGTACAGATGTTCAAGATCCCCAGAGAATGAACCCTACGGACATTGGCGATCCCCTGACTTTTCACTTAGCATGCACCAGCAGGTCAAAGTTTTTGATTACCCAATGAAATATCTCTATTAGACAATTTGTAGTCATTCATGATCCTCAGAGGATGATTCTTAATGACTTTTGAGCACCCCTGACTTTTCCTCTTGCACCATGACTTTTTTTGGTTCAGAATGAAATAATTAATGATTATATCACATGATGAATTGTGATGACTTTAATGTTCCCTGACTTTTCATCTAGCATTGTCAAATTTTTAATTTGTCCAATACTTTGTTTTATGGCCAAATACGCACCTGCAAAACTAATAACATTCCAATCAGCCTCAGCTTTACTTTGGGTTTAGTGCTGATTAGCAAATGTTATCATGCTAACAAGCTAAACTAAGATGGTGACCATGGTAAACATGACCTGCTAAACATCAGAATTGTGAGCATGTTAGCATAGTTGTTAGCATTTAGCTCAACTGGGGAGCTCTACTGCATGTGTGAAAAAGTAGAGTTAAGCCTTTTGTGTCTCCAGAGGGAGCTGTGTGAAATCTGATAAATTGCCTCAAGTGATGTCACATGAGTCAGCATCGGTTGAGGCTGAAGACTACAAGTTTGAAATGAAAAAAATCTGAAAGAAGTGAGGTTACCAGACACTCAAATCTCTGAACCAAACTGTTGCCAGTTGAGTTGCATTGTGGGTAATATCTCTTGTTCTGCTGCATCAATTCTTTTTTTTTTTTTTTTTTTTTTTAGCAAAACTGTCCAATGTGAGTCTGACAGTGTTATAGGATTACAATGCTAAATCTGTGGAGTACTTTTTAAGTAAAGCCTCACAGAACCTCGCACAGCATGGCTGTTTACTATAGTCTTGTTTATTGACTTTTAGTGCTTTACTGGCATGGAGTGTAACACACAACCAAAATTTGAACATGGCTGTGTGTTTCATGATGTTTTTGTTCTTGGCAAACAGTCTTTGCTGTAAGTAGACGGTAATTAATCTGAAGTTATGAACCCAGCTGATTTCACTGTCGAGCTCTTGTCTTATTTCCTCTGTAGGCCAATGAAGAGAGGAACTACCATGTGTTCTATGAGCTGCTTGCAGGTATGAACGACTGGGACAAACAGGAGCTTTACCTGCAGGGAGCCGAGACCTATTACTACCTAAACCAAGTACATCACACATCAGTGAACACAGAACAATTTCCATCTGTGCTTTTCCCTTCCTTTTCACTCATTATACATGTTGTTCATGTTGTTTGCCTCCTGTAGGGTGGTGCCTGTGAGTTGAAGGGGAAGCAGGACAAACAAGACTTCCAGCTTTTGGTTCAGTGCTTTGAGATCATTGGTCTCCATGCTGACCAGATCTCCACCGTCTGGGCCATCCTCTCCTCCATCCTGCAACTCGGCAACATCTGCTTCAGCTCCTATGAGGTGTGTGTGAGAGAGAGTGAGAGTCAGACTTATCAGGCATTGGTATCAAACATCAGTCGGTGTTGTTGTTTCAGAGTGAGTCCTTCGAAGTGGCTCGTATCTTCAGTGAGGCTGAGGCCAGGAGGGTCGGCTCCTTGCTGCAGATTTCCTCTGAAGCGCTGCAGACCGTCATCACACACAGAGTCACAGTCAGCAACCTCTTAAGCATCTATCAATTAGTTATCATTCATATTCATGCATGTATCTGTACACACATTGATCAGCTTTCTTGTATGCAGGAGACAACCTACGACAGGATCTACTGCCCCCTGTCTGTGGAAAGTGCCATAGAATCCAGGTAAGAGAAGGGCGGGAGGGTCATCATCATTTCTCCAAATGATGCAGGCTGAATGTAAGCAGAGCAAACAGTCACAATCTTTTTAAACCATATAACATTTCATTGTTTCTGTTTGAAAAAGTTTTCTTCCATTTTTGATGATGTATTAAATCTGGTGATATTCCATAGAGCACCAAATGTAGATAAATCTGCCGCTGAAAACAATGCACAATAAATTTACTATCTATCTATCTATCTATCTATCTATCTATCTATCTATCTATCTATCTATCTATCTATCTATCTATCATATTACAGAGGAGTACAGAAGAGACCAAATCTTATCTTGTAGTCATAACTACAAAAAATTGAATATCTGCATGAAAGTATGTGACCATGACAGCATCTTTTGAACCAGCAGTTTAATTATGAAGATAATTTGGCTCATTAAAGTCAAACTACAATGGCATTATGAATTCACTCAGTTTGTAATTATTTTAGCTATGTGACTCAAATCATTTGTATTAGACTTACATATTACATTTGATAGAAAGGTGTCACAGGCTGAGCTGTGTAAACCTTGAAAGACAGAAAAACAGAATCAGTATGAATTAATTTATGCTTTTTTTACTTGTATATTTCTTAAAAAACAAAAAAAGAGAAGACAAATCAGCAAGTTGGTGTTGCATTATTCTAAAGCTGTGGGACTTGTGAGTGTGAGAGATTAAAAAAAATGTTCAAAATTGAAGCAGCAGATACTGATATTTCTTCTTTTATGGTTCAAGATCCCAAAACACTGGATCCTACATTTCCCACAATGCTGTTGATAGTGTCATTGTCCCTTGCTTCATGTCTTTTAAAGTTATCATCTCCAAGACCAATCCTACATTTTGTTTCAGACTGTTAAAGCTCCTCCAGAGCCACAGAAGAAATTATACAACTGTTTTCATACACTGAGTAGTGTTCTTCATGACAAAACTGATCTTGATGTATAAAATCAGTGGAGTGTCTGTTTAAAGGTTTGTGTTTCAGCTTCCTCCTCTCCTCTTCCTCTCTTACAGAGATGCCATTGCCAAAGCCTTGTATTCAGTGCTGTTTGACTGGTTACTGGAGCAGATCAATGACTGGCTGAGTCCCACAGAGATGGACAGCACTGTGGGCATAGTGGACATCTACGGGTTCGAGGTTGGTATCCAGCCTGTTCTGAGATTTGAAAAACAGAATTAAATAAGAATGTGCTTGTGGCATTAAATGGGACTTCTTCTGCAGGACCTGGGAGTGAACAGTTTTGAGCAGCTGTGTATCAACTTTGCCAATGAGCAGCTGCAGCACTTTGTCAACAAGGCGGTGATCTCTCAGGAGCAGGTCAGTGGGAAGTAGGATAGATACATGAAGATCAACTGACCTTTAGGGGATCACTCTCATAAAGTCGCCTTTTATAAAGTGTTTAAAAGTGGGTCAAGAGGAGTAACATAAAACTACATGAAGAATATGAGGAGTCAGCTTAAATTCAACTTCAGGCAGAGCCTTGGCCAAAATAACAAACCAATCAGTCCTGAGTAGAAATAAAACCACAATATTAAACTCAAAAACAGGAGAAAAGAATGAAACAAAAATGGCAGCCTCACAGAGCTTCCTTCTTAAATACAAAAAACATAAACAAAACAATAACTTAAGATGATGTATAGATTGTGAACTGAAATTTAACAGCACTACCCTTCTTACATGAACCTGGCAACAACATACACCAGCAGCTATGGACTAAATCCTGACAAGATAGCTCTCAGTACACAAATACTCTGAGTTGCAGGCAGCACAAAGTGGCCAAAATGCCCAGAAGTGCAGTTCCTCAGCTCTTATATAACCCCAGATGGACTGTGATTGGCTGCAGGTTGCCAAATTGTGACAAATCCCTCTGGTTCTTTATCTCTTGATCTTATCCTCTTCCAGCATGATTCTATGTTGCATCTTTAGTTTATCAGGAAGATCACTCAGATTTGCTGTTTGACCACTAATGTTCTGGAAAAGGGCTGTAGGGCATCCAGACGAAAATCCAATTATTACCAGCTCATTAATATTTACAGCTGCAGACTTGATAGATTGTTCTAAGTTAATAGCAACTGTATTTCTGGAGGAACAACAGTAACAGTGTACAGCTTCCTGGAATCTTATCGTCTTACATGTTGCAATGTTTGGTACCATGGTGCCTCTGTAGAGAGAGATACAACTAAAACCTGTTCTCATCAACCATATTTGGTATCCTGTGCAAGAGCTGTGTGCTGAGCCGATTGAATAAGTGTTGATTGTCAAGAAATAGTCCCAGCACGCTGTACATGTTTTAATACTCAACATAGTACAAAACAGAAATATTAAGCTGGGAGGACATTTGGGGATTTGTGTGTGTGTGTTTGTGTCCTGCAGGAGGAGTACAGTGTGGAACAGATCCAGTGGTACCCGATGCCACTCAAGGACTTCCACTCCTGTCTGGAGCTGATCTCCTCCAGGCCACATGGCATCCTCCGTATACTGGACGACCAGACCTGCCTCCCCCAGGTACACAAACGCACACATATCCAACAGAAAACACAGGTGCATACACTGGAAAAACCAAATGTGTGTGGCTGAGTTGATGACCCCATTACTTTGCCATGTATGTTGTGATCACACTTGAGTAGGCCATGGCTATTAATTCTGGAAGGTATCATTTGGTATGAAAGTAAAAATGTATAAATTGTGCAACTCTTGAGTGAACACTAGAAGCTACAAGCAGAGCTTTTATGTTAATTCTTTGTTATCACACAATGTTTCCATGTTGTTCTACATCTGACCTATAAATTAATCAAATAATCACTGTTCCTCTGTGTTTGTTCATCAGGCCACTGACCACACTTTCCTCCAGAAGTGCCACTACCACCATGGTAACAGCCCCTACTATGCCAAGCCCAAGAACCCACTGCCAGTCTTCACTGTCTATCACTATGCTGGAGCTGTCACCTATCAGGTATCAGGCACAGCATATACAGTATATATCTGTACAACATATTTATATCTGTATTTAAACATCTTTTTATCCTCTTTTTCCAGGTCCATAATTTCCTCAATAAGAATCACGACCAGTTCAGGACAGAAGTGGTGGAGCTTTTTGCCAGGAGTCGCTTAAAGGTGAAGCAACTACAATTAAGCACATACAGGGTGCTGCTAATGTCTTTATTATTATGTCTATTAACAATATTACATAATCAGATCACACAAGTTTGTGTATCAACCAATTAAACTTTACTTTAATAGCCTCTTTCATATAGGTTAATGCCATCGAGAGTGCTTTTACAAACCCAACTAAAAGATCATTTTACAAAATTATGGACAAGAGTTGAAGCAAGTTGCATGTTAATCAGGTTTTAATGTTCCCTGGAAACCCTGTGTTGTTTTTTAAGTTGTGCTGCGTTGAGCTTTCTCTAAGAGTTCTGTATGTCATAATTATGACTTAGCATCTCATCTTTTCTCTTAATTACATGATAAGAATCTTGTAGTTATGATATGTTTTCTCATAATAATGAGACACAGGTCTCTTAATTTTAGAATCTTTTCTTGTAATAATGGGATAAGGATCTTGAGGCTATGACATCTCTTTTCATATCTAAGAGACACACATCTTGTAATAATAACACCTTTCTCATAACTATAAGGTCATAAGTATTAGAAATGGATTTCATTCTTTCATCTTTTATTGTAATTAAATTATGAGATACAGACCTCAGAGTCATGGCATCTTTTCTTGTAATTTTTATTAATTTAACCTTTACTAACAAAGACGTCTCTTAAGATACATTGTCTCCTTTGCAAGAGAGACCTGGCCCAATGGCAGTGTAGGGTAGAATACAGTCCCATTAAAAAAACGTATATATGCATATGTCATTCTGTGTAAATGTTTTATTACTCATATCATTAGTAGTAATGTTCTAAATGATGAGAATAATCAGTTTTGAGGATATTTTATCTGCATAAATATGAGCTATTGGTCGCTCCAAAATCTAATCAGTAAAGGTTTACAAAATCACACATGCACACACATGAACTCACTGAAACAAGCAGATAAAAAGCCTGTTTCCTTTGTGCGGCCCTGTTTGTCAGATGGTGTCGGAGCTGTTCCGGAAGGTTCAGGACGGTTACATCCAGCAGAGAGAGCTGGGCTGGAGAGGAAAGGGCCTCCGCCAGCAGCCCTCTACTGCTGCCTCACATTTCCTACAGTCCCTGTCTGAACTCACCACCCGCCTGGAGAGGTACCAACACACTGACCGGGCTGGCTGTCATACAGCTGTCATTACCAATGCTGAGAGATCTCTAAGGAAGGAAGGCTTTTTTTTATCTTAACTCTTATTTCTATTTTATTTTATGTTTTGTGTTCTATGTTATTAATACTATAGTACTTTAATTTTCACTACGAATGAAAAGTTCAGTATTATTATTAATTTATATATTATTATATAAATGATATGTATATATGTATGATAATTAATGTTATTCTTTCTTGATGTCTTTTATGCTCTATGTAAAGCACTTTGAATGCCTTGTTGTTGAAATGTGCTATACAAATAAACTTGCCTTGCCTAATTACAAGAAAGCCAACAAGGGATACTATTTCGCTGCATGTGTTTAGAATCAAACAGCTGTGGTTTGTGGAGAATGTGGGTTTAGTAAATGTCATGGAAAGAAATATGAGAATTATTTGGTGTGAATCATCAGCCGAAAGCAGTTCTACAACAGACTTTACGAGATGACACGTTATACAGTTTCCTAAATACAGTCAACCACATGTATACCAGTCACTCTGTTGGTTAACTCTCGGTTCTTTTAAGATATTCCTTTCTTGACTTGCAGGCAGGTCTGAGGTTAAACCAGTTTCCTGATGAGTCACCTGTGTCTGTGTTTTTTCTCTTTAATCCCAGGTGCAAAACCACTTTTATCCGTTGTCTGAAGCCAAACTATGTCAAGGTAACACCAGATACTTTACATGATTAGCTAGTATCAGCCAGCAGTGTACAGTATAACCTTGTATCTCTTGCGTTCTTTGTCAGCTTCCTGGGATCTTTGATGTGGACTATGTGTCAGCTCAGCTGAGGCATGCTGGGATGCTGGAGACCATCCACATCAGGAAAGAGGGTTTCCCAGTCCGGATTCAGTACTCCCTCTTCATTGAGAGGTGCAGACCAACATACGCAGTGCTTGCCTGATCCATCATGACAAAAATATTTATTATGTTTTAACACCCTTTTTATCCTTTAAAGAAGGAGGTTTCCCATTGTTGTTCCCTTTTTCCTCTTGCTGTCTCTCCAAACTGCTGATCTGTTCCACCATTGGCTACAGATTTGAAGGATGTACAAAGTACTGAACTTCAACAATCTATGACTCGATTCAATGTAGCAAACATCCATCAGGATCTCAATCTCAATCCAACCCTAAACCTTCATATTCCACTCTACTTCCATTTGCACATTCCTGTGGAGGGTTCACCAAATTAAAGGATAAATCTGGTGATAAATCAACCATAGTCCCGTGAAAAGACAAATAGGGGGTTTCCACTGGAGGAAGAACCTTTTGAGGAACTATGGATCTAGAGAGAGTGTGAACGAATTGAGAGCACAGGAGGTGAAGCTACTTAGGGGAAGATTTACATCTTCAAACACAATTTTAAGTTCTTTCTGGCCTTTCTCTCAAATATGTGAACTTTTTTTCTTATTCATATTCTTTGTAGTGAGTATATACAAAATCATAGAGAGGTGAAGTTCAAATAAAAAGAGAAAACGTGACTATGTTATTTTTTGCCCTTGTGCAGACAAACCTGATTTACAGTATGTGTTGCGCCTCAAGCACTGCTGCCATTACTGTGATGTCACAGGGGAAGAGAAGACATTTCCACTGACGGTGAAAATGGAGATGTCTCGGTTAATCACAGTGGAGAGATAAATGTCGAAGTTCTTCAGTCTTAAAACACTAGTGTGAAATTGATAATGACACAGCCTTTGGGAAAAAATAACATGAACATAGCTTCTGTCTGACCTCCACAGTCTGGATGTGAAAGTGCTGTGTGGAGTCGCATATTAAACACAGCAGGAATGACTCGCTAGCTGCTAATTTTAATCATCAAATGCCATCATTTCTGTCATTGTAATCAAAAGAAAGGCATCATTAAAGTAAAATCTGAAACACATGATACTGTTAAAGTGGAATTTCAGCCAAGAAACTTAATGCTAGCACCAAGCTAACAGAGATCAGGAGGGTAGAGGCAGAGCCGTTTTTAGCAATTCCTGAGCGGTATGTTGGACCTTTGTTAGAATAATACTCAAATTAAGGACTTGATTATGAAAATAAAATTAATTCTATGGAGCACAGGTTTGTGGCTTCCAGATTTGGCTTTCACCCTCTCTCACTGTTTTTTTCAAAATGTTAGTTTGTTGTTGGAGCCACTGATAACAGCTCTGCCCAGAAAGACGTCTAGCTGTCTGTTAATACTGGACCAAATTACACTGAATTAGAGTTTTGTAGATTGTAACCTTTATTTTAAAGACATTTGATGACTATATTTTCTCCTGATAGCTGGTTCTACAAGATCTCCTCAACAGATATCTTGGCAAAAGCACGTTGAAAGTGAAATCCTTCAAATACATTACAGTTTTACACACAGATTTAGAAATGACTGGTGCCACCGCAGTAATATTGGCTTGTCTATTTGTACACTACAACCCAGATTTGAATATATGCAGGCTTCAGGCTCCAGGGGAACAAAGACAGATGAAGGTCTGCACACTGAAGCTCCCATAGATACAGTTTATTGAGACATCCACCAGTTTATCAACACTCTGCACCACCAAGGTTTATTTTTTAATGCCTTTAGCTCATCACGTTGTTCCTTAGACAGGTTGTTTCACATTTTATATTTCTTATTTTTACATAGTATGGTAGACACATCCCTTTCCACCAGTCCACAATATGTATCCTGAGATGGATTTCTGTATTTTGGAGGTATAGGCTGCAGGGGGTAATTACGACGACTAATAACCCCAATACTAAGGGTGTGATTTCATACACTCTGTATTCTGTGGACCACAGTCTTGTTACTTCCTCCATCCTCCAGGCTATCCAATCCTATCTTTAATCACACCAACCCCATGCTGCCTTCATGTACTGTCAGAATTATGCATGTGTGCATTGCTGACCTGACTTAAAGTTTTATATGATCCCTGATTTATGCATGCACCATAAATCAGTTACATTATTCAGCAGCCTGTGTTTCTGTTTGATAGGTATGGCGTGTTGCTGACCCAGCGCCCCAGCAAGGGGACAGACAGAGAGCATACAGTGGCTCTGTTGAAGATGGTTGATGCAGAGGAGGGACAGTACCAGCTGGGACTCACCAAGGTGCCAAACTGTTCATTCATGCCACTAATTAGTGAAGTAAATAAAGCTTTTAATCGATATGTCATCATGTGTGTGTGTTTGTTTGTTTTAGGTGTTCCTCAAGGAGCTTCTGTACCGGCAGCTGGAGGAGAAATGGAGCAGCACTCAAACTTGGGCTGCTGTCACCATCCAGAGGAACATCAGGGGCTTCCTCTGCAGGAGGAACTTCAGGTTCTTCAAACAGAAAGCCATCATCATCCAGAGCCACATCCGAGGACACCAGGCCAGGTATGGATACAGAGTGGAGGGAGACGAGAGAGAAGAGTCGATAAAAGCTGAGGCAAAATCTCTCCATCCAGGAGACAAAATGTAGTCATGATTCAAAACTTACAGATAGCTTTCCAAATGATCACCTCAGAGCATGAAGGCTCTCTGATGTGATTTTTGTATAAATGGTACTTAAATTCAAGTGTTTTCATTTTCAGTTGAAGAAGATATTGGATAAAAGAAAGAAACAAACAGAAAAATTAATTAAAGAAAGAATATCATTAAAGAAATAAATTAGAAGAAAAGAATTAAAGGAAGGAGAGAGAGAAGGAAGGAAGAAAAAGGAAACAATGCTGTTCAGTCTAAAAGATGCACGCGCAGTCACACAGTATCTATAGAGGCTAAAACATGACGCTGCCTCTGAGTTTCTTCTCATCATCTAAAGAATAAACACATAGTTGGTTTTCAGACACAGTCAACTGCGTTTAAATATCACAGTTAATTGGATATGCTACTGCAGTATATTGCTGTAATGCTTAGACTGCTAATAGCCCAATAGGTGGCAGTGGAGAACAGTTGAAACCCAGTTGTTGTTGCTGGCATGGAGGTACATGATCTTCCCTCTGACGCTATCAATTGTGAATGAGAACAGGAAGTGAGAACAGAAAGTATTTGTGATGAAACATCCCAATTATTTGTTAACTGGAATAATTAAGTTTCAACACTGGAAAGCAATTACACATCTGTGAAACAACATGTAACAATTTAAACATCCAAATAACATGGGATAATGTCCTTGCAAGCATTGCTCACCTGTTGGTCATCTAGTGAGTGCTTTTATTGGTCATCTAGTGAGTGCGTTTATCATTTGCACTACAACAGCTATTGATAACGAAGCAGGGTGGAGTACACAGCATAACATTCTTCAACAACTGTGAGGAAGACTGTGGAAATATTGGGTGTGTAGATCAACATTACATTTACAACATGGGTAGTCATCTGCTAGTAATCTGCTATGTGCGTGTGATTACACTTGGCAATCCGTATACTACACCTGCTGGGTCTCTGTTATCACACAAAGAAACATGAGCCTGCACACAATGTGCCAGCTATTCATGAGCGAGGCTAATCAGGCAAATATCATTTTAATTTATGGTGTGGTTGTTCACTTATGTAACTTAGATCCAATAACTGCACACTGTGCCACCAGTGGCAGAATTACTTTCACTTAGCAGCGCATTATCTATGCAGAACAAATTGAACATATGAAACATACACTAGATTGACTATGACATGTGAACACAATACTGATAGATGATATAGGAATTTAAAAATTGGATCCAATTACCGTCATGTATAACGATGGACCCCTATTTTATTAAAGGGTTGATATAGTTTATGGCATTCACAGCAACTATGTTTTGATTTTTTTTTTAGTTTATAATTCCTTATGTGCATGGCTATGTTTATTTACATCTGTGTTATATAAGCCTATTTATGGCTTTATTCTAGGTTATTCTTTGTTTATTTTGTCACAATAAGTAAATAACCTGTTGTGTTTCATTATTAATAATTCATAAGTTATAGTAAAACAATGCGCTCATTAGCTACATAGTCTAAAATGCTACTTTTCTCAGTGTTTATCATTAATTATAAGTCATGTTAAGATGCTGTACAGAATCTATCAAGTATTACAATACATTTTTAAATGTCCATTATGCCCATTAAAATGTATTAACGTTATTGCCATTATTCCCTGGCCAAAGAGGAAAACATTATAGCATTAGGAAAGATCAATTGCAGCCTGAACTTGAAACCAAACCTAAATTGGAATGAGGAATCAGACAAACACGCAAGCAACCCTGGACGTGGGACACTTGCTGCCATACACTGGTGCCAGGCACCAACTCACACACACAAAGGTTCAGAAGACAAGGATTGATTTCAGCCAATTAAGAAGAGGGATGATTAAGTGGCCATAATGTCAGATACCTGAGTGGGTTTATTGCCAAAGAACGTCAGGGAACCCCCTACTCTTTATGATAGACATCCTGAGTTCTTTAACAACAAGTGAGTCAGGACCTCAGTCTAACGTCTCATCCACATACAACCAAAGATGTAGTTTAGGTTGACTCATCACAACCTTTCATGTAAAATAAATGATATCGGTAGGCTACTGAATAAGACCACACACATAAAAGTCCAGATACTGTTGGGAATATATTCTAGCTCTTCAATAGCGGACTTCTAGTACTAGGACATCGAATGCTTGACAACAGAATGACTGGAATCATTTTTCAAGATGGATGGTCACAGGGGGAATCAAACTCCTAATTCTGGTGTTATTAGAGCAATTATAGAGCACTGTGTTCTCTACCACTGAGCTATACAGGACCACAACAAAACCACAAGAGTATTTGCAAGCTAATGGGGTCGGAAACATTGCATTTTGCCTATAGTTGATATAGATCATTGGAAAATAAAACATTGTTTTTCATCAACTTCTTTCATTTTAGGAATATTAGCAGACGCATTGTCCAGAGGAACTGTTGATTTTGTGATAGTAATTATGACTCAGTTTGCCTGAATATTTTAAATGACAAAGCAACACAAAACCCTTCCCACTGTGAAGTTAGAAGGACCAACAATATTTATAAACACCTTATTTTAATTTTGCTGGGCGTCTCAAGCAGAGGACGAGAGTGTACCCCACTATATATATAATATGTAATGGAACTCACTGTTGCCCACTAGTATTTCCAGAGCGGTGGACAACTGTGTTTCCAGTATAGTGTACAGTGGCTGCATGCTACATGGGAGCGCGCACCTTTCACAAAAAGTCAAATGCCCCCTGGTGGAATAGTGGTTAAAACACAATGAGCTTTCTTGATAGAAGTTCCATGTTAGGCATGTTGGTGTGTAGGCATGTAGGCGTTTGCTGCAGCAAACCAAATGTAAACATGCACTCCACTTACAACGCGTATCTATATGATACCTAGATATCTTTTTCAACTGGGGTGTATGTTGATGTGGCATTTACAGCTTGCCAAAGTAAACGTATATACGTACACATACACTTTAGCTGTAGCAGGTACGCGGTGAAAGGTACTGTGTGTTAGTTGCATAGACCGTAAAAAATATGGACTATGGTTTGTGAACTGCTGTTTGGTTTTGAAGCCTTGAGTTTAGCGATTTGACCATGGATGTATAAAGGGAACCCTTAAGAGAACCCTAACCCTTCTATTTATACATCCATGGATTTGACCGTCCGTCTCCATCTTGGATTCGGACAAGAGGGTGGAGTTGACCCTAGCACTAGCTGCTAGCTTGGTTAGCACGGTGCATTTACAGTCTATGGTTAACTCTAGTAATGCTAATGCTAATTTTCACTAGCGAAAAATAGGCCTAAAATCATTCAAACAAAATGTACTTCTCAGAAAAACTGAACAGCCGATTCCTTAGAGGGTCTTTTAGTACAACCAAACACTGAACAAGACTTTTTCAGATGACCAAAATGTTACAATTACAAATGTTTATTTCATAAACTGAAAACACACTGTGAAATAGCTGCAGCTACGCATTTACTCTGTAAATCTGGAGTTACGCCGTGGTTACGTTATGTAATCAACGTTGTAGCCGTGGTAGCGACTTGTCAAACACAAGATAATCACACCCTAAAGCATACTCTGCTTTATCATCTATTTTACTTTAAATGGGACCATATTTTACAAAACGGACATCATGCTGTATTGAAGAACACTTTAAACTAGTGATTGATACCATAAACTCATTAGGAAAATATTAACTGGGGTAATAAATAAAGTGAGAAGTAGGGTCATTTTCTCATAGATTTCCATACAATCAGATTTCTTTTTGCAACCAGTGAAGTCGCTCACTGCTAGTCATCAGAAAGAATGCACTTCCACATTGGCTTCACTTTTCAGACCGGGAGCTACCTGTTTTGTTAGTTGGCAGAATCATTTGACTCTTCATAGAAATGAGAATAGTGACTGATGTACAAATGTGGATGACTGTATGTTTGTGTATGACTGCCCCCTCTTGCCTTCTAGGAAGTACTACAAGCGTCTGAAGCAGTCCTTCACTCAGTTCTGGGCGGTGATGATGATAACCAGGAACACCATCAAGAGACGCCACTGGAGGAAGGTAGATATGAAAGAGAGACTGCAGAGTCCTTGGCTGGGTTTCTTGGCAACAACATATTTGCTGACTTTATTGTGCAATAAATCATTGCTCTATGTGCTGCTTAAGCAATAGCAGCAGCTTAACAGCATATGAGTTGTAATAGGAGAAATGTGGTCACGCCCTCTAGATAACACCTGTACATCCATGTTTGGGGTCAAAGTGTAGTTTTGTCAGTGGTCTGTATACAGTTTCAGACTGTTGGCAGTTTTTACCTTATTATACGGGCATTAGTTAAAGGGTTGTTTTATCCTAATTATAAAAAAAACATTTTCTCATTTACCTCTGGTGGCATCTGGCTTTGTATGTAGTTTTACAATTTAAATTTAATTTATGATGTATTTGTCCAGGTTTTGAGACACCTGTCTCTGAGATGTCTGCCTTTACATAAAAATGAGGTAAATAGAATTTTAGAAAATTCAAAAATGACATTTAAAGCTGCAATGATGAATAGTTTTTATATAAAAATTGATCAAATGACTATATGGAATGTGAAAGATACCACTCTTTGCAGTTTGAGGTCTAAAGGGTATTTTAGCCCCTTTTAGCTCATTGTTTTGGTTTTACAGCCTGCAAATTCATCAACCACTGCAAAAGGTGAAGTAATTTTACACTACCTGCACCAAACAGCAGACAGGCAAAGCTACTAGCAACATGAACATTTAGCAGCTAAAGAGACATATTTTTGCCGGAGATCAAAATAGAGCTAAGAGAGTCAGTGTTGGAGTTACATTCACCAGGTGAACAAAAACATGACACTAAATGAATGATAATGTTGCTCTGTAACTGCTGGATATGTAAATAGGCAATTTTTTTGCTAACTTCATAGCCATAACAACTTCACATAACATATTTTTGAGGCGCTAACATGTCAATGTCGTGTTTTTAGCTTGCTCTGATTCCCCCAAGTGACCAAAAAACATGAAACATGAAAAATGAAAGCTACAGAGGTAAATGTATGATTGATGGTACCTGCTGTGCTCTCATACAGTCTGTTGGATGTGTTCTTTCTCAAACATTTTTCATCATTGGCAACAACTCTGTTGACATTTGATTACTGCCACATTATATAATTTCATCCCTTTCCTTTAACGAGCTTTCTGAGCTTGCATTAATCATGTCACTTGGGTGCGCACACACACACACACCCTGCTTACACCTCAGTCACACTCTTGGACTTCAACCCCTGTCAGTGAAATTTGAAGCAGCCTTTGAAACCTGTCTGTCAGACTTCCAGCTCCTCAGCTCTAACAGGTAGGCTGCTTTTCTTTTCCTCTTACCTACTGCATCAGATCAGGTGCAACATATGTTTTCAGTCATTTATTTGACTTGAGAAATAGTTGGCACTGTGGAAATAATGTAAAATAGGGAGTGTAGTAAAGGAAACTATCTGTATCAGGTATCAAAAGAGTCCTGTGCGTCCTGTGTTTCATTTCTTTTTCTTTTCTTGTCTCGGCTGTAAACTAAACACAGTTTTCTTCTTTTTGTTAGTAAAACATCTCAAGCGAAATGACGGTCAGTTTATTTGCTGTTATTCTTTTATGAGGCTTGGACTATGAACAGTGGATTTGTCGGGCTCCTGCTCACAGGCTGCATATGTCAGCTGCTCTGTCAGGCCTATTTGGACTCTCAGAAGTGTTTACAGAGAGTAAGATTTGGATTAAAGTTTGACAGATGGATTTGGGGCTGAAAGTGACATCAGCCAGTCAGTTACCACCTCTGATACAAAATAAATGATGCAGTTTGACAAATAACATATATAGTAAACCTTTCATTTTTAGGTAACACTTTATTTACATAAAAAAATTAAGTCCCTTTATAGGAATTATGTAATTTATGTAATTTCTTAGGAAGGTTCTCAGAAAGCATTATGTCATTTTTATGGTGATTACTGTGAAAATGGAGACAGTGTTCAGTTGGCACTGACATTTTTTACATCTGTCTCTCATGAGTCCCCTAACTTCTTGTGTAATAATAATAACAGTAATAAAGTTTATTTACACAGCCCTTATCAAAATCTGCAATTACAAAAGCCTAGGTACACAGGGCAGGCTATTCTGTAGTTATAGCTGTTTCAGTCTGGAGTGGGTTTCCTCTGGATGCTACAGTCTTGTCTTTGTCTTTATCTAAAGACAGTCATGTTAGATTGAACTAGAACCTCTAAATGGTCTGTAGATGTGAATGGGTTTGTCTGTTTGTGTTAGCCCTGGTTCACTCAAAACAAAACTTAACCTGCGGGTGGCCAAGATAAAAAGTCAAGGGATACATTAGGAAACATTCTCTGGGAACGATGAATGTCTGAACCAAATTTGATATCGATGTATTAGATGTCAACATATTTCACTAGATAAGTGAAAACTTTGATGCTGCTGGTGGCACTAGTCAGGGGATCATCAACGCCATGAATGTCCATTAATGTCTGAACCTGTACCGTATGAGCATGGCCAAACCCAAATTAGCAGGTGTTTGCACTGTGTCAGAGCATTGTTGCTATTTTCCCTAACTAGTACCAAACCAGAGGGTGTGTTTGAATCTGCAATGATTTGTGACACAATTGTTTGGTTTGGGAAGGTCAGTTATTGTAAATCCTCTGATGTAGATGCAGAGCAGGGTTGGGCAGCCTGTGTGTTTGTAGAGAACCAGTCTCTGAGTTATTTGATAACTTGCGTGAGTATTGAAGTGAAGCCGTGATGAAAGAACATTTGCTGTATGAATATGAATGCACACCAATGTTTAATCTGAGCTGTGTACCTCACTTTTGTTTACAGATTAGACATGTGTCCAGCAGAATAACCAGCTGGCCAAGCAATGATGAATTAGAATTAGATACTGGGAAGGATAGAGATGAATGGGGTGGTTTGGATTACATTAATAATTTCTGAGTGACGTTGCCCTGCTGTGTGGAGGCAACTCCTCTCTGAAAGCTGTAAACCTCCTGATAAAAAGCAAAATCGTACTTATTGGACTCTTGGAACTGTGTGGCCTGTTGTGCGAGGCGGAGCAACAAGACTGTGGGTGTTGCAGGAGTATATAACAGGACATGTGTCTAAGAATAGGTCTCATTGAACACACACACAGGCAGAGCGAGTGTTGAGTGTACCTGGATAATAAGAGGATAACTTACCTGAGGAGTTACCCAGCGGTTGAGCAACAAGCTTCAGGTTAAGGACGAATATGACTTTGAGATTATGAAATAAAATCACTGATCACAGAGTAACAAGCAGTATGATTGACTAACTGGTCTTGTATGTTTGTATGTCTTCAATTTCAGGAATTTCAGGAGAGGAACAAAGTAAAGGCAATCACAAAGACAAAATCTGTCACTCCAGGAATGGTAAGGCAACAACAGAATGACTGATATAATCCTGTATCATACAAATCCTGCAAATCCTTCATCAAAAAAAATAGAAACCAGCGTCATGTTGAAGTACCAAACTTTCTCTCTTTCTCCTGTAATATGTTGTTTTCCTGTCAGGATGTGGGGATGTTAGAGATCCCTGCTGAGTTGTCAGCCAGACTTCGCAGTGCAACAGGTGAGCGTCATAAGAAACTGAACCAGAGAGATGATTTGATAACACTATGATCTGCACACATACAAAAACAATGATGGCAGTTTATAAAACCCATGCTAATATGCCACCACCCTGTGTTTTATCAGTTTGTGATTGTAATTTTGTTTCTGCCCTACAGGGCGGCAGCATGGGTCAGGAGTTACAGAGGTCACACCTCCACAGGTGAAGGCAGAACACAGGTTCACCCTGCCTCTGGATATAGACAGATACCCATTTTCTCGCTATGCCAACTCCGTATTAAAGGTGAGCAACACACACACACACATTATACAGACCAGGATGTAAATCCTTAATTTAATCTATTTTAATCACACTTAAGCGGATGGTTTCCCACACACTCAAAATGTTTTTAAGAAATGAATAATTCTGTGTTATATTCAGATGTTTGTGTTGAATAAAGCAGTTTTGCACTTCATTCAGATGTCAAAGCCATGCAAGTGTCCCTGGAACGTCAGTCACTCTGAGGTCTCATGCTGTGACATTAACATATTCTGTGTTTAATAAATGTAGGCTTGTGAGGAAATGACAACCTGTTGAGTTAAATACTTAGTAATCTGTGGTGATATTTGGCCAAGGTGAATGTTGTTGGCGTAGAAACTTTTTAGAATCAAACCAAAAGACAGAGAAATCAAGTAGCACAGTAGATTGCTAGTTAGCTCTGTCACCTTGCAGCAAGAAATTTCTGCGTTTGAATGTAGCAGCAAGCCGGGAGCGCTATATCCATTATATGTGTCAGAGCATGGTCACCATGTCACTTTTTTGCACAATGTGGTGAGCTACAATAAATGTCAGTCATTGAGAAGGTTATGACTTAAGGGATGAGGAGTAATTGGTTAGTTACATTGAGTTATACTCCCCTCCATAAATAGTATAAAGCTCCATAAAGCATAAACAGATGCTTCCACATCCTGTTTCCCACGACTAGATGAGACAGTCCATGGCACCTGGTTCCTCATAGCCTGGAACAGGATAAGCAGGTTAGAGATTTTATGGCTACTAGATGAATTACCTCTCAAAATATTAGGAACTACTTTTCTGTTTCTGTAGGACCTAAAGGTGGAGTATGACGGCAGTCTGTACACAGCTAAAAGTATTTGTTCTATAAATAGGCATATGGTTGCTACCAATATTTAATTATGTGTCATTTTTAATTACGAATCTACTGTCCATATAGTTGGAATCCACCTTATATCACCAAAATATGCTGCATGCTGTAAATGTGGTTAATTGTTGTTCAACATGCTGTGTTAGCATGAAGCACTGGAGACAATTTTCTGCTGGGGACATATGGAAGACTTTCTTTTAGTGTTTCTGTTAATGGAAAGTCTGTGTCCACGATGAAGTAGTTACCTTTCCGAAATCAGGGTCCAATGGGAACAGGTTGAGATTTATTCAATAAAAGGGAAAATTCTTCCAACAGGATGAATTTCGAAAAATAAATCAGTCAATAAATCAGTATAATAAAGAAAGTAATACTTGGTTGAAGAAATTGTTGATTGATGATGGATGTTGTGTCCTCCTCAGGATACATGGAGCCAGCCTCAGGGATACCCCCTCCAGAGACCCCTCACCCCTCTGGATCCAGAAGATGCCACACTTGCCCTGGACATTTACAAACTGGTATATGAGAGTGATTAGATTAGATTGTATTAGATTAGATTTCTTCTCATTCTTCTCATTTATGATTTCCAATACTTTCCTCCTCAGATCTTGCGGTTTACAGGTGAGTCAGGCATCAGCAGCTGGCAGGAGCAGATGTTGGGCAACTATATAGTGGAAAAGGGCCAGAGCCGACCGGCCCTGAGGGACGAGATCCTGGCCCAGTTGACTTACCACACGTGGGGCCTGACTGAGGAGCAGAGCAGCCTGAGGGGCTGGCTGCTGCTGGCCTGCTGCCTCAGTGCCTTCACCCCTTCACCAACATTGGACAAAACCCTGCTCAAGTAGGTGCTACGCTTTGGTTAGCCTTCTATTACAAACAAGGCTTAGTGGAGGGTATGATAAGATGGGGTATGATGGGGTTAATGATATGAAGTCACACTGTCTGTAACTGTAACAGTATAAATATGTAAGTTATGTTAGATTTTTATGTTCTAATTTATATATTTTTCATATCTTTATTTCTAAGAATTCAAATCCACTGTGTGTAGAATTTTTAATATCATCTTTTAAATTAGTTTGATGGTGTGTTTGGTTTTAGGCAATTAGACAATCTGGTGAAAGTTGATGCAGTCTTTGTGTTGCTTTCAGCCCATTCACCTGTCATATCCAGAATGCATTGCTTTCTGCTACAGTGTCTTTTTTGATATTACCACTCAGGGCACCAAAGTCATAAATCATTTAATTCAGCACATAGTGGCTTTAATACATTTTTGTTTACAGTGATGGCTATTAATGAAAGTCATGATGCAATTTTATTTACTTTCATGTACATTTCCACAGAGATGTAAAGTACAAAAAACTGTTCCATACTAGCGATGCTACCAACTTAATTTAAACACATTCATGCACAAAAGACAAATCTCTATGAGTTGGAAGACATTAAAGCTCTACTTTGTAAATTTAGAAGAAAAAATAACAATCTTCTTAAAAATGAAAAATTGAATTCATAATAATTAAAACACACCCTTGCTCAGTTCATCTCACTCAAGGGTTTTGCTGCTACAGCCTTACTTGCTCTAGTATGACCAGTAACATATGGTGGCTAGTGTTAGTTAATAGAAAACTTTACATATACATATTGCATATTGTAATATAATATATTACATATTGATGTGTGACTCACATTACTGAGTGGGTTGCTGTTACACTACATTTTAGCATCTATAATTACAGGATTGTCACTTGTTGCCAGAGGCCATTGTTGGCTATTGTCATCAATAGCTTTTTAAAGAACATGGAATGACAAACCTACAGATAACCGACCCTGCGATTTTAGCATCTTTCAGCTAATTTCTTTCATGGTTTTGCTTCCAGCAAAAAGCTCTGATAAACCCACTGTATACTACTTGCCCAGAACCAAACAGCAGACAGACAAAGTTAGCTAACTAACTCCTGAATGGAGTGGAGGATTTAGCACCTAAAGAGCCAGATATTTTCCTCAGACAGTGGAGACCAAAACAGTGCTTGATGGAGAATGAATATTTGACTTTGTCAGACCAGAAATATGAAACCAATAAATGTGTCTGATTTGTTAAAAGGCAAATGCTTGTTAATATGTGAGCCATTAATTTTACAAGTCAATAATTTGTCAATCATGTGATGTTTCGCTTATTGTGGAGTTGAAGTGGCTAAAAAACAGATTAATGCAGCTTTAAATTGAATTCTTCCCATGGTTTGCCTCGCTTTTACACTGGATTTGTGTGGAAATTGTTAAAAGACGGTAGTGAAGTTGTGGACATGTATACCGCCACAAGCCTACAATGTGATTAACCATTACTGTATGTTATGTTTCCCTGTCTGAAAAACACTTTACTTGTCTGTACATGACTCAGTCTTCAGTATTTCCTGTCCAGGTATGTTTCTGACTATGGTCCAGGGGAGTACCGTTCACTGTGCCAACACAAACTGCTCACATCTCTGCAGCTGCCAGCCCCCACTGCCCGCATCTATCCCCCCACCCAGCTAGAGTGGACCACCAACCAGAGGAAGGGCACCATGCTGTTGGACGTACACACTTTCAATGGTGAGACTGGCAGAAAGTCAAACTCTTCAGGAAAATAAACCTGGACCAAATTTACTAATAGAAACTCTAACTCTAAACTGTAAAAAGTTCTAAAAGGTTCATAATATCCTCTGATGTTCCTCCGATTTTTTCTCAGATGAGAAACTGACAACTGAAGTGGAGTCATGGACCACAGGAGAGCAGCTGGCCTCATGGCTTCTGCATTACAGGTGCTCATCTAGTTTGGAACATACAGTGCATTTACCTCCCTTCACTTATGAATGTTTCTGCAAATACATCCTCCCTGATTTTCTGCTCCATGTGTTCTTGGTGTGTCATAGAGGTGTGTTGGAGGGTGTGCAGGGCTGGTCAGTGTCTCTTCTGACTGATGACGGTTGGTCCGACCTGGCTGGCTCAGACTTTGTCATGGATCTGCTGGCCGGAGCTGAAGCTGAAGTGCTGCCACCACCAGGCACCCCCTCCTCTACAATCTCTGACTACCTATTCAGCAGCCCGGGAGACAGGTAACACAGTGAACAAGTCATTTGTTTTCTGGGCCAATCCAAGGTTGTTTTAAAGGATTTGCTAAAACAGTGAGAATCTGTGTGTGTCTCCCTCTGTTCCTCCAGAATGCTGGCTACAGATCTGGATGGCTTCATCCCACCAGCACCTTCCATGCAAGCTCCAGGGCTGCCTCCTTTTGAGGGAAACCCCTTGGGAATGAATTATCCACAGGAAGGTAGGTAATATGCAGTGAAATGTTGAGGCAATATCAGTATGCTTTAAACAAAATACTTATCAGATTGTCAAACACCTTCAGAAACCCCCCTTCCACCACACCTTTCTGACATCAGAATTAGGGGTGCTGCATCTGACAAACTGTCTCTTTGACAGCTTTTCACTCCACCTTTGAATATGTCCATTAAGTTCTTTTGCCTTTAGTTGTGTTCAGACACCTCATACAAACTAGTTATTTTGAAGCATACTGAAACCCAGAGGCTGCTACCCCCTTCCACCTAACATGCACGCAACCTGGGACTAACCCTGTGTGCTGAAAGTTTGATGTGTGAATGGTCCTGTTCATCCCTTGGGAGTGTATTGTTTCCCTGTTCTGCAGGTTGGACTCACTTGTAGCCGCAGGACCAAACTCTGTATCACCCATGCAACAAAATGTCCTCCTGCGAGGCTGGTGGTGGTAGTAGCCATCCAGTTGGTGGGCCTCTTCTGGCTTTGGTCAGCCTGCTCTTCTCTTGATGTAGGCACTGATGCAGGTTTTATTTAATGGGTATAAAGTGGATGGTAAAATTCTTACATTGTTATACCGTTTAAAACAACAAATCAAACAGTTCGAACCTTGCAGGATCATCACGTTGTAGCACATTTCAAAACCACTGTTGTTTGCTCGTGTCTCGGGTGTGTCACATTAGTGGCTAAAAAGAAGTCAGACGTGTTACATCAGTGCTGACACACACACTAACCTACCAAACTGAAAGAGTTATCATAACAGGACTCGTTCCACCTCATTCATTCTTCAACTGCAGCACATCAAGCTGTCCTCTGGGTCTATCAGTTACTCTGGTTTCACTTTCACTCGATTGTGTTCCAAGTGACTGTGCTCACACTGGCTGACCTTCAGAGACTGTTGCTGGTATTCTGAACTCAGGCACAAGTGTAATCAAGTGACTCTGCATGGTCCCAACTCAAGGCTGGATTATTAACTGGGCAAAGCGGAAAACTGCTACCAGAGGCCCCAAACCCTTACTGGTCTTTGGTAATGTGTTTGCCAATATGCACCACTACATAAATATCAACTGAAATGACAAGGGTCCTGAGCTAATTTCTGATCTTAATGCCCAGTATTGTAGAAGTAGCCTTGTTCCAAACCTCTAATTGACTAACCACATCTCCGATTTGTTGAGCAAGTCAAACCATTCAACCAATCAGCGATATGTAGACAGAATTAAGAATGAGTATATCATCCTCCTACATAGCCAGCCAACCAGCCACATCCATAAAAAACATTGTCAGAAAAAGCATAAATGAGATTAACACAGGTGTATGTGTTAAGAAATAACATTTAAGACAACATAATTATTTGATTATTGTTGAAAAAACTGCCTTAATTCATTTTTTGGCCACTTAGGGGCTGCACAACAAGCTGTAAACACAACATTGACATAACCTCACCTTATAAAATTGATATGGAAAACATGCTAATAAACAGTTGCCAGCAGCTAAGGAGCAACATTAGCATTCATTTGAGGTTGTGTCTTTGGGCACCTGACAAGTTTAAGTCTAATTTTCACTAACTCATGAGGAAAATATCCTGCTCATAGCTGCAATGTTCACTTGCCAGGCACTCAGGTAGTGCACAGGTAGCTTACAGTGGGTTTATTAAAGCTTGTTATTGAATACACATATCTGATACAGAGATGAGAGCCAGTAAATGGCTAACATGAACATGTTGTCAGGCTAAATCCAGACTACATCCATTGTGTTGCTATCATCTTTCTTCACCTGTTCATAGGTCGTGGTCGACAGATGGATGCCTATGTTGATGACTTGTTTGATCCTGTACTGGACCAAGGACCCCCGGTGAGTGATGTCATCAGATTTATTTTATCATTCAAACTGTGACCTGTGATTAATGTAAAGGTTATGTTTGCCTGTTCCCGAATAGCGTTAAAGTTTTATACTGTAGGGTGCACAGTGTGCTCACTGGTCTCTGCTGGATTGTGTATCTCTGGTTGTATCTTATTACTGAGTGTGTGAAGTCACTGGCTTGTATTTCCTGTTGTCTGTTCAGTGGCTGCACTCCTGTCTGTCACTCACTATGTAATGTATCACTGATGTGTGTGTGTGTGTGTAGGACATGGAAAGAGTGGCCATGCTAAACCGCAGGATGAGAGGTGGAGGAGGGATTGGACCCATGCAGCCTGGCATGTATGGAGCTGGTAGGAAAACTGGATCTCCTGTTGCATCTCCATGAAACATTCCACACCATGAGGATCACTTAGTCCACTGTATAGTTGTATTATAACACACTCTTAAACAGCTGTTCTTCAACCAAACTAAAAAAGTCTTTATTTAGAAAAAACATCACTTTGGTTATATTTCAAAATTTAAAATACATTTTACATCTACGTCTCATTTTGTCCTTAAAGGTGTTAATGTTTTGTAAGCAAGAGCTCAGAAAAAAGTTTATTTGACTCTATGGAATTAGATTTATGTCTCATTTGTGAGGATACAATTGGGAAATTTGAGCAGAGAACAAGATTGTTTCCAAGCACATAAATTATATACACAAAGAATACTTAAAGAAAACTAAACTTTGCTCTGTGCTTAATAATTTTATTGTGTGCTGTGTTTCACATCAGCATAAAATAATAAATTATTCTTTATGGGAAAATAATACACGTGTAATACGGCAGATCAAGTCAATTAATATAGCACAAAATAACAAGCTTTACAGTGACAAGGGCTTTACAATCTGAACAGCTTAAACCACCATCTCTCCTTAAACCCACAGTTTGGATTTATCTTAAAAACTAAGAAGAGCATCATAGGAGGGATCCCTCTTCCAGAAATGGACAGACATACAATAGGTCCTACAAATGATTAGGAAAATCGAATTATAATAAAAATCTAAGTTTGCTGGTAGTAGAATTACACTATACCACAGAGGACTCACGTATAAGCAAAATGGAGCATATACTGTACATCAAGTTAATAAGTATCATAGTTACACATACAAATTTTATGTTGTAATAGGTGACTTAACTTTTTCAGTCACATCTTAAATCACATGCTTCAGTTATTGAACAGTAATTAGAACTGATGATTCTGTTTTTCAGGTATGCCTATGACAATGCCAAGCTATCCTATGGGTAAGTGAGGAGATTCATTTGTGTCTTCAAGAATCAAACTTCTTATGTCCTGCTGTCTTAAGTCCTTTTAATATGAAGTAAAGTGCAAAAAACTGTCTCTTTCAGTTTTCTAATCTTTATGTCACTGCGTGGTTTATGTCCAGGAATGCCAGTAACTTCAATGCCCAGCTATGGTGCAGCTCCTATGATGCCAGCCATGCCAGGTCTTTCCTCAATATCATACATTTTAATGTATCAGTTTGTTCATCCAGTAAATTCAGAGTTCCCTCTTTGCTATTTAAATCTTTAACTCTTGTATGTCATAATCCCAACATAGCCATGATGATGCCTCAGGCTCCCATGCCTGCTCCCGCTGTCGCTGACCCCATGCAGATGGCAGCAACCCAGCAGGCCCTCATAAACCAGCAGGCCGTTCTCATGGTAAGGGCCAGCACACTTAGGATATTATCTTTGTAACATTATGGTCCACTGGTGTGCCACAAGGCTCAGTTTTAGGTCCATTATTGTTTTCAGTATACATGCTTATTCTTTGTAAATATGACATTAATTATTATTTTTATGCAGATGACACCCAGCTTTATGTGCCAATAACACCTGCTGACACCAGCAGTCTAAGTACACTTATACACTGCCTAAATGAGATTTAGTGTTGGATGTCCAACAATTCCCTGCACTTAAATGAGAGCCAATCAGGCTATTTGGCTCATCTGTCTCTGTCCAGTCGATCCACAATCACCTTGGCAGTCTGTCAGTATATGTTAAACTCGTCAGTAGAAAACTGGGAGTACAGTTTGACTCTGACTTTTAATTATGTTCACAATCAACTGCCTGCTGTTAGCTTCTGTTGTTTATTGTGTTGATTTTACTTAATATTTTACATGCCTGTATTTTAGTGGGGTTTTTTTTCCCATGTCCATTTTAGTGTTTTTATCCCATTTATTTATTATAGCCTTTGATATTCCATTGCCTTGTGAAGCACTTTGTGACTATTTTTTGATAAATGCTATACAAATTAAGTTATTATTATTAAAGTTATTATTGTGGTTGATTTTTTTTCATTCTGTATTCTTCCCTCTCCTCAGGCCCAGCAGATGACAATGCAGGCGATGACTCTGTCCCAGCAGCAGACGCAGGAGCAGCAGAGGAAACAGGAGGAGAAGCAGAGGAAGGAGGAACAGAGGCAGAGGGAGCAGGAGAGAAAGCAGGAAGAGGAGAGGCAGCGGAGACGCCGGTCTGAGCGGCGCTCCAGGGAACGCTCACGCTCACCCTCCCCATCCCGTCGATCTCCTTCACCCCCACCCCCACCCCCACCTGCACCTGTCCAGCACAAAGCACCTGCACCAAAACCCACCTCCAGCTACAGGCAACCTGTGCCTGAGGTATTTCTGCATGTAGTGTTCTCTATTGCTGCTTTTTAACACTTTATATTATGACACCAGATTTTTTAAATTCCTTTTTTCATACATTTCTACAAATTCAGCTTAAAAACACCCCCTCTTGTTTTTTTTATTATTATTTTATTTTATTTTTTTATTTCTCCTTATTATATCCTATTTACTTTTTTACGCTTGCTGTGGCCCATTTTTCTGATGGTGATTATTTATATTTTGTCCAGTCTGTGTGTTCAGGTGCCTAAAGAATAAGACTGAACATATTTGATAGTGTCAACAAATGTCATGGAAAGACCAAAACCAACAAGGCTTCAGTCCGTCACTCAGTTCTTTCTGAGTTGCCTACTCTGTCTTAAAAAAGGGGTCCCAAATATGCAGTTTCATTTTCATAAATAAGCCTCATAATTTCCTGAAACAGCTGGTCACTGTAGGTTTCAGCAAATGTTACTCAAACAGGAGGAAATAGTCCATTTGTTGGAGACTACTTTCAGCTGGACATTATAGACGGCATGTATTATTGAGGGACTCACAATTATTCTGTAGTCTATTGAGTCTTGAAACTTTGTTTTAAATGTAAATAAAGTTTTGTAATGCACAATGTGAGCTGTAGTGGGATCAATGAATTGCTGGTTTGGGTCTTTCATCAGATTTGCTAATAAGAATTTAAAAGTAATTTGTGGTGACATGTTGTTTGTTTATTACCTTGACAGCCAGAGAGACAAGTGGACTCACCAGATCCAGATGACCTGCACTCTTTCAGAGAAAAGAGGGCATTCTTCAATAAAATGGGTAAGTGAAGCCGACCACTGATCGTTAGTGATATATGTAGCATCTTTTTTTCTTTTTGACCAAACAATCTTCAAACCCTTAAACTGTCTCTTACATCTGCACAAACCCCACTGCTTCCTCCTTTCCTTTGAAGAGCATTGGAACTTGGTGGAAGTGATTTATTCCATCATCCCATTGCTTAAAAGTATGATAGCAATTTGTGTCTTCTAGGAGATTTCCCACTATATCCAATTTAATGTAACATGCATAGTGCAGAAGAGATTGATAGAGGCTACAAGTGTTTTCAATTAGTTATTACATGAATGTCTCATTGGCTCATTGATGTTAAAATGCTAGAAGTAGAACTTTAAATCATCATATTTACAATAATTTTCCACTTCTGTCATTGTTTCCTTGTTCGTCACCATGTCTCTCCTCCATTGTCCTCTAGGCACTCATGCCCAAAGTGAATCCAAAACCCCCAAACCACGTCCAGCCTCCTCCAACCCACCCAGACAGCAACACTCCCCGCCTTTACGTCAACCATCGCCTCCACCTACAGCACCTAAGCCTGAGGGTGAGAAGATGAGACAAGTAAAAGGGGTTACATAAAATCCACAGAATAATTTGTGGAATCTAGAAATATTAGGAATATTTAACCCCTTTACCCTCAAATAGTTATTTTGTTGACCAAATCATGGGTAGCTGAGCCCATAAGGAAAAAGAGCACATAGCTTTTTCTTTAATCTCCCTGTCATCCTTTTATGAGATTAAATATCTGTTGTTTTTGTTTTGTGAGAAGATACAAACTAATTATATAGAAAATGAATTGAAGAGCTTGGAGTAATGTTTCTGTGTTTCATCTCCCTCAGTGAACCGTCTTCCCTCCCCCCCTGCTAAAGAAGCTGACCCCCCAAAAACAACACCCGCCCCAGCACCTCTCTCCAAGCCTCAGCCCGAACCCACCTCCAACATCCGGGAAATCATCAAACAGTACAACAGCCGACCCCAACCAGAACCCCAAACCTTTGAGCCTGTCAGGTCAGTGTCAATGATCTACTCTTTGCAATCCGTTTCAGCTGATATTATGTGTAGATGGATCTTCTACATCTTGTTTATAAGTGCAGCCAGGATGAGGTGAAATCACATTCACTATTCTTAAAATAAAACATAGGTTAGGATGTAGGGCTGTGGTTAGATTAGGGCTGGTTGGTATTGGTACCAATACTAAAATAATACTTTGTCCAATAACTTAATTTGGGGAATATAAACAAGTTTTAACCCTTTTCATCATTTAATGAAATATTCCAAATGCATCAGTGTTCAAGAACTTTGCTTACTAATCAATATTTTTATATTAACAATGGATCAAATGACATGTAATTTGAAGACAGTTGCTTGTGGTGATGAACCTGCAGAGAATTATCACCCAAGTTGCAGTTCACCTCAGCTCTACAAAGCCTTTCAGCTTTTGTAAGCTAATTTTGTTTGTTTTGGCCTGTAACTCCCTAATCATCCACCTCATTTACAGCAGCTGTTTTCAGCGAACCCACTGAAAACTATATGTACATGCCCACCGAACAGCAGACAGACAAAGTTAGAGACTAACTGGTGAACACAGTGGAGGATTTAGAAGCTAAAGAAGCTAAAGAAGAAAGTTGGTGGAGATCATAACAGTACTCACATTCATCAGGTGGACACAAACATGAATTCAAAATGCTAACTTTGCTAAAGTTGTGTACCTATTAGCCAAAACAACTTATAAGGTGATAATATGTCAATGTTGTGTTTCCAGCTTGCTGTGCTGCCTCCAAGTGGCAAAAAAGATTTAAATCTTAGTTTTAAACTTCCAAATTAAACTTCCAAGTAACTTTTTAGAAACATTTTTTAACTTTTAAACTTCCCATTCTTTGTTATAATTTTATTAATTGTTGATGTATTTTCTCTGCAACCTTTAAGAGGTTCCTGGGGGTTTCCAGCTAACTGAGGAGTAGTAGTAAACAATAACTAATGTTTCTGATTCACTGATTTTGTTCTCTTTGTAGACATCCTCCAAGGCACTTTATAAAGAAGGGTGATCCCAAAGCGGAAGCTCTGGCCAAACTCAGAAACAAAGCTCCAGTGCCACAAGAGAAGGTCAGAATGGTCTGAAAAGTCTGTATCTAAATGTCTGTAGGAAACAAATGTGCTATTGTTAGGTTTATTAATGTGTCTCAGACTGAGTATCTCTACCTGGAATATATTATGATACATCCTCACATTTTCTGCTTCCTGCTTGCAGAAACAGTGGGTGCCTCCTCCACCACCACTCCAGCCTACCTTGGAGCAGCCTCCTCCCAGGCCCCCCTCACCGCCATCTTCTCCTCCCTCCCCCAGAGGTCCACGCGCCATCTCCAGTAACATGAAGCAGAAGCAGCGTTCCCTGGCGAACATGTTCGGCTCCCAGCGCTCCCAGCCACCTCCGTCTTCTCCCCCTGACTCCCCGCCTCCTCCTCTGTACCCAGAACCCATCCTTCAGAACATCCCCGACCCGCCGGACATGGCTGCTCCATCTCTCAGTGGGTGTCCATTGCCTCACAGAGCAGTCCCCAAAACTTAAATTGACATATGTTATTTAATTATATAAAGTGAGATGTATTGAGAGTCCCTGTATTCCCTGTAGCATTCAACCTAACAGGATCCAGCGTGTTCATTTCAGTCTTTACTGTTTATTAACTGCAGATATGATGCCAGGCGAGGAGGGCATTCACTCCCAGCTCCACCGCTTCTCTGCTGGTGTCTACTTCTCTCACTCCACCACACCGGGAAAACTGTTCCTGCGCAAAGAGGTAAGATAAACACACACACACATAACTGAACTCTACCCCTAGACGTGACCATAATTGTGACCTGAAGACTCACTGAAACTTACAAAGATTAGACAGAGAACATATAATGACTTTTGATCTTACTGGGGAGAAAGAGGTGCATATTGAATGGCTTAATTGGTAATTTATACTGCAATCCACATGCAAGAGGGACTGAAATTGAGTAAAAACTGTATGTTTGGATGAGATGGTGAACTGGAAACCTCCCTGTTATAAATCCACTTCTCTGTCATTTGTTTTTATCTCCAGGTGTTTTACCCCCGAGAGACGTTCAACCGGCCCTATATCCTCAATCTGTTATGTGAACAGGTGAGTATATTTAGAGGTGTCATCATGTTTTATAGGCTACTGAGGAATCCCAGTGTATTTATCTGTCTTGTAATTCATTACTAGTTATCTCTCTCGCCTTTCAGAGACAGTAGACATCAAACTCTTGATATTTTCATGGTAATAACATGTTTTTTAGATCATGAGGGACACTTACTCTGACAGCTGTTTGAGGATCAGCAGAGAGGAGAGGAGGAAGATGAAGGATCTGCTAGGTAAGAGTGTCGACAGGTGTGGATGTATATGAAGAAGCTTACAAAATAAACCCTGACAGTTGTTATTATGTTGATAAAAATCTTTTCATTACAAGCAAGAGTTAGGAAGGAATTCTTCATATCCTACACTGATATATATAAACTATTCTTTCTAAATTTGTTTCTGTATTACTTTTCATTATTTTGTCCTTCTGTCACCGTTTTCCCTCTGCAGCAAATTTCAATGTGGGAACGACTATAAGCACCATCCAGGATGACAACATGAAGAAGAGGATCGTCATCGCTGCTCGGGACAACTGGGAAAACTACTTTACTCGCCTGTTCCCTGTAAAGGTCAGCACGACAAAAAGAAGAATGTTTTGTTAATTTTGGGGATTGTTTTTGCCAATATTCAAATGTAACTGATTCCATGAGTGCCTACATAAGAAAGTCAACATTCTTTTAGTGTAACAGCATATACAGTATTTACATGAGTATCCAAGCCAGTGTTAATAACTCATTTCTCACAATACTTTCATTAGTTGAAGTTAGTGAAGGCTAGAAACTCACCACTTGTGATTATTAACAAGTCAGGTAAATGTGAAAGATTTGAAACATTGATGGTCTTACATCTGAGCCACAGTAGGAGCCATGTCAGGCATTTCAGGGATCTCTCCTGTGTATCTGCTGCAGTTGGACAGTGGGGATGCTCAGTTTTTGGGTGTTTCTCATCGTGGCATTCGTCTCTTGAAAGTGGTCAAAGCATCAGGCATCAACCCCAAACACCTCCATCTGCTCAGAAGCTACAGGTAAACATGCAGCCCACACATACACACACACACATAACACTCCTCCTGTGGGCAGCCATAAGTGGAGGCTGCCGTATAAACAGATAATGAATGGTAATATAGTAAAACACAGCTGTAATAATATAAAATAGGTTTTCATAGGAGAAGTTATGATTGTTGACAAATACTGTACATGAATAAACACTTAAAATGTCCTTATATCTGCTTATAACTGTACTATAGTGTGTTATAAATCATTTATTAAATGTGTATATACTGCTAAATAGAGAGACTTAAAGTAAAGTGTTTCTCATTTTTGACCTTCTTGTTGGCAAAATACATATACATAAAATACAATACAATACCTTCCTTTGAGTGATTTATAATTTATAAACTTTTAAAAAAATAATTTTTCTATTATAAGCTATCAAATTATACAAAATGCTTAATTGGTGATGGTGCAGACACAGGCATTATCTACTATTCTTTTGTAAATTCTACTTCTTACTGAATGTTGGATGCAGCTACTTTCATGCTAATTCACAGTAGCTGGTGATCAGAATGTTAACTCAGGCCTGTGTGAATATAGTTATGCAGAGCTGATGTCAGTTGACCTCAATGGTAAAGACAGAGTGGAACTGGAGTTGAAGAATGAAAACTTACTGCTGCAGTCCTCCAGAGCTCCTCAGATCACTGCCATGATCCAACTCTTCCTCCAGGAGCTCATCAAGGTACCACTTCCCTCTTCATCATCATCTTTTGGCCGTTGGGGTCCCATCTCATTCAGTTGATATCCCCCAGCTCTGGTGGATGTGTTAGTTTCATCCCTCCAGCAACTGACAGAAACTCTTAAACGATCTGCCTCTCTGCTCTCCAGGACTCGGGCCATGTGGTCGCACTGAAGAGTTTTGTGACAGATGACAAGAGTCTGCTCACCTTCAGCAGGGGTGATGTCATCAAACTCCTGCCAATGGAAGGACTCCAGACAGGTGAGCAGCCCGGGGCAACAGACAAAACAAATTGTGTTAGGTGTTTCTGAGGGACGGCTGACAAGTGTATATTATTATATTATATCTTATACATTATAATCAAATACAACAGTGTCCATCCAAAGCCATATTTGTGCCACGTTTCAAACATGAGTTAAGACTGACAGCTATGTAGTTGTTGGTAGTTAGTTGGCTGATAATTAGTTGGTATATATGTATATGAATACATATAAAATAAGGAAATACTTCAAATGTGTACTGTATTTCACTTTATTTTTTTGTTTGATTTGTTTTAATTTAGGCATTTTACATCTTCCATACATATAAAATGAATAGGTGTGAATTAATCTAAATGTAATTTACAGTATGGTTTCTATAGTTAATATTACGCTGTTACTATAACTATAGTACATCATAATTATTACGCTTGTATGTGTCTTATTAGATTTGTAATGTATATCAACAACTGCTTCCTGTCAAATAACTCCTCTGTGTGTTCCATCAGGCTGGCGTTTTGGCACCCTGGGAGGGCGCTCTGGTCTTTTCCCAGAGGACCTCACCCAGCCATCTGCAGCCCCAGACTACCACAGTCTCCACCTTGATCGAAGAGATGATAGGAGGAAGAGCATGAGGGCCAGTAGACCTAGTAGTCCACCCAAGGGCCCGTCTCCAGGTCCCATCAGCATACGCAGCACCGACTCAGAGCCGCTCAGCAAAGAGTTAGAGATCAACTCGGCCATGGCTGAGTTTGCCATGAAATACTTCAGGTATGATAGAAGAATGATAATTATTGTTGTTGATAATGTGAGGTGGTTTGGGTTCATGGACTATGTCGTGGCTAATTTTGGACTACCATTATCTGTTTATCAAAGAGTTGGGACGACAGGTCTGCCAGCTAACGGAAGGAACTTTGCAGAGGTGGTTCGACACAATGAGGTAGCACAATACAAGTCACAGTACATGTCCCATGTTTAGTCACTGCTCATACTGCATGTACTATACACTGTACACTGACACATCTGTATCATGCTGTATTTATTTTCAGGGGGCCATACAGGAGTCCCTCATTCTCTACAATGACCCTGAAATCAATGATTTATCAGTCAAGTGCTTTATGGGTGAGTGCTTCAACACTGAACATGCTAACACACCACTGTTTCACTTTGACTCTGCACTATTTCTTAATCATTTCTCATGCTCACTTCTCCCTCCAGACGTGATGCAGTTCATGGGTGACGTGCCGATGAAAAAGAATAACACCCAAGCAGACTGCCTGGGCGAAATCCTACTGGTCAGTGCTCATTCAAACCATGTATCTGTGATGAATGGACTTCAAATAGAAATTAAACTATGAGTTTCTCTCTTCCTTTCAGCTCGGGAAGGAAAAAGAGCTGCTGAGAGATGAAATCTACTGCCAGGTCATCAAGCAAACCACCAATAACCCAACCAAGTGAGTGTGTGTGTCGAGTATGACAACTGATTAATGCAGCTTTAAAAATAAATCAAAGGGTTTGGAATGAGGAATAAATACAGTAAAATCTACAATGTGCCTCTGTGCTCTTGCTAATAGAATATAAAAGTACATCATGTTTAATGTTGCATCGTGGCTTGACAACTATGTGACAAGTATATGATAAATAGTTATGACATTAAAATGACTCTAATTATAAATACACAAATAAAAATTGTGCTTCTCCCCAGTAGCCATAATAACATGTAATCAGTGCTGGAAAATAACATTTGAGGTTTTTGTGTTAATTTTACTTGAGTATTTCCATGTGATACTACTTTATACTTCCACTCTACTATATTTCAGAGGGAAATATTGTACTTTCTATTTATTTGACAGCTTTAGTTACTTTTCAGATGAAGATTTGACACAATGGATAATATAACAAGCTTTTAAAATACAACACATTGTTAAAGATGAAACCAGTGGTTTCCAACCTTTTTAATTTTGTCGTCTTACAAAAAACAGTGTGTAGTCGGGGTCACATTTCACATGTCTATGAGTTGTTTACAGCTCCTGATTTTTCCCTCTAAACCTCTCACATGCTTACATTTCAATAAATGTTCAAATGATCCAATATTTCAGCAAAAATCAAAGATTAGAGAAAAAGTCCAAAAACTGAAAACAGATTTGTGTATCAGAACTTTGTTTTTTCTTCTTTCCTCTCCCATTAATCATCTCACGACCCCTCAGATTTATCTGCTGACCCTTTCTGGAGCTTTGTACAAAAGTTTTTCCCCCATTGTAAATTTTCATTGAAAGTAATCCACAACACACAAACATATGAGTCTGTAGTATACTCACTATAGTGCTTTTACTGCTACACTCTTATAGTTATATTAAAGTTATAAATATTCTACCTTTGTGGAAGAGAAATCACACTATTTCTTATTCTCCAGTTGAATCCCAGAGATGACCTTTCTCATGATTATTCACAAACGGTTTGATCGATTGCTGTGTGTTGCCTCCACAGATCCAGCTCTACTCTCGGCTGGCGGCTGTTGAACCTGGTGACCGGGTTCTTCCCCTGCTCTAGTACTCTGCAGCCCTACGTCTCCCGTCACCTGCACGACGTCTCTCAGGACTACGAACACCCGTACCAAGGTAGAAGAAACACAAGACAATGCGCACACTCTGACATCACTTCACACGCACACTCCTAAATACACTAAATATTTAGATAAATACCTCTTGCAGTACACACACTCTTTATAACATCTTTGTCTACAGAGCTGGCAAGTGTGTGTCAGGATAACCTTAAGCGGTCTCTCAGTTTTGGTGGTCGCCGTAACATCCCCTCACAAACTGAGATGGAAGCCATTCTGGCAAGTTGACCTACTCACTAACGCATATGAAAGCACATCTTTCATGGTTCCATCCTTCTCAGTATCTACAGCAGAACTGACTGTGAGTGTGTCTTGGTTTTCTGCAGGCTGGGAAAACCTCTCGACGCGTTCCGATCAAGCTTCCAGGAGAGGTGGATTTCGCCATGAAGATACGAAGCTTCAGTGTAAGATTTATTTATACCTGCTTATCTATGCACAATAGTCTTCTTATTTTGTTTATTATGAAAATCTATGTTTGTATTTTTTATCTTCGTCTAGATTGTAGCAGATATGGTAACAGAATTCTGTAAAGAAATCGGCATCTCAGATCCCATAGAAATCAAAGAGTTCTCCATCCTCGCCAACAGAGAACAAGGTAAAACGGACTCGAAATCTGCTGTAACTGATGTAGAAAGTGTAGTTAGATTCATCTGTAATTATGTAACCTGACGCGCCAGATGGTTTGTTACACAGAACCATCTGAGAAGTCATCCTTGGAAACTGTTTGGAAAAGGGCAGGTGATTGGATGAACTGTCTATTACTGTCTTACCTTACGAGGCAGCTGGATTCATGAGATCACAAGATCACGCGAGAATCCTCATAGGACGCTGATTGGTCCGAACCACCGGTGGTTCGGACCAATCAGCGTCCTATGAGGATGTTATATGATATTCTTGGATTATTATTACTGATGCATTAACATATAAGAAGCATTGTAACGTTGCTGGTCAAGATGGAGCCGTAACTAAGGCTGTTAAATGAAGGCAGTGCAATAAAAGGTACAATAGTTCCCTGTGAAATGTAGTGCAGCAGAAAAATCACAAGAAAAAAATGGAAAAAGTAAACTACAAGTACCTAAAAGTTGTACTTGGTTAAACACTTGAGTAAAAGTACTTAGTCACTTTTCATCTGTGCACTAAAGACAAGGCCATAATGCTTGTGAATGAGTGTGTTCCAACTGTGCAGGAAATGACATCTTAAAATATGGTATGTGAACATGTAGATTATAAATCAATATTTTATTTTTTCTCCCCTGGTAGGGGGATATTGGGTGGATATATTAGTTTAAACAGCATTCAGTGTAACTTGCCTTGTCAAACAGACTTTAGAGTGAGTGAAGAGTGGATACACTGAGCCATTTTGGATGATGGGAACTGAAAAGCTTCATCTTGCTTTTGAACCTGAAATCAAATGAACTGCAGTGATGGTTTTGCTGTGATCAGGGCATGTTACAACTGTCAGTGAAGAGAGTCAGATAAAAAAAGATCCTCTCCTCCTCCTCCTAACTCCTCTTCTCCTCTGTCAGATGGGACGGTGCGTCCTCTCCATGCTGAGGAGTACCTGTTCGACTTCCTGCTGGATGACGGCTCCATCTTCCTGTCTCTGAGAAGACTGATGTGGAGAAGCCCTCTGTCCTTCAACAACGACCTCTATGTGGACTTCCACTACCAACAGGTAACACGATGAGTTCCCCGCAGTCTGCAGCAGGAGAACATTCATATCTGCTGGTCCTGATTCCATCTAACTCTTATTGTCTGTTTCTTTGTGTGTGTGTGTGTGTGTGTAGCTCCTGGGTGACTACCTGAATGGGCAGCTGATGCTTGCCCCTGCTGCAGGTAGTTCCTCATCAGTCCAGCAGGTAGCAGAGCTGTCAGCCCTGCAGCATCTGGCTCGTGGAATGATGAACCAGCCTTCGCTGTGAGTCACACAGACTGATATTCTCAATAATACAACACTCATCACTTAAGGAATATCATCAAACTGGACTTTACATTGTACATTGCATTCAACTTCCACTGTTATTATATAGTTATTATAAATTCAGTCAATTTATTAGCACTACTCAGTCTGTGAAAACAGTTGTGTAATGTCTTTAGTGGCTCTAGAGAAGGGTTGTCAAGGTAGAGTCAGGATGTGGTTAGCCTAGCGTAGCATAAAGACTGAAAGCAGGGGAAACAGTTCAAACAAGTTCAAAAAGACACTCACAAACACATCTAAAGCTCACAAATTAACATGCTGTATCTTGTTTGTTTAATTTGTACACAAACAGAAATGTAGTCATTACAATTTTTGATCTTAGGTTAGTTGCGTTCTGGAGTTATTTGTTGACAGACACCACATTATTCATTCACTCAGTATTTCTGTGCAGTGTCTGTGGCTACAGTGTGTGAGGGTAGTGTGGGGCGACTGTAACTGCAGTAACTGGGTGGAGACATGAATCATATTTTTCACAGGAAGCTGTATTGAAGAAAGAAACAAATTAATAATGTAATGTTGTTTATAAGAACTAAATATATGTATCAAGGTAAATATAGAGAAATATACTGTAAATGAGAATACATGTCACCACCACGTCAATAGTATTATTGTGAGATATTAAGGGAGGGTATTGTAATTTTTTGTAAGTCAGTAGGAGTATCCAAAGAAAATATTATTGATAAGGCTGCAGAGGGCCTTGCTTTTATATGAAGTCAATAATTCAGCCCCCCTCCCCATCCTAATAATTTCCACACAGTCCCTAACTTCAGCTTCGATGTGTTGAAGACCAGCAAATTCTTGCAAAAACAGAAAACTTTTGGTAAACAGCTCCAAATGTATGCACATGATTGACAGTTTGTTGTGTGTATTTCCCCATAAGATCGGAGATGAAGGACTACCTGCCCTCACAGGAGGGGGTCAGCAGTAAAGTGGAGGAGATCCACTCCTTCTGTCTGGGCCAGCTGGCTGCCATGCAGTCCCTCCACCCTCAAGACGCCAAAATGCGATTCATTGGTAGGTAGGAAGTACCTGCTCCTCTCCCCTCCCCTCCTCTCCCATTTCCTCTGAATTGTCACTGATGTATTTGTCTGAACCTTGTCCTCCAGAGTTTCTGAGGACCCTGCCCCTGTTCGGCTCCAACGCTTTCTTGGCCCAGAAGGTCAGCCAGCGCGGATGTCCCTCTCCCTGTGTGATCAGCATCAGCCATGAGGGAGTTCTGTTCCTTAACCCTAAAACACAGGTACTGACAGAAGATAGTAGTCAGTAGTAAAACACTGCATTGTTACTCTATGCAAAGTGCTGTTATTCCACATGTTTTAAGAGCTTCTCTTGACCTCCACTGATTTGGAGGGACATGTAGTTATGTGATATTGTCACTATAGTCAGAACTGGACAGATGAGAGCACATGTTCTCCAACAACAATCACTATTAAGGGGAATTTACAGCAAAATATGTCAGATAAGACAGATTTCAAGAAGAGGAGGAAAATAGAATGGATTGAATGATCCATTTAAGCTTGACAGTCAACAATGATGTGAGATTTTATGCCATATTCATTATCTAAAGTTAACCTGTTTAATGCTCATATTTAAAATGTTTTCTTGAAGGACAGTTTGAGTCCTTTTTTTTTTACATTTAATGCCTCTTATAGTATAAAATAATCCTCTTCAACCACATAATACCAGATTTGTCTTTCAGTCTGTGTGCAGTCAGACACAAGCTGTAAAAATCTTGAGATTTGTCTTAAACAATCCTGCAGAAAGTCCATCTTGTTAGGTTGGAAAAGCTTCCAATGAGAGCCAGATCTCTCTACTGATATTAATGACATTCATCTCCAGTAGCAGGTGTACAGTACATCTCTGATGGATGACTGACTGCACGATATGTAGCATTTAATAAAAAAAATGAAATTCAGCCATCTAATGATCTCTGTCTCTTTGCACTGCAGGAGCATGTGTTTCTGATTCCTCTGTCAGACGTGCAGGCCATGCGCACCATCCGCCCCAAGAAACGCAGCAAAGTGCCAGCAATGGACATCAGTTATGGCGATCCAGTCCGTCCCAAAAAAGTCACCATTCATCTCAAGCAGGTAATGACTACAGTACTGACTGAGAGGAGAATACTTTTTTATCATTTTTTTTACAACCTGGGTTTCATTTTTATACATTTGGCAATAAATCCAATGGATTCACAAAGGGAAAGTGGTGATAATGTAGCCGAGTTCTGAGAGAAACCCTCTCATAGTCTCTGGCCATGCTCTGCCCATAGAGCATGCTCAGTATGCATTCATCAGGCCAGCATGGAAATGTCAACCCTTGTTTTCTGTTTGGGGTGCTGGAGACCTCGGACACACTTTAACAGCTAACAAAACATATATTAAATAATTTTATCAACTTGATATTTAATGATGTTTCCTAATTTTATGAGAATTATTAACTGTATAAACATGATTTTGAATTAACTGTGACCTGATTGGTTAACTGTAATAGACATCAACATAAGAATATTGCAAATGTGTCAATAGATAGAGAGCAGAGAGTGTTAACCTTTTAGTGCTTCCACAAACAAACAAACACATATTTGAAGGGAAAAGATAAATTTTGCAATTATTATTATTTTTTTTACATATGGTCGGTGGAACCTCAAACACAATATCACTTAAACATCAGCTTGTTTTAGTTTATTACCTACTGAGAATTCTGGTATGCGGTGAAATCTTAAATGTCATAATTTGTAAAATCCTTGAGATTTTGCATTTATGTCTGATTTTAATCTTCTTTTTGATCTTTGTCTCTGTCAGGCCAAGCAGTTGTGCCACACCCTCGCTCTGATAATGGAGGAGTTGATCCGGCCATCAGTCACCAGCTCCATTTCAAATTGCTAGTAGAGACACACACACACACACATACACACACATACACACACACACACACGCACAGTACTTATCCTTTAATGACCGACTTCTGTAACTGACTTTTGTGTTGAATTTTATTGTTATTTATCTTTTTTTGTGTGTAACTTCTTAAACAGTGTGTCACTGATGAAATAGACTGAAGAAACATGAATATGCACACATGCAGATATTATCTCCAGTGTTCAGTCTAGTGATCAAAGAATATAAATGAATGCAGGATGGATTAAGGTAAATCCACCTGTTGTTGCAAGATTAATCAAGAAGTTAAATTTGTTCCTTTTATGCATTAAAATTTCTATGACACCACAGCTGAAATGTAAAGTTTGTTAATCATTATCGGTTGCTAATGTAACAATATCTTGTTATATAAGTGAATAATTTATAAACATTAAAGAAATATGTTGATTAATTAAATCTCGCGTGTTTATTTTTTTCAATATTTTCTCACAAGGAGGCTTCCACAGGCATAAATTATTTCCAGAAAGAAAGGTTTATGTTGTATGAGTGAATCTCTGTCACAACTACACTGTATATGTCTGCTGCACCTCCTCTCAAGGGGACCTAGATCAATATGAAACAATTAAAGAAGAAAACTAAAAGCAGCTGTAGTGATGACATTCACGATAGCAGTGAGTTGTTTTCTTTTTCCTCTAACAATATATATCAGTCACTCTAAAGCAAGGTTGCAAGGTTGCCACCTCCTTCAACCGTAAGCTCACAGAGGGAGTTTTCATATTATTCCAAAAGAGAGCAATCATCTCCCGGCCTGAAGAAGTCTATCAACACTGACTGCTTAGAATTGACAGCTAAGTTCTCTGGGTGTATATCTAGAATACGCTTTGCATGGAGGGGAACATTCTTACCCAAAATCCGGGATTTGTTCTGCGTAATACTTTCCCAAACAACAACAAATATCTGCAATGTCAGGGAAAATTTTACTGGAGTAATATAAGTTTGCATTAGCCATTTGTACTGCAATAATTTAATTATTGTATTGATTGGATTCTGTTGTGCCCTCTAAGCATGTCATGCCAATCTGCTTCATGTATATCTTCCCAAATATCTATTCTCCATGCCTCTAGATTCCTTTTTGAGACACCAAAGTCCCATAGAATAATGATACTCTTTTATTTAGATATGTAATTGTTAGGTTTCCAAGATTTGTCAAAGGTTGTTCAGACATTAACTCTTTATATTTTAATAAAAGCTTGAAACCTCCATCATAATCATGTTTCTGTTGAGGTCAGAGATGACACAGGTCTTTAACAGCAGGGGGCAGCACTGCAGCATCAACAGCACAGTCTGCTCTGTTTCTGCACTGTCCCCTTCATAAATCCTAATCATATACCTAAAGAGTATAAATGACAAAATAAAGCTGGCATTGATATCGTTTGTAATTTTTTGTTTCCATGCATCTTCACATTTGTCAGTGTGGTACTAGATCCCTCTCATTATTTGTTTTTTCTACTGTACCTTGTCTACCAGCAGCAGACTTTCCTCCCTGCTCCAGTTTGGTTTTCTTTTTGTTGAGATTGTGACAAAATTTCTTATAATTGCAGTATATCATCTGTCTGGGTCGCTGGAGGCCTCTTGTTGTTAATGTCATGTGTTATTTGCAGCTGGAAACATCAAAATGTCACACAAATAAAATGAACTTAAAAAAGGCTTTTGTAGAGTAAGATCACTGAGTAAATGTAAGTTGAACAGTGAGACACATGTAGGGTTAATCATTTTGTCCTCTCTGAGCATACATACATGTGATTAAACATGTAAATGCTTGAGGGAGAATTTTACAGTTTACTTTTGTAAGTACGGGTAAGTGGCTGGATAAATGGGTCTTATTCTTCATGCATTCTTCCCTTTTGACAAAGAATATTTAAAGTTTACTTTAAAACTGGCTCTTAAGCAAATTCTGAAGTGTTCTTAGTTTGACAAATACTGTTCAAACTAACCATCATTTTCTGCTCACCTCTAGGAACTTGGTTATTACCATGCAAGAATATTTCACTGCAGTAGTTCAGATTAAAGAAAAAAAATAAAATAAAAAGCTCTAAAAAGTCTGGATTTCCAGCAGTGGAGATCAGTTACTGCTGCTCAAAAACTTTTGTATAGTTTGCATATGTTTTTTCTATAATCCCATTTTAAATCCTAAAATATTTTTTTCTGAACCCAGATTTTTAATAATAAAAAAACACATTTACGTCTATAATTTACTCAATTAATTTGGTGGGGCTGGTGCAATAACAGGTTGCATTTGGGTAATATGAGGTCAAATTCAGCATGGTATAAATTTATATTCTATTTACACAAATACAAGTACATGTTCCATCTTTCACTGGCTCCTACAAGCAGGACTTGTATTCAGACCCTCTCTCTTTTCAGTTGGAAGCAGCCTCAGCCAGAGCTGACAGGTATTGATTTAAACACCGTGTGAAATTACACTGTGGCGGCAACCTGACCTGAGTTCACCTACTCAGTACTGACTGAAGAGACGCAGCCTGAAGGTTAGAGGACAGCAATGACTGGTGTGTGTGTGTGTGTGTGTGTGTGTGTGTGTGTGTGTGTGTGTGTGTGTGTGTGTGTATGTGGAGTTAAGACCACCACAATCAAAATCAAGTGCAGGTTTATGCCAAGCTGACTTAGAGTCTATGGTCCATGGTCACTGAGGTGCATTTGAGCAAGTCACTGAACCCCTGGTAACAATAGGACTGTGTTCATATTCAACTTGTCTTGTTTAAAATATGAACACAACACACTCAGATGAACAATTCATGGAACATGTGAGTTCTTTCTTGAATAATTTGACATACAAAATCCCAACTTAACAGCCTTTTCTGGATCTTTCAACTGCATCTTACAGTCTTTGTCAGTGGATATCAGATGTTAGATATTAGGCTATTTGGTCGTGTGATAACTACTGAGCTATCCTCATGAAAACTGACCAAACTCCATCTGCTGAGGAAGACTGTTAGATGTGGTGGAAACCTATGGAAAAAGTAAGTGGACCTTGAGTTATGACTTTTTTTGACAAATTCATGGAAATGTTCTTTGAGATTTTTCCCATCCCGTCAACTCACAAGTTGCTCTTATTGATGTCTTATAACTGATCCATAAAGAAGAACTAACATGTCTGCAGGGATTTGCGTCCATTCAATAATATCACTTATAGAAGTGTTGAAATTGTTTGCTAAAGGTGTTAATTCAACTTTATGTTATTTTGGAGGCTGTAGTATGTGACGCTATCAAATTGTATCCCTGTATACTGACAGATGTTTCTAATCTTTCATCCACCCCATTTATATCAATGAGTGGAAAAGCATCTCTCAATATATAACCCAATACAATTCAACAGCACCACGAACTAAAGCCTCCAAAATAAGCATTAAGTTAAATTAGCACCTCTGTAAAACAGGTTCAGCAAAAACTGATCATTAAAGCCTCTATGACAGTATGATATGACTGAAGTGTTGAAGCTCAAAACTGAAATAATGAAGGTTTAAAACTTCCTTTAAGATCCTTTAAGATCAGATAAAAATAAAGCTGATTAATGGTGTGTACTCCCAACTTTTCAATAAATTTGCATAAACCAGTTGATACTTAGTAAATCCGGCACTTCAGGGTCACCTGGAGTTCTTTGGTTGCTAAACCAGCCTTGGTGATAAGGTCTGGCTTGCAGTCAGGATTCCACTTAATCAAAGGTGTTGGATGGGGTTGAGGTCAGGGTTCTATGTAGGCCAGCCAAGTTCTTCCACATTGAATTGGGAAACCATTTCTTTATGAACCTGGCTTTGTGTACAGATGCAATGACATATTGAAACAGGAGAGGAACAAATACAAAGTTGGAAGTACACTATTGTTTAAAATATCACTGTATGCTGTAGCATTGAAATAAGACGCCTGACTCAAACTATGGAAATCAACCCCAGACTAAAAGTACACAAAACAATGTGGACACACTATTTCACCAGTATTATCAAATAATGTTGATTAACTATTCTAGGTTAAATGAAAGTATTTTATATATATATATATTCACTCACAATGCCTGCTTGTTAAATATTGGACTTACATATTTTTACGAGCCCAGTCCTTAGTTAAAGTAGATGTGCTCAATTCAAATCAAAGAGTCAAATGTGTGCAGATATTCAGATGTTATCAAATTGTGAGTGTCAAGGGCAGCAGAGTTATTGACACCATCCTGGGGATTTCTGTCTACAGTGAGCTCTCTCTGGAGCTGTACCACATAGAAGCTGCTGCTATCATCTGAGACAGTCTCAGTCTCACACAGACTTTAAAGTTATAGTTTACTTTTATCTGTTTTACTCTCATACATTTTAACTTGTTGTTAACCTTAGTCATAACGCTAAAGTTAAAAAAAACTTAAAAGCTGAACATAAAAACTGAATTCTGTCAGTCTGTCTAGCAAACATTAACTTATACTCTCTGTCTGTCCTGCCTACAGTTCTACTATAAGTAGTATTATTCTAAATAAGTAGAGTTGGATGACATATTTACACCCTTTACTTAAGAAAAAGGGACAATAATCGTCCTGGAATCAAGATTTTATTCAAGTTAAATACAAAAGGTTCATTAGAAACATGTACTTAAAGTATATACTTAAGGGACAGGTTCACAATTTTTCAAGTCTGTCTTCAAACAACAGTCAGGAGCCCGATTGAACACTGAGTTTTTCTTACATAATCATTCCCCTTGTTCATACTGACCATTAGAAGATCTCCTCATAATGCACTTACAATGTAAGTGATGGAGGACAAAATCCACAGTCCTCCTTCTGTACAAAAATGTATTTAAAAGTTTATCTGAAGCTAATATGAAGCTTCAGCGTCCAAATGAGTCAAATCAAGTAGATATCTTTCAACGTTACAGTCTTTTTAGTGCCAAAGTTCCTCTTTTTGTTTCTATACTTTCACTGCAGCTCAACAGGGAAACACAAAGAGGGAACTTGACGCTAAAAAGACTGTAAATGTGTCAGATTTCCACTTGATATGACTAACTCAGACTGCTGAAGCCTCATATAAGCTTCACATCAACTTTTAAATGCATTTTTGCACAAAGTGACTGTGTGGACACACTGTGGATTTCAGACTCCATCACTTACATTGAAAGCACATTTGAAGGATCTTTTAAAAGTCAGTATGAACAGGAGGAATGATTACAGTGAGGAAAACCTCTTTCACTGTTCATATGGACACCTGACTGCTGTTTTAATATACACTTAAAAAAATTGTGAACTTGTCCTTAAAAAGTGCTTGAGGTTGTTATTATACAGGAAAATGGCCCCTGTGAGTGTAAAACCTACATTTATGTACCAACATTTGCAATAAAGATTACAGGATGGAAGGAGCAAAGAGAAAAATCTTCTGTTGTCTGTAATTGGTCTTTAAATGTAGTTTTGCTAGATTGATTTGATTTATGTATTTATTGAATGGGACAGTGTGCAGTTTGAAACATTAAAGATGCACAGCACCAGAGTTAGCTTGAAGCTAATTTGCATCTGTAGTCCCCGTTAAAAAAAATACAACAGCTCAACAACAAAAAGAACCCAAACAAACAAAAAAACCAAACCAAACCAAACCAAAAAACCCCACACAGAACAGATTAAAAAGATTTAGAAAGATTTCATACATTCTCTCATCTTGTTGTAATTCATATTTGATTTTTTGCTATTCTCTAGCCACATCACTGTTGAGAGATTCGTAATCACAGTGGACCTAACTGAAGTTAGGGAAAAAAAGTAAAATCATGAAAAAAGAATAAAATCTGATGCCCTCCAGTCAAGCTAATCAATAACTCCATAGCTGAGACATTTTTGTTTAGTTAAACCAAACAAAAACTTTGCTTTTGTCTTGTAGTTAAAATACAAAAGTTTAATACTTTCCCTAAACTGAAATTAGGTTAATTGCGACAAGCAGCTTTCTTTTTTCTTTCTTTCTTTCTTTTTTTTTTTAAATTTCCAATCATACAGTATTTCCTTGCAGTGCTGCATTCACGTGAAACGGGACATTAGGCTTACCGGGTAGAACATACAGGAATTACCGGAATTACGGAACTATGGCTCATTAGCATTCACTTGCCTAATTTAGATCACATACTGAACAGCATTAGCATAACTCTCTGGATTTTCGTTTGTGTTTTACAATGCAATATTCTGTATGCTGTAAATCGTTAACTTTGTGAAATGGTGAAATACAAAAAAGCTGATGAGTAACAACCAGGCGATGGAAAACGTAGCGCCTGGTGTGTGACAGTTTCTAACCATAACATTTTGTAATAGTTGTGTTATTTTTTAATAACTATTATCACTATTATGCTATATTATTATTGAGTTATTATTGTTATAGCTATTATAACTCAATATTCCAAAGACTTTGAGCGTCACGAATTGGTAGCTACTCCTCAGTAGACGTGAGGTTTCCTATTTCAAAATAGAACCACAAACAATCCTAGAAAATGTAGCGTCGCCCATTCTTGTTCCAGCCAATCAGAGGAGAGCGTACTCTTGCGCCGTCCAATTATAACACACTATTCCTTCTTCTAGGCAGAACGCTACCCAACATGGCTGCTGCTGTGCAGTAAAGGCACAGAAGTACAGTAGTACTCGAGAGAAAAACACAATTTTACAAGGATATCAACAGCGACCTAAAAATAACGAAAGGTGAGTTCGCAGACTTATGCTGTATAATGACCGGCTGTGTTGTTGCGTAATTTGGTGGAAGCCTCGGTTGTGTTAGCATCTGCCTTTGACATCTAGCCGCGACAGCAGCCGCTGTGCAGAGAGGACGAGAGCTTCGACTGTAACCGAAACTCTTTTACGTTTTGCAGTCATTGTTGTCGGCATTTGTACTTTCCGCCTATCATAAAATATGTCATGCGGATATGGTTGTTGTTAACATTGAACACAAGTTATCATTGTCGTCTTTTGAAATGTGATTCTGCTTCAATTTCCTGCAGTTTTCCTTCACCAAAATAACAGCGTAGTATAAATTATAGCACAGTGCTATGAGCAACTGCAAATGTCATTTAAAAAAAAAAACCCTGAAATACAGCGGTGTCATTGTGCCTTACTGACCCCTAAACCTATGTAAAAGGTTTAAAAAAATGTTCTACTACTTTTGTTGTCAGTGAAGGCCACATCACAGATGTATGGGTATTATGGATGAGTGTTACTTCAACATTGATATGACATATTCTCGTGTTGCTAGTGTCGGGTACCGTCTGTGTTACCGGTGCTAACACCATACTTGTAAAACTGTACCGGTGCCTGAACCGATACTCTAAAGAAATAAAGCACAAAACGACGGTCGACGTTAAGAAACTGCTTTTTTTTATTGAAAAGTCAAAATTGAACTTGAATTTGAACAATATATTAACTCTTTAACAGTTTAAAGTACACTTAAATATGTAAATGGATACAAAACACTATTAACAAATGTACATAACAAATTCACATAGTAAATAAAACCTAACCCAACTACAATAATTTAACACTAAATAACAGTTACAATACTAAGTACAGCAAAATACATTTTAAGTTGGGCTCAATAATTGTCTCCCTAACGCTGGGCCCGCCGGGTGCTGAGCAAAACTCAGGAGAGACTCAGCAGCCAGACATTTCTCCATTGATTGTTTAGGAAAGGCTGAGATTGAAACTAAAAGGAGAACAGCTGGTCCACCTCAAATGTCAATCCACTTTAAGTTAGCCTTCTCAGGTTATGCTAACCCATTGTCGCTAACTTCAAGGCTAACAACCTTCACTTTAATCAGCAGTTGGCAAACAAGAAACAGGAACTTGGCTTGAGACTTGAGGAGTTGTAGCATTTATTCACCCACAAATAGCCCGAACTGTACACACATTGCACTGCTAGTTCACAGCTTTGCTCTCTCTCCCTCTCTCTCTCTCTCTGGACAGCACTCAATTTGGCACCAAAATGAGGCACCGAAACTGACAGTCTTGTTTTTCTTGAGCTTTGCTGTCAGGGATTAGCTCGCTAAGTTCACTTGTAGTAGCCCAGTTTGGAACAGTCTCTCACCCACGCAGTAGATGACAGCCTGAAATAGGACTGTTAGGGTAACATTTGCTGTCAGGTTCAGCGTTGTGTCGAAGTCTGTTTCCCCTTAGCTTAACCTGCACCCAACCTTATCCCTAACCCCAGCCAGTCGTCCTCTGAGGTGCTTAACCTGACCCCCCAAACACAATTCCAAGAGGAGGGGAACATTATTTGAGGGGGGGGGGGGGGACAGACTTGACACATCACCGGCATCACCTGCTTTGCCACCAGACACTTATCTGAGGTAAATTTTTCCAGGTAAGGTGAGAGTTAAGCTGAGGATAATATGCATCCCAACCTGAAACTTCTGCCAGGAGTAGATTTAGGAGACTTGTAAGTGACAGGCAGGACACAAAGCTATTTCCCAGCACACAGTAAGCCTGTCACTAATATTTGACTGTTAAAGAGCCCATACAGTCCTTCTTTAAACAATATACAGCATTTAGGATGACCTCTGTTCTACGCTCACTGTTTATTTCCACCACTCCCTCTGTTTTTCGGGGGTTTGATCTTTCTCGGACAGTCTTACTTTGCAGTCGGTGCACCCTCTCACCCTTCACTCTGTCAGGCTCTTTTCTCCTCTGTTTGGCCCGAGCGCTGTCAACTCTCTGCCAATGGAGACTGCTGACTCTGGAGTTCAGTGGGTTTTTTGTGCCAGAGGAAGCTGCTTATGTGGTCAGAGTGAGTGGGCCTGGTGTCAGTAGATTCAGGGCCTTGGTCTGCTTTTCAATAGAGTTATTATGCTAACATCTGGGTGCTCTCGCTGTAGCCCAAACACAATACACCATGAGAGCGTTAAAGCTAACTTTAACTAAACAGCTTAAACTGGTTTGGTGATATTAAAAAATACCAACCATGATGATATTTAGCAACAAGTTTCTTAATTAAACCGGAGTCAAATTCCTTGTATAAACATACTTGGCCAATAAAGATGATTCTGATTCTGAAATGTCTTAATTAAAGCTACATTGCAATTGGGTTGGTTTCCGGTTTTGCCAGGCTAGCGTATGAGCGTAAACCAGTTTGATTTTATGCAAACTGACTGAACCGGCATTTTTCATTATGAGACGTCTAAAGCACCTCACACACAGGCTCTGACACTGCCAGGAGCGCCAAACTCTCTGAACTTCGCGGGGCCCGGCGCGGCGGGAACAGATGGAGCCTGCGCCGGCCCAGCTGGACGCCAAAGACGAGCTGGTGGAGATAGGCTGAGCCGGGCTAACGGCGCAGATCTCACCGATAACCTGGATATACCCGGTCGGGCTGCTTACAGGTTCCAGAAGTCTGAGAGCAGCTTGTGTTTTGGGCGCGATGGATCATTTCACTAGCCTCCACAACAGCTAGCAGCTAGTTAGCATGGCTAGCATCGTTAGCATAGCCGTGCCATGCCGTGCTGTGAGCACCCTACACAGAGCACCCTAGCACAAGAAGAAAAGTTTTTCTCACAACAATGGTTGTTGTGAGAAATAAAAATACAATGTGTCAGTCAGTTGTTCTGATTATGGTGCTGCTACACTCTCATTCATGGGCTCTCATTACGTTCCACTCAGAAGCAGCTGAGTCACGTGCAACACCTAGTGGTAAAATTCAGTATGTCCAGTCTGGTATTTGGCTTAATATCAAACCGGTATGAAAATGTTTACATTGGTCCAACCCCATAGAATACTGCATAGTAGGTCAATGTAATTGTCATTTCAGTCAGACATGCTAATTAATTAACACGTGTAATCTATCATCTATCCACAGACCTCTACATGATTGTTATGAAGAGGATCCCCGTGCTGCACCTGAGCAACAATTAATCCTCCAAACAAAAACCCCACATCCCAGAGTTCCCTGCTTCTCTCTGCTGGTCCTGCAGGTGTGGGCGTGCCTACTGTCACACTGGCCGAGGAGGCAGGGCGGAAGGTGTTGCCAGGTGGAGGACCAAGGCTGCACCCGCCTGCCTTCTCCATCTTCCTCCGTCCTTATCCGAACCACCCGATCTGCAGCTTCCACAGGCGGCAGGCTGAGAGGGATCCGCCCAAGACCCTCAAGTTCGTGGCGTCCAGATTTGGATATTATAGAGCGGCACTGACAGGGCTCTGCCAGGTGGCGTTGGCTGGTTGAGGAGCGGAGCATGTGGAGTGGTTGTGGTTGCTATGGAGCCGCAGGATAAGAAGCAGGTGAGTGTGGTTGCTTAGCTCAGCATCTGCCTATGTCTCTGAGGTGGAGAGTTGTGTACTGAACAGATAGGGCCCCTGGGATCAAGGCAGTGCTTAGCTATGCTTCAAAGGGAAAAAGTGTGAGCTAACTTTCTTTATTTATTAGGATCCCCATTAGCACCAACATAAGCAACAAACAAAACAGCTCATCTCATAGGATTAGGATCATCCTTTCAACAGGACATTAAGCCAAACACTAAATTGTAAATTAATCACAATTCCTCAAGAATTCATAGCAAACGTACTTTTTTTCATACAAATATTCCTTCTTAATAAATATAAGTCTTACTTCTTACTTGCACATTTTTTTCTTCAGGAAACAAATTTTTCGTTAAATTCTGAAAGAGCAGATATGTAAACAGTAACACACATTTATGGCATAAGGAGATGCTAAAAGGGAAATTTAAATGTTTTAAAAAACATCAGGTACAGTCTTAAAAAGTCTCCATATAGTGTTAAATACTGGCTGCCTGTATTGTAATGTTTGAAAGCCATCTCTGGTGCCACAGTCTAGTGTGTTTGAAATGAATAAAAATAATCCATTGGTTGGTCAAAGGGAACATTACATTCATGACACAGTCTGTCTTTGTAATATAGTTGGAATAACTGGCAAATATGGAAAATAAAATCAAACATACCAATTCTGTGGTATTGTGTTAAAATGGTTACATGTCACTCAGTCTCAGTCTGTACCATGTAAAAGTTGTTTTACCTTGAAAATTATTATCACAACTTCAATCTTATTTTTGTAAGTTTGGCTATTTCCATCAGTTATCATAACATGATGTACACCATGGTTTCACATTCTTCCATAATGACTTTTTCCCACACAAACTCCCATGGCTCTTTATCATTTTCCGGTCATTTCAGATCACTCATATGAAGGGTTAAAAGATCAAACCTCTTTAGTTAAACATAGATGTGTAGGAGAGGCATTTCACAACCAGGCACCGTTGGGTCAACATTACTGGCGTAGGAACGGAAACGTGGCTGCCACTGACCTATTGCTCAACAAGCTCAAAGAAGAGCTCTTTCTACCGCTTCTATCCCGGTGTTCCACCTATGTGCTGTGTTCTGTTATGTAATCATTAACACATAACAGTACAGTCAGATGCATGTAGCCGCCCTCCTTCTCAAGGAGACATGAATGTCCTAGAAGTCGTAGAGGTAGAGTACAACTTTCACTTGTTATATTTAAATGACTTGATATAATATTGATTGATGCAATGGATTAATTTGTATTTGTTTTTATTGTATAATGGTTATATAATATACTGCAAATATATTAGCAAGAAAGCAGTGTGAAAAACCATTGTTGACTGTGTGTCATAAACTCAACAGCATTGGACTAAAGATGCCTTCAAATGGCAATAGTGTTCATATGAGTGATGGTATCCATGATTTCTTAAATGGAACTTCTCTGATAGCTTCACGTTTAGGAGTTGTGATGCACACCATTTCTGCAAAAGTAGTCAGCACAGGACGAATGACGTCTACTAATTGCACTATCATTGTGAACATGTCCATAGAAGATAGTTGCTTTTGGTGTGTACTGTGGCCAGTTCAGCAAATGCATTTGGTCATCATTTCTTTTGTTCTAATCACAATCGTCTTTTCTGCTGTTAAAGTTGAACTGAAATTTAAATTCTCTTTACTTTTTATGCAAACTGTACTGATGACTTGGCTATTGGGCATATTTTCTTTATTGTAGAAACAGCGTCTAAGTCTCTGAGTGTCCCATAGCATCGGTTAGCTGACAATTGAGAGCTGGCATTGCTAAAACACGTGTGTCAAAATATACAGATGGGTGACCAATTAAAGGAAAAACTGGTCCAGGCCTGAATGCTTGACCCCTACAGTGAGGGGATCTGGTGGCTCTGTTATGCTGTGGGGGGCATTTTGCTGGCATGGTTTGGATTCACTTGTCCCCTTAGAGGGAAGGATCACTGCAAATCAATACAAAGTAGTTCTGAGTCATCACCTTTATCCTATGATGAAACATTTCTATCTTAATGGGAGTAATCTATCCAGGATGACAACGCCCCAATTCACAGGACACGATGGGTCATTGAATGGTTTAATGAGTTGTGAATCATATGCTGTGACCTTCAGTCACTAGATCTCAATCCAGTTGAACACCTATGGGAGATTTTGGACTGACGTGTTGGATGGTGCTCTCCACCACTATCATTAACACACCAAATGAGGGAATATCTTTTTGAAGACTGGTGTTCATCATCCTTGGCATTGATTCTACAAGTCTCTGGAACGGGGATAAACACCATTCTTCCAAAAGACACCAGACGGTACTTTTCGTTCATATCAATTAAACGCCTCATCGGCTGCTCCTGCACGCTTAATACTGTGTTCGTCCTATAGACTAGGAAGGTGGGGACTAGCTAGTGTTAGCTTAGTTTTCCTTCTTTCATAGGTCCAATTGCAGTAATGGCAAATGACCAGACTCGTGTCTGTAGGTATCTAACTGCCTGTTGGGTAGTTGGAATTGAAGTGATATGATAAATAACAAACTATTTTTAGTACCTTCTCACACAAATACTGCGCTAATCAAATTACAGTTCTGACATCATCAGACAGAACCAAATATTCCCACCCAGTAGAAAACACTGTATGGAGCAAACAAGTACTGGAGTCAACACAAACACCAAAGAGATGTATAGTTTTCTTAGCAAAACTTCAACTTTAATAAGGCCTGGGTGATATAATAATATTATTATTTAAAGACTGCAATAATATGAACATATAATGTTAATTTTGCAAAATGCAGTTGGCCGAATTAATGATTCCAAACAGTTATCAATGTTATTATTTTACACGTGAAGAGTTTTGACTGATGCAATATGTAACAGTGGAAAAACTGGTTATTTTAGTATTTTGCATACATTTGCCATATCAGAAAAACATTCTTATCATTGCTATTATGTTGAGCTCATGATATCTCCCAGCTCTACTCTTAATTTTTCAGTCTCTACCAGTTTCTTAACACTCTGTTTTTCTCTATGTAACCTTTTGTATGGATCTCTCCTTCACTGCAAAATATGCTAAGCTGGCAAAAGTAGAGAAAAAGCCCAGCCAGGGTTATACAGGCTAGGTTGGTATTGTTTCTCCCATCAAAAGAGCCTCTTTTTCTCCCCTCACTATGTCTGCCCTCTTTCAGCCCCCCCCCTCATCACTCTGTGTAGTGGGGGTTTTGTTGATTAGTGTCCCAGCCAGCCAGCTGCTGAACTGAGTTGAACTGAATGAGGCTCGGTCCATGCCAGAGAGGCAGCCAGACTCGGTGTTTTTGAATTAGAGTCCAGCTGGCAGCGTGCACTGACGCTGGGCTCTGTTGTTTGCAGCCCAGTGACGAGGGAAATTTGGGTGAGGTTTTGCAGCATCACCAACTCTCTCCTGCCTGTAGACATGAGCAGGCTGTCTCTTCAGCTAGTTTCTGAAATGTAACAATTCTCGGCACGTATCACAGCTGTCGTTAGACGTTGCCCTCGTAGCCCAGCAGCAGTAATAAAGATTTTAAAAAAGCAGAGCAGAGCAGAGCAGGGACGTCATGGTGTTGAAGATGAGAGAGAGAATCTGTTTCTGGAAGAGGAGCGGTGTAAGTTGTCTCTCGCTTGTTTCTGGCAGTCGGTAGCTGAACAGATTCTCCTCAGTAAGGCTAAACAAATGTAACAGGACTGTTTGTTACCTGTTTGGATAAGCGATAGTGTAGTCAAGGCAAGTCTCTCGGTGTTAATAGTGCTGTTTGCATGTTGGTTTAATGCTCTTGTGAGCATCAAAGGTTAATCTAGATGCTTCCCAGGTTGTGGGCATGCTCCGCTTTACCAAGAGCTCAGGCTTCTTGTGTCTATGCATGTTACGTCTGTCTGGAGGATTTTTGTTGAGGCTTTGTTACTCTGGGGAAATGAGAAGATATTTATAGCTTGGCTGTGTGGGGATGTAGAGCTTGAAAGCTGAACCCTGTGTGTGTTTGTGCATGTTGTGTATGCGCGGGCCTTTTCAGACACGCACATCCTCACAGTGACATGGAGTGTGGGAAAAGGTTGCGTTCCCATTGACATTAGATATAACCGCTTCCCTTTCTCTAGTGCCAACAGCTCTTTTGACGTATGGGCGAGGCCTCTGTAATATGAAGAAATAAGTGATGTATTATGTTTGTTGGACGTTGTGAAGGCAGCTGAAGATTTAAGGGACTACAATTTTAGTAACTAGTTCATAATTGAAGTCATTTGTCAATGAAAATGTCAAATATTTTCTGATTCCACATTCTCAAATGTGAGGATTGTTTTCTTTTATATCATTTATACTGTATATCTTTGGGTTCTGGACTGTTGGATCTATGGAGACGTAACTGGGACTCTGGAAAAATTGTGATAGGCATAAATTAATAGTGACAACAATTGACAGTTTAATTTTTCAGAAATGATCAGTTTCAAGCTTCTTACATGTGAATATTTTCTGGTTTCTTTAGTCTATGACAATAAACTGAATAGCTTTGGGTTGTGGACTGTTGGTCGAGACAAAACAAGACATTTGAGGACGTCGTCTTCAGCTTTGGGAAACTGTGATATTTTATCGACCAAACGACTAATTGATTAATCGTGATGGTTTTCTATGAGAACTTGTACAGACAGTTATGGTTCCCAGTGAAATAGAATGTCCAAAACTTTACTATACTTTGGTTTATGAACAAATACCTGTAAAGCAGACATTCTACTTCAGCCTCAGCTGTATTTTGGGTTTACTGATAAATAGCGATGTGTTAGTACGCTAACATGCTAAACTAAGATGGTTAACATTTTTAACAAGTTGCTAACATGATTGTTGACTCTTAGTCTTATTTTTCTTTTCCAAGGCGGGCCACTAAGGTTTGTGTTTGTGTGTGTTCCGTGTACTCCTGCTACATCGGACTCTCATTTGTGATCAAGACCTTGAGATTGTTTCAATCAACCAAACACTCTTCACTCCGCATCTGCACCTTGATACTCTGTCCATGAAAGCACAAACAGAAATAGTGAAAAGGGACAACCTCAGTGAAACCCAACATACAAGATTGACTTACTGCCCAAACTACAGACACACCTCTCAGCTGGGCTGTGTAAGGATGGCTCGTGTCAATAGCCCAAGTCACAGACAATGATATTGGGATTTGAAGCAAATGATTCTCATTATGAATTATACAAAGTGCTCAATTGTTAATACTACTTTTTCTTTAAACTGTCAGTATGTGCTGACATGGGATGTAAAGCTAGATAAACTGTGTTAATCAACATTCCTGCCAATAGACTCACTAATTAGTTTTATTAAGTTTATATCTGATATAAAGTGTTGAACACATGCAGTATGTATATAATACCAGGGATTGGTCTCTTTAGATAATGTAAGCCCCTGTGTGCTTGGCATGTTTGGCTGTATGACACTTGAATGATTATAAAAAGAATATATATATTTTTTTAACCAGAGTATGACTATATGTGTCTGATTGCAGGAGGAGGATGCTGTGACTCTGGGGCTGTCGACTGGCCAGGCTCTGGTTAAGCTCCGGGACCAGCTTAGCAACCTGCTGGAGCAGCACCAGAGGGCTGCACGCAGACGAGCCTCTGCACAGGTACACATGCACATTTGTGGCTTCCTATTCAGTACATTCATTCCCTAAAGCTTAATCTCTATCCCCAACCTAGAAATAATATGTATTGTAATCTTAACCCTAAACCCAAATGCAAATTTGCAGAAATCTTGAGTTTTTTTTAATCAATTTTATATTGAGAAAAGTACAAAAAAGAAACAATATACATCATACATTTTCTCCTTTTCCATCCCCCCGTCCCACCATAGCACACACATACACATATAAAATAAACTTGTGCGATCATGGAGAACTAACACTCGTCAAACCCCTGATCCCCCCCCCACCCTCCCAATGGGGACTCCACACCCCGACGCTGGACGTCTCCCCCTGAACACAAACGCATCCCACACTCAGAGAGTCTTAGGATGGCCTCATGCATTTGTGCCACGGACCACTCCATCAGGACAATTTGGAGGAGAGAGTTGGCCCATTGTTGCCAAGCCAAGGAATGTGGCGGTTGCCACCTCAAGGCCAACATTTTCTTGGCTGCAGTGAGACGAGCTCACAGGATGTGTCTCTGCTGCGAAGACAAAGCTAAAGAGGAGTCGTCATTAAGTAGAAGCGACGTCGTTGAAAGTCGGATCCTCTCCTCAAGCGTGTGACTTAAAGTGACAGATATTTGCTTCCAGAATCTAATCACATCAGGGTATTTCCAGTACACATGCATAAATGACCACAGGGTGCTGAGTGGACATAGGTCACAATTGGGAGATTGGGAGATGTAATGATCTTTATAGAATGGCACCTTCTAGGGGTGACGTACATCCTGTGAGCAAATTTGCACGTAGAGAGGGGGGTAAAGAGAGATAATTTACCATTCATTCTTAAAAAAAAAAAAAAAAAAAAAAAAAAGTGAAAGCTGTATCAACCAGATCTTCGCAAACTGTCACACTCATGAGCCAATGAGATTGTTTACACAGACCAGCGCAGAATATCTAAACACAGAACATCACTCAAACTTAGCTCATAGTTCACAGTAACAGATCGAACATCAGAATTCAACATGATGGAATAACAACAGTAAGATATGTGCTATCGTCGTTGACAGTCAGTGAAAAGAAGTTAACATAAACGATGGACAGATAAATAATGCTTTGCTACAGATGGTAGCTGGACATTTAATGTTAGCCTTGTGCTCGGCAAGTTCACGTTTAGCCGACCAATTGAAAGTAAATAACATGTTATTATTCAAAGGAAATAACATGTAGATAGGCTATAGTTGGGGATGAAGCGGATAGTCTTTCCTTCCATTTCCACAATAGCACTCCGCGCAGCTTTGAGGATCTTATCTCTGTCAGTGAAACTCAGCAGCTGCATGATGAGGGTGCGAGTGAGCGAGCTTGCTGTTTGTGTCTCCCTTGTGAAAACCTATGCATTGTGTTCACGTAATCTCAACTGAGCCCAGCTTCGGAAACCACTGTGGAACGGCATCCGACAGGTAAGCAAGAGCATGTGATGTCTCTGAGCTGTCAGGGACCCTGCGCACACGTATGTTGTCTCTGCTCAACCCGTCCTCCATGTAGGCTATCTTGTCCTCCAACCGGGCATGATGTGCAAACTTTGGGTGGATGATCGAAACGTTCTACATTCCTCACAACGGTCATATGACTCCCAATCTGAGTTGTTTTTCTGAGTCATTATTGCTCTGTTGTGAGCAATACACAGTACATACACGCAGTAAGCTGTTTGCTCCCATCTACTTATAGAAGTACAGTCCCTCCATCATTCTGTAAATAACACATCACATGATAAATGTTATATAACACACTGCGTCTTGTTTTCCTCACCTATCACTGTTATGTTCTCATAGGAGCAGTGGGTGAGTAGCTTCCTTTACCATGGCAACCGTCACTCCTGCCTCCATTGGCCAGGAGCTGCCCTCACTCTACTGGTGGTGCTGGGACTCTTCTGTTGCCATGGCAGCCAGCCAAAGGGCAGGTAGGTGACCTCTTTTCAGCTCAACTGTCCTGTCTTAGGATTTAATATGTGGCATTTTATATTTCTAACGTCAAATAGGAAGAATACACAAAGGAGGTCACTGTGCTTCTCTCATTCCAATACTGCTTATCATCTTGTCTACAGTGTAGTATTCCAGTGGAAAAATAATCAACGTGTTCAAGATGAACAGAATTGAGAAATTGTAATGAATCACCAACTACACAAACACCAGCTGTCGTTGCTCTCGCTGTGTGCTGAGGCTGTCCAACACTTTATCTTATTAAATATGCATACTGACCAATTAACATATTAAAACACTAATTGAAATGTGGGTATATGTGCTAAAATTGAGTTTCTCAAAGGGTAAAATTCCTGATAGAATATCTGGGATAACTTTATATGAACTTGATTTGACAAATGTGTCTCCGCCGTTCTTTTCACTTCCACAGTTCTGGTATAGAGCTGGTGAACGCAGCAGCCCTTCTTCTCCTCTTCCTGCTCAACCTGCTGCTGGTCGGACGTCAGGAGAAGCTGAAGAGGAGTGAGATGGTCCATCGCCTTAAGGGCATCATCACACAGCTCAGCGGTGAGTCAGAGCACGATGACTCACCGCTGGAGATACAGAAGAATTATGGCATTTATGCTTCCTGTCATATGCTGTCAGATTCTGCATCATAGGTCCACAGTATTGCAGTCACTGAGGTTAATCCTTCAGGAATCAAAAGTAACAGTTACATAACTAACTGCCAATTGTAACCACATTTTGTTTTTGGCTTGGATCAGTGAGGTGTTTTTAACAAATTTAGAACTGATTCAGAATCAGGTTTCAGTGCATCCCTACACTGACAAGATGACCTACTCAAGTATCAATATATGGTTCTGAACGACAAGCCGTTTTCTTGGGAGTAACTTTTATGGCAGAAAATGTCAACACCCAGCCTGGCACTGGTCCTCATGTATGCATGTGTTCTGTGTAGTAGCTTACCCATGTTGCTGACTGTATAAAATGTCCTGGGTCAGTTTGCCAGTGTGGTATCAGGACTGACTGCATCCTCACTATCTCTGCCTGTTTCTCCAGACTATCTGTCAGGGTGTGTGGGTGAAGTGCGGTGGTCTTCATCTCTTTACCCTGACCTGTACACACCCTCGTCCCCATCGTGGTCCCTTCACTGGACCTACCGCGACTCCCAGCTGATTAACCTGCCTGTTAGTCTACTGGTGGAAGGAGACATCATCGCTCTAAGACCTGGCCAAGAAGCGTTCGCATCCCTCAGAGGAATTAAGGTGAGTCTGTGTTTAGATACCTTCACACTTGTGTCTCTGGTGTACGCTTAGTTAAGACATGCAGAGGAGGAAAATATGCAGTTTTGTTCATTCATTGAACTGGATTCCACCACCACTACTCACAAGCTCCCTCATCAGGCACAACATTAAACTAATACAACACAGTTTGTTGAGTGAAGCTTGATTTTTAGGTATAAATCCTCAACAGTGTTTGCCATTTGATTAAAAGACCTTAGACACACTACAGTTCTGTTGATGTTTGTTTGGTAGTAACTGCATGACTGTATTATATTGTTATGTAGTTACTTCCTGTAGTCTTGTTGCCACTATGAGGTAGCCAGGCAAAGACATAGTCCAGCACATGACCTTCCATAAAACCACAATTTGTAATTTTTCCACGTCAGCTTTTGTACAGGTTAAACAAACAAGACATAATGTTTTGGTTAATGAGCTTTAGAGGTGCTGCTAGGTGGAATTTTGTTATCAGTGGACAGAGCTAGACCAGCTGTTTCCTGTCTTTATTCTAAGCTAACCATCTCCTCATTGTAGCTTCATATTAAACAGTCAGATGAGAAGATTGATACTGCTAAGTATTTCCTGTAATGGAAGTGATATCTACTCATGTAAAGCTTAATTGTTTGACCAGCTATCATTTTTTTTTCTTTCTCAGGATGATGAACACATTGTGTTGGAGCCAGGAGATTTATTCCCCCCGTTCTCCCCTCCTCCTTCCCCACGAGCCAATGAGAAGAGAGGACCCCAGAGCCCCCAGCAACATCGTCTCTTCAGAGTGGTGCGAACTCCGGTTCTGGACGCAGTCAGGTGGGCAACTTGCTCATTTTTTTTTTCCTTCTTGTGTGCCTTAGGCACTAGTCCATATCACCTGTACCACAGACCACCTGCCCAACAGCTCCATATGAGGAAGAGAGAAAAATAGAGTATTTAACTTTTTATAAAACTTATGTTTTTGACCCTTGTGTTTTTTTTTTTTTCAACAGGAACAGTTTGGAGATGGCGCGGTCTCGACCAATCACAGTGCTAGACAATGAGAGGTTTACAGTACAGTCAGTCATCACCAAGCTCGTCTGTCCTGTTGTGCTGGTGAGCGATTAATACTGAGTTACTAAATAGTTTCTGCAGTGTATTTGGAATGACTTGTTGTCTACTTGACATGTGCCACCTTTTGCCTCATTGGTATCATTCTGATCTGTGTCTTCAGGTGGCGTTCCTGCTAGTAAACACCATCCGCTATTTTTGTGATGCACCCAGCCTCACCCCAACCTGCTATAATTTCTTTCAACTTCAGGTAACATCATTCAGCTAATGTGCAGCTAACAAAGACTGGCGTTTATTTTCCTGGTTTTATATTAGTAATGTGTATGAATACAGTCAGCCAGCTTATATTTGAATTATAATCAGTTGAGAAGCAATTGATCAGTCACACTTTTCCGTTATATGTTGGTATTGAACACACTGGATTGATGATCATTTAAAAGAGAAGGGGGATGAGATGACAGGACAGTGATGGAAGTTTGTGAACTTGTATTTGCAGGTGATGGGTGCTCTGCCCATCTTGCCCCTGCTCTTCCCTGTCATGTGGGTGCTGGTGAATGCCTTCGGAGAAGCCAGAGTCCTCGCTGAGTTCAGCCGTGCATCACCAGCTGGCCTGGTGAGGAACACACACACACACACATACACACACACACAGTTCTAACAGTGTGTTGTGCAGTGGCAGACAGCTCTAGTCACTAACACAGAGGATTGTGTTCTATGTTATTAATGATATAAAGACACACACTGGAGGGTTAGACTGATATATTGGTTTGGTTTTGAATGAAGGGTCAAGACCAGGAGTCAGTATTTCCTCCTGTGATATGTTACAACACTATGTGGCTGAATACATACGCATGAGTTTATTACGCAGGTTGTGTATAGGAGGGTTTAAAGCTGCAGCATCATGGCTCAGACGCAGCTCTGTAAAGACTTAGCTGGTGTTTTATTGTGAACTGTGAACCTTTTTTTTTTCCTTTTTGAATGGGAGATGAAGAAATCAGGGTGGATAATTAAACTTAAGGTAACGTAAGGATTATTTTCATTAGAGTAATAAACCAACAATTCAATTATTCGTATATGCCTCATTAAATTAGGAATAAATGCTCTTTAACAATTACTTTGCTGTGGTAATGATGACTTATGACTCTTCATGATTTCTTAATTGAATGTATATATATAACATTCACAAGTCAAACAATAATAGTCATGCTTTACTGATGTGAGCATATCCTGTGCAAGATGCACAAAGATAGTGAAGCTGTGTGGGGAAATAAAGCAGCACAGCTCACATAACCAGTCATAACCAGTCTAACCGATCTGTGTGACCACACTGAGGCCTGATGAGATGCATCTGTAAGCGTGTGATAAACACCAGCAGCGATCAGTGATCAGACATACAGATTAATGAGGACGTACATGGACAGAAACATATTTGTCTTAGTTTTGGCTCTGTACTGCAGCACGTCGGTTTTGAAATGAACAATGACAATGAGTTTAAAAAGCTGACTTTTGTCTTTATTCGCTGATCAGTGTAGGACTTGTAACCCTTTTTTATACATAGCACACAACAGGACAGTGATCCTGGTGCATATCCAGATGTTTTGAACTGGTCAAATCAGTCATCTGACCTTCATTTCAACATACATTTCAATTACAGGCAAAAAGAGTCTGACACAAGTGAAGTTGGAATGTAAAACAAGCCTGATGGTGCTTTTCATGTGGCTAGCATTGCTCTCATTTCTTTTTGGCAAGGATGGAGGATTGTATTTACAGAATTGGATGTTATCACTCACTCCAGCATCATTTTGAGGAGACTTCAGTTATTCATGAGGCACAGAGACTTTTTGGTTTATTTTTTTTAATTTAGACTATGACGAGGAAGGGAGGACAAATATTTGGATCCTCATTTTTTCCCATCAGTTTCTGGGTCACAGGCTGGAAGACAGACAGGAGGGAAGCAGTTTCTGTTCAACAAATATAGAGGTGAACACGCTCAGTCATTGCCTGTGGTTTTAACTGTGTGTTGCTGCTAGTCTGCTCTTATCTGCAGCCTTCTTTTCAAAAGCTGTGGGTTTGATTACAGAGCCAAAACAACGAAAAAAACATGTTGCATCTTCAGTTTGAGTAGAGGTTTGTGTTCCATGTTACAGATGCTGCTTCAGAAGGGTTTTCAGTGTTGGCACCTTCAATTCAGATCCATCAGTATAGACCTTCATAAACCTGTATCAGTCTAACCCTAATGTACACACACACACACACACGCACAGAGGAGACTCAGCGAGGGCCTCCCTCTGTGTTTTAACTAGACTCTTCTCTTGCCCCAGCTTGCTAAGTTCTCTGAGGACACTCTAAGCAGCTACACGGAAGTGGTTTCCTCCCAGGTATAACCTCTCGCTGTCTCGCTCGCCCCCCCCCCTCCTCCCCACCTTCCCCTCCTCCACACGCTTGGCTCCCAAATTCACCTGAACCCTCCTGTCTTCACTCGCTCACTGTCCTCGCCCTTTGCAAGTCCCTCTGTGGAACCCCCCCACCCCCACCTCCGTACACAGCTCTCGCTACCTCCACTGCCTCACCCTCACATTTACATCTTTTGATTTCTTCACTATGGAAATCGTCACGGACGTCTTTTTTGATTCAGATCACCTCTCTGATTCTCCGTGTGTTCACTACCTTTCTTTCTGTCTTTTTTTTTTAATTTAATAAAAGGGCTTTCAGTTATTTATTCATCTTGCACGACGTGTTTTCTGTTCTTTGGTTTTTTTTGGTCACTCTTCATCTGTGGATTATCAGTCAACACGTCTTGACCGAGCACCTCTGGATGTAAGTCCTCCAGTCATCTTTGACATGTTCTCTCACCAGCTTCTTTTTAAGATCATTTTTTCTCACCTTCATGGATACAACTTCTCTTCCTATGACCTCTCACAGCTCCTGATCAAACCCAATCATTGTCCCTCTCTGTTGCTGGGCTGTAGTACTCAAAGGAAAAAAAACCAAAGGAAATCAGTAGATTACCACCGATCCGTCTCTCTGAAACCATCAGTGTTTTGTCTCTCTTTGGCTATAGATGAATAAGTGTTGGATACAGGAATAGGTGATCCTGAGAGGGACTTTCACTTGAATCTGTGCCTGACCTTCCACCTCTGCTTGTCTGCCTGCACTGCATGACTGGAAATCAGCCAGACTCTGGCCTTACGCTGATAATCCTCTAGGTTTTCCTCTCCTTGTGTCCTGTCTCCTTTTGGAATTACCATATAAATATTTTTGTCTTGGTCACAGCAAATCTGAATTTGGCAGCAGAAGTTTTGAGATGCTAGTATTTTAAATATGTTGGATTTGAATAAAGTTTACCTGTTTTAAAAGTTAGTCCCTGGTTGCCATTCTGACCTGGTTGGTGCTTGTTCCACTACTCTACACATTGTGGTAGTGTGCAAATGATTTTCTCCACTTTTCCATTTTGCCATTTTCCAATAAGAGAGGTTTCTACCATTGAGATACAATAGCTAACAGTAACGTTGAAGCACATGAATGCATCGTTTCCTGTGTATACTTCGAGTGAGCGTAGGTCATTTTAACTCTGCCGCTAACAACGAGAGCCACTGTATAGAAAGGTAATTACTGAATGTATAAACATAAAACGGCAATTGAAGACAAAATTCTGACCATGAACAGTATCAAAAATGAGATTTGAAATCATGAAAATCTGAAGGATTAAAACGTCGTCACTTGAAGTGAAGGGTATCGCTGTGTAAGGATTTGCATTGATGATTTTTGGCTGGTGTAGAAGTGTCGATGGCATCATCATGTACGTGCAGATGTTCACTCTGGATGGTGCCTTTTTTTTTTTTTTTTTTTTAAAGAGAGGAGTCAAGGAGAGGAATCTTCGCAGAATGTTTAGGAACGTTTCCCTCAGCAAGTCATGATTGTTTGCAGTTTGTTTTCCCCCTGCTGAGTCATCATGGATTCCATCCTAAAGAATCAAAAAAAATCTGCATGGATGTGTTTTTGGATCACTTGCTGCACCTCGCACTAGGCTTCACCTTGTGCCATTAGCATTGTTGTATAGAAGCTTTGCCCCTTTTTTTTCTTTCTTTCTAGACCAATCACAAAGCTGACGCAGATGTAATTATATGTTTTAGAGCTGGTGTGGGTCTTTTAGGCTGAGTTGTTCACTCAGTTTGCTTTTTCTTTGTTATTGAAAGCTACTTTTTCAAATGATCAGTCTCAATGGCTGTATCACTTAATTTATATTACTCATATACTTTAGAATTTAATTTTAATAATTTGTATGCATTGACATGTCCATATTAGTATGTAGTAGAAAGCAGTTTTCTAACTTTGTGTGTGTGTGTGTGTGTGTGTGTGTGTGTGTTTGCGTGTGTAGGAGATGCTGCGTTGTGTGTGGAGACACTTTGTTGGCGTCCTGAAGGGAGAGTCTCAGACACTCTGCTATACCTCCAGCCTTTTACACACTCTGGGATCTGTCACTGTAAGTACTGTAGGGATAAACAATGTGGGGAAAATCTTATTTGATTTATTTATTTATTTTTACCAATTAAAAATAGTAATTGAAACTCCAGGCCTGTATTGATGGCCTACACATATAACAAGTTCAGCTTGTACTGTCAAGCATGTTGTTCCTCCGTGAAGAGAATCTGATAAAATGTGTCAGTTTCTTGTTTTTGAGGTCTTGTCCGAGTGCTTTTTTTCCCCAAGTCAGTTATTCAGTAAAGGGAACTGCTATGTAAACTTACTGTAACTGGTTTTCTATAGAAAATGTACCAGTTCAGCTCATATTTAGATTTATATAATACTGTAAGATTCTTACCTTCACAACTTTACTTTACTTACATATTCAATTCAAAAGTGGCATTATATCAGTGAGCTATAAATGTCTGATAAAAGTGACTGTCAACCCTACTAAACTTCAACTGCTTTAAGCTGATAAACTTAAAGGATCAGTTCACCCAAACCACAAAAAACAAAAGACAAAACTCTAATAAAACAAACACAAACAAACATATTCTCTCACCTCCCTCCAGTAGTCTCTAGACATGTGGATAGTTTTGGTTTTGAGATATCTGTTTATGGAATTTCTTCTTTCATCCCAATATAGTGGAGCTGGAATTTTATTTATACCATCTTATACCTTAAAACATGCATCAGCTACATCTCTTTCTAGAGATGTCTCTGTTATTCTAGATGATGAATAAATCTCAGATTTTGACCTTTTTAACTGCTGCCCACAAACAATAACAGCCTCACCAATCCTCAGTTCTTTGTAGCACTGTCCTTCACTACCTGTGTGTGTGTGTGTGTGTGTGTGTGTGTGTGTGTGTGTGTGTGTGTGTGTGTGTGTGTGTGTGTGTGTGTGTGTGTGTGTGTGTGTGTGTGTGTGTGTGTGTGTGTGTGTGTGTGTGTGTGTGTGTGTGTGTGTGTGTGTAGGTGCTGTGTTGTGTGGATAAACAGGGTATCCTGTCGTGGCCAAACCCCAGTCCAGAGACGGTGCTGTTCTTCAGTGGACGGGTGGAACCACCTCACAACAGTCAGGATGATCTGAGAGACGACCTGTCTGTCAACTCCTACTGTAGAATGGAGACCGACGATGATCGGGATGAGGTGTGTATGAGTGTGTGTGTGTGTGTGTGTGTGTGTATATGAGTGTTCAGCCTGGCTTTAATAATGGTTAGGTTGATCGGTCTTGTGGTCCAGCACATGGGTCCAGAGTGAAATATTTTCACAACTATTGGAAGGCATTTATGCACTACGGAGAATAAATCCCCATGTCTTCACTGAACCTCTGCTACCAACATAATTTCCACTAGCCCAACACCTCATGACAAGAAACCTCATAACACACATTTCTTTCAGCTTCATGTGTGCTTAATAATATAAGTAACATAGTATGTTAACATGCCAGTGTTTTAAATGGATAAATACACTCTTTCACTATTCATTTGCATGCATGACTTTGGGTCCAATCCAGTGTGTGTGCTGGTTTTAGGAGCGTCCACCTTCTGCTCTATACTTAAAATATAGCTAGGAACAATAAGCCTGAATAATTTTGTATTTATCTTCTCAAAGACTTTTTTCTCTGGACTTTTTGCTTGTATAAGCGTTCCAAGTTGGATTCAACAAACTCTCTTAACTGCCTGAACTTGTAGTAAATCACTAGTTTCAGCCTGATGAATGTCACCTGTTAATTCACTGTGCATTCGCTAGATTTCATCATTAGCATTATAGTGACTTCATGAAGGGGACCTCCTCTTCTCTGATTGTAGGCAAGTTTCATTTAATTAGAAAATATGAATCCAGCTGCTAATGATGTGTCATCAGAGCAGCACTGTACTGTGACAGAAACAAGGAGGGAAAGCTTTGACATGAGGTTAGATACTAACTAAATGTCTAACTGACTAATATTAGAGGGGGTCATGTTTTTCCTGCTCATTCAGTGTTTAGCACTGGTGCTAGTATTTAAACAGACACTTACAGTTTGAAAAAAGCAAATGGTGTTGACAGTGTTTTTAGTAGAAACTGACTGGGATTCATCTCAGTTTTGTATCCACTCCTGACTGGTTTCCACTGCTGTCCAGGCACAGGAGGTGGAGGCTCTGCTCTGTCTACCAGCAGAGTCCTCTAACCAGCTGGGGGAGGGGCCCGAACCCAGCGAGACGTCACACGACACCGCTCGCTCCAGTGACACACTCCGACTCGTGCGCTCCTGCCAGCCCGTACACACTCGCACCAAACACCACTCTGGATCCAACGTGAGCTTCAGCCATGACACCGAGGGAGGCGAGGATGACCAGGCCCAGGTAAACACCGGAACTTCTTAAGTGTACAAAATAGTATGTAAGGGAATATATCATCTACGTTGATATGATGTCATGATTCATGCTGCGTTGTGATGTTGTTTGTCTTCTCATCTCTGTCCCGTTTGTCTCCAGGACTTTGCGATGGGCTGCCCGGAGGCGGAGGCTGACGACTTTGTGTGCGACTACCACCTGGAGATGCTGAGCCTGTCACAGGACCAGCAGAACCCAGCCAGCATCCAGTTCGATGACCTCTCCTGGCAGTGCCACCTGCCCTCCCTTAAACCGCTGGGCCTCAACATCATGCTGAACCTCTGCAACGCCAGCGTCACCCAGCAGCTCTGTCGCTTCTCCGACCACTTGTCCAACCTGGCGCTGCAGGAGAGCCACGGCACCGTGCTGCCCGTCTACGTCCCCTGGGGGCTCTGCGAGCTCTCCAGGCTCATAGGTGAGTGAAGCGTGACGGAAACAGCAGTGTTATTACATTTAGTCGGGTTCGATAGGTTATGTGAGGACACAGTAATCAGATGGATCTTATTCAGACGGTTTTGGCGCTGTGATTTAGAGTTTCCTTCAGAGGGAAAAGCTGATCTGACTGTCATCTCTCACACAGCATGAATTATGGATTAAGGCACATTTTACCTCAGAAGAAAGATTTTAAATGATCTGCACTCCACATGGTTTTGATGATATATTAAGGCCACAAGTTTTTTTGCTATGTTGCATTTATGGACTGGAGAGGTTGTAGTTCACCCAGCAAAACAGCAAGGCAATCATTTCTAATAATCAATGTCACATGAGAGGAGATATTCTCTTCACTGGTCAAAAAGGAAATAAATGGAAGGACTTTACTCTGATTTCCTGTGTAAAATTAGTTTTTAACCTAAAATGTATGTCATGTTTACCCACAGTGCACAGTGATGATACAGTGGGATTACTGTCTGATGATGTGTTCAAGGATAAAGCTGGCTTCTTATTGACAACTAATCTCAGGAAATATTTAAAAACTGCTCACAAATATATTGTTTAATTTTTAAAAAAGGTTCAGTCATTTCCTAAAACAGCTGGTCACTGTAGTTTTTATCAAACATCACTCAAACAGGAGGAAATGATGCATTTGTTGAGGACTGTTTTTCAGCAACAGATTAATCCACATTTGGTGCTCTAGTGAGTTTTTCTGCCAGCAGGATGGTTAGTGTGCATGTGTGATTAAATCAAAATACAGTGTGTGTGTGTGTGTGTGTGTGTGTGTTCAGGGTAATAAAGGAACATGTCACCCAGTGCAACAGTGCGGATCATTGATGTGTTTTTAGATTAATTTCAATGGAGCTCTACAGTACAGAGGAATAAGATGTATCAGGCTATTTGTTGCTTTGGCTCACCTCAAAAGCACTTACACACACTAAAAGTGACAGATGTGCTGCATCTGTGTGAACAATCAAATAACTTGAGAGAGACGTCTACACACCTTGACACATCTGGCCAATCACCGTGTAATGTGGGTGTGATTGTTGTTTTTGGAAAGTCATAAAAATCAGAGGACGCAGCCCACTGAAGGAGGTTTCAGAGGCTGTTAGACAATCCATCAATCAACTCTCCCACAATCCAAACACAAGGCTGATAGATGTGGTACACGTTCAGCTAAAGAGGTGCATTACTTAACAACTGAACTCTATTTTGTTTGTGTGCATACAAATAGGTTTTCAGGGCTGGATTAAGTGTCTTGTGTGTGTGTGTGTGTGTGTGTGTCAGGGTTCACTCCTGGTGCGAGGGAGCTGTTTAAACAGGAGAACCACTTGGCTCTGTACCAGCTGCCATCTGGAGAGAAGACCAAGGAGCTGTCTTCCCGCCGCCTGCATTACTTCATCAAACGCCAGCCGCCCATCTCCCACCTCATCTCCCTGTTCGTACGAGACTCCTCCTCCAGTGAGTTGGCACCAGCTTATCTTTTTCTATCAATCTACTGGTGTGCTTTTGTTTTTACTTTACAGTTTTTAATGAAATAATAGGAACTAACACATTTTTTTCTTTGACGTACTTGTTGCATTTTACTGTTAGTTGTCCACCTTCTGCCTTTGCACAAATATCTGAGTAACTTAAAACAGGTATTTGTTTTTGTTTTTTGATGCCTGCTAATGTGATTCACTCTTATCTGTGATGACCTCTGACCTCTCTGTTGTAGATAACGTCCAGATGCTGTCACACGGCTCGGCCGACCTCATCCTGGAGGCATGCACTGACTTCTGGGATGGAACTGATATTTATCCTCTCTCAGGCTCAGACAGGTGCAGCATCTCTCCCACTTTGATTCTTTATGTCTGACTGTAGATTTACAGCAAAGATTCACAGTTTGTACTCTCAGCATCCATATTTCTAGCAATCTCTCCATTTGAAACTCTTTTTTTCTTTCTTTCTTCTTGTGTTACAGAAAGAAGGTTCTGGACTTCTACCAGCGTGCCTGTCTGTCAGGTTACTGCTCAGCGTTCGCCTACAAACCCATGCAAGTGTCACTGTCCAGCCAACTGAACGGGAAGTGTGTGGAGCTGACCCACGGTCCCTGCCTCTTCTCTGGATTGGAGCTACCCTCCACCACCCCCATCAAACACAACTCCTGCAGGAACAGCTGGAGCTCAGACGGTACACATAAAACACAGAGCAGCGGATAGTTAAAATAAGAATGCAGTAATAGTACAACTTTTCTCATTTTCCCTTCTCTTTTCCTTCCGCTGTCCCTCCCTGTCATGGTGTGCAGAGGGTATAGGTGAGGGTGTGGAGCGTGAGGACTGCGTGCAGGCCCTGAGCGGGCAGATCTTCATGGGCATGGTGTCGTCCCAGTTCCAGGCCAGGCTGGACACGGTCCGGCTCATCGATGCCCTGGTCACCGCCTGCATCCGCTTTGTTTACTTTTCCATGGAAGATGAACTCCGCAGCAAGGTGAATACACACAAACTCATGTTTGATTTGATAATATCCAGTAGGTGATCTGGGTATGGTACTCTTTGTTCAGGACAAGAATTTTTTTTTTTTTTTTTATTATTTATAAATGGTTGGTTTTTCCACCATTTGCCACAATAAATGTTTTTTTCCCAGCATGCAGTTGTTTCCAGTTAACAGTGGGTGATGTAAAAATCATCTGTAGCACATATTAAGACAAGCAAATACATGAAAAATATGTGCATGAAGAAAATGTAAAATATAAGATATATATATAGTGGAAAATTCTACAACCTTTTCAAAGCAGAGTGCTGTGTATGAGAGTACTTGTTTATGTGTGTGTGCAGGTTTTTGCAGAGAAGATGGGTTTAGAGACAGGCTGGAACTGTCACATCTCTCTGACTCCAAACGGAGACAGTCCCTGTGATGGAGCTCCATCCAGCCCCAGTCACGGCTCCCTCCATGAAGACCTAAACCAGGGTACCTTACCACTTCTAAGATGTGTGCTGATGTCTGGTGTTTTGAGTTATAGAGAGTATCTCTTAACAGCTCCCCTTCATATGTGACACAGACTCTCGGGATGAAGCAGAAGGTCCGCTGCTGCCAGAGGAGGAAGCCCACTCTGACCTGGCCAGTTTCCAGCCCACAGACAGCGACGTGCCCAGCTTTCTTGAGGACTGTAACAGGGTAACTAGACTTTTATTAAAACCAGTGAAGCTACTGCTCAGTTCTCCCTCACCCCCAACAAAACACTTTCATTTCTCTGTCTTCTGCTTTCTTAACCAGCAGTATTGCTTCCTTTTCAACTGTTTTTTTGACTTGCAGCTTAGTTTGTGTTTTAAAATGTTGTTCTTGCTGTTTCCTTGTCTTGGAATTTCCCTTTTTAAGTGTTCACATTTCCATTTGTCTTCTAAAGAACTTTGTCACACCAAAAATAGACTAAAACAGGTTAAGACAGGATATAATAATACTGACTGTAATTACACTTACAGTATAAGCAATAGTATCACAGTACTTATTAAATTACATGTTACTACATTCCATTGTTTCATTTCACACATGGAACCATTGTAATGTCTATGGACTGTCTATGAGTCAAGCAGCAACTCAGTCCCTTTAATAGTATTCCATAGATGGATAGAAGACCATGTGTACAATGAAAAATAAAATATACACACACACATTCAAGACATAAACATTAGTCAGCTGTATTAAACAATCCTGAGGTTTCCAGGCTGTCCATTCAGTTAGATGAGAAATGCATTCCATCTATCTAAACCTCTTTACATTTTGAACTTGAGTTGTTTAATTCAAGTCTTTTTTACTGTTCCTGCTCTCTGTCAGGCCAAGCTACCTCGTGGTATCCACCAGGTTCGTCCTCATTTGAAGAACATCGATAATGTGCCTCTTTTGGTGCCACTCTTCACAGACTGCACCCCTGACAGTGAGTCTTCTCTGTGTGTTTTATATATTAAGTGACCAAAATTTCATATATGTAATTCTATTCAGCTGTTAATCTCAAATCAGTTTCTGTCTTGGATAAACTCAGTGATTCTTGGTTGTTGTAACAATAAAATTGACACTTTTTTTTTTTTACTTTGCAGCGATGTGTGAGATGATGAAGATCATGCAGGAGAACAGGGAGGTTACATGCTGTCTGGGAAGCTCTGCCAATTTCCGAAACAGCCGCCTGTTCCTGCAGAGTGACGTCAGGTACACACACACACACACACACACACACACACCTACCTCTGTAATGTTTTATGATAGATCAAAATCATATAGTAACAAGTCACAAGGGTTGAATGTATCTTCCAGAATTGGATTGTTCGCAGTGTGGGGAAGCGTTATAGTATCAATATTCCAGCATGCATGTGTGGAATCCACCTGACTTGTCACATTACACTGAGTACATGCTATAGACAGTCATGTGTCTGTATGTGACTATAAAGGCTAGATAAAAGATAAAAGGCTTAACGTCCTCTTCATATCTATCCAGAGCTGATAGCTTGTGTGTCCTACTGTTAAGCTCTCCCCTCCTCCCTCCACAGCATCGCTCTGGATCCTCTCTACCCATCTCAGTGTTCATGGGAGACGTTCGGCTATGCTACAGGAGGAGGATTTAACGGAGATGTTGAAGGTCTGTCTCCTCTGAGGCTCTCCGGACAGCTCAACAGTATGGGCTGCTCCGTCACCTTCCACCAAGGAGAGAGTGTCAGCATGGTCAAACTCATAGAGCAGGTACGTCCCACACACACACACACACACTCACTCATTTAGTCAGATAGAGGTGTCACATTTATTAATTAAATCGGCTTCGGGGTGAATCTGTTCCCAGGCGCGACACACGACCTACGGCATCCGCAAGTGCTTCCTTTTCCTGCTGCAGTGCCAGCTCAGTCTGGTCATCATCCAGGTGAGAGAGACTTCCATTGTAAGAGCATCATGAAGGGATCATCTAATGCTCAGTATGAACAGGAGGAATGATTACAACAAGAAAAACTGTGATATTGACTAAATAAACAAAGTGTGTCTGGTGTTTGTCTGTCAGTTCTTAGCCTGTCTAGCTCAGCTCCCTCCTCCCATAAACACCACTGACATCCTCTGGCTGTCCTGCTTCAGCTGCCCACTGCTAAGGTACACAAATATCAAAACATTATTATTATTACCGTCCACTGTGTCCTATGTTGTGCAGAATGTCACGCTAATGATCTGCTTGCATCATGTTGACAGCGTGTCACTTTTGGGGAAACCACCAGACAACTCAGTCATGTCAGTCGCCACAGGGAAGAACCTCGATGCCATTCCGAGGAAGGTAAGATCTCACATCTACCGCTGCTCCATGAGCTTTAGTTTGTGGATTACTGCTACACATATTTAACCAACCTTGTGTTATACTGTGCATGCTGTATAATGAGAGAAAGCCCTTCCAGCTGGAGATATTCTAGAAGAAATGTTTCTTGATAATCATGATAACTATAAATGGTACAAAACAAAAGAGAAATGTCTGACTCTCTCGTCATGTTGTGTCCTTTGCCAGACCCAGAACTACTTCCTGGGCTGTTTCCTGTTGAAGTTTGGCCTGACGGTGTGTGCCTACCTGTTGGCCTTCGGGTTCACCCTGCAGGAGATCTGCCTCACAAGCAGCAACTTAACTTTAGCTGAGAACAGCACCTGCCTTCATATACTCACAGCCAGGTAGGAGAAAGTCTCTCACAGTCACCCTCACACAGCCTCCAAATACAATGTTCAACAGAAGGATGTTAAGCTTTTGAACAGTTAAACATGGTGGTACCAGTGAGGGGGAGTTAGGATATTATCAACACTCTTTATCACAAAAAGCATGGGGTTTGTGGGAAATGTAGTCTTGCCCCAACTATAGACCCATTTGTTGAAAGTAATTACAAGTTTTCATAATAAATGTAGGATGATATTGATGCTGAGTGTGATAGAAGTAACATGTTGAGCTCACTGAAAGTCACTTCTGATGGAGATCAGATACACATTTCATGAATCTGTTGAATGAATTGTTTTAATATATGTCTGCAGCTCTTTGGATGACGCTCCTCACTGGTTCAATGAGCTGTCAAACGGCCTGCTGCTGACTCAGAAGGTCATGGCAGGGTTCCTCGTCTTACACACAGGTAGGAACTCTCATTCACACATATGCAGCATTAACAATGGTCCAACTCACTCATGTTTTAATGCCTCCGCAGTGGCAGGAGCCATTATGTTCTCGGCTTCTATGTCCGTCTGTCACATTCTCTCATGAACTTGATATCTCGGGAACATCTTGCACAAACGTCCACTTGGACTCAAAGATGAACTGATTAGATTTTGGGTGGTCAAAGGTCAAGGTCGCTGTGACCCCACAAAGCACATTTTTGGCCATTATTTAGTCAGATACTGAATTGGTGACACTAATCTTGGTGCCACTTTGAAACTGTGGTGACTGTTTAAATCTTCTGTGCTGTCGGGTTGAAGATGTATGTGAAGCATCCACGATTTAGAATTTGTAGCTTCTTTGCAGCAACATCCATATCTGAAGCTTTGTCTGCTGTCATGACTACAACTTTGTGTTCTATCAAAATCAACTTTATTGGCCAAACATGTGAACACATACAAGGAAAATACACTTAATACCTTCTATTAAATTTCTTTTTCTTGTTCTTCACTACAAATATTATGAGTCTGGACAGACATGGATGTAAACTGCAACTTGACTGGTTGGTGGAGGCATACAACTGCAAGGTGGTATTTCTAGTTGTAATTATTATTCATCCTTGTGGTCTTATTTGTCTTTCTCAGTGGTGATCTCCCTCAGCTACGTCCACCGCTCTCAGCCTCTGTGGAGAAAGAGTCCATTCAGCAACACATGGTGGTGTCTCACTGTACCTGTGGTGTAAGTTCTCACCTCCCTTTGGATTAAAAAGTGCTATTTGAGGTCATACTCAATTCAAAAACAGGGACATTTTCGCTCCACAAATATCACCCATGTGTTTTTTCTCACCATGATTTTACTGATCAGCTTTAAAGCCCAGCAGTTCACAGACTGTATTGTGTTGCAAATCTCTTAATCACTCAGTCTGCATTCAGTCTAATGCCGTGTGCAGACTGACATTATTATTATTATTGCAGTAAAACACAACCTCCTCATTCATTTCAGTGAGATAAACACAGAGTGCTCTGACAAAAAAAAAAAAAAAAAAAAAAGCTGGATCATTCAGCCAGAACACGTTGCATTGGCCAATCAAATACGTGCAAGTGCACATTCCTGGTAGATAACTTTGTTACATGTAATTCTGATGTAATTCAGAGGATAAAATGATCTTTTGTCACCTCGATAAACTTTCCAGAGCTGTAAAATCCTGTCTCATAATATAAAAACTGCTGTTTATTGTGTTAGTGTCTGAAACTCCTGAATGCAAGACTAACATATGCAGTTCATTCAGAAAGTATTCAGACTCCTTCACTTTTTTCACATTTTGTTATGTTGCAGCTTTATGCTAAAATCATTTTTCCCCTCATCAATCTACACTCAGTAACCCATAATGACAACATGAAAACAGGATTTTAGAAATTTTGGTTAATTTATTTAAAAGGAAAAACTGAAATATCACATTGACATAAGATTCAGACCCTTCACTCAGTACTGAAGCACCTTTGGCAGTGATTACAGCCTTGAGTCTTCTTTGATTTGATGTGACGAGCTTTGCACACTTGGATTTGGGGATTTTCTGCCATTCTTCTTTGCACATCCTCTTAAGCTCTGCCAGGTTGGATGGGAAGCGGTAGTGGACAGCCATTTTTAGGTTCTTTGGCCCAGTATGAGGTCCTGAGCGCTCTGGATCAGGTTTTCATTAAAGATATCTCTGTATTTTGCTCCGTCCAGCTTTCATTCAACCCTCACCAGTCCCCCAGTCCCTGCTGCTGAAAAACACCCCCACAGCATGATGCTGCCACTGACATGCTTCACTGTTTGGATGGTATTGGGCAGGTGATGAGTGGTGCTTGGTTTCTTCCAGACATGACACTTAATCAGACTAGAGAATCTCTCCACTCTGCCATAAAGCCCAGATCGGTGTAGTGTTGCAGTGATGGTTTTCCTTCTGGAAGTTTCTCCCATCTCCACACAGGATCTCTGGATCTCAGCCAGAGTGACCATCGGGTTCTTGGTCACCTCTCTTACCAAGGCCCTTCTCCCCCGATTGCTCAGTTTGGCTGGGCGGCCAGTCCTAGGAAGAGTCTTGGTGGTTCCAAACTTCCTCTATTTAAGAATTATGGAGGTCACCGTGCTCTTGGGAACCTTCAATGCAGCAAAACATTTTCTGTAGCCTTCCCCAGATCTGTGCCTCGACACAATCATGTCTCAGAGCTCTGCAGGCAGTTCCTTCTACCCCATGACTTGGTTTTTGCTTTGATATGCATTGTCAGCTGTGAGACCTTTATATAGACAGCTGTGTTCTGTTCCAAATCTTGTCCAATCAAATGAATTTACCACAGGTGGACTCCAGTCAGGGTGTAGAAACATCTCAAAGAATGAATGAAGAGAAATGGAGGCACCTGAGCTAAATTTCAAGTGTCTGAATACTTATGTCAGTGTGATATTTCAGTTTTTTCCTTTTTAATAAATTTGCACAATTTCTAATATTCAATTTTTGCTTTGTCATTACGGGTTATTGAGTGTAGATTGATGACTGAAAAAATGAATGTAAATGATTTTTGCATAAGGCTGCAACATAACTGAAAAAAGTGAAGGGGACTGAATACTTTCAGCCTACATGAACCCTCACTCTCTCCTCTCCTCTCCTCCAGCCTGCTCAGCCAGATTGTTCAGGCTACGGTGGATTACCAGTTGTGGCGTGACCAGGGCAGCCTCCTGACCTTTAACCTGGCCGACATACCACTGCTAGCCTGGCTGCTGGCCTCTCTGTCCCCGCTGCTGGTGGTGGTGGTCAACGAGGTGGTGAAGCTACACGAGATACGGTAGGAAAGCAGGCACAGGAACCTACACGTAGTATGTTTCACAGTTTAGTGATGGCATGAGGAATATTATGAATGTCCGGAAGCCGTAGGAGAATCTTGAGCAACAGAGGGAGGGGAGAAGGAAAAGCAGACGTGGCAGATTTGGATCACAGGGGAAGCGGCTGGGATCAGTGCGGGGATTATTGAGGATTATTGAGTGATCAGATCAGTCTTTAATTTTCTCTCTGACACAGAGCAGGGGTGTGTTGTAAAGCTGGGAAAGATGCAGCACATTGGATCTTAAGCCCCTTTCAGAAGCGCACATCATTGCATAAAAGTCACTGCAATTTAGTCTATATATATATGACAAAAAATCATCACATTAACAGATAGATGAAGACAACGATGTCACATATCCCGTCTCTGAAAAGAGCCCAGGACCTGATCGTGAGCTCTGATTCGTCCCCTCTTGTGTGTGTTTCAGGGTGCGAGTTCGCTACCAGAAGAGGCAGAAGCTGCAGTTTGAAACGAAGCTGGGAATGAACTCTCCTTTCTGATGCCTTCCCCTCGGAAGGAAGTCGGATGTCGTGGCAACACTGGGAACCAGTCAGTCAGTTCTGGAAAACCAGGGAAGGGCAGGCTGCAAATACTTGTAGTACCCTCCGTTAACACTGCAACCATCAGCAGGAGCAAGTATCAACCAAATGTCACAGTGTGTGGGGGGGGGCGGGGGGGCTTTATTACAAATGTTGAAGCTCCCGGGTGTGTTCTCTTGAAACAGCTGATCCTCTAGAGCAGGGAAAAGGAAAATTCCAAAGCATTCATTTCCTTTTTTGAATAGAAAAGAGCCAAAAAAAAAATAGGCGACTATTTATTGTCTGATTTATTTTATTTTTTTAGTTTTAAAGGCATGAGGAATGTTTTGTGAAGAGGTTTACGCTTCCTCACTATCAACTTCTGTCCTCCACCTCTTGAGAGACTCGTGCATGGTCGCTCTCATCTCCAGGAATGCTCCATACAAGCCACTAAAACACTGCTTCACTTTCAAAGGAGTTCATTTTAACATCATCCAACGAGACGCACTGAATCGCGGCATATCCGGTCCAGCCTTCATTCAACTTAACATCACATCAGTGTGTCTCCTCTCCGAGGAAAACATGCAGTATAGGGCTGAAAGGAAAAGGTAGTCTTAACAAGGTGTTTTTTTTTTTTTTTCATTGACATCTACAGAATCGGGTGTAACGCTACCTCTGAAACAAATGTGACAAAGAAGCTTTTTAGAAGCTGAATCATTCTGTAATTCGGCCTTTGAGCCACATTTTGAATCTTCACTGTGCTAGAGCCTGCAAAAGCAACATTCTCTATTTTATCCTATTTTACTACAAACGTTCTCACTCAATTCCTGAGCTAAACTGCTGTAATACAGTAAGGAATGAGGATTAAGGATTCAATTGGATCAGACGAGTTTTTATACACACATATCTACATTTAAATCTATAGATCTGTCTAACTGCAGAATGTGCCGGCATGCTGCTTTTAAACCCACGCAGTTGGCTGTGCAGTGATTTTTTTTTTTTAGTCCCTTCCTACTTTTTAAGTGACGGATTCACTTCATTCTGGTATCCAAAGCTACCAGAAGTCTTCTGTAAGGTGCTTCATATCATTCAGTTGCCTTCCTTCTCAGCCTGTCTGCCTCTCTCTCATCTCTCAACACCTCCACAGACAGGAGCTCAGGATACTGTTCAGTTTGGAAGTGTAAAAAAAAAATAGTTAAGTAGATTTCATCTGCTAATGTCTTAACCCAGATTTTAATTTTGGATGTGCTGATCATTTTCCTGCTCATCAAGTGTTTCCATTCATCTGCACCTGCCTGTTTTTATTTTTATTTTCTACTGTGTTCAGGCCTTTTTATTCACACGGTTTAACGTGCACCATCAGCAGCACACACGTCTGTATCACTGATGGTCTCCTTCAGTCAGACCAGCCTTCTGTAGGGTGCTGTCATTATTTCAAAAGTGGGACGGTGGTACTTACTGGTAATGCATCTCACTTCAGAACTCAACACCATGCTTTGATGTGATATAAAATATAAAATGATGTATACTGTAATAAAGGATGTTATTTCTTTTTTTAAAAAAAAATCATTTTGTTTATGTGGGAATCAAGTCACATTTACATATTATGTGTCATGCATTTTCCTCAATTTTATTTTATTTTTCCCCACTAAAAGAAATAATTTTGGTTAGAGGATTTTATCAGTATCACCCACTGCTTATTCCTTAATGTTTCAGTCACATGACCACAAACTGACTGACACCTGGGGTTTCATCTAAAGATGGCATCAAACGTGGCTTTTTGGGCTGTAGCTACTATTGAGGACACTGAGGTCATGTCCTCTGTCATTTATTCTCTGGGACTTTAGAGGTTTTAGCAACATGTGGGGATTTAACAGTTTAAAAACTGACTTTTGGTGGATATTTTATAGGCTGATTACAGATTCAATATATATATATTTGACTGCTTTTAGGACAACAACAAAAAAAGAATAAAGAAAGAATTCAACATTTAAACACCGGAATTGTTCTGGTAGTGTGGACAATATAAATGAACAGTTAAAGGAGTAGATACAATCTGAAAAAACACAAACCTTATTTTTTTGTAGTGGGGTTGGTAGACTTGAACTCATGACCTCAGTATCTCTAAAATCCTGGCTACGGCCCTGTTCAACCTGTGTGCTCACTTTTACATGTGTGCCTGTTTGATTTATTCCATAGCTTTTTTGAGTTGGGGGTGTCTGTGAATTAGGTACAACTAAAGAAGTTGGGTTTTCTGGTTTTACAGCATTGTGGTGTGGTGGTGACCCGTTTGTCTTGATGGACAAATCGACATCGCAAGTAAAACTACTGATGATTTTTAAGACAAACAATCACAATGCAAGAGAACATTTTATTTTTGTTTTTTTTGCCCCGTTTTTTTCTATTTTACTGTTTTTATATCATGACAAACATATGGACTATGCTGCATGATTCAGATCCTGTGAATGCTCTGTCTTGATCAGTGTACATGTTATCTATACTTCTACCGTTTTTCTTCACAACACACAAACGGACTCATCCGAGCAGGGACTGCACACTGTACGTTAGAGCCCTGGTTACAACCTGCAGAGTTGATGCTAGGCATTTTGATAACATTATCACGCACATGCTGGGAGCTGAAGCCTCTGTCAGTTGATTCGTGGGGGTGGAGGTGCAGGCTGATGGACTATGTTATAGTTGTTCACAAGAAACATAAATGTATATTTTGTATTTTTTAAAGTGTCTATGTTCAGGACTTTTGACAAATTTGTTTGTGTATTGATTATGTCATGTTAATAAATATGCTCTTTTATTTATAAGATTGTTGTGTGGAAATATTGTTGCAGAAAATAATTCAGTACAGCAAGAGGATGAAGAAATGATGGAAGATTCAAATTCTGCTGTTATGTTAAAACTCCTACTCACTTTGAGTCTAAGTCTATTATTTTGTACAGAGAATAAGTGTCAGTACTAGAGGTAAATGTATGTTTACTTGATACACACACACAGGTCTGATTTCAATGTGATGTCAAACTTACATGCAGTTGACATAGTTTTACCATTTTCAGTAAATGAGGTTTTACTCTGTTAATTTAATGTTTGATCTAGAAATTCTTGTTCACTTTTAATGACTTACTATTAAAAACACACTCAACTGATTTTACACGATGTTCACGTTACTCATCATGATGAGCTCAGCCTGTGAAAATATTTGTATAATGTCTTCTGTTGCCCAGGAGGGAGCTTCCAAAGTTTACAAAAATGACCCTGATGATGTCACATTAATGAGTTGCATTATGGGACATGTAGGAGCCTTTTTTTTTTTTTTTTTTTAGCTTGAGTCATTCTAGGAACTAAAAGTCAAAATATTGCTGCCTCTGCTGCATCAATGTCTGTCTTGGGAGTCTCCCAACTTTATGGAAGTGCAATGCTAAATTGTTGAAGTACACCTTTAATGCAGAGCCATAGTTTTCCCCTTATATACATTATATTTGAATGCACTTTGAAGAAACAATATTACACCCAGATTATAGTCTTAACGCTCTATCTCCACAATTCAGCACTACATAGTTCTCAGTCATGTTTTCAGCAATTATTTTCGAACACGTATAATGTATTTAGAGACAAACACACACAAATGTAACCAAATCAACAGGCATCAGCAGGTTGGAGCACACATATCCAACTATGCATCACACACACATAAAACTATGGTATTAAAGAAGTTGAAAATATGCATGAGATACGTCGCGATTGATCACTTGTCTTCTACAGAAAAGGCCTATTATAACACACACTTATCGCGTACATTGAGAAGTATTTCTCTCTATTTTGATGCTATAACCAGATAATGTGCAATTATAATATAAAAATATCCGTGGATGACTCGAATGAGACTGCACAACAGTCACTGAACTTCCGGGTACTTTCCTCCCACGCTGCATTGGGTACCAACAGCATCTCATTAATTAACAGCATCTCATTTACTGACACTGAAGTCAAGCTGACTAGAATCAACAACACTTCTGGTTGAACTTGCAAAGTAGAAGTCAACATTTCAGTTGTAGGTACGTTCCTGATTCATTAACGTCAACGTGAGTTTAAGGAGGAGTCATTTGAATGGCGACAGCTACACTGCCGTTCGCTTTGTTATTTTTCTCACCTACATAGTTTTTCCCACGACTGGAAGTATAGTTTGCAGTTTCCTTGGGTCTCGCTGTGACTGGCTAACTTGACAGTAGAGGGGGTCGATTCGAAAGAGAGCGAGGGGTCTGTGTGTAAGTGTCATACATTATAAAATATATTTACTGTTCATTCTTGAATTATGTTAGAAAACATAGAGAGCCTGTATCGTCAGGGTCTGTGCGCGTGCTAATGACCTTTTTCTGGTGTGTTGACTTGCTTGCATGTGTCAACCAGCAGCGAGCTAATGTTAGCTTGGCTAGCTCAGAGGAGAAAGTGTGCGTTTGCGGTCGTTTTGACAGCTCGTAAGAGATAGAAAATATATTCTGACCATTTAGAGATGTTATCGGCTCACAACTTTGTGTTGACAAAATAATTGGTCTACATTAATTTGTCTTTGAGTAGAAAAAGCCAAGGTTATCTAGCCAGTCACGTAAATGATGTTTGCTTAATGTCGAGAGACGTTACGCCAAACTCTGTTTACAAATCTCAACATTTAAAGTTGTTTTGCTTTTGGTCAAATATGGCCTCTTGGTATAACGTGACTGAAGACACTGCACGTATAAGTAGAAAAACTCGTCCATTCGGTTCGGTTTAATGCTAAATATACGCAACAACTATCCAGCTATTAGTCCACCAAGCAACCAAATCACTGCAGGGATGCATATTACGGTACAACACCGGCGGTACCAAGCAGCGTAACGTTAACCAATTATGATATTTACATCAATTGACACAAAGTGGTGTTTAACGGATTTATTAAAACCCGAAATTATTTAAACCCATGATTGATTACAGGAAAGTCTCAAGTTACGTTTGTTAGTATATGTACGTCTTTCATGAAGAAGCTTAACATTAAATTGCTATTTTTGTAAGCGAGGATCGGTTCACCTTAAACAAACGCAGTATAACTTCGCTGCAGCCTACACGCTGTGTGCAGACAGGATCTTATTTTGCAAAATTCAAGAAAGTAATGTTTATTGAAATGTGTCACCAGTCATCCTTTTGTTTTGAGGTATAAGTTACCTCATTGGTTTGCGTATTCTCACCACAGTGAAGTGCTGTATTATGTAGATTAATGATGATTTCTCATGAAATGCTCTTTATTGACGACAGCTGCTGTCATGTGGTGACTTGAAATGCTCAAACTTTCTTCCTCTTCTGCCTGTCTGTCAGTAGTTTTGAACTTGGATGTAAACAAAAAACAGAGCCTGGATTGGAGAAGATTTGTGTCTTATTGTCACGATTCTTCCGAGATGGACGTTGGAGTGTCCAAGTCCCATGTGTTTCTCAACTACAGCCCCAGAGCCCTCTTCTCCCAGTGAGACACGCATCTGCATGGTGGTGCTGTGTGCTCCTCCGTCCTGCGTGGTCCCAATACTCTTCACTGTTGGTTTACCTCCAGTGCATTCTATGTCTCAGTGTGTGTGTCGTAGTTTAAGAGCCTCAGAAAAAAAAACTGGATGCTCAGTGCTTTATAGAATGACTGGAGGTCGCCCAACTACAGTAATATTGGTATTCAGTGTGTGCAGCAGCAGCTTTCAGTGCATTTCGTCCTGCAGGTCATTGAGAGTCAGGGCCGCCGCAGTTTGGCTTGCTGCATTTATAGAAGCGCAGTGCTGTGTGTGTGTGTGTGTGTGTGTGTGTGTGTGTACACACAGTGAATATACACTAAATGTTTAATCATTTAGGGGACTTTTGTGTGTATGTAACTGCTTGTGCACGTGTTTGCGGGCTAATGGGTTTGGCTAGTGATGTAGTCTGAGACAGTGAAAGACTACATTGTAAGAATCTCATGCAGTGGTTCTCAAAGTGGGGTGTGGGGACTTTCAAGGGTCCTTTGAGGACCTTCCAGGAGGTAACGAGAATGTGGAACACTTACAGTTCATTATCATTTATTTAAGTGGAAAAGATTTCAGTTATGGACTGTTTCACTCTCACCAACTAACATGCAGCTGAGTCATCAACCTCACCACAAGGTCCATTGAGTAGCTGTCCTGGAGCTTTTAGTCGTATCTAATGATCTTCATCAGTAGATGAAGATGTTTTCAAGATCAAAAATGAACTTTGACCCTCAGCAACATGGAAGTTAAATGCTCAGAAAAAATGGAAAATTGATGTAGAATTCTGTGACTATTTAGTAAACTCCGTCTGCTGATGAAGATCATGTGCTATGATATGATAAAACCCACTTAATAGACCTTGTGGTCAGATTGTTCTCTCAACTGTTGTTTCCAAGTTGAAGAATGAACTCTGAACTTAGAGCTATCATCTAGTTAAACAAAAAAACTCTGAGCTGAGCAATTACCAAGACAGTTACATAACTCACTGGCAATAAACAAATAACAACAAATATCTTCTGACATATGTCAAAGAGACAGAATCATATTAATTGTCCATAAGGGGTCTATGATATGAAAATGTTTGAGAACTCCTGATCTGTTTTAAATTCAGGCTGGCTCATGCTTTCATTTTTGTGCTGCATGACTGTACAGCTGCTCAGCAAGCCAACAAAACACTGAGGACTGTACATGATGACACCAGGTAACACATTGTGATTGCAGCGCAGATCGTCTTTATGTTTGTAAAAGCAGTAGCAGAGGCCTGACTTCCTGTATAGACATATAGAGAGAACGTGCAGTCGCAGGACAGGTGGGAACAGTCACAGACAGAACACCACCAGCAGAAGGAAGACTCGTGTCGTGTTTGTGTTCAGGTGGAGCATCCCGCTGGGTGCACGGCGCGTCATGGACGCGGTGAAGGAGGGTCACAAGAGCAGCCTAAGCTCGGGCAAAATGGTGGCTCTGGCTGCGGGGCTCTCTGTCGGGGCCACGGTGGGCTACATCGTCTACCGCCACATCAGCAGCACCAACAACAGTGAGTGTCTGCCGTTAAAGAGTTAATGTTACAAGCTAAATTATTGCTTTAATAACAAAAATAATTCCTTGTGTTTATTGTCTGATATCTGTGATTGACAGGCTGTTTTGTCATGAACAGGTGAGGGGCCCAACGTTGAGTTGTCTAAGATGACACTTCCTGTAGAAGTGTACAGGAACATATCCAGGTACCAAGCCACGTTTTTGGACATGGTGAGTAGTTCAACTCCATAGTGACTCTGCATATGTTCAAAGCAGTTTAAGGTGCAGACACTTGGCTATTAAATCCATTCTGCATATGTTGTTCTTTTATAATTGTGTATAAAGGACAGATGATGTTATCTGGCACTGGAAACTTTTAAAGGGATGTTAATGAAGCAGGTCGGCAGGCAGGGGTGTGTGCAAAAAAAGTGATGTTTATTAAAAGTATTAGTGAAACAGAGGCAAAAATAACTTAACTTAAGCAGAACAAAGAACAAATGAATAAAATCTGCAGCCTCACAGCAAGCTGCCACCTGTTCCATCACAATGGACCAGTGACCGGCCTTTTACCTTCTCAGCCTCCCCTAACTGGAACGTACCATCTGCTCAGGTTACCACAGGGTCAACTAGACTGATACAAAGCTTTCAAAACATACAGAACAACATTGATGCTGCTGTTACTGCTGACAATCACAGCTTTCTCTGCTCACACACACACACACACACACACACACACACACACACACACACACACACACACACACACACACACACACACACACAGCCATGAGTGCACCAAACAGAACTGTGTTATCCTTCCCTACCTCCACTTGACAGAGCAGTGACTCACTGGTTAGTGCAGCTAATGATGCACACCTGTTTTCACTCCCACTGATTAAGCAGACAATCTGTCTACCATCACAAAACTCTCAAAAAATGATCACAGCAGGACTTGAAGCCCTTCAATAAAATGACATTGTGAAACCCTTCTTCCATTATTTGTTTAACATGACTGATAAATTAACAGAAAATATTGGGCTGAAAGTAGTGATCTAATACACAAAACACTAGCAATGTTGGGAAGCAGGGCCCAGTGAAAAGAGAGAGAGGCAAACTTTTCACAGAGGCTTCCATGATAGGTATCAGTGGACATTTACATAGACAACAACATGTTCATCTTTCTGTCATGATGCATTTTGTTGTCATTTTATTTGTGTTTGTTTAGTTTACGTGGTTGTTGTTATCTTAACTAGAAGTTCTCTATATTGTCTTATTTCAGCTACATTCTATTTTCTGCTGCCAAAAAGACTCCTGAGATTTTCCTGATGGGAGTTCAAAGTTCAGTCTAATTTTATCACTGTGGAGATTTGATGTTGTCTCCATGGTTCCATGCTTGTGCAGATGAAGATGAAAGTTTTTTTGCTTCATTTGTTAGTTTAATTGTAGAATATAAATACTGATACATCTAGTATGGTCAGTTTGGCCTCATTTAGCAAAGCTATGTGTAAATATTCAAACTGATTTAAATAGTTGGATGGTAGTGAGTGTCATGGGTGTGATTACTAGCAGCTCTCCACAATCAACTGCAACAGTCAGTCATGACTCTAGTTATAGTTATAGATCCCCTCCAGACATGTTTTTATATATATATAAAAAAAATACTACCACTAATACTTTGAATGATAATAATGTGTGTCTAATATTTCATCTCAAAAGTTTTCCTGCTGGAAACAAGATGTCTCCTACTTCACTGTAAAGTTCATTCTCAGTGTTTGTGCACTGGAGGCTTCAAGTTTCCACATCACACTTTTATAAGTTGAATATTGGACCAGAAGTGGCTTCCAAACAACTTGTGATGTCACACATTATGCTCATAGGCCCACCTCTTAAAACCAGAAACTTTCCACTTTCAGCAGATGAATGTGAAAACAAACTCCGCACATATATCATTCTGCACAGAGAAGCTCAAATGTCCAACTGTAGGAACAAGAGTGGAGGGGGACTTTAAATTAAAGGTTTTGATTTTTTATCCTAATCTAATGCCTCTGCTATGGAAAAATGTTTGTAGTTGTGTAACTATATTGTTGCATTACTTCATGTCAAAACAAATTTAAAAATTAGAAATGAAATCTTCCTCTGAAATCTAACTCTCCCAAGTGTATTTCCCACAGATTTAGCAGGTCAGTCAGTGTGTGATTTCAGTCTTCTCTGACAGTCTTATCTCTCTGCTTTCCCTCTGTGTCTTTCTTCTTCAGGTAACCCAGAAGTCTGGAGCTCATGTCAGGGTTTTGTCAGATTCAGGGGAGCCTGGATGTAAGACGGCTGTGTGTTTCCTGCTGCAGGGCTCTAAAGAGCAGATCCTGCTGGCCCGTTGCATCCTGGAGAACCTGGTCACTGACTGTGAACCAGTGACAGAGGCTTTGGAGGTTCCTCAGACCGCGTTTGGACGTATAATAGGTAGCTTCCAAAATGTTGAGGATGATCAGATTGATTCTTAGACCATAATGCCTCTCTCCTCTGTCCAGTTGTACAGATATCTGCTGTGTGTTGAAAACCTGCGGACACACAGGCAAAAAATCAATTGAAATGATTTTATTAAAAAGTATCCTAGAACATGTATGTCTGACATGCAAATTGATGGCATTTATGAATAGCCTAACTCATTCTGAAAATAGCAACATACTGACATGACCTGTTTAGTTAAGTGTGTAAATAAAGAGAGTGAAAACTGAGCAAAAACATCCAAGGGTTCTTAAAGGTTTAAGACAATCGCAAGGTAATAAAATTACATTAGTTAAATACTTCCCATAAACAAGAAGTAGCATTGATAAATTCTGCAGTGCAGGTTGACAGATGTTTTTGGCCCAATATTGGCCCCATATAAATAAACCTAGTGCCTATCCCTCCGTGTGTGTGTGTGTGTGTGTGTGTGTGTGTGTGTGTGTGTGTGTGTGTGTGTGTGTTGTTTTGCAGGGCGTGGTGGAGAGAATTTGAAACTGATCACCAGGACCACAGGAGCCAAAGTGGCTTGTTCCAAAGAGAAGACACAGGGTCCGGGTGCAAAGGGCAATGTTACAATCGCAGGTTCCAGACAGGAGGTGAAACAGGCCAAGGTGAGTAGGATTCACTAGTGGACATCTATTAGGCCTTTTCCACCACAGGAACATAATGACCCGTAACTTAATGGGCGAGTTCCTGAACTTAAATTTGGGGCACTGCTCAGGGGATGATACTAAATCCAAAGGGAAAGAAATGCAGCAGCTCATTTGCAACACGGCAATTATTCAGTCTCCAGTGGACAAGAGCTATATATGTGGTGGATCCTCTTTTCTAAGCATGCTATTTAGAATAGATGTAACTCCTGCCTGTGTGATGTGTTTGCAGGAGCTGATTCTAGAAAAAGTCAGAGAGGACATGATGGTGAGGACAAAGATCTCACAATCATCTGCCCTGCGCCAGAAGCGTGGCCAGACAGCCATGAATCAGAGACCAGACAGCACAGAGACAGAAGCACCACTGGGCTTGAATAACAATGGTCCCTACTGCCAGGCAGAGAAGAAGGGGCTTGTTCACGTCAACGGAACCACAGGAGAACCAGAAAATATTTTTGACAAGGTGGAGGAGCTGAAAATCACCAACACAGACTGCAAAGAAGAAGAGGAGGAGGAGGAGAGCGTCTCTACAGACTCACTCTCTGAAGTTTCCAAGTTTGAAAGTTAGTTTCTTTATAATTGAGTCAGTCTGTCTTTGAAGACAGTCACGTCATACAAAGATCATATTTTATTCTCCTCTGTGTGTCGTCCAGTCCCCAGCCCTGACCTGAGCTTCCAGCCCGATGAACATCTTGAAGTTTATGTTTCTGCGTCAGAGAACCCAAACCACTTCTGGATCCAGATCCTGGGGGTTCGCTCCCTCCAGCTGGACAAACTGACAGAGGAGATGAACCGCTTCTACAACAGTGGCAGCCCCACTGTAAGGACATGTGTTTTTACTTTTATGTTGAGTCTTCTTTAACACTGCTCAAATGAAAAACATACTCTTTAATGTCAAAAGTAAATAACAAATTGAAGCACAAAGTGTACTGGCTGTGTGTTGTGTAGGAGCAGAGAGTGGAGACCATTGTGGTGGGGGACATTGTGGCTGCTCCATACCGAGACCATGGCTCATGGAACAGGGCCAGGGTGCTGGGAGTCCTCAGCTCTGGACTGGTGGATCTTTACTATGTTGACTTTGGGGACAACGGGGAGCTGCCCAGAGACAGCCTCTGTCGTATGAGGTGAGAGAGAGAAAATCTTCGATTGGGTCTAGATGAGTTAATCTTAGTCTTAGTCTGAGTTTGGTCATATGTAACCTCATTACAAAATGACCACACACTGTGACCTGACAACAATAATTCCAATGTAGAATGAGGACATCAGGACTGACGGTTGAGTACAGACTCCATGACTTTTCACATTATTAGCTTGTCCCAGACGAATCTCTCAGGTCTGAGAGGAAAAACCCTCAAGTCGGTGCAGAATCTGTGCTCCTGCCCATCACGACATGCCCTTCAAGCTGTTCAGAGACGTGTATTTATCTCATCAGCTGTCCCGCACACTGACAGTTACCACACATGTTTGATTTGATCATAGCCAAAGCCAGGATGTACTTTTAGTTGGGGCATCTCTTTTCGTCAAGCACAACAGGTATTGGAGGTTGGGGAGGGAGGAAGGCAGTGGACACACACACACACACACACACACAGTGAAACTTCGGATAGAGTTATTTGAAATACGAGGACACGTTGCTCCATGTAATGCTCTCTATTCTGACGCTCTGTAATGCAGCTGCAGAGTGCATAGTTGCGTGTGTGGCATCTGTTAGGAAATGGCACAGTTAAGTTAGTAACAGCTTTTGCTTTTGCTGCATTAATATTTCAGGAGTGACTTCCTCAGCTTACCATTCCAAGCTATTGAGTGCAACCTAGCAGGAGTGAGACCAAAAGGTAAAGACCTCATCTTAATGACTTTATCACACAGACATTTTTTTGAGACCTTTTGATTTTGACCTTTTTCCACAAAATGTAATATTTATATTTCCTAAACAGTCCTCTTGCTGTTCTCCAGGAGAGGTGTGGACTGAGGCAGCCCTGGATGAGTTTGAGCGGCTGACACATTGTGCTTCCTGGAGACCCCTGCAGGCCAAACTGTGCAGCTACTCTCACTCTGAGATCTCCTCCTGGCCCAGTGTCAAGCTCTACGACAACACTGAGGGCAAGGTCTGCTAGTGTTTATGTTTATTTATCTCTTGTTTATCTGTGCATAAGTGTTTAGTTTGTTTCCCTCCCTGTCTCCTTATCTTGAAATGAAAATTGTCCACCCTAGACTGTAGATATAGGAGAGGAGCTCATAAGGCTGGGCCTTGCTGTCAGCTTCCAGGAAGTGGTGAACGGCAGGACTGAGGGTGACAATCTTGGCTGTCTGCAGAGGATGCTGGTGAGTCACTGAACACTGTAGCGGTGCAACGGATAACAAAAGTCATGGTTCAGATGGTATCACGGTTTTTAATTCTTGCATTGGATCATTTTTCGGATCAGGTCCCATGGTCTTACAGGAAAACAACATTTAAGATGTCCAATGTTTATAAAATATTCAATACTACAGTGCAGTATGAGGCATGATACCGTCTTCCTTTGAACATGGTAGTGAATGAAAAAATAGCTGATAGATGATAGATGGTAACTTCCAAACATGAACACATGTCTTGTCCTGCAGCTTAGCTTGTTGAACGAGCCACCAAACAAACATTCACCGGGGAAAAGTGCACCGCTAACGTCAGTTAGCAGCTAGACAGCTAAACAGCATGTGAACATACCTGCAAATGTCAGTAACCCTTCTAGTCAGGAGCCAAGTGTTGGTCGTTTTTCTTGTGTTCATTTGACATAAGTTTCCTTCTGATAATTTGAAGAGTTTTTAGGTTGTTTTTTTTTTGTATTTTTCCATTTCTGTCTTTTTTTTTTCTACAATTCACGTTTTCACAACTGCACGTTGCACTTGACTGGTGACAGCAATAAAATAAAGCACCAGGTGAAGATTTTTGAGTCCATTTCTCCCTCTTCCACCACTGGGAGAATTCCTATATATCAGCTTAAACTTGTAGTGAACATTTAGAAAATATCCTCTAACTGCCAACAAATACTTGTATGTTTCTCATGTGGGCTAAAAAATCACACACAGCATAAAACATTTTTTAAACATCTAATGAGGTAGTACATGAAGCAGAAGGTTTATCCTAAGCAGTAGAAAAATTGTTTGATATGACATGATGTCATCAAGAAGTAGGCCAAATGACCCTCATATAACATCTGTCCAAGTGAAGGCCATTAATCATTTTCTCTACACTGAGTTTGTCATCCAGTTGGGTGCTACAACAAAAATTAGAGCATGTATCTATTTTGAGGGAAGAATTGTGACTCTTCTAGGTATTTATATCATCTTACAGCAAGAATGACTGAATTTCACTTGACTGAACTACTTTCAACACACATCACAGTTATAATTTAGATATTGAAAATTAGATTCTTGCTACTTTTTTTGTCCTCTAGTTGCTTCAACACTCTTCATTTCTTTTCCTCCTGTAGGATGACGTGATAGGAGCATCCTCAGAGCTAAGTCTGTCCTGTATCAGCTTATCAGGTGAGTACAGTAAAGGGAAATTAGTCAGTAAGTGGCTCAATCGATGCAAATTCTGCCTTACATGCATAGCTGTTGTTTTTTGGAGTGGGGCTGATAAAAGGCTTTTGACAACTCTCTATTCAAGCAACGGCGCCCTTTTAAAAGTCTGTGTTTGGTGCGACCAACATCACAGCATCATGTTCCGTTTAAAAAAATGTTGGTGAGCAGGCATATAGAGAACAGAGATGCGGGGTGTCAGATCCATGGAAATAAGACGGCAAACTGATTCGCATTTAAGGATTTAAAATTGACTTGTCACACCGACCGCTCATTATCCCTTCATTCGCCGATATACGCTACCATCACCAGTGGGCACGAACCTAATTCACAGCGTTGAGTCATCCACATAAGCTCAAAACACCAGCCACGTACTGCTAATGTCTCTGTGCCAACACTGCCTCTCACAGCCTCCCTCTCCTCTCCCCCCCTTCCTCTTCTTACTTGGCGAGCTCCCTGAGCATTTGGAAGTGAACCAGTGATGAGATGATTTGGGACATTACCCTCCTGGAAGGAAGCAGTTATAATGGAGACTTAGAGAACCAAACTCTAGATAGAACCGCCAAGAGCTGCGACTCCTGTCGGGCCCTCAAGCACAGAGGAGGACATCAGCCCATTCCCACACAAGTCAGGACTCCAGTCTAAAGTGATGAGTCCGGAGAGGATGTCTGGCAACAAGGAGATGAAGAGGATAAAGGAGCAAGTGACAGCAGAGATAACAGTGTGATTCTGTTGAGTGATAGCAGCTTCCCTACTGACAGCAGTGATGTTATTTACACGGGATTTATTGAGTCTGATGACAGGGAGCAAGAACTGGAAACAAATAATGGACCACTACCAACACACATGCTCACAGTAAGAGTGAAGAGGGTTGAAATCAGGGCAAATAATTATCAAAAATGGAGCTGGAGTAGATGGGAAAAAAAAGATTATTTGGGAACAATATTGGATCAAGATAAAAACAGGAATTGCTCTAAAATCCAAGTATGCTGTTTTGTTCTAATGCAGCAAGTCAAGGGTTTCAAATAGGATCAGAGGAGACATGCTGAGACACCAAACAGAGAGCAGACATGTGCTACCAACATGCAAAAGACATCAGTTTCAGCCTTTACTCGTGCCCACATACAACCAATGATAAAAGTAGAGGTGAATGTTGATCTAGAACTTCTAAATTCACACTTGAGTCGTTTTTACACAGACGAAACACTTAAGTGGGCTCTGATATCTCATAATGCTGTGAATGAAATGTGTTTTCTCTGATTCCTCACTGGTGGCACTGGCACTCAAATACTGGACCCTGACATTGAAATGAGAGCTGAATAATGTAAGAATTTGTAAAAGTTATCCTCTAAGTACACTGTAAGAGGGCAGAGATTCCATTTGGGTTATGTTGTACATGTTTCATATCACAGTTGTTTTGGAACTGTCCCAGTATAATTACAGTGCAAGGCTGGAAACAAATAGTATATACATTTGTACATATTTAGTATTTGTGAGGGCTGCGTATCATTTGAACATTTTCAACACTGGTGCTGATACTGATACCTGAGTTTTGGTATTGAAGCTAGAGATACTTTTTTCTTTCACAAAACCCTTTTAATGTAAAGGAATAGTTCTGTTCACTTTTACTTCCAGAGAGTGAAATGAGAAGATGGTTTAAATTGTACATAAATATCAATGTACAGTACAAACAACATTTAATTCATCTGCTCAGTACTTGTGTGCAGCACAGACACAATGATACCAAAACCTGGAAACAAGACTCCAGGAAGTCACTGAGCCCGGCTGTTGTTGGCTGTTTGTTTTACTCTGACATTTCATTGATATTGATCTTCTCATGTTACTCTCTGAAAGAAAGCAAAGGAGTTTTTTTTTAACAAAATAACAACTTAACTTAATTATAATACAGACTAAAATGAGCTCAATTATGAATGGAATATTAGAGCAAAGAATAAGTAAACAAGGTGCCACAGACACATTTTAGTGGGTATCAAATAAGGACTAAAGTTTTACTTGTAGCCCTACACATAGTAGTAAACTAAACTTAAGAGGGACTATGTTACTAGTTATAGGCCTTTTTTACACATTTTGACTTGTCATAGCAGGAAAAGCACATATGTTACTAATAACATTAAGGATGACTCTTTTCTATCCAAGTGTCCCAGTAAGCCCCATGACAGAGAGACAGTGGTTATTGGCACCTGTGATTTTCCCCTGCTGTGACACGTCTTAAAGCTTAAATATCTGGAAGCTATTACATTTCGATTTCCTGTGAAGCTTCTGCACTCGTGGATTAAAAGGAAAAAAGCCATAGCTGAACCATTAACAGAAGTGTTTTCCTTTTTGTACCTCAGAAGCTGCCTCTATCTCAGGAAGCGTTGATGATGTCATAGAAGACGACCTGCTCTTAGACCAAAAACAGCCATAAATATCAAGGTATTGCTCTCTAGTTTTGCTAAATGATAACATTCTGTACAGAATGGAGGTCGTGTGTAAAAAAATAATACATTGTTCTCTCCTCTTCCTGTCTCCCAGCACTGACCATCCATCCACTCCTCAGCATCAGTTCAAATGAGATGAAGAGAGTGTTTCCTTGTCTGACCCAAACTCAACCGCATAACTCCTCATCATGAAGCCTTACCTTCTTGACAAACGTGCGACAGTTCTTCCAGATATATTCACTTTACTGTTGTTACTTCAACGCAGAAGGAATTCTTATGTTTCGCCTTTATGCTGTTTCGTTGTACCCAACGCTGCTTTGCTTTGACGTGTCGTTACTATATTTTGTGTTCAAGAAACGAAGCGAGGAACAAAGAACAGAGTTGCCAGTATTATTATTGAAAAGCACTGTGATGAGTCAGTGGAACTAGAAGGCAGCTGGTTTGCGGCTGATAATGTCTAGTTTTTTTCCCTCCACTTGTATGTATATTAAGATGTAAAGGCCTATGTATTGGGCTTCACAAGTTATATTTTGGAAATTAAAAGATACAGTATTATTGAATATGCTCCTCAGATTGTGTTCAGTATGAAAATGTGGCATCTACTGGATCATTTGCTAAGGACAGAAGACAGTGTTAGTTTATCTTCAGATATGTAATAGATTGCACTGTATACAGTGCATTCAGGAAGTATTCAGACCCCTTCACTGTCTTCACATTTTGATATGTTGCAGCCTTATGCTAAAATCCTTTCAATTAATTTTTCCCCTCATCAATCTACACTCAATAACCCATAATGACAATGTGAAAACAGGATTTTAGAATTTTTAGCAAATTTATTTAAAAGGAAAAACTGAAATATCACATCGACTTAAGTATTCAGACACCTCTCTCAGTACTTAGTTGAAGCACCTTTGGCAGTGATTACAGCCTTGAGTCTTCTTTGATGTGATGTGACGAGCTTTGCACACTTGGATTTGGGGATTTTCTGTGATTCTTCTCTGCAGATCCTCTTAAGCTCTGCCAGGTTGGATGGGGACAGTCGGTTGACAGCCATTTTCAGGTCTCTCCAGAGATGTTTGATTGGGTTTAAGTCAGAGCTGGGCTGCTGAAGGACATTCAGAGCTGTCCCTGAGCCATTCCTGCATTGTCTTAGCTGTGTGCATAGGGTCCTTGTCCTGGTGGAAGGTGAACTTTTGGCCCAGTCTGAGGTCCTGAGCGCTCTGGATTAGGTTTTCATTAAAGATATTTCTGTACTTTGCTTCATCCAGCTTTCATTCAACCCTGACCAGTCTCCCAGTCCCTGCTGCTGAAAAACACCCCCACACCATGCTTCACTGTTGGGATGGTATTGGGCAGGTGATGAGCAGTGCCTGGTTTCCCCCAGACATGACACAGAATTGAGGCCAAACAGTTCAATCCTGGTGTCATCAGACCAGAGAATCTTATTTCTCACAGTCTGAGAGTCCTTGAAGTATTTTTTTGCAAACTGCAAGCAGGCTTTCCTTTGTCTTTCATTGAGGAGAGTCTGGCCACTCTGCCATAAAGCCCAGATCAGTGTAGTGTTGCAGTGATGGTTTTCCTTCTGGAAGTTTCTCCCATCTCCACACAGGATCTCTGGATCTCAGCCAGAGTGACCATCAGGTTCTTGGTCACCTCTCTTACCAAGGCCCTTCTCCCGCGATTGCTCAGTTTGGCCAGGCGGCCTGCTCTGAATACCTTCTGAATGCACTGTATAATAAAGGATTTATTTTATGTCAGAAGATTTGTCTGTGTCTATTACTTGCTGTTCATACTGTAATTATACATTTTAGGATGGCATAAATGTTGGTTGTGTAACATTATATATTTTAGTGCTGTCTTCAAACAACAGTCAGGTACCCAAATGAATATTGAAACTGGGTTTTCTTGCCATAATCATTCTTCCTGTTAATACTGACCATTAGAAGATCCCTTCACTACAAAGTAAGTGATGGAGGACAAAATCCACAGTTTATCTGAAGCTAACATGAAGCTTCAGTCATCCAAATGAGTCAAATCAAGTAGATATCTGTCAACGTTATAGTCTTTTCAGTGCCAAAGTTCCTCTTTTTGTTACTATACTTCCACTGCAGCTCAACAGAGAAACACTGTATGAGGAAACACAAAGAGGGAATTTGATGCTAAAAAGACTGTAAATGTCTCAGATATCCACTTGATATGACTCAGAATGCTGAAGCCTCATATAAGCTTCACACCAACTTTTTTAATGCATATTTTGAACAAAACTGACTGTGTGGACACACTGTGGATTTTGGTCCCCATCACCTACATTGAAAGCACATTTGAAGGGGATCTTTTAATAGCCAGTATGAACAGTAGGAATGATTACAGTGTGGAAAACCTCTTTCACTGTTCATTTGGACACTTGACTGTTTTAAGACACACTTGAAAATGTGTGAACCTGTCCTTTAAGATAAAACAAATAGTTTTACAATAAATGTTCCTTTTGTGTAAATTAATCATAATATTTACACATTTTATTTATAGAGCGCTTTTCCGGGTACTCAAAGACACTTCACATAAGTTAAAATGATCATAGAAAACAACACTAAAAACATGACACACATCGTTAATCACAAATTAGTGGTGGTTTGACACAGGTGTGTTGTGTTTAAATTGAAGAGGTCATTCATTCATTTCCATCGCAGAGTTCCTCTGTTTTGTTTCTGTATCGGTCGATGACCTCCATTCCGGATTGACCAATCACATGAAAGTAGGTTACGTTCGCACATGCGCAAAAGCAGCAGAGTAATTTGTTGATATCCTGCTTGGTAGTAATAATTTAGACTTTGATATTTCAAAGCCAAATATATCCCCGGCGGAGGGGTTTTCTTTGCACTGGGCAGCACAGGTTACTAGAACGTTATCTATATGAAGGGCTGATGGAAGACACAAGGGATTTGGTGAGTTAATTTTAGACATTTTAGGGCCGCGAGCCTCCGATTTCAGAGGATTTGCTGAGCCTAGCGCTCCTCCTTTGTTTTTATCTGTTATCAGTAGCTAGCTAGTGGTTAAATATTGGAAAGCTCTCAAAAAAACCTAAATGGTAGAAACAAAAGAACCCCACGGCTATTTTAACTACATATATGAAGGTGCAAGTTTGCTAAGAAATTGAATTGTGTGGTCTGCTTTTATGAATATAAACTGGAAAAACAGGTTTCCGCTAGCTAGTTAGCTAGTTGTGCTAATGCTAGTTAGCATTCGGAGCTTTTTCTAATAAGGCCGCCGCTGCCTTCCATTTTAGCTAGCTTTTCTATTTTGCACATCTTGAATTTTATTTAGTATGTGCTTACTGTCTAGAACGTTGTTTTTTCATTCTGGTTAAATAATGAACGTTAACGCAGCCAGTTAGGATGTCAGCTGTGATGCTCAGAGGAGGAAGTGGCAGGCTGTGACAACAGTAAACACTTTAGCACTGTTCCGGATCCTGCAGACCTAATGAACAAGATATATAATTTCCCCATTTTTCACTGCAATACTAATTATGTTTAGATTTGGCTTTTCTGAATATTTTTACATAGTATTTTCTCATTTTTCAGCATTGGCTGTCTTTCCTGGTCAGATTGTAAAACATGGCATTTTTAAAGAGGCTGCAAAATATCATCTAGGGAAAATTGTGATTGTGTAATACTTAAAAATCTTTAACTAAACCTGTTTCAACAATCTATTGAGAGTATTCTATTGCTGAAACAATTAAGTCAATCAGCTAGTTGATTAACAGAATATTAATTGGCAACATTTTTGATGATCAATTAATAATATATTATTAATTATGCTTTTTCTTATTTTCATTTTCATTTATATAATGTTACAATGTCAGATGTTCATATTATATGTGGCCAAAGTGTCAAATAATGAGGTAAACATATGTAGAGGTAATCCCTGTGAGCAAAAAGCACCAGCGTCAGACTGCTCTGGACGCTCAGTTTCCAACAGTTTTTTCTACTTTGAGCCTGAGCTGACATCAGCTTTTGATGTCTGTATATGGTCACCTGCTCCACACATAGTTTTTCCATTGTTTTGGGGGTAGTCATGTCAAACTATGATTTGAGTCAAGCTGGCATGCGCGAGTGTTTTTCCATCACACAGCATGGCAAAGTAAAACAAGTAGTTTACCTGTTGGAGGTGTGCTGGTTGTCTGCAGCTCTTCATCAAACATCATCATCATCATCATCACTGTAGATATTTCTGTTTGTACTATTCCTCCCTGCATTATTTCTAACTGATGCGCTCATCAAAGAGCTCCAAATATCTCCATATGATGCTGTGTCGACTGGTTTTTAGTGCTGCTAACAAAGCCCTGCTAAGTCAGTGATGAACACCTTTCATTTCCTGTAACTTCGTCATGGTAAAAGTTTCTTATTATTTAGTCATTTAAAAGCTTTTAATATGAAATAGTAAAGCAGGAAATGTTGGGTTTGCATCACCAGTAATTTAACACGACTTTGATATGGCTGCCCCTCGTCAACTTCCGCAAAGCTGGCCAATTAGAACAGAGTGGGCTCATTTGGAGGGGGACCTTATAGAGTCAGGGGCTAAGACTGCCTGTTAGAGACAGAGGCTGAACTGAGGGGCTGCATAAAGGACGAGAAGCGTGAAGTCCCAGAGTAAAAATATAGAGCTGGAAATGAGTATAATAGGTCCCATTTTAGTATTTTTTTTTTTTAAAGCCAAAATGCAAAAAAATCCCTGGTTTCAGCTTTGAACTGCAAATATACAGTATATATATATATATACTGGTTTCTTAGTTGTCTGTTATGGTGAACTGAATATCTCTTGGCTTTGGACTGTTTTTTGGAGAAACTGTGAAGGTCACTTTCCCTATTTTCTAATATTTTATAGACCAAATAGTGAATTGAGCACTTCTGATAAATAGTCAGATATATTATTAAGGAAGATAATTGTTGTTTGCATTCTAAAAGTATTGAATTAATTCAGACTCTAATGTCATTTTTGTCATTCTCTTGACTGTGAAGGCTGAACGCACCCCACGTTCAGAGCGTAAGCGGAGAGACTCATTCGGGATGTTTGATGGCTACGACAGCTGCAGCGAGGAGTCCACCAGCAGCTCCAGCACAGAGGACAGCGAGGATGAGGTGGCACCCTCCATCCCTGCCAGTCTGCCCATCATCAAGAACAATGGTCAAGTCTACACCTACCCCGACGGCAAGGCTGGAATGGGTCAGTGCATGTGAAATATGTTTGGAACTTATGCTATGTATGCATCTTTGGAACATAATCCTGTGAGTGACAAAAAGCAATTTGCCAACATGTAGTAATCTGGTGATTTTTAACAGATTATCTGTCTCTGTTTCACAGCCACCTGTGAGATGTGTGGGATGGTCGGAGTACGAGATGCCTTTTACTCCAAAACCAAGCGCTTCTGCAGTGTGTCTTGTTCCAGGAGTTATTCCTCAAATTCCAAAAAAGCTAGCATCTTGGCAAGACTCCAGGTAAAGGCATTATGGCTATATGCCTACTATCCCAGTTTATCTAAGATTCATATATAATCACACACATACTGATGTCTGCTTTGATTTTGCTAGGGCAAACCACCAACAAAAAAGGCAAAAGTCTTACAGAAACAGCCTCTTATGGCAAAGTTGGCAGCTTACGCCCAGTACCAAGCAAGTCAACAGAACCAGGCCAAATCAAAAGCCGGTATGTTAGCAAAAAACAGTCATGATGGTGAAAAGAGTAACAGTGCTGCTGTGTTTAAATATTCTCCAGCTTCACACCATTTTCTGTTTCTGTCAGTGGTCCCTGCCGAGAGCTTCGACTGGGGTCGGTATCTCTGTAGCAATAACACGATCGGAGCTCCAGTCAGCTGTTTCAAGCACGTAAGTAAAAACTGGAGTTTAGTTGATAGCAACCACTAATTTGTTAATTTTATTTTATTTTTTTGACTGAATAAGTTAATGGCTACCTCTGTGCTTCAGGCCCCTATGGGGACATGCTGGGGAGACATTGAAGAAGGAGTGAGGATTGAAGTGATCAACTCCGATACCAGCCTCTCCACTAAGGTGTACTGGATAGCAGAAATCATTAAGCTAGCAGGTAAGAGACCAAATCCACCCTAAAACTGTCTGATATGTTAGGAAAACTGTGTATCTTACTTTCATTTTTGGGGCATTTCTGTTTCTTAGAGATTCTTACAGTAGTGAGATGACAGTTAATGTGGTGAAAGAACAGGAATGATGTGCAACAATGCTCTCTGATCAGATTTGAACAGGGGATGTTGTGATTCATGGTTGGCGTCTCAACCTCAAAGCTGGTTTTAGTTTCACATATGATAGGCCCATTCATAGAAGACCATTTTCACATGTCTGTCTGTCAACATTAAGAGACTTCACTGATAAACCACAGAATCACACTGAATTATGTCACCTGATTACCAAATAACAAGTTCACATCTCTCCCTCTCTCCTGCTAGCTATCTGTCCGTGTTTCTCTCTCACCCTTTCTTTCTCTTTGCTGCTTCTTTCTTTCTCCCAGATAGACCGCAGTATATAAGATTGTCTTAGAGTGTAGTTTTTACTATTTCCCTTGTCTTTTAATTTGATAATAGTTCAACTTTGATTCCTGTCTTTTAACTGTTCTCCTAATGTTGGCGACCACATCTGTTTTCTTGTTTTGCAGGGTTCAAGGCTCTCCTGCGGTATGAGGGCTTTGACAATGACAACAGTAAAGACTTCTGGTGTAATCTCTGCATCCCTGAGGTGCACCCGGTGGGATGGTGCGCCTCTAGTCGCAAACCTCTTGTACCTCCAAAAAGTGAGCCTTATAACAAATTTTCAGTTGTTAAAGTTCTTTGTGTTCTTGGATGGCTGGTGGTAATTGTTCGGGGTGTTTATGTAATATCTATTCCAGGCATACAGCATAAGTACTCTAACTGGAAAGCCTTTCTTGTGAAGCGTCTCACTGGAGCTAAAACACTGCCACCTGACTTTAATGAAAAGGTGAGACACACGTTTACCTAGGCCAGCTGGCTAGTCCTTTAAGATATGTGTATGTGAAGCTGAACCCCTTCGAAAAAGCATGATGCGACTATTGTAAAAAACTGTGAATTTTTTGCCTCACATTTAGCCTTTTATTTGTTAAAACTATTGATCATGTTTCACTGTAGGTACATGAGAACATACAGTTCCCCTTTAAGAAGCTGATGCGGGTAGAGGTGGTGGATAAGAACTATCTGTGCCGGACACGGGTGGCGCTGGTGGAGCAGGTAATCGGAGGGCGCCTCAGGCTGGTTTACGAGGAGAGCCAGGACGGGTCGGATGACTTCTGGTGCCACATGTACAGCCCTCTCATACATAACATCGGCTGGTCGCGTAGCATCGGACACCGCTTCAAACGATCCGGTGCGTTTGCTTTTAGTGTTTATAAAAAATGACAGTGGTACAATCATTTGAAGTCATTTAATGCTCACTGCACTCTTTTTTTTTTCCCTGTGTTGCTGAAGCATTTTTACTTCAGACATGACAAGTTTTTTGACCTGTCAATGTATTTTTCAGATGTAACAAAGAAAATGGACGGTCAAGTTGACGCTCCTCCACCGCTCTTCCAGAAGGTAAAACACTATTTCTACTATCCAAAATGCCTTTCTCAGGACATGCAAGTGTAGACCTAGTATTCATTCAGATGCTGTCTGTTGCTTTTAGACCTCATATATGATTTATAATGGTTGACATTGGTTTCCTCCAACATGTCCAACTAATGCCATTATTAGGAGGCATTCAATTCTTCTGTTTTATATCTGCATGTGTATGTCAGGTGAAAGATGTGGACCAGAGTGGGGAATGGTTCAGGGATGGGATGAAGTTAGAGGCCATAGACCCCCTCAACCTCTCAGCTATATGTGTAGCCACTGTAAGAAAGGTGAGTGTGTTCCTGGAGCTCCGCATTTCCATCATGTGATAAGTATGATAAGGATTTGTTCTTGTTTTTTTTTATTTTAAAATACCTTTCACTGGGCTGCTCCAGACTAATTTCAGCCATTGTGTGCTGTTTAGGTGTTGGCAGACGGGTACCTCATGATCGGGATCGACGGTTCGGAGGCAGTGGATGGATCAGACTGGTTCTGTTACCACGGCACCTCCCCCTCCATCTTCCCTGTCGGCTTCTGTGAAATTAACAACATTGAACTCACACCCCCTAGAGGTACTCCACTCTCATGTTTGTTACTTTGAGCCCTCGTAGATGTAAATGGGCACAGAGCTTGTATACTCTCCGCGCCAACTTATTGATTTGAAGTAGTTTAATAAGATCTTGCATATGGTTTCTTAAAGTTGTGGTCTCACATGCTGACTCTGTTCCACAGGGTACACTAAACTGCCATTTAAATGGTTTGACTACCTCAGAGAAACAGGTTCAATAGCTGCTCCTGTCAAGCTCTTTAACAAGGTAGGCATGTCTTTATTAAGATCTCATCATTCTATCAGTTTTGATGTTTTTTGGTATTATTTTGTTTGGTTATTAAGCTGCTGTATGTGATGTACCTGTGACAATCAAACGTCCTCACAGAGGTTCTTGTAATTATTTGGTTTTTAAAAACACAGCAACAGGGTTTTATACCAACCCAAGACAGACAGAGCTATTATGATTGCTGTCATCAGTGGTTTAATCTGTAGATGAGAAATAGTAAAACTGATCAGTAAAGCAGGTAACGCTGCTGTAAAGTGTATTTTTAATCATATTGTATTGTATTCCTGTTGCTCCAGGATTCACAGTGGTACCAACCTGTTTCAGAGAGTTTTTTTATGATGGTCAACTGAATATCTCTGCAATCTGAATACATCACATTGGCACGTTGGACATTATAACTGGCATTTTTCATTATTTTCTGTGTTTAATTGAGAAAATAATCACCAGATTAATCACAAATGAAAATAATGCAAATGCTAGTTAGTTATTTGTCACCAAAACCAACCCGAAGGACATTTTATCTTACCCGTTGTGAAAGAAGTGAGAATGTGAACCTTTTTTGTAAAGGAGCTCCAGCTGATTCAAGCTTAAATTCTTCTTTCTTGACCTTTCTTTAACTCAATTTCCGCTTGGTAGATTTCTTCTTGCATAAAGCTCTGGAGGAAATCTACTAAGGGGAAGGAAATTGTGTCAAACTTCAGCTGTTTTGATTTTATTGGTGGAAGTGTTTTTCTCTAAGAGTAAAGCTGTGTTCACAGCCTCCTGTTCATACCACTGATGATTTTTCCCCCTCGTTCTACCCTATTAATTGAGGATTGATTCAGGATTTATCAGAGCTTTTCTACTGTTTACTGGAAGTAAGGAGTAGGTTATTATTGCATAAAAGTGAGTAAAATGATCATTTATTTCACTGTTCTTGCTGCCTCTCGTCTTCTAGGAGGTTCCCAATCACGGTTTCCGGCAAGGCATGAAGCTGGAGGCTGTTGATCTGATGGAGCCGCGGCTTGTGTGTGTTGCCACGGTGACGAGGATTGTTCACCGGCTACTGAGGATCCACTTTGACGGCTGGGAGGACGAGTATGACCAGTGGGTGGACTGCGAGTCACCTGACCTCTACCCTGTGGGCTGGTGTCAGCTGACGGGCTACCAGCTCCAACCCCCCGCCTCACAGAGTAAGAGCCTGATACATCTCGCTGAACCCTTGCTGACTATCTGATCTGCCTCTAGCGCCATCATGAGGCCAAACATGTTAACTTTGTGTTATCTTAATGGTAGATTGCCACTGACATGAGTCAGAACAGTAGAATTTGTTTCATCAGTACATTTCAGATAACATGTCATTATGTAAATGTGCTGGCTATTTTACATGTCAGTCTCATGTTTGAATGACTCTTTAAATCAGTTTTCAGTATTGAAAATGTTTCAATAACATTAATTTAAGAAACAGCAAAGTTATTGTTCAGCAAAAACCTTAAAGCATGTGAGCAAAAAGGAATCAAACAACAGTCCCAACCTGCCATCTTTAAATATTATACTATGTCTGGATGGTGTCAGCTTGTAGACTATAAAATAGACAGTCAGGCAGAATTCAATGTTCTGACCAATAGATACATTTGACTAATGAGAAGAGGGAGGCGAGAGTCTCTTGTGTTCACTATAGACATTAATTAAGCCGGCGAGATAAACAGTCATTCAACTGCAAAAAAGTTAAAAAATCCATCACTGAAATCATTATTTTCCATCACTGTGGTGAGCTTTGTGTTCCCTCTTGTAAACCTGGTGCCAAATACTATAGAAGCAGCAACTCTGTCCATTATGGGCTTTGTTTGAATAGAGCCATCATAGAGTTTTTGTGTAAAGAAAGTTTACTGTATGTTTCATTTATATCCAAGTTTATAATAAAGCTTATATCATACTGGCACCAAAATGACTCTAGATTTGATAAAATCCTTATGCTACATTTGTAATACTATTTTAACCCTCACACTTTATCATTGTGTTACCACAGTTACCCTTATGAGAACACTAAAGTTTAATGTCTTCTCCTATGTCCATCAAAGTTCCTAAGTTTCCTGTCTCTTCTTTCAGGTAACAGAGAAATGCCTCAATCTGTGCCTAAGCAGAAGAAAAAGGCCCAACAGTACAAAGGCCAAAAGAAAAGTGAGTAATCTCTTGTGCACTATCGAGTGGATTTGCTTCTCTCCACTCCTTCCTTTGCCTTCTCCTTTTCCTGTTCCTCTTACTGTCACTGGCTACATTTCTGGTGGAAACTCTGCTGCTCTCTGATTGGTCACCTGTGCGGTGTGTCTGGAATATTTTCATTGGACCTTCTTTGTCACATTGCAAGATGTTGTGAAAAGGTGAAAGAAGTGTCTTTTCCCTTTTGAGAGGAATAGTCATTAAAGGATAGGTTCACATTTTTTAAAGTCTGTCTTAAAGCACATATGATCATTATAACAGGCTTTAATTGCTGTAATCATCCCTCCTGTTCAAACTAGCCATGACAAGATCCCTTCTGAGTCATCCCTTCTGTGCAAAACTACACTCCAAAAGTTTATCTGAAACTAATATGAAGCTTCAATAGTCGGAAGACAACTCAAGTGCTTTTAATATGAAAATACTGATTTACTTAATGTTACTGTCCTGTTACCACAGCTCATCACAGACACACTGTCATGGGAATATTTACTAAAAAGGCTAAGATACTCACTCAGTTTTGATTGAAGCTTCATGTTATCTTCATATAAATTATGAATACCTTTTTCACTGAATGAGGACTGGATTCTGTCTAGTATTGGAAGCATGTTAGAAGGGATCTCTTCAGGGCCAATATGAGCAGGGGGGGATGATTACAGCAAACAAAAACTGTTTCAAAGTTCATATGGGCACCTGACCTTTGGAAAAATGGGATCCTATCCTTTAACATATAACCTGCACACGTTGGAGTCACACAGGGACAGAGTAGTGTTTGAGATTTTGTTTTTGTGTTTGAGATACTTGAGGTTTTTGAGAGCAGAGGGTCTGGTGTTGCACCCCTGTTTAGGTCCAAAGTTATGGTTTCACAAAAGCAGATGCTAATGCTAAATTAGTGCTTTTTTTGTTGAACACTTTTGAAAGTATTTTCTACATGGAAACCCATGGCTGCTAATATTGAAATTTTATTTGTGTGCACATGATGTATGACAAAATCCATATTAAAATTGTAAAATTCTATTTGCATTCTCAAAAATGCATGAAAAACACTGGATTTTCAGTGTACTCCCTAAGCATAAAACTTGACTGCAACCTAAAGTTGAAAATATTAGTGCAAACTGGACTTTTGATTTACGTACTGATTTTTCTGATGAAATGGAAATTGACCTTTTCATGTCATTTTTTTTTAAGGGTCAAATTCTCACTGGTTGCATTTGACAGATTTCACAGAGGCCTTCGAGAATTAACATTACAAAATGTTAATTTTCTTATATTTCTAAACTTGAAAATGAAATTGCAAACTCAACTTCAACATAAGAATTTTGTCTTGATTTTAGCTGGTTTCTAATAAACATGAAATGTTATAGTGGAAGGATTCCCCCCAGGCCTGATTGTGAAATCTGTCAACCATTATGAAGATGATTATGAAACAATGATGAAAAAGGCCATTTCTATTCACTTGTAACTAGAAATGATCTAAACTAAGGATATAAGTCAAAAGTCCAATTTACACATATATTTATGTAATACATTATCTGCCAAATTGAAAATCAAATGTCTTATTCAATTTCATTTTACATTAATGGTTAATTGAGGGTTTTTTTGTTGTTTTTAATTTTGGCAGTAATTCTGAATGTCAAACATAAAGATTGGATTTTAAATGTTATTAATTTTGTCATACGCCATGGTCATAAAAATGAAAATGGAATTTTATTAAGTGATTTCATTGAAATATTGCCAGCCATGGACTTCCATATATTTTACACAGTTGCTGTAGCTTTGCTCTTGGTAGCTAACAACAGTGCATATGCTTACTTGGGTCTGGCAGTCTGAGTACAGCTTACCAGGGGCTTATTCAGATGGGCATATCAACAACCGTGTGAGGTTAAATTTAAAGTTTCACCTTAAGCTCTAACCTTTTTTAAAACTTTCCTTCCTAATATATAATCTAAACATTGAGAACACGTTCCAGTTGAATTGAACACCTGTGTGTAATAAGCCCCTGGTAGCTGACCCGAGTCTGGCTTGGTGTTTAGAGAGGAAGATTCCGGTTGGTCGACGGCCCTTCAGTCAGGCAGGCAGGAGGAGGAGCTTCTCGGGGGACGAAGAGCAGAGTCCGCCCCCTTATCCTGCCCAGGGGCCCGCTCGGCCCCGGCCCCGAACCCACCTCCACCAAACCCACAAATCAGGTAACGTCACACTAACGATAAAACCAGCACGGCACCGAGCCCTCTGAGGCTCGCCTGCGTTTTAAACAGGAGACAGTCCTCTGAGTCCCAGTCCCAGGACCTCACTGTGGAGCTGGATGCTGCTGATGCTGCATGTCCTACTGTTAAATCAACCTTTGTTTGTACATGTTCATTGTCATTGTTCTCACATGAATATTTTCCCAGGTCAGTGAAGCTCTACAAAGATACTGCACTCTTCATTTGTTTTGCGAGAATTACACTCTGCATTACTAGTGTTTTGTCTCCACTCTGAAGCAGTCATAAAGCATGTTTCATTTGATTTTTTTTTTTTTTTTAAAAAAGTAGTTATCCTGATGCTCGTCATGCATGTGGAGTTAACATTAACGGCTGGAACAAAGACAAAGGCCCCTCCTGTATTTTCCTCAAAGTGCATGAACACAACTGGCTCATCTTTGCTGCTGTTCTCTCTCTCTTATCTGTCTCTGTCCCTGTGTGTAGACTCTCTCCTGCGAATGAAGGAGGAGACGGCAGAGGTGGACGAGTTTACCTTCTCACAGGGCACCTCCGACCAGGAGAGCAACGGCTCGGGCAGCTACTACATCAAACAGGAGCCCTGAGATCACAAGGTCAGACAGAGCAGGACGAAGCGGGGCAGGACACATCTCTCAAAAAACCCCCAGCAAGCATCAGGAACGTGGAGAATCAAACAAGCCTCAAATTACACCTACAGACCAATGGCACAGCCTTCATGGAGTCAGTACAGGAGATGGGCAATGAAGAGGAGAAGGGGGGTCGATTTCATGTTTCTGAAAAATTCTGAACGGAACATCCTTCTGAACAAGTTTCCAACCTTGTAGCTGTGTGTGCACATAATCACTCACAAAACCTGTATGATTGAAGGGTTGGAAAGCAGCCAGGCACAGTCTGGTTCACAGATGTTTGGGCATTCTCTTTTGTACCACCCTCGTGGTAAGATCAGCTTTCTCTCCTCTCCTGTCTGAAACATCCAACAAGACAAGATATTTTGATGGATAAAAAACAACCCCTTTTTCTACAGAAAAGGGGGGTCCTGCAAGTCAACATCAGCCCATCCTGCCTCTGCCACAATCTGGGCAGCGCACAGAGACCTGTAGAAACTGTGAGAACCATTTATTGAGCCAGGTCTTTTTTTTGTTTTTTGTCTTTTTTTTTTTGTTGTTGTTGTTGTTTTGGTTTGTTTTCAGGTCAGAGAGTCAGCCACTGAACGCAGGATTTCCATTGGCCTGAGGAGAGAAGAGAGGCTGGCAGAGAGAGGAACACAGTTGTGTATATTTTGATTATTTTCTTCTGAATAATATTGCCAGGTGGACTTTTACTTTGTTAATAGTACTTGAAGTTTTTTTCCCTTTTTTATTTTGTGATGATTTTTGAGTTGTCTTAATGTACTTTTTTTGCATTTGCATTCTGGTGGCTGTGTGGGAAACTTAACGTGTATTGTTTCATAAAAGTAATTATATTCATATAGTATGTGGAGACCTATTCAAATAGAACTACAGAATATAGATATTATGAATTGTGATTGGATGACAATGTGTAGTACAATGCTGCTCAGCATTACTGATATTTGGTCTTTTTTTTTTTTTTTTTAAAAATTTTGTTTCCTCTTATATTGGCCAGAAGATTTCCACAGCTGCATTGGTTTCTTATTCAAACATTACAGAACCAAAATCTGATTCAAGTTCAACAACATCATTCATACTAGGACTTTGTTGGTACACCTGCTTCCATCAAAGTCACCAAAAAGATATAGATAACATAAAACTTCTTTGACTTCAACTGAAATATTTTCAATTAGTTTTTAAATAATTTTGTTGATTAATCCTTTGGAAACTTGTGATGGGATTTTTCACTATTTACCAGTCCAAGATGGCGTCTTCAGATGTTTTGTTTCGTTTTGCTCCACCAACACTGCAACTTTTTTGGCAGTTTAAAATTATTGCTTGATTATTAAAAATTAAAGGACCAGTATGTAGGTTTTTAGTGGCATCTAGCAGTGAGGTTGCAGATTGCAACCACCTGAATTATGGTTAGGGTCTACATACTTGCACTTTTAATCAAATAATCTAAATGTTTCAGCATGAACAAATCCTACACTTAAGCTGCACCTGGAACCCTTGTGTTACAGTGATCGGATGGAAAAATGTAAATGGACATGGTGCAGCTTTAAACATCAGTCCTTACCATTGTTTTTATGATGTATTAATTACAGAAATCCTCTTTCACATTCCATTGAGCTTCCACCAACACTATTCAGCTACATTAAGTGGGTATTGTGGGAAATATCTGGTTTTTGTTACAACAACTTTTATGCCAGCATTTTGAGCTACAACTTTCCCCCCAAAACTGTGGCCTTAACACAATTTTCCCTTCACGGTCCAGTTTTTAAACCTGTAGATTACATTAGCCTGCATAAGCTTAACCAAGATAGCTCATATCTAATGAGGAAACAGTGTCGGGTGGCTTTGATAGCTAAATGTGGAGCTCTAGGGACCTATCGCAGTAACCAGCAATCCCACAATACCACTAACTGTGGATTAGTAACTGCTAGTCAGCAGTGCTGATGAGCCCAGGACAACACAGTTCTCTTACTGTACCAAAAAAAAGCAATTGCAGGAATGTATCATTTACTATTGTGAATATTTCAGGGTCTTGTCTGTGCTGTAATGTTGAAGAGAAATTATGAAGTTGTGGAAATGAGAATTTTTCCATTTAAAAAAAAAAATCATCGTAGTTTTTAAGAAATACTAAAGGAGAAACAAATTTGCATAGTGTGAGTGTAAGTGAGCAGCAGGGTATGTTGTATAAAAGAGAAACCTTACTGGTATGATAGGGTATACTCTGACATGTTATTCCCACTGTCCAGCCCTACAGTATGTACTTAGACCTTCACAGTTTGGATGTAGCTGCTGTCAGGGAGGAACCTCAGTCTTACAACACAACTGACCAATGTATCATCATCATCATCACCGTACAGCAGGTTAAAATGTGAGTGCTGCAGGTGCATCACTTGCATACTGTCAAAGGTCGCACTACAGCAGTGATTCAGATTGCAGATACAGGTGTTTCTGTTGTGTTTTGGACCATGTCTGCTGTATTCATACCCAATATGGATTCTGGAGTATGCCACCAGAATAAATATAGTCATTTTCAGTGTTTAATTATAATCAATTGAAAATTTTTAAAATTTTAAGAGCAATACAAATAGATTATTTAACTTTTTATTTAGATAATGCATTAAAAAGCTAAATAAAAAAAATCATTACATTTGCAGATTAATATTTTTATTTCCTTTTTATGGATTAATAATAGAATTTTGAAATGGAATGGCACAATTATTTTTTTTCTTTAAACAAAGACCAACCCACAGAGACCACAGAGAGGCGAAGGGAGCTCTAATCGGCCGGCTGTCATGTGTTAGTGGGACTCTGAAAATCCTTTTGAAAAATGATTTTGCAATTCCATTTTGATATGTAATCATCAATTAATCCATTAAATATACAACAAGGAAATAAGATTATTATTTAGCAAATTAAAGGATTTTTATATTAGTTTTTTCATGCATCATTTAAATATAAATTAAATTATTAATTGCTATTAAAATGAATGAATGAATTAGTTTGATATAGTTAAACACTAAACTTTTGGCACACTCATGACTCCATACATTCAGCATTTGTAGCATCAAACTTTGGTTTCTGTTATTGATACTAAGAGGTTGGAGTCCTGTTGTGTTGAGAGAACAGCAGGGGAACAGCCTCAGTTAAACAATTTCATAATCAAGCAGTTTTGATGTCCAAATGCAAAAAAGAATATGTTGTATTTTTACTAGGGTAATATGCAAAGCATTATTGTTTTTTTTATTGCTTAGGTTGTTCTCATGTCAGAGCCATATGTATGCAAGCTAGTTTATGATTCACCTGAGCCACAGAATAACAGGTTTGTTGTTAATAATGAAACATGAACAATGCACTGCTTTTCCAATAGTCTTTGAGGGCAGCATTCACGTAAGACGACAGAATCTAAAAGTGGCATAAATACATAGATTCTATATATATATTCTTCATGACTATGATGGTATGGAGAAACAAATCCTGATTAGTCAGAAAGCCACGCATGGCCGTGGAGATGACAAGACTCCTTCTCTTTCATTCTTCTTAGAGCTAGATTTTTGCAGCTGTTTATCTACTACCTCCTGATGCTAGCCACGTTTAGCTAAAACACGAGTGTGAAATAGACTGGCAGTGTGTTAGCATATGCAAATGAAAATGATGACCTAAAAATGATCCACTTGAAGACTAGACACCAAACATGGAAAAATTTTATAACAGCACATGAGGTAGTCTTCTAATTTGAATGATATGCAATAATAATAGATCCCATATTATTTTGCTATGTTAAATAAAACTTATAGCACCCGCAAATGTCAAGATCACTACATTAATATAATTAACATATGAGATAATTTTAACAAAATGGTATTGTATAACTGATTTTTGTGATCAAGGGTTCATATACAGAATACTCACTGTATGGCCAAAGGCTGTATTGAAATACAGAAGAGATTTAAACTTCTCAGTGACGGTAAAAGATCCATAATTTCTCTTTCTACCAGTAAGGTTCATGATTCAATTCTCAGGAAGTTTGTGTTTCTTTTTTTTGGTTGTAGGGGTCATACCTACAGGTCTGAATCAGCTGGGTTTGGAAAGCTCAAAGGCATCTTCATCATGTGCATCTATTGTATGGAAGCAAATAAGTGCCCTAATGACTGTTTTTTTAGTGACTGAAAAACTACTTTTGAAATCACTGTTGGATACTTGATGTTGAAATTTAATACCACTGAATTTATAGTATTGAGATGTTTTATTTTGAAAATCAGCTGTCTTAATATGGTTGTAGTAAGTAATTCGAAACACTTGATTTTATTTTTTAAGATCAACTAATTGTCTCAGTTATGGAATGTTTTAAGAGTTCATGAATTCAGATCAAAAATCATCTGTCCAGTTTTTGAAACGCTATATTCAAGTTAATCTTAATCTTTTAATTTGTGCAAACAACTTCATATTTTTTTAATATCTTTTCTTTCAGGACTTCAGGGGCTCCCTAAATAAGTCAAATTCAAATCAGGTAAAAAAAAAAAAAAAAGCAAGGTTGAGCAAATTGGCTTGGTGAAAGTTCAAGATTAAAAATGTAAACTTTGTAATTCATGCTACCACGGCTACTTCTTCCTCTTGTTCTGGCAGATTAGAGCCCAAAAGATGTTTTAGATTTAGATTTAAAAAATAAATACATTTTGCAGCTTAAGGGGCACTGAACAAACTGAATTTGAGCAACTTGAATGTAGTTTGTCACATATTCAACTAGAACTGCAACTAATGATTATGAACATAATCTATTACTTTGTCAATTATTTTCTTGATTAGTCGATTGGTTCTTAAAATGTCAGAACATTGTGAAAAATGTTGATCACTCTTTCCTTGATGACGTCCTCAAATGTCTTGTTTTGTCCACCATATTGTCCACAATATTCAGTTTACTGTCAAAAAAGGACTACAGAAACATTTAAGAAGCTGGAATCAGAGAATTTGGACAGTTTTTTTCTTAAAAAATGACTCAAAATGATAAATTGATCATCAAAATAGTTGCTGATTAATTTAATAGTTGGCAACTAATCGATTAATCGACTTGCAGCTCTATATTCAATGCTATTTTAGAAAATTGCACCATTTGAAATGAGCTAAAGGATATTTTAAAGACAGGCATTCAAACCACATCAATTCAGGTGGATGATTTTCAAAGTAAAATATTTCAGTGCTATATAATCTGTGGTATTTAAATTTCAACACTAAGTATTGGGCAGTGGTTGAATTTCACATTTAGGTAAGCAGTTGCTCATAAGATTCCTGTTTTTACGGCTCTTATTTGCTTCCACACTACCTAAACAAAGGTCTTAGAATATCTCACTTACAATTTCATGAATGTTGTCCATGTTCTGTCTTCATGTTAATTTCTACGTTTGAGTGACGACACAAAAAGAACACTTAAATGTTTGTTGCATTTTTGGTTCAGTCTGCTTTTTGTAGCTTCCTGTTTTCCTTTTATTTCTCTATGGGATATGACATTTGTTTTCTACCAGTTTCCTTTAATTTGTCTACTGATCAGACTGGATACAAAGCTTAGCTGAAACGCTAAGCTTCTAAGACCAAATGAGCAATAAAAGACAGTGTCTCACAATCATTTGAAGCAGATACAGTAGGTTTCAGGTTAGGATGGGACATAGAAGTTGTTTTCCTCTGAATGAAGCATTAAGTACTTCATGACCAAACTGCATTAATATCTTAGTACAAAAAAGAAAAAAAGACTGTTCTATGGACTAACTGCTGCTACCCTCGTTTAGATTAACCCTAAATAATCAAATGCACAATCAACACTGTTTTGTTTTAGATATTAAACTTTCTTGTTTCACCTTGATCCCCAAATCTAAAAATGGAACAAGTTTGATCTCCATCCACGGGTAGCTGTGTATTTGAAGTGTTTGGGCATCAGTAGTTGGAGATGAAAGCAATGAGTTGATTGGGGGGACTAGGTGCACTGATCAACTGAATGCATGTAGAACAGAACGCGTTGTGCCGATGTCGTGCTGAGCTTGTTTTTTTGTTGTAACCGTCATTGGTTGTTCTTCAGTCTGTCTGTGTTTTCCTCTTCCACTGTGATCAGGAAGGTATGGAAGCCCATTTCTGCCATGAAAAGAAAAAAAACATTCAAAATTATGCATGAAAAAAATAAAAAATAGAGAAACTAAGTCAAAATTACAAAATTTGACTTGGTAAGTTAAAACTATAAGATAACCAGTCAAAATTTTGACAAGTATAATAATCTTGAAGGTACTATCTCATAATTCCAATCATAATTTTATCTCGTAATTCATAATTTCAATTTACAATCTTATAAATTTGGCTTAATCACATTTTTTTATGTTGTATCTTATGTTAGACAACACAATTTGACTTAATATTCAAAGTTTAGAGTAAATTTTGTGTTGTGATTCATAATTTTGATTTACTATCTTTATTCTTGACTTGGTCTAAAATATGAAATGCTATCTCTTAATTTCTACTCAGTACTTCTAAACTTAGATTTAGTAAGTCAAAATTATGACTCTATCTAATAGTTTTGACTTACCATGAGTATTTTTATTTTTATCATACATAACATTTCATCCATTTCTTTTCTATTCCTGGCGGTAATGGGCTTCCATAGCAAAGACTTATTATGGCAGAGTTCTTCCTGCACCTGAACTGGTTCAGCCGGACGTGGGCAGTGATGAGGAGGCCAGAGTTGGGTATTTGTTTTTTTCTTGGATACTAACACGGGTCTTTTGTATGTGATCCCTCCCCCACCTCCCCCCGCCCCCGATTATATTAAACCATTATATTGTGGTGCTATATATATTTGATAAAAATGACTTAATGTATTGGGATTACTATTGTCTGAAAATAATTGTGAGTTGAGAGGGTAATGGTGCAAAATTTATTTTGGATACAAATACACAAAAAAAAAAATCTATGTTAATAGTTATAAATCTATTGATATTAACACTGACCCTTGAGGTACATTATTAGATTGCAGTTTAAAGTTTGTACATCTTTTTGATAGTGTATACCAGTTTTCTTTCATATGGTAAATTTGTGCTGTGATCAAGCTTTGATAGACTTTGTAAATAAAGCCAAATGTTTGGATCATTATATTGGTTGTAATGGATGGCTTCTTTGTTTACAGGCGTTGCAAACTGTTTCCGCATGGCTGTGAAAGTTTATCTGGTGATTTTTGTAAGATCTGACTTTTACACTGAATAAAAAGGCTTATGACTTCAAACACTGTGGAGTCTCTTTGTCGAGAGTTTCAGCACTTTCAATCTTTCAAGGGCACGGTGTCCTTTATCCACAGGCAGCTTGGCTCTAATCCAGGCAGAACTTGGCATGAACATTAAAAGACCTACAAATCATCTATACTTGACATGTTTAATACAGGCTGTAAAGTTTAGGATTTTTAAATGTATTATTCTATCAATCTAGACATTTTATTAATCTGTTTCCATAAACTATGAAAATTAAATACACACTTGTGTAAATGAAGTCAGTGTTACATTACTGTGGCACAGTAAACAGCATTATCTCATGCTGATAAATAAACTAATGTAAATTGAAAGCTACATTATCTCAAACAAGCTTCAGTGTGCAAGTACTGCACATTTTTATACCACGGACATCTGGAATAGTATCAATATTTCAGATAAACCAACCTTTGTCATCAGAAGTTGCTCCACAGTCAGATGAGCTCAGTTCCCCCTTAATCAACACATCATCATGTTCCAAATGTGTTCATTCATTTTAAACCAGATGTTTTTTGGTTTAAAAAAAAAAATATATATATATATATATAAATGATCTAAAAATCAATATTATTATAGTGATTCTGGAATTGTCAATGTTGGCTTGGTCTCTTTTTGTTTTCTTCACACGACTGTCACATGGAGACAGAAGATGAATATTCTAACCACTCATCCATCACCTTTAACTGTATTTGACTCCTGCTGCTGTCTTGCTAACTAGCTTTCACACAGCACAGTGTTTGTTAAGGCACCATCTCAGCTGGTAGTTTATTGGTTGTTGTCACAATAAATATACTTGGCATCAAATGTACTTCTATTTATGTGTTGATTTTGCTCAGACAAAAATATGTGGTTGCACTTTGTTATGAATTAATTTCTGGTTTATTAATTAGCTGAGCTGCTCCACAGTATTCTCTGAGGTTATGTATCCCTTGTTGGGTTACTGCTTTAAAAGATTCTTATTCTCACATGTCCATATGAACATGTATTTATTCCTGCCATACATGTCCTTAGTCTACTCAGACTACACTGAGATGAGGACAAACTGCACTTGCATTTTGTGTAATAATTCTTAAATTCAGGTGAAGCTAATGTGACTTCAGCAGTCTGAGATCACAAATCAAGCGGAGGGTCTTTAAGAATTTCTCTCCACTGCAGCTCAGCAAGCAACAGTCTGTGAAAGATGGAATTCCATATTAAAGAGACTGAATTAGACAAATCAAGTTGGCATTTTCCGGACTGCATTCACTTTAAATAACACTGCACTCAACCCACAGCTCTCTGCCTGCTGCTGCTGTCACACAGCACAAAGCAAACCTCCTAACCTCAGATTAAAGCTTTTCTCTAAATAATCCTGCTCGAGAGCAGATATCAACCATCAGAAATGCATCATTTATCTCTATAGTGGAGTTCAGCAGGTTACACAGGATCACATCTACATTAGCGCCATATGTAATCTGACCAATGACAGAAGAGACAGTTGGTATTGTGAGCATTTTATTGGAAAGCAGATCACCTTTAACAAAACTGACAGTCAAAGACAAGTTCATGTAATTAACTGAATATTCATGGAATGAAATGGAATGTTTCTAAAAGGGAATGGAGCTTGGGAATGGATCCGGACTAGACACGGACCTCTGCAGTGAGCAGATCCGTGTACAGTATGATGATGTGTAGGCAGGCTACAGGTGAAAACAGGAAATCTGAGGCAAAAGTTTCACTGGTTTCCAACCAGAGTGTGAGGTCTGCGGCAGGTGAGCTCAGTAGAGCCAGCTGAAGGCACAGCTGCTGTAGCTGACCAGCTCCTCTTGTGTGAACCACAGGGAGATCTCCTTGTTGGCACTCTCCACTGAGTCACTGCCGTGGATGATGTTCCTGTGAAGAGGACGACGTATCGAGTTAGCAATATGAAGACAATCCAAGAAACAAAACACATTCAATTCCTTAATATCTTCATTAAAATTGATTCCACAGCATTTGATCTTTACAAACACTCACTTGCTGACGTCAATGCAGAAGTCTCCTCGGATGGTTCCGGGTTTGGACTCAGCGGGGTTGGTCTCACCCAGCATCACCCTGCCTGTCTTCACCACACCCTTGCCTTCCCACACCTGCAATGCACAACAAAAAAAAAAGGGATGATGGGAGATAAAGCCAGCTGTTATGTGAGCACTTCCTCAGAACGACACATTTCTGTAAGACAAGTTGTGGGTGTTCATTTTCCACAACAGCCAGGCAGCAGAGCTGCTGAACCTGAAATACTGCTTTCAGGTTCAACACACACACACACACACACACACACACACACACACACACACTCACACAATGTGTTGTCTCTTACCATGGCAACCACTGGACCAGAGCTCATGTACTTCATGAGGGTGGGAAAGAACGGTCTGTCCTTCAGGTCGATGTAGTGCTGCTTCAGGAGGTCCTCAGAGGCCTGCAGCAGGGAAACAAGGTGCAGATACAGTTTTATACACGTGCACTAGAAATCTAGATTTCATTTACTACACTGGGAGAGACGTCAGTCTTTCCTGTTAATGAAAGTGAGAAACTGGATTCTTCTTGCAAACCAAATAAATAAAATAGACTGTTTAATACTTTTCAGACCTCTTTAAAATTGCAGATTTATAACTTTCTTGACATTCAGTACATTAAACCAGTAATCATGTCTGAACTTGTTGAAATTATGACATTGCATGTTAGTGCAGCAGCAGGATCTGGACTACTGTCACCAAGCTACAGTACATAAAGAGACATGTACTGACTACTGATTACTGCAATGTTTACCTAATTCAAGACATTTAATACTACACATCTGCAGCTCTCATTCTGTTCCAACATCAATATGCAAAAATACAGCATCAAATCAAGGTTTCCAAATCCTAAATCCTCTGCACTGCAGTAAAACGCAGTGGGCTGCTGGTCCGGCACAAACACACCAACACTGACACAATATACTATTCTCCTACTGACTAAGCTCCTGTCATTTTAAGCCTTAAACGCTCAGAAACATGGTACATTTAAACATGTGTGCTGGTGTCCTACATAGAGTCATGACAGCTATCAGGCTGTTATTGACCAGTGATGCTGGATGAGTTCAATACACTGAACTAACAGCCCTCCCTCCTCCTGAACACCACATCCTGTTTCATTCCCAGCTGACATGACAAGCTTAAAAAACACACCTGGTCACATGATCAATACATGACACTGCTACCTTAAGACTCCAGTCACACCAGTCCACATAAGCTGATGTCTTTACTGATCTGATGTTGGAGGACGGATATCACTACTGCTGTCAAATCTGACTGACTCAGTGTGAAAGTCAAGTGAACAATAGCTATAAATAGTAGACGTGCATTCTCTTTACAGTCTATTGAGACAAGAAGCAAGACGACATTTAATATATTGAATAATCAGAGCAGTGTCTGTGCTGCTTAGTGGAGCAGCAGGAAGTGAAACTAGAGGAACCAACTATCTAATCTGAGCCGTTGGGGTTAATTTACTTCACCTCACTTATCCAGAACGTGACATTTTCTGCATTCAGACCCAGCAGACAGGTGTTATTCAAGACTAATTCTTGCATAATATGAGGCAGCTATATACAGTAAGTGATCACACACACTTCATGGTAAGGTTAAGCAGCCCCTCTGTCACAGATCACATATTAGAGGATCAGCAGACCTCGACTCTCTCTGCTAATCGGTTGTGCTACAGTCAGGAATAGACGGGCGAGCTAATCAGCTCACCGGAGGTCTTAACGGTCGCTCTGCACACTCACAAGATAATGTGCATACTCACTAAAAATAACCGGTAACAATTATGAAAGCAGATGACTCCAGGCCTTCGAGGTTAATAATAAAAGCAGATGCATGACAGATAATCAACTGTTAACTTACGTGGAGCATCTTCAGGCCAACAAGTTTGAAGCCTTTCATCTCGAACCTCTTGATGATGTCTCCGATGAGACCTCTCTGCACGCCATCGGGCTTGATGGCGAGGAATGTGCGTTCCTTTAGCTCAGCCATGATTCTGAAAGCAAGCAGAACAAAACAGAATGAAGAGAGAGAGATAAAAAAAAAAAGCTGAGGGAAGACCTGAAGGAGGGACAAAGCCAGACGGTGACTCACGCCTCTTGGTTGCATTTGGCACAGTCGGAGGTGGGGCCGGCTGCCGAGGGCCCCGACCCCATCGCGCAGAGCAATGCATAGACGACGCGGCCCCAGTAAGCGGAGATCTGACAGTGATAACCTTTGCTGCACTGCAGTGACTTTGCCTGCCAGCTCCGCCCACACAGACCTTTATCCTTTACACCGGTCCTACGCGCACCGCAGCACACCTCATGAACACAGCCAGGCCTGATAGTCATCTGCGGCTGCTGTCTAACAATTATACAAATGAGGCTTTCCTGCCAATTTCCTGGAAGCTCATTTCTAAAGCAGTACATAATATGAACCATGTATTGATTTCATTTAGCACACTTTTAATTAATAACGCCACCTTATTGCTGGAGCCAAAACAGTGAGTCTTATTTTAAAAATTGAACAGAAATTAACTGTAGTCACATGAAACACTTTATGCAGCATTTGTTGTTTTTCCTCTTTTTCATAGTTATTTGGGGTTTTGGGCTGTTAGACAAAAAAAAAAAAAAAAAAAAAAAAAAAAACATTTTAAAACATGTTATCTTGAGCTCTGGGAAATTATGGGCATTTATCACCATTTTGACACTTACAGGTTATAAATAATGATTATTGTAAGTTACAGCCCTGCTATAGTGAACAGCAGGTCAGCTACACATGCACACACTAATGTGAAGTGTGTCTACAGGCAACATAGGAATTCAATTTGCAATAATAAAATATTTACTTCAGATTTGAAGGGAGCTTTTCTTTAAGTTTCCCTTCAGTCTGTATTCAGTCATGTAGTTCTTTCCAGGAAACTTCAGTAGTGAAATATTCAGACGTTACAGATCAGTAAAAATAATGTGATTGTTCTATAATGAAACAGGCTAATAGTTGGTTTATTTTATTTATGAGGAAACCCGAGGTGGTGACTAATTTGTGACTTTTGTTCAAGTTGTAAATAAACTAATGTTTACACTGGTAAAGTTTTAAAGTCTTGCTTTCAGGTCATGAGCTCGATTACACAATGGCTGACTTCCAAGTCCGGTTCCTCATGTGAGCAACATTACCTAAAGTCATTCCCACCTGGATAAAAATAGAAAAATAAATAAATAAATAAATAAATAAATAAATAAATAAATAATGCCTTTAGGCTAAAATATAAATAACTCAAACCCTGCAGTTCATCATGAACATCATTTAACAAGTATTTAAATATTTAGAGGTTTTTTTCTTGCTGGCGTGTGTCCTGGGCGGTGGTTTGTTAACAGTAGCAGCTGCCTCAGTGTGTCATGAGAACACAGTGTTCATTTATGTTACAGCTACAACAGAAACTGCAGTATGAAACCAGTCTGAGCGAACAGCTGTAACGTGATCGACAGAGGTGGCTGAGCGCCGTTTAGTCTCCACTACAGCTCTGTGTAGAACTGTGCAAATCCGAAGAGGAACTACAGGAGATTTACGGAGATAATCACGACACGGGAGCATGGTGTGAGAGAGTGGGAATACGGAGAAACGAGAGAGTTGCCTCAGAGTTGATCGGGTCTGATCAAAAGTCATGACCTGCCGGTACAGACAGTTACTGGGCTGATCTTTGCTGTTTTATCAGCACGCCACGTGTCCCCCGGACATTAAAACGCTAAGGTGTTGCAGCACTGAGTGTGCCGGCTGCAGGTGACAGCAGGTATGAAGCCTGCAATCACAGGCCAAAGCAGCAAATGTCAGCTTCCTTACATGCCGACACAGCTCATTCATTTCAACATGCAGCATAAAGGAGACAGGCCCGGGCCTTCAGACGCCACATGGCCTTTTGTCCGCGCTGCTGCGGGGAGGAGAATGAAAAAAAAAAAAAAAAAAAAAAAAGAGAGAAAAAAAAGGAAGAAAAAAAAAAAACACTTCCAGGCAACATGTCAGAGTAACGTTAGCGGCGCGGAAGGAAAACGCCTCACTGCGCTAAGACCGCACCCGTTATATCTGCCTCGTATTATAGCACTGCTGTAATTAGTGTTTTACAGCCAAGTTACAACCACTGGCTGGAAAAACCAGACTTCTACAAAAAGCTAATGAAAGCTAGCACCAGACTCGGCCGTGTCAACAACAAGGTCAATAGAATTACATTAATATAAACAGTTTATACAAATAATACAAGAATAAGAATATTGAAAATTACTTGACAATGAAGCTCTGGTTGGGTGTCTGCAGTTGCTCCGGTTGATGCGGGAGAAGACCTACTGATTCTGCGCATCCGGCTTTTATGTGTGAAGGCGGAGACTGACGCAACGGCGAGTCACTGGGGCCAAAAATGATGCATGGTAATGTCGCGAAGGCACCATGGATGTGGAAGCCTCACAATTTTGCTCTGGCCGACCTCTAGAGCAACTATGGAAGAGTGCAGACTCATTATTACTTTCTTATCTAATGTTGTGTTTGTTAAGAGGGAGGTGTTTATTGTCGGTTTCTACTGTATGCCTTCATGTTTGTGAATGAATCTTCAATTAAAAAATTAAAAAATGTAATTTTCAAAGAAACTACCATAATTTTCTCTGTTCTTCATGATTTCACACATAAACATAAAGAGTATATGTACAATCGATAACAATAATTACATGTTTGAAAACACACATAATTGCCTTTATATCTATATTTTTTAATCAATCTTCTTACTATTCTTTTGTTATTATTATCTTACTTTATTGTCCATCTCTTTTATATTTCCTGTTACAAGACTTGATTATAATTTCAATTCACATTGGTTAACATTTGGACTGCGATGAAATGGAATGTGTTATGATATAGTTTAAAAAAGAATATCTGTGCTGCTGCCTGTTGACGAGCCTCTCAGTGTTGTAGCACACATCACTACAAGTCGAGTGCAAAACTGCTTACATGAAAAAAATCCAGTGACACTCATTAATGTGATAAAAGCTCCTCTGCTGATGGCCACTAGAGTGGGCAAATCCCAAGACTCTGTGTGGATGGAATACATATCTATAGGTGTAACAATTTGCATATAAGAAAAAACATCACATGTACAACAGCTATCACCACAAGGTTGACTGGAGGTCAACAAAATTTCATTTATTTGATTTTTTTCTCCTTTATCTTTAGTAAATCTGAATTAGAATCATTATTGCACCTCTTTTTAACTGCTACTACTCTATAAACAATGGTCAGATGTGTTTTTCTTCATATTTAGCTACTTTAGAAAATTGATTTATTTTCTTAAATGCATGATTTTATTTTCATCTGTTCATGCTTATAACTATAAAATGGTTGATGGCTGTAAAACTACTTTTGTCTGCTATAGGGAAATATCATATCCACAAATCAAGACAAAGAAACAATGTTCCCAATGTCAGACTTTTTTCAGTTGAAGTGGAAAACTTGTTCACATAACTAAACAATCTCAAAAAGCAAAAGAAAGTTGATGAAACCTGAGATAGAAGACTGGGAGTTTTGGGTCCCAGGACAGCTGATCAGAGTTAGTTCAGTGAACTATGACAACAGGTAAATAAAAGGCAGAGCTTCCATTTGAATCCAGTGGAGGTAGAAACATTAATGCATGTGAAGACTGTGAGCATTTATCATTCAAAAACGAGCCTGAGTCAGAGCAGGAAAAAATGGCAGTAAATTAACACAATAGAGTTTTATTCAGTGTAGTCCATTAATTCATTCATCATTTACCAGACCTGAATTTCCTTAATGGATAATAAAGTGGTGGAATCTTACTGTGTATATATTAGGGATGTGCAGAGGACCCAGCATTTGTATTTGTATCTGTACTTGTTGAGGCAGCAAAATTATTTGTATTTGTAAAAGTGGAAAGAGGCTTAAAAATCCTGTTTTTGTTTTTATTATGCTTTTAATTTTAGAAAATTAGAGTGCTATAATACGTGTTCATGAATAAACTATCCTACAAAGGAAGTCCCCACACCGGGTCTCCAACTGGAGTCTCCCTGATCATAGACTACCTATTTATACACCCATAACACAGAGACAGCACAACATGTAATGTGTAGGGAAGAACTTCAAAGGTGATTATCACTTTTCATTTATTGCTTATTTTTTACAACCTAACTTTGTGGAAAGGAGAAAGGTCCTTTGGGAGCACTTCGCATGTGTCAGTAGCTCAGCTTTATCTCTGGTGAGCACCCTAAACGCCGAGAGTGATGTCCAAATTAGGAAATGTGCGTTATGTAGCAGGTGGATGTGACTCCCATAATTGAGACCTGCTGATAGACGTAACAGTGGAGCAGAGGACAGAGATTGAGATGGCAATGTAACAGAACTGTGCGCTGGTATTTGACATGGTTTTTTTTCTTCCGAAAACAAATAATTTTAAAAATATTGGTATGAAACAAATATTCATAAAAAAATTATTTGTGTTTTGCCAAATAATGTATTTGTATTCAGGCACATCCCTAGTATATAGCCTATGTTACATTTTAAATATATTTATTCAGTTTTGATGGGGACAAAACACAGGAGGGAGCAACTGAAGGTGACAAATATAGTTGAAGATTAAGATTAAGACATATTATATATAGAGACATGATTGTAAGATCACCTCCGATCCAGAAATGAAGTTTGGTGATTTGCAGTTGAAAAAGCATCAGGGTTCAAACTGAGTACATTTTTTGACATCTATTTGGATTATTTCAACAAATGTAGTAAATTTAAACAGTCACTGAAATACTGTTAAAACAAGTTAAGACACAAAAGACAAGCTTTAAAAAAACTCACTTTCAAACTACATTTAGTTTTAAAATCACCACAATCCTGCTCACTCAGAAATATAAACATATAATCTCCAATATAACATGAGAACTATGATTCAATCAATATCCAATCAGTGCAATCAATCACATTATGAGTGATAGAAATAATTATTCATCGATCTTATGTTTCTAAAGGGACACATTATTGCTATATATAAACAATTTCAGTGCAGGAACTGTTCTAACAACCTCTGATCAATGTGCACAGATCACAGTGTTATATAAAAAAAGAACTTACACTCACAAAAGAAGGACATGCAGAGGTTTGATTCTGAGGGTGAATTCATGCTGTGTAATATTTGAATGTGAGGGCAAAACCACTGTTCAAAGAAATGACTGATGCACATGAAAGAGGTAACCCTAGAAAGTCCTTGAGTACCAAATTAATATCCAACCAGGATTTTGATTCTGCAGGAATAGAAAGAGAGAAACTCAGGGTTTGTTCAAGTAAACCTGCGAGCATGTTAGATTCACAGTGTCAGTTACCATAGTAACTGACCAACACAAAAAAGTGAAACAACCATGTCAATCATTTCTATGATACTCAGCTTTCTGATATAAGACAAGATCGTTTTATGGCATTCATGGCAACATGTATTCATCATCTAAACTTGGGATCCACTTCAGTTGATTAATACATTTGCTTTATTTAATATGTTTTCATTCAAGTATTTGTTTCATTTGTTTCCTGTTTGCTTTGATTCCTAATTGTTTTCTTTGAGGTCCACTTCCTGGTTGAAGATGGTGCTCTCATGAACGTGTGCACACGAATGCCATCATCCTGATCAACAGGGTTTCAGATACATACCCAACAGTATATTACAGAAAATTATTTCATATTTGGAATTTTTCCAGCTGTGGGCTTATCTTATTGTGAAGGGATGCTGAATTGTCAGGCAGATTTTGTTCTGGGACTTGTGGTTTAAGGATTTCTCCTAATGGCTTTTTCCCTTCATATGGCAATCAAATATTTCAACTGTATGCATTTTATCATTCTTTTTGTGATTGTTATTGCTGCTATTTCCTCTTTACCTTTAGAGAACTGTACCTGGTGACGTCTGATTGACTATTCAGGAGCATTGTTTGCTAGTTGTACTGAATTAGGCTACAGTACATTGAGTATTTATTCCTCACACTTGATTAGATTGGAAGTTTTGATTTGTATGAGGCTTTTCCAATATGTTTTGATTTTGTATTTATTGCATGTGGAGGATGAATGATGAACCTGTGCTGGGAACTGAGAGAAAAGGGGATTTCCATAGCAATTATACATATGATGTTATACAATGTTAAATTTAGTTTCCTACAGGCCCCTATAGTGAGATCTTCACCTTTCTGGTTTCAGTTGATCATTATGCTCCACTTCCAGGCTACTGTTATGTAAAAGCTACCCACTACTACTGTCATGATAAGATAATGTCTTGGTGATGGATTATGGGGGGAAAGCGTGCAAACATGTAGTGTAAATACAGTTTATACGTCCATATCTGCAGGCATCCTCTTACAGGAGAGCTTTTAAGAGGAATTATAGGTTAAAATATGCAGCTAATGGCTTTCACAGTACGAGCTACATACTAGTCACTACATAACTACATTTTATGCAATGCCCAGTGACTACATAAAGTCACTGGGCGTTGCATAAAATGAATGGAAATCATCTTAATGCAGCCTGTGATACTGAGGCCATCAATAGCTGTACTGTATCTCCTACTTAAAGCGCTCCCATTCCTATCTCACTCACTTAACTCAATGTAGATTAATGGAATTTTTCTGAGCCTGACTTCTAGCAGTATGAAAATATTAGGTATGTCGACCCAGACCAAATCTGCCTCTGAGATTGAATCTGCTTTGAAACATTAAGTTTTCAGCCTTTGCTTCCTTGGCTGCCTGCCACTCGCAGCGAATGAGACCCAGAGATAAAAATGTGTCTTCCTACAGGCTGACAGGAACTGTGGCCGTGCTGCATGTCATTAACTCTCATTATTAGACGGGTGGAAGAAGAAAAGAGTTCCAAATAGCCTCTGGGTGACACCACTAGATTTGGTTGCATAAAGAACTCCCTAAGTGAGATATACAGTACCACACACACGCATACAATTATGGACGGTCAGCCTCTCTCACACACACACAAACACACGTTTGTGCAGCTATCTTTCTTAGGACATTGCATTGACTTCCATTGATTGTGGACAGTCTAACCTTAACCAGGACCTCAGAAAGGATGTTTTGCCTCATTAGGACCAGGCTTTGGTCCCCATGAGAACTACTGGTCCTGACAAGGTTGGTGTTTATACTAGAAAAGATCCCAAGGAAAAGACACACACACACACACATATACGCATACTGCATACGCACATACACTTTATCCATCCTCCCCCAGGTTATCATAAAATACATTAACGCCAATACATTTCATATTTTGCAAAAAAAATCCATAATCTTTGACTTCTCTTCTCTTCTCTTCTCTTCTCATTTCCACTCTTGTTTCCTCTCCTCTCCCCTCTCTTCTTGTCATTTCCTCTCCTATTTCCTCTTCTCTTGTTTCTACCGTTCTTGTTTCCTCTTTTTACTTCCTCTCTCCTGCTTCCTTCTCTCCTATCTCCTAACATCCACTTCCTCCTTCCTCCCTCTCTGCACCTCCAGCAGCGGATGCTCTTAGAAAACAAATGGAGAGTTAATCCCTTGGTCTAATCTCCTGCGTTCTACTCCCAGTCCTATTTTTACCAGGGCTTAAGGCCAGGATTAACTGTTTTTTCTTCCTCTCTCTCCTCACTGTGTTATTCAGGAGGATGAAACTATTGACGGTAAAGTGCTGTTGAACACCACTCCAGAAAGCTTGTTAGCTCTGCCTGTGTGTGTGTGTGTGTCTGTGCGTGTGTGTTGTTGTGGTGTTGTGCTGCTGTTGCCATCTTACTACGAAGGCCTCCTGGGGTGTGCAGGCATGACACACTGGGGATTCAGCATAATTGGCATCGCCTCAGCCTTTTGTGATGTGCTCTTTCTTGTGTTTAATACAGAGGGCAGGGCACATCATTCATAGAAAATGTGAAGCGGTAAGTTGTTTGTGCCGTAATGGATTGTAATACAGAGTCATTATTTTGCTTTTAGAGGCAGTTCTCCCAGCCGGTGAGAGTGCAAAGCTGTTTCGTGGAATTGCTTCAGATGTAAAATGATGTTGACAAAAATTTCTCACAGGCAAAAAGGTTGGTTTATTGCCTCAAATTGCTCCTGCACACAGGTAAATGAGGGATTTCAGGTGTCATATGGGTAATTTTTAGTGGCAGGCTGCCAATGTTACTCTAAATCCCACCTGCAACCTGAGGATGGGTGTCTGGATGAGGCTGCACACATACATGAACACACACCTACCAGCAGCACCTAAACGCTGCACCTGCCAGCATTATCTATCACTGCGATGCTCAGGGTGCAGAGTTGCACCAGTTTCCAGAGTTCAGTGACAGAGATGAAAAAGTGTAATTCTTAGCCAGATTCACTTTTATGAAGCCTGTAGATCTCTGTAGCCTCTACCTGCCCACGGGGGATCATTACATAGCTGAGAATCATTACTGTAATATAACATGCATTGTTTTGCGATTGAGGTTATGATGAGCTCATACTGCCTCAGTCCATTGCATCTGACTGTGTTGTTGTATAAGCAGTGCTGTCTGGATTCAAAAGGGCAAAAGTCCCCATATGAAACACATAATTCATAATAATTCTCAAGCTGTCTCACATGATTTTGTATAATCAAGAAACTGCTCGAAATATTCAAAACAAACACACACACACACACACACACACACAGAGAGTCAACTGTCAGCCCCACTTTTCCCCAAAATCAGGAAGTTATTGAGTTAGTATCCCACAGTCCACTCATGAATTCCATTACATTCTCACACACCTGCATTCATGATTCAAAGCTTCAAGCTGTTGCTCCCGGAGCACCAAAGTTCGTTGCATGTGAGCATACAGGAAGCAGATAAATAATTGATGCTGTGTGTGTCTGGTGTAGGCCCATGATACCACCTGCAACTGCCAGAGCTCCCTTAAAGGATAAAACCTTTGAACTTTAATGTTTGAATGGTCAGTGTGAGCAATATTAGTCTAGTATCAGTGCAGGCCCTCCACCATTCATGAACCAAAGCAAATGCACTATTATCAAGTGTGGCAAAAGCTATGGCTTAGTGTAATGGAAACACAGTTCTTTTCGTATATTAAGTTACTAAGTTACTTTGTTTATATTGTATATTTATATTTGTAGTAGTGCAACATCATAGACTCATCTGTATTTAAGAATACATTGCTGAATACTATTCTAATCTTCTTAAAATGTTTTTAAAGGGAGCATATCATGCACATTTTCAGGTCTATATTTATATTCTGGGGCTCTACTGGAATATCTTTACATGATTTACAGTTCAAAAAAACTCAGTATTTAACTCATACTGACTCTTTAAGCAGCCCTTCAGTTCACCCTCTGTCTGAAACAGGCCATTTTAGCTCCTGTCTCTTTAAGCCCCTCCTCCCTATGAGCCCACTCTGTTCTGATTGGTTAGCTTCTAGAAGCTGTATCAGGTGGCTACATCAACAAATCATGAAACAAACTATAGTAGTAGGATTTCACTACTTTTTCTCATTGTTTACTCAAAATGTCAGCTTCTCAAATACATGTGTACATGTTTGAGCCAAAATCCAGTCCTAAATATGAGAGTGGACAATGTAAACAGCACATGCAAAAACCTTAGAGAAATGGATGACCATTTATGGGCATACATCAACATAACGATCTGACATCAGCTCATCAGCAATGTAGAAACAAAGTGTTCAGAGCAGGTTGAAGCCCTGGCTTTTGACTTGCAGGGGAGCATTTCTACATACATTAACCTCAATTTTTGGAAATTTGACCATGTTTAGCATAGATATCCAACATCATAACAGGATATAAATAACAGAAAACCACAAAAAGCATAATATGACTCCTTAAGCTAGTGTTTAAGGAGTCATATTATGCTTTTTATCACATGTAGTTGATGCCTGGAATTACAGAGCGGTGAGACTGAACCAAAACAGTAAAGTTTTAAACCGGTGCCAACTGGCCATTGAGAAGATCAGGAATTTTCCTGGTGGGCCACTCTTGTGAGGGCCAGTCCAACCTCGGCTTTATATAGCCTATGTACAGATATTCTATAGGTTGTCTTAGCTGCAGTGACATGGCTGGTGCAATCCATAATAGCAGGTAGCAGTTGCCATCACTACTGAAACTGAAAATATCAAGTACTCAGGCGGCTAGTTTCTAGCACTCGCTGCTGAAACATGGATAAAAAGAGAAAACTTGCGGCCGGCGGTGCAGAGAGGGTGCACCAAAAAAACAAAAAAAAAAAACAGACTTTGTTGGCTGACAACACAAAGTGTGCTAAGATAATGGATTTATTTAAGCAGTCTGCAGGTGATGATGAGGACAGTGGTGAGAAGGCAGAAACATCAGAGGAGTGAGCAGGGGGCAAGTTCTTTGTCATGCTTACATGCTGTGTGCTGTGAACTAGCTAAATGAACTAACTAAAGCACAAAATGCTTTTGTTAACCTTGAGGTTTCAGTGCTACAGTCCTGCTGCAGCTTTGACCTTTTCTGAGCTTTAACTCGTCAGACTCAGTGCACTAATGTTTAGAGAAGTTTATGCTAAATTTCTCTAAAGTGTTTAAAAAAATGGTCATCAACTTTGACTGTAAATGAGTAAAATCAACATACAAATTTGATTTTCCTCTACTCATCAATTCGTCTTCGCATTATAGCCTATAAGGCATATAATATTTGATATCCAGCCCAGCAATAAAAATGATTTGTTAAACACTTCCTCTACAATCTAAACTAACAGGTATTCCTGTAATAGTGTGTCTGAAGTAAATTAGAGCACAATACATCATTCATATGATCTGCTTGGACGACTTCATTCAAATTAATTACTGTTGCATTACAAGATTAATGGCAAGTATGTTGCATAATACACCACATATGTATTTGCCTATGTCAAGGCTGTACTATTCATCATGAATTTAATGAATACAACAATATTTAATGCTCATGTCAGACAGTCCAAATGATGTCTGTTTAACAAACAGATGAACCAGAGTCAGAGAGGGAAAGCTTTGCAGGGACCTCTATGGAGACATGTGTGACCACCAGCCAGAGCCAATGAACAATAGAGTTTAACTGAAGCATAGATATGTTTTGTGCTCTTATGTAGTCTTATTAGCCAAACACAAATAATATAAATTAACAGATTGTGATTTTTTTAAAATTGATTATTCATTGATCAACAAACATGTTGTGTCAGTTTGAATTTGGTGTATCAAACTGGGGCCACTTGACAGTAAGTTCCCAGGCTGCTTTTTGTTGCCAGTCTGCCACTGGTTGTAAAACCAAAACAATGAGCTAAAAGACGTTAAAGCACTCAGTAGGGCTAAAGGAAACTGCAGAATCAGGTTATGATTCTTCCTGATTTTGCCATTACGAATTACCCCTTTCACAGTACACATCTGAATATGTTCATGTTCTTAAGCCAATCCTTTTAGCTTTTTGGAGTGATGGCCTTAGTGCAGACATGGGTTGTGAGCAATTCAGCCAAAGAGATTTTCAAATGGTTCAAATGAAAGATTGTCACATATGACGGCAAATCTCTGCCAAAATCCTCAAGCAGAAATGAGAAGCACACACGTGGATGTAGAAGAGCTGTGCATATGCATATTATTTTGGCGAGTGATTTCACAGCATGTGAATTATTATATAAACACATTTGGTTCATGTTCAAATGATACTGACAAAAATATAAGCTATTGCCTACATTATCACAACTGTACAGAATAGCCAATAAACTCATTTTCCCAGTTGTTTGTAGTTTTGTCATTTTGTAGTGGTGTTACAAATGATACTAACCACACCTTTATACCTGTTGTAATGATCTTTACTCAACCATTGTGTTATCTCTCCCTGTGTGTGGCCTATGAACTTATTGATAGAGGCAAGTTTATGTATGTGTGTGTACTCTGTCACACATACACAGACACAGAGGACCGATTTGAGTTTTATACCTGTGTGTTAGTGTTTGTGTGCATGTTGGTGTATCTTTGTGAGGACCAATTAGAGTTTTAGATCTGTGTGTGTGTGTGTATGTCCGTGACAGAGTACACACCCATACATAAACTTGCCCCTATTAATATGTTCATAGGCCACACACAGGGAGAGATAACACAATGGTTGAGTAAAGATCATGACAAGAGGTATAAAGGTGTGGTCAGTATCATTCGTAACACCGCTACAAAATGACAAAACTACAAACAGCTGGGAAAACGAGTTTATTGGCTATTCTGTATATTTGTGGTAATGTAGGCAATAGCTTATATTTTTTCAGAATGAATGCTCAAGCAGGTACAAAGTTTGTATATTTTTATTTTTTGTAACACTACTTCTATAACTTTCAGGGCCAAAGAATTACACCTTGAACATGAACCAAACAGTTTTGCCTAAATAAACAATATAAAAACAACTACAAGATCTAAATAAAAAAAAAAAAGTTCCAATGTTTTGTCAAATTAACGTCAAAGATGGAAGAAACAAAGACAGAGCTCAGACAAACACATTCAATACATTACTCTGTGTAAGAGTTTGCATACATTCAAGTCAAGTCACCTTTATTTATATAGCACCAAATCACAGAAGTTATCTCAGTGTCATAAGGAACTAGTCTATGTGGTTTGTCAAAATGGTGTTGCCATACCTAGCTGTCCAAGATGGCGGACCTGCTCAACCAATTATATTCAATGATACAATGGTGACCACTTCCTGCCAAAAAGAAAAGCCAAAGGATTCTGCGCACACTGAAAGCATAGTTTTCTCCTCACAGGCTACAATATTGCTCACGTGAGCAGAGATATTACACGTGGATCTCATTTGCACACGTGGATTTTGGCAGAGATATGCTGTCATAGTCAGAGGCCTGCAAAAGGTAAAGGTGTCCAGTACTTCACAAGAAAAAGCTAATATTAGAGAATTGTTCCCTTTATGTCTTAGAAGGTGGTTTGCAATACCCTGAAACAAGATTTTACAGCTGTTTATTATCTTTCATTGCAACAACCGTGAAGTAGTAGTATAATCTACCAAGGTTGTGTGCTGGCATGTACTGTATTTGACTGGCCACTGCAGCGCCTCATCTAATGATGTGAGCCAGGTTCAGCTTTTTTAACCTTGAATGTTTTTTTCTAGAACCCTTTGGAGGCAGAGTTTATTTCATTCAGGGCTAAAGTCAGTCTGAATGTGGCCTTAGGTGTATCTCGGGACCCACTGAGGGGCTCTCAACACCTAGGCTGTGAAACACTGTCTTAAGGTGTTCTGTGTTCTTTAATCCCTCTGTTTCCTATATTTTATTGATTTTATACTTAATGTTTACTCTCTATATTCTATCGCTTTTGCTGCTTCAAAGGTCTACTTTCCCACCAGCAGCTTAGCAAAGGTTCAGTCAGGAATGGGGATGCATTGGTGGAGGGATGTGAAATATTTTCTTGCATTAAAAATAATGAATATGTTTATTCACTCTCCCCATGTCCTTCATTTCTCCTCAGCTTGTTTCCTAATAATTCATGTATTTTCCGCTTCCTTTCATTTTAAAATATAAACTCCTTCCTTGTTCACTTCATCCAGTAAAACCATCCCAAACTGCCCCTCCTCTAACATTCCCACACAGCAGCTAACCACTAATAACCATCTGCTTACCAGTCCATCTAGCTGCAGCTGTAGCACACTGCTCCTGCTCCTGATGATCGTACCAACATACACCTTCCATACTGCTGATGGTCAGGGCTTTATGTTGCTGACAGATTACAGGAGCATCCACATACTATAATCCTAGTATTGACCCCAGATGAAAAAAAATCAGATCTACATTACACATGCACAGACCCTGCATGAAGTGCAGTTTGCATATAATTTGACTGTTTTAAAAAAAAAAAAAAAATCAGATAGCTACATATCTGGGGACAAGATACTATTGTTGCATATATAACACCACCATCACAACATCATCAGACCATCATCATCATCTCATGAGGAAGTCTTAAACTCACAATTATAAATTTACCTTGATGTGATGACCTTTGATCTACTGTCTTATGATGGATCTTTTATTAATATTTGCTGCAAAGACACATAAGTTCATTGATAGTGAATTACAAACCGGAAGTTTTGAATATATTGTATAGCAAATATATTATATGTATAGCATATTTATATGTATTTATAAGTGCATACTGCTACTTATTAATGTGCAGGCAACGTTTGTTTTAAATACTACTAATTATATCTGGTGATATTTTCTCACTCTATACATTCATTTTGTGCTTTTTTAGTTTTTAAATAACAACTGAATAAAACTTTTCAGAGAAGCACCACACACATATAATCAGTGTGAAAATACACACACTCTGTGCCTACAGCGTACAAACTGAATATGACTGAATTGATTTTTTTTTACTTCAGTGTAATCATGCATTCTCACAGCTCATCTCTCATTCCTACGACAGCCCATGTGATCACACTGAGATGAAATACAACAACAACAATAATAATAATAATAATAAGGATAATAGCCATCATCATCATGACCATCATTATCATCAACACCATCATCACAACATCATCAGACCATCATCATCATCTCCTTACTAATACAAAGTTCTCTTATTATTATATATGAACTCTCAAACTTTCACTACTGTAAATAACTTGCCAATCTGAATGTCATCCATTTCTCTCTATGAATCATTTATATCATTTATATGTAAATCATTGATATACATCCACTCACTCATATCATTTACAGCATGTAATTTAAAAAAAAAATGTAACAAAACAAAGGAAAAAAATAAAAAACTAAATGATACTCATTCTCTATTTATTGACAAATTCAACTCATTCCAAAGCAGTGAACCTACTTATTACATTATGAAGAGGCAATATACTGTACAGCCCACATGCTGTATACTTTACTCACCGGCCACTTTATTAGGAACACCTGTGCATTCTAATGCAATCCAGACCAACACAACAGCTCTGCCATAAATTTAAATTTCTCACAATGTCAACAAAAACTGAAAGTGTAGAAGCTTCATAAAAGTAGAATTTATGGCAGAGCTGTTGTGTTTATTGGATTGCATTAGATTGCACAGGTGTTCCTAATAAAGTGGCTGGTGAGTGTATAAGCAGAATGGACAAACACATTATACCCAATCCCAAAACAATTCAGACTTGATTTCAGGACCTCTGTTTTGGTTTTACTATAATATGTCATTTTAAAGGGTACATGTTTCTGTCTTAAACATTTTGAGTGATACTGACAAGAGAAATTTTGGGAGCTGATGATCATAGTAAACTCTAAAGGTTTCTATTGGCCTTTAACAAACAAAGTAGCGACTGCCACACCCTGCCACAGCCAACAGATGCAAAGATGCAAAAGCCAACTCCAACACTATAATTTCAATCATCACCACAAGGGGGCAGTCTGGCATCATGCCAGAGAGCTGCAGAGCCAGCCTCCCTCCTCTCCTGGCAGGGAGAAGAGCCCGAGCAATGAGGAGCTTTCAGCACATTCACCTCCTTGTATTCCGCTAATGAATTGTTACAGCGACGGATCCACCCTGAAATGAATTTTCGTCGCACTTCCTTTGAAAGTGGATCCACACCCAGAGAGGCTGCAGCTGGAGCCTCGCCAGGCCAGGATAATAGCTCCCCTCTCCCAGCCTCTGATGAGCTGCTGCAGGTGGCTTTCTGGGAGCAACTCCTGATAACATGAGATAAAATGCCCCTTTTTTCACGCGGCCATGTGTACGGCTGCAGAAGAGCATGACACCTCTCTGTTAGGATTTAGGGTAATAGCTGTAGACACTGTGAGCTCGGCCTCGTCGCCTCAGCATCACAGCCGTATTTATCGCTGCAATTCTGCCCCCAGCTCCACCAACCTCCTCAGGTGAATGCTTTAAACAATGTGTAAGTGTGTGTAAGTGTGTGTGTGTGTGTGTGTTTCAGGCAGGGTCACTGGCTGCCACTGTGTAGCTGTGGCAGTGACAGGGCAGCAGGGGTTACTGGCTGTGACACTCCCATGCAGACGGTGGGGAGGGGACAGAGTGAGTGATACCAGCATGTCAGCTCATGGTGCCTCACGCCTCCTAGCAAAATCTTTATAATGTTGTTGTGACACTCTGCCTGTACTGTCAGCACACCCCGCTACCACCACTATCACCATTCCACCAACCTCCTTCATACCCCTTTGGCAGGTATCAGTGAAGCTAATGGTCTGAAGTCTTTTACAGCCAGTCCTCCATCACTCCACTGCTCTGTGGACCTACAAGAGGGGATTGGATATGGGTGGAGCAGTAGTTTGTTTTTCCTGTCGTGTGTGTGTGTGTGTGTGTGTGTGTGTGTCAGCCTGCCTAAGTGCAGCTATTTTTCTGTACATCCCATCTAAATGATGTGTGGCATGGCAGTAAGAAATCAAACAACAGACCTACTTCTCTTTTTTTTCTTCAAGGGTCAGTTTACCTAAATATATTCTCACTTAACTCAAGTGGTTCGGTTTGATTTTTCCAGGTTTTAAGATATTTCTTTGGTTAAAAAAAATAGTTGCAGTGTTGGCAGTGTGTTCTGTGGATTATCCAGAATGACAGAGACATTATATCACAAGAAAAAGATTTTTAATGTAACTCTTTTCAGTGCTTTGAGCACCACATACAAAACCGTATTCACTTCCACTGTATTATGGTGGAAGTAGAAATTTTAGAGCCTGATATCTCAAAACCTGGACAAATAAAACCTAAACTAACTAAACAAATCTTGTTATTTTGGTGAACCAACCTTTTAACATCTGGTGATGAGAAATTTATGAGCAAAGTTTGCACCTATTTGAGACTTTTTTTTAAAAAAAAAAAAAAAAGAGAAAATTTGAAAAGAAAATCTCTCCACAGCTGAGAGAAGTACGTTGGAGGAAAGTTCAACTTGAAAACAATGAGAATACTCCCGCACACTGTTGCTTACTGCTGGAATATTTATTAGTTCACATTTTGGTCTGTCTGACCTTCATCAGGTATAATTCACACATACAGTACACCTGCTGAAAGTTGGACAGACCAAAACATTGTGAACTAACAGATATTCCAGCAGTAAGTGAGACAGTGTGCGGGAGTTTTCTCATTGATTTCAAAAAACAAAAAAACAAAACACGATATATTAAATGTACTTCTTAGCTCACTAGATCTTATCCTTTTAGGTTTGTGGGCCTTTATAGCCAAGCAATGCCTACTGATGAACCCTCATCACAGGTCGCATGTGTCTGTTAGTTGTGAGTGATTCAATCAAAGAGTGATGTTCCCTTTCGGATTGTTTCATTTTAATAGTATTTCAGAGTGAACAGGTAAAGGCTCCATTATTTCATAAGAAATAGAAAAGATTTAAGAAAAGCCAGCAAAAAAAACCCCAAAAACTTTAACTTTGTGTAACAGAAATGTTTTCTCTTCTTGTTTTCTATCTTGTGAATCATCTTGCGACCCCTCAGATTTATCTTGTCATTCGTACTGCATGTGGGTGCAGACGCACAGGTTTGTAGGCTACTGGGATGCTTTACTCTGAAAGTTATTTGGGAACAGTTGTCTGATGGAGTTTGGGCTCACCTGCTCCCCTTCCATCATATCCTGACAGAAACCCAAAACCCAGGCAATGTGTAATGTAGCTGATTCAAAGCTGACACAAGTTGACAAGTCGTTTTCCGGAAAAAAAAATGAAATGCCAAGAATTTTACTGACTCACAGATAATTTCCCTTTCAGTCTTCATAGAGAAATATGTGTCGCAGATGTCCTTCATTAAAGATGAGTGGAATCTCGAAATGCATTTACTTCAATACCTCAACTGTTTTGAGGAAGAGGCGGAAATCTCTGAGACAGATAACCTTGACGAACAAAAGCCAAACTATGTGCATGTACAGATATAACTAGAGCTAACTGAGAAATTAAATACAGAATGTTTTTGTAACTTGGTTGAATTTATTCACTTTTTTGGCCAGTTGGGGGCAGTGGAACCAACAATAAAAATCTGTCATTTTATCAGCTTATCAAGTTGTTAGCTAGCAGCAAACATTGCTCGTTTCCACATTCAGCAGACATGAAGTGACATCATTCACTTGAACTCGTGTTTCTGGCCACCTGATGAATGTGAGTCCAATATTGACTCTCCTTTTAGCTCTGTTTTGGTCTCCACCAACACCTGAGAAAAATATCTGGCTCCTCAGCTGCTAAATGTTTCACTATGTCCACCAGCTAGTTGCTAACTGTTATTGTCTGCTGTTTGGTCCTGAGCAGGTAGTGTACTCTAGGGTTTATCAGAGATTTTTCAAACCAGAGAACCCAGCTGCCTGCTGCTGCTGCTCGAAACAAGAGTGGAGTTTGCAGGCTGTACAACCAAAACAATAAGCTAAAAGATGCCAAAAGGTTCTGTACAGCTGCAGAGTTGGGTTACAATTCTCTGCACGGTTGTCACTATGAGTGACTCCTCTCACATGACTCCTTTCGTTTTATGCATTGCAAATATTGATTGGTGCAGCTTTAAAATATCTTCACACATTTCACTATCAGCCCCTGCCACATTTTCATCATCAATCTTCCCTGCTCAGGAATGATTTCTTCTGAGATGACATGATGTATTTTCACATAAACATACCACCCTCCGCAGCTTTGCTCAACATCTGTTGAGATCTTAGAAGCATTTTGTTGCCACCTGGAGATTAAAACCCATTTCGTCGGACTGCAGGGTAACAGCTACATTACTGCTACATGACTACAGCCTGTGTGAGTCGAGCGACTGATCTTCCTTTTGCACATCCCTTGATATCAATTTTCCTGATGATATCATCTTCACTATTCATAAAAGTAGGTGTGTAACCAGAGAAATCCATTTGCCAGCCTTTAATTGACCATGCAGAATTTAGAGGGCCCTTTCAGACAGCTGTACAGCTGTTTGTACATTGTAGTGGAGATAGCAGAAGTAGCATGTGAATGTTCACAGCTATAATCATAAAAGCTAAAAGCATGCCTGTGTGGCTGTGAAAGAAAATAATATGTCCTGCACATTGTACTTCAAGTGTGTGCATAAGCATCCACGCACTAACACACCCACTGTGTGAGTGCCAGCTCCAACCCTACGATTTGTCAAGGACAGCAGAGGTTTCCATTAACAGAGCATTAGCCCCTCCTCATCCATGCCCCTCTACTCCACAGACCCTGCCTTTGTCTTCATTAGGCCCCCCTGACAAGCTCCCACCGTGCCTCAAAGTGGGCCATTACTAGCCCCCAGAACACTGCATGGCTCCGCGCTGGGCACTAATAGCTATCTCCAGTCTAGCGGCTCCCCTGGACTCCACTGGAGGCCAGGAGGTGGATGAAGAGTTTAGTACAGTGGATAGTAGGATGAGGTTGTTAAGTTGTCTCATAAATGCCTTTTATATGTACCTATCCACATGTCAGCTACTCCCTGTCCTATTGAAAACACTTAAGATGTTATTTGGCACCTGCAATGTGGGGAGGCTGGCCGATTTGGTAGTTGTCTTGTCAGAGAGAGAGAAAGAGAAGAGAGAAGGGGGAATGAGATGATATATAAAGAGGTTTATATACTCCAGTAGTGCATTCAGATCGCAAGGACAAAGCTGCAGGAAGTCAGTGCCCCTGACCACTGGCACTGGCAAAAAGCTGGAGTTGTTCCCTGGGTGCAGCACGACGGCTGCTCACTGCTCCTAGTGTATAGGATGGGTCAAATGTAGAGGACAAATTTCATTTCAATGTATGTGAGTGCTGAGAAATGACACTAAACAAATCTAAATCGAAGTCATTTTCTGTAGGAGTCGATGACACACGTCTACACACGCATCTGTGATACAGTGTGTTGTCACAGCACGCAGGACTAGAAATCAGTCTATTTATTTTCCTATCTCTTCACTAAATATGAAGCATCAACTAATCACAATAGTGAGAGTTCTTTTTTCTTTACTGAAGATGCTTTCAGCTCTGAATCCATGGCAACACAGTTCACTTTAAGTGAACTTTATTGGTACACCACAAGAAATCCACATCTACAAACAAGCCACTATTGTGTAATGTGAAATATGCTCGTATCAAACAAGGAGAAAAGTGAAATGACTAAGATTGTAGCAATGTAAGCCAATACAATACAGTCTAACTATGAAACTAGAAAAAAGAGACTATCCACACCAGAAAATGATACCATTATCTTTGAGAGGCAAGGCATGAAAAGCACCACAAAACCTGTTATCGAGAGGGGCAATTATGTCTGACTTTGACGCTGTTCTCTAACCTTAACCATGTAGCTTTAGTTGCCTAAAGTTAACCAAACTGTAGCCATATAGTGGCAGATCAGAGAACATTCATATGGGTTGCTTTTGTCAATAACAAACAACTTGTTTTGTTGTTAAGGTTAGAGGACCTGCTGGCTAATGGGATAACCAAAAATGACTTGCCATATCGATCCCCATTTTTCATTGAGTTTTCTCAAATGAATGAAACATTTGTGTGTGTGGTCAAACATGGTGTTGCAGCCTTACTGAATTCTATTAGAGGGAAAATAATTAAGTTGGCATTCTTTGACAAAAATAATAAAGTATCAAACAATGAGATGCAGTCACTGTTTGCAGTGTCACTGTGAAACTGTGAATGGACAAGTCACTAAAAGAAACAGAAGTAAACTGTGAAGCCAGTTGTAGTCTGACCTTACAATAAACAATACAATGCTCACAACGTAACTTAAATGAAACAACCATGATCAGAGAATATGTAAAGTCATGTGTCTATGATGAACATCTGTTGTCTAAAAGCTTACTGATTGAATATTATGTGGTTTGTTGCACACAATTATTACACCACAATTGCCAGGGTTCAGACATTTGAATCCAGCCACTACACCAAGTTGAGTTGACTGATTCTGTTGGTCCAGCATCATGACATGAAACAGTGGTTTCTTGGTTGGAAAAAGCGATCGATCCAACAAACACTGCACGGGGACTAACGCTGTTGTCAAGCTGTGGGCCGGAACCAGGAAGGAGTAAAACTAGGCAGTGCTGATCAAATATGAATCAAGATTCTGTTAGTGCATTGCCTATTTCTCGCCTCAAATGTTTTCAGAAACATATTTTAGTGTACTGTTTGGCTGTAATATGAGAAAGTTTGTGACCCAGCCGCCATGTTTAAAGCGGACGAGCCGAAACCAAGCACCACCCAACTCACAGTGCATCACCCACCATGTCACCATCAGCCGGAGTGTTTAGTGGTGATAGAATGGAATCGCCCTCCTCCATGAAAAGTGGAGGCAATGTCAGACTGAAGGTGGAAATGTCGTTGACACTTCTGTCTGATATCAGGCAAACACCACAACAGAACTGTGCTACAGATCTGAAGTTGGTAACTTTGTAAAATAACACATCGTCCTACTTCATACTTAATTCCTTTAGATGTCTGACTTGGCTTCTGAACTTCTCCACTGCTAATATGAGCGCTTAGTTTCAGAGTTAATTTAACCAGCTCTTCTAACAGAACGGCTGGCCCCAGCCTGACCCCTGTGGTTTACATAGCACTTCACTGCAAAACTCTGTCTGACCTTTAAACTAGTTAATAAGATTTGAGCAAGCGATGAGACATTAAAAATACAGACATTCAAAACACAGGTTCTTGAGTTATCCAGGAGAAAAAAAAATGGATTTGTTCATCCTAAAATTAAATATAATAACTTTCTAGAATTGCCCTTGTAGCAGTGTATTAGAATCAAGTGGTGGAATGTAACTACATATATCAAGTATTGTACTATTGTATCAAGTGCTGTACTTAATATCATTGAGGTACTTGAATTTTACTTGAGTACTTCCATTTTAAGCTTCTTAGTATTTTGGGGCACTTTTTACTCCACTACATTTGTCTGACACTTATAGTTATGAGTTACTTTACAGATTAAGGTTTTACATACCAATTATAGTGTTAATCTATGATACAGTATTACAGATTAAACTAAGCAAGAACGTTTCGAAATCTCAAAGTTTGCTACATCTTGACCAGCAACAATGTCAAAATACAGCTTAATGTTATAATATATAATGAGAAAAGATTGACAGAGGACATTCTAAATACAGTACTGTTATGTCCCCAGTCAAAGTGGATACCTTGATATATAACATGCTGTGTGACTCTTCCCACTCCCCCCCTCTCTTCTCACTCCCAAGAACGGCCAGCTGCACAGTAATCCAGTTCAAAGTAGCATTTTATTTTCCAAAAGCTTCGGAGATGAACAATGCCCAAAACAAACAAACATTTATGAATGCAAGAAGCTAAACTTCCAGAACAGAAAACAAAATGGAAATAAATGAAATATCTCTAACCTAAGTTCTAAGTTCATAACTGAACACATGAGAAAACAGGAGAATTAAGCTTAAAGGACACTTTAAACAAGAGGTTTTGCTTTCTTTAATAATTTCTCCTGTTAAAACTGGCCATGACAAGATCCCCCTCAAATGCACTTACAATGTACGTAAGTGATGGGGAACAAAATCCACAGTGCTCGTTTTGTGCGAAATGTATTTAAAAGTCTAAGTGAAGCTTATATGAGTCTTCATCAGTCTGAGTTAGTCATATCAAGTGGATATCTGCCACATTTACAGTCTTTTTAAGCATCAAATTCCCTCTTTGTGTTTCCTCGGACAGTGTTTCCCTGTTGAGCTGTGGTGGAAGTATAGTAACAAAAAAGGGACATTGGCACTAAAAAGACTGTAACGTTGAAAGATATGTACTTGATATTAGCTTCAGATAAACTTTTGAATACATTTTTGCACAGAAGGAGGACTGTGGATTTTGTCCTCCTTCACTTACATTATAAGTGCATTATGAAGGGAAATGGAAAGTCATGTTATCCTATCAGCCAGCAGAAATCCCTTCAAACCAGGGGTCACTAACGCAGTGCCCGCGAGCACATGCCCGCAAGGACCACTTAAGGCGCCCGCGAGGCATGTTCTAAAAATAGCATTGGTCACAATGGAGCTCTGTCTAAAACATTTTTGTTGCTTTACTTTTTGAATCAGAATCGCTTAATGCAGATTTTAAAATGACGATATTTAATATCAAGATTTTAAAACAAAAATATTTTATGTGTATAACGAACTCTGGCCTTTCCTGAAGTCAAAGGTCAATATCGCGCGCATGTCAACGGTCAACATACCTCTCTCCTGACACAATGACGCAGTGCAGCGACTATGAGGAGTTACTTGTGCTTTAGCCCCCAAAAATATGGCAGAAAAGCAAAAGAGGACATACTATTTTCACAGTGATTGGGAGGAAGAGTTCTTTTTTACGTCAGTCAAAGAAAAATGTGTGTGTCTTATTTGCGGGACGACTATTGCAACAGCAAAGTGGCACAATGTCGAGAGACACTCCAGTACGTGTCACGAAAGCTTCAATGCTAGCTACCCACCCGGCAGCGCATTAAGGACAGAAAAAGCCCGCGTGTTGAAGGCAGCTTTGGACGAAACAACAGTCTTTTTTCACGAGGCCGGTGAAAAAATCACAAAAAGCAACCGAAGCTTCATTTAGAGCTGCACATTTTTTGATAAAGAACAAGAAAGCCTTTTCGGATGGGGAGGTTTTTAAAGAGGCTATGATGATTGTTGCTAACACAGTCTTCAAACATGAGAAGTATTGTCCCGATGTCATCTCTGCCCTCTCCGATGTCCAACTTGGAACAAGTACGATGGCTAGACGAGTGTCATCTATGTCCGAGACAGAGCAACTGGACCGGGATCTCGCTACGTGCAGGTGGTTTAGCATCCAGAGTCAGTCGACAGCACCAGCACAGCTCAGCTGATGATATTCATCCGAACGGTGTTTGATGATTTCTCTACAAAAGAAGAACTGCTGACACTTCTGCCCCTGAAGACAACAACGAGAGGAATTGACATCTACAACGCGGTGAAAAGCTTCTTCGTGGAGAAAAAGGTGCCACTAGAGAAGCTGGTGTCGGTGACAACAGACGGGGCCCCCGCCATGACAGGCCGGCATGCAGGCTTCATGCAAAGGTTTGATTAATGATTTCCTTGGCTTAAAAATATTAGAAGTGATCATTTGCACTACAAATATAGCAGGTGTGGCCCCTGACTTTCAAATGTTGGAGCAGATAAACATAAATAAATGTTGCATGTTTAAACACATGTTTTTCTTACCATCATTGTTGTGTAAATCATTGTGAATAATTGTGGGGAATAACTACCATTGACATGTGAGCAGTCTCTTCACATAGTATTATAATTATTACTACTATTATTATTATCATTATTATTATTACTAAAAAGTGATCCGTGCAGTTTTGTTATTCAGGAAGTTTGTATCAAACAGGTCCAGTTAGCCCTTTGTACTACTCAGTGCCCATGAAGTAGCCCTCAGTCTCAAAAAGGTTGGTGACCCCTGCTTCAGACAGTCCAATGATAAGACACCACCTGTATCACACACATGCACACACACTATAAGCAAAGGGGAGGAGAGAGAGAGAGAGAGAGAGAACTGTCAAATAAAATACCAAATCAAACATGACTCAGGGTCATAACAGGGACTTGTGCTTGTAATAGAATTTTTTTTTACATTGTTATATTGACACTAAGGAATCAGATTCCTCTTTGAGTGGCTAATTGGTATATTGGCTTGTGACTGTGTCTGCTAGTTCACCAGAGAGTTTGATGGAAATGTTTGGGATAAAAGTGTCTTTCTGGCTGTATAGGAGCTTATGTGCGTAAATGAACCTGTAAGTGTGTTTGATATATATTGTGCCTTCATTGTAAATATAAGATTAGTGAGTGTTAAGTGTATTATTAAGTGTAACTTGCAGCTAGACTAGACACCAATATATTATATGACTTAACAGGTTGCCAGTAGTCAGTTCATTTAACTGCTATTTCTCATGTTTGGAACATATTAGATTCATTGTAACTGTACATTAACACATGTTCTAGTCTTATTGTTTATTCCCAATGTGAAAATCTGGTATAGTTGTGGAATTTATAAGTTAATACTTTACTACAAGCAAATGTAATCTTATAAAGTTATCCAATGGCTGCTTCTCTTTTGAGACTAATTATTTGAGTATGTTGTATTGATACCCTGTGGACAAAGTTTTACAGGATTAACTAATTGATTGTGAATTCTGTGTTATATTTCATTATTGTGAGATTTGTGTTATTCTCTGTTCTCCCAGAAACCACAAACATTTACCAAGAGTGTAAACCTCTACAGTCTTCAAGTTAAGTACAAGAAACCTTTGAAGGCGTCTTCTAGTGTATTCTGACAGATACACCACAGTGATTACAAACTCCACAACCAGTGATACTTATTAAGAGATCCTGAACACCATCACATCTCTTTACTGTCAACACATGCTGTACTGTAAAGCTTCTCTGCTGGAGTCAGACCTCGTGTTTCTTCTCTCCTCTTTCTCTCCATACTCCTCAAGCCTTCTCCTTGTTTCAACTGCTTTATCTCAACCTGTCAGCCTCCCCATTTCCAGCCAGGATGGATAGCAACATTACATCCAGCCCCTTCTTTGACAAATATCAATGATCAGGGAGAGATTTTTGCCTCTGATATATCACACAATGTGCTGTCAGAATGGCGCATCTGACTGAGATAACCCAGGTTGGGTAAAAACATCAGCGCACACAAGAGTGGATTTGTGTTTTGGTTGTGAGAGAGCAGGTATGACCATCATAGATAGAAGCAGAGATAAGTGCAATAAGAGAGATATCTGTCTGCGCCGGGGCTGATGGGTATGTAGTGAGAGCTGTCACGCCCCGAGCTGTCCACATGAAGGGGACAAGGTAATGACTGATGCAGCAAACTTTGGCATATCTCCAAAACAACAGAACTGATAGTCTTATTTGGCTATGTATCCTCTGGCAGCTGCATTTCTTTGTATAAAACAGTAAGACAGACACAAACACACACTCTTGTAATGGATGATGGTGTGCAGAAAGTTGATGTCCTCCTGGTGTGACACTATTGCCTCTTGGTATTCATTGTTTTGTGAAAAACCTGGATTTTGCAAGGCTTTGGAAACAAAGTTGTTTTTCTCTTTATCATCGTAAACTGTTCGTCAGTTTAAAGAAGACATCACTTTGAGCTCAGTCAGAATCAGAATCAGGTTTATTGCCGAGTAGGTTTGCACATACAAGGAATTTGCCTTGGTGTTGTGATGCATAACAGTCAAAAATATGCACAAAATAAAGAAATTTACCACAGACAATATGTCAAATATATTCTAAGTGAGAAGAGCTGCTACAGGTTTAAAATTTAAATTGAAGAAAATGAAATGAAATGTACAAAAACTCATTACTTTGACATTTTATAAACCAAATGATTAATGGATTAATAAAAGAATCCATACATTAATCAATAATGACAATAACTGTTAATTGCAGCCATAAATCCTACTGCATATTTTCAATATGCTGCATCCAGTGAAAATCCTACAAAATCCACTTTCTGTGTGTATTGAAACCACTGTCTAGCCTTACACCTCCAAAATGTTAACTTTTAAAGGGAAATTCTGCTTTATTACACTTATCTTTTAACTTTCTTAATTTTGGCCATAATTTATTTTTCTAAAAACACTGTTAGTTTCAGAGTTAAAATAAACTGGCCCCTCTAAAAGAATGTCTGGCCCCAGTCTGGCCCCTGTGCTTTAAATGGGCTACAACCACTTAAAGCTGGTTAAAAAGATTAGATATAAGCAATGAAACATCATTAACCCAACAGTGGACTTTGCCATAGGAGACGGCTGTTTATTTATTCCGTGTGTCCAATCGTTAGTCGGGACAGTTAAAAAACAAACAAAACGTAACTATGATCGTCCCCTAACCATAACCCTGTGGTTATTATTGTAGCCATGATGATGAAGGTGACCTAACTTTAAGGAAGTAGTAACTTTAACCCACATCATATGTTTCTCTAACTGAAAGGGTTAGGGTTACCCTAACCCTAACCCCTAACCCTACAGTAACCCTAACCCCTAACCCTAACAATACCCCTAACCCCAACCCCTAACCCTAACCCTAACCCTAACAATAACCCTAACCCCAACCCTTTCTCTAACAAAGTGATTATTTTAACCCAAACCATGATCTTTCCCTGAACCTAACCACACCTTAACCACAGCGTTGTCACATAATAACAATAATATTATTTATAATAATACATTTAATTTGTACCACACTTTTCATTCATTGTGAGACTCAAAGTACTAAAGTATTAATAACATAGAACACACAACATCAAGAAAATAGTAATGCATTAAGATGAAAAAGTCTTCCTGAAAAGAAAGTTCAACAGTGTTGTGTAATGATGTCGTCTTGCTGATTACTGCAGATAGAGGAGCCAGATTAAAATACGCTCCTATGTGTCATTCTGGAGTCACATGATGTTTAATTTGTAGGGCTCTCACTGAAATCAGCTGCTACTGATGGAAATGAGTTTAATGAGAGCTGTGAGAGAATCAAAACAAAGAGCTGAAAGATGACAAAAGTTCTGTAGAGCTGAGAGATAATTCCATTTGGCTTTTTACTATGAATGACACTGTTTACATTACACGTTTAGTCATTTGACTCATTGTTGATATGAAAATATTGACCTGTACAGCTTTAAACAAACCTGGTTAGCCAACCTTATTTGAAAGACAAAATTAAGGTAAACAGTAAAAGTAATACCCTAAATGTATGTTGTAAACACTTTCACTGTCACTTCCAAATAAAGTTTTTTTTAGATAATTTGGCTAAATTGTTGGCCTGCATTGGCATCATCTGACTTCTTGTGTTTCTTGACCTCACTTGTGATTTATGAGCCCAGTGTTGCATCATTTTCTCAAATTTTCTAGGGAAGCATGTAACCTTGATTGAAAATAATGGAAATCATGAAATTGAGAGATAAAATGTTAAAAAATACACCAGACAGTAATCAAATATGAAATATTCTCAGCTTTTCCAGAGTGTTACATCAGTTAAAGTTGCACATTTTCAAGTTTTGTTTGAGACAGTTGGTTATCAGGTTAACCTGCTGCTCCTCCTCTGTCATAGAAACACAAAGAATGTACAATAAAGCTGAGTCACTGCTGGCACAGGCAAGTCATTTTCTGGAAACAATTTAATAGCAAAAGTTTTAAATCTTGAACATTTTGTAGACTTGCTGACATTTATTGTCAAATAATTTAATAACAATATAACTTTAAGTGGACTTAATATGGAAATGAGTATCCCACATATCCTTCATCACAGACAAATCATCGACCAGCCGCTCATAAAATATCACCAGAATATTAATAAATGATTTCTGTAGTATATTTTTGTTTTAGTATGTAATGTTATTGAATCTAGTGTGGACAACTTCTTGTGTTGCTGCGGTGTTCCTACAAGTATTGATTGTGTATTAAGTACTCAATAGGGAGTTTTTAGAGAAATTATGATATTTTATGGTATTTTTAAAAATCATATTACAAATCACTTTCCTCCTGAATAGTTTAGGTAAAACAAACATCACCTTAATGTTCCTTTAATAATCCAGTGCTGGCTGAGATTTTCACAGCACTTTCTAAAATATATCATAAACCTGCGATGGTTCTGCTGTGGTTGTCTAGCAGACAGTTTTGTTTTCTCTCCTCTCTTCAGAGAAGTGTTATTGTTTTTCTGTCTATGCTGATGGTGTTGGAAGTCAGTCAGTGCTTCAAAATTGTTAAAAATGGATTGATCTGCTTGTCCAACCATGCTATTGCAGTTTTCACTGGCTGATAATGCACCGGTTGCCTTATTTGCATAATACTGGTGATATGCTCCCACCTTACCTGATTCCCACAATGCCCTCCTGCTGAATTTGTTTTCACCACAGATGCAGAGAAAGAAATGAGAGGAGAGAATACTGAGTCACTGAAAAGAGCGAGCTGTATGACCTTGAAGCATTGTATTACTGTGTGTGTGTGTGTGTGTGTGTGTGGTAAAAGTGATGGCGGTGGGTGGAGGTTGGGGTCATGCAGCAGTGGCAGTGACACTGGTATTATTGGCTGTGATGCTCTCATACAGCAGGATGACAGGTTGAGTGATGCTGTGCTGTCAACATGCTGTCCTGTAAAGAGAGATGTAGTAGAAGATAAAGCAGCCAAACTCAACACACATTCATTATTACTGTGTGCGAAGAAGTGAACTGTGCTCTATGGCTAACATTTATAGTTAGAATATCAACTACATCAGAGTAATATTGAGTAAAGCTTAACACAGTGTATTTGTGAGGTTGCGGTTTGTGGTCAGTGGTTCTGTTGGGAAGCTCTCACATCCAGAACACTTGATATTTGGCTGCAAAACAAAGCATTCACAAACTCATTTTGCATATCTCTAACTCTTTAGCAGACTTTTTAATGAGTTCACAACTGCCTTTTCTCATGCATTACCTCCTCTTAAAAATACAAAAATATACAGTATGAGAAACACTGTGTGCACATCCTTAACGCTACTGTTACTGTAACAACTGGCCTACAAAAAGTGCCCAACATAAATTTTTAAAACATTTAAAGGGGACATATCATGCACATTTCCAGCTCTATATTTTTAATCTTTTGCTGAACAGGAATATTTTTGTATGATTTACAGATAAAGAAAATCCTTATTTATCTTATACTGACCCGTTAACACAGCTCCTCAGTTCAGCCTCTGTCTGAAACAGGCCGTTTTAGCTCCTGTCTCTTTAAGCCCCCCAAAAACCTTAGTAATGAGGGCTCAAACAAAGTGTTCAGAGCAGGTTGCAGCCCTGGCTTTTGACTTGCAGGGAGAATTTCTAAATACATTAACATCAAGTTTAGAACTTTGATCATGTTTAACATATATATCTGACATCATAACAGTATATAAACAACAGAAAATCACATAAAGCATAATCCACTTTAATGACGTACAAACTACTGCTTTAAATAGTGATCATACAGATATACACAGAAGGCCTGAAACGTCCTTTATAAGACATCTGATAACCAACAGTTGCTTTTGTTTTGAAAATCCACCCTAAATTAACCTCCTCCTTCTTCTTCTTGAACTTTTACGGCAGTTGGCAAAGAGGGATATAGTGCATGACTACTACCAGCCAGAATGGAGTGGGATAATCATCTAAAGTTTAACAGTTGAGTTAGTTGTGCGTTCACACTAGAAAAGTTACAAAAATGTAAGAATACTCATAGAAGTTTGTATGTATAGTACAAGAAATGTCTGTTCTCTGAGTGTGTAGTGAAGGAGCTTAACCACAGCTGGAGACAAGTTGTAGATGGTGGTGAGACAACTCCAGGAACACTTCAGAAACAAACTAACGCAATTATTCTATATCATGGTAAGAAGTTCTTCTTGGATACTGAAACAAATAGATAACACTTCTATAATCAACTTCTCTGCAAAATCTCTTGTAAATCATAATTGAATCCTCATCCAAAACCTTGTGATCTGGCAGTTTCCCAGCAGCAGATGACCAGCAGGCTGGAGCAGTGACACCACTCAACAGAATCTATATGCCCTTTACTTTATTCCAGCTCTATAAATAAGTAAACAGGAGGTGGCTTATCAAGAAGAGAATATGAGAACAGTATGGCACATATGAGAATAGAGAAGTATGAAGAATGAAAAAAAAAACCCCTTCTTATTATGTGACAGCGGGAGCAGCAGCTAGCTCATTAGAGTGCAGGAGATCTCTTACGCCAGGCAGGTGAGGATACACACAAACTCTATGAGCGGCTGGCATTCGGATGGCGAGGAAGGCCCCGCATGATCACACAGTAAATGAAATGAAAGCGCACAGGAGTAGTTAGTATTCACGGCAGTCTATGTCCTTGTAACGGCATGGAATTTTGGTTTTATCTCATTGGAGGATCTCATCCATTATTTAGGATGCAGGCGCGAACCGACAGACGCTCCTCAATAATTCCTAGGGAGCTCGCCTGCCTCTGCCTCTGCTGCTCTCTCTCTCTCTCTCTCTCTCTCTCACACTTTATCTTCCCACTTTCTCCCTTGTCTTTTTTGATGACTGTTTTCTGTTTCCCCAGCCGCCCGCTCTCTAATATTCCTCCACGAGCGCGTGTTTGGTTGACCTGGACGGGCCTCGGTTATATAGTACACGCATATATGCTTAAAGCTTGAGAGGTGCTAGAGGAAAGCAAGTGATAGAATCAGACAGAAGTGTGAAGTTGCCTCTCATGAATATGTTATGCGCAGAAGCTGGAGTGGGTCCCCATAGTTTGTTAATTTCCTGTCAGGCTGCTCTATTATTCATGCACATACTCTGAATGTGTGATGTTTGCATGCAGCTGCAGAGTGCGCACAGGGACCGCCGGTACACTCGGACTGACCCCCTCCCTCCCGCTGACTTACACACATGCAGCCTCCGATACTCCCACGTGGCTACCTGAAGCCCGCCGCACATTGAGATTCTGTTGACTTCCCCGAGCCTCCGCCTTTCATGGTGACACCCAGATAAAGATTATCCGTGATAAAAATGTTAATCAGTGGATTTATGAGGGATAAGATTGTCATTATAAAATGTGCAACACGGCCATCCTTTACACAGTGTGACTAAAGGTATTACAGTGTTGTGTTATTTACATTTAATGCATGCCAATCCTGAGTCTGGGTACTAACCGGAGTTGAACAACAGGTGGCAGTGTTGCTTTGGATAGAGATCTTTGGTACACAAAGACTTTCTCTCAAAAAAAACTGTATATGTGATGGCTGAAGACACTCCTAGAAATAAACATAATGACTGACACTGGCAGGGTGATTGATTATGTTGATCAAGTCTAAATATCCAAAAGGTTTCAGTTTGGAGGCCAAAACCTGAAAAGATTTGTCTGAATAATCAGAACCGGTGTATAGTTGGAGGTGAGGTATGTACAAAACAAAAGGAGGAAATGAACCAGCGCGTTCTCATCTGACACGCTCTGTTTATTAATCCTTTAACTCATTGATTGGAACCTCTTTACATTTGGATCAATTAGTGAGGCAGCTAAGGGCGAGACATGTATGGCGAGAGGCAAGCACAATGTTTCCCTGTCCCCCTTTTTACCTTATTATTTAAAAGGAGTGTTGAACGCGCTATCTTGTTGTTTGTTGTCAAAGCATCAGACTTCAAGGAAACGGTGGGAAAGGAGATTTTAGAGTGGGGGTTTTATGTTATTTTCAATTTTTTTATTTTTTTTAACCAGAGTGTTGTCTGCCCTTGAATGAGCTTAGGTGTGCTTTGAGATTTTATTGTGATGCAGAGAAGAGGAAGGTCGAATTAAAATAAAACCTTTTTTTTTAAAAAAAAAACTGATGTACTGCTGTCGCTTTCTCTTTATGTCAGTACAACCAGATTCAGCTTTCATTCCCACACCGGGCCCTCCTTCCATATATGACGGGTACAAACACGGGGTGATGTGATGTGACATTTCCAGACGATCAGTAATTTAGTGTGCAGTAGGTTTTTGTGTCTCAGACTTAAAGACGTGTTAAAGCAGGAATCACTCTGCTCAGTGTAAATATTTTTGACTTGAAGTATGATATAATAGAGTAAGACTGGGAACTGAACCTCTGTACTTTTTTTTTTTTTTTTTTTTTTTTTACATCCGAAACATGTCTGTAAGACAAATGTCAAATGTCTGGTGAGATTTAGTATCTTGTTGTAGAAATAATTATCACTACTAATACTTATTACAGTGAATGGATGAACACCATCATTAGAGACTGCATGTGTCTGTACATTTTGCAGCAGCCTTGTTTCATTGTATTCACATATTGTGTGTACAGGGATACACAATGGAGAGTGGAAAGCAATTTTTCATGAGTACAATGTTATCATAACCCATGCCAGGTAGCCTGCTATGAAAATATAACCCAAGTTGTAATGGCTTGATCCCACTGGGCGCATCTGCTTTGCATTCCAGCTGTGACGCAACCACTGGAGATGATAACAGCCACTCTAGTCAGCGCTTGATATCCCACCAGACGCACCGCAGCACGTTTCAGAGGCATCCCAGAAGCGGCTCTCCACTCTGCTCCGCTAAACAAACCTGCCTAGTCTTCTTTTTTTGACGGAAGTTGCATCAAACTGCAGAATGAGCCGGGCGGGAAGTCAGACACAGGAATGGCACAGAGCGTCTGGTCAATTTTCAAAATAAAACACCCTGTGCAGACTCCTGATTGTATATTGCATCACTACATCAATATTATATTATAACCGGTGGCACCAGGCCCGAAGTCAAGCGGTCAGAGGATATTTGTTATCATAGATGATGAGTGGTTAATCCTGGAAGTGGAAAATCCCAAGATTTTATATGACACCACTGCTGCCATGACTGCCCTGGTCCCTGGCTTCTTCTTGACACAGCCGTGTCAAATGGAATGAAGGCGTAAACCATATTACCTTTAAGTTACCAGCAGATAATTTGTACCAGTGTTTCATGCTAACATGCTAAAACTGCATCAATAGATTTTTGTTAGCCACTTGAGGGCAACAAAACGAGCTGAAACACATCATCATTTCATTTTTATAAAGCTGTCATGGGAAACATGATAGGAAACATTTACACATCCAGCAGACATGGAGCAACAGTAACATGGATTTTGAGTTTCTGTTCCTTGACAAATGTAAGTCTTAAAGTGTGTTCAGACATGACATGGAGCAAATTTATGCCTCACATTATTTGCAAATATGAGCGTTCAACTGTTTCTGCAGTCATTAGTTAATTTGTTCCTAACAGCTAATGTACCAACTGTATACATGTAGGATGTAGCTAGCTAGCAATGTACACACCAAACCATTTGACTAAACTCACTCTCAAAACTCATCCAATTGTGTCTTTACTTTATTGTCTTTGTTTGCAATTGTGCCATGTTAAAAAAATATGCGTCATGTTCTGTCTTAACACACTTTAATAATCACTCTATTTTAGCTCTGGTTTAGTCGCCACCAAACCACAAGTAAAATATCTATGTTTAGCTGCTAAATGCCGCATGTTCACCAGCTAGCTGCTAACTGTGTCTATCTGCTGTTTAGTGGTGAGCAGGAGACTCTCCAATGACTTTTTAGACCCTTTTTTTGCTTAAAACAGCTGCCTGGTGCTGCTGTAAATAAGGTTATGAGCGAGGGGTTTGTGGGCTGAAAAAACCAAAAAATAAGCTCAAAGAAACTAAAAGGGTACATAGAACTGAGGGGCACTGCAGTCAGGTGATAATTCAATGTGGCTTTGTCACCTTAGCGACCCCTTTCACATTTACATTTTTAGTAAAATATTGATTATTGTAGCTTTAAATGAAAAATGGGTTTTGAAGGACAAAACTCTTTTCCTTTTGATACTTTTGTATCAGAGGATAAAAATTGTAGTAGGGGCCTGAAGCATCCTCCCTCTCTGGCCCTGTGGCGTAACCAAAGTAACATCAAACCCATCTGAAATCTAGAAAACCAGGAGACTGAAAGTGGAGACAAGATCTAGAAGGAATGGATGGTGAGTCTTTGAGTTTTATGTTTCTATATCCTTTCCTTTCATTCTCTTCTCAGCTTTTTCCTTCCAGCTGTTATTAAAGGTCAGTTTGTTCCAGTCCAGCCTATTCGTGTACAAATTGTGGTCATTTTACTCTCCAACTTGCAGCCAGGTCAGACTGTACAGTAATTATCCCAATTTTGATCATTTTACAGCACCTACAAAGTAAGAGCAACTGCTCCACATTACTGTGCCTCTCACTTACACTGTAAAACTTTCCAGCAATTTAAAAACCTAATAATCCCTGATGAGAAAATCCATCTTCATCTCTCAAACACTAAGTTTTACTGCGAGAGCCAGAATTGATGCTGGAAAATGATTCCCGCTCCAATAACCGCTCAGAGACAATAGCGCTAATGTACACTGACACTTCTGTAAATAGATTTCACGACAATCCCTGCTGGTTGTTGACTGACTCTCAAGTTCCGCTGTTGTTGTGAAATAATCACAGTGGTCATAAATTGTTTAGGAGGAGGAGGAGGAAGAGAAGTTAAACTATTATTAGTATTATGTTAGAAGAAGATGTGGGATTAAAGTGAGTTCCCTGCGCGAACGGAACAGAACAAGCAACTTTATGCACAGTTTATGACTATAAATATAGAATTTTATCACCACACATTTGAACATAAAACTGAATATTAGCTCAGTACCTGTTGCATATTTTAATGGATCATGCAGTTGTCTTTATTTTGGAGAAACTTTTCCATCCCTCATTATTTTTATTTAATTGTCTTGAGTTTTTAAGAGAGGTTTTTGCATAAGCTTCCTCCCTCTCCTGTTTGAGTGTTTGTTTACTTCATATTCATATATAGCAATAGAATACATGTAGGTAAAAGCATGTTTGTGTATATGTGAATGAATGAATGTGTACAGATCATTAAATAATTATAACTATTCTGCTTTTTTCAGAAAGTGCAATTAAACAACAATTCAATACATTTTAAAAAAGATTATCATTTCTCTTCGTCATCATTAAATCATCATCATTCGCCTTCATAATCATCATAGCATCATCACCATCATCATAATTCCTATGTATCATTTGTTATCATCCTCATCATCATTCATCTTCATTGTCATAATCTGTTTTTATATCATAGCCGTCATGATCATCATCATCATTTATCTTCATTATTTTTGTTTATTTTTTGTATCCTCCTCCTCATCATCACTATCATCATTCATCATCATCATCATCATCACTATCATCATTATCATTATTCATCACCATCATCATTATCATTATACTTTTTCATCATCCTCATCATCATCATCTCTGATAATTTACCCACCTACATGCCAGATGTGTCAAACATTTTCTCACCGGCTCCCGTCTTCTCTCTGATGAGATTCGATTTTTACTTCTGAAACTGCATCCTAAGGCGAGCTGCTTACCTGCGCTCCATTAACTTTCTTTGGCTCTACCTCAGACGGTGAGATCATCACTGTCTCCTGTCAAATACTTGTAAAACCCCATGTGCTTCTCCCTCTACGTCTGTCAGTATGTATAAAATCAGCAGGACTCACCTGTTGTGTGTGGGGCAAACTAACTGTATTTTTATGTGTGTGTGTGTGACTCAGGTTGTGTGGGGGGCTGGCGTGGCTGTGGATCCAGGCACTGTGCTCAGAGGCTGTAATGAATAAGTGATGACATGGTAATATAGGAGACTGCTCTCTGGGACGTGGCAGTATTACAATGCAATAAAAGAAAATCAGGTCAGGCCCCTGTTGCCGCTGTTATGTTACACTTGGGGTCACAGAGAGCGAGTGATGCTGATGGGGAGAAAGGAAGAAGCTGTAGGTGCGCTTGCACACAAACTGAAAGATCCAAACCTTTCTCTGCTTTTAGGAGAAAACTTGTGAAAGTTCTGATGGCTTACTGTTGAACATGTTAGTATTTTACAGCCATTGCTTTAATCTTGGGGTTATACCACACTTTCAAAACCAGTTTGCAAGTGATGTGTCCACTTTTAAGAGGAAAAGTGCTGTAGTTATCTACAAAAGAAGCTCCTGGAGTAGCTTTTATTGAGCAGCAGAATGACCTACGGGTTTGGTAAAATCATCCAACTATCAATCCCATGTCTAGCCATATCTACCAGAGTGCCCCTGAGAAACACCATCAGATTCTGTCTGCTCCAGGGATAAGCCCAAACCACATCACCAAAAAAAAAAAAAAAATTAGGAGAATACACCCTTAAGTGATGAATGATAGAATCATCTTTAAATATTCAAAAGCACAATCACATTTGGTGTGATTCTAAAATCCCTGTCACTGCTTTGGAAGAGTTACACATTAATTTTCCATGTCTACGCAAGCATGATACACACAAGACATTTTAAATGAAATCCTTCAGGGTGAAAACAGTGTAGCGGAGAGAAAGATGTGATGCAGAAAAATGCAGCTCGAGAGAAAAGGAGAGAAGATTCCGAGTGCCTCGAGATGAGCCCAGCACGGGCAAAACATTAGTTATGAAAGAAAGCGAGCCCAATTAGATTAGGAAGAGAATGTAGGGATACATGGATGAAGGTTGAGAGGAAGGAGGTTGAATGTTTTTTTTTTGGGGGGGGGGGGTGTTTGCTGCAGTGTAGCATGAGAGCTACAGAGGAGGACCAGCAGTCAGCAGCGGCAGTCGTGCCCTGAGTGAATGAAAAGCTCCTGGGAAGCAAGAAAAGAGGAAGAGGGAGACAAAGACAAAGGGGGGAGTTACTGTGGGCAATGAAACAAGAACTATAGGGTAAGAGGAAAAAAAGAGAGAGGGAGGAGAGGAGGCGTTGGGAGGAGGAGGCGATGGAATGGGAAGGGCTGGCGAGCTGCACCGACTGCCAATGTAGCAGGAAGAAGAACCGGCGAGGGCACAATAACCCAAAGCAAACCGAAGATCTTTGATAACTCCTCCGAAAACCAACTTAGCGGTGAAATTGATGTGAGCGAGGCTTGTGTTTGAACCAACACATGCTGTGCCTGGAATGCCTAAGGAAACGTCTGCGCTTATAATTAATGATACTTCAGAGAATTGGAGACAGGGCGAGGGGACTTGAATCATACCTCACGCCGCTGCTGCTGTACTTCTAAAGTGTTCAGAGGCTGCACACTCTAAATAATGAAGGACAGCTCAGTATCTCTGCGGGTTCACTGCTTTGCCCTTCTCTGAGAATTCAAACAGAACAAAGTTAAACCCTTTTCCCCATTACATCCCTTCACTTTTCAGAGGATGTGTGCACAGTAGTAGACAAAAACAGCAGCTACAATAGAATTAATGCAGCATGAGACAACTTTGCATGTTTCTGGGAAGTATCCATTCAGTGTTCGGCATGGCAGGGAGTGGAAACTGAACTTCAAAACCCTTAAATAGAACATTTGCATACTACACAACACTCCTAAATGCTATGACCTAAATGCTATATTTCTATTGGTTGGTGGAGGTGGTAAAGTGGTTTCTCCGCTAGGTTAGAGAACATTTTGTACCTTTTCTCTTAATATTCAACTGACTTCGGTACAAATATTCATTACCGCAAACTAAAAAGCACTCAGACAGTGCATACCTCCACCAACGCTGCACAATCATCTAAATGGGATTTTAATAATAGGGAATGATCAGGACTTTTTCAACGTCACCGACATCCAGATCAGCATCAAAAGACACAGGAGGCAACTCTGTCTCCTAGAAATTACCTTCATATACAACTAAACTGCAACAGCAAGTATGTTTAATGCCGGCTGAATTACATTTTCTCTCAACATAATGAGAACCTGTTTTTAATTAACGGACTCTGGTGTCAGACCGCTGCATCTTTTACGCCCTCCATCCACCCCAACCTCCTCCCTGCGACTTCAGAGCGATACATAAATGTAGCATAAAGGTAATTGGAAAACAGTTTAGCTGTGTATAAACATAATTTCTAGGAGACAGGATTGCACAGTGAAAGATTATCATTCTGATTGGCCGATTGAGGCAATAACAAAACCTTCAAGTAACACAGACTCATGACCGGACATAATCTGGCAAGGTCAATCATGCACACATTCCCGGTAGATTATTTTGTAATGTGAACACTGTGTTTTTGCTGTTGTGCGGCTAAAGATAAAACAGTTGTCGCTGTGATAACTTTGCAGTGTTGTAAAATCCTCTCAGAGTATTATAAACCGCTGTGCACCATTTTGGCGTCTGATAAGCCTTTAAAGGCATTATCTACTACTCCAACTGGACTTACTAGAGTGTATTTCATTGTCTCAGCGGTGCCTGAAGCAACACAACCTCTACATTGTTTAAAACGCAGGGCTGTTTTTGTTCTGAATCCCTGCTTAATTCATCCACAATTGCACAATGAAATCCAAGTATATTATGTATCAAATCCCGTTAAGATCGGATGAAATAAATAGTGGTACAAAATTCAAAACCTTTTTGATAGATATGATAGATAGATAGATCTGTCTTTAACCAAGAAATCAAACAAAGAATTGCTGATTCTCTGGGTCCTGTTCTCTGTATATGGATAAATGGAATGAACCCCTGCCAGCCATAAGCTGACAACTCGAGCTCCACTGCTGCATTCACACTCTCTGCATCACCTATTCAAGACACCCTTTCAATTTGGTGGTCTGTTTAAGCTGTCAGAAGGCCCGACTGTCCCTCTGCTCTGCTCAGCGCAGCCCCCGCTCATTGTGTCTAGTTTTTTTTCATTGTGCAAGTAGCTTCACATCCTTCACTGCTGCTGATACTTTGCTTTATTCAGTCCCAGCATCCACCTGCAGGCTCTGACTTTAGCCCCGGGCAGGCAGCAGTCAATCCTCTGACTGTGTTCAAAGAAAAGTTAACTGGATGAAAATTAACAGGATCATTTCAGCTGGATAACATCACGGTAGTTGCATCTGGAAACCCCCTCCCCCAACACTATACTAAACTTTCTGAAAACGACAGTCTGACACCATTATACAGTGATTGTCCAGGTTTGCAGTGATGTGAGACTAGACAGGGCTTGGATGCCTCTCATTCTTCACACAACCACTTCTGTTACTTTTTGAGTTTATTACCAAATGCAACATCATGAATGCCTTCGAGGAGTATCTGCATGAAAGTATTATCTCCATTTGCCTGAAGCATTGCATTGAATCTACAGAGACACAGAGTTCTTGGAGGAAGCTGTGACAGTCAGGAGGAAGCTGTGACAGCCTAACTCCAGCCCTGCCAGTGTGGTCATTAAGAGCAGGTAGGGATGGGGATTGATAGAAATTCATCAAATTCAGTAAGTGTTGAATCCAATTACTGAATTCAAATCTTTTCAAATTCCTTATCAAATCTTATTATGTTTCAACAATTCCACCAGCTCAGCTGTGTCTGTCACAGTTCTGCTCATTCATTCATGACTGCCTGTTCACTAACTCTCCATGGCATACTCCTCTCACTGTAACATAGATCCACTATATATCTATATCTATATCTATATCTATATATATATATATATATGTGTGTGTGTGTGTGTGTGTATATGTATATATGTATGTATATATCATCCTGAAAATGAGATATACATTCGCTGGCTCTGGACCCAGCGATTGTATATCTATGTATATCTGTGTATATCTGTGCAGCAGGGGGACTAACAGTTAGCCAGTCAGTGCCACGGCGGGACTAACAGCATTGTCAAGTTGTTGACAAGTGTTGTCAAGCTGTGCACCGGAACCAAGAAGGAGTGTTGATCAAATATGAATCAAGATTGTGTTACTGCATTGCCTTTTTCTCACCTCAAATTTTTCAGAACAGTTTTCAGAAACATATTTAAGTGTACTGTTTGGCTGTAATATGAGAAAGTTTGTGACCCGGCCACCATGTTGAAAACGGATGACCCGAAACCAAGTACCACCCAACTCAAAGTACGTCACCCACAATGTCACCACCAGCAGTAGCGTTTAGTGGTGATCGAATTGAATCCCCCTCCCCCATGGAAATCGGATAGAGTGGAGGCAATGTCAGACTGAAGATGGAAATGGAGTGTAATGAGTTGATAATTCTGTCTAATATCAGGCAAACAGCTGATGTCATCTGCCACCACTGTTTCTTATTTTAACCGGCAACATTCAGCTAAAAATGAGAAGCTACTACCTATATGTTCTCCATTGCTCTTTGCAAATAAAAAGAGTCAGGACAGATAAAAGGTTCAATAAGAGATTTGTTAGCAATGCATCTTAACAAATCTGGATACTTAGAATAACATTAGAGTAACATATGTGAAGTGCTTTATAAATGGCCACATGGTGGCGACAAAGCAGTCTTTACTTGACCCACAGCCAAACTTTCCAACAAATTCAATTGGAATCTATTAAGTTTAATATGTTTTTTAAAGGATTTTTTTTACTATCAGAGAAGCTAGCAAAAAAAAGAAAAAGAAAAGAAAAGCAAGCTCCTTAGTAAGTGAAAGAAGGTGGTTGAACATCACATGGTTCAGGGTAAAAAAAAGAGGTGAAGAAAAAAATAGTGGTGGGAACAATTCAGAGGGAGAAAGCCAGCGAGAGCACATCAGTATCTTTAGAAGAAGCTAGTGTTTTTTTTTAGATGCATTAATGGTATGAAGAGAGAGGAACGTAATTGCTTTTCAATTACCCGCAGTATTCCTCCATTCAGTGTTCTTTTATTAGGCTGCCTATCAGAGGAGAGTCAGTCTCTGTCTCACACTGCCTAATCTGCTACCAAAATGGGACCATCACAGCTCATCCCCAGCCTTTCTTTCCTCCTCCCTCTTTCAATCCATCTTTCATCCCTTCATCCATCCTTTTCTTCTCCCTCTCTGCGCTGTCATATATCCGATTTCATGCTATAACGGCCTGACAGGCAATTAGTTGAGGATTTGACCAATTAAGAGGATAAAGATGGGGTTAAATCTCTTTGTGCTGAGATGTTTGGTCCCAGTGTTGGCCGAAATGTCAAGTTACAGTGCTGTAACCTTTGCTTTTAGATAAGAGTAAAATTGAAATGATTGACATGGATCTGGCTCTAAGCCTTATACATCTAGTTCTCCACACTACACACTATACTTTCACCTTCTCTGTGTCAGACAATATGGTCGTCTTGATGTTTCTAAAGCAAAATCTAATCATCAAATAGCATGAATGGACTTCATCCCAGAAGAGATAAAATGTGTTGTGGCAGCTGGCTCCTTAAGTGTCCCTCCCTCCATGCTGATCATCTTCCACCTGCCACCATTGCTCCTCTTTGCTGATGGAGATGTGTGTATCTGGGGAAAATGTTTTTGCTGGCTTGCAGTGTTCTTGTAGTTTCCCTCTAATATGCAGTACTTTGCGACACTGTTAAAGATACTTGCTGGGGTACAAATACACGTGTTGACCCTGGACAATGAACTGTCATTCTCGGATAACATTGTAGCAGTTCAATCAGGAAAGACACCACAAGTGATCGAGAATGCAGAAGATTTATTTGATAAAAGACTTTGGCGTTGACCCTATCAATTAGAATAAATTATAGGATATGAGCCTTATAAATAGCATACAAATGGAGATCCCCCCCTAGAAAGCCAAAGACAGGGCCTTGACACTGTTGGCAGTGGGGTAGTGGAGGAAACGGCATTGACTGCAGTGACAGCAGAAAGACAGAACAGGTAAGGTGATTCAAATATCCTTCAGCTAAGACGATGATTGGATGATAGGAAAGCCCTCGAAGAGATCCTGAAGAGTTCATTGGATAATAACTGATAGGTGGACCCCCACAGTGATGACAAAATAAAGTGTTAATTGTCTTCCTGCTTGAACTTGCACCATAAGCTCTGGTGGAGTCTTTTTCTATGACATCAGGATGGTACCCCCATCCCACAACCCAAGTGCTCATCCTGGTAGAGGTCTTCCTGAGTCCAATATTTTGTACCCAATATGAAACAGACAAATTGGATAACTAGACCTGACCCAAAATGCAGTCAACCCAAACAAAACCCAAAACAAATGGAGCGCCAGCACTGGCAGCTGCATGGTGCTCCACCTAGTCTGCTTGGATCCACCTGGGTATTGGACATATTGATGCACAGACCCAATACCAAATGCAAAACAACAGGACCCTACCCAATTAGACTGAATATAATTCAGACCCTTGTTTCTGAGACCTGAAGCCTGTGAAAACCTGGACCACTGCAACTTCCTCTGATGACCCTGAGGTTACTCATCTCAGCCCATCTTTACATCTTTTCTACTCTGCAGGCTTAAAACACACTTTTTCAGACTACACCTCAACACTTTATGATAGCAGTCACTGTCACTTTTTATTCAAATATTCTTGGCACTTCCTCTGTGGCACCTAACGTGTTCTTAGTTGTTTGTTTTTTTTGTGAGGAATGAACTTAAGGTTTTTGATGACATCTAGCTCTTCTTCCTATGGAGGTTGAATACACTTATTGTGAGTTGCTTTGGACAAAGACGTCAAATTAATGTCATGCAGTAGTGAAAAACTATGGGCCAGTGACAGTGAAGCATTTCTGCAGTATAGCATAACAGTAAGAAATGATGTGGAGCTCAGAGTGGTAGATGGATGTGTATGTGGCCAAAGTTGGCTTTTACTTTTACCCATAATCCTTAAATTATCATAGCCAAATGTTTTAGTTGTGTAAACACAACTAACATAGCTGGCAGTTGTTTTTTCTGCATATTTGTGCATAAAAAGTGAACCAAAAAACCAAATCCCAAATCTTTGGAGGCAGCAATATCAAAATTTTCATGTTCGATAAATTATGCAATTTTGTCAAGACCTCCAAAATATATAAAAGAAGCTGATGAAACCTATCACGAGATAAACTGATTAGCATTTTATCTGCAGAGGTTTCATAAATCTATGTAAAACTTGCAAGACATTTTAGTGACCATATTGACAGTACAGATTATAGAGATAAGATCTCAGTTTAAGTTGTTTTTCTCATGGCCAAAAAACCCCTCATACAAGCAATCTGCATTTTACATTTTCATCCACACCAACTGCATAGATGAAATTATGAATATCCAGCACATAGGAGCATGAGCAAATAGGAATTCAATGAGCATTTTTCTAAAATGAAATGACTCATGATACAGCCTTTGAAATTGTCATTTAGTCCCCTCAAAGCACATTTGTCATGCGGTGTTTTCTGTATAGTTCAGTACTTCTGCAGAGACACAACTATGAGTCACTCATTCCTCTTTGTCCTCCTTTAGGTATATCAGCTATTAGTATACTCATTCCTTGGAACAAGAGTTATGTGAAGGCCAGATTGAAAAGTACACACTGTTTCTCCAACTCTCTCTCTCTCTCCTTAAACACGGTCTTGTCAGCGCTCTGCCCTCCTTCACGCTAATCTGCAACGGTTGTGTTTGAGCAGAGAGGCGGTTTTTTCCCTCCTGAACACACACACTAGGACTGACGGCGGCATTTGTTAGACTGACAACGGTATTAAGCTGCCCGTGCGCTTGTGGGCTTTACTGACACTGGTTACACCCATATGTGTGTGTGTGTGTGTGTGTTAGCTTAAAGGCATGACTCAACCAGACAGATAGGCTGCTGCACACACACACACACACAAAACTGCACTCCTGTAAGCTTCATAGAGCCTCCCTGCAGGGCCTGTCACCAGAGGAGTGACAGGCCAACCCGCCCGGATGCTAATGTGATGGGCGGCCGAGGAAAGGTGATGATTTACATCTTAGTGGCCACAGCGTATCAAGCTTGGTTATCCACTATCCCTTCTTCCACCTGCACTTTACTGTCATAGTAAGCAGTTTTGTTGGGGGGAACAATTTTTTTTATCATGTGCATGTCTTTTAATGTATGTGTGATTATTTTTCTCCCTAAGCATTTTAAATCTCGGAGCAACAGTGCTGTCTTCATACATAATAAATATTATAGACCAAGGTGTGTGCAGTAACTGCATAAATAGTTGATATGCATACAGTTTGCTCCGAGCCATGTTAATGAATGTGTTGTGTGGGCTGCGGTGATATTGTTTATATAATTCCACATGAGTGCAGTGAAACTGTGGGCCATTTAGGATCATGGAAATGTAGAAATTACACATAACCTTTTTAGAAATGTACAGTGTGTATTATGAGTTTACATAATGTTTTCCTTGATCAAACAAGGACAGAAAGAGGAATCTCTAGGCAGAAAAGCATCCAGATAAACAACAAAGGAAGGTGTTGATGAATGCAAAGCATATGCATTTTACTCTTACCCACTTGGCACTGCAACCACTCCATTATCCGCATTATTGAGTTATCTGCAGATGTGTGTGTCGTCGTCAGGGAGACGTATCAACTCTTTCTCAAGCCAGCATATTCAAGTGAGAACAGGTTGAATTGGTTTTTCCCTGACTGGCCATTCCACAGTCATTTCATGTCTGTCCTGGCCGGCCTCCACCTGCAGCAGCTGTCATGTTGTGTTTATTTTGGCACCTGGTTTTGATCTCATTTTAGCCATTTCATTATTTTTAGTTTCAGACCTGTTTTAGTCAATAACAAGACTAATAGTCTACAGCCATGCTAGCAGCTCTGTGAATCTGTATCATGGATGTATTAAGGAGAACTGGATACCAGACTCAAAGATGGTGCTGCGTTCATTACGATGAAAGTTGCTCAGTGGTGCATGAAGCCAAAAAATCAGCTTCCTGCTATAAAGAAATGATCCGGATGTTGCTCATGCTTCCTGATCATTGGGCCCATAGAGGATGCTCACTAGAGACGTCTGCTGGCTGAGCTGGCTAACTTCCGGTTGGCTCTCCACTCACTTGATTGGGATTAAAATAATTTAATCATGTGGCTCTTTTAGACTTTCCAAGTGTTATTGGACCAAATCCATCAAATTCTGATAATAAAACAAATCATTTCACAGGGGTTGTGACACTCAAAAAATATATTCACCGTTTCACTCCTTTTCCAATGATTGTGTGTGGAAAAAATGCTTTCTGGGTCAGTGTGCATCATGTGACGGACCTGTAAGTTGTAATTACATGGTTTGGCCACTTCACAGCCCGGTGCTCTTCCTGGAGGCTTGAGCTGTGGTTGGACATAGTGTTCTTTGAGCTAAATGCTAACATTAATGTCCTATAATGTTCAGAATGACGATGCTATCATGCTGATGGCAGGTATTTGCTTACACACTCTAAACGCAAAGTATGGCTCAGGCTGTGTGATTTCCAAAACCGTTATAAATAATGTTTTATGATGTGACAATGCTGCAGTTAAGGTCTGGTTAGGTTTAGGGAAGGATCATGGTTTGGGTTAAAACGATCACAATGTTAAGGTTAGAGAAACATGGTCTGTGTTAAAGTTACTGCTTCCTTACAGTTAGGTGACCTTCATTGTCATGGCAACAGTTAACACCACGGGGTTAAGGTTAGGGATGATCGTAGTTACGGTTTTAAAAAAACTGACCCGACTCTGGGATGGAATTGTGACACTTGTGGTTGGAAAACGGGAGTTAAGTTAGGGTTAAACCATCCACCCAACCCGCCACCTCCGAATGAGGAAATTTGTCAACTTATATAGATGTCATGTGAACTGTGCCACTTCCCTGGGTCATAATTACTACAGCCACTAGATGGCATCTGTCACGCAAACGCAACTATACAGTAGGTCGTTTTTGGCCGACTGACATTGCAACCTATTGTGTCGTTTTTCTTTGGAGGTTAGGCTCTCTGAATTCCTTTACCAAATTTCATGGCAATCCGTATAAAAGTTGTTGAGATACTTCTCATGGTGGACCAACCGTCGGACCGACATTGCCATCTCTCATTTTTGTCATAGATTTTTCATTTTGATCTTCTAAGCATTTAGAGTCTACTGCTGTCACTACATTAACATTAACTGCTATGACATTAACTCTTATATTAGCATTCTGTTTAAGATAATATTAAAGCATTGATATTTTCAGCAAACATCTGGTAGAAGAAAGCCCACATTAATCCTGTCAGTCCTACCAATAACTACACAAAAGGTAGCCAACTGAAAGTAATGTTAACATTCCATCATTATCATATACATATACATGTGGTTTGTCTCAGTTGTGTTGTTGCTGTTGTTGTTTTTAGTTTTCAGTGGGATTGTAGATGTGTATAATACATTTGACCAACCAGGAGCATGCAATTTATGATTCTGCAGGTGCATGCACATTGAGTTAGATGCTCCTGAGCCTTTATTAATGGATGAAATGTGTGATACTTTTTGTCATAGTTCTCATTTTCAAAGACTACCTGTCAAAAGTTTGGACACACCTTCCCATTCTCTTGAATGAGAAAGTGTGTCCAAACCTTTGACTGGTACTGTACTTTTTTACTTAATTTAGTCTTGTTTTCGTTGTGGAAAAAAAGGCTTTTGAAAAAAAAATGTGATCATAGTTTTTGTTGATGAAATTAAGACTACTGCTTAAAGAGCTCAAGACTGATCGGACATATATGAAACATGGGAGTCTGATTGAGTGTTTTACACTTATAAAAATGGCCTAATGTTAGTAGACACCTTCTTGGAAATGCATAAAAAGGAAAGAGATGAATAAAAATCAATATATCTCAATAGGAATTCAAAGTGTAAGGTCTCTTCTCAATGCATTATTGAAAAGGCGGTGGCTCCTAGCGGGGCTCACTGAGATTTTCTGGTTCATGAGCTGATTCCTGCAGCGGCAGCTCCAGCATCACACATCACACTTTCTAATGGGAAATTCTAATGAGGTGCAGGTATTTAGAATACATCAACCCCAGAATGCTGTGCAATCAGTCATTAGATTGGGCACAGTAATGAAAAAAAGAAATGATTTTTACACTGCTAACATTAAATCATGGGAATCAGCCCCCAAACAACTTTTTAATAGCACCCCCTTTTTTCCATGAATATTAATTATTCACAGCTATCTATGCATAGCTGAGTGTGAATATTTCTTTTTCAGCAACATCTGATGTGCTTTCAAGGAGCTCATTTAAATGACTGCTTTTTTCCCAAACATTTTTTTTCCTGCAGTGGTTTGTTATACATTTACATTTTGGTGTTTCCCAGTAAATTCTCTCTTCTCTGTTGGAACACTTGAACATTAAGTGCCCTTTTTAACCGCACATCTGCATGTTTGGGGTGATATCCATGTTCTTGCTTTGCTAAGCTGCTTCCTGCTGGTCTGAGGATTTCAACTGGTGACCCTGAGATACAACCTTCAGAAAAACAACTTCTTAAAGTACTGCTTAATAATTTCCAAATGCAGCTAGACGACGCGCATTGGAAAAAAACTACCACCGAAAAGGCCCTCGAACATTTCTATGCATTCTGACTAACCAAGGCGGTTGTTCACAGCGTATAGCACGCTGTGAGAAATATAATTCAGCTTACTTTTCACTGCTCACAGTTCAGTCACCGGCTCCATCAAAATTCCATCAAATATCCCGCTGACAGATGTTCTTGTCAATCTGAAGCCATAATCCATCACTGCACAGTCTGGGGTGTTATTTTTCTTAAGAAAAAATTGCTTCCTTGTTCTGTTCTGAGAAATATCTATGATAGCAGCGGTGACACTCGCAGAGAAAAACCCAGGAAAAAATACCATCATTTGCATATGAATTTGGTAGCTGTTAACTCATATTCTCTCTCTTTTTTTTTTTTTTTAGAAAATAATAAAAGGCAAAACCATCTTTTTCTTTATCTCGACAGAACGTTTGGAGACTGATGTTATTGCATATACACACACACACACTCACAGGGTTGTGGTTTGATAGTGTTTGATTGAGTTGGAATGTAGTATTCAATATGCTTGTAGAATTTAAACATATTTAAATCCTCTTTATTTAATCTAGTTGTAGGTTCAGCTTTCAGCGTGTTTTTGGCTGAGAAGGCAGAAACACTACTGTTTTGGGTGGACGTCTAATTTATATTCACAACCTGTAAACCAGACGAGCAGAAGATATGAAATGTTGATTAAACATGTATCTAATACATCAGAATAACAGCTGTAGCCAACTTATATTTGCACACCTTATATTCTGGGATCTATCTATCTATCTATCTATCTATCTATCTATCTATCTATATATCTATATACTTAATTAGTGTTCTGGATTTATCTGTTTTGGCTGTTCTTCTCTTATAAAGGGCACCAAACGCATTCTGTCAGCTGGACGTTTGATGAAAGCAACAAAAAAGACATTTCCTCTTTTAACATCAGTCACTTTTTGATGTGCTGATGTGTGGTGAATGAAGAGCAGGTAAAACTTGTTTGATTTACTTCAGGTTTGCTAGCAATGTTATGAATGTCACTTTGAGTTTAGGGTGGCTGAGGCAAATGGTCTATAAGTCGTTTTTGTTAACACATCAACACTGTTGTTCTTACAAGCCAAACTGGAAGTAAATCCACATACTAGTATCTTAGTCCAAGATCTAAATAACATCTCATTAAATCCAGCTGATTTATAGTGAGGGTGTATGTAGGATGAGAGAATGGCACGAGGGTGAATCAAGAGCACAATTTATAAAATTGAGAACACAATAATTTTTTAGATAGTAGAGAGAATAGCCAAGTTTAACCTTGGCCTTTGGTTAACATTAGCATTAGTATTAAAGCTGTACAGCTGATATACCATATTGGAATATAAGAAAAATATAAGAGACCTTCCAACACCTGTGTTTAGAAAATGACTTTAAAGATAAACAGTTCATCATGTGCCCATAATACTATTAGTTCAAGGATAAGATCCTCATCCTTGAAGCCTTTTCTCTCAGAAAACTGAAACATGAAATACTTCCATTGAAGCACATCATAAAGCCAACATTTGTGTAGGTTGTCCAAGTAGGTTCATACCAGTCAGATACTTACAGCCTCTCCTTTCAAGCTCTTAAGTGGTGATTCTCTCTGTCAGTCTGTTAGTCCTCTGAGCTCCTTGTCATAACGTTCCCTGACGCTGTTTGACAGATGATCTGGTCTTTTCACCTGCAGCAGCGCCATCAGTAACTTCTGCAAGTTAAACTGGGCAATTTAACATTTTTAGAGCTTCCTAAGTCTAAAAGACACACGATAAACAAACATGATTTAGTGACATTAAGACAAACAACCCAAAACTCTCTTAATGTAACATGCTCACTATGTATTGCAGGGACCACTACTTGCTAAACAGGAGTTTTGGAAACATAAATGTCTACTTCTTGATGATAAGGTGACTCAGTTTTTCAAACGTAATTCCAGGAAAAAAGTATGTTGGCATGTGTAAACAGTATGTCACTCCTCCTCCTACATGCACATACCACTCCTCACTGGCTTACAATATTCTTTACTGGCAGCTGCTGTGTGCCACGTAAAAATGGAATGTTCTTCCACCAGCATACAGCAGCATAGAATCGCAAGAATCACAAAAGAATCCTTATAGAGTGTCATCTCCCAGTGAAGGACTTACATTCAATTCAGAAGTAACATATAGTATGTTTTTACACTGGCTGCCAGTTTGCTACAGAACTGACTGACTGAAGTTCTTACTACCTTTAAAGCACCTTTAAAGCACTACATGGCCTGGCCTCAGACTACATCTCTGAATTACCTGCACACAGAATGATTTTTATCGTTATGTGATTTATTCTTGTGATATAAATATACATTTTATTTTTATTTTTTACTGTGTAAAGCACTTTATACTTTGTAATCTCTGGTTTAGATAAGTGTGACATAAATTAAATGTATTATTATTATACTAGTAGAATGGCAGCAGCATACCAAAAACCAGCAGTGACTGACAAACCACTCAGAATGGATACCACTACAACAAGAGTGATCTCGGTGTAACTCTAAAAATGAGAGGCCTGCTTCCTGAATGTTTTATATATTGCTCTTTGCTATGAGAGAGACAATATTCAGTAAGAGATTTGTATGCTTTAGTGCTTAGTGAAGGTAAGAGTACTTTGAAAACCTGAAAGTGGATTCAAAATGTAACCAGCTATCAAAACCCCAACCCACAAAAACCATCACTCTGTCTCTAATATATCAGCAAAACAATACAACCTGTGTTAGTTTAAGTCATTAGCTTTGGTTTGATACTGGTTGCTAATAGAACTTTACCTATCAGCTCCTGGCATCCATGGTTTCCAGTTTCAGCTCTCTCCTATCCACTGATGTCAGAGGTAAATGAGTTTGCTACAGCTGCCTGCAGAGATACAGAGAACACCGCTGTAGATGTTACATACACACCGTCCTTATGAATAATACATGAATATACGCTTGAAAATTGGTGAAGTGTTCCTTTAATTAAAACAAAGCCCTCTGTCTCATTGTCTCTAATGAAATAGATAGCTTCTATTTGTGTGTGTGTGTATATATATATGTGTGTGTGAGGGGAAACAGTGAAAGACGCAGAGAAAGGCCCATAAATTGTATTTTCTAATTAAAGCTTTATGTTGTTGACTTTCAGGGAGTCGCTGCTTTCACGGATGATTACATACCTAAACGCCTCCGCCTGATTTATAAATTCATTTGTAGAACAGAGATGTAGATTTGACTTTTTTTCCTTTTTCTATACAGTTTGTAGAAATACCAGCAGGGCTGTCAAAGCTTAATAAGCTCACAAACTTACACTACCGCTGCTTTTTCTCTCTCTGACAGCAGCGGTGACTGCACACCGTTATAGAGTTTGTTATTTTGGGTGCTTAGTGCTTGTCGCTGGTGTGATTTTGCACTGCACCTCCCATGGGTCACCTGTTAATCAAACTGTGATATCTCACTCCCTGAATTTTAACTTGATGTGAGAAAAGGTGTTGTGGTGTGCACTGTACATGAACAACTGTATGTATATACAACTGTGTTTCAATTTACCCCCACCCGCAGTCTTCAAATGCAGCCCTGGAGGGTGGGAACCCCTTGTGAATTATCTTGTGAGCAGTGACTCCATCCTTCCTCTACTTAAAATAAACAGACAGCTCATAATTTATCAAGTTTGTTAGGCCTGTCTACTAATGAGCTCATATCACAAATCTACATCAGCATACATCAGACTGAAATGATGAAATTCTTTTTTAAAATCATTTTTGATTTTATTCAAAAAGGCTCAGCTGACGGGGAATGAAGTTAAGGGAGATGCCACAAAAAGAGTGTCTGTAGTTCCTGAAAAATCTGAAAAAGAATTTTTTAAAAAAAGCTTTGAGACGGCATTAAAAAGTCAGAAAATGTAATTCACAAAGCTCTTGAATATTTTTATTGCCTTTCTTAGACAGTATTAGTTAAGGCAGGGAAATTAGTTTGAACTTTTTGTTGTATGTTGTTGTGGGCTGTCACAGTGGATTGTGCTGCAGGAAGTTATTTAATGTTGCACCATCAGACCTGCAGCAAACACTGTCACTACTGCAGCTACAGTAGCACGAAGCTCATCCACCCAGAATGAGAAAACTTAACTGTGTCCAGGTCATATTAATTGATTGATTGATTGTTAATTTGCTAGATTGAATGCACCTAAAACAGAATTGTAGACCTTTTTGTTCCTACTGGTTTCTGTCATTCTTTGACCTGTATAACTTTAAAAAAAAACATATTAAATTGATTTTTATGTGATATTAAAAAGTCTCAAATTTAATACGGTGCAGAAATCTTGAACGAAGATTCCCAGCTGGACTCAAACTGTGCTCATTTCAGTTACATTGTCAGCGTCTTAGACCCTTGTCGACCAGAACACAGCTCTCTATTTAAGAAATGTTTACACTATGTTACACTATATTCTGTTTTTACATTGCAACCTTTAAGTCCTAACTGCCACCAGTATTACTGCATGTAGCTAAGTGGCTAGCCATCTTGCATACATTGACCCGTGTTATTCAAACCTTCTCTCCCATTTCTCTGTGTATATTTGTTTTAGTCTAACCAGGATGCGCTCCACAAGCTCTCAGTGCTCCCCGAGTCAACATGGGTGATTGTTGAGGGGTTTAAACAACCCTCCAAGCAATTTGTTGCCAGGGATGAATTAATCTAATGAATTGGCTTGAGTCAATTAGATCGAAGGCTGCAATTCTTTGTCTTTCTTATTTGGTATGGCGTACTAAGTGCACACCTCGTCAGGTGATACCATTAAACCCTTGTCGTCGGGGGAGAAACAGGGGAATAAATAAAACTGCGAGCCCCCTCTTCTCCTCCGCCTGCTGTTTGTCCAAAGCTCCGCAACCATTGTTTAATGTTGTGCTGTGGTGTTTGCACATGTGAGCGAGGAGCTGAGGCGCCGTTGTTATGGTGATTGATGGTAATATGTGGCGCACCAGGGTGGGAACCCAAGGATGAAACCGGTTAGTGGCAATATTGCTGCAGTCAGACGGCAGAGTGATGGTCATTAGTGACAATAACAAACATTCATCACCAAACACACGTATGCACATAACACCGGAGCCTTTTAAGCAAATGAACACCATGTGTATGATGTACATAGGGCAGATCCTTGCTGACAGGTCTATCCATCTGACTCTCATTTACATTCACTTTCATGACCTTTAAGGCTTTTCTCAGACGGGGATCACGTAGATGAAGGAGATGGCATCTTCACGGCACAATTACCAGCCTTAACTTACAGCTTCACTGCATGAATGGGCTCACAGCAGCAGATTAACTGCACCACTCCATCCATTATCCACATTTATCCCATAATTAGAAAGGTTAGTCTAACCAGGAAACAAGAGGGAAATGTCTCAGATTCAAGCATTTCATGCAAAGCTATATTCCCATTCATTAAGTCAAGTCAAGTCAAATATTCATATAGCGCCAAATCACAGCAGAAGATATCTCAGGGCCCTTTTCACAAAGAGCAGGTCTAGACTATACTCTTTAATTCACAGAGACCTGAAATTCCCCCATGAGTAAGCATTTGGTGACAGCGGCAAGGAAAAACTCCCCTTTAACCAGAAGAAACCTTGAGCAGAACTGAGCTCTAGGTGAGCTGCCATCTGCCTTGACTGGTTGGGTTGAGAGAGAAAGAAGGAGGGAGAGAGACACCGAGAAGCATAAGAACCAGTGGTGGAATGTAACCAAGTACATTTACATTTACTTACTCAAGTAATGTACTTGTACTTGTATTTTACTTGAGTATTTCCATGTGATGCTACTTTATACTTCCACTCCACTACATTTCAGAGGGAAATATTGTACTTTCTACTCCACTACATTTATTTGACAGCTTTAGTTACTTTTCAGATGAAGATTTGACACAATGGATAATATAACAAGCTTTTAAAATACAACACATTGTTAAAGATGAAACCAGTGGTTTCCAACCTTTTTGGCTTTTGACGTCTTACAAAAAGCAGTGTGTAGTCGGGGTCACATTTCACATGTCAAATAGTGATTTTTCCCTCTAAACTTCTCACATGCTTTCATTTCAATAAATGTTCAAATGATCCAATATTTCACCAAAAAGAGAAAAAGTCCAAAACTGAAAACAGATTTGTGTATCAGAACTTTGTTTTTTCTTTTTTCCTCTCCCATTAATCATCTCACGACCCCTCAGATTTATCTGGTGACCCTTTGAAGGGGCCCGGCCCCTAGGTTGGGCACCACTGGACTAAACTAGCTAACTGTATATAAAGTAGTGTAAACTAGCTCCACCTCCAGCAGCTACAACAGTAACATGCTGCTCTAACACTGATGCCTCACTATTAATAATATAATGATGTCATATATGATTTTATATCAGTCAGAGGGACAAAATGACTTTTACTGCAATACTTTAACTACATCAAGCTGACAATACTTTTACATTGCTGCGCTGGTACTTTTACTTAAGTAAAGTATCTCAATACTTCTTCCGCCACTGATAATAACAACAATTATAACAATAACAATAATAAATATAAGTATGACTAATAACAATAATAGTGGTAGCAGTGGGCATAAATGACTAATAATAACTAACTATAAGCTCAAAAAGGAAAGTTTTAAGCCTACTCTTAAACGTAGAGAGGGTGTCTGCCTCCTGGACCCAATCTGGAAGATGGTTCCACAGGAGGGGAACCTGATAGCTGAAGGCTCTGCCTCCCATTCCACCTTTGGAGACTCTAGGAATTAGGAGTAAGCCTGCATTCTGGGAGCACAGTGTTCTAGTGGGGTAATAGGGTACTATGAGCTCTTAACGATATGATGGTGCCTGACCTTTAAGGGCTTTGTAGGTGAGGAGAAGGATTTTAAATTCTATTCTGGATTTTACAGGGAGCCAGCTCAGAGAAGCTAAAATGGGAGAAATATGGTCTCTTTTTCTAGTTTTTGTCAGTACACGTGCAGCAGCATCCTGGACAAGCTGGAGAGTCTTTAGAGACTTGTTGAAGCAGCCTTATAATATGGAATTGTAATAATCCAGCCTAGAAGTAACAAATGTGTGGACTAGGTTTTCTGCATCTTTCTGAGGCAGGATGTGCCTGATTTTTGCAATGTTACAGAGGTGAAAAAAGGCGGTCATGGGTAAATGGTCTAAGATCCCCCCCCCCACTACCTTCAGGGTGTGTGTGTGACATGACATATGGTGGGGGTTGGATGGAAGATCAGAGTGTAGGAGAATCTGTGATATGTTTCTTTTTACAACAGTGAAGTGTAAAAACCCCGCATAGCTCCACAGACTCTGAATCACAGAGTAACACACTGTGAGCTCAGTCAAGCTTTCCTGCAGCAGGATGTCTGTAGAGCGTGTATGCAATATCACAGTGAGTGTAATTGTATCCCTATGAGAGCAAAGTATCTTAACAAAGATGGAAAGATGAGGACAATTGCACAAAATAGGCATGGTGCTAGAACTCCACATTAGAACTAGAACTTCACATAGACAGTTGTTGGTGTTTGATGTTAATGCAGTAGATAGACCAATCAAAACCAGCTTGCATCTCTGTTATTTTATCAATCTTCTATGTATGCTAAACATAGCAGAAAAGTATCACTTACTGTGTATTTGAGGATTTGAGGCAGATGCTAATGCCACTCTGCATAAGTAGACAATGTTTGCTAATATGTTAGCCTTTTCATCTTCGTGAAGTGATGGCATTTCAGAGCAGGGTGCCTTGGAGTTCTCCTAAATTAAACCACCTTTTAAAACATATGTATCTCCTAAATAGAACAGTCTGCCTGATAATTATCACAAAGACATGCTCTAGACAGGGAAATTTTGTACTGAGATGCTAATTTCTGACCGTCTTTACTAGGGATGTGCAGAGGGCCCAGTATTTGTATTTGTATCTGTATTTATTGAGGCAGCAAAATTATTTGTATTTGTATTTGAATAAAAGAAGAAAGAGGCTTAAAAATCCTGTTTTTGTTTTTATTACACTTTTAATTTTAGAAAATTAAAGTGTTACAATAAGTGTTCATGAATAAACAACCTTATGAAGGAAGTCTCCACACCCAGTCTCGAACTAGAGTCTCCCAGATCATAGACGACTGCGCTGACTACTGAGCTAAAACTTTACTCATCACCTCATTGCAGGCAGACCTTTACCTATTTATACACCCATAACACAGAGACAGCACATGTGTAGGGAAGAACTTCAAAGGTGATTCTTGCTTTGCACTTTTCATTTATTGCTTATTTTTTACAACCTAACTTTGTGGAAAGGAGAAGGGGAACAACAGGTTATGCAGAGTCTCTTGGGAGCACTTTGCATGTGTCAGTAGCTCAACTTTAGCTCTGCACTCCAGGAGTTATGTCCAAATTAGGAATGTGCGTCATGTAGCAGGTGGATGTTACTCCCGTCATTGAGACCTGCTGATAGACAGAACAGTGGAGCAGAAGAGAGAGACTGAGATAGTGATGTAACCGACTGATAATTCTCTGACATGCCTAACCGAGTCTACTCCATTCTGTCTTAATAATTCATATTCGTTTAAAACCAGAAAAGGCTTAGGGTTGATTCACTGGAACATTAGAAGTCTAGTCCAGCACCAGAAACTTGACCATGTGAATTAATCAGCCTCTCAAGCAGATCCTTTTAGAACTGACAGAGTTGGAAGAAGCCGCAGGGTGGCCATTTATGTCAAATCTTGTTTTTCGGTTTCTATTCTACATGCTGTTACCATGCCCAAATGTTTTGAATTCATTTCCCTAAACATAAATAGTTGGTCTAATAATTCCATTGTTGTAATTGGGATTTATGGACCTCCTTCAGCTGATGCTCTGTCTATTGATTACCCAGAGTTACTCTCTCAGTATACCAACTTGGAAATGATAGTTCCAGGAGATTTTAACATTGATTGGTTGACTGCTGCTTCTGACTATTTAAAGGTAGATTCCTCTAGCCTCAATTTATCTCAACTGATCAATGAACCCACTAGGCCTAATCTGAAGAACCCTTTAAGAACTACTCTAATTGATTTAACTTTTTCTAACAGCATTGATAAAATCATTGCAAGTGGCGTTTTCGACTTAGGAATCAGTGATCATTGTCCTACTGCATGTATTAGGAGCACACACTTGAAGAGAACTTCTTTAAACAATCTCTATGATAGCGACATTCATCTTACATCTGGAAATCCTGATGTTGAATTAGCTTTAGATTTTTTTACAAAAACGTTCCCCTCTGTCATAAATAAGCATGAAAAACAGATCTAGTCCATGGTTTTCCCCTGAACTATCCCATAACTATGGCAAGAAACAAAGCTTGGTCCCTCTCTAGATGCACTCAAGAGGCATCCCACTAGGTTTCATTTAGAAAGATTAGAAATAAATGCACGTCCCTTGTGAGAAAGGCTAAATCTGATTATTATTTGAACTTGGTCTCTAGAACTTATTCAAACCCTGCAAAATTTTGGAAAGTTGTAAAATCTAATAATAGCAATTCTGTTGCCGCCCTCCCTACTTATGTCAAGTCTGATGATTGCTTAGTATATGATCATAGTGAGATCTGTTCCGCTTTTAAGAAACACTTTGCAGCAGCTGGCCGCAATTTTGAGGAAGAGGATATTGGATCCCCTCCTACTACAAATGATCATCCTTTTATTAATCATGATTATCTACCTACTGAAAATCATGCCTCTCAGTTTTTTTCTAGATACTGTCTCTCTCAGTGTAGTTACTCAGGCTCTTCAAACCACTGACCCTAAGAAATCTACTGCTAGGGACAATATGGATCCTTTTTTTCTTCATCTTTCTACTTCATTAATTGCTAAGCAAATAACTCACATTTTTAACCTTTCTATTCCTACTGGTGTAGTCCCTAGAGTTTAGAAAACTGCTCATGTTGACCCCTGCATAAGGGTGGAGAAAGGAGTGATCCAAATAACTATAGACCGATATCCAAATGGTCTTGTTCAGCTAAAATTCTAGAGTCACTTTTAAATTGTCAGCTTAAGGTATTTCTCTACGTAAACTCTGTTCTGAGCCTGCATCAATCTGGGTTCAGGCCTTTGCACAGCACTATTTCTGCCATCACTTTGGACACTGTTGATCCTTCTTTGCTTTTAAATAATGTTGGTTTTAGTTGAAGTGTCTATGCATGGTTACCAATTACCAATTAGCAACAACTTAACATGAGAACTATTTGTTTAGAGTTTTTACCAATAACTAAGGGTGTTCCACAAGGTTCAATCCTGGGTCCAGTTCTTTCAATTTATATTAATCATATTTTTTCATTGTTAACTAACTGCCATGCACATTTATACACAGAGGATATAATATTGTATTGTATTGCAGACTGCTCAGCAGGCACTTAATGATCTTAAACTTGTATTGAATGCTTATAAAACCAAGTTTAAGTTCTCTAGAGGTAATGGGAGCAAAAACTTTCATATTTCCACTGTAGAAGGATCCATTATTGAGAGTTACAGAATATAAATACCTTGGTATATGGATAGATGACAAATTCACATTCAAATTTCATATAGAGAATCTTGTCAACAAATTACAACAAAAAAAAGGTTTTTTTTATATACAAATAGAACTAACTTTTCTATTTTTGTCTCTGATTTGATTTATAGGCATTCCACTGCCTCTACTCTTATGCCCTTGAATTCCATTATCATTCTGCCCTTAGGTTTATTACTGGTAATGTTTATAGCACTCATTGTTGTAATCTGTATGAAAAAGTTGGGTGGTCTTCTCTGTCTGAGAGGCGTGGTAAGCATATGTATTTATTTATCTACAAGGTTCTTATTGGGAAGCTACCATCTTAGGTCACAAGTATGCTTGATTGGTCCTCTGGACCTAATCACACTAGCTTTAATGACTGGCTTTCACTACAAGCCCCTAGAGTTTGCACTGAGCTTGGAAGAGCATTTTGTTTTAATGCTCCGACCATCTGGATTTTTTGCAGAGCACCCAAAAAATTGATACTCTAGTAACCATTGGACATTTTAAATCTATGATCACCAACCACTTAACTTCTGTTTGTACTTGTTTAATTGATTGATGTTTCTTTTATTATCTAAATACTTGTTTTAATTGATGTATTTTTTATATCTTGTATCATTTATTAACTGCACTTATACTTGTTGATTGTTTTTTTTTTTTTATCTTATACCTTTTATTATTATTTTATTATACTCAACATCATTGTAAATGAGGGCCAGCAGTTAGTGGATGAACATGTTCAGCTGAAGGCCCTAAGAAGTAGAGGAAATACACACATGTATATGATGTGTGCATGTTCATATGTGTGCAGGGATCAGTGTCAGTCTCAACATGTAATCGCTAGCAGTCACAGCACCCCTGCCGCGGCATCTTAGCGGTGGTGTGTTTGTTGGAGACGGTGGTGGCGGAGGCTGTTGGTGCGGCGGTGCATCACGGCAGTCTGCTGCTGTTGTGGTGAGGCTGCTTTCACTGTGATGAACAGCTGATGACACAGCAGCTGGAGGCTGGGAAGGGGAGATGGAGGAGCTGGAGGGGAGCAGAACAGCGGTGGCTTATGGGGGGGACGTATGATGAATAGGCTGGGCAACAGAGACCAGAAGAAGAAGGAGGGTATGAATACATATTTATGTGTATATGTGTGTGTGTGTGTGTGTGTGTGTGTGTGGGAGGAGGTGTTTGGCACAGATGGAGGCAAAGAATGACTCAGGATTGTGGCTTATCAGAACAGTAGAGGCAAACAGTTGTTGCTTGTAATGAATTTTTATACATTTGAGAATAAAGTTTGGATAAGTTCATCTGACTACACTCAGCAGTTTATACGTTAATAGTCATTTTCACACATAATGTTAATAATGACCTTGAAAGAGTTAGGTTAAGGGATTGTACAAAAATTATTTGGAGAGGGGTCGAGAAAAGGGGGTTATGTATCTTTTTGCTTATGGGAGGGTAGTCTAAAATGTACTTATTTATAGGGGAAAAAAAGATCAAATATTTATATCAAAAGGATGACTTGTGTTATAAATGTTTTGCCATATGTGGACAACAAGTGTGTCTCTCATTCAGGCTTTATTTTCCTCATCAAAATCAACTAGAAGCTAATATGATTATTATATCAGTTTTGAGAAACATAATAGACATGGATCTTAAGTTATTAGTAACTGAGCATTATTTCTCCAGAAATCATAATGTTTTTCACCAACCTACAGCAGCATCCACTTTCACCTCCACTTTTACATTATTCTGCATTTCAACAGAGAGCAGAACTACAGTGAAGTTGGGCTGTACATAGATACAGTGGTGCTTTAAAATAAATACTATATACTCACAATAACAACATTTTAACAGTCAACAGTGTGGAGAGACAGAAAACAAACATCGCTGGCAGGAATAAAATCATGAAAGTTGTGGTTATGTTATAAGCGCTTAAACCAAACAGCTACTGGGGCACACTGGCATATTGATTTGAACAGTCATAATGTTTTCCATGTTCATCATCTTAGTTTAGTGTGTTAGCATGCTAACATCTACTTATTAGCACCAAACATGAATTACAGCTGATTGGAATGTCATTAACTTTACAGGTATTTGGTCATAAACCAAAATATTGGACAAATTAAGATTTGGACCTGATTATTGCAGTAGATAAAAACTTAAGGGATCAGTAAACAATTCCTCCTGAGAGGTACATGAATGTGTGCACCACATTACATGGTAATATATTCAATAGCTGTTGAGACGTTCAACTAAAAAACATAACTTTCATCTTTATGATGATGCTACAAGGAAAAGTCAGGAGATCACCAAAGTCAGTAGGATTCATCCTTGGGGGACCGTGAATGTCTGTACAAAATTTCATGGCATTCCATGAAATAGTTGTTGAAATATTTCCATCCACACCTTGGGTTGATGCATATTTAACACTTAACTAACATCTGTACAGTCAGCTCTAACAGTCAAAGTTTCATGCAAAACAAGAGGTGATCATTTGCTATGTGTTCTGTTTTAACACACCTTTAGTTAAGTGGAGTGTCCAAAGATAGTAATAATACTGCCTTCCCACCCAATAATCTTTGTACAGTCTCTAAGAAGTGTAGTACATCTACATAAAGGCTTCTTCCTCGCCATTTTCTTGTATACACTGAGGCTCACTGAAAAAAACCAATCTTGCTAAACTGTCATACAAGAACCAGAAAGAGTGGTAATAACGTCAGCTCCAAATGTGATAAAAAGAAATTAGGGTGCTGAAAACAAATAACTTGAATATGGCCTGCATTGTGAGGAGATATTGGAAAATGTCAATGTACGTATGGATAGAGAGGATGATTTCTCCTCTGCCCATCTCCCTTAGGGTTTGTGTGTGTGTGTGTGTCTCTCTTCTCCCTGAAGTGAGTAATAATGATTGTGATTACCATAAAAGATACTAAACCTGGCCTTGACTGATATGGCAATACCAACGTCGGAAGGCCAGCCGCCATGTTACTCACTCACCAAAATGATAAAATCTACAAATATGAATGTTTTTCTATATTATTTTCTTTCTATCACATTCAGGCTCAGGCACAGATTGCCTGGGGCAAGTTTGTATTTTGATAAGGACAGTGGGAAATTCAATTTCGTGTGTGTATGTGTGTGGTTGTGTGTGTGTGTGTGTGTGTGTGTGCAGTGGAAGCAGAGGGAGGTTATTGTCCGTGGTGTGTGGTGTGATCAATATTCAGTTTAGAGAGTTCAAGGGTCAAGTTACAGAGAAATACACAACTCTGATATGGACCTTTGGAGCTAAAGCCATCAACTAAGCTGCATTGATTGCTGACACATTGAGACATTTTCTTAATGTCCCATACAGTGCATTGTATAAAATCAACAATTATGTTTTTTACCCTTAAAGGCAGAATGAGTAGGATTTGTCGGTTGCGGATTATGAACACAACATTCAAAGTTGGCCCCTCTTTCCCAGCTCAATGACAGTCCTGCCCCCCATCCATCCTGCGTGCTGTTATTGGTTGGGGCTACACACCAACTGCCCAAGGCTGATCCCAGAAACGTCCTGAACACAGTAAAATAAGAAAACACAGGCAGAGGGCAGAGTCTCTGCAGATACAGACTCAGCTACACATATCTTTTGGGTCCTAATTCATGAGTTAGAGGGGATTATTTTTGTGTGAGTCTAGACACTGCTTTTTAGGAAAGATCTTACTCATTCTGCCTTTACATAAAGACTGGAAGCAAGAGGAAACAGCTAGCCTGGTTCTGTTCACAGTTGAAAAATCCACCTACTAGTATCTCTAAAGCTCACTAATTAACGTGTTTTATTGAGTTTGTTAATTCTGTACATAAACAGAAATGTAAAAACCATGTGTGGTTTTAGGGGGAGTTGCGTGCTTGGAATATTTCTCTATTTCTTTTATACTAAGCTAAGCTAATCACCCTCTGGCTGTTGTTCCATACTTAATGTGCATACTTAATGATATCAAATTTCTCATCTAACTCTCAGAAAGAAAACTTCCCAACATGTTTAAAGTCCCACTCCGCTCAAAAATATGTTTCTCTTCTCGGTCCCTCAGTTGCATGTTTGAGCTACACTGTGCACAATGATTTATGTGCAGAGTTTGTTTTCACATTCATCTGCTGACAGTGGAAAGTTTCTCTGTGCTCAATGAAAACCTGATTTTTAAGGGGTGAACTTAACAGTGGAGTACATCACATGTCCAGCTTTTAAACTTCTATCCATCCATCCATCCATCCATCCATCCATTTTCCGGCATTTATCTGGGACCGGGTTGCGGTGGCATCAGACTGAAACCCAGACATCCTTCACCCTGTCAACGCCCTCCAACTCCTCCTTGGGGATCCCAAGGCATTCCCAGGCCAGAAGAGATAGTCCCTCCAGCGTATTCTGGGTCTGCCCCGGGGTATCCTACTTCTGAAATGAAATATTTTTACATATTTATAGATTCTGGAATTTTTAAGGAGGGAGAATGAGCCATTTTAAAGATTTTAATGCTGTAATTACACTTTTTTTTGTGGAAAAACCATATGAGACACACATTATTGTTCCAAGCAGAGTATTTTTATATGTCTTAATACATACCTGGAGGGGATCTTAAACTATTCCTTTAAATACTGAAAAAATCAATGCTGACTCAAAGTATAATACAAAACACATCGTCTGTGTCTAAAATCACTCCCTCATTCACTCATCCTCTACTCTCTATATAAGAGACACCCACTTTACTCTACAGTTGGCCACAAATTGAGATTTTGGACATTTACTAATCATCATCATTTTGTGTCACTACTGTTGAGTGTAGGGTTGCACAACAGTAATTTTCGTATCTATAAAATGCGATCCATTGCATTGTGGGAATCTTAGCAGAAAGTAATGTCACTACTTTCTTTGTTCCACTGTGGAATCTTTGGCATCACTATAGTGGATAAATTTACATACTCAGAATTTGGACACTAAAACAAATGTCCAACAGTAAATATAGAGCACTACAAAGTAAATATGGAATGATTTTGGACACCTGGACTTTGTCAGTATTTAAGAAAAAACAGAATCTTATCTGAGGGCTTTAGTAGCGTAAACCTGTGCATAGGGTGCATGATGTGAATAGTGGTGAATTGTTGAAGTCCATTGAATACCCAATCTTATCTTTTTGACCTCTGTTCATTATAAGTGTATCCATATTGGTGGTAAAATAAATGTACTTCTCATATTGTTCATGTAGCTAGCTAACACTGACTATGTGTGTGTTTCTGTGATAGCTAACACTGACTGTTCTTAGAAATCTCCAGTGCTTTTTGTTATTTTCCTCCAGTTTTTCATTTTTCCTCATTTCTGTACAGTTATGAATTCATATACTTGAGAGGAATACAAATTGCATACCTACTTGCACCCCCCCACACCTAAATCTTTACATTTGTATGCAGTTGCACTGCCTAATATTTGCTTGGCGCTCAGGCTGAACACACCTTGTGGATTGGGAAAACCCAGCCAACAATCATGTTCCCTCCAAAATGTATTTGGCAAAGAGAAAAACATCAAACATATTACCTAGCAGAGAGGTTAGTGACTGTACTGTACTGTAATACCCTACTTTTTTAAAGCAACAATTCATGTATGTGTTTTGGCATTCACTTCCATTGGCAACGACAGTGTAGTTGATAAGCAAAACGACAGAGAAGACATGTTGTGATATAAAGAGGTAAAGCAGTTTCAACTAGTTACTCATCTAGCTGTGGGCTGTGCTGAGGTTAAAAGCTTCAAAACTTTTCCAAAAGGCTGTGAACTCTGAGCAGCTGGCTGGACTGCATCCTCATTCCTCAGTAAGCAGCTCCCCATCGTGTCCTGTGTCAGCCGTGGAGAGGAGATGCTTCTAAGTGGCTGTGGCGTGTAACCTCTAATGTCCAACCTGCACACACACTGTCAGTGAGGGTGAAATGAAAAGATGCTGTTGAGTTGTGTTATGGGAAATGTAGTTTTTATCCTGGGAGGGTTGATAACAGAGTTTATGGGAAACATCGACTTCAGTTTTTAGAAACAAAATGCTACATGTAGCATCTTTAGCTGCTGATCCGGTGAAACAGCCCTTTTGAGCGACTCACCAGCTGCTTCACATGTCGATACAACTGTTTAGCTGGTGTTGTGAGTCCACGCCTCCTCCACTGGTTTAAAGAAGTTCACAGAACAGTATCTAAAGGATCGTGTCTTCCTCCATTTTAAGCACGGAAGCTGAACATGCTGCTTTTGATTCCAGCGATGTAGCGACTAAAAAGCTGCTGGGTTGAGCAGAATCACCTTGAAGTGTTCAGCCCGGCCCGATCCAATCTTTTAACCCCAGTTCACGTTGAGCCCACAGGCTTTATCGGCAATAATAACATGCTTGGCTCTTGGTGGTTCTTTGTTAAGATTTGATTCTCTCTCCCCCTTGCTCTCTCCTCCACTTTATGATCTAAAATTGATGCCAAAGCCCCAGTGGCCTCTCTGGTGGATGCTGAGAGACTTTGAAGTGGGAGAAGTTTGACAAAACGCCCTGAGGCGAGTGTTTCATGGGGCTACAGGGAGGCAGCTTCTCCCCGAGTTACGCCAACATGGAGGGGGTAACACAGCTTTCACACGGGAAGGGCATTGGCAAAAGTTTCTGGAGGACAAAAATGTTGGAGCTGTTAGCGCTTTAAGATTTTGTATGTGTGTTTGTGTATTTGAGTGTCTTTCACATTTGTTAAAGCTGCTGCCATTAAAAGCCCTTCTTCACACAACCACTATTTCATCTCATTGATCAGTCTACCCTTTCACTCAGATTCACAATACTTTATTGTCCATTAAATTTCCATTAAATTAAGATTAAACTTTGCCACTGGCATATTAACATCAGAGAAGAACATATTCAAGTGAGGGGAATAGTTGAACTAACTTCTCAAATCTCTCATAAGAACAGTGCTATGCAAATTACTTGAAAGATAATCACTTACACAGTGCAAAAGTAATTAGATACGTTATTAGTTATTTTACTGTCGTTACCCAGCTGTCAGGTCTGTCAAAAGTTCCTTTAAACAACTACAAAGCCTTTGCACTCACAAGTTCCATCTTCTGTGTTAAACACGTATAGAAAAAGAAAAGGAGACGTTCTGGTTTAACAAGCAGTCAGCCTACAGTTCTACTGGCCATCAACAACTAGCATAACGTTAGCCACAGTGACTGCATGAAATCCTTTTCTCTCAGTGAAGCTGCATTCTCAAAGCCTCCATCTCTGAACTAAGCCAGCTGATTCCTGAATGTAGCCTTACCAGTGGCTAACGTTAGCAAGCCATGTAGTAAGACAACTGAGTTAATGACAGTTGCATTTCTCCTCTTTTGGTGGCAGCACACCTCCAGGCCCCACGCTAAGCTAGCATGTAGTGAACCAATCTGAATGCTCAGAGACTGAATTGATATCAACCCTCAAACTCAAACTATTGGTAAGACAGCAAACATGTTGACCCCCAAACTGTTGAAGTAACAGAGTGTTACTGGGATTTGTCATGTATTGGGTTAGACAGATCACATGGTAGACAGGAAGGGGTGGGGAAGAATGGAACAAGATAGCCAGGAGGCATGTAGTTGTATTACCGGTTGTTTGGACAATAAAGCAAGTAAAAGCAGAAGCTCCATGTCATGATTCAATTCTGGATGAACTATCTAATTAAGTATTAAGATAGACACACAACAATGGCGACGAGGACATCAGACTTTTTTTTAAAAAAATGTGCAGCTAAGATAGCTTTAGTTTCAGTTAGCATAGAAGTCAGGACTTGCATGTTACACAGACCCAACTACATAAAATGAGATCCATTGCATTGTGGGAATGTTAGCAGAAAGTAATGTCAATGAACACTACTTTCTTTGTGCCACTGTGGAATCTTTGGCATCACTATAGTGGATAAATTTACACACTCAGAATTTGGACACTAAAACAAATGTCCAACAGTCAATATAGAGCACTATAAAGTAAATATGGAATGATTTTGGACACCTTGACTTTGTCAGTATTTAAGAAAAAACAGAATCTTATCTGAGGGCTTTAGTAGTGTAAACCTGTGCATAGGGTGCAAGATGTGAATAGTGGTGAATTGTTGAAGTCCATTGAATACCCAACCTTATCTTTTTGACCTCTGTTCATTATAAGTGTATCCATATTGGTGGTAAAATAAATGTACTTCTCATATTGTTCATGTAGCTAGTTAACACTGACTATGTGTGTGTTTCTGTGATAGCTAACACTGACTGTTCTTAGAAATCTCCAGTGCTTTTTGTTATTTTCCTCCAGTTTTTCATTTTTCCTCATTTCTGTACAGTTATGAATTCATATACTTGAGAGGAATACAAATTGCGTACCTACTTGCACCCCCCCCACACCTAAATCTTTACATTTGTATGCAGTTGCACTGCCTAATATTTGCTTGGCGCTCAGGCTGAACACACCTTGTGGACTGGGAAAACCCAGCCAACAATCATGTTCCCTCCAAAATGTATTTGGCAAAGAGAAAAAAATCAAACATTACCTAGCAGAGAGGTTAGTGACTGTACTGTACTGTAATACCCTACTTTATTAAAGCAACATTTCTTTGTATGTGTTTTGGCATTCACTTCCATTGGCAACGACAGTGTAGTTGATAAGGAAAACGACAGAGAAGACATGCTGTGATATAAAGAGGTAAAGCAGTTTCAATTAGTTACTCATCTAGCTGTGGGCTGTGCTGTGTGGGGGTTAAAAGCTTCAAAACTTTTCCAAAAGGCTGTGAACTCTGAGCAGCTGGCTGGACTGCCTCCTCATTCCTCAATAAGCAGCTCCCCATTCCATAGAACACGCCCCCTCAGCCATTCCGTGACCTGACGGGTGTTTGAGCAAGGCTGTCACAGCTGTCAATCATGACGTCAGATGTCCTTTCTATATCTTCAAATAAGTAATTAAAAACAAACTTATAAAAAAGATAAGCACTTGGACAAACATCAGCAAGATAAAAACTACCTGAAATGACAGAAACCATCTTTGGAGAAAATTTATTAACATTTAACATGTACTTTAGTTTTGTAGTTTGGCTCATGTCCCATCCACTAACATGGAGGGGGCAGGATTTATGACCTATACTGCAGCCAGCCACCAGGGGGCGATCGAGATGTTTTGGCTTCACTTTTGGGGCGCTGTCATTACGTCCATCTATATATACAGTCTATGGTCACAACCAAGTTAGTGAACCTGCAGTGCAAAACTTTTGTCTCCCCCCTCTGGCAGTGAGAGTAATTACAAAAACACTGCTGACGTGCTTACGTCATAGTCTCCAGTGGATTAAATGTTTTGAGCGTCACAACCCCTGCAAAATTACTTGTTTCACTATTAGAATTTGATCCATTTGGTCCAATAACATTTGGAAAGTCTAGAATAGCAGCACAATTGAATCATTTTATCCCAATTTAAGTTAGTATAGGGCTTAACCAGAACGGGAGTCTCTGGTGCGTATGCTCTAAGGCTCTAGCGTTAACATTCTAGACTAATGCAAAAGTAGCGTGCAGCAGTGAGATGGCCAATGAAAGCCAAGAAATGTCAAAAAGTAAAGGAATGGCTGAAAAATTAGAGAAAAAAGGAAACAGGTAGACGACAGTACTTTTTTTGAGGTGCAGACTGAAGCGATAAGATGGACATTAAATTATAGGCTAGGCTACATGTTCAGTTATAACTGCTTTAACCTGTGGTTACAACACGACACCACTGATAGGCTACTTGTTACTATTTAAGTCATGCTGATGGCATATTAAAATATATGCCTGTGCCTACTAAAATATGTTGTGGAATAGACATGCTACTTTCCATTGCAAAAGACTTACCTGTCAACAATAAAAGACTATATCATTAACAGCAAGGACAAAGGTGCTATATCTGGTGGACTATCTTTAAGAAACTGTAAGCCCATGTATTTAAAAAGAAGAAAATGAATACGTGAATAAATAAAAATAATGCAATGATATTGGCAGGATTGTCAAAATGGCCCATTAAACTCATATTCCTTTTTCAGTTTCATTCATATAAATATGAAAACAATAACAACAACAATAATAACACATGGGCTATATGGTTTTACATTTACATGATGGCATGCAACTTGATGCAAGCTTACAACTCCTCCGTTACCTTCTAAATGAGCACAAAAGTAGTAATAACCTGTGGTATAGCAATATGCAAGCATTGTTTGGTGTTTCTGTTCTTTGCTTGTTCAGGTGAAGTCGGCAGGTTGCAGCAGCAGGTAGTGCGCATTCATGAGTGTGTGTGTATGTGTGTGAGGAGGAGCAGCAGCAGGTAGCGGTGTCAGGGAGCACCAGGAGGAACACTGACTGAGCACTCAGCCCGGCTCTGAGAGAGTCAGCCTGCAGTGCTGGCTAAATCCCGACACTCGCAATATATTTTTTGACTGCCTGCTCCCACCTGCAGCAAAGTTAAAACCGCCAGCTCCTGCAAGATTTGCGTCCCTTGGGATCCCAATCCCAATGTAGTGAGGGTACAATTCAGAGACAAGAGGAGAATGGAGAAAAGAGAGGATATGAGACAGATAAGGAGAGATAACGAGATGGAAGTAGGAGAGGAAGAGACTGAGGCAACAATCGATTATAACATTTGTCCCAATCGTGAAAGCCTTAAGTTGTTTTTTTGGGTACCACCCTAAACAAAATGCAAATAACCCAGTAGTACATAAAGTCGTCTGGTGTAAAGATGGCCCAAACAGAAGATGGCTAACTTATTGCCAAGAATGTCATACATTGCATGGATCTACTGGCAAGTCAACCGACTGATTGGCAAAAGAGGTCCTAGTTATAAGTCAAGGAATGATACTGCATGCATGCTTGATCATGGCAATTTCTTGGAGATCGTACTCCTGTTAAGTAAATATGAGCTGTGCCCAAAAGAGCATGTAGCTGAATCCATTGACAAATCAAAGAAAATGCATGAGTCTGGGGAAAAGGGCAAAGGTTCCCTGGTGACATCACTATCTGCAAGAACCATCAACTCCATCATAGCCACAATCCAGCAGCTTAATCAGGAGAGCATTGTGGAAGACATCACAAAGGCTGGGATGTTCTCTGTACAAATTGACACCACCCAGGACATCACCTTCCAGGACCAGTGTTCTGTTGATTTGAGATATGTCATGGACACAGTTATGAGAGGGTTGTCACTATTGTGAAGTGTGGAGAATCAACAGGTCATTATTTTGCCCATATGCTTTCAGAGGCTTTTCTGTTCTCATGTCAAAAGACTCCCCAAGTCAAGTGCATGTATGGTGCTATGCCCATCCTTGCTGACATAACACAATCAGTCATTGACAGCGGATCCCTATTTGCACTACTGAATGATATTGCTGTTTTTCTTTGTGGTTCATACAAAAGGATGAATGTGTGGGAGAGTGAGAGCCAGGACCAGCAACACAGATGCCTCTTTCCAATTAGAGAGACATGATGATGGGCCAAGGATGAGTGTTTGGATCTTTTGCACATGCAGATAATAGTCGCTACACTGACAGCTATACAAGACCAAGTGACTATGAAAACAACCACTGGGATTGGTGCACATGGATTTATTGAGGCTTTGTTGAGAGGGTATTAACAGCACAGATCTTCCTGATGATATCTGACTAGACACCTTCATTGTCCAAGTATCTGCATACAGAAGGGGTGGACATTCTATCTGGTTAGGACTACACTTGAATCTCTGAGAGGCATGTCAAGAGACTGTCTTCATCAAGGCAGCAGTGGACAGATTTGTCTAGTGGGCAAATGAGAAATTGCAGGAGCAGAATCAAGAAACGGAACTGGAAGAAATGGAATTGGAAATGGAAGCCACATTGCCACCAACTAGGAGAAAGAAGAAGCTGGTCAGGCCTGGAGAGATGGCTCATGTTGAGACTGTTACAAGTCCAGAGAAGTCGAGATCACTGTGCGCTATCCTATCATGGATACAGTCATTGAGACCATGCGCAGAAGATTTCTGAGTTATGGCACAATCTATTCTGACCTGACCAGTCTTTTGGACCCTAGAAACTTCTCTCAAGTGAAGTCCTCCCCACTTACACAGTCAGCCTTTCAAAAGCTCAGCAAGTGTCTGTTGAACTTTAACACAAATGCAACTGTGGAGAATTTGCAATGTGAATTAAGCAGGTTTGCTCTACAGTGGGAAAGACTGAAAATGTCACCATTAGAAGAGTATGAGCCCAGAACAGTGGAGGATGAGAATAAAGAGGAGGAGGTTGAAATCTGCTGTTAAAAACTGTTCCTCCAGTAATGAGTGCCCACAGCGTTGCTACCAGATTCTCAGGCGATACAATATGCTGACAGATGCCTACCACCTCTTTGGTCTAGCATACAAATTTCTGCTTACCTGGTGTATCAGTCAGGTCACCTATGAACTTTCATGTTCACACTCATGTTTATTAAAAACAAGCTCAAAAGCAAACTCTCACACGATCATGTGGAGGCTTTCACGCTGACCTCCTGTATGGGATTGAAGAACATCAATAACCGACCACAGCCAATCATAATTCGAGCACTACAAAAAGAAAAAAAAAAAATAGTGCAACCACAGGGCAGGCATCAAAAACTATGGACTCAATGACCAGTATCCAAGAGAAATCCTACAGAGACACAAACAACTATTTCCAATCTGAAAACAGGGGATGAAGGAAGGAAAGAAAAACAACAATAATCTCAGTGGACAACAAGACATTGATGGACAGTTGTACTGAGATAAGGACATAACCCCCTGGCTCTTCCAGATGACCCCCCACTCCCTCCCTCCCTCCTTCCCCATTACTCTCTCTCACACACACACACACACAAACAAAGGATATATGGAGAAGGAAAGTGGACCCAGCCAGACTGCATATACACAGGGCTCAGAGTTTGTACTTTTTGTATTTTTGCTGCTGGGTGGAGGTAAGGTATTCAGTGTTGCAGATACCACATTTCTTCAAGTCTATAAGTTATCACCACTGCAGACTTATAAGTGATGACCGCCCTGGTGAGGCCATTCTTCAGCATTCCATCTGGGTGTGAAAATACAGAGAGCGACATGAGCAATTTACCCCTTTTTTCCTTTTCAAAGAAAACAAAGTTTCCAATGTCCAAATGAATAATTGCTCCCAACAAATTGCTGGAAGAGTGTTTCTTTTACATTCCATCTGCGGAGGTTAGTCATTTAGAAATAATTGCTTGTTTGTGCATTTAGTCTGTTTATAAGCGCGGACCCCTCAAGGCAATGACCCACTGAGATCATGTCTTCAGCAAATTGTATTCTTCATCTCAGGTTTAGCAGCAGCAGCAGACAGGTACAACTCTCTCTACAGGCTTGAGTGGAGTAACTATGTTGAATAGAAGCAAGATATTGTTCTGTTAATTACATATTGTAGACCTTGACGCCAGGAATGAAATTTCTGCCTGCGGCTTTACACCAAAATATCCTCCCATTCCTCTTCGCTGGTTCCTCGCAGCTCATATATGTATATTATTTTTTTATGTTTTTCTCTCTGTGGAGCCATATGAGCGATGCGCTGCAAAGACAATCAGCCTGTTTATGCGATGGGTGGATAATGATGGTGATGGTAAACAACCGCTATGAAACAGGAGTGCTCTTTAATTGAATTTGCTATCACAGGCTCAGTTTCACAGTCATCCTTGTAATTTTTATGTCGGCTGAGGATAAAAGAAGCAAGCAGCGGGGCTCATGCATGTTCCTGGAAGAGCAAGTAGTCAATGTTATGACAAAGTTTCAAATGGACTTTCTGATTAATTCAAGAGGAAAGACATTCAAAAGACCATTAAAAAGCAATGTCCATATAGTCAGTGTACATTATAGCTCTCTGCAGTCTCATCTGGTTGTCCAAGGGACCAGTCATATGCCAGGTAGACAACCTATTTACCCAAGTAACCCAGAACATTTCCTGTCATCCCTGTTCCTCTGAAAATGCTTTTGACAATCAGACATGAACATGCACTTACAGTAGAAAGATCCCCAGATATATTATGAAAAGCTCCTTGTTGGTCTGAAGCTTTCCTTAGTTCCGTTGTGAAGCTGTCATTTTAAAGTTAATTGAGATGTGATTAGAGCAGTGAGAGCTGGTGTAAAATGTAACAGTTATGAAAAAGATCAATAAATTAATCTTAACTGCAGCTGTAAGCTTTACACTCACATCCCACTTCTAACTAATTCATCACATCATCACAGTGAAAGATTCATTTGCTAAACATCATTTAACACTTTATACAAAATGCAAATTTGCGCTCTTCTCATGGGCTTTATCTAGTCTATAACTTATGTTAATGAAAGATGGTGGACCGGTGTAGGAAGAGCCCCGCTGCAGAGGGGATCATTAATGTTGCATTCTGTTACATTGCTTTGCATGGTGACATTTTGACTGTGCTATAATCCCCAGTGAATATTAGTCACATCGCTGATGGTACAGAACATTAACAGTCTTTCTGCCATAACTTATAATGTTTTAATATAGAACTATCATTTCCTACTCTAACCTTAACCTAAATCATTCCTTCTTAGACTAACTCTGTCTCCTGGGAAATACATTTTATAAATACAGAATATATTCCTCTTAAGATAAAAATCATCATCTGAGCATTATTATTAGTTTCCTACAAATTGTATTTGTGATTTGATGTATAAATTATTATTATCATCATTATTATAGAGAGACATGTGTGACAAGACATGGATGTGATTTTGGGCATCTGTCAGTATGGATGACAGTGATTAGTTAATTATTGATTAAAAATATATGAGCTTACAACACAGAAGACTGTTAGTCTGTCCTGTAGATTTGCTGTTGCACCACTAGTTGGTACATGAGAAAGAGATTGAGGCTCATGCTAATGCTAAACTAGCATCTTCAACAGAAGAAGCTGCTGGGTATACACAGGCTGAGAGCTGAGTGTCAGACAGCAGAGAGCATGTGTTATAAGCCACACAGGCAGTCACCTAAGCATCAAATGAGGGAGGGGGCGCCAAATGAGTGTAATGTGTTTTCCCCTTTTCTTACCAACAGGTGTGCTTTTTAACGTTTTTCTTGTCTCCTGTCTTTTTCCCATTAACATGGGTTTTCATCTGGTGTGATTTTTCAAACCCTTACTGTTCAGTCATCTTTTGCATGACACCCACCAAACTTCATGTGCTACCTCAGGCAATGCCACCAAACACTCACTGAATGCCACCTTGACCCCCCGCTTGCCTTTTGGTCTGGAGGACTGGGAGGCAGGGCCGTGCAGACACCTTTAGATGGGCAGGTGCTCAAAGGTAAAAAGGAACACATGGAAAGATTTTAAAACACCAACATAATTTACAGCATAGTCTGTTCAATGATAGTAACCCATATTTATGTAACATGGAATCTTACAAACCACAACATACTATATCACTGTCCCCCACCCAATGACATTAGAGGGGGGGAACTATGATTCACTCAAGGCATACAACTGGGATGGAAAGGGAAGAATCTTTAAAGACTATAAAATACGTCTGAAATTTAAAGGAGAAGGCAGAGTTCTAAAGTAGTGCAAGAAGACAAAACCACACAGCTATAAAGTCTTATCTTAAAAGACACCTGCACAAGTTCGGAGCAAGCAGCACATGGCTGCCATTTCATAATTTATTTTAATTTAGATCTTTGTTTCTGTAAAAGTAAGAAAACATTCTGAGATCTATATTTAATAGCTCCAAGCAACACAGTGGGAAAATATGTATAAATCTTTGGACACTATTTGCTGTGTTTCAGAGCATGTTTTGGCTGAAATACCTTACTGGATGTTGGATTTGTAATTGTTTGTGGGGTTTTTAATATACATTTTTCCCCAACCAAAATGAGAACAAAATTAATTGTGATTATTTACCACTGGTATATACTGTACTTTTCTGCTACTTTTAATTCTCTTCAGCACATCTTCATGATTTAAAACAGTAAGAAACATCCACTGAGCTGGGACACGTCATTTTCAGCCGTTTCCAAACATGCTTTTTGTCAGGATCTTCTCCCAAGTATTTAAATACACAGAGATTTAGTTTATTGTCACAGTTTTGTTACAGTTACTGAAGTCAACAACCTTTTAACAGCTTAAGATAACATGTTAATAGAGTTGTTGTGTAGTGTTATTACCTGTAAGACCTTTAGCAGGCTTCAGTCTTGTTTTTTGACTTTTGTTAGTGGGGATGACATTTAGTCTACATTTGGATAACATATTGTGCCTTTAAAAATATTTACAGAACAGTAATTCATCTAGATACAGCTCTAAGCTCCTCACCAGTTTTCCTGCTTCGAATATGTGACACTTGGGCTTCTTCTTGTTTTGTTTTGTTTTCAACACAATTACATCCTGCAATTCTTCCTCACTTCTGTCTCCTCTCTCCTGATTCCTTCACTCACTCTTAAAATGTAGAAGCTTTCCTTTACAAAGTCTGACAGATAGTGAAGCAGAACCTTAACTTGTATGGTGTTAATGACAGTAACTGTGGACAAACAACACACAGTGGGAATGCATCAGCAGTCAAGCTATCCAAACTATCAAGCTAATGTTACATTAACATTACTGTAAAGTAGAATAAAGCAGCAACACAAGATAAACTGGACGGTTAAAACAACACTAATGTTAAGAGCTTTTCTAGCTACTTACTTGGTGTTTTTTGTTAAACACTATGATTTGATGGGATGCATGTCATTTAATATCATTATTATTATTATTATCAACTCTGAAATGATTAACTCATCTGTCTCATCAAAGGCTGCAGTCTGCCCGCTACCTTCATCTTGGAGTATGTTTGTTTTAAACATCTGTGTAGCAGGAGCGGGTGGTGGTTAACATTAACAGCTGTCTGTTTCTCATACGGGGATACAGTGTTCAAAAAGAAAACAAAACGTGCGCTTCTAGAAGCTACAACAGAAACTGCGATAAGAAGCCAGCCTGAGCTAACAGCTGTAAAGTGATGGACAGTCTGCGTATAGCTGAACATAAAATACACCTTGACAAAAGGGTACTTTGGACATTAAAAGGGGCAAAGGGGCAGGTGCTCTGGCACCTTCAGCCCCCACCTCCGCATGTGCCAGCTGAGCAAACTTTGTTTGGGCTGGAGGTACCATTGTGGCAATTGATTTTAGTATGAATTCATATCTGAAGTTCTTGAACTGAAGGTTGCACTTTTTTGTGGGGCTCTGATCTAAATCTTTTGGCACCTCAGGCTAAAATCTTGCCTAGGGCACCAACATAGTCAGAGCCAGCCCTGGTAGCTGTGCTGCTAACATTCAGGACATACAGGACACTTAATTACACATGCCTCAAAATGCAAAATCTAAAATAAGTGTTGAACTGTACATGTGACACTCCCCTGCTCTGAATGAATGCATTTTTGGAGGTGGCAGTTAAATGTTGAAGAGACCAGGGTATAGGATAGGAACAAGGTATTATTTTAAACGAGGACAAGGGAATGCAGGCCGAGGGAAGATTGGACTGGTAACTTGGAACCTGTGGCTGAGGCAAGCTGGGGCAAAGGAAGCACGTCAGGAGCAGAATCCCGGGAGGGGAGGGGAGGGGAGGGGTGGAGAGGGGTGGGGGGAAGCAGAGTAGAGTAAGGGTCCAGGGCAGAGTAGCAGGGTTGACGAGATGAGGGACTGGAGCCAGAGCAGACAGGACTGCAGGGAACAGGAGTCAGGGTTAGACCAGGAAAATAAGCAACAACAAGATAACAGGAAAAATGGCTTGAAGCACAGACTGACTGAGCAGAGGCTACGATCTGGCTGTGTGGATCTGGCAGGGCTAAGTATAAGTAGAGGTCTTGATTATGGAACGAGTTGCAGCTGGTGGGGCTCTGCTCTGAATACAGCACACCTGTCTCCACTCACACAATCACACACACAGGGAGAGAGAGGGAGAGAGAGAGAGCCACTGGGGAAGTGGCAAAAGGAAGGGAGACACAGAACTGAGGCAGGAATCATGACATTTTTATAAACATTTTTGTAATGGAAAAATGACAACTGTATTTCATACACTGTTAAAGGTCCCATCCAGACATGTATTAAGACATGTAAAAATACTTTACTTGGAACAATAATGTGTGTCTGACATGTTTTTTCCCACAAAAAAAGAATAATAACAACGTTAAAATCCTTAAAATGGCATGTTCTCCTTCTCCCTTGTTAAAAATTCAAGAATCTACAATAAATGCAAATGTGTTTAATTTCAGAAGTTCAACTGCTGAACACAAGACGTCTCCCCTCGGTGTATGTGAACTGGAGGCTTCAAGTTTCCACGTCACACTTGTGTAAGTTGAATACTGGACCAGGGTTTGCTTCAAACAAGTTGTGATATCACAAATCATGCTCACAGGCCCACCCCTTTATGCACATTGAAGCTGAAATATCCAATGTGGGATCAAGAAGAAAAACATAGACTTTAACGATTAAATGACTGTTGAGACATAACATGAACGACTAAAGATGAAAGAAAATTCTTAAAATTTGCATCTCTATTTCTTACAGTTCCTAAATGCCTAATACTTGGATGGAACCAAGTGGATTCCCTATCATGTGGGAACATGTGATGCATCATCAAATGTGTTATTTGAGGTTAAACTGATCTTCGACTTGCAGAACTTATATGCATTGCTGCTCTTTTTGATTGTGGCTGCTAGTTCAATGGTGGAGGAGCACCATGCTGCTGACTGTGAGGGTGTTCTGTCTCCACTTGAGTCCGTTTGGGTCCATAGTATTTTGGATAGCGTCTTCTTTTCCTCAGTTTTGTAACAGATCAGGTCTGACTGCACTGTGGTAGCTTTTATTGAAAGTGACTTAATGCATGTCTGGTTCAGGTAAGTTTACCGCAGGTGTATTTCAGATCGGGGACCAGTGAAGTCTTGATGAAGATCAAGATTGAAGATTTGATTAAAATACACTATTTCTTCACACTTTGTAGTTCTCCAGTCAGTGTAATACCAGGTGATTGTGTTTTCTGGAGATCCACTGGGTTAATATGTATCTATTTTATACCATTTGTTGCTTGATGGATGAGGTCAGCTTTGGGTTGTGATGCAAAAGCGGTTGACAAGAGGTGTATTGGAGGTTACAGAATAGAGAGGAGGGGAGGAGGAGATGTCAGTTCTGCATGGCTGCATCCTTTGGCAGCTTCCTCTCCTCTGGGTGCAGGCACCTCTTCACCCTGCTCTCCCCTCTGTATCCTCTGCCTCACCACATTCATGTCGCTGTGCAGCCCTCTCAGCCCTGCAGAGCACCACTGGACATCACTGGAGTCACTCTGCTGCCCCTGTCACACAGAAAGCTCTGTTCATACAAAACTAATGGAGGACTAACTCTCTCAACTGCTGCTTATACACTATGGCTGAGACCAATGATAGTCACTGTGTCATTTCAGTGGTATTGTTAAAGGGGCCGTATTATGAAAAACTCTCTTATTCAGTGCTTGTGTGTATATGTATGGGTCTCTGGTGTACCTACTAACTCACAAACTGTGAAATAAGACCACCCAGTCAGTTTGGTGTGGGCTGGTTTACTCATGTGATTCAACAAGCCATTCAGATTTGATGCCCCTTCTTACATCACATGGAGTGAAGCCAGGCTAAGCTAAACTAAAGGTGAAAAATTTGCGTGTATCCCGGGGCTGGCCGACAGACGGCTGCTGAGCCGAAGAGTCTTGTTTCCCTGCTGCTGCTGTCTTCTGGAGGAATTTAAATATACAGTAAATAGTGTAGATGCTAGAGGCTGTTTGTGTTCTTGGTAATGATTTAATTTGTTCACTGTAAGTATAACAATTCATCAGTTGAGCTCATAGGACTTGTTTTTACAATCCCGTACTGTAATCGGTAGTCTTTCCTTCACTGGGGTCATCAGGTGGGCAGCCTCTTTCCTTGGTGTTTCGTTGATAGACCCACGTGGCTACAGAACTTCAAGAGGATCAGTCGAGTCTGAGTTTCTTCTGTCAATGATTCAGTCCTGTTTATGCAGACTGTTAATCATAACCAGCAGAAACAGAACTTCAGGAGGATCAGTTGAGTCCAGGTTTCTTCTGTCAATGATTAAGTCCTGTTTATGCGGACTGTAAAGCATAACCTGTAGCAACAGAACTTCAGGAGGATCACTCAAGTCCAGTTTTCTTCTGTCAATGATTCAGTCCTGACTATAAATCATAATCAGCAGTGGGGGCAGGAGTAGAAGCCTCTCTAGGGTCATCAGGTGAGCACCCTCCTTCCTTGGTGTTTTGTTGATAGGCACCCCTCCAGCTGGCTGATGGTCATTTTGCCACCCAGTTCTTTTCCTTTCTATTCAGCCAGAGCCAGTTGCTGCTTCGCTCAGCAGCCTTTGCCAGTGACTTGATAGTGTGTCGGAGGGCTGTCTTCGGACTCCCATCCCTTTCAGCAGCCTGGTGGTTGACATGGCCACAAAACCCCTGCAGCCAAACTCCACAGGGAGCACCTGGGTTCTCCAGCCCTTTTATTCTGCTTCAGTTGCTAGACTTGAGTACTTCAGCTTTTTGCATTTGTACGCTTCACCAACTGCATCTTGCCATGGCACAGTCAGTTCTATGATGAACAGGGCCTATTGTGAGGCTGACCACAGGATCAGATCTGACCTGAGACTGGTTGTAATGATCTCTGGTGGGAAGGTGAGCTTCTGGTCTAGATCGTCCTTCATCGTGGGCTGTATTGAGCAGGCTTGATTCTTTTCCCGCAGTTGACCTCTTTGGTACCTTTTCTGCTGATACAAAAGCCATGGTGTTTGAGAAAGTGGGGGTTGTGGGGGGAGAGAGGGCATTGGTGTTAGTCAGCCTTTCTTCCACCACTAGTGCCAGTTGCTGAAGGACCTGGTTGTGCCTCCAGGTGTAGCGTACTTGGGTGAAGCTGGTCTTGCACATCGTTCTGCCCCCTCCTGCTGCCCTATCTCTTTTACCACCAGCCCTCACTTCTGGGCAGGTGTTGCTCTGTGCCATGTGGGTCTAGTTGTGCCTAGCCCAAAGCCACCTCTTCCATGCTGCACTTGGCCCACAATATCTTCATGCCTGAGAGCAGATTTCATCTGCTGCACCACCTTGTATGGTTTCCATTGTCTGCCTGCTGCCATTCTGGGCACCCATTCTGCCAACCATATTGTGGCATCCTGAGTTTCTGTCAGGGTCATGTTCAGCCTTACCTTGGAGCATTTCCATTCTTCAGTAAGGCTAGTGATAGGTGGTTCCAGAGCCCCGTTCCACTTATATTGCTGAGGCATCATGGGAGTCCGAGCCATTTCTTGATGTATGTACTGACTGTTCTCTCCAGCTTCTCAACTTTTGTGAGGGGAACCTCATAGATCATCAGAGGTCACATCAGACAGGGGAGCAATCAAAATTAATAGTCATAGTCAAAATTAATTTGACTATGATTTATTGTTACATACACAAAGGACCTGTGGTTTTTAGTGTTATAATATAGAGCGAATTGATCTGCTATTCGTGTAAATCATTCAAAGAATGGCGAATGGTGAGATTTGTCATTTACACATCATTAAAATCTCCTCACTTGTGTTATGGTGAAGAGTGAACAGCATTTGGTGTTGAAATTATTGCTATGCAATTATCTGAATTTTCATTTTATTCCTAATGTTGCAAGTTGTTAACTTTAGGCCTCTGTCTTTGTCAAATATTAAAGTAAACATTATTGTGGAAGATCAACCACATACCAAAATGTAAATGGTTAATTTTTTGCCCAAATAATCTCAGAACTAAATTTGTTGACACAATACTGTTGTAGAATGAAAATGATTACCGTTGTGGGTTTAGCTAACCTTTGGCATCACTGCTGGTTTACACAAAAGGCATTCTGGGATACTTGTCTACCCCAAGTCCACATAACTGTGCATGGTGCAACACAACTAATAACTTTGGTAACTGACTCTCCGGCTCTCCATCCCTTCAAAGGTCAGCACTGTTAAGAAAGCTTGCTATCAGTCAATGGCGCAAATTTGTGGGTCAAAGTTCATCAAACCTGAACTCGATGCAAAAAATCTTCACAGATTTATTTTGCCTCCGCAAGCACATCCACTGATTGCTGCAATTCCATTGAATTAATTGAATTCACTGCAAAATTTGGCTTGTTTTCTTTCTGTGACATGACTTTTGGTCATGACAGTGACAATTACAATATACTAATCCTGTTACAATGTCACATTTTCTTTTAAACAGTTTTCCTGGTCAAATTAAAATGGATATGATGACATAAATAGTATGTAAGCGGGCGACACAAATATAACTGACCCCAGGTCTCCTTTCACCTTGGGTTGGAAGAGGTTGGAGACAGTGATGTAGCCATGTGGAAATATCGATGCCTTTACCACATGGTTAGAGATGTTAGGATTTCTCTCCTCTCTCTGCCTGGTCCTTCTTTTCTCTCCCCCCCCCCCTTGTGTTTCATTTATGCTGAATGTGTATGCTTACTCCTACATACTTTATGTTCGCACGTACATTTATTCTTTCATTGTACATTCTCTCTGTGTCAGAGAGTCTATGTGTAGGCCTTTTGCATTCCTGCACCTCTTCCTCTCCACTCGTATCTTCCATCTCATCCAGTATGTATATGTTATTCTATTTTAACAGCCGAGGGGTCATTTTATACGTTGAAGACGGACAGTAGCAAACCTCAGACTTTTACTCATAGGTGTAATTTTTTTTTTTTCTTTACAGCGACTAAGTGGCATAAGTTCATTTTCCACAGAGCTACTTTGTGTCCTCAGGCTGTCAGTGGTGTTGAAAGCAAGGCTGCTGCTCATAGACATCCAAGGAGGACTGGAGCTGCATTCTAAACAGCCTAAATGTCTCTTTACCTGAAAACACAGTCTTATTGTAGGTAACTCCTCAGCTTTACTCAGTTCTGCATACAGTAAACAAATGCACCAATCAGTCAAACAAAAATATTCCATGCATCTGCACTTGTACTTTCTTTACTCTCCTTACATATGGCTGCTCACTCTTGCATCAGCAGTGGCCTGGTGTCAAAAGACTGGAAAAAAAAGAAGGGAAAATATCATATGATCCTTGCTCATCCTTTCATTCCTCTGACCAGCGTTCTGCAAACACACACTGCGTATCAATATGTGTCCTGTGGCGTATTATATTGTGTTATCTATTATATTTACAAAAAAGGAGAAAAGAGATTTTTCTTGCCTGATATCTGGCACTGAATATACAGAGCTGTTTTCACAAAGTCCTCCACTCAAGGACCCTCACCTTAGGTGCTGTAATTGAGGCTTGACAAGTCATGAGTCATCCAATTTAGAAGCAATATTTTTAATCTAAGCACGTCTAATCAGAGACATTGGACATTATGGTGGAAATGGGGAAGAATCATACAGTGATGAAGACCAATCTCCAATCTCCACAGCGCCACTTTATCATTCTTATATTTCTGTTTAAATAGATACAGTAATCCATCTATATATCATGCTATTCATCTCTTTATCTAGACAAAGGTTGAAGGGACAGTTCATCATTTAGGTATGGTACTGTGTGAGATCAACAGGCAAATTGGTGCAGTGTCCACTGTGATCAATGGTAGAGAAGTATTCAATTTCAGAGGAATACTGATGTGTATGTACAGAACCAAACCAAACTGAGAAAACTTTTTTGGCTCATGAACAGGGTGAGCAACTTTCATTCAAAAGTCTTGTGTCCAGTTCTCATAATACATCCATGAGGGAAGAGGTCTTTTTTGAGTCTCTGTGCTGGACTGGGCATAGAAGCTGGAGAAATAATATAATAATAATATCTTTTATTTATATAGCACTCATCAAAACAAAGTTACAAATTGCTTCACATAACACAAACAAAAACACAGCAACAACAGCATAAAAGTACTAAAAGAGGAACATAAAAATTAAAGGTGCAATAAATGACATTGAGCCTCACTATGTGTTTGCTGTGTAAAGATATAGCGGAGTAATGAATGATGTTAGTGCATGTGAACGTGCATGTTAGTGCATGAGAACGTGTATGTTAGTGCATGTGACTGTGCATGTGAGTCCTCCACGTCCATTTCCAAGATGGCGGCAGTGTCACAAACGTTCTTAAATTACAGCTAAACAGTAGACTGAAATATGTTTCATTTGAGGCAAGAAAAACTCAATGTACTAACAGAATCTTGATCCATATTTGATAAGCACTGCCTAGTTTGACAGTTTGATCTGAGTTTCATGAGTTGTCGGTTCAAGGACCGCTTTTATACCCCCAATTTTAGTAAACGACACACACGTTTGTTTTGGTCTGAGATGTTGGTGCTATGGTGCAACATCGTGTCTTGCACCTTAAAGATAATAAAACCTACAAGAAAAGAATACAAAACTAGAATCAGGTGAAATCAGGGAAGGCGGTGCGATAAAAGTGTTTTGAGCTTAGATTTAAAAGAAGCCACTGACTCAGCCTGCCTTATTTCCTCAGGCAGGGTTTTCCAGAGCCTTACGGCTCTTATTTCAAAAGCTCTGTCCCCCTTAGTCTTTAGCCGAGAGTTTGGAATAGATAGAAGACCCCTGCCTGAGGATCTCAAGTAGTCCAGTGTTGGGCTGGTGAGGATCCTTCATAATCCTCCTTGCTCTGGTTCTGCATCTTTTGTTGCAGTACTACCCTGCTTGTTGTTGTCGGAAAGTTTAGGTGTTAGTCACTAAAATTGATTGTAAACATTGTCACTCTTTGCACAAGCATGTAATGTCCGTGTTTTGGTGGAAAGCACACTCTGACCTGATGCATTTCAGGTGCATCCATACTATCAAAATTTATGACCTTATCTAAATACTATGATTCCACCATAACAGCTATCAAAATAAAGCATGCACTACAGAATAATAAAATGTCTGCAGTGACAGTAAAGCTGAAATTCCTTATCAAACACAGCATCTGTTGGGTTACAGAACACAGTGTAACACATGTTATTGCATAATAATGATGTTGTGAATATGAGATATTTTCCCATTATTATGGGATACAGAAGTTGTAATTATGAGATAAGACCTTTTTTCTTTGGTGATTGTTCTTCTGCAGTTTGGTAAGTTTTCACAGTAAATACGTGATGCAGCTGCAGTAGTGACAGATTCGTCACATTTTTGTACCTTCATGCCTAATAAGCATTATGGCAAATTGACTGCATTTATATAGCACCTTTTTAGTCTTCTGACTACTCAAAGCAGTTTACATTACATGTCAACATTCATCCATTCACACACACGCACATTGATACCCTGATGGCAGAGGCTGCCATGCAAGGTGCCAACCTGCTCATCAGGATCTGATCTAATGCTCATTCACACACACACTCACACATCTGTGGTGCAGCCATTGGGAGCGATTTGGGGTTCAGTATCTTGCCCAAGGACACTTTGACATGCAGACTGGAGGAGCCGAGGATCGAATCGCTGATCTTCCGATTAGTGGACGACCCCCTCTACCTCCTGAGCCACAGCTGCCCCTTATATAAAATCATTACAATTTACAAACACAATTTACTTTACTAATTTACTAATATTCATGTTTATTCAGTGATATTGTTGCTTATTAAAGCCACTATGTGTAGCTTTGAAAAATTCAATCCTTGGCGCCCCCAAGTGGCAGAACTAAAAAGATACTGTGGCAAATAGCAACACATAGACTGTACCAGTTGTTATCAGGATTGTTTAATTTTTCAACAAACAGAAATTTATTCCATGGGAATAATTAGACATTGCTGCAGTCACATAAAGAATAAGACACACAGTGGCTTTAACAGTCTCATCAGATCATAGCTACACTGTGGTGCCTGCATATCAAGTGGTCAGCTGACCCTATGTTAAGTATCTATTGTTTAATCAGAATATCAGCCAAACTCAAGAGGCAGTGACTGCCCACTTAGTCTGAGTTTAGCTCAATTCTGCATGATGGACAGCATCAGACTGACTGCTGCTCTATTACCATTCTCTGCTCTTCCACACACATCAATCATATCACTATGTACTGAAACAGCGCAGAGTGGGTGGTGAGTGGTGACTGTCAGTCATCTCAAGTTAGAGACAGAAAATGTAGCTGAGACCAGTAGCCTTTAATTTGAATGAATAATATGTAAGTTATACTTTTAACAAGTTGAACAGTGATGGAAGCATGGTGCTAAGTAGTGACGTCTGTTAGGAAATTTGAAGCGTTCTCTGTAGCGCATGTAGCAGGAGGTCATTTTGGTTGATCAAGCTGCAGTTTCCCCCTCTGTTATCAGACTGCTATTGTATAGCAGAGATGACAAAACAGATCTTATGTTGGCCAGAGTCCCTGTAGTCAGAATATGTTGAGAGTAGCAACATGAAGTATTGACAAATACATAGAAATAAGGTTGAAAATCAGCAGGGTGTTCCCTTAACTATACACAATTCTTAGTGAGCATGGACAAAAGGTAGAGTAGAAATGAGGGTTTTCTTACTTTTGTAGTCTCAGCCTCCACTTTTCTTCAAAGTCACAGCCCATTGGCTTTAGAGCAGTTGGCGCTTAAAACCCATTAAAAAAAACTGTTAAACCTGCATCAATTGATGGCCACTGGGGGCAGTAGAAACAAGTTTTGAAAACAACAGTGATACATCATCACCTTTTAAGTTCATATGTTGAACTTTGTAGCAAACAGTTGCTTATTTCTACATCCAGTCCAATATTCACTCTTTTTTTGTTCTGTTTTTGGTCTCCACCAACTCCTGAGAGAAGTATCTGCTCTTTAGCTGCTAAATGCTCCACTATGTTCACCCGCTAGTCTACAGCTAACTGCGTCTGTTTGCCATTTGGTGCTGAGCAGGTAGTGTACAGTGGCTTTTTAGAGCTTTTTCTCTGAAAACAGTCGAAAACAACGCTATGAGAGCGCTGAGAGTGAACCAAAACAGTAAAGTTGCAGCCGGACAACTAAACAATGAGCTGAAACTTGCTATAAAGCTCTGTAAAGCCGAGGGGAGCTGCAGAGTTGCTGATAATTCTCTGTAGGTTTATCACTATGAGCATCTCTCACATTACACATTATCATTTTGATACATTGAAATATTGATTATAGCCATGACAAAAAGTGAAATTTGGTGCAGCAACTGTAATTAGAACAATTTCAGGCTGATTCAGACATCTGGCCAAGCTGTGGAGGAAGTTAATCCATCTTTGCTACACACACTCACCTGTTACTCTGCAGCATTAGATGGATATTTCAAAATAAAAGCAATGTGCCAGAAGTTTTCCACCATTCAAAATTAAGTTTTCTTTTCACAAAGTTGACCCACTTGCTTGCGATCCACCAAGAATGGACTGTGAATCCACTTTCGAACTGTGACCCACCGAAACAACTGGTCTAGACTGAGGCACCAGGAGGAGTCACTAGTATTGTGACAAAAACCTAATCCCTCGCCAGTTTACCATCAGCAAACACTGCCGATTGTGGTTGTGGGGCTAAACTAGATGCACCATTGCCAGAGACTGAATTCAGATCTTGGTTGTGATGGGTGACTGCTTTTTCCATCACTCTGATTCCTCATGTGTGCTACCATGACTGATCTGTAGCTTTAGTTCAGGCTAAAACAATACAAAATAATACCTCAAAGGGATACCGTGCAGATGAGAGTGAGTTTAATCTTCTTGACAAAAAAGTGAATAGGTATATTTCGCAAATTGTTGTAGTATTCATTTAAAGTACCAGAAACTCTCATGAGGGCCCAGTATGTGCCTGACTGACTTTCACCTCAGGAGGATGCAGATCTTCATTCTGGTTTTGATGGGATTAATTCATTGATTTAATAATCACTATAGACGGAACATAATTTACATATAAGAATGTAGAGTGTTGAATTACATCTCATATGATTAAAATGGTCGGTAGTTCACTTTCATCTCCGGGGGCTCCTGCAGTTGTACTTACTGTTCTTGCAAGGAACACATTTTAATCCAGGAGTCTCGTAGGACTTTATATGGTTCATTTCATTTGTGTGTGTGTGTGTGTGTTTATGTGTGTGTGATTCATTAGTGTATTTCCCTTTGCTCTTTCATTCCAGTCTGCAGCAATATGAATGTGTAACTTGGCCGCTAACACCGCAGTGTTAATCTCTTTCTAACCTTCTAACCTCTTCCCTCCAGCGTAGGAGTGACAGCTCACAATTCCCTCAGCAGACCAAGAAATTGCATTTACCTAACCTTTAGCACTGTGCCTTACTGCAGTACATTGGTTTCAGAAAAGTCTGTACATACAGCACTCCACCTCCACCTCACATACTGTTGTACACTGATAAACACACTCCCAGGTGCACACACGCTTATGAAAACCCCCCAAAACTTGTAGGCACATTCAGAGGATGAATGTCAATTCCAGTGGGTAGATTTCTGATAAGATGATACTAACATCTTTAATGGCTGTATTTTATTTACGTGCTCCTGTCTGAGGGCCCCATCACAGACCTTTTTCATAGTGGACATTTTGACTTGTCATAACAGGAAATATAAAAGGTGTAACTAATAACATTAATAAAGGCTGTCATTCCATTTAATTTTCCAGTGCCCTGGTATTGTTAATTTTATTAGTTGCACCTGTGCTTTTCTTGCATGAACAAATTGTCTGCCCTGAAAAGAGTCCATAGACTGGGTTACACTGCAGTCAGAAAAAATAGTAGATATACTGTATGTTACATAACGTATTAACCTCTGTAAGTGACCTGTAGGAAACCCAAACACAGACAGTGGCACCTTCGGCATAAGAGGGAAGAATTGCCTGATGAATAGTCTCAGTAACAGGGCCATACTGGCAGTTCTGTTGTCAGTCTTGCTACTCAGTCCTTTGTGTACCATTCTGCTCCTGGTACAGTGTGGGTGGCCAGTTCTTATTCAAGGTAATGTTCAGGGTTTATTCATCCTCAAAAAATGTTTTGTCAAAAATGGTCAGCAACTTTTGTAGATTTCAGATGTAGACAAAATCACCGTGCTCATATTTCCATCATTTATCACCTCCAACCACAGGACCTTAAAGATGATGTGTAGAGGTAACCACAGTCCTCCAAAGTAGAACATTTTCATTATGTGCCACCGGTGCACTCACAAAAACATCTAAACACTGCTTTTAAGATGTTCTGTTATGCAAAGGACAGCACAAACAGAGTGAGACAGAATTCAGGGAGAAGTTTTTACAGAACTAAGGCTACATAGAAGACAAGCAATGGACTGCAATTAAGCCACAATTGAAATTCTGGTGCCAAATTGAATATGTACGTAATTGTGTCAGGTATGATATGATTTGGGTCAAATCAAGTCTGACAAAGTGTCTTTTTTAGTCTACATTACTTTGTTTTACGTATGTTACTACAGTAATTTAGTTTTGTTAATGATTTCAGAATCACTGCCCACATTTCCATTGGTTCAGCAATTCAAATTAGCTGCTTGTTACTCTAGTTGGAGAAGCAATCGACCAATCAGAGCTTAGTAAGTGTGATTACCGATGGGGAGGTCATGCTCCGTCAGAGCTAGCTTGCTTTTTAGCTAAATCAGACTCCTGAAACATTAGCTTCAAATGAACTCTGGAATGCATGTTTGCACAGAATCAGGACTATGGACTTTGAACCCCATCACTCATATTGGAAGCATGTCAGGTAGGAATCTTTTAATGGTCAGTGTGGATGAACAGCAGCAATGATTACAGCAAATAAATCCTGTTTGAATATGTTTTAAGACAGGCTTGAAGAAATGTGAACCTATCTTTTAGTGTACTTTACCGTTTTGAATAACAGAATATCAAACAAGACGTACAGCAACAGATGTCAATCAAACAGCCCCTCTGAGATGCCACTGCCAATGAAAATTAACGACCAAATAGGCCTAGTTTTCTTCAGTTATCTGTGTCATTTCCTGTACCAAACCACTTCCTGTCATCAAAACCTCCCAATCCTGTAGTGACTTTCAGAATCTTACTTATTACTAGAGTTTTTTGAAAGACATTTTACATTTTACACTTGATATCCTTTGGTTGCTGAACGGCCTGGTACTTGTTGGTGTTGAAGGAATTGTTCCAAAGCATCCAACCATGCTGTCCAAATCTTCAGTACAGTGCTATCAGCTTGTGTCAAGAATTTTCTGCCTTATATTTCCACTGAGGTTTACGAAAAAAGGGAGCAAAACTTGACTGATGATTTCAAGAAAAGAATTATCAAGAGATGGTTGCATCATCTTCTGCCTTTATGTTGACAAATTCTATTCCACCTTTATATGAAATGTATTCCTGTCATCACACTGCATTCATGTGGCCTTCTCAAAAGCAGCAATGTGCAGTCATTTAATTGGGGTGCCATGCCATTAGTCTGAAGGACCATTATTCCGAAATAGTTTGAAAAACTTCCAATTGGACTGAAAGCCCAATAGTCTGACCACCCGTTGTCCTGAAAACAAAAGCACACTGCTCCAAAGGCCCGTTGCTCCGAAAATCCACACCCTTGATGTACAAGTGATCATTTTAACCCAAACCATGATCTTGCCCTATCTCTAACCTCAGTGGTTTTTGTACCTAAACCTAGGTATTTAAATACTCTTGATGAAGGTCCAGAGGGACCAAAATGTCAGTATGATCGATAAATAGTGATGCTGAACAAGAGAAGAGTGTGGGATCTTCTTTTCTCAAGACTGTATCTGAGATAATTGGATGTGCAAATATCTCCTTTGAAAAAAAAGTGCCTAAACTAATCAGACCTTGACCACAGCATTGTCACACCATAAAACATAATTATTTTTCAACAAGCATGTCAAAATACACTAAGGTATTAACGGCAAAAGATGACAGAGATAGCCTAATTGGAACACCTAACCATAAATAATGGCAGTGTGTTATTTGTGGTTATCAGACACTGACAATGTTTATTACCTGACAAAACAGACTTTTTATATATTACTGAGGTCTTCTGCTAAATTCGATACCAGTAAGATCAGAAAACAGTTGAAGACATTATCTGATGATATTTAACTACATTTAACTGATAAAAATGTTTACTGTTACATACATTTTTAATACAGGACTTTTACTTTACTAAAGTCATTTCACAACATGACACTATTAATGTAACAAAAATAATTAAAATACTTTTTCCAATCAATTGTTAGTATACAGGTCACTGTAGGCCACATAGTAAAAACTGGCTGTTTGTGCAGTCATTTAAAATGTAAATAAACTTATCAAACAGACTTTTCACTCAGTTCTTTTGATAAATTTGGCAGAAGTTGTTTTCGGGATAACAGGCTGTCGGACTAATGGGCTTTCGGTCCAATGGGACGTTTTTCGAACTATTGGGGTTTCGGAATAATGGGCCTTTAGACCAATGGGCAGTCCCCTTAATTGGCTCTGCATTATCAAACAGAGCTAGATGAAGGCGAATTGCCAACACAAAATGTGGCTCATTTCAAATACAAAATGTGGGTGGACTACAAGTGAGTTGATAATACCAGTCTATTTATTCATTACACAGAGCAAGGGAAGAGTGGGAGAAGATAGGAAGGAACCTGTGTCAGGACTGATAATAATAATTCATTACAATGCACAGGTCTAAAGATTATTTAAAAATGGCAGAAATGACATTGTTCCTAAAGAGCAGTTTATTGGAACGCAATTATAATGCAATGAAAGAGTGGTTGCCACCATGAATATGTGATTTTTCATTGCCGCTTGACATTCAGAGCAGTTTCTCTGTTGGTAATTATTGCTGTGAAAGAGAGATTCATCAGTCTATAGGGCACACAGGTCACTGCACATCAGCTCACACTTCCACTACTGCTCTGGAATAGTAGTTTGATGTGGCATAACACTGTAAGAGGCAGACAGTAGACTTCTGTTAAAAACTGAATATTGTCCAGTCATGTAGTTCCCTTCTGCTATGAAGTTCCATTGATTATATTTGACTGCTAAATTGCTCAGCAGTGGCCAGCTTTTCAGGTTATGTCTGATTTGATAAACTCAGTTTAAGAACTGAAACGGTTCTATGATCATTGTAATATTGCTTTAATATGGTATCTTTGCCTTCAAGGGCAGACTTTCAGTTTAAATGTTGTTTTCCAAGAGTTTCTATCCTGACCTGAATCCGACTCTAGGGGACACAAATGTATGGATGCAATTTTAAGTTTGAAGCATCAGCATCAAAGTATCAGCTGTTGGCCAGGGCTGGCATGAGCCTTTGTGGGGCCCTTAGCACCATTTCAAAAGTTTTTGGCAACTTCAGAAAATCCTGTTTACAGCTACTGGGCAGAGAAAACACAAAAAACAGCTGAAGTGAAAGAAGAAGTTACAGATTCTCTGAACACAACTTTCCTCAGATACTGTTGATCCTCTACTAAAGATCCAGGAATAATTTACCCAGGGACTAATGAAAAAAAAAGACAAGAATCTAAAAAAACTTCAATTTTACAGTCTTAGGACAAACTACTGAGCAGTAAAGTATCAGTTCACTTTTCTCACTTTTGAGATTTGCATACAGTTTTGTTTTTATTTGTCCAGATTGGTAGAAAGTAGTTCCAATGACAACCTGATTAAATAATAGGACTGACTTGCCATTTGCATGCTCATATTAGCTGTTTGTTGGAAAGGGGGCTATTTTGTTTTATCTAGCTCTAACCAATCAGTAACAAGTGACGGATTCCTTCTGCCATCATCATTTTCAGTTGATGCAGTTGCCAGGGGCAACTTAACAGTTTATATACTCATTAAAGAAATATGCAAATTTAAGAATTGTTATTTCTGCAGGTCTACTTACAACAACCTGCCATCCGTAGGGCTATGCTGCTTACATGGCTAAATCTCAGTAATGTCCTAAAACAGCTACTCTGTAGTTTAGCAAACATTACTCAAACAGGGGGAAAGCATTTATTGGGGACTATTTTCAGCAGTGGATAAATCATTTGGTGCTCTAATGAGTATTTCTGGCAGCAGGACGGTGTGTGTGGGATTGAGTCAAAATTATAATTAAAAATTAATATTTTTGGACAACAAATAAGCTCTATGGCACAGAGGAATAAGTAAGATGTAGAATATTGGCAGTCTTACCCTTTAAGCAAAATAGAAAAAACTGCATTGGGACTGTAGTGTACGTCAAAACAGCTCAGCATCCCACCCATGTTTGTACATCATTATTTAAATTATTTGATTTTTTTTTTTTTTACCGCAAAATAATTTTGAAATTAATATTGTAAGATTGTTGTGCAAAACAATTTAGCCTACTGTAGTTGTTTAAATAGCTTTTGCCTTGGGCGGGCAATGCGCTTTAATCCAATCAGCACTGGCCTTGAAAAGCTATATTGGTTGAAGACTATAATGCTTAAAGTAAAGGATACTTCAGCAGTGCCTAAATAAAGAAAAACATAATCTCTCACCTCATTGGAAGATAGAAAATCAAAGCACAGGAAGGAACACTGTAGACGTCATGTGTTTGATCACACAATCAATAACGTGCCTAAACACCAAAGACAACCAAAATAGATTTCACCACCCGTTTAGACAAATGAATCACATCCTCCATTCAAGGTGCTGCCTGCAGCCATGACATCAAACATGGCAGCTCTCCAGTGATCCTTTGAATCCGGATTACATATTTCCACAAATGTAAAATTGGGGGTGCGGCATGGTAGTGGTGGAGGTATGGGGTGCCTCACCTGCGGCAAGCAATATGTGTGTGTGTGTGTGTGTGTGTTTCATTGTCTGTTTCAACAGAGTCAGCTGGCATTAACTGGTGCTGAGGACGTGCTGCTCCCTGCCACTGCTCCCAATTCACAAGGTGTCATTTGGAGGAGCTGTTGGCCACCGCTTGCCCGTATTGACTTTTGACTTGGCAGGTTTTATGTTGCTGAATTCAGCATAGTCTCTGAAGAGACTCCCCCTTGCCCCCACCCCTTTGTTTTCAGTGCAAATGAAATATTGATGAGAAGCCCTGGCCCCTTTTTTTCATTTATTCCTTCACTCATTCCCGCACTGCCTCTCTCTGTCTCTCTCCCTTGCTGTTTTGCCTTTATTCTCCAGGTCCTTCTATCTTGTTTATTATCACTTTCTCTATTTGTGTGTTTCTGGTGCAATCTTCAAGCAGATGGTGGAGAAAAGACAGTGGATTGTTTATTTTGTGTATTTGTGTGTTAGAAAGTAGACCAGCTGGAGATTCTAGATGTAGGGTTTACTAGACCAGTTATATTTCATATCTCAGGATTGTTGTGGTATTTTGAAGGTCGTCATAATCAATATTGCTTGCATACCATGGCCTCAGTTGGCATTAAACACCAGATTACCCCCAGAACAGTCAACAATGCCCTCTTAGAAGAAGCATAATATTTCAGTTAATACATTTAATGTGATGAACTCATTTGATATGATTTTCATGAATTTAGCCAAATATTTGGCTGGTTTGCTTTGAGTAATTACCTCAGCTAGGAAGGAGGGACGTGTTTTCCTTTTAATGAAATAGAATCACAGCAGGATGAATAGTGTTTGACGGATTAATACTTGGATTAGGAAATCTCCTGTTAATCCCAGCAGTGGATAACACTGAAGATGTTCATAGTAAATGCAAACCAGGGTGAGTTGTAAGTTTATAATCATATTTATGAGCCATGGAGGTTTCATGGTTTGCTGTGGGAGATCTATATGTAGGTTAAAGTTGCACAGAGCAACATTTTAATATAAAAATAGATGTGATGTGGGGCTGCCAAAGAGAGGAGAATCCAGGCTGCACTGATTAATATTCCAAGTAATTCCCTGCCGGAGTAAAAATGTGGTAGCTATTGTACTGTACACACTCCACCCTACATGTTGTGACACGTCAAAGCTAAAGAGTAACATGCAAATACATAAAGATGTACATGAGCATGCTATGCTATGTCAGGTTATGACTTCCCAGTAACAAAATCATGAAATTTTAAACAATGACCACTGTCATTTTGAGCTGCCAAGAGAGCTTAGAGATAGCAAGATATTTTGTGAAAATAGTGTAGGCCTACTTGTTTGCTGTCCTCTTGAGTTAGGTAAAAAGATTCATATCAGTTCATATCAATTATAAAAAGAGCATGTTCTGTAGAGAGATTTGTCCATTACGTAATTAGCGTAGCATAGCAAAAAGAGTTGAAGCAGGGAAAGACAGCTAGTCGTTCTCAGCATACCATGGGATGAAATACTGTGAGAAGCTCCTGAAGGCTTGGGTACTCGAGTGAAGATAACTTTATCAAACTACTATTCCCAAGGTAAAGCATTAACTTTCAGGCTAAACTGAAATAATAATAATATAATATTTAAGCCTCAACCGAAATTATACAGAAGTTAGTTAGCAGGAAACATACACCTTTCAATAGCTCCAAAATTGCCTTATTTAGGCTACATGTTATGTCTTGTTTGCTGGCAAGCAAGCCAGCATTCCATCAACACATTATTTGAAGTTTTGGAGACTGTGTCAAAAACCAAACCACATATACAAAATCAGAAGTAATTCTATATAGTATATTTGTGTTAAGATGTTATAGATAAAAGCTTTAATGGTTACCTCAAGTTTCTTGGTGATATTCTCTTATTCCCACATTGGTGAAATACCTAAATTAATTACTGATTATGTGAAATTGTTCGCTTGACTTGTTGATTTTGTTGTAAATCACCAATAAGTGCGGTGGTTGTTTATTGTTATTATTATGGCTCATTATTGTCCATTTGTGGTATTTAGGCTGTTTTGGTAATTTAAATAACATGGGTTATCTCATTATGTGATGAATGTTGTTTTATAACAATATCACACCACCTAAATATGCAAATATGTCCTTTTAATACCCATTTTCAGTGTCATTTTAGACTGATTTATACTAACTTCATAACTTATTTTGTGACTTTAGACATTCCTTTTTGAAGACCTTGCCTAAATACAATGACAGAGTACATTTTTTAATATTAGAAATGCGGAAGCCAGGTGCATGGGTACATTGTACCCGTTGGTGGTTTTAGGTATATTGCAACACTTGGCAGTTCTAGTGTAAAAATTGACGTTATTGACTTGAAACGGGAAGGTGCCTTTGAGTACAACTGTCTGAATTCAAGGAGCCGTTGTTTCAAAAAATTCTTGCCTGGTATTGAACTATTGATGGTGTCACTGTAACTGCATACATGAGTGCTAGACTGGAAAGCTTGACAAGTATAGGGTTAGCAAAGGGTCAGTTGATATCAATGTTCTCATATAACTCCCAAGAATACAGTACAAGAGTTTTCCTTTAAAGTGCAGCATTACTTTCTTACCTTAAGAAATCACTGCTTCTATAATCTTCAACTGGACTGAATTTGACAACAATTGAATGACTAATTGGATCATCATCTCAACCAGTAACTGCTGTAAAATTACCATAAAATTATTCTACATATAAACTTTTCCATTTGTGGTAACTTTTCTTTGCCTTTAAAAGTCCATTTGTAAACTTCTCTATTAGGGAGACAGGCGAAACAACAGCATTATCAGTGTTTGCAACTTGTTTATAATCTAGCAGGTGTCTCGGGTGGTAATGAATTCTTCTCTAGCAGTGCCCCATGTACACCATTACTCTTATCCCCTAGACCATGGCATGCTAATTAACATTTATAAAAATACAATTTGTTTTCAGAGCGTGTGAGAAAAGAGAGAGTGAAAGGAAGGAGGGAAGGAGGGAGGCTTTTTGATTTGATGGAACAAGTTGACAGGACCGAAGAGGCAGGAATTGCAATGGAGTGCGGGCCAAATTAAAAAAGGAAACGCATTGCAGAATATAAACAGAGACAATTAACCAGAATACACAAATAAGATGAAGGGTGAGGAAAATGATGCCAGCAGCCATGAAAATGAGCTGGCAGCTGTTTCCCAGACAGGAGGGGCTGGAGTCAGGACCCTAAAAAAATCACTTTGAGCAGCTTTTCTTGCAATGTGAAATAATATACCATTAGAGTGTAAAGTTATGCTTGTACCTGTTTGTCAATTTTTTGAACATTTATTGGGTCAATTTACTTCTAATATGATAAGTACAATGCAGATTATTTGATTGCATATTAATGAATGATGATAAATGCTAGTATATCTTGTGTTTTGATGGTGAATATTAATTTCCCATGACTGTCGAAATTCATTTTGGGTGGATTTTACACACTGACAGGATTTTACAAGCTGGATTCTGCAGTAAATAACAAATATCATCAAAATGGTACAAAATGTAGAAGAAGAAGTAGAAAACTGACATTATATGCCAGTTAAAGCTTAACCCTTTAAAGCTCCCACCCACAAAAAAAACTATGGAAAAACTTTTTTTGTTGTTGTTTGCTGTTGAATTTTGTGTTTTTTGAAGACAAGAAAACAATATTTAAAAATTAATTAATTAATTATGAGCATCAAGTTACTTTTTCCATCAGTAATAGTTGATATTAAACATAACCTTCTTCAGTTTCATAATGCCTCCTTGAACGATCTTGAAATGAGTTCATGCCTATTAAACCGTTGACAAAGGTCTCATGATTGCATGACTTCAGCCAGATATCAAAGTTAGCTTAGTAATGTTAAGTTACACAGGGGCAATGCTAACAGCTGGGCTAACTCAACTTTACTCAGGTAACGTTGTGTGTTGTCTCAGCAGCTTCCAGTGTCTCCATGGGGATTTTTTTGGACCTAACATTACTCATTCGAGTGCCAGAGAGCTCAGTCAGGTTAAGTACAACTGATTTCTGTAACAAGATATCACAGCTCAAAATGTGCTTTACCAAACAGTTGATATACAAATGCTTAAGCCCTAAAATATTATTGTTGCATGTGATAACCAAGAGATCCATTGATTTTTAGATGAACAACTTTTAACAGATTGACGACTTTAATAGATATACTGTTATATTGTCAATGCACAGTATTTTTAACACAATCAACTCTGTAATTATACAACTGTCTTGTTAACATGGGAATCCCATCTCTACCATGTATTCCATTTGATGTGAATGCGGTATCAGTCTTACAAACAGTTTAGGTGTGTGACTATCAGCCTAACTGATGCAACTGAGCTAAAAGCAAAAACATGCTGTTTATTAGGTGTTTAAAGTGAAACAAAAAGCTTGAAACTAAAAGTATGCCTTTAGAGCAACTGAGATAAATGTTATTTAAAATAAAACCTACTTCCAGGCATATTATAATAATCACAACAATGTAATTCATGTAAATTAAATGTTAATTAATTCTGTTTTACAGATATATTTCTTCTTATTCTGTTGCTAATTGTTGACCTCACATATGAATTTCATAGTTAAGCCTTCTTCTTATTTACCACTACATAACTGGCTGGAGGAGCTTGGGCTTCCACATAAATCATACTGATAGCTTGGTGACCTTGCTGAAGTTTGGCTTATCTACCAGACTTGAGAACTCTGCTTTAAATCTTAAAAGCTAAGAAGGTCTTGTAGTGCACACTCAGCCAATGTTTCAACACAAAGCAACACTGCTGTATTCCTCTCCAGCTTCAATAAAGCAGAAATGAGACACAACTAAAGAACAAATAATCAAAGCCATAAGAACTGAACAAGATCAAATAAACATGGCAGGAGTCTTGTCATTGAATAATGGAGAGGAATGGGGACTGCCCGTTTGTCCGAAGGCCCATTATTCGGAAAATCCCAATAATTCAAAAAATATCCCATTGGACTGAAAGCCCATTAGTCCGATGGCCCGTTATCCCAAAAACAAACATTCATTGCTACGAAGGCCCATTGCTCCAAAAATACACACTCTGGAGTTGTTGGAGTTCAGTGACTGCCAGTCTTACTACTTTCCAGACTCTGTTAACATATTGGTCAATTTTACAGATCTGGGCTCTCACTTCTGCGTTACACAGATACTCCTCCTAAATCACAACATATAAACCATTGGAGTTTGGGAATAATTGGTCATCGGACCAATGGCATGGCACCAGAGGAACAAGTCTGATTGTAATGTTTGCACCCCAGTGGAAAATCACGCATCAAATAACATAAAGCTTTTACAGCCACTTACTTGGGAACTTTCACCCACTCAATAGTAATTAGCGCTTTATGAAGCACACTTGATCTGGCTACTTATTGATTCCATGAAACTTGGTAACTCCTTACAGAAACTGGTGTGTGTGTTGGAATGTATGTTTATGTGTACATACATATATATCAGGTGTCCTGCTGTTAAAAGTTGGAACAGTGATGTTTATCTGACATCCATGATGCTTTGTTTCTTGGATTATTAATCTGCCACAGTCAATATTAATCTCTTAACAATTTGGGAAATACATTTATTTGTTGTCTTTTTAGAAATTGAAAGATTTATATCAATCTCTTTGTCTGTTCGTTAACTACAGAGTCAGGATGTGATTAGCCTAGCTTAGCATAAAGACCGGAGGCAAGGGAAAATAGTTAGCTCGCTAGGGTTAAGTTCCGGTTGCTGGTTCCATTTTGGATCTAGTTGGCAAAAAATCATTGAACTCTGATGCTTTCTAGTTAAAATGACAAACTTATAATGACTTATAATTATATCAGTTGTAGCAACATTCATTCTGGCAACGAATGAATGAAACTTTAGATTGTTTTTGAGGGAAATTTAACTCAGTAAACAGCTCATCAACCAGCGGTGGACTATATAGTGTTGTTGTGAGAAATAATCTAGCTCAGGTGTAATTCCCAGTTAAAATTGTATGCATATCAATATCAGTAAAGCTTCTTAACAGAGTAGTTCGGCATTGGAAACTCCAGTACTTGGAGTAAATAAGCAGGCAATGTGTCAGATAAATGTTTAATCAACTTTTTTTTTTATCTGCTGCTCATCTCATTTACAAGTTGCATCTACAGTACAAACTGTGAACATTAATTAGGCTACCAATAAAATCTGTAGTGTTTCTGCCTTCTCAGCCCACAAATGTGGTCTGAGATCTACTATTATTTATTATTGAATCTCTGAGCTTTAGTTATTTATAGAGGTGAATGAGTACACCATTATCTGTATAAGTCCAACTCAGTCTATTTTCAGTTGGAAGTAGCTAAAGCCTGCAGGAAAAGTCGCTACATGTTGCTTGATGATGTCATGTGTTAATTTGCATATTTATGAAATCATGATGTAATTATATACATACAAGATTTTAAAAATATTTAAAGAAAATTAAGTTGAATTAAACTTAACTGACTGTAACTAGTTATTTCATTAGCTATTTTCTTTTCAAGCACCCCCTCAATGTGCATCTAAATCTACATCTAATAATATTATTTATGCAGGTTGTTGTTTCAACTCTAACTGGAGTATCTTGAATAGAGAGATGACCATGCACTAGAATAAATTCACTATTGTTAACTGTCAATTTTGACAAAACAAAATCAAACTTAGATAGTAAAGTTAAATCATTTAGAATAAAAACAATGAGGATGAATGATTGGTCATTAAGCTCATTCAGGACTCTATCTGGCTGATGATTGGTCCATTGAATGTGCTGCAGCTCTGTCCCACAGATTGAATAGTCAATCCAGAGACCCACATTAGTGCTCATTCACTGAGAAATACTGACAACTCTCTTCAATGAGGAGTTAAGGTCTGTCCCAAAAGTCACTAGATATGTCGCTAGCTGCTTTTTGACAAAAAAAAAATGACTAAAGGGGTCCGAAAAGTCACTAGATCTAGCAACAAATTCACTAAGCTGGCAACACTGGTTCAACCAACTAAATTATCTGTATCCATATTTGTACCCGGAATGGGTGGGGCTTAAAGTGGAAATGGGTGGGGCCTAATCAGAAGTTGGTATTTAAAGCTCTTCTTGCTGGACATTTTATGACTGAATTAATATAGTAGGATGCAAACTTTTTATTTCTCTGATGTTTTCACATCACAAGCAATGAAGAGCAGCATTAAAACACAAGTCTTGCAGGTACAACATGAGACTCATGTAGCTGTTATATCAGTTTAGTGTGGGGCGGCTGCTCTGCAGGTGCGCTTGATTTTAATGTAATTGCGGTAACCAGGCGGAGATAAGCCTCCTGAATTTGCATCCAAATTGCTGTCAAAACTTTCATTTATAATGTCCACCACAGCCTCCATAATTCTTGATTGGGAAAAAGGCAGAAAAAAGGTGCATAAAGGCATGAGAGAGCGCACACTTAAAGCACCCCAAATAACAACCACTCTGACAAAACACTCAATGTAGAGTGAAAAACAAGAGACATCCATCCAGGGAGAGTTAACAGATAATTAGAATAGTTATAATTAGAATTAAAATTAGTTCTTTTTCAAATCAAACATCCCAAGAAAGGAGTGGAAGGTATTGTTCTTGCAACTGCATTTTTTTTGACTCAAACTTAGCTTAACCATGTTATGTGATGCTACTTCAGTACACTTTAACAACAAATATTACTGGGACCACTATGGAAAATTGCAGATGAACATTTAATATCCAGGAATTGACATTATAGACACTACCACTGACTATCCCCATAACAAATTGGCCACAATTTTGCACATTGACCACACGCGGTCCTGCCATATACTAGGTTTTGACCTAGTCATGTTTTAAATGACCTGGTGGTGTGAACCTGGGTGATTTATGCAAACAGTCCGTGTTAACCATCCAACATGGAAATATTCATTCAGCCTTGCGACTGTATTCTTGTCAAAAGCATCGCATCCAGTATGAGCCAAGTTCTCTAAGTAACTCTGATTTTAGATATTATACAAACTGAGGTAGGAGCGAGACGATGGAAGAAAACCTAACCAGTGTAGAAGCAGTGAGAGTCATGAGCTGTTAAACTCTGTGGACAGAGTGGCTTTGCACGATGGCAAGATTGTGTTATGTGGTGAGGCAGCAGTGAGCTTTGTATAGGCTCTGTGTAGGGAAGGAGCTCATCCTCATCCGTACCAGATACTCGTTTCATCTGAGCATTCGGCTCTACCCTAGTTATTTATAAGGCAAATTACTTGCAAATGCTGAAAGCTGAACTTCATCAGATTTGAGAGGGGATTTAAAAGGATTCAGATTGGATAAAATGCTATTGAACCCTAACCCTAAATCCTGTTCTTCAAGAAACAACTCCGACACATAATTCCTAGTAAAACCCACAAATTGTATTTGTTTTTTAAAAAACTGTCTGCCCTTGCCTGCAGTCGTTCTGCTAAGCTAGGCTAAACAAGCTGGTTAAGAGAATGCCAAGAATGTGCAAAGCTGGCATCAAAGCACAAGGTGGCTACTTTGAGGAATCTGAAATCTGAAACATATTTTGGTTTGTTTAACACTTTTTTGTTTGTGACTGCATTCCATATGTGTTATGTCATAGTTTTGATGTCTTCAGTGTTGCTCTGCAGTGTAGAAACTAGTAAAAATAAAGAAAAACCCTTGAATGAGTAGGTGTGTCCAAACTTTTGACTGGTACTTTATTTCTTTACAAAAGAATATCAACATGTGCTATATGAGCAGTGTTAATCATAGCACCATACACTTCAATGTACTGTAATTCATTACACATAGTATTAGACCAAATCACATAATGTTGCTGCTGGATGAAAACGTTGTTAGCTTCTCAAGAACTTAAGAAAACAGCCAGCTTCATTTCCTCTCCAGTAGTTGAATGGTTTTCATACATCTGGGGGTCATTTAATACACTGCATCTATCTTTAAGGCATTCCACATGACAACAGCGATAAGATACATCTACATGAATCAGATATCTTTGATCAGTAACTGAAATATTGTTAAAAGCAATAGGAGCCGACAGAAGCTTGTCACAGCTTAGCATAATTTGACTCAGGCTTTTAACGTCTGCATCCGCTGTCAGGTTTTATAGCAGGACACGCTCGCGGCCTCTCCCCTCCGCTGCCTGCCCACTGAGTTATGAGTCAGCCATCAGAGAATACTCCTCTGCTCAGAGATTTATACATGCCTACAAGCCATCAGGCCTGCATTATTACTGGCTAATCAATGGACTCTGTGGTAATGGTGCTGCTCTTAGAGCTGCGAGTGTGGCCTGTAGCCTCACTTTATGATGCAATGCTTGCAGCTGATGGATGGGTATTAGATGGTGTTTTCATGATTTCAAACCAGCCGTCAGATTCTTTAAGATACTCACCAAGTTTAAAAAAAATCGTAAAGGCACAGTTTTTTGAAAACTAAATACACTCAATTTTATAAATGAAAAAATGAGATATTGTTATTGTGCTTAATTATTGCTTTTCAATAAACCATATTCATCCAAACATGATACCAAATGAAGCTATGTTTTAGTTCATTTCTTCTCTCTTTCTATTTGCCAGTAATCTCACGCTCTAAACATGGCTCTAAACAATACAATACCCATAATCCTTGGCCGCGGTTGCTATGAAGAAGAAGCTAGTCAGAAGTGCAAATCAGAGCGCTAATGAATTCAAACCGCTTTGTTGTTGCAGTTGTAAGCAAAACATGAGCAATCTGCTGAATTCACTCAAAAGTGACCCAGAAATTACAAGTTAATTCAATTTTCTCAACACCAAAACCAGAATTTCGAGCTTGGTGATTGGATGTTTCTTGTTGAAATGCACATTGGGATTTGTAGTTAACTTTTACAAACTTGCTACAAACTTTTCAGAGCCACATCTCAGCCTACAGGGAGTGAGAATTTGATTCTGAAACATGTGGAGTATTCCTTTAACTCCCCTAAAAAGCCAGCATCCTTGTCTCATTTCCATCTCTTTTCACCTCAGCTACCACTTTCCTATTTTTAACACTTCCATGGACACCCCCTACCACCCCCACTCCATACTCACTCATATCTCTCTCTTGTGAATGGATGCGCCCCCTTTTCTTATTTTCTTTCTTCCTCCTCCCTTGCTCCATCCCTCACTTACTTCATCTGGGTGTCACTGTGTCAGAATGTATTTGGGACTAAATTATTCATTAGAGAACTGGAGGGCAATCAAAGAGACTGGTACAACGGCAGGGCCAGTGTGTGTGTGTGTGTGTGCACATGCTCGACGGTAGATGCATGCATGCGTGATTCTATGTGTGTGTGTGTGTGTGTGTGTTTTAGAGCTGGTACAGGAGGGAGTATAGCAGGCTGGAAGAAAGAGATTACATAGAAACCCGGGGGGAGCCGAACACAGAGCCCTGTAGCTCTCCTTACAGTCCAGAGAATGCTAATTTAATAGCAGTGAAGTGTATGTGTGTGTGTGTGTGTATGGGAGAACAGAAGAGGGTGTATGCTTGCTAGATAATGCTTCCCCCTGATATAATCAATGATGCTGGTGTTGAAACATGGACTATCTGCTGTTACCTTCACTCACCTTTCTGCCCAAAGCTATTTGACTTCATTTATGTCAGGAAACGTCTTCAGCACCAAGTTCAATCTTTCTCTGTCATGTTTTTATGTGCGTGTGCATGTGTTGCTTTCACTCCCTCCCACCGCCCCCCCTTCTTCAATTAACAGGTCTGTTCCGCAAAGCTGAGAGGACACAGCGAGTCCCGACTGCCATGATGAATTCAAAACTCTGGTGGGCTCGCACACATACATGCATGCACACTCTTTATGGTATCAGTAAGGAGCCAGATCATGTAAAATCACTACTTAAAACCCTCATTTAGTTTAATATCTATCTTGTGTCTTTGTCTCTGTAGTCCTGAGTAACAAGCACACATACACACATTGTTAATGGAAGTGCTGGCTTTATATCTGCCTAAAATCCCTGATGAAGGCCAAGTTTCTCAAATGTCCTACCGCTCAAGTCTCGGTCTCTTCCAGTATTCAGTGTACTGGAGAGCTGATCTCAACTCAGGACTTCCTGGGGTGATTTCTCCTCATATTGGTTTTGAGTAAAGTAGAAGATGATCATGCCACTCTGTGGGCAGACAGGAAGGGTGTTAACACTCTCCACGGGAGTTTTCAATTACAGTCTGCACAGAAAGGAAGCAGCAGCCAACACTGTATGTGCTGAATACTGATTTGAATGGCGATACTGTAGATTAATTTCATTCTGTATGCATAGACATATACAGACAGTTGACACATTTTTGGGGGAAAAGGTGAATAAATGAGTGGAGAAGAATATCAAATGCAGAGATATGAAAATGAGGTGTCTCAACCTGAACAACACTTTACCCAGTGGCCTCTCTGATGGAAAACAGCCCTACATTAAAACAACACAAGAGGTGCGTTGTTTCAGGTACCAGTGGGATGATCCTGGATGTCCAGTTTGAGTAAAATATCCATGAGTTTGAAGGTTTATCAGATGCCAAAGCATTGCAAAGTGGTTTCTAATACTCAGACAAGGATTTTACAATCCTAGAAAGTTATCATAGGTTATCTTTTGTTGCCACAATCACTTAGTAAATAGTAGAGATACAGTACTCACGTTGCAAAGTAAAGGTGTATTTAAACTTCTGCCTTAAGGGCAACTATCACGGCTTGAGGCTGAAGCCAATGGTGAAGTACCTTAAAGTGCAATGTCACCGACGGCCACTATGCTCCAACTGAAGCAAAGTCCTGCAGAGAGTCATCAAAGCTGTTCATTGCATCACCAGGTCTGAACTGCCATCCATGTAAGACTTCCACATCCAGAGGAGCACAAGGAAAGCTGGGAAAATCATAAGGGACGCCAGCCACCACAGGTACAGACTCTTGACTGCTACCATCAGGCAAGAAGTATAGAAGCATCAGAGCCAGCAGGCTCAGAGCCAGATTCTATCTGCAAACCATCAGACTTTTGAACTCTGGGACTTTGTGAACGTTCATCACACACACACACACACACACACACACACACACACACACACACACACACACACACAGTCTCTCTCTCGCTCTTCCTCTCCTACACATGTACTCACTTCCCACCAAACACACACACACACTCTCTTTCCCACTACACTATATTTATATTTTTATCAGAAGTATTTATCACCCATCACTTTATGTTCAATACACTTATTAATCTATTTACTACTTATGTACAATACTGCATCTGCACACCAATGTGCAAAATAATGTATATTTGTATATTTCTCTGACATATTATTATATACTCTAATTGGAACTAGAGCTTGAAGAAGCCCAATTTCACTGCTTTCAATGTTGCCATCTGCTGTGTTGCTGTGCATGTGACAGTAAAACCTCTTGAGTCTCTTAAATCTTGAATTCAAATGAATGAGGGGGCTGAGTTTTTTCATTCAGGGGTAAATTCAGTCTGAACGCAGCTTAAGACATTTTATGTTGGTTTTTCATGTTTCTGTCACCCATCTATGTATATACAGCAGTGACACTGGCCTTTGAAAAGAAACTGGATTTCGGATTTTTCTTTCCAATTATTATTATTTTTTATCATTAAACTTTAAAGGAAGTATAAGTAGCCATGATATAAGACTTATGTTACTCAGAGTTTTAGTCCATTTATATGTGCCTAGCCCAAAAAATTGAAATTGAAATTGGATTTATTTATTGACTGGGACAGTGTGCAGTTTTAAACATAAATGATGCACTGCACCGGAGTCAGCTCACAGCTAATTTACATCCACAGTTCCCCACAATCAAAACATACAACAGCACAACAACAAACAGTACAAAGCAAAAAACACAAAGAACACACCATGCAAAATACAAAATACAAAGCTACACACAACAGCACATCACATACACCCACAATGTCAATTAGAAATTAATAATGTAAACGTGTCAAATTAAAAGCAAGATTACCTGCGCTAATGAGAAGACCATAGATAAAGTTTAGATTCAGTGGTCACACAGCTGATTGGTCTTAAGTAGATTTTGGTTTGAATTTGGCTTGAAAGTATTAATTGAACTACAGTTCCTCATATAATGAGGTAGGACATTCCACTGAGTTGTGGCTTTCATAGAAAAAACTGACAATGTTTTCACCTTTGATGAAAATATCAACATTAGGAGGTTGTACCATAGTTTTAGAGAAAAACATACCTTTTGTCTTGTTTACATTTAGACTCAGACGTGATTGATCAAGCCAATGTGCGATCCTTTCCAATGCAATTGTTAGCTTAGCAGCTGCTAACTCAGCTGTTTTTGCATGTGTGTACACAATGGTGTCATCTGCATACATTTGTAGTTCTACATCATGACATTGTTGAGGGAGATCATTAATATATAGGCTAAATAATAGGGGACCTAACACTGACCCTTGTGGAACACCCATTGTGCACTTCATGTTACTGGACAGTGTGTCACCAACTTTAACACATCGTATCCTATTAGATAAATATGGAGACATCCATGTCAGTGCTCTAGATGAGAAGTTAAATTTAGAGAGTTTCGATATTAAAACATCATGATTGACTGTGTCGAATGCTTTATGGAGATCTAAAAATACAGCAGCAACTACTCCTCCTTTGTCAAGTCTTGATTCAATTTGCTCTATTAAGTTCAAGGTAGCAGTTTCGGTGGAATGATTTGTTCTAAAGCCAAATTGCATACAGTGTTGACCAAAATTGCTTGTATTAAGAAATGTTGTCAGTTGTTTAATGACAACTTTGAGAGTACTGGCAGTATACTTATTGGTCTGTAGTTACTGGCTTCAAGGCAGTCTCCAGATCTGAAAATAGGTGTGACAATGGCACATTTCCAGTCATCAAGAAAGGAGCTGCGTTTAAAAAAAGACAAGTTAATTAAATGAGCAGTGGGGGGTGTTAAAATATCTTTGTGTGATTTGACAAACATGGTGTCAAATTGGAAAGCATCTCTACTTTTGGAGCTTTTTAAGGAGCTGGTGATTTTGTTTACGTGTAACTCACTAGTCTCTACCAGCTCGAAACCTGGCCTGTAGCATCTACAGGAACAATATCCAGTTTGCTTTTTGTAATTTTTTTTCCTAACTCATATACAGACTCAAGAAAAAAATTATTAAAGACAGAAGCAACGGTAAGAAGATCTTCAATTCACTTTCCCTGTACTTTGAGTTTAAAATCTCCTAAAAATTTTGGGTCCCTCTTTCTGAGATTATCGATGTTTTTCCAGATCAATTTACTGTTGCCTTTTGCCTCATTCAGTATATAGAGATAAAAACGAGACTTAGCTTCTCTTAGCTCTTGGATTACTTTGTTCCTTAAACCTTTATAAATCAGCATGTCAGTGTCTCTTCTAGTTTTAATTGCCTTCTTTAGTGCAGCATTTCTAGATTTCATGAGTTTCCACAAATTTTCATTAAACCATGGTAAATTGTTTTTATTTTTAGATTTGATCTGTATCCTCAAATTTAAAAAAAAAGTATCAGAGCCATAGTCCAGATCATCAGAGGACAGTACATCATCCCAGTTCAAGCTGTTAATTTCACTGATACATTTTTCTTGCTTAGCTCTGGGTATGCATTGTCTGTTACCGTGGTCTTAAATCTACTTTTAGTCAGCTTTGTTTTTAAATTTTGTTCAGTAACAAGTAATGTATCTGTCCAGGTGACGTCATTTTCAACACAGAACCTGCAGTAGTGGTTGAAAGGAGCAGTTATTGTTTTACATGTTGATCAAAGAAAAATGACTTACAACCACCTGTTCAGCTGTGTTTTCATGGTTGTGGCCCCATTCTTAACAACACCTACAAAGTCGACTGTTTCTCCAACTAGACATCAAGGAGCACAACACCTGGCCTGTATGAATCACTGAACAAATCTAAGATGTGGTTTGCAATACAGAGGTTTGAAACAGGCTAATTTCTGTCTACTGCTGGTTAAAATTGTCCTCATACCAACCAGTGTTATGCAGTAATGCTTTACTTTGTGACATGCTAGAGTAATATAATAGTATAACAGTAATGCTCCGTTACTTTTTCGCTTGGGGTCTGCATGCTCATTGTCTTACTGTCTTAATGGAGGGTTGTTATTGTGTGTTCTTAGCTGGTTTGCTAACGTTCAAATTGTTCAAACAGCCTCAAATGAAGGCCAACTAGCAAATGACTGACTATCCAACACAGGCCAAAGGGTCATCTTACTGTGTCTGAGCCCTAATACAAACTTTTTAAACTGCTGTGTCAGCCCACAGAGGAACAGTATATGAGACAGCATTCATCTGACACCACAGTGTGTAGAGTGACATGCTTTTAAGGGTTTTTTCTCCTGGGAGAAGACTTCCCACTTCCTTTGGGTGTCAGGTGATTGACAGGAAGCCAAGTGTAACATAATGCGCAGCTGATATGGAAACACACTTGCCCTGACATAGAGCGAGTGATCAAACTGGAGCTGAGAGTGTGTGACAAATTGTCCTGATACACTGGCTGATGGTGCCATCAGGAGAAGAGCCTTTGTGCTCTTCATCTTCTCATCTGAGAATGATGGGATGTAGCTTGCATTTATTTGTATGTTGTGGAAAGTTTTATTTATTTCTTTAGCTGAGTTGTCAGTGATGTTATCTCAAGTGCCTCCGTTTATGAAGAGAACTGTTTCCTGTAGTGTTTTATGCTCATGGCTCGGTTGTTTCAAGGAAGGAAAGCAGGGGCTGGCATCTTTAGCTTTTAAATGTGGAGAGCTCAAGAGCAGGGAGAAAGGATAAGAGAGACACAACCTAGATCATTGGTGATAAACTGCACTAATCAATATATTTATATTAAACTCAAATAACTGTGTAATATGAAAGCGCTCAGTTGTAATGATGAACCCATAGAGAATTATCACCAACTCTTGACTTCCCCAAAGCACAAGCTACTGCAGTCTGTAGTTTTACTGTGTGGTTCAGCCTCACCACTCTCATCAACCTGGTTCCCAGTAAAAAAGCTATGATATATCCAATGCACACTACCTGCCCAGCACCACATAGCAGACAGAGAAAGTTAGCAACTAGCTTGTGAACATGGTGGGGTATTTAGTTAAATACCCAGTTATATATCTCAGGAGTTGACCAAAACAGAGCTAGAAATACAGTGAATATTGGATGGGTCAACAGAAACTGAATGCTAGTGCTGCTGCGTGTCTGCTGAACGAACAAATATCCAACTGTTTGCTTACATGTTAGCCGTATGAACTTTATATTGCCATAATAGGACAAACATGTATGTTTATTTACTATTTCCCTTTCAAAATTACCAATATGGATGTTTTCTGATCTGGAGCCCCTATCAGCATGACATCTTTAATACCTTCCAAAACATGTAACCATTACAAAACAACTCAAATGCATGCTCACAAGCATTATCTATTCTTCCACCTCTTTTATTAAAGGAATAGACAGACATTTTCTTGCTTTCTTTAGAGTTAGGGGTAGATGAGAAGATTGATATTCATCATATCTCTGTGTGTTAAATATGGCGCTAGATCCAGGAGGCAGTTTGCTAAGCTTAGCATAAAGACTGGAAACGAGGAAACAGCTGGCCTGGTTCTGTCCAAAGTAAAAAAATATACCTACCAAGAGTTCTAAATCTCATTGATTAAAATGTTATCATGTTGTGAGTTACAATATGTTAATTAGTCAGCAGCTTCTCCAGTTTTTATGCTAAGCTAAGCTAATAGCCTCCTGTATCCAGCTCTGCATTTAATGTGTAGACAGCCTTTTTTGCACACAAGTAACAATCAGACACAGAAAAAAACAGTCAAAATTGAATGTAACGAACAAACAAGCCTCAGTCCCAAAATAGCAGCATCCACCTCTGTGAAGTCGTCACTGCAGGACAGAACTCAATAAAGGAGTCACAGAGCAGTGTTTTACAAAATGGCTGGCACCGTGTTTGACAGACACAATGACAGGTTGGGTGGTCAGCATCAGCAGGCTCAGTGTGAGTGTCCAATACAATAAACTTCTGCCCTGGTGCAAATACAAAATGAGAGAGAGAGAAAGAGAGGCAGAAACACACATACACACATGATATATTCCATTTCACAGTCTGCTGGAGTCTGGCAATCTCTCCAATCTGCAAAGGCTCATACCCTGACTCCTAGTGACCCCCCAAACAATTTTAGAGTGATATCTCTGAATGCATTACACAGTAGTCAAACACCCTGGGACAGAGATAGGGAGAGGCTCAGGATTTTTACTCAGCTTGCTGTTGTGCTGTCCATAGTGGCCTGCTGGGGATCCACTGCAAAAATATCATTCTTACCCAGTGCTTTAGTTATAATGGGATTTTAGAATTTCATACAACCTTGGTTGTATTTTCAATGCTCTGACCATCATTTTTTATCAGTAATCAAAAGATTATACTCACTAATTTAGCTCTGATCTGAGATCTGTGAACATCCAAAATTGCCGAAAAGAAGTCAGACAGGTTAAAAAAACACGAGCAGTCAGACGATCAGGCAGAGTTTAAACAAACCTCAAGGTTAGCAAAACTTTGAAAGAGAATCCAAAGTGAATAGTGAAATGATTACCCAGACTGTGCATTATAAATATCCAGCACAGACCAACTTCCAACTACAACCCTACTCTCTACTGTACTTACAGACTTTTACTGATGTTTTGGTTTCACTTTCATTCACTTTCAAATGAAGTGATTTAGATAATCTGGATAAACTATTAGCTTGCTTACAACCTGTCTGTTTGTCTGACAATGCTGTTTTAAATTTTAAAAAAATCATCAGAAACACAAGCACAACACAACTCCAAACACAACACAAACACAACTCCAAATGAATGCTAATGTTGCTCTGTATCTGTTGGGTGTGGAAATAAGCAACTGTTTGCTAACATGTTCACTGTATCAACTTAAAAGGTGAACATCTGTCAGAGTTGTGTTCACACCTTGGCCAAATAATATTAGTTATTGCAGGTTTAAGCTAATATTCACTAGCTTCTGTTTTTGCTCTCCACCAGCTCCTGAGAAAAATATCTTGGTCTTTAGTCTCTAAATGCTCCACTTTGTGGATTTCTAGTTTCTAACTTTGTCTGTCTGCTGGTTGGTGCTGGGCAGTAGTGTAAAGTAGGTTTATCAGAGCTTTTTCACTGGACAGCTGTGTGCTATGACTGGAAACAAGGGTGATGAGAGTGGAACCAAAACATTGAGCTAAAATAGGCTAAAAAAACCTTTGTAGAGCTGAGGGGAACTGTAGGTTTGTCACTTTGTTGCAGATTCAAGTTTTAATATCGTTTTGGAAAAACTGTGCATGTGAGATGTTTCCAGTGTAAATCAACTTGCACCAACTCATGAATCAAATGTCATTTTCTTATTGTTAATATATATATATATATATATATATATATATATATATATATATATATATATATATATAATATTGTTAATATTTTTTTTCTTAAATTGTTGATGCAACAGATATTGTATGAGAAAATCTCACCCCAATTGAATGAGAATCTGTCCAAAAAAAAATCCAATTTTAAGATTGCATAATATCTTGAAAGTCTTGTTGAAAAAAAATTACATTTTTGCCAAGGTGCTCATACAAGTTAACACAGTTCATCTCCCTATGTTGAGCTGTGGGCTCTTTTCAGCGGATTAGAAAAGAAGTGAGGCAGTGATCATTTCACAAGGACAGTCAATAAGCTCAATGAGTTGTCTGTTAGGAGCTAATCTGAGCTGTGAAATGGAATAGACCTCCAAAACATTTGGGAGAAAGTACTGACAGTGACCTTTTCTACTGATTTTTTTCAGCTTAAACATTCCAACTCTCCCTTGTTAAGAATGATTAAACAAAAAACAGACAGACACACACACACTGCAACAATTAAACAATTGTGTAACTATGTAAGGTTTGAGCATCATTCTGAATAATTTAGATGCCATGTTGCTCTCGTCAATTACTGTAAAGTACCAACTCCTGTGAATTAATTACCTTTAAGTGCAGAGAGTTACGATTTAATTATGTAGCTGTTTTCCTGCTGCCCATTTGTGAATACATTTACAAGAACAGTTCAGACACACATTTATTTGCTCTATTTCACACTCCCTTTTTTGACAATTAACTGTTGTTTACCTGTATTATCCCATCATGCAAATGAGGTTTGTTAATAGAACAGCAGGTACACTTCTCTCAGCCCAGCTGCACCCTGCACCTATCATGGTGTTATATCACATAGAGGTAATGGGAGTGCTTCTCTCTCTGCAGGTGGTAGCGTTGCCACCCATCCCATATAATAGGGGATCATCCCACATTAAAAAATAAAATGCACTGTCCCTTACTTAATCAATAAGGGATGCAAGTTGTCCCCTATTTTCGTGCACACCCTACTCTAATGCATACGCTACATTTTCACATGCTTGGAATTACAGTAGAAATAATAAAAACAAAAGTGTTTCATGAGACATTGAGGAGAAATATTAAATCAGAGTGACAGGCAAGTTGTCTGTCACTGTCACTCAATGTATTCGTTGCCCTGGTTACAGAGACTCAAACACGTGGCTTTTAAATGTCGGTAAATAACGTTACCTCCAGCTCAAGTCCGCCCGTAAAAATGAAATGTCCAAATACAGAACTGGGTGGCAGACAGAGCATAAGTGGGTCAGCCCTGTCAGTGGAAACAAGTACAAGGCAAACTGTACAGTTTGTCACAGAGTATTTTCTGTTGCTCATGGTGGACTGTCCAACCTGAAGCAACATTCAGCAGAGGACTACCATGTCCAAGCAGTGCAAGGGCAGAGGACGCAGAGTGGAATCGCTCAGTTCATGATACCCCAGACTTCCCCAGAGGCAGATAATGTGTGTACTGTTGTTATTAGATTGTAATGTGTTTAGAGTCGTGATAGTTAGCTACGCCATGCCATTCTCCCAGATACACAAGGTGACAGTTCTCTGAGGATGTAGGCAGAAGACCTGCCCCTCCTCAGGCTTGAGCGTGTGTGTGTGTCTCTGTGTTTGTGTGTACCTGTCCACCAAGTGGGTAGAAAGGCTAGGCTATCTCATCCTTCCTGAAAAGTGTTGGACTGAAGGTTAAAATTAGATTTTATAATGCCTACAAATGATAATATGCTTTAAGAGAATATTTTTGTTATGATACAGTCTAGCCAGCAGAGGGCGCTTTGACCTCTACTATTCACTGGTAATAACACAAAGACAAGGCTTTATCAGGGAGTTGTTAGCTCTAGCTATTTGTTAAAACTGGCTGTATATTTCTCTCTATACTGTTGGATCTATAGCCATCCATCTCCAATTATTATGAGCATAAAAAAACTGTGTCCACTCACTTTTCATCCCATCAAAACATCCATAAATATAAAAAAAATCTATACAAATCTATAGTTGAGGATCTTGAAGGATATAAAATAGCCAACTTACAAGCTATTTTATAGTTTACAGTCTTGAGACCTAAATATGATAATGTATAAGTAATAATAAATAAATAATTTTACCAAAGAAAAGGTCAACAATTTTTCAATGGTAAACCATTTTTTATATTCAGTTGTTTAATCTATTTTATGATTCCTCTCTTCCAGGTAATGGTTGCAGAGCTGACTCAGGTTTACCACACTGAAGCACAACCTGAGGCGGAGTCCTTGGTGAAGGATGTTCTAGCACCAAAGGCCGTGAAAGATGTGGTCTGGATGTTGAAGAAAGATGAAACACCTCTACCTTTCTCCATACACATGGATCCCTCCAACAAAAGCAACAGAAAGATGTTCCCTATGACGATCCAATTCTTCACACCAGAATGTGGTGTGGTGAATAAAATGATTGACTTCATCGAAAATCCAGATAAATCAGCAGAGTGGATTGTGGGGTGCCCTGAAAGTGTACAGCTTCTTCTCCATATCAGCGAAAAGATGAGAGGCTTTGAAGGAGTTTTGTGAGTTCTTTGACACTGAGTTCGGAGAAGTCCTGCAGCATGTCACTACCGGATGGCTTTCTCTCAACTCTGACATCTCAAGACTCCTGCAAAGCTGGTCAGCAGTGAAGTCCTACTTCATCAGCCTTGGCGTTGAGTGTCCCAAACAAATCAGGACTTTGTTGAAGCTCGTCACTGAGGATGATGGCGATGTTGTGGACATTTACCTCCTCTTCTGCATCAACATTCTCTCCCTCTTTGAAGAGGTTGTCAAGAAGCTTGAGGCCAGTGCTACTACATGTGTAGAGCTGTATCCCATCATGCATTCCTTCAGTGCTAAACTAAAACAGAGGTGAGATAACCAGTTCTACGGTTATCTAACAAAAACGAAGCTGCAAAGTCTCCCTCCAGATGATGCAGGCAAGGCAAAGCAAGGGTTCACAGCGTTCATCGACACAGCCCTAAGGAACATCGAAAAATGGTTCACTTCTCTGAAAGTAATTGGCTTCACTGTCTTCTGTTCCTCTCTCTCCCTGTCAACCTCACCTTTAATGACCTGGAGAAGATTTGTGCGAAGCTTCACCTCACAGCCAGAGTGAACATGGATGACCTCTATGATGAGTGCACCATGCTGAATATTGTTGTGGAGAAGCTCCAGGAATGGAACAAAGATGTGGCAGCCGAGTGGATGGCTGTATGTCAGGCAGCTGATCTGCCAAATATGCTCTCTATCATCTCCTGCATTCTGAGCACACCAGCCTCAACAGGGTTTGTGGAGAGAATCCTCTCCAGGATGAACAGCAAATGGAGTGAGGTCCAGAACCGGTGCTCTGTGGAGTTCATGGAGAGTGAGCTACTTGTCTCTGTGAACTTTGACCTGTACTGTGACGAGTTCCACACTGGTTTTGAAGGACAAGGCATTGCTTGAGGCAGCAAGGAGCAACAAAAAGTACACGTGGAAGAAAAAGTAGAGAGGGTGGTGGTGGGTTGGGTAGAGGGGAGAATTCACATTCACAAAGGTCACATAACCTAGATAAATTAGTAATTATTCGTTTCTCTACATTTCCCTCACTCTGGAATAGGCTGATATTTATTTCAATGCCTACATCCAGGAGGATTGTTCTGATCAGTTTGACAGTAAACATTTTCAATTTATTTTCACAAATAAATGTATTGTTAATTTATTTTCACAAATGAATGTGTTGTTCAGTCATTCACAATAGTGGTCTCTGTGGTATACCTGGTCTTTTGCTATTTCCAAATTTATCAATGGGTTCTTGCTTCTTCCAAATATACCAAATAGTTTATTTTGACAGACCAAACATTTTGCCCACGTCTATGATCTGATGTTTTAATCCTATATATAACTGATGAAACTGTGCTTTACCTTTATTGACTCTTTATTTCCTTTCCATTCATATTAATAGTAGTAGTGGACTATGAAATTGATGCATAAAAAGCACAAATTGGTTCATAAAAATTCACCAGAATGCAGGAAATGAATTGTTTGACCCCCAGACCCCCCATTTGATTTGAGTCCCCCAGGCATGGGGCCGCTGGCAAGATGTCCCTTATTTTTCCACATTGAAGGAGGCAACTCTAGCAGGTGGTGAGTGTGTTTGGATTATATCTGCTTGATTGAGCAGAGAACACCAATAGGTAGATCACACATTAGCAGTGGATACATTTAGAACAAGCCTTCACATATTTTCACACTGCAAACATTTATAGTCATATATATTGTAGAGATGTATCCTATTGTCAGTTTGCATTATAGAGTATTGAAAGTGGCATATAGGGTTCTAGGAACTTTTAGTCCCGTTCATTTTCTGCATAGGCAATACTCGGTGAATGGCAGTTGGAGCACTTCCAATGCTTGGATGTACATGAAACTCTATATTAAATCATCAGTACAAAAGATAAGCAATGGTGTTAGAAAATATCTGGTTCTTTTGGTAAAAAGTTCAAGGTAGGCTACAAGGGAAGACTAAAATGTAAGAAGAATTAGGGCTAAATACAGTGCAATCCCTGAGGTGTATTTTCATTTAAAGGAATAATTTTAGGATATGCACTAATTAACTTTCTTCTCGAGAGTTAGATGAGACGATTGATACCATTCATGTCTGTGCGTGAAATATGGAGCTACAGCCAGGAGGCTATTAGCCTTGCTTTGCATATGGACTGGACACAGTACTAAGTTTGTACACAAACAGAAATGTGCAAAACAACAGCCGGGCACAGTGATTTCCCTGTTGCCATAGTGAAGTTGCCAGGCAACCAACACAGTGGCACTGTAATAGTGGGCAGATAGATACATCAAGAAATTGTTACAGCTAGTAACTCCATGTAAAACCACAAATGATCTTTTTCACATTACTATATATACAGTATATACAGATGAGATACAACATCTAAATATTCAGCTTTAGTTGGCAGGTATATTTCTAAACTTTAGACAGAGCCATGCTAGCTGTTTCCCCCTGCTCCATGTTTTTATGCTAAGCTAATAGCCTCCCAGGTCAAGATTTGTACTTATCGCACAGACAACAGATTTATATAGATTTTCCAAAATAAATGATTACTTTAACTAAAACTCATTCAGTGACGAAGCTTAAAATTCTAGCGTGCCCTGCTAACGTTGAGTGGAAGTTATGGATTATGCTTTGTAAAAATCTGGTAAAACCCTCAGCAGTTTAAAACTTTTTTTTTTTTTTTAATTTTCGACTTTTGGTCAATTTTAGATGAATTTGGCAACTATGGTGCTATGTTTTCTTCCTTAGCAACAGAGCATTCTTAAAGTACTGCAGCTCTGATTTGTGCCTCTGACTTGATTCTCTGTAGAAGACTACTTAGATCAAACTGAAAAAAAACATTTCTGAGAAACAAACTTGAAATAGTTATAATTAATGGTCATAGCATAAGCCTGTTTACGTGATTTGATAATTAGCATAATCAACACCCCTAAAATTGCCATAAAAGGTGACCTGTTCTGCTCTGTTTGTGGCCAAGTTCCATCCACAAAAATGTTTCCAAAGAGTGAAAAGAAGAATTTGAGGTTGCTGCCATCAGAAATCAGCAGACACATTTATCAGTGTCAGTAGTATTAGAGGAGCTGAAACAATTAGAAAATTTGAATCCATCTGAGCAGTACTGTAGTGTGACAGAAAAAAAAAAAGTAGTAATGTTTTGACATGAAGTTAGATCCATGTGCTCCATGATTAATATGAGAGGCAGTCAAGGTATGTGACAGTTACAGTGATATTAGTGTCATGTAGTGAGTGGAGCAGGTGGACCCAAACGCAAGAGACAGCAGGCAGGGTTAGATGCAGAATATTTAATGATAAACATGAAACACTGAAACAGGGAACACTAACCATAACCGCGGACAACTTGACAAAGACTGAACTCAAAACTGGACTATAAATACACACTAAACTAATCAGGGAATGGGGAACAGGTGACTAGACACAAGGGCAGGCTGGGAGTGAGGCTGAGGGAAACACGACATGACCATGACCTCAGGCAGACAAGGACAGGATGGCTGCAGCTCAGGAACAAGGGACTGCTGAGACGGCCCAGCAGGACCGAGGGACTGCTGCGGTGGCCCAGCAGGAACGGGGGACTGCTGCACGCCAGCAGGGACAGAGAGTTGCTGCACACCAGCAGGGACAGAGAGTTGCTTGGGCTGGTGCAAGAGCTGAAAGCTGGGAACCATGGGCTGAGTCTTTGTGACACTGGGATGTGGAGACTCTGAGGCGCTGGGGAGCGGAGGAGTAGCCCTGGACCGGACAAACAAGGTGGCAAAGCGATCCAATGAGAGGTTTCAACATCTGCCATGTGGACCGGAATTCAGGTCGGTGCTACGAGGGCCTCCAGAGCCAGGCGGGTGCCCAGGTAGGGGTTTTGGGCTGGAGCTGGCTGAGGACTGGCAGGCTGCAGGCTCAAAACCCTAAGCCTAACTGACTGGGGGGCTGGCTGGTTGCAAGCCATCCGGGGTGCAGACTGAAGGTTAGCTGGCTTGGAGGCTGGATGGCTACTGGGTGGGAACACAGAGAATGGAGCCTCATGCTCCACAGACTCCCAATGAGCAGGACAGGGTCGTCCTCATGGACTGACTGAAAAAACTTGATAATATCCTCACAATCAGAATCATTGGGATGTATCAAGGGCTGGAAAAACAGAAATCAGGTCCATCTCTGCCGGGTCCATGTTTGGTTGAGTTGTACTGTCATGAGTGGAGCAGGTGGACCCAAACGCAGGAGACGGCAGGCAGGATCAGATGCAGAATATTTAATGATAAACATGAAACACTGAAACATAGGAACAATAACCATAACCGCAGACGATTCAACAAAGACTGAACTCAAAACTGGACTATAAACACACACTAAACTAGTCAGGGAATGGGGAACAGGTGACTAGACACAAGGGCAGGCTGGGAGTGATTGGCTGAGGGAAACACAGGGAGAGGGGCAGGGCTGACAAGACTGATACAAGGCAGGTGTTGGGAAGACACAGAGCAGGGCAGGGCTAACGAGGTAATGCAGGGCAGGTGAGAGGAGGAGCACATGAACACAAAAGGAACACACAAGGGAAACAGTGAAAAACCAAAAGAACAAAAATACAAAGTCCAGGCAGGATGTGACAATTAGTGGAGAGAGTATTGTAGCCTAGCCTAGTAGCTGATGTTACACTGTCAGCTGCAACACAAGATGATACTGGACAGAGATCTGCAGAAAGACCCTTAGGTAGCTGTTTAAAACAAGAAAAATGTAGTGAATGAAGTCGCTGTGTTGAAATTTGCCAGTAAACATAATCAAATCTAAAAAGCCTCTCAGTTAACTGGCAGCCAAGATGATTTCAATATGATGAACAGAATATTCATTTGCATTAAGTTTGTTTTTTATTTTAGTTGATTTTTGGTATCATATTTAATGCAATTTCATTCAGATTAAGACATAATTCCAAGTTAAACAATTGTTTCTACCTTTGTGAAGAAAGTCACAGATTCATGACTCATACAACAGGTCTGGACCACTTGTAAATTTTGTTTGTACCTAAGAGAAAATTCTAAGTTCGAGAATATTGTTGAATGCCACAAATGTTCTTAAATCACTTGTATGTGCCTCCAAAGAAAAAATCTGAGTATGAGTGCTTCTTGCATGAGGCTGCGCTGCTGTCATGCTCAGTGGCAATGTTAGACGATATGACAAGACTGTGAGATAATGTAAACTTGTCAACTGGGATTTTGCCATGCTGTTTATACAGAGGTAGCTATTTTTTAAATATCTTTGGTTAGTGAGACCATTGTGGGCCAGTGGCATGGCATGACTTTTCCACTAGGTGGGGCTACGGCCCTAGGTAGCTCTGTGTAGTTTGGCCGTAAGCATGCGCTGTACAATGTAGCAGACAGCCAGCTGCTGGTGGCTAGCATCTAGGCTAGTGGTTTATAAAAGTTTAAAAACGTATCTTTTGGTGGCCATTTAGCAACTGCTTTCACTTTATAATTATCACCACAGTAATACAAAGATCCGTGTATGCTTTTGCCTGCCTTCAGAGGGTAAATGTTATCTAATAAGGAAGCAGCAGTTTGGCAGAAAATTGTCCAATCTGGCAATATTTCTTGGAATAAAATTTTCCATCCCAGATCCACTTATTTTCAGCACATGGTGTCAACCAATCAGGGGCCAGTAGGGAAAGCTGGACATATTACACACATACCACCACTGGCCCTTCAGCACACAGACAAAGATTGTAGGCAGCGCTTTTTCATTAGTCATCACATTTCTGTATTTATGTATGATTTATGTGAGAGTAACAACTGAAATTTATACACACACACACGCACAACCCAATAATAACAAAAACAATTTTTCATTAAAATATGTATTTCACAATTGGAATTGCAAGAAGGGCAGTGCCCCAGTGCCTTTAATGAACCACACGCCACTGTTGAAATCACTGAGTTGTGGATTACCTCGATGAACTATTTGCTGGATTTATCAAAAACAGAAGCTCCTGCTTTATCCATATACAGTTCATCAGTTGATTCTCCAGTACAATTATTTCGTCACAACATATATATGTAATACTGCAGAAAATGACTTTTATCCATGTCTACCACTCAGACTCAGTGGGCATGATTTAACATCAGTGACCATGGCCCAGATTTTCCCTCAGGTATCTTTTATAAAAAATGAGAGCTTAGAATGATATCATGGTTGAGGTGAGGCTGGATGGTGATGGCACAGTTTCATATTGCCTTTCCTCCTAATGAACAGAAATCTTGTGCGAGTGAGAAAGAGAGGGAGAGAGATACTATAAAGAAGAGAAGAGAGAATGAGATCTACAGAGCCTCTAGCACACAGTCTTTTCTCTCATTCTCGCCTTGAACCTCGACATGCTGCTGCACAGAGCGAATAAAAAGGAGAAAATCTATGACAATCAATGGCTCTTTAAAGTCTAATTCCTTACTCTTGCTGCAGAAAATGATCCTATAATTTCCCTTCTCTTTTTCGGAATAATTTTCTAGCCATGACATCCTCAGACAGCTACAGGGTGACATTGTCTTCTCTTGTCCTTTAATGCACTTAAATGATTTTTATCTTCCAAATGCTGTTTTAGTGGATAGTTTAGTGGTTTAGTAGTGCCTGTCAATCTATTTGTACCTCAGTCTGTTGAATCACAGCTTAGACTCTTTTGTTTTTGGGATTCTCAGTAGGTGAGAGCAGCTGTGGGCCACGTTAAGACCCTCCTAACATCAGTAGCTGTGTGGGCTGCATTTACACGCTCTACCTGCAAACATAATCAGATGTAGTATTATAATGTAGTTACTTCTTCAGTAATGAGCACTGCAAAGGATTACAATTCAGTCATTACAGTTACTAATTAGTAACTGTGTAACTTTGACATTTTGGGGCTTTTCTTTTTTGTTTTTTTCAGCTTGTTAACTGTCTAACTGTTAGTTGGATGGTAGGGTTGATCAGTTTGGTCTCTGTGTGTCCACTGGAGAGACTGGTCCAATGTTGTGTCAATGTCTGTTTCCCCTTAACTTAATCTGAATGAATTGGCATCAACTTGCTTTACTGTTCTTTTAGATGAAAAACAGTGCTCAAACAAAGCAAGAGCTGCATTGAGGTGTTGCTTCAGGTACCAGTTAGACGATAGAATACGATTCAGGAAGGCTTTCGTTTGAAGACTTATTAGACACTAGTACAGCAATTTGTAATGCTGTGAGACCTGATTTTAGAACTCTGGAAAGATGTAAAAGTGGCAGCCATTCAATCACCTGATAAAAAGTAGAAATACAGTCTTAACATTACAAAGTGATCTACCAGGGATCTCTGCAACATCTATTACTTAACCTAATGCCCTTTTTCCATTGTTTTTGGGGTAGTCACGCCAAGCTATGCTGGGTGCACTTGAGTTGTGCTGGCACACTGTGAGTGTTTTTCCATTACACAGCACGGCAAGGTAAAAGTAGTTGTTTACCTGCTGGAGGTTTGCTGTTTGCAGAAAATGCAGTAAGAGCCTGTTGTCTACAGCTCTTCATCTAACATCTCACTGTGGCTGTTTCTGTTTGTACTATTCCTCCCAGCAGTATTTCTAACTGATTCACTGAAAAACTAAATCCAAATATCTCCATTTCTTGTTGTTTCAACTTGTTTTTTATTGAAGAATAGCACTGCTAAACGAAGCTCTGCTAATTGGATTGAGTCATTTTAAAAGCTTTTAATATATATCAGCAGGAAATGTTAGATTGTCATCAGCAGTAACTTAACACGACTCCCATACGGCTGAAAGTGATCTGTAAACAGTAAAATAAGGTAGATATCTGCAAGTACAAACAGGAACACAGGAGAAAGACTAAACTTCAAACTACATATATTCAGTTAGAAGCTACAAAGGTAGGCTACTGAGAACTGAACACACAGAGACTTAAAAAAAAAAGCTTTGTCTCTGGTCTCCAGCACAGACAGCAGTTGAGACTCACAACACATTGCTTTTGAGGGGGAGGAGGGAGGTCTGTGGTCGGAGGAACACCCCTCCCTGTAACTTCAAAGATGTCTTCTTTAAGGAGGGAACTTCTGGAGTGCTGTGTGCAGTCACTAGGGCTAAGCTAGCTGTTAGCCTAGCTATGACTGTCACTCTGGCTCTCTACACCTGCAAATCATACATTGGCTCCTTGTTAAACACAACTTGTTTTCTGTTTCAACACATTCAACACATGGAGCTGTACTGAGTGACGGAAAATAATGTCATAACTTTACTTTATGTTGAGTTAGATTCACATAATGAAGAAATATTAGCAATTGATAACATTTTCAAGTAACAAGCCCAACACTGCTCGTAATACCTAAAACTGTGGAGCATACAGCACCTTCTACTGCTCCCTGTGAACTGATAGGCCATGTACCAACAGGATGGCCATGCTGTCCCTATTTCCCCATACACCAGTCACTGGCTTTAAATCAATATCTGAACAACCTGAACTCCCTGTGTCTTCCATCAGTCCTTATCCCAGTGATGCCAGGTGCACCTCTGAAGCACAGTCAGGGTGCAATTATTCCTGCATCTATGGCACCTGCTATGAAATTAGCTGCACAGCATGGCAGCGAATATTTTCCTCCATCTAGCAAATATTCTGAGACTTGAGAGGATTTTATTTGTGAAAGGCTGAATGGGGATGCAGTCACACATCGTTTGCAGCTTTTCCCATTTTGGCTGCAGTGGTCTCAGTATGGAAGCTGGCAGATCATGGTGCTAGCAAAGCACACACCTGGGCGTCAAGTTTTCCCAGAGCTTGGGCTGTTAGTCACACCACAGTTTTTTTCCTCTTGATGTAAAGGAGCTTTGAGTGTGTGAGGGTTTGTGATGCCTTATGTTGATCCACTTTCCTATGGAACACATTGTGTGATGTGTGTGACATCCATTTATACAGTACCAGTCAAAAGTTTGGACACACTTTCTCATTCAAGTGAATGGAAAGATATGTCCAAACTTTTGACTGGCACTCTGGCTGCTTAGAAAGACCATTAAGTTCTTTCATCAAAGACATGATGGAAAAAAAGGAAATTGTTTAGTATTGTGTTTCTGGTTAGTTTTTGGTATGGTTTGTTATCACTGGAAAGCTCACTGATGGCCCATCAGGGAGACTCCTGAGTGTAATGCAGAACGAAGCATTCTGAGACAGTTTAAATGAAAGAAATTGTACTGTTTCTGCATGTAAAAATCAGAAATAAGCAGAGAATGGAATGTTTTGACTAGAAGAAATAAAAGACCACAGCTTCAACTGTGTTGATTTCACAACATTATGCAAAGCACTGGCGTGAGCACCATGCCCAATTGGACATCAGAAGAATGAGATGCCATTTCAGTTTGCAGTGAAAGGGAAATAATAATCCACGTGATGAAGGAGGTCATTTTGGAACCTGCTGGCATAGAGAACAGCCAGAGTGCTGACAAATGACATTGCTGCAATCACTGTGGCGCCCGGTTTTGTGCCTTGTCAGGGATGAAGAATACATATGAGCCCATGGTCATCCTCCCTTATTAGTCTACAGACACACAACACAACACAGGCAGAGGTGGATGTACCCAGAGGAGGTCTTAAAAGGTTTGATATGCATTATCTAATCAGCTAGTTTTCATAAGCTTGAGTATAGAGGTGGAGGCTCTGATGCTAAATCCTCTCTACCACTCACTGTGATCTCAAGTGACATGGAGCTTTCAAATGAGACCGTACCAGTAAGGCAGGGGTCCATCAAGGAAATGGAAGTGTTTTTTTTTTCTTTTATTTTTAGAGATGTGAGGGAAAAGTAACAGAAGAGGTGAATTGAGTGCCAGCAGGTGTCCTCATTCAATAGTGAGAGGATTCAGCCTGCAACAGACATTATGCACAGATCTCTGTTACAACACTCTGGAGCTTTACCTAATCTCCTGCCTAACCCAGTCACTACTCAAGGTGCAGTTAGACTGATCTGTGTGGGTTTACCATATATCTCACAAGTATTGTGCTCAAATCTGATCCTATCTGATCTTATGGGTATAATTTATTTATTTCATTATACAGTTCATTATACAGTTTGTTCTAGTTCACACAATGTAAATACTACACTGCAGTTTAACTGAAAGTAAACTGCATTATTTCTTGCTATTGGATACATATCTTCTCTGTAAAACAGATGTAAAAAAAATAAATCTGTTCCTAAAAGGGAGACATTTATTTTTTCAATTTTCATGATGTCAAAACATTTTTCTCTCTACATAGACAGACATGCCAAAAACGCTGTGGTGGGTAGAGTAGAAACACTGTTACTTTGCAGTAATAAATGCTAAAGTAGAAGTGTAAATAGTTATCAAAATACCTACTTGTTTAAGAGTATGAAAGAATTTATTGAAAAAATTACTTGAGTAGTGAGTAACTTCACTATAAATCCCCCTCCCCCAATCCTTTTGTAATTTTATATGGATGTAAGGGACTGTACAAAAAAGACTATATAGTAGAGTGGAATAAAAAGTTTAAAAAGAAAACAAACAAAAAAACATCCTCCCCACTTTGGACTCTCTCCTTCACCTGAAAAAACTGCAGCACCCTCCCTCAAACTATTGATACAACTCGTTTCATGCAAGGCTCAAAGAATTTAAGATGGTATAACCCAATTTGAACATACATATCTGCTTAAAGGGACAACAATTTTAACAAAAGCCCCACATTAGAGCAGTGAAATGAGCATCTCCTAAATTCATAATAAACATATCAAAAGCGGGTGTCACTCCTTGTTCTTGAACCAAGAACTGTAGAGTATTATACTACTACTATCCCAGAGTAAATGAACCAGGCACAGCAACAAACTCTGTGTGCTGAGATGCTCAAGCACTTAACGTAATGTTGCAGCTCCTCAGCATCCTACATTACAAATAAGAAAAATAAACACACAGTATATTAGATCAGATGATGGTGTTGCCTGATAAACTTGAATTTTTTTTTCTCTAATTCTGCAAATGAAAAAATATGAACTGTTCAGAGAGATCAATCTGTAATAAATATAGATAACAGTGTATTTAGTGTTTCCCAAAATGGAAACATACTAGTACTAGCTACAAGATTATTATGATGGGGGGAAATAAAGCCTTTACACAGTAAGAATAGTCATCCCATGTGTGTGGCAAATCACACCTTTATGAGCCATTCCTTGATGCACATAAACGTTTTTTTTTTCAATAAATTTAGCAAAGAAAGGTTCAAATTTAAACTACATTTTGGGTAACAAAAATAATAATAATTTAAAGACCTCCCCTGCCCTCCCAAAAAAGTCAAACTACCCTGCCTTCAGCAAAAATAAAAATTACATACCTGCCCTTCTCCTTCTAATAATTTTTGCACAGTCCCCAACTTCAGATGGTCTTCTTTGGGTAAAGGTTGTCAGTTTAAGATGACATGTGAGATCATCTCCTGATTAGATAATTAGACATATTAAACATACAGTATGTATGTGGCCGATGCAAATATTACATCAATATTATATTTTTATACCTACAGCAGTCAATAAGAATTTTTTTATGCTGTATTTCTTATGCTACGGTTGATGGGCCATGTAACTATTATGTTAAAAGAAGTGAATATAAAGAGTGTAACAGATGTAAGTAAACAAGAAACTGAACATTTTCAGGTGCAGTTTAGAAGGACCAAAGTCCAGGAACCCACCTCACATACCCTTGGATCAGTTGTGAGGCCACCACATCCAGGTGTCCAGTCAAATAAGTAGCCAAATCAGGGCTACATTTATACAGTATATGTAAGCCAAAATACATAAGCACACTCTTACAGAAATGATCATCTCTGCAGGGTGTGCATTACAGAAAATAGCAGCTACACATGTGGTACAGAAATTTCTGCTGCCTTACTGCCTCCAGCTTCCCCTTGTGAATCTTGTGTCAAGGCTGCTGCACTGGAAGGCAGAAGCCACAGAAAGAGACAGAAGTAAATTGCTTCTGGGAAACAATGGAGGAAGGAAACAGAGTTGGACTTTGTTTATATAGAAAATACTTCATATACATTATATACAGTGTTTACTTACTGCATACACTATACAGTACCTATTTACATACACACTGTGTAAGCAGAGAGACAGGGGACAGAGAGAGCTGGTAATGAAAGTCTGATACCACACAGTGATGTGGAGGAGCAGAGGCAGGCAGATCGATAGAGACAGTAGGTAATGACTCCTGTGATCCTGCTGGACCTTTGGGGGCTTCCCCGGCGCCTCCTCTCAAACCCAGCATGGTCTTTGCAGTTCTGCCGTTCATTACCTCCACTAGAAATGGAGGATGATGCGAGAGGGGTAGGGGGTGACTAAAATGGGTTTTGGTTGAGATTTCTTTCTTCGCTTCTGAGTGGAGGCAGTGAAGAAAGGTTTAAGAATCACTGCTGAACAAGTACAGACTCTGCCCAACACAATAGGACCTTTTTTGTTGTGGTTTGAGAAACTTGATGGAGGTTTACACCTGCAAAGAGGTGTTTTTACAGCAAAGCACAGTCCTGTTCTGTGGTATCTTGTGGTTTTATTTGACACAAGAGTACACACACTATCTCCTACTTCCCTACTGTGCAGTGGTGGAATGTAACTAAGTACATTTACTATGAGTACTTACAGAAGTACTTGTACTTGAATATTACTATGTCAAGTTTCTTTATACTTCTACTTCACTACAATTCTAAGGGAAATATTTTACTCCACTGCCTTTATTTGACAGCTTTAATTACTAGCTACTTTACAGATACAGATTTTACATACGAAACATACAGTATGATGATCTTATAAAACATGATGCACTGTTATAGATGAAACCATACAACACTATAGTTAAATTAGCTCCAATAATAATAATCCAGTAGTATAACAAGCATAGAGCCATTATGAGAACTTTTACTTTTGATTTTTTTTAGGTACTTTTGCTAATAATACTTGCATATGTTTTCATGACAGGAGTGTTTTTACTGCAGTATCACTACTTTTATTTAAGTAAAAGGATCTGATCATTTTTGCAAAAAAAAAAACCCAAAAACCCCTAATAAAGATAATACTAATAAAAATACTGATTAAATTTTCAAAATATTTTCATGATCAACTAATCAATTATCAGATAGTGCAACAGTGTGGCTCATTGATGAGTTTTAATAGTCATTTTCACTGACAGTAAGAAAAATATAAAATAACAAACTTATCATTTAAGTGTCCCAATAAGCCATGCTAGTGAGCCCTTATACACACTATCAGAACCCTGAAAGTTGTACACCCAAATGGAATGCAACCATTTTTAATTACACCAATGCTTTTCCTTCTATGAAATAAAAAATGTGGGCCATGAAAAAAGTTTATGATGATAACACGAGTCTGCACTAGGTTAGATTAAGATACAGGTCATTATTGTATGAGGTCCTATGCTTTTGGTTTATGAAATACTCATAGTCAACTGAAGCTTTGCCTGTTTCCAAGGACTATGTGGAGGTCCTTCATGGATTCTCTGGAACTTGCATCTAGTTTGGTGTGAACCGAAGTACAAAAGTGTCTGTGCTTTGATTCACACCAAACTAGCTGATTAGTTGACTCAGAAGTATATTAAACGCTGCTTTATATTTCTGAATCATGATTGGAAGAGCACAGATGGTGACATCAGTAGGATGCAGTAGTTCTTTTGACAGATCTATTTTAAAGTTCTCAGCCCAGTCTCTATCACTGAACCATTTTTATATCTTTATCGTTAATCATTAAAGTGTTAAATGACTGCATACTGCCTTCCAAATGGTGCATTTTAAAATCTGATAAAACATAATCATAACTTAATTCTTTTGGCTCAAAATGGGATTTAAACTTTTTTTTTTTAATTTTTAAATGAAAGTTTCTCTTTTCCAACACAACTTTCCTCTATAACACCTGCATGAACTTGCACCTGCTTTTTAGTGATGGATCATCACACAGAACTAAGTCTCACAAAATGAATAAAGACTGATGAATGTATAATGTGCAGTTATTATGCACATTATTGTGATGGTGTTGAATGGATAATACTATTACCAAGGACAATATTAATGCATGATGAAACTTCTATCTCAATACCTTTCACACATAAAGTATAATTCTATTTGATTTGTTATTCTTTTACTCAGCCATTGAACAGTCCATATAATACTTAATACCTACTTGTTTTTTTTGTCATTTACATACTGCCCAGTGAAGCTAAAACATCCAAGTGAGGTAAGTGTTTCCAGGTGTTCTACTGCATATGTGAAAAAGTTGTATTAGGTCTTTTGTGTCTCCAAAGGGAGCTGTTTGAAATCTGATGAATTGCCTCACGTGATGTCTCTTGAGTCAGCGTCGGTTGGGACTGAAGACTACAAGTTTGAAAACTAAAAAAATCTGGGGGTGTGGAGCAGTGGTATATGCAAAATTTATATTTTGGGTGGGCCAATACAAAAGTGACTGGGCCATTTTTCTCTAAAAAACTGACTTATGAAAAAATAGAAGAAAAAAGAACAAACATAGACAAACTGAAAAACCAGCATTTTACTTTGGAACGTTCTGCATCACAAAAGCAATAACAGCAAAACACTGCCTATCCAACATGCTCAACCAACAGAGCACCAGTTTGTTAAGGCTGCACACAACAGTATAGACAAAAAAGTAGTCTTCTATAGCCAATCCAGCCTAATATACAGTATATTTGCATTGGCTCTACAGCGCACGGCACTTTTATGTAACTGTTTTATTGCACAAAGTGGCAACTAAACATAAACCCAGACAGCAGTGAAGGTGTTAATTTAGACAGAAATCACACATGTAACATATCCCTCATGCATTCATTATACCCTACAGCCATTATTGTTTCAGTACCGGTCAGCTCACAAATAACCAAGTCTACACATTTTACAGAAAAAACTTCTATTCCACCAAGAAAACTGTCCATACCACTTTGATTAGAAGCACCTTGCTTTTCCATTCTTGACTGTGCAGGGAAATATCTGGGCATACTGGATATAATACCGAGAGAAAGTGCTATACCACCAGGGAGCAAGCAGCTAGGCTAACCTCGTTGTGGGCTGATGAGTCTAGTGGACTCAGTCAATGGAGGCAGTGGCGTTTTTTCTTACTCAACTCATGTTTTTTTTAAAATAACACATTGAAAGATGTTGTTTAGCCATTGTTGTAGTGTTAACATTACATGGCCTGAAAAGCCAGCGTGCTGGTTGGCTGCAGCTGCAGTTTTGTTTCAATCAGAAGACAAACACAACAAGTCAACAATAAACCAAGTTTAGATTTATTTATTTCCTTATATATTTTTCTATTTATTTTTACAAAATGTATTTTGATCAAACTTGGCTGGGTGGGCCAGTGAGTAATGTGGGTGGGCCAGTTCCTCCCAGGCCCATTACTGGCTTTGTGCCTGGTGTGGACCAGATCTCTGTAGCTGGTAGAATGTAGTTATGATGGGCCCCAGTGCATGCTGGTTACTGGTTATGAAGCACACACCCACTGACACACACACACACACACACACACACCATTAGGCGTATATATATTTTTTATGTGTTGGATTTTACAGTTGAATGAGTTACTTAGGCTATTGTACTGGGAAAGTTGCAAGGTCAGAGAGAAAGCAGAACCATGGATAGCGCTCTGACACGCAGTAATGTAAACAGACAGTCAATCAAATGAATAAGTCAACTAATCAACCAACTATAGCTGTTACTGGGAAGGTATGTTGGTAAAAAAAAAACACATCAGCAGGCGAATTGCTAGATAACTAGCCTATGAACTACTGTAAATATGTATAGCAATAAATTTATTTTTGAAATAAATAAACTGTTTCTGCAGTCAGTTTAACCAGTTTAACCAGAATGGAAATGCATTCATCAGATGATCTCCATGATTGACATGTTGGGAGAAATCATTGCTGCTTGCAAAGAAGTAACAATCAAAACATGCACTGATGTGTCATTAATGCAGTTCAAAATCCTCTATTGCATGTGTCATGTTTTGGTGTAAGTCATTTGTACATTATTCCATGTACGGTAATTAAGTTACTTGTTCAAGGTTGCTTGCCTAATTATGCAATAATTGGTGGAGGCAAAATGGACCGTGTCAGACTGTGTGTGTGTGTGTGTGTGTGTGTGTGTGTGTGTGTGTGTGTGTGTGTAACTTGTCTTGAAATGTATATCTAACAATAGCCTAATCTTACAATTATTTAGGACTTACATTATCTAGCTTGCTATCCTAACATTACGTGCTGCATGGTTGTTGCCACACCACTGAGGGCAGTGTTGCTGATGCCAGCTGAACTAGTGCATTGCTGCTAGGAGGGGGGTCAGGGCTTTATACATTTTTCTCTTGTAATGTACCTTCTTTATACACTCTGTAGTTTTATTTATACCTGCAGTTTTTAACTTTTTTACTTGAATGCAACTTTGTCTCCTTTGTATGAAGCAATTTACACAAACATTCCTTTCAGGATAGAATGCATAATATGTCCTCATATCTATAATCATGCATTAAATGTTGTATGCATAAAGGAGAGAGCCACAATTCACTGGTGACATGCAGTGTGGACTTCACTTCCAGCTCAGTGAACCTGACTGATAAAACACACATGACATTAAAGGGGAAGAATGTGTATGAAATAAGGCAGGAAATTGCCAGTAAGTGGCCCTCAGTGGGCACCAGCTCGATGCTAAATGTAGCTCTTGAAGACCACAGAGGTGTAGTAAAAAGGTCTCCCTGCTGTGGTAATAAAAACACCCAGCAAAGTTCATATGCCTGGTGACTCTCTGTAAGGAAAACAATGGTGGCCTCTGAGCCCACTGAAGCATGTTCCTTCACTGACAGGATGTGTGTTCGCTGAGTAAAGATGTGATGTGAGATTTACCCCAGTTGTAGCCCTGGGAGACGCAGCTCTCGCACCGACGATCCCAATCATCCCAAGGTCAGGGTGCTTTTTCACATTATTATCACTCTCTGTCATCCCTCACTCTCTCCGTCTCCCAGAGGAAATCCTGGCTGCTGCCAGTAGGTGAAGAAGGAGGAGGAGGAAGAGGGCTTGTGTCATTATGCCGCCATAGTAAACTTTAGTGATGGTCTGACAGGCTCAAACACAAAGAGATTACCTTAGTGATCTGTTATGTCTGAGTCAAGAAGAACTGTGACCTCCTCAGGGAGATGGGGGCAGCTGAAAGTTTGTCGTGTAACCAGAGTCTGGAGCAAAAAGATGGTCAAGATGTACTTGGACTGCAAACATATTTTTATGAGTTGACATGAATATTAAAGTCAAGGAAGATCTGATGAAGTCTGTGGAGAAACTCTGTGTTGGCATTGTTGCACTTGTAGTTTAAAGGTATAATATGTAATTATTCCACATTAAAATGTCTAAAAACAACTAGACCTATGTTATATATTTTGTTCAGTTGTGTACTTACATTATCCCAAATGTTTCCAACAATTTTCAAACCCAGAGAAATATGTAATTTAATCAAAGTAAATCGGAGAAACACTGATTTTTTTTTAGGTAAAACAGCTTGAATTAGTATTTTAACGATTTTAATCTGCGTGTACGTTTGTTTTTGGAGAGGAGGAGACCTCTGTGGATAATTCAGCTCCCGGGAGAAACCGGCCGAACGTCTGGATTATAAGTTATAAGAGAAATAAACTGAACAAGTGTTAGCAGCAGCTCGGCGAACAGCCCGTACCGGACGTCCGGTGGTCGCCGTACATCATCGGGGAAACACTGATTTTTTAGGTTAAACTGCTTTATTCAGTGTTTTTACCTGTAATCTCCGGGTCCGTTTGTTCTGGAGAGGAGGAGACCTCTTCGGGTAATTCAGTTCCCGGTAAAAACATCCTGAATGATTAACACTGGAGTAATCCTATCCCGGTGAAGCTGGTTATTTAACAACGAAGACAACAACTCCCATGATCCCTTGCTACTTCATACCGTCGTCATACTCCGTCTTTTGTTGTTTTGATTGAGAGACCCCTAGCGGCTGAAATTACATATTGTGCATTTAAGAATACAATCTATTTGAAGAAATATTACGGGGCCTTCCTGGTGTGTAATGATTCACTTTTTATTTGTTTGTTTTCATTTTAAACAAAAGTCCAGCACTGCTTCAGTCAGTGCCTGTATTTCCCAAACAAAGTCAGGGAAGAGAAAAGCCCATTTCCTGCTCAAATAAGTGTTGGAAAGAGGCAAAAGTGTGCAGCTGTGTGAGGTACTACAGTATATGTGGTTGTTTTTAGTGTAATGTTCTGAGCTCTCAGCAGTTACTTTGGTGAATATATTGTTATCAGAACTGATAAAACTCATGACCAGAGCTATAAAAAATAACAACCAAATTGTAATAAACCAAACACTTTCTCTTTTGCTTTCAGTGTTATCTTCAGCATTTAAGAGTGTGTGGATTAACCTCTGTTCAATCATAAAGAAAACCACATAAAAAATATAAAGTAAAATTACATTTTACTCCAGAAACAATACAAGTTTTATGTGTCTGGTGCACATCAACTCTGAACAAAATGAAACTTTTTTCTTAGCTGTTCTTGTTACTGACAAATAAATAAATAAAACTCATGGCAACATCGGTGAGTTACTTGGAGCTGTGTTGTAAGACTTCAGTTTTCTTTTTCTGCTACTGCATTTGATTCATGATACCACTAATGGAAGCACACAAATGATCAACTGCTGATTATGCAGTTATCTGGCAATAGCATGATGCTAGCTGATCTCCGCACTTTTGAGGCATTCAGGATCTGTTTGACACTAGGATGTCTTATATATTTATGTCAGAGTAAAAAAAAAAAAAACAGTAAATGGAAATCTGGGTGGACAGAGTTCAGATTGGTTTATACCCTCCACTTTGTCCAAATGTAAAGCTGAAGTGTATCTGTCCAAAATGAAAGCTCATTAGATCTATAGTGTCTCAGTTGGCGCTTGTCCAGCCTCAGACACAATGTGTAGTGACATGCATTGTGGCTTCACAGCTCCTTTAAAATATTAATGAGAATGTCCACTGGCCATATTCACATTTCACAGTGAAGGAGTAGACAGCCTTCATTAGAGCACGCATTAGACTGGTTTTTTGTGTCTCCATTCGTCACCGCGGAGCCGGCAGTGGGACGCTCTGTGCCGGACCGCTTAATAACCCCTACAGGGTGCTAAGCCTGCCCATTCCTCACCCTGACACCTCAAGAGCAGCCCCAATTGGGACTGCATGATGTGTTAACTGATAAAACTTCATCCACAGTAAGGCTGGCTCGTCTCCTCCACCTTCATCTCATGAATTATATTATGATCAGGATGGAAGTGGGGCAGTGTGGCTGAAACTGTGCCCAGTGCGGGCCTGTTTTTACAGTGTGTACACATGATGTTTCTCATGTTAGCTACTTTTAGCTCTGCAGGTCACCAGGGGGTGTTGTGTTTGTTGGTCTAGATGAGAGGCTGCAGAGCTTATATAGTACGTGCTACATTCATCATCTCCTTCACTCTCATGGTAAGATATGTAAGGCTCTGTCACTTGAGGCTCTAGATTTGTAATAAACATACTGCAGTTTTTTGAAGCATTATGTCCTAGCAGTACTTGGCATGCACACTGGAGTTTGACCAATGGGTTTTTAAAGGCACATAAGTCAGTAATTAGTTGCTTATAGCAAATTAGTGCAGTTTAGTAACTTTGAACTGGACTGTTTCCCCGACAGTGTTTTAATGGTAGTGTAGTAGTTTGTGGACACCGTGCCACAAAGTACTTATTGTAGTAAACAACACAATCAACATCACTGCTACAGCCAGTTAAAGTGTCTTAAGTTGCAGTTTGACTAGATGCTGATTCCAGAAAGTCTCAAGGGCAACAGACACTGGTAATGACATGCTTGTCACACCTGCACCTATTGATTTCCATGTAAGATTGCACACCTGCAGCATCTTGACCCACATCAACATATCGGGATATCCAGATTCCCAGCATCAATATCAATTCTAAAACTGTACCTTGACTACATTTTCTGTCTGTATGACACATTAGGAGTGTGCTACGTAGAGTTCAGCAACCTGACCCAGGCTGTTTTTTTGTCTAAAGCTTTGGGCTGGAGTTCATTTCTAATGTAACTGAATAAGAAAGTTCTCTTTCTCTGATTCTGCCAGTTGTCTGTGTTGATGCGTGTCATGTGTTGCAAGTAGATGCACAATGCCCACTGGGAAGCTGGAAGATAGACAGTGTAGCCAATGCAAGCTACATTAGTGGTCAATAATAGATTAAATAAAGCAAAAATTTGCAAAAGAGGAGCCTCATATTGCATTGTGGAAACAAGAACTCCAACTCTTAAAGAGCATCGTGATCATGCCTGTCCAAAGTTCTGTTCTGTATTATAACTACAGTACTTGGACTGTGGACAAGTTCAGCTTGGAAATATGTTTTGAATTTACTAGCCTTGGTGAAGTTAATTTACTAACCAAATAGTCAGATAATCTGTTATTTGGAGATGCTATAGTGTTGCATGCTGCTAGCTGACTGGGCTAAATGTTTTGTGCTGGCGGGTCACCTTGATATATTCTGTGTTTGTCTGTTGATGTTGTCAGATTAGTTGCTTTTTATGTGAAAGAAAATATTTCCAAAGCAAACATATCATTTTTCTTTCAAGGAAAAAATAATGAAAATATAGCTTTGGATCTCGGGTTGGGTTCAATTCTCCAGTTTGGCAGTACCAGGTGGGTTCTGACGAGTTTAAGGCCTGTACAGAACTGTAGTGCTATGGGCATCAAATGATGCAATGCTGGTGTGTGTTGCATCTCATCCCACATCAGATCCACACAGGCCTCCTTCTCCTTGACCTAACTGATATTTTTTGGCTCCATTTTCTGTAAGGAAACTTAAACTTTTTCCTTTTAGGGAAGTTATGGGTGGTGTCAAAGATGTTATGTCCATGCTTTTCAGTCAATTCACTATAGCTTTTTTTGTATCAATATTCAAGGAGTGCTCAGTGTTTACTCATTTTGGGACACAAATACTAGTAAAAGAGGTGTAAGCAAGGTGACTCCCCACAACAGTAGGTCAGCTCTTGCATCGATTACATCTGTAAATGAAGAATAACTTAAAGCCAAACAATGAACTCAAGTAAATGATAAAAGCTTCATTGTGCATTTTACAGCACTTTTCAGTGCTAACTGGTCAGGAAGAAAAAATCATACCATATAATATGTACTAATATGTACATTTATCATCACTGCCATTTGCCATTGTCATAGTAACCATCTTCAGCTGCAGTCATAGCTACTACATTTTCATTCACTGGTGCACTGGTGGATGATGGGTTTGCCTGCAGTAATCATCATATAACTATAATAATCACTGCCATCGTTAACATCATTATTTTTTTACTTCTTCTATTTTATCATTTTATTTTAACCTCATGTTTTGTAGTGTGTGTGAGACTAGTGTGTTACCAGATACGTCTCCAGTGCACCCATTGCTATTTTCACTGTAGCTCTTCTATGACAGAACACACTTATCTCAGCAAGTAACCCGTATCACTCACCCCAGCTGCACCCACTTAAAAGCCCTTTCCACTTACATGTATATGATCTGCAGACACTGAGCTGCATGTACTGCATTGCTTACTGTGTCATGTAATCCGCTCGCCTTCTCTTAACCAAGACTGATCAGCAGCTCTAAGTTGTGGTCTGCGTCGCGGTTGCCTCAGATTTTGCTGCATTTGTGACAGACCCAGGGCCTCTGCTGGGGCATGTGTATGTTATGGTGTTGCTGTGTTGTGTGTTTGTGTTTCAGTGTTACAGGTTCTTGGTTGGGTGGAGCTGAAGGCCTGCAGAGAAGTGGAGGCAGCTGGTCACTGTGTCTCAATAGGTTATAAAAGACCTGCCCCATCCTGGCAGCCAGGGGGCTCCCTCTTCCCTTGCACCACTTTGTGTTATGTTGGAGTTTTGGTCTTCTGTATAGTTAATTTAGCATTTCCTTTGTTAGTATAGCAATAGCTCCATCTGCCAGCCTTATCTGGTAAATTAACATTTTTGTTATTTTAGTTAAACAAAATGAATCTCTGTTAAATAAAATTCCTTTGTTTTAGTTAATCCCTTGCATGTGTTTCCCTTTTTGCTATGGTCTCAGAACTAAGCCATAACAAACTGGGGGCTCCTCTAATTGGATAACTAGCTTGTTAAGTTTGTTAAAGTTATATATTGTTGCTGGTAAGACATTCATTGATGACTTTTGTCTCATTATTGTGGAGAGCTTTGTTATAAGTTTGTGCTCTATACATGCCAGCTGGGGGGTGACGTAGTGAAATCAGCATCAGGATTCCCTTTTTTATGCTTGTGTGGGAAGTTTGCGATGGGAGTTTACCAAAACAAAGAACATAGAGGCTTGGATAACAACACATACAGAGGGAGTGTGACTTCATTCAATTGTAAGGATGCCATTACTTTAAGGTCTTCAGTGACTTAAACACAGACAGTGACAGGATTTCAGTCTCAGTATTATTGGATCTCAGTGGAGCATTTGACATGGTTGACCACAACATATTACTAGACAGACAGACAGTGGGACTTTCTGGCACAGTACTATGCAGGTTTGAATCCTACTTAAAGGACAGGGACTACTAATTACACATCTAAGTGTACAAAAGTGACATGCGGAGTTCCCCAAGGCTCCATTCTGGGGCCTCTTCTGTTCAACATCTACATGCTTCTACTAGCTCAGATTATGGAAAACAATAAAACATGTCGGATTGTGCTCATCCTGTGTGTGTTAGTAACACATATCCTCTGCCTCGCATTGATGACTGCATCTACAAGGTTGGTGCTGCTAAATTGATCAGCAAATGTGAAATTGAAGCTTTCACTGCTCCAACTGGTCTGTAATTCTTACACTGTCATGCCTTTCAGTCTTTGTAATGTACCTGCTACATTCCAATGTTTAATGAACAAAGTTGTTGGCGATTTAGACTGTTGTGCAGTTTATTTAGATGATGTTGTCATTTACAGTGATTCTTGGTCTTCCCACATGGAGCATGTTAAGGCTCTGTTTGTCTGCTTGGCTGAGGCACGTCTTACAGTAAATCTGGTTAATGTGAGTTTACTTGTGCAACAGTGACGTACCTTGGTGGGCAGGTTGGACAGGGCGAAGTGTGACCTCTGCACGCGCAGGTACAGGCAATCTGCATATCTATATACAACCTTTGGTTGTATACAGACTAAAACCCTCTGACATTTCAGAACTCACTGCGTTGTCCAAATCAGAGGCTTGTTAGGTGGCACTTTTTTTCTCTAGGCATACTCCCTAGACATACACCACATTAAGGGGAAAGATAATGTGGTTGCTGATGTGCAAGGTACCAGTGGCTGAGAAGGGATATGAGGCCACAAGGTGGAGGAATGTATGACTATGTGAGCAAGTGCTGAGGGGATTTTGTATTTTGCTTATAAATATGTAGGCATTATTATTGCGATCTTTATCATATTTAGTGATAAATTTAAGGTTAATCTTTAAATATGGGGGGTGGGGGCTGATGGCCCCAGGGCCTCTGCCAGGGCTTGTGTGTGTGTTGTGGTGTTGCTTTGTTGTGTGTCTATGTTTCAGTGTTACAGGCTTCCCAGTTGGGGTGGAGCTGGAGGCCATTAGGGAAGTGGAGGCAGCTGACCACTGCCTCCCAGGACGTAATAAAAGACCTGCCCCATCCTGGCAACTGTTGGAGTTTTGATTTTCTGTATAGTTAATTTAGCATTTCCTTTGTTAGTCTGGCAATAGACTCCATCTGCCAGCCTTATCTATTAAAATTGACATTTTTGTTACCTTAATTAAACAAAATTCATCTCTGTTAAATAAAATTCATTTGTTTCAGTTAATCCCACGCGTGTTTCCCTTATTTGCTATGGTCTCAGAGCCGAGCCATAACACATTAAATCCACTTTCTGGCTGAGTTTTATTACTGATTCAGAGGATAAGGTTAGAGGGCGTCTGCTGGCTGAATTGAGATATCACACTCTGTCAAAGTTAAAACGGAATATCATATTACTGCTTTAGCCTCCACCCTCCACACTCTGTTTATCTGCCTCTTTCTGTTTTCATGTTACAAGTCTTTCATATTAATATAGATTAGTATTCTTGACGGACTCTCTCATGTTTACTTGTTAAACACTTTGTAAACTAAATTTATTATGATTTAATAAGAACATTGCTAAGATGAGTGCATCAATGAACCTTTGAAGTTTTTAAATGATTAATCAGTTTTGAGTGATGCTGGCACTACAGTATATGCAGAACACTTACATGCACTCAGGAAACCAGGTTATACTTGAAGAAATGAGGCTACACAGGAAATCAGACAACACATTTACATACAGTATGATATTTTAGACAATTATGCGCTGATATGGCCATTTATGTAAATTTCATGTACTATATTATACTATACTGTGTGTTACCAAAAGTCACATAAGTATACAAATCACACATCTCAAAATACAGAAAAAATTGCATTTTTTTGTAACATGATGCTGATATATGTGAGTTATGGATATGGTCCTGAAGTATCGATCTATGAAATCTATACACTTGCCAACTGGTGGATTCAAACGCATGACTTTCTTGTTTGAGGCGACAGTACTAATCACTATAAACCAGGATCAGATTCTAAACTATTTGTGATGTCACAAATCATGCTTGTAGAACTACCCCTTAAAGTTGGATTTTCAATGAGCACTGGAGCAGTGGAAATGAACTTTCCACTTTCAGCAGATGAATGTGAAAACAAACTCTGCACATATATCATTCTGCACATTGAAGCATACAACTGTAGAAACAAGAACAATAACACATTTTTGAGCGGAGGAGGACTTTAAATATGTCAACATGCATAGTATAGTCCATTATGTAATCGCCCACCATGAGTGTTGGACCTCACTAATGCTCTTGTTGCTGAATGGAACCAAATCCCTGCAGCAATGTTCCAATATCTGCTGGAAAACCTGCACATTAATGCTCATAATTTTGAAGAGATGTTCAAGAATGACATATGGTGTAATGTTTGTGTCCCCATACTTACTAAGATGCTGATATGTAAACAGAAACAAAACCCCAGCAGCCTTTGGGTGCATAAAACAAATATTATCCGATACTGTGTGCACATAACCCTTAAAACCCTGAAAAAAGTCATTTGGAACTGTGTTTATTTAAGCTCATCAGTCATTAAATGTCAGTAAACACAGCATATTTCAGTTCCAGGCTGCAGCTCCATCCACTAGTCCTTAATTACAGCAAGTATTACAGTGTTTGATATCTAATACCGTCATTGTGCTTAAGCAATCTTGTGCAGTTAAGTACACTTGAGAAACATAACTGACACAATCTTTAGAGGGGAGATATTTTACTTTATTTCATTTTTTCTGCTTAGTGTCATCATCCCTGTAGCAGGTTGTCATCTCCGACTGTGAGAGCAGCAACTTCCTTACCGAATCGGCTCCTGTTTTGATTAGCATGCTAATACCAGGAGTCAAATTTCCTCCATGGAGTATAGAGGGATCTCTCAGGATTTGTCACCCTGAGTGTGTAAGCCTCTGGCGATCATGCTGGGTGGTGAAACATGTCACTTCTGATGGAGGAAAAGCTCTACTTCCCTGAATCTCCACACATACAAGATATATACTGTACTTTATCCATACTGTACATGCATGCGTTCACCTGTACTGAAGGTGTAGCCAGGAAGATGGCTACACCCACCACATATTTTGTTGGGAATAGATTTAATGTATTAAATCTTATCAGACAATAAAATCACATTAGTGTTGTTTTGCAGTGAATTCAAATGAGTTCATCAGGATAAAACATTTTGACCATTTTCTTTGTTGGACAGACTTTGCCCTACTAACTGATACCTGTAAACCGATGCTGAAGAATGCTAATGCTACAGCTAAAGCGGGTCTCAGGACTTATATTACAGAGAACGTGTCATTGAAACAAAGTACAAAACTTAGTGATAAGAATTGGGAAAACAGATATTCATCTTACTGGCTGATTGGAACATGATATTCTTTGTCTAAGAATGAATGAAGATTATATTTTTTCTTCAGTGGATGAGTAGCGTGCTCTCCATTGACTGAAGGCTGCTTCTGTAAACACTGCATGACCTTTGCAGTGAATGATTTTGGGTATATTTGTTAGCAGCATTATACATGCTAATGATGCTAAGTACACATTTCACACTGATGCTATCTTGAAAGCCTATTATTTTGAAACAAATTAAAAATGCTAAAAAACGGGGAGACTTGACATATCACTGAAAAGATAACTCAGAAAAGACAAGGTAAAGAAAACAGAAAAGATTCATATGCAGCATGCACAGTGGTGTTACGCCATTTAATGCACATCGGTTGTTGCCTCTACCTCACACTAAATGTAGCATAAAACAGTGATAAAGGTAGAGTAGCCTTGATGTTCCAAATGAGGAAGTAAATGTGATAAAATTCCAGTTTTGCCATTATTATTATTATTATTATTCAGTATGCATTCTATGTATTTTAGTTTCACTTTATCAAGTGGGTTTAATTTTTATTTTATTTTCCATCTTATGTTACATCAATGTTTTTTTATGCTTTTATGTTCTTTTATGTCCTTTTTATGTAAAGCACTTTGAGCTGCATTTCTTGTATGAAAGGTACCATACAAATAAAGTTATTAATTATTATTATAAAGAACTATCTTCAGCAACATCAAGAACAAAGAGTCCTGTAACAGATGGTCTGGTCCCCACAGAGCCCTGATCTCAACATCATGGAGTCAGTCTGGGATTAACATGAAGAGACAGAAGCAGCTGAGACGCCGAAATCCACAGAAGAAGCAACTTCTCCAAGATGCAGGAACAACCAACCTGCCAAGTACCTGAAAAACTGTGTACAGGTGTGCCGAGGAGAACTGCTGCTGTTTTAAAGGCAAAGCTGCTCACAGCAAATATTGATTTCATTTAGGTTTCTTCTGTTTACTCAACTTTGTATGAAGTTAATTAAGAAATAAAAACTATTCATGGCGTTATTTTTAAAAACATCCTCACATCCTCACACAACTACTGGCTATGGCACTGACCTGTACACATCAAATATCATCATCACCAATTCACCCTCACAACAGGTCAATTCTCCAGCTACAACTTCCTCAAGTGCTTGCATTAAGCTCAACAACCATGACAGGTAAATGGCAGAAGGAACAGAGACAGACTTTGTGGTGTGCACTGACTTACATTCTTATGTTTAAGGGGGTAAAAAGCGCGTTTAAAGGATTATATGAGCAGACATTTACACGCTGGCTTTAAGGTGCTTTGTGTGTCATTTTGTCATTCTAACAAAACTATCTGCTATCACGCTGACAAGCTATTTAGGAGCTATCACACAATTGATCTGAGCTACCTGTAATGGAGGCAGTGAAGAAAAACACTTTGAGAGGTGGACAAGGCTTTAAGGTTAGAGTTTGAATTCTGACATTTAAAGAAATCGATGCAAATTAAGTCCAATTGCCTTTTTCCTCTGTCTAGTGTGAAATTATTTGGCTGAAGTACAGAACCAGTATGAAGACAAAAATTCAAAGTGGATGTTTGAGTAAATCTTGCAATTTCTGGCAAATCACTACCAAAGTTAAAAATAAACCCTCAGTGTGGGTACTTCTGCTGAAATCATTGTAGATGTACAGACATTGTACTTAGTAAAAGAACACAATTATTGGCTTAAAGTATCATTTAAATACTTAACTTATACACCTAAAGTATGAAAGGTAAAAGTGCTATGCAGAATCACCCCTGTCAGGGTTACATTATTATATTATTGAATCATTATTATTCATGGGTTACATGTAAGCAGTAATGTTGTAGTTGGTGAAAATGGAGCTAATTTTAACTTCTTTAAGTACTTTTGAGCAATTTTAGGTCTATAAATAAATAATGTAACACTTTAATTTTCTAAAATTAAAAGTGTAATAAATACAAAAACAGGATTTTTAAGCCTCTTTCCAATTTTATTCAAATACAAATACAAATACGAATAATTTTGCTGCCTCAACAAATACAGATACAAATACAAATACTGGGCTCTCTGCACATCCCTCATAAATATGCATCACATTTTATACAGTCATTATTATGTTATGTAAAATTCTAACTATTGCTGTTAAATAATCACAGTGGAGTTCAAAGTACAATATCTGCCTCTGAGATGTAATAGAGTTGAAGTAAAAAGTATGAGAAAATGGAAATACTCAGTAGTACAAGTATCTCAGAATTGTAGATGTACTGAGATACTTTCCATCACTGGTGTGTATATAATGAACCCAGGAACAGAAGAAATGTTTAATTCTATAAAAACATTATGATTCCTTTTGGCCTTACAGTCTGACTGTGTAGGTGTAGATGTATCCAACGGTAGATTTTACACAAATCCCCTGCCATCTTTGCATATCTTTAACCCACACTAAATGACTGCTCAATAAAGAGAACCTTATCTAACAATCTCCTTATGACTGAAACCATGTTTCAGGGAGTAGAAACTGACTCGACAGAAGACATTATAGCTATTGAGGTGACAGTGAGTTCTCAGCAAATGACAAGCCAAAGTGACTTGGCTGCATCAGATCAATAAAGATCCCAATCTCTAGCTCAACAAGCTGATGACGAGAGCGATAAGTATCACCTTAAAAGCAAACCCGCAGTCTTCGTAGACCCACAGCGGGATAATTGATAAGGCCTACAGGCTGTTCTCCTTGAATAAACTCTCCAGTTGATAAAATAGACATTGTAGTCTTAAAGGATTTATCTTAGTGTTCTTTCCTCACAATGACACGTCTGAAGTGAAATAAACATTTCCTTTATTTCCCCTCTGCCTCTGCGTAGTTAGAGGAGTAATCGCTCCCATGAAACAAAAACAAAAGCAAACAGATCTATTTCCTGTGGCTGTTGCCGCGCTGATACCTGTCTGTTTTGCCGACAGCCAGATGATTAGACTATTTCAGAGGAGCTCATTTTCAAAACAACACCCTCCCGCTTTCTCAAATATCCCTGAGCACACAGGCAGAGCCGACATGCCCGTGCTTAGCTAACAGGTTATTTGGAGGTCTTTTGGCAAGCTGGAACTGTATCGGGGACTTTTCTTGTCACGTTGTGTAGTCACATTCACAGGGGGGCTCTCTGCTGTTCTGTCTGTCTTTGCAGATTGTTTCTGACTGTGGAAAATGAATAGATAACTGTGGTGTTTTTGCTTTTTAAAAATCAATTCAGCAGTGATGACAATATCAGTAATCTCTAAAATGTGAGGCAGAAGAGACTTTCTGTATAGACCTTTTTCACGGCAGAGATATGACTTGTCAAAGCAGGTAAAGCACATCTGTAAATAGCTGTCAGTGGGTGAACATGCACAATACCAGAGCCCTGGAACTGGCTCACAAAAATGCATTGCAGCCATCCTGGATGTTAATTCCACCTGTGATTTTCCACTTGACAAGTGAAAATGTCTAAAAGGGTCTATTTTCTGAGTGATGGATTAACTCTTCTTCTGGTACATGCAGGGCTGTGTGCTTCATTAAGGGCTCTGGGGCGCTGCACCTCCTGCAATTCCAGATGTGAAATACATATCTTAATGAAAAATTGTTTTTGTTATTGTTGTGTGTGTGTGTGTGTGTGTATAAATTTCAGTCATTACTCTCACATAAATCATACATAATTGCAGAAACGTGATTACTACTGAAAAAGCGCTGCCTACTATCTTTATCTGTGTGCCAAAGGGCATACTTTCCTCTGCCCGATGGCAGTATCTGTGTAATATGTTCAGCTTTTCCCAGTGGCCCCTGATTGGTTGACACCACACGCCGAAAATAACTGGATCTGGGGTGGAAAATTTTCTGCCCAAGTATGTTGCCAGATTCAGCGATTTTCCGCTCCAATTGCTGCTTCTTTATTAAATAACATTTACCCCCTGAAGGCAGGCAAAACATACATGGATCATTGTGGTACTGTGGTGATAATTTAATTGTAAAGTAAAAGCAGTTGCTAAGTGGCCACCAAAAGCTACTTTTTTAAAAAAACTTTTAGAAACTGCTAGCCTATCTGCTAGCCACCAGCAGCTGGCTCTATGCTACATTGTATGGTGGATGCTCACGGCCAAAATACACAGAGCTACTTAGGGCCGCAGCCCCACCTAGTGGAAAAGCCACACAAATTACTGGGTACATGTAACTATATCAACTACTAGATTAAGACTACACCTTAAGGAGTAGTTAATTTACTACACCTTTGGTACATGTAGCTATTAACTACTAGATTAAGACTTAAATCTGATTAACCTACCACAGATTACATTTGAATGTGTGAATTCTAACACTGTTTCAATTCCATAATCTTAGTATACTGGACCATAAAAGATTTAAAGAGTACGGTCTAGACCTGCTCTATGTGAAAAGTGATGACTTTTGTTGTGATTTGGTGCTATATAAATAAAATTGAATTGAATTGAATTGAATTTGTCCGTTAAAAACACAAATAGGTGGCAGTCTAACAGAAATGGTGTGTTGATGACATTTTTTTCTAAGGGAACATCAACAGTACTTTGAATCAACCATAATTGAAGCAGGCTGCTGTTAAATAAGCAATAAAGTACAACATATATTCACATGAATAATGTTAAGCTGTTAGGCCTCACTTACTAATGGGAAACATGACATCTGCCCTCAGATACAATCCTAGAGTGTTATAAATCCATTCTATTCTTAAATTAATTAAAAGAAATGAACGAAACATATAGGCCTGCATTTACACTGTGCTTGTTAACGCCCCCCAATGAAAAATCTTGAAAAAAAACTGGCCCAAGAACCGAATTGCTGATCAGGATGTGGTTAGCTTAGCTAAGTATAAAGACTAAAGGGGGGAAACAGTCTATGTCTGAGGTGTTGGTACCAACTGTATGTCCTAACTCTCTGTGTGTGCAACGCAGGTTGATATCGGATCCTCTGGTCTAACGCTTGGAAAGAAAGTGTATTTCTTAAAATGTTAAACCATTCCTTTAAGCTGTAGTATTAATTTATTTGGTGATATGCTGTTAATAAGCTACATGTACCATTCCAGTCTTAATGCTAAGCTAGGCTAACCACGCTCAGTTTTGAGATGAGTATTGTACTACACCCTGTCACTCTTGTCTTTCAGGAAAATAAGCATGGGTAGGAGGTGTGGGGGGGCAAATTTTTAAGCAATGAAATACAGTATTTAATTGTCACACCAGCTAAATGAAAGCTGGTGTTGGAAAATTATTGAAAAAACGTGTTCATATTAGCAATTGTATGGTGTCTACTTTGCACAATGTGTCAGCATACAGGTGCCTCTCAAGGCTTCATATGTAATTCATGAATTAACAGTTAAATATGGCTTGCACACTGTCTAATTTATAACTATTTAACCGCCCACCACAGCCCTTTCATTCTTTTTTTTCACCCTTCCAATGACTGAAAGAAACAAACTGAGAGACTGTGCACATATGGGCAACTGGCTCTGCACTTTAACACTACTGACCACCAGTTTGCTATTACAGCTATCAACATTTGTGACCCTACCAAAACATTATGGACACAATTTTCGGCAGCAGCTATCAAAACACACAATGTGACTGAGATAGAAATGTTTGCGGTATCAATATACTGCGGCTGAAATTTCTAACCAGGTCAGAGAATCTGATGGGTCACAGAATATGATGTAACACATGAACGCTCAAACTACAGCTTCAGAAATGACCACAGATTTGAGTCAAGACCTTTGTGTCACAGTGTTAGTAATTTGTTAAAGGTGAGGAAACTGTGTCCACCCGTTTGTGCAAAAACTGAATATATAAGTTGAAACAACTTAACACTTCACTTTTTAGGTATAAGACTATCAGTGTTTCTGATTCCAGTTTATTGTGTTCATTTCAACAGATAAAGATTATATTGGGTATGTAGTTTTAATGTAGACATTAAAACAAGAGTTAGTCTGTAACTATGATAATAGAATTCTCATTGTCCACCAGATGTATTATTTTAGTATGGCTGGAAGGTGTTGGTGCAGAAACTTTGAGGACCAATGTGACTTTTAAGATGGGAGTCATGAACACAGCCAGGCATCAGTAGGCTGGTTTTTGGTATTTCTTCACCATTTGAGGTTTGACTGCAGCTCTTTTAGTTACATATTCTTGTTGCGCCCTTTTCTTCTGCAATTGTTTAACGGCAGCTGACTAGAACATTTATGCCACCAATTTTTTATTTTGACAACTCCTAATATCCACATAACAGTAAAGGAGAGAAACACATATTCATTTTTATTGAGCAGATTTTCTGGAAATTCAGTTAAAATTTGCAACATTTAGATGGTGTTGTGTAATAACTACTTGCCCATGAAATGATATATTGTGCTTCTGTTTTGGCATTTCTTTCTTTAGAACATCCAAATGCAGCACCAAGGTCTGGTATTCTCTACTGCAGAGAGTGGCCAGAACCCTGGGCCACTATGGCAGCTGGAATGCAGCATCTATACATCTATGGTGAAGAGAGTGGAGCATTCAGCTACAGTTGATCAGACAGTGGAGTGGAGCTAAAGGAGAGTGACTATTGGACTAACATCCGCCAGGTGAATAGAAACGTGACTCCAAATAAATAATAATATTGGTCTATAACTGTTGTGATGTAACTGATGTGTACTTTATATAAACTGTATAAACTTGGAGGGTAATGTTGGTAAAAGGCCATACAGCAAAGAGAATTAACCTGACACATTTCACATTTTGACGAATTGCATTTTGACACGACTTGTAGTAGCCAACGTCTTTTCAAAGTATGGCATATATCCATTATCACCACATTTAAGGGTGCCTAATTTATGTATTACAGTTGTACTATCACAGAATTTTGTGTTTGTTGAAATGCAGTTTGTTCAACCTCAAATGGGGTGTTAAATTGCTCTTTAAAGCCACAAATTACAATTACAGTATAATGGAAAATGCTGACAAGTAGTGTATTAGTGTATTGTACTTTCGCATTAACTTGTAGAGCCTATACAAAGGTTGCTGTTGGCCACCATAAACTGGTCATACCGGTAAGGCTCTAACAACAAAACTCCTGACTTTATTGACAGCCAGAACTCTTCAATCTGTGAATAAATAACATGACTTCACACTTTCAAAATGCATGCAGTGCACACGCCACAGTTCAATTTTGCATGCAGGTGGTATACCAATCCTCCTCAGGGAAGTGATGTCAATATAATGAGACTTTCTTTTATTTCATATAATGATTTTTGGCTTATTAGAGGAGGCGGGTTGGGTGGATGACTATAATTAGTTGGCAAAAAGTTGCAAAAGCAGCAGGAGAGCACTGTTTGAGACCACCAATCGGACACCTTAGTGTCATGTCAGGCATTGTAACCAGAGATTTTTAGCTTCACTTTGGGACATTTTTACCACTGTTTACATCCCTAACCCTAACCAAGTGGTTTTTGTGTGAAAAGGTTAAAAGGTTAAATGGGCGTAACAACAGCACACAAAATTAGATTTTGGCATATGCACTGCACGCGATTTGTGAAGTCGTGTTGTTTATATGCCGATTGTCAGGAAGAGTGTATTTTATTTCTTATGAAGTCAACTTTTCATTTGCGAGAGAAACATTGTTTTATTTTGTCTTTCAAAAATGACAGTCTCACTTTAAACGATCAAGTGTTCAAATCAGAGCAGAAAATTAGTATGCAGCTCATGTCCTCAAAGCTACACTCCTCCTGTCTTGCAAATTGAAGAGAATATCTAGATATAAATGGCCATAATTTTCCACAGAAAACATTTTTTGTGTGTTTGCAAAAGACAGTAATCATTCTTGAACATAAAAACAAGAATTTTATCATTATGTGTCCATGACAATATAATATAAGGTCTGCGTGTATCTGAGAGTCATTTGCCTCTTGCCTTTTCTCAACTGCAAATTAGTTGAAAATGAAAAGCACTGATGGTGCTGGCAGTGTTAGAGCCCGAGGTGAGGTCATACAATACGTGCTGAAACGCTGCGTTGCTAAATAAATTAATTTCATCACCTGCAACTTTGTTAACTGCCTTTTCTTGTTTCTTTCACTTTTTTAAACTCTTCACCTGCTGACTTTCACCTCTGCACCGTGCTAACCTCTGAGGCTGCAATGAAGCGTCTCCATGGACATCATTAAAGTTTCATCCAAGTCAATAAAAAACACTATATTTTATGGATGTGATTCACCAACAATATCACGAAATGCGTTTGTCAAAGAGGTACAAATGGGGGGTCAAATATTAATCCTGGCGATTTAAAGGACTTATTTGGCACTTTCTATTTATACACAGGTTTTCAGAATATTTCACCCTCCCAGACACAGTAGCAAGACTGGCATAAACATCAAACACATTTTCTTCTTCAAAAAGTAATTCCAAAACCAGTGCCTTTGTGAGGCAGATGGTGAGTGAATTGAAATCAGTATCATGAGAGGACGACAAGATAGCAGAAACAGAAGGTGGACAGAAATAGACGATTGAGGTTTGACAAATTAAACCATTGTCACACGACAAAGTGAGAGAAAGCGAGTATGGGAAGTAACACAAATGCAATGTTACAAAGGCAATAGAGGGAGGGTTTGCAGAGAGATGATCAGGAAGATGAAGGCCCAAAGAAGGCTAAAGGAAACCTCCAAAGAACAGGACACAGAGCTTGAAAGAAAGAAAAATGTGGGGGAAAAAGAAGGAGATGGGGGTGGTATAACATGGCAGGGGATGACAGGATGAATTAGGTACAGAGAGAGAATAGTGAGAGGTCACATCTCAAACCTATTCACCCACAAGACATGCGACACATGGCTGTGTCAAACTGCCTCTGCTTCTCACATTAATTGCCCACTCTACAGCTGCTATGCACGTTCAACAAGAAAGTTCCCGGAGTGTATAAAAATCAGAGATCAGATCCAAGGGGAACACAGAAATCTCATATTTCCATTTTATTGTCTACATTTATTGTCTTGTTATACATTATCATACAGTTTTTCACCATTTAAGGTTTGGCTGCTGCTCTTTTAGTTACATAATCATGGTTTAACAGCACCAGACTAAAACATTAGCACCACAAGCTTTTTATCTTGACAAACCAACTCATAATATCCACATAACAGTAGTGGAGGGAAATGCACATTTGTTTTATTTTGCTGATTTTCTGGACATTAGGTTAAAATTTGCTACATTTAGATGGAGACCTGGCTAATGTAACACAAATCATGAGTGATATAATGTATGTTTAAATAGTACAGCAGATAGATAATCCCTTTTTCTGAGGAATTTAAAGGGGATATATTATGCTTTTTGTGATTTTCTGTTATTCATATATTGTTATGATGTTGGATATCTGTGCCAAACATTTTCAAAGTTCCACAACTAGAGGTGAATGTATGTAGAAATTAGGGGTCTGCCTGAATACAAATATGTTATTCGGCAAATCACAAATAGTGGTTGGTTACATCACTATCTCAGTCTCTCTCCTCTGCTCTGCTGTTACGCGTATCAGCAGGTCTCAACGAGGGGAGTCACATCCACCTGCTACATGACGCGCATTTCCTAATTTGGACATCACCCTTTGATTTGGAGATGTTCCCCAGCGATAAAGCTGAGCTACTGACACATGCGAAGTGCTCCCAAGGGACTCTCCATAACCTGTTGATTCCCTTCTCCTTTCCACAAAGTTAGAGGAGGAGTGAGAGATGAAGGGATGAGGGTCGAGGAGTGAGGGATGAAGGGGTGAGGGTTGAGGGGTGAGGGATGAAGAGATGAGGGTCGAGGGGTGAGGGATGAAGAGATGAGGGGTGAGGGGTGAGGGATGAAGAGATGAGGGTCGAGGGGTGAGGGATGAAGAGATGAGGGTCGAGGGGTGAGGGGTGAAGGGAGGAGAGAGGAGGCTTGCCGGAGGAGCTATAAGCGTGGATACACAGGTGTTTTTTGACACCTGTGACGTATAGAAGAGGCGCGACACAGCTGGAATATACAAACCATTTGTAGTGCTTCACACAATAAAATATATAAAGCATGGGTCTCAATCTTGCGGCCCTGTGGCCCCCACCTTGATATGAAAGTTTAATGTTAGTGCAGCCCGCGAGTTTTATATGAATGGCACTTTACTGTGTTGTGTGTGGAAGGTCCCTTTATTGCACAAGCTGGAGCTGAACGAACCTGCCAATCACAGGGGTATATGGCTGTTTCACAACAACTATGCTATTTATACAGGAAGAACGCGCGCTGAGAATGTGCGCACCTCACGCTAGATTGTGTCGTTATTTTTGCTACACAGCTTTCAGTAAAATTCAAAGGTGAATTATTAAACCTTATTAAAGCATCATTCTGTTTATTTCAGCATCGTCTCTCTGTTAGCGATCACTTCATTTTGTTTTGAAGCACTTTGTAAAGTCCGTTTCAACACGAGCTCTATGAATAAATCATTTATCATTCTTCTGATGTTTAATAATGATGACTGACACTTTACGATGGTGACGGTTTGCAGAAAAATGTGATGAATTAGAGGTAAAGTCGTTTCAAATATCCACAGCAGCCGTGCGTAATGATCAGCTGTTGGGGAGCCTGTGCGTAATTCTCACTGAGGTCTGATGAGCGGAACGGACACAACTGTTGACGTACAAACAGAGGTTTAAAGACCTTTACATCCATTTTTGGCTCACTGTGACAGCAAATGAGGCTCGTGCATGTGATTCCACAGTGTGTGACATTAAAAAAAAACAGAATCAGGTGTATATGCGTCTTTATAAGTCTGGCAGATAATAATGTATGTGCATATGTCTGTCACATAATGCCCCGTTGTGAAGTGAATTAAAAGTTAATATTTACGTTTTCATGAACACACTTATGTTTATCCGACAGAGATCATAAATACAGAGTGTAACAAAACACCGTACAGCTGATGCTGCTGTGCAACACGTCATATTTGATTTGACAACGCCGCTAGCTTCGCAGCGCCCGCTGCATCCATGGAGTTATTATAGAAAATAAAAGCCAATAAATGACGCCTCCATGGCTCCATCCCATGGTTTGCAGCCATGGAGATGCAAACCATGGGATAATGGTGTCCCACTGTCCCGGCTTCATGTTCTCCACGTTTGCGCTGCAATGATGTGACATTCACGGACAAATTATTCGAAAAAATCTTTTGGGTGAATGAAATGTACTGAATCATTTGCGGAAAGAGATTTATTCCTCAAAACATTTTACTCCATAGTAAATGCCTCGCACAATAAACATTATAAAGATATTTCTTTATGATGCCATTTGTTTCACTTGTTTCTATGACGACGTTTACAACAACAAACGCACAGCGGGTAATGAACAACCCGGTGGTAGTCGCCTTTTTGCGCCTGCTATCCTTGCCTGCGCCTGCTAAGCTTTTTTTGTGGAATACCTGATGCGGCCCAGCCTCAGCCAGACTCTGCCTCCAGCGGCCCCCAGGTCATTTGAGTTTGAGACCCCTGATATAAAGGATATATGTTTTTGTTTGTGTGTGTGTGTGTACGTGCGTGTGCACGCGCGTTAAATAAAATATAACAATGCATGACATCCGTACATTCTTGTCATATTTTGCCATGTTGTAATTTGAATTCAAAGTAAATATATCAGTTGTCATGAACACTGTTATGCTCATCTATCAGAGACCATGAAATACAGCAGCAGGCTGTAAGAAAAACAATGAACAGACGATGCAACTCTGTAGCACGCTATATTTAATTGACGTGACGGCTCTGAAGCAAGGATGTCTCATTTTGTTAAATGTCTGTTCCCTCGACTCCTCTCTCCTCAGTGTCTCTTTCTCGCCTCTCAGGTGGGAGGGACTAAGACACAAGGAGAGGAGGCAAGGAAAGGAATCGAGGATGTACAAACTGAGAAATGAGAAGAGGGGAGAGAGGAGCAGGAAGAACCTGGCTTTGTTGCCAGTTCGGCGAAGCGCGATTTGTATTTGAGTTCAGCCTGGCCCTCAGCCGGGGCTGAAAAAGTCTGGGCTCGGTTGTAGTAGGCGGTGTTGTGACGTCATCAATGTTGGCCCGGCGGCGGACAATGAACCCGGAAGAGCGGGAAGATTTGAGCTGCTAGCGAGACAGTTGATGGAAGTAGAGTCTGCATAGAGTTGGAAAGTTTGTCTTTATCATCGTTTCGTAGGAGTGGGACGACCGTCTCCTTGAGAGCTCGCCGGAGGTGAGCAAACATCCGGTTGAAGATGTTAATCGCTTGGAAAAGAGCCGCCTCCGAGTGGGCCATTGCGTGGAGGCGTGTGGAGCGTCTGAATCCCAGCTGATCAGAAGCGCGGCGTCTGGAGGAGAAGGCTTCCATGTAGATGTGGTGGTGAAGGAGATATCTCGTTGGTGCTGCTGGATCTACTCGTGGGCGATATGTTGCCGAGGAACATGGAGCACAGAGCATGGATGGGAGGTAAGTGTTTGCATGCAAGCGTGTTGTAGGTCGCGTGAGAACTGAGACGAACGGGAGAGAAATGGGTTAGACACGCTTATTTAGGTATGCATGATTTAACCTTTGTTATAATAATAACTCCATTGAAAAGTACATGTTAATGTATTTATTTCTATAAAGGCCATAGTAATGCTGGTGGCCTTGGATACTTCAGGAAAAATAAACACTTGTAAAGTACTGGCAGTGAAAGTTTCACAGGTTTTTACATAATCAGCATTTTCAAGTGTTGCAAACACAACATAGTTGCCACAAGACATATGGTAGGTCTTCACAGCAGCGTGTTCAACTGCATTCATCGGAAGTGTGATGAGCCAAGCCAAGACTTGCACTCTCTAATATTCAAATTGTGTAGAAGAGCTGTGTCTGAACATAATTTCTTAGATATTAAACTGCAGCGTACACTAGGTCTCATTTATTTAATACATCAGCTATTTATACTGTATAATCTTGTTTCACAAACGTCTGGTACATCCCCAGTGATTTAGAAACTCTTACAATGTAAGAACAAATTTAAACTTCCCATTAAAATGATTTTATAATGAAATAGCTGTTTGTTACAGCTTATCAGGCAGATGTAACCGAGAGGAAGCGTGTGCATACATGTGTGTTTCGTACAGTCAGTGCAGCTCTGACAAACGCTTTGTGCAGAATAGCAGCCAGGGCTTGTTTGTGTTTGGCCACACAGGGTGGCGTCTGTGGCCGGATCGTGCTTCTACCTTTTCCCTCTTTATTTTGTTAGATGCCTGAGTGGACACACCTGCAGGTCTGCCAGGCTGCACTGCTGAGAGCTGTTTTAGTTCAGCTGCCCAGTTTGTGTGTGTGTGTGTGTGTGTGTAAAGAATGTGTGTATTATGTACATGTGAGCCACTGTCAATCTTGTTTCCAGCTTAGCTTCAACAGAACAGAATACAAGCAAGCTCAATACAACATAGTGTGACAGCACAATAATTTGGCTCAGGTGACATTTGTGTACAGTACTTTTTTTTGTGTGTGTATTTGTGTGTGTGTGAACATAGATTGCTGTCACAGAACATGAGTTTTTGCAGTCGACAGAACACAAATCGGGGTAAAATCCGGGACTGCACAGTGATTTGATACACATGCGAACATACATATAAGCACACAGCCACAAATACATTGTTGAAGGTATAGCTCAACATTTGGGCAGACAGGTAGACTTCTGTCATCATTGTCCATATAGTTGCTGTGTATAAATTGGCGTCAGCAGCAGCAGCAGCATCCCTCCCCGTTCCCTGTCAGCTCTCCTCCCTTTATTGGTCTCCCTTCACATCAGCAATCATGAGTCAAAGGGGAGCATCAGAAGGGCTGACAGCTGACGAATAGACTTTGACATCAATTTGGAGCATTGTTGACAGTGGTTTTATGAGCCACTGCGGCATCTTCTCATAGAGAGGTGTTTGTTTGTCAGTTCGGGCTTTGACATCAATTCAGCCGCTCGCAGCAGCAGAGGTGGACTCACTGCGGTTGATTTTTTTTTTTTTTTTTTTTTTTTTTTTTGGAAGCAAAAAACTGGAATGAAAGCAGCAATCTCACCAATAACTTTATTTAATAACTGGTTTGCCAACAAACTGACGGGAAAAGTTTGGTCAGATTGGAGCTTTTTAGAGATTCATCACATCATAGTTGGCTGAGCGTGAAATAGTTGCATGGTGTTGGAATGAGTGTGTGTGTGTGTGTGTGTGTGTGTGTGTGTGTGTGTAGCCTGGATCTGTAGCAAACACGACCTCCCAGTTGACCTTCAGGGTAATCTATGCCAGTTAACTGCACAAATAGCATGACAGCCATTTTATTTTGAAAGAGGCAAGTAAAATCCGCCCCCCCCCCCCTCCAGGAGAACGTATCTGCTCCGGCGCCAGATGGCATTGTAAGGCTGGTAAGACATCATTTGACCATAATAGTAATTAAGCAAAATATTCCTCAATGTTTCTCAAAGTCTCAACATTTGTCTTATCAACTGGATGTCACAGCTCTACTGAGGCCCTGAACATTTTATTTAAAGGGCTGGTATTGTGGAAAACAAGAAAAATGAGCTTTGGGATGGATTAGGGTGATCCTGTGCTGTAAATGACTTAATTCTATCTCCTCTGTATTTTTAAGTTACTTGAAAATTTAAAATTTGCTGCTCAAGAGCAAGCGGTGTTGAGGCAGAAACCGTTACTACCTCACACCAGGAAGTCAAATCAAAAACGAGGAGGATGGAAATTTATGTCAGGAATGGCTGAAATTCATTTTTGGAGACAATCTTCCCTCCATTATCGGCGAGTGGTTGTGTGTATGTTCGGCATATTTTACAGCCGACTGTCTGCTTAACAAGTCTCAGTACACCGCAGGAGTTTCAACTTTTTCATCTTCAGTCTTTTGATGATGAAAAAGGTTTTGATGAAGTTTTAAAACAAGCGCACTGGTAAACATTGTGTCTTTCTGTTACTCATCTAAATGAATATAATAATTCTGTGCTAAAGCTAAACTAGCGACCTTCCCCTTCATTCAGGATCTATACTGCACACTGTCTCACACCTCCAGCTGCTGACATTACTCCAGGTAAACATGCGCCATAAGGGAACTTGCATTATTCATTAGGTCATATTCTGTTGACTGGGGGTGAAGGTGGGGGCCACACCTCCAGCCAATCAGATTAGACGGTCATCGATAGTGTCGTTTTTTTTATGTAAATAGCTTCCGAAACGTGCTGCTGAAGGACAGAAGGGAATCTGGGTTGGAAGGAAAGATGGATTTAGAGAAGTTTTAGTGAATAAAATGTCACACATATGTTTGAGTCAAACAAGTCATAATACCAGAACTTAAAAATATTTTTGCCAATGCATAAATAGCTGAAAAAGCACTAGCTGTAAATGTCAGGAAAAATCAATGTCTCTTAATTCAACATGCCTTAATCCACAAGTAAAAACTGAGGATGCTGATAATCCAGGTGGCATTATGTTTCTTTAAAAAAACATCTACAGTTGAATAACATTTTTAAGAAACAGTGTTGGTATGAAACAGTAGAAGCACCTTTCCTGCATAAATACAGATTAAAAGACAGCAGGATGTATGTACATACATACATACAACCGCTGTGCTTGAACATGCATTCAGCCCCCCCGTAGAATAGTAATCTCTACTTTTCTGTGCTTCTTATTTGCATCTGAATCCAGATCTCTGTTCATCTCTATACATAGAGAAGAGGTCTGGTTCTGCATATCAAACTCTTGGACTTCATGCCTACAGGTGCCCTCGTATCTCACATTCTGTTGAGAGGTAAAACAAGTCAGACGTGCTTTATACAAACATGCTCTTACAATATATACTTACACTACTCTTTGTAACCGTTAAGTGAATCCACTCATGCAGCGGAGCCACTATACAGTACAACATATTCTTCACCATATGACAGCTAGATAATCAATAGCCGCAGGGGATGCTTTTTACAGTATACACACATGCATACGGTACACCCCCCCTTTCCCTAACAGAGTCATATTAGCATTGATTCCACATGTTTTCTGGTCATATTTATCAGGAAAGCTGGCACCAGATCTACTTTCCCTGCCACATGTGTGGAACCTATTTCCAGCAAGAGTCATGTAAGAGAGACAGGAGCCCCCAGAGGGAATGCTAACACTTCTGCTGACACTATGATACCATGTGACTTCTGGCGCTGCAGATGAGACTACTACTGCTCCGTCTTGGCACCGCATGCTATTTATACACCTTTCATCTGTAATGAAAAAAGAGACAGTGTAGAAAATGGATAGTATCCCTTGTTATATGCAGAATTCTCAGATGTCAAGGTGGTCTGTTCTGGGAAGTCATGTGGATAACGGTAGAATAGAATCAAAACTCACAATGTGATCATCTGATTTTCCCACTTGTTTGAAACATGAATTGCGGTATTACATGTAATTCTAAAAGTGACTGGTTGCATTGTTCCTGTCGCAACATGATGATGACTGTTTTCAGTTTGAAGTTGAGATGTCTCTGCTTTTGTAAGACATGTGAAAACTCACAGTTGGCCTCTAAATTCTGCAGGGAAAGGTACAATTGGCCCTGTACACAATGACAACAATGATGATAAAGAACTTTGAAAATAGATGAGATTGTTGCATCTGTGATTGACAAAACTCATTTTTAAGAAGCAGCAATAAAGCCGGCAGTAACTGTAAATGCTGTTTTTGGGGGGATTGGAAATGTAACAGCTGCTGCAAAGCTGACTCCACCTCTTTAACTGACACCATTTAGAAGGTTTTGTAAGTAGTCTGACCCAAGTGGGCAAAAAAAGGGCCTTTCTAAACCTGCATTCTTATCTGTATTTGTGATCTCGTGGACTTTTGAAACACCATCAGCTGTGGCCCAAGCACTGTCCTAATTCAAAGTCCTCATTTAAGCAAAGATAATCCAAATGCTAGGAAGTACTTTTTGTGTACCCATTTTTATCCAGGATGCTTTAGGAGCTGACTTGTGTGTGAAGTTGGGGTTGTCAAGCATCCCAGCATATATTTCACATCAACTAGTGGTGATGGCAGAGGACATGGGTCAAACACACATCTATTAAGTTATCATTTTCACACTGTACCCACATGTTACCTAGCGGTGTGCCCGAATACAAATACATTATTTGGCAAAGCACAAATAGTGGGTTTTATACGAATATTTGTTTCGTACAAATATTTAAAAAATTATTTGAGCTACTGACACATGCAAAGTGCTCTTAAAGACTCTCCATAACCTGTTGTTCCGATTCTCCTTTCCACAAAGTTAGGTTATAAAAAAATAGGCAATAAATGAAAAGTGCAAAGCAATAATTGCCTTTGAAGTTCCTCCCTACACGTTACACAGTGTGCTGTCTCTGTATTATGGGTGTATAAATAGGTAGAGGTCTGTCTGCATGAGGTGATGAGTTAAGTTTTAGCTCAGTAATCAGCACAGTCGTCTATGATCTGGGACACTCTAGTTCGAGAACCGGTGTTGCAACCTCCTTTGTAAGGTAGTTTATTCATGAACACTTATTGTAACACTTGAATTTTCTAAAATTAAAAGTGTAAGAAAAACAAAAACAGGATTTTTAAGCCTTTTTCCACTTTTATTTAAATACAAATAATTTTGCTGCCTCAACAAATACAGATACAAATACAAATACTGGGATCTCTGCACATCCCTTATGTTCCCAAATGTAGTTTAAAGATTTTTTTAGCTGGCTCACTCATTGGTTAGGACTTAATAACCAGGATAGAAGGCCATAGCCACCATAGCCTTGTGTGTTTGTTTAGAAAGTGACAACCAATCACATTTTGATTTACAGTGGGTGGGCCCAAGAATCATCGCCACAGGCCTTCCTGAAACCAGAGCTGTCTGGCTGTAGCACATGCTGTAGTTGTGTTTGTTATGTCTTCATTCAACGCTCCCTTGTCATGTTGTTTGTTAGGTAATGCCTCTGTTACATCTTCAAAGTTTTTATGGGTTCATAAGGACCATTTTGTGTACACATGTAGTAATTGTTTTAAGTGAAATAGTGTAGCGCTAATTCTGCTAGCTTTCCCATTTTTGTATGAGATCCTCTATTGTATTAATATGTTGTTAGCATCATGCTAAGTGAGGATTAGTGTCCTGTCAGCCAGTCCACCTAGAAACCTATTTGCAACAGTAGTGCATTTATTAAAGCTGCAAGCAGCAGACCATATAAGTTTGGAGACAAATGTATTTTTATTTAATTTGTACATGAAGACAAAACAGCACACATGACTATTTGTAGTTTTGTTTGAGAGAGAACGAGAGAGCTCTGCAAGACGCTAACACCTCTAATAGTCACGGTTCACCACTGAAGTAGAGTAGATACCTGGGCTACGGCTTGACACTCAACCCTCGGCCTGTGTTACCAAAGCAGCTGTTTCTGTTGAAAATGCTAGCTTAGCATTAGCATGAGCCTCAGATAGCTAAACCAGACAGCTACCAGACAATGACTCTGTGGAATTTTCACAACTTTATGCTGCAGAGTTCATTAACACGACTGCCACAGTGAGTAGAGCAGTGCCATTGTTTTCTTCCTTGGAGGGCAAAGAAGTACACTTGTTTTTTTTGAGGGTCTAATGAGCGGTTAGCAAAAACACACCTGTAACTCCATCACAGTAAGCAGTGAGAGGCACCACCAAGTGGCACAACCAGGTACTACAGTAAGCTACAGTACATTTTCTGACAGTTAGTCCACATGTCCCCTGTTTTCTACACTGTCAGTTTAAGGCCTATATCCTTAATATATTTAATTATTAATGGAAATTAACCTATTATTTATTGACATACTGTAGCTGCATCCATGACGATTGAACTTGTTTGATTATTTTAATGAAGATTAGATTGAAGATCAGCCTGGTTAATTAATGTGTTACTGGTACTATAAAGCTAAAATGTAAATATATTTACTCCTATCTACAACATGTAAAATTATCAACAAGGTTGCATCATGCAACTGACCTGCTGTAGAACAACAAACTATTTTACTATTTAATAAACCCTTCGGCAAAACTGCATCTTGTAGTATCTTGTGGTCTAGAAATACAAACTTTTATTCTTCCACTTGGTCTGTTTATCCGGCAGAAAGTTAATAAACTATTGAGAGGGCTGAGATGGACAGGGGGGGACAGACAGTGGCCAATCTTTCTTCATTCTTTATTTTCTTGGGGTATTTTCTCGGTGCTGTAGACATATTGCCTCGTTTGATTGCATTGTCTCAACCCCCGAGGGGAGTTGTTAACTCTTCGCAGAGAGAATGAGCTCCCAGGGCCTTGGGCTGTGTGGAGAGGTTGGGGTGGGGGACGCAAGAAGAAATGCTGAGGGAGGCAGAAATATTCGAGAAGTGAAAAAACACATAGAGGAAAAGAAACAGACTGTGTGTGTGTGTGTGAGACTATGAATATTCAAGTGTGTGTATATGAAGAGAGAGTGTGTCTGTGTTTTTATTACTATGTGTATGTGTGTGTTTTTTTGTAAACCTGGGAAGATATTGGACGGATTAAGATCTATTTTCTTCTTGCTATGCTTGCACTCATGGTCCATATAAAATCTTATGTTGGCTCCATGCAGTGCAGACATGTAAGTGTGAGTTAATACCATGTATATGATTAATAAAATCATATCTTCCAGCTTAGCTTCCAGTGTAAGGCTGTATCTGTTTATGTCAGAAAAATGTATTCAGATTTATACTGAATGCATAAGTGGGGATGGATTATGCTTCATTTTCTGTGTTAAGGAAATATTTTAACCGTGCACTAAAGTTAATTAAATAAACTAAACTACAAAGTACGTTTAACCTAAATGTAAGTTTTATCAATGGGATAATAAAAATCAGAATTGCATTGAACCATTTTGCATGATTTTTGTTGTGTATATAAAGGCAGGAGAACCATGAAAATAAAGCTTCAATGTGTCAATGACAAAAAATGAGAAAGCCTTGATATCAGATCATGAGGTAAAAGTAACACCTGTGCAGGATGAATCTTGTCCAATGACTGAATAACTGACACTAACCTTAACCCTGAAATCACCCTCCCTCACACTTCTCTCTCTGACAATTTTTTTAACTTTCGAAAAAAGACAAGCACAGTGATCGGCGAAGGTGTGTGGAGGTGAGAAAGTGGGCATGATTTGAACTTCTCTCTTCTTCACACAACAACTGAGCGTGACACTATGAAAGCCTTCGAGGAAAGACTGTCTGAAAGTGTGCGCCCGTCACTCTGACATCAGGCAGTTCAGAACAGCTGTAAACACTTTTCTATTTCAGTTGCCTTTTAGACTGTGGGACAACAATGATCCTGTAAGTTTATTGCATGTCACACCGTGTGAGATGGGAGGAATAAAAGCTTCGCAAATAGTCACAATCTAGTACGATATCAATTTGAGGCTGTCAGATAGTGCGATGAATGCATGGTGAATCATAGCACTACAGTGTAAATAGAGAAAAAAAAATTATATGAGAGTACTGCTCCGTCTGCACCGCTCTGATGTTTTGAGCTGCAGCAAAATGTCTTCTTGGTTCATATTTTTATTCCTATCGTTTATTTTAAAATGTCACTTAGGAAATGTCACAGTGGACAGTGTACTCTGTCATTTCATGTCTTATTCTGATTGGTTTGGTTGTAGATGTGGATTGTAGGAGCAGTCACACGGTGAGAATTTAGTCACTTAGACACTTTGGTAGAAATTGTCTGTTCCATGCATAACAAAGCCTTTTAGATGGATGCAAGTCATAGTAGGGAAAGAGATGAGTTTGAGTGTGTGTGCGTGTGTGTGTGTGTGTGTGTGTGTGTGTGTTTGGAGGGCGTTGGCATTGAAACTGATCATCTGCCATTTATCAAGTAACAAGGGACTCAATATAAGTTTTCCCTCTCGACAGAGTTGGAAGATGAATTGCGTGCAGCCAGCCTGGCTTAGAGGGACTGAATGATAAACACAGCCTCAGGTCACACACACACACACACACACACACACACACACACACACACACACACACACACACACACACACACATTCAGCCCGTGCATTATCGAGTGGCATTACTCTGACGCCTGGAGCTATCTCCCCTCACAGGGGGCGGTCTCAGGGACAGTATCCAGGTTGAGAAGCTCTCTGCCGGGCTGTGCTGGGACGATGTGGCTGCTGTCTGGTAATAGATGGTGGAGGTAGTAGTGACTACAGCTGCAATACATGAGGCTGAACAAACACACCTTGCTTTCACACACACACACACACACACACGCGCACGCACTTACACACCAGGGTGTCTGGTCATGCAGTGCTAATGCGGTCCTGCAGGATGTTGTAATCGGTGTTAGGGCTGTGGAGCGTGTCAAAACACTGAGGAGTGAAATCTCAATCACAGGATGGGACCTGACGGTGCAGAGAAGGGGAGAGGATGAGAGAATATGAGAATGGGAGGGAGGTGGCGCTGTGACAACAAAAAAAAAAAAGGAAAAAAAAAAAAAAAAGGCTGAAGCAGAGCGTGAGACTCAAATGTTACAGTCGGGTGAAGGGTCAGCCATGATTGAACTGCAGCAAATCTTTCTCGCTGCACTCCCGGGACGTTGCGGCAGCAGCAAATCAAACAGGAAAATCTTTTCTTTCTGCGGATATAACGGGGAGAATAAAACAATTGGGCTATTGGAGAACAATAAATATCAGTTCTTTACTGTGGTTGTCTGTTCCCTCTGGTTCGGGTCAATAACAGCGTTTAGTATCAGTGACCTGGGTCCATTATCCTGCTAGGGACATGACATATGCAGCCCTGAAATGTAAAGCATTACTGTCTCCTTCTGTTTCATGTCTCACCACACACTCCTGTGGGACAGTGGGCAGCAGCTGAGACCTTCCTGCAGCCACAGTCTGCTGTGTGTGAAGTGCAGCGTTAGACTGATATGTCACTTTGCTCTTATTGACCTTTTTGATCAGGGATTTTTTAGTGGATATCAAGTCACTCATCGTTGTCTGCCTCTATCTATTAGGGTGCAGTTTGATTCTCAAAGTGAATTTTGCACTACATTTCTACTAACGTCCCGATTTTCAATAGTTTTTTGTGGTTTAGTGTTATTTCAGAGGCTTTTAGAAGAAACACATGTAATGTCAGATATCCAAGTTAAAGGGTTTATTCACCCAAATCACATGACACATATTTTCTCTCTTACCTCTTTCCATGCATATATATTTGGTTTTATTTGTTCAGGTTTCAAAATACCTGACTTCCATTTACCCTTGGTATACAGTAACTTACAATCTGTATCTGGATATCTTATCTGGATAATGAAAAACCCATGTTAACGCAGGTGTAAATCCATGAAAATTTGCAATTAGAATGCTAATGGATCAGCCAGACCACATCTGGAGATGCAGGCTTTCCTCCACAAAAATGTTTGATCAATGTAGTTAGTAGATAACAGCTTAAACAATGGTTACACATCGTTTTGCTGTGTGAAATTGTTTTCTTTATCTTGAATGTTCATTTTTTATGATGTTAGTGTTGGTGGTGTTGGTATGTCAGCTATGGTAGCCCACCTGCGCTGTAAAACACTGTGGGAAACCCTGAGGTGGTCTGGCTCGCATTGTGATAAGTGTGAACCAGGTGCACATTTAATACAGTTTGGCCATATCCTTTAAAAAAAAAAATCTGCACAACAAGGTCACCTAATTCTGCCTCCTGCTATCTCAAAAATACCCATCAAAAGATAGAGATTACCTTTTCCACTGCAAAGGAAAAATAAGTGGAGCTCATACAGCAGCATGGCCTCAGAGCTCAAACGACTAGATGATTAGTTGATTAAGAGAGAAATAGCAGCTATCTTGACATCTGATTTAATCATTTCTTTTTCAAGCAAAAACAATTTTAAAAATCTGCTGTTCCACTCTCTCAAATGGCAGAATTTGCTGCTTCTGTTTGTCATATTTAATAGTAAACTGCACAGCTTTAGGCTTTGGACTTTTGGTCAGAAAACACATTTGAAGCATAGACTGTATGAAAATATGGACGTAGTTACCGTGACGTCACTCGTTGGTTTCTGAAGAGCCGTTTTGAAGCTCAAAGTGAGCCGCTCTGGCCGTCGCCATCTTGGCAGTGCGTGATGCCACCTAACTCCCAGCCAATCAAAAATGGGCAAAGAGGAGGGCCGAATGGCTGAACGAGCCACCTAGTGGCTGGCAGACCTGTCACTCAAAGCAGCCATGTCCTTCATTATACAAAACTTTATGGCTTAATAAAATTTAAACGGGCGAGTTATATAAAAATTCACCCCCCGTACAGCTATAGAGACCAAAACCGTTTTTTGTACCAGGCTGTAAACATGTTTATTTCTGCTGTAAAGTTGGGCATTTTAGCATGGGGGTCTATGGGGATTAACTCGCTTTTGGAGTCAGCCTCAAGTGGCCATTCAAGGAACTGCAGTTTTTTGCACTTCCGCATTGGCTTCATTTTACAGCCCCAGAGGTTGCCGCTTGATTTGAAGACGTCATCCTGGGCTTTGTGAGGTCGTGACTGGTATTTTCCACACATATTTGACATTTCACAGATCAAATGATTCTTAAAAAATAAAAACAATCAGCACAATAATCAATAATGAAAACAGTCATTAGTTGAAGCTCTATATCACTTCCACAGATTTGGAACACACCATGTTTGTTGACAGCTCCATCGTACTAATTTGCATACTGATTTCTGATCCTAATGAAGGAAGAATGGAGATAATAACAACACTTGACTTACCAGGTAGAAGGCCCAAGAGTCAGTGTCATTATCCAGATACAGATTGCATTTTAATGTCAAGTGTACAGTAAATTTGCTCAAAAATGACTCTGAAAAGAATTGTTGCTCTAGAATTTTTGCCTTTAATAACACATAAAAAATTCCATTCACCTCTACTGTCTTGGAGTGGCAGCAGAAATCCCATCTCAAAGCCTGGCCGAACAAAACCAAAACCTATCCGCAAGACTTGTAGATACCACTACAGCTAAGTGAAAAAATATGTCTTTGTTAATTTTGGTGAACTGACCCTTTAAGTGTGGGTTTCCTTGTGTTCCTTTGTGTACGCCAGTGTTTCCGGCATGTGTCCATATGCTTGTGTGTTCCTACAAAGCCTCAGAGAAAAATCTTGCCCATTTCATTTTTCAGCAGCAGATGCCTGCAGCACCCAGTGGGAGCGTGTTCCTCCACCTTGCTACTCTGTGACCTGTTTTTTCTGGTCCGCAGCTCAGTCATCAACTGCACCTGCACCAGCCTCTCGTCACACAGGACAGCACAGTTCAACTGATACGGCTGTTTGAAATCTGATAATGTTGATATTTCTGGACTGAAGGATGATATTATACGATTGAGGCCATTTTCTTGAAAATCTCACTTTGCACGCCTAAAAAATGACCATTACAACATCCAGTGTTTTTCTGTAATTCTATTTTTTATTTTTCAAGGAGGAAAAGTGTAACTTCTGTTAGATGCAACATAAACAGGTAAATTATTAATTATAATTAATGTTAATGTTATTTACATTTAAAGCACACTTTTACTTTTCGGCGCCAGAAAAATACAAGACATTTCTGTTTGACTGTACTACTTTCAAGCTTTTGTATTATTATATACAATTTGTTGCACTTATACTGAGGATAAGCCTTGGATCTACTGAAATCACATTTTCAGCTGTATCATATTTTTTTTCTATTTACACTGTAGTGCTATATTTAAAGTATATATATAAAAAAACATTAAAAGTTTGCTATAATTTTTGTACTTGAACTGTTATTTTGTCAACATAGTGATTACGTATGTGTAATTGACCACTATTTTGAGAACCCATTACTGTAAGTTTATGATTAATTGTATTTCAATATACTTCACTTTTTGTACTTGATAGAAATACATACTTGAAATATAACTTTTTTTAAAATTCAAATTACTTCCATACTTAAAGTACATTAAACAAATATTTATTTGTTTTTTAATAGAGGTCCAGAAGATATAAGGGTATATAATATCATATACAACAGTTAAACATATTTACCATTAATAAAAAATATGTACTTTGTACCTTTTGAGTATATCAAAATTATATATCTAGTACAAGTACAAAAATGTATTTTTAAATATACTTAATTACAACCTAATGGTGTCTCAAAAGTGCAGTCAATTGCACAGAAGTACTCTCAATTATATCTTAATATATTTAGTTTATTTTCAATACACTGTGTACAATGTACCTGGACCTGAAATATTACACTTTAAGTGCATTAATCTTGAGTGCACATGGAAGGATACTTTATTATTAGGTACAGTGTGGTATACTTTATTTATTTATTTTACAGAGAACACTCACTAAAACTCAGACTAATGGGTAAATTATTATGGGTTGTCAGCTCCTTCTGGCTAGATAATTCAACACACTCATTCAGTGCTTACACCACCTTTTCCTTTCTTTCAGAAAAAAGAAAAAAACTCAAAAAAGGAAATAAACATAATTTGAAAATGAAATGGAAATATAGCTATTTTAGTTTTGTAGACTCCAACCCCTGAAATGATTCCACAGCACACTGAAAAGACTCTTCTGGTAGCTATCCAAGATTCCAAAGGGATGAAGTGTTAAGTCAAGGGTCAACAACACTGACAGGCTGATATCCGACTTCACTGAGAGGTCATTATCAGCGAGTCTAAAATACTATTTCAGGTCCAGTTGTATTCTGTGCATCGTTTAGTTTTTTTCCTTTGTACACATTTGCAGTGCCCCGTGTGGGTGAAGGTCTTCCATTCTGTAAAGCCTGCCAAGTGGGCCATAAACATGGATGCATCATCATATTACCTGCCTCTGAAATCTTCCAAACCTTCCATCCAAAATCAGTTTAAAGGACCTTGTTATGTAACTGACCTGAAAACATTGTCTTGGGGCAACAGTCCTCCCACTACCTCCATCTCCTGAGCCTCCTACTCTGAGATGCCGACAGAGGCCTGGTCAGAGCAAGGCCACCGCCTCCACCTACCATTTCCTGCTGTGTGAGCTCAGGAGAGTCCACCGAGCCCTGAGAGAAGGGCTGCTGACTGCAGTCAATCCAGGACAGAGTGGGTGGTCTTACAGCGGAGGAGGAGGCAGGATGATGGGGAAGAGAGAAGGGGCGGGTGGGAGATGTGAAGGAGCTCAGTATATTTACTAGACGTTTTGACAGCAGTGTTCACCTCTGCCAAGTGCTGAGTGACTGCACATGGTGACATTTAGTGAAGTGTGAGAATGCTTAGAGGGACAAAACCGGCATCTCAATTCACTCTCGCTGTCATTTTTCAAGCACCAGGCAAGATATTTTACTTGAAGGTACAAGTATTGTCAGCTTAATAACCACAAATTGGCAATTAAAGACTAGCATTTTGACATTTCTTTCTTATTGACTCAAATAAACTCTGGTACAAACACTGATGTTACTTGTTTTAGTCACAATTTATAAAAATGGAGCTGCACCTAGATGCTGTCATTGTAATAATCATGCTTTAGTAGACTTAATAAGATTTTTTCCATGACTGCAACTAATGATCTGTATATTCATAAACTGTTATTTTGTTTAATTCATTGATTAATTGCTTTTCGTTTATAAAATGTTTAGAAATAATGATAAATGTCTGTCATCTTCTTCCAAATGCTAATTTTGTCTGAGGCAGAGCGGCTGTGGCTCAGGAGGTAGAGCTAATCAGAAGATCAGTAGTTGGATCTCCGGCTCCTCCAGTCTGCATGTCAAAGTGTCTTTGGGCAAGATACTGAACTCCAAATTGCTCCCGAAGGTTGTGCCATCAGTGTGTGAGTGTGTGTTAGCATTAGAACTTCAGATGAGTAGGTTGGCACCTTGCATGGCAGCCTCTGCCATCACTGTATGAATGTGTGTGTGAATGGGTGAATGTTGGCGTGTAGTCAGTGGTCAGAAGACTGGAAAGGTGCTATATAAATGCAGCCCATTTGTCCATTTAACCAAAGGGGTGCCACTGTAGCTTAGGGTTAAGATACCCAACTATGAACCGTATAAAAAGGCATCAAAATGCTCCATAAAATATTCAAGCATAAAAAAAACCCAAAATGACTCAGTATATAATGTTATAGGGAAAAGCTACAAATCCTCATCGGAGAAACTGCAACGTTGCTGATGGACTAATTGTTTCAGCCCTAATTTTATGATACGGATGTTCTTTAAATGTTCTGTCTCACTCTCGGACACAACAAATGCAAAAAACAACAACAAATTTGGACTTTAATGAACCTTAATGAAGCATTTAATTTGTTTTGTGAGACATCATAGATACAATTGGTTTGTTATCTGGCCAACAGAAAAAAACAGAGGCAGAAAAATCTCTTCTAACCACAGTATAAAAATGATGCACTGCAATTAATTTTTTTTCTTTGAATTGTAGTGCATCATTTTCTTATTTTCTTTCTCTACATTTAAACATAGTGGAGTAGAAGTAAAAAGTAGCATAAAAAGCAGTGGTGGGCTTCAGATGATGTATATGTATGTTGACAGCTTTCCTCATTCGTTGGACATTAACCCAATAGTGGACTTCGCCACAGGAGACTGCTGTTCAGTTCCAACCGCATGTCACATTTCCAACCATGAGTCAGGACAGTTTTAAATACTGTAACTACAATCATCATAACCCCGAGATTATTATTGTGATCTTTCCCTAAACCTAACCAAGTGTTTTTTGTGCCTAAACCTAACCAGACCTTAACCACAATGGTCAAATCATAAAACTGTCATGAAGAGTGGAGTAGGTGGACATAAATGCATCACGCAGGAACTCAGGAGGAACTGAAGAAAAAGGATTCAGGATTCATGCAGGCAAAGCAAAACTGAACAAAAAAAAAGAACAAACGACCCAGCAAAGACTGAAAAGAACAACAGGACTTAAATACAAACTAAACTAACGAGGGGATGAGGTGCGGGGGGAAGAGATGGGCGGAGAGGCTCAGGTGAGGGGGAATGAGGTGGTGAAACAGGAGAACAGGAAAGGAGCTGATTGGCTGGGGGAAAACGCTGGGAACAGAGCAGGGCTAACGAGGCTGATGCAAGGCAGGTGTGGAGGGAAAAGCAGTACAGAAACACAGAGCAAACAGAAAACCAAAGCCCAGAAAACCCAATCCACTTCAAACTGTCTCAGAATAAACATGAATATAACTTAAATACACAAGTAACACTGAGCAAACTCAGCAAATACATCTGAGCATTACAACTGTTGACACAACAAGAACATTAAGTCTGTCGAGTGGCAGAATCTGGAAAGCATCAGAGAACAGTCTGAGGGCATCTGGTGGACTGGTGGAGAATGGCAACTAACCATGGGGAAGTGGGAATGCAGCTAGAGCCAGACAAAACAAAAACAGCATTATTTTTTAACAGTGACTTGTAATGGTTTTGGAAAGCACAGACAAATGATGTTGTCCTGCTGATTGCTGCCTATGGGTGATTATAAAACGCTCCTATGTGTTGTTCTGGAGTCACATGGTCAAACAATGTATTTGGTTTAATGTAGAGGACTTGTTGGGTTACGTTGTGGGGACCTGCTTTTTGTCCCCCCATAAAGTCAACTTTTTGCTCACAGTTTGATTAATCCAAGTGCACACTCACTGACAGACAAACAGACACTGACACATACTCAAAAGTTCCATACAGAACTTGTTTTGGATCTGTGGTAAATGCAGACATAGCCTATCACTGACTGTCCAGTTGGTTGTCTGATATGTATCAGTATAATTGGATATGAAGTTTGATTTTGATTGAAAATATCACAAGATAGCACAATGTAGGCCACTGATCCTCTGAGCAGCAATCTCTCAATATGGCAACATTGAAATATGTTACAATTCAGTATGGGAGCCTCTTAATAGCCTTTTTACCCCGGTATGAAGTAATGCATCTCCACAACCAATAACCATTTTCATAGTGAGAGGATCACTCAGAGCTATCTCTAAAGTATGACAATATCAACATGCCTGGTGGTAGATTAAAATGTTTATGAGGCTCGTTCACCACAGTCCCCTCTGTCGAATTGGGACCAGCATCCATATGTAAATATCTGGCACTCTGCTCCCTCTCGCTAGCAGTAAACTTGATTAAAGTTCTGCACCAGGCCTCTACTGAGGGATTGCCCCAGTTCAATGCAATTTTACATGGCAGCAGATGAACGATCTCACTCACTGCCGGAGTTACACAGCTCTAGCAAATTCATCATACTGGCTGAATATAGACATCCATACCAAAAAGAGGGAGCGGCAAGGTTACATTTGCCTGCGGACTCAATCACATTGAGGGAAAAGACCCCTGTCTCTATTTTTCTTCATCACTCAGATGCAAATAAAAGACATCCATCAATGCATGACAGCCCTCAGCAGATAACTAACTGCTAGCATAATCATTACCTCACAAAGCTCACGCTGACTGTGGACTTTTATAAGACTCACTGCTGGTTAGCCAGCTGGTCACTTTTGGCATGCAAGAATTTGTGTGTCTTTGTGTGTTCACCTTGTACAGTTATGGCTATGAAGCAGCTTTTCATGCTGGAGGTTGAAGTGAAGTCTTTCGGTTAGCTGGATTTTACCAACAGTCAGGTTTCCACTGCTCTGTTTAAAGTGGTTGTTTATGGTCATTACTATAGAGTTGGGTAGGGAAGAGTTACTTCGGGAGTCCAGGATTCAGTTGATTTGCTGCATAGACAGTGTTAGATGTAATTTGGAGTACTCCTAATACTTGGATGGGAAGGAAACTCTTTACTTGCGCTTTATTTATGAGATCATGACATCATGCGATCATGCGAGAATCCATCTCGTCAAACTTCAAAGTTATGTGCTTGTGTTTTGGACACAAGCGTCGCAAATCCAGCTGCCTCGCAAGGTAAGATGTTGATAGATGATGATAAACAGATGGTTCATCCAATCACCTGTCAAGTACTTTTTGAAAGTGCCTTCCCCTCTCCAAAGTTTCCATGGATGACTTCTCAGATGGTTCTGCGTAACAAACCATCTGTTGCATCAGGTTCGAAAACTCTACCAACTGAATCATCATTATAGAAGATAAGCAGCTGTGTTACGACATTCTTAAATGGTTAAAGGCATAAGCCTGTGTACATAAGAGAGGTGATATTGTGCATTTCCAAGCAGCAGTCAGTCAGCGTTATCATTACCCATAGACAGTTTTGGAATTGTTTCCTTAATGTTGCCAGCAGTCAAATTTGATTCATAATAAATAAAAAGGATTCTATAAAAAGGTTTTCCAAACTTAATTTCAATTGGTGCTTATTTAGTTGTAAATATTTCATCTTAACATATTTCAAATAGTGAGTAATGATAAATATTTGCAATTTGAAAGCACATTTTATGGGTTTTCAAGGAGAGAGGACAACCACAACTCCCAAGGGGCGTTTTGGTAAGAAAAAACATCAACTAAACTATAATCATCATAATTCATATTGTTATGCTTGTTGTTGGCGATCATTAGCTAAACATCACACTCTACAGAAACCTGTAAAACATTCAGCAGCTTAAATCAGTTTGGTTTCACAGTCTGGGTCAATTCTGAAGGAATACAGCACCTATGCCATGTTGTTGAGAATCAAAATTTGATCGTCTACAGTTCAATGACACCTGGGCGCACTTCAACTGAAGAAGACTGTGTGGTACAGTCAAAAGCACCACAACAAGGGAGTAAGAGGATTTTTAGTTTTAGATTTTTTTTTTTTTTTTTGTCAAAGACACAACTTGAGTGAGAAAGCTTGTTCTTAACCAGTCTTGAAATCTTTCCTCAGGGTTCACCTACTTGCTTTATTCAGGGCTTTTGACCGCATCTCACAGCCTTCTTCATCAGTGGAGGTTGTCAAATTTTGACATCAAATTACACGGAGGAGGTTTAAGAAAATCAGTATGATATGGTTGAGAGCTCCGGAAAAAGGTAGTTAGTGGACCTTGAGTTAAGGGTTTCTTGGCATAGAAAATCTTGAGTTTCAAAATATACTAGCAGAATGCTGATTCTTGACTTTAACTTCACTTAATATGGACATAGATGCATGGAAAAACTGAAAAATGGATTTAAATGAATATGTGTGTATGTATAAACAAACCACAAAGAGGATTCTCTGTTGTATCTGTTCTCCCCTCTTGCTATTGTGCCTCTAGCCGCTGGCTATCTCTCATCCCTTAACATTATTAGTAGTTTACAAGGAGCAATGTAGAAGTTTCTCTGCACTCTCCATCTCCCTGGGAAATCTCTGAGGGACCAATCAGTGGCTCAATAATCCTGGCGTCTAATGTTAGCTTCTGTCTTCTCTCAGCCATTTCACCTCTCCCACAAACCATTCAGAGCCATTTAGAAGGATGGAAATCCATTGTTTTTTTTCTTCTCACTCTATTTCCAAGGCTTGAAATATTCAAATTGGACCTCAGCAGAGTCCCTTCAGATGCTTATTTCATAAAAATCTCACTGTCCAACATCTCCCCAAGTATTTAAGAAAAAAAAAAAAAAAGGAACAACATGCCTTTATCCATGGGTAGAGTAGGACATATAAAATCCAATTCCTGGCACTCAAGTGGATGGGTAAAAATAAAAAAAGCCTTTAATAAATATGGACTAGTACATTATAAAAATATACCAATGTGAATATTCACACTTGCCTTCCTCAGGGTGTTTTGACACATGAGGAACCTAAACCTCCTACACAGCCCACGCAAGCATAAGACTAATAGGCGTTGTTTCAACAAAGGAAGCAGTAAATGCTTTAATCACTAAGGGCAACAACCTAGAGTATACAATTGATAATGGGGGGTATTTGCTAGGAATTTATGGTCCTTTTCAAAACATCAAACACGTCAAATAGTGTTTGTCCTTATATACTGAACAACTGAGTTTTGCACCACTGAAAATGCAATATGTTTTTTAAGGTGTTCCTTTGTAGAGGTGCGAAATATGGGTGCAGGGAATGGGAATTTATACAATGATTTATCACCACTGACTGACCATACAAGATATTGTTAATAAAACTTTTGGGGTGAAAACTGTCCACCTGCAGTATTTTATGGTATTCCTGAGGATGTATTTTTGTAAGACAGACAGGTTGTAATTCTACCTCTCCACCATATATATATATCTATGATTAAAGATTACCTTTAGTAAACATAACTATGGTAAGTGGGATAGTGCTCCTATGAATCCTGACTGAATGGGCGTGCAGCCTCTCTCCAGTTGTTGCTGTGAGTGATGCAGTCGCCTGGCTCGCCTCCTCTTGGCTGAGTCCTGTTGATTTATTGGTGAAGTTCCCAGGCTGGCCTCCAGGAGCTGGAACCAGTATGTGGGTATAGTTGACTGTATGAGCAAAAAGACTGGACAGCTTGTAACTGACCCCGGCAAGTCTGTCTGTCCCAATCTCCACAAACAGAAAACACAAACATTTCTCTGAGACTTGAGTTGGTTCCAGATGATGTAGCGCATCAGATGGTAGTCTGGTCTGACGTTGCTGTCTCTTAATGTTTACCCACCCGTATCTTCAGATATCTATTCCCGACTTGTAAAGCCAGCTTTGTGCGGTGCAGTAGACAGCTGGATTACTCCATGCCTCTTCGGAAAAGGAGAAACATGTAATGGTTAAATAAGCGCAGCTAAACCTCACGCGCCAGCAGTGAGGCACAGAGACCCGAGCCTGAACCCTGCAAAATGAATGCAAACAGTAACTGAAACGTACAAGCATGCAATTGAGATGTTTGTATCACTTCGACTGCATTAGGGCCAGCTGGCACAGGAACCAGGAAACGCTTCGTGCTCCTCAGCAAAGTCTATTATCCTTTGTGGGGCCAAAGTAGACGGGATGTTGCAGCTGGTGCTACAAAATGAGATTTATCTGTTTGGAATAGAAAAAGACAGTCATTTTTCTACCTCTTGCTCCTGTTAGTGGGGGGGGAGGGAGGTGTGGAGGGAGTGAATTAGCTCATGTGGAGTTGTGGGACAGACTGGGAAAGAAGTGAAAAGAGATGCACACCAGGGAAATTACTTTCTCCTAATTGTGGGTTGGACAATTTAATTCTGTCATAAAAAGAGCCCTCGAGAACCGGTGAGGAGAAAGAACATTTTTATTGACTAAAGCCGTCTGATACCTGAGTAAATTAAACTGGACAAATACACACAAACTGCTGCTAGAGAGCTTATTGGTGATTGCTTTATACAGACAGATTGAAGTGAAATAATTGGGGACTCAAGCCTACGGGTGCTGCCGTCCAGCATAGCAGAGATATTCATTTTGAGAGAAACCTGTAAGTCAAGTCATTACCAGAACATCAGCCGAACAAATACTCCGAGATGTTTAATATTAATCTGTCAACATTTCTGCTCTACGCTGATGTTAACTGATGACTCTGCGTGCTTACCTCATGAACAAACCCACTGGGCTTCCAATGAGATAAACCTTGATGCATGTAATCACTATTCAGTCACTTTTTGTCCATGTTGAAGGCTGCAGCTTAGCCACAGGGCACATCCAAAATATCTGCAGGGTGAAGCGGTCATCAGAGAGTGTTTTCTGTGATAATGTGCTCACTGAAGCGAGCTCGCTTTCCAAAGTCTGGTTACTGGACAGGCTGTTAAGGCGCAAGTGCCAGAGCTGTGGAAAGCCAGAGGAGGGGCTCACAAGCACTCAGCAGATGGTTTGTCCATGAGCTACATATTTCTGTACCGTAAGCATCATCCGTCCTCAGGTACCTTCATGTAATTTCGTCACACAGGGAGCAAAAATGACAACAGGCAGTGTAAAGGCAGGCATTTTGGAATAAACTTTCTTGGTCAGTGTTTCTTTATGGTCAGTGTTGTCAGGTATTTTATTCAACATATGACAACAAGCATACATAGTACCATACCATTTTGTTGCACTCTGAGGAACCAAGGAATCAACTACCTAAAAGAGAGTCAGAGTCATGACATCACTTCCTGTCTAGCCTTTGTTCCACTAGCTTCACTCTGACTCTCTGACTCAGCATTTCTCTCATCTGTCTGCATAAGCAAACATGAGGCTTGTTCCTGGAGTTTACTTTCCATATTCTTAGACAGCGCAGCATTCACTACAGCAGCTGCTATCAGAAGTTAAACAACGATTACTTTGTGAGCACAGAAAAAACTAAAGCTCCCATGAAAATGGCCAGCCCGGGTAGTGCGGCACTTACATCATCATGCCTTGGTTTCGTCCATATAATTCACAAACATTCTCTTCTAAAGTCAACTCTTTAATTGCTGCTGTTTAAAACTTTGACACTGTTCCGTCCTCTCTGTCCTGCTGTTATTACAGTTATGTTATGCAGTAATTATATTTTTTTGTGGAAAAACCATATCAGACACACATTATTGCTCCAAGCACAGTATTTTTTGATGTCTTAATACATGTCTGGAGGGGATCTTTAAATTTTTCATCCTTATATAAACTTATGGAGTGAACAGCACATTATAACAGAAAAAGGTTATGTTCCAAGGCTGGACTTTTAGTGTTGCATTATTACAAATCTCAGAGGGTGTTTGAACAGAGTTTTCTCACTTCATTTCAGCTAACACAAAAATGTAGCCTCCATCCCTGCAGGGAGGACACTGAAGTCATGCCCTTTGTATTTTTTTCCGAGAATATGGGGGATTTAACCACTAATATAGAGTTTAAATTCTACAATATAAACCCCATTGCTTGCACTCATTGCCTCCTTTCCAGTGATATTTTGCAGGTTGACCCCTGCTCTGTGCAGTTGGTTGAACACTGCACCTGAACTTCAGTAGTTTGTTCATGGTAGGGATGAGAAAAGGCAGTCGAAACCTGAAACCCTGTTCAAATATCCCTGCTGCAGCACATCCACTCTCTGGTTTGCTGTACAAAAGTCTAGCCACAAAATGAATGTTGAGTATATAGACTTGAACAGCCTTCAATGTGCAGATTTTGGAACAACAACATTTATCATTATTTTACACATTGGTACTTAAACTGTTGATGAGCATGATCATCCTGCTTTGAAAAACATTTATATTCAGCAGAAACATGGAGAATAACTTACAGTTGAACAATTAAACCAGCTATAAAACATCATTGTACAGTGGAAATATCAATCACACAAACCAGTGACCAAGTATAAGACATAGATGGGAAGAATGATTGGCAGAGGGGTGGTGATTAACTGATGGAGTCAATTAAAATAATTGGCATACTTGAATGTAATTTGGTTCTTCTTCTTATCTTCGTTTTTATTGAAGCAGTACATTTGAATTGAATTATATAGTTTTAGCTTCAAAGATTAGAGTACTGGAGGAAAAGAAGAGTTTTTTTATACAATAATTGTAATGAAGAATGAAAATATTCTTTCTTCACTGAGGTGGGGTGGAGGTAGGGACATAATTTCTCACTCAAGAGAATGGGAAGGTGTGTCCAAGCTTTTGACTGGTACTGTATATAGAACACATATGATAATAGATAGGTCAGCAATAAATTAAAAACATCTAAGATCCAATTTAAGAATAGGAAAATGTACCCATGTTCTCACTGCACTGGCTCTATTTTGCACATCTGAGCTGGTGTGCAGCCATAACTTTACCATTGACCCAACAATGGATGTATTTTTTGTACTAAAAAATGGTACAGCTGATCCATTAATTAATGGGATTGACTAAAATAGGTATTTTTGTAAAGGTCCCTCACAGTTCCAAAGTTTCCAAACATGGACATGAAAAAAGTGACGCGAGTGCCAAAGGACACTTGATGGAACTGTTTTTTGGGATTCTGTTTCCATCAGTCGGACATTCTTTGACACACAGCTAAATTAAGCTTGGCAGTCAGGCTGCTATGGAGCAGGTTAGTTCTGCGGTATAAGTTACCTCGGTTACTGAGCAGGGAATCATATAAGCTGCAGTAATGGAACGGAACTCCCACTTAAATTAACAAGACTCATCAAAATAAGCCAGGCTTGTCCTTTATCCGCCTTGGTGGAATACCCCCCAGCTGTTAGAGGAAATGAATGAACTTTGTCCTGCTCACAGTGTGTACACATGGTCAGTAATGTTGATTCTTACAGCTTCATAAATCAGTGGCCAAGTGATTTAATCATATTTGTCCCAAACTGACCCGACACCCCCATCATCATCATCATCATTCATGTCCTCTCTCGTCTTCTGCATTGATATGCAGCTGCTAATGTCAACAAGTTCCAGATTCAGTGAGAGAGTGGACCGCTGTGTAAGCTGAGACAACATGCAAACATCTAAATGTCTGCACTTCAGAGATTTCAGAAACAACAGGGGTTGACGACACGGCATGTCTCACATCAGTTTATGTGCTGATATAAAGTGTTTTGTTTTTTTTTTCCAGAGAAGATGAACTGTTTCCTGCTATATTCTCTGATGCTTCCTGCCAAAATCGGAAGGCTCAGTGGCTTCCACCAGCGTGAGGAGTCTCCTGATCTTCACCTCCTACTTTGTGTTTGTTTACCGTTAGTCGTGCCCTCTCGAGGGCGCCTGCGAGTGAAGAGTTTGTGTTGTTTTCTGCAAGCCTCAGCAGTCGTTCCTCTCTTGGTTAATTAAAATTCATCCTCGGCCTCCCCTTCACCCGCTCACAGGTAGCTGAGCTGGAGCTCCTCACAACTGCATCAAGTGTGTAGAAGACCATTTTACCTACACTTGCAACACTTTGCAAGAAGAAGAACAATTAACAGAAGCAAGCCTCCTTAGATTGTGATTTGTCTTAAATGTGTCTGGTAACCATCATGGCAATACCTCATGACCAATATTATAAGGAGACATAAATTATTAATTATTATTTATTTTAATAATTTGTGACGTAAAGAGTCTTTACATAAAAGTATCTACAGTATCTACAAAGGTGTTCTAATGAAAAACATTCTAATTTATTTATCATTCTTGCTTTCATAGTACTGTAGTACTGTTTTTGGAATTTATTTTTATTTCATTATAAATTGGCAAGAAAATTGATGGATGTCACCTGTTCATGAGTAGGTGTGCGTGCAGCATTGATCATTAGCATAATCAACGCCTCTAAAATTGCCATATAAAGCTACATGTTCGGACCTGTAGTTACCAAAGAGTGAGAAGAACAATGTGACAGCGCAGAGCTTAAGCCGTGTCAGTACAGGGGGCGTTCAACATCAATTCTGCATGAAAGAACAAAGCCTTCCATTCATTTGAATGGGGGCATTGCGTTAATGCAGCAGGGGTGCCACCGCACATGGCTTTGCAAAAACCGCATCCGGCAAAAAGTTGAACCAGACTTTAATTTTGCTGCAACACAACCCAACGTCAACGCAGCGTGTTGGCCAATCACATACATGCATGTGCACATTTCTGGGGGATTATTTTGTAATGTGAACGGCGAATTCAAGTGTTTACTTCATGATTGTCATGACAAAAGATGGAACACTTGCTGCCGTGATAACTTTCCAGAGTTGTAAAATCCTGTCTGTGAGTTTTACAAACTGCTGTGCAGTGTTTGAGCTTCTGATAAGCCTTTAAATGCATTAAACTGTAACTCCAACTTGACTTCCTGGATTGTATTTCACTGGCTCACCAGTACCTCAAACAATATGCCCCCACCACCGCAGCACTTGTACTGTTTTAATGCTGGGCAGTTTTCCCCCTGAACCCAGCCTAATAGTATTATTGGACCTGAAACAATAAGAAAATATAAATCCAACTGCCAACAAGATGAGAGCAGAGCAGCGCTGTACTTTGACAGAAATAAAGACAGAATGCTTTGATGTGAAAATGGATGTTAGAAAACATCTTTCTAAAGCAAAGTGCTTCATGACTATTGGAGGAGAGAATATTACAGCCTAGTAAGTAGGTGATGTTACACTGTCATCTGCAACACAAATGATACTGGACAGAGACCTGCAGATACACCCTGAGGCAACTGTTTACTACTACTGAAATTAAAAAAAAAAAAACAAAACAAAAAAAAACAGTAAATTGGCACTCCAAATTCATTGAGATTAAGATGATTTCAGGTCAAACAAATGTTTTTTCCCACTAAGGGGACCTGTATATGACATATGACAAATCTGGATTGTGAATTTCATTTATACTTCAGAGAAAGCCGCAAATTAAATAACATACATGCCATTTAAGAAAGTATCTGTTCATATGAGCGGTTTGAACATTTGGTCCATTGTTTTATTTTTAAACATATGTACAAATGTAGTGTTTATTCCATATTTTGATGCCAATTTTTATGATAGAGTTGTTATCACCAATTCCTACTGATGTTTCAGCCAATCACGTGACCCCAACCCCAAGAAAAATTGCATTTACAGGACACTTTTTGAATGAAATGATAATAAAATTTCAGTAAAACCCAATTATTTAAAAATAATTGAACTTGATGACATTGACAATACATTTACCAGAGAGCAACAGACATGGATGCATTTTCCTGATTTGACATTGCATGTAAGAGATAACTATCACTTCCTGTGTCCTCTATGTGTTGCTAGAAAACATGCACTAAATGTACATGATGTTGCTGCATATCAAATATAGACCACACACTTTAATTTCATATAAATCAAAGGAAGTGCTGCACAAGCCTTTACAGCACTCGGTGCTCTGGCTCTATTAACATTTCATAACAGTGAGTTGAATCTCACAATGCTTTGATTAACCCTTTTTCATCATGTCATGATTTATTTCATAATGTCTTATTTATTCATGTAGTTTTGGCCACTTTAGAGTTCCATATCTATATAGCCCACTTAGTATCCATTTCATAGCAGCAGACTACATGTATTCATTAACACAACATTCCTCATATTTTTGCGATTCATCATATAGTCAACCATTACGGAAAAATCTTGTATCCAATTTCCAATAATGAGATTCTGATATATTTAATCTTCATGCACGACAAAGTGGATCGATGTACATTAGATGACACATCTTTAAGAGAAGGTATCTGGGTCCTCCAGAGCCACACATGCCTCCTTTTTTCTTTCTGCGGGGGCTGAGGAGGGATTTCTGCAGCCAGTGTAGCCCCAGGCATGCTTCCAGGAGGCTTTGGGCTGAGGCTTTGATGCAAGCTGTGAGGGCCTGACCACTGCAGCCTTCTGGATGTGTGTGTGTGTGTGTGTTTGTGTTTGTGTGTGTGTGTGTGTGATAGCTTGGGAGAAGTGCGAACGTGATTATGCATGTCGATGCACATACAAACTCCTACATGTTTGTCAAGAAGCTTTTTCTAAACACTGTTGTGTCATATGTTCTAGTCAGAGGTGTCTCACTGTGGAGTCCACAGAGTGCTAATCAACACGGGGGTGTTGAGATGGTGATTTTCCTCTGAGGATGGAGGAGATACTCAGCTGAAGGAATACTTGTCAACAACAACATTCCTAATGCTCCCCAGAGATGACATTTAAGCAGCTAATTCCTTCCACCCAGCTATTACAGACCTTTACCGCAGCATCAAGAATCTTCGATATCCTCTGTCTGCTGCCATTTTGACAACTTCATACAGGTAAACACAATGTGCCCCGCTTCTTTTATCCCTTTTGCCTATTTGATTGTGATTTTCCTGCTCTCAGGTTTGTCTGATTTTCATTGGTTTGCAGCTGGCAGGCGTGAACCTCTTCTGCACTGTGCATGTTATTCAGTCAATGAAAAAACAGTCGGACTACTGAGTGCAAACAACCGAATACGTTGTTTGACCATGAACTCCAGAACTGCCTGAACCTGACAGAAGAGTGTGACTGATGGACAAAATACACAAATGTAGGAAAGTCTTCAAAGATAACAACTCTCTTCAGTTGTGTGGAAGCGTGTTGTATCTTCAAAAAGTCTTTTTCCAAAAACAGCTGTTGGGAAAGGGATGGAGTTGTCTTATATTCAGGCCAGTACAGTATAGTAGAAATTGTCTGGTTAAAATCTGACCTGTCACACTTGCTGTAGTTGTACCTGCACACAGTTTTCTTTGTGTGCACTCACTTTACCTCACCTCACCCACCAGTTTGACCTCCACATAAAGTGGTTTAGATCATCAGGATAAAGTGCTGGCTTGTGTATTATGTGTAGAATGTGATCGTCTGACTGTAGTGTAGTGTAATGGTAACCCCAGATCTCACAGTCTTATCATAACTTAGAGAAATGATGGACAAAACTATGAAAATAACCCAAACTGAACCTCCACAACACAGGTTGATCTGTCTTTTTAATAGAAGTCAAATACCAGCAAACGAACTCACTGATCTAACCGCAGTCTGCTTTGATAATGTGGCTTTTCGGTGGAACATTCCTATCATGAACTAACATACAGTACAATAATACTGGCATGACAGAGACAATGGTTTCCATGGCAACTGCCTTATTATCCCAGCCTTTTGCTGTAACCAAGTTATGTTAGATGTAACCTATATTCCAGTGTCAGTTGCGTGACATGCACAGCGGCTCAACAACTTCCCGAACACACATCCGCAGACTTCTCATGATAAATTATGATCACATGTGACAGTAGGAAGCTGAGATCTGTTTACACAGCGGCTTTTCATCAACCTCACCCTTATCCTCCTTTTTAATACACAATTCTCCTTTTCAAAATCAGTGTTCAGAGTTCAAAGTCGTATAAATAGACAGCTCATGTGGTGAAAAAAAAAAAAAGTAGGGCGTATTTGGTGATCTTGCCTCCACCCACGTCGCTCTCCAAGAAACCATCCACCGCAACTGCAGCCTCTGGGTTAATTAGGCAATCCCTCCCTGACTGCTATGACTGTTTTGATGCCTCAGCTTCAAAAACACAAGCTTTTACTCCGAGTTACATAATGAAATCATTCCATGTCGAGCAGGACGTTGAGCAGGAAAACCTGCTGCCTGATTTTGAAAATAGACAAATAAAGACATTCATAATTTTCCACATTAGATAGCCTCCTGTTTCACACAGCCCACCCCTTCCATGAGCTGAATTATTCATTTGCTGCATTATTCAACAAAGCTTTATTTATCCTTTCCTTGGGTTTTTAATCTTTGCCAGCAATGACTTTGTTCCAATATTAATGAAACCTGCCCTTTAACAAAGACATCATCTCTGGCAGGGGGAATGGGCACAGGGCTCAAACAGCACGGAATGAGCGATGACTTTGTCACAATAGTTCACTGCTGCAAGCGTACCTGTTTGCAGGCCTCAGGAGACAAACACACACACACACACACACACACACACACACACACAAGGGACTTTCCCACCGTGTTAGATGACTGCTACCGCTGTCTTTCAGTCTTGTTTTTTTCATTGTAATTTCCTTGAATGTTAATTTTAAATAATAAATTATACCCTAACAATTAAAAAGTTGTTTTTTTTTTGTTTCATGTCCTGCATGTCATGTCAGTGTCTCTGTGCAACAGGATTATCTGCAAGTCTTTCTTAACATTGTCCTAAAACGACACAAATGAGTCATATACCATGCACCAACAGAAAGTCTCTGAAGCTTTGTTTTGGATTTTATTTTTGTTTAAGTAAAAAAAAACTAAATAGTAAGCCCTAGATCATTATGAATATGACTGAATAATGAAATGAGTACATCTTACTTTGGTTATACATATTGGTATTCACACAGTGTTGTTACATGAGAGTACAGGATCTTTCACTCATCTCTTCTCAATGGTATAGTGCTTCAAGTTTATGACACTTGCCAAGAATACAGATGGATGTATGTATTTGTACTCACTGTCATATAGTAAAGGACTTTCAAGTGCATCATTTTTCTGATTCTGTGAATATAAAAATGATCAGATCTGTAGTATATAATGGATTGACCTCTAATTTAATAGAGTATCAGCGCAGATTTTTGTCCGGACTGAAAGAACCACTCTGTCTCCAGGAGGATACCCTCCACCATCCACTCTGACACATATGTGAAGTATGACTTATGCTTTACAGAGATCTGATGCACTCTTACTATTTATTGGAGCTATGGAAGTGGGTGACCCAGTTCTCTGAGTCTATCTCACATCTGGGCTAAATTTTGCATATTGAAACCATGAGTTACACTTACATGCTATATAAATCATAACTAAATAAGGACAGGATGTGAGGATACATGGATGGGGGCTCCCTCTGCTCTTCAAGTTGAGCTAATGAAGTGAAGTGAAATTCTCCTCATCATCAAAGCAATCCAGAGCTCAGCGCCATGAGTCATGTGCTTTTATGAGTGCAGGCAAATTTTAGCTTACTGGCTGCATTGACTGTCACTGGACGGAACCAAAAAATAACAGGCACCTCTAGTTGGCTGGCAAAGAAGACTGACTGGCATTTAAGTTCTAGAAACTGGGCACAAATGTCATTTCTAGCATCAACTCATGACGCACAATGTAAAAAGGAACGTAGAGGGGAGTGAATGCATCATTAGAAGGAAGTGGAGGTGGTTGAACTTCAAGATTGGCCAGTAATGTCATCCCTATATAGTATATGTATTGGAACACTTTAGGCTTTTGTTAGACAGTTGACAGTAAAGACATGACAGGAAATGAGGGGAGAGAAAGATGCACTGTCAACACTGTCGCTGTTGCACTGACTTTGGTGTTTTCTTGTGGGGAGTGATGAGGTCAGAGCCTAGACGGTTAATGTTGTCTACATACGTTGAAATGTGCACAATAGGCAAGGCAAGTTTATTTGTATAGCACATTTCAACAACAAGGCAATTCAAAGTGCTTTACATTGAGCATAAAAGGCATTAAAACAGAATATAAAAGCAACACAAGGCAATATAAAAAGACATTTAAATAGAATTAAAAAGTGTTGAATTTGGAAATAAAAAGAAGCTAAAATAGAGTAAGACAGATAAAACAGGAGAATAAAAGTTACAGTGCAGTGTAAGATATAAACCTTCAAATTTGATTTATAAAAGGCAACGGCAAACAGAAAACTCTTCAGTTGTGATTTAAAAGAACTGAGAGTTGCAACAGACCTGCAGTTTTCTGGGAGTTTGTTCCAGATATGTGGAGCATAAAAACTGAACACTGCTTCTCCATGTTTAGTTCTGACTCTGGGGACAGAAAGAAGACGTGTCCCAGATGACCTGAGATGTCTGGATGGTTCATAACGTAGCAGCAGATCAGAAATCACAACTTATATTACCAATAATCTACTACGCTGACATTGTTTACCAGAATGCCTCTAAAACAATTTTTTATCCCCTCAGTGTTATATATATATAACAGACTGCAGATTTGTACTAGGTTGTTCTTTTTTTACACACCATTGCACAATGTTAGACACACTCAGATGGCTCCCTCTTGAGATTAAGCGTCAATTTCACTGGTACCAATTTATTTCTAAATGTATTAACTTTAACTATCCTTATTGTCTAAAACAATTTTTTGCTCCTTATATGTCAAATTATTCACTAATACACTCTGATCAGATCCTCAGATGTTTTCAGTAATGCCATCACTGTTCCTTTATTTCCTTTATTTCCAGTAATTTTAGACTGATGAATTTTTTCACTTTTACAAGGTTGTAACACTTTTCTTTTCATTTTTGTTGTTTTGTTTTGTTTTTTTAAATTTTTTTCCTTCTTTGTTATCCGATTTGTTTGTTTGTTTGTGGTATGTTGGTTGTTGTGTTATTGCTGTGTTATATATCATTGTGTCTTGTACCTTTTCCATTTGTTTTGTGAGTGTTGTTCGGAACCCCCTTGAAAATGAGATGATACATCTCAAGGGTATAAAATATATCTCATATCAGATGTATCTGATATATAATAAGTTTCTAATCAATATATTTTGGCCATAAACCATTCAGTGCTTTATAAACCAGCAGCAGTATTTTAAAAACAGTTCTTTGACAGACAGGTAGCCAGTGTAAAGATCTGAGAACTGGAGTGATCTACTTTCTTAGTCTTAGTGAGGACTCGAGCAGCAGCATTCTGAATCAGCTGCAGCTGTCTGATCGATTTTTTTAGGGAGACCTGTGAAGACAGCGTTACAGTAGTCAAGTCTACTGAAGATAAATGCATGGACAACTTTTTCCAAATCCTGCTGAGACATAAGTCCTTTAATTCTTGATATATTCTTCAGGTGATAGTAGGCTGACTTTGTAATTGTCTTAATGTGGCTGTTGAAATTCTGGTTTGAGTCCATGACTACACCAAGATTTCTGGCTTGGTTTGTGATTTGTAACATTATCGACTGAAGCTGAGTGCTGACTTTTAATCGTCCTTCCTTTGCTCCAAAAACAATTACTTCAGTTTTATCTTTGTTTAACTGAAGAAAATTATGGCACATTCAATCGTTGATTTGTTCAATGCACTTACTTGTTTTGGACCATAGTCCCCTGGTGATATGGTTATGTAAATTTCTGTGTCATCATTTCTGTGTCAACTGTGGTAACATATTTTGTTGTTTTCTATAATCTGAGCTAGTGGGAGCATGTAGGTGTTGAACAGAAGAGGACCCAGAATGGAGCCTTGGGGAACTCCATATGTCATTTTTGTCCGCTCAGATGTGTAATTACGTATAGACACAAAGTAGTCCCTGTCCTTTAAGTAGGATTCAAACCAGTTCAGTACTGTGCCGAAAGTTCCACCCAGTTTTCCAGTCTGTCTAGTAATATGTTGTGGTCAACCGTGTCAAATGCAGCACTGAGATCCAATAATACTAAGACTGAAATTCTGCCACTGTCAGTGTTAAAGTGTATGTCATTGAAGACCTTAACAAGAGTAGTCTCAGTGCTGTGGTATGGTTGCAATCCTGACTGGAAGACATCAAAACGGTTGTTTAGTGCTTCAAAGTTGTTCAGCTGTTGAAAAACAGCTTTTTCAATGATTTTACTTAAAAATGGGAGGTTTGATATAAGCCTATAGTTGCTCATTAGTGATGTGTCTAGATTGCACTTTTTTTAGAGTGGCTTGATGACGGCAGTTTACAGGGCCTGTGGGAAGACACCTGAGAGAAGAGATATGTTGACAATTTGTAGAAGATCGAAACAATTTTGAAAAAGCCTGTAGGCAGAATATCAAGGCAGCAAGAGGAGGATTTCAGATGTTGTATAATGTCATCCAGGTTTTTATGGTTGATCGGATAAAATTGTTTCATACTACTTGAATTGATTTTAAGTGGACACAGGTACAACACATATCCTGCACCTGATATGGAGGCACTGACTGCTTGTCTAATTTTCTGAATTTTCATTGTTTTCAATTCATTGTAGGCCTTGATGGATAGAAGTTCAGGGGCTACTGACACAGGAGGGTTTGTTAGTCTGTCGAAAGTAGCAAATAAGGCATGTGCATTATTATTGTTTTTGGCAATGATGTCAGAGAAGAAGGACCACCTTGCATTTCTCAGTTCCAAATTATATTATTATCTCTCTTATAGATGTCATAATGAACCTGGAGATTTGTTTTTCGCCACCTGCCTTCTTTTTGACACTCTCTGTTTTCTATTCTGACCAGTGTGGCATTTCTCCATTGAGATCTTTTCTTACCAGAGACAGCCTTCACCTCAGTAGGTGCAATGGCATCAATAACATTTGTAATTTTTGAATTGAAATTATCTACATGCTCATTGACTGAGACCCAAGAGAGGGCAGGTATGGAAGAGAAAGCCTGAATAAATATTTCACTGGTGTTTTCAGTGATATACCGTTTTGTGATTACCTCTGGAGATAGCACTCTCAGAGAAAACACAGGAGTGATCAGAGAGAGCAACATCAGTCACCACAACCTTAGAAATGTTCAGACCCTTAGAGATGATTAAGTCCAGAGTGTCCCCCTTGTTGTGTGTGGGCTCCATCACATGCTGGGTCAGTCCATAGTTATCAAGAACACAACACAATTCTTTAGTCCGTCTATCTTGGGGGTTGTCAACATGGATGTCAAAATCACCAACAATAACTACACAGTCAAAGTCAATACAGACAATAGACAGCAGTTCAAGCAAAGTCATCAAAAAAGGTTGCACAGTATTTAGGTGGCCTGTAGATATTTACGAACACAGCTGGAGAGGAGGAATTCAACTGAAGAGCCACATATTCAAAAGAATCAAAATTTCCATAAGACATCTTCTTGCATTTGAGGGAATCATTAGACATAATGGCAACACCACCTCTTTTCTTATGCACTCTAGCTTCACTCATAAAACTGAAGTTGGGAGGGGTTGACTCGATAAGAACAGCTGCACTTTTATCTTGGTCTAACCAAGTTTCAGTTAAAAACATAAAATCAAGGTTGAGCTTGATGATAACATTATTGATTTAAAATGTTTTTCCTGACAAAGACCTGACGTTTAATAAAGCTAAATTTAGTGTATTAAAAGCATTATCTGACCAATTTTTTGGAACAAGCTGTGGCTGAATGGATGTTAAATTTGATAAATTTGCAGAGACTGCTGACCTTCCTGTTTCTCAGTAGATACACCATTCTTTCCCTGTTACCTATCAAGACAGGAATTGAGCAAGCTACTGGCACACTGGGCCCCAGCTTTTCTTGGGAAGAGTCATAAGAACCATCAGCCTTGCAGCCTGGACCTAGCACATATCAGTTATAGCTTGCTGTATTTTTTACACAAATAACTGGACATGCTGTGCTTTTATCAGGCTTGGGAGAGAGAGGATGATTCTGAAGCCTTCGTGGAGGGAGTGGAAGGGCACCGTAACTGTGACGAGTGTGTCAAAACTGGCTGAGGACTTAAAGCCATTGGTGGGAGTGGAAGCTGAGGGGGGTTTTGCGGAGAGAAAATGGGAGTAGGGCAGGGTGTAAGTTTGGTCCCAGCAGCGACCAGCTCTCTCATCTGGTCAGTGAACTCCAAGAGGGGGGAAGACGGGGAAAGGGTGACTGGAGAGGAGAGTGACTTGGATAGGGTTTGGGATGGGTGAAGGGGTTGAATCCTCAAAAGTGGAAGTTGGTGAGGGGAGTGGAGACGCCTCCTCTCAGCTCTGATGATTATCATGTTAAAAGCTCTCTTCAGGAGTAGGCTGAGGCGGCTCTTTTTCAAGGTTTCTGTCTCGTTTTGTTGTCTTCTTGTTTTGATTCCTCTTGTCTCTTGTCCTTGGCAGAGGGAACAGATAGGTGACACAGAAAGTAAAATAAGTTAGAGGTGAACAATTTTACTCCTGACTTGTTAAGGCAAAATCCATCTGCCTTAAAAAGATGTCTGCGGTCCCAGAAAAAGTTGAATTTGTCAATAAAGTGCAGCGAATGGACAGTACATGCGTACAAGAGTCATGTGTTCGGTGCCAATAATCTGCTGAAACTCTCAACTCCTTTTCTGATTGGCGGTAGAGGGCCACTGATAAACACCTCAACTATCAGAGCTGACTGTGTTCAACAGATCAATAAAGTCTCATTTCAGCACTTCAGACTGTTGTTTCACAACATCATTGGTCCCTATGTGCATATGATGTTTTTCACAATTGGATGCTCAGCCATGATATGCAGGATCCTCTCAGTCATATCGGAGACCATATCCTTGGGAAAGCAGAGTATTTTGGTGTTGTTACTGCACATGCTTCTTAAATCTTTTACAGCATACTCACCCAAAATCAGAGTTTGAGGCCCAGGCGTCAGCTTTCCCTTTAGCCTTTTACTTTCTGATTTACTCTCAGTCCTTACCCTGCTGTGTGAAGACGAGAGGTTATCAGACGGAGATCCAGGGTCCTGCAGCAGTGGAGCAAATCTATTCTGTGGTTGCACTCCGGTTGGGGAGGTTTGTTGTTAGTTCTCCCTTTTACAGCTGTCCATGGCTGTGTCCTACTAAGAACAGGGGTTGAGGAGGAGCTCTGCCTGGATGATAATGCAGGCCAGCCAGTTGCATCACAAATCTCAGGGTGGTGGGCTCTGCCTGCCATGTTTCCAGTCACTGCAGTACAGGCTTGTACTGCTGGTAGGCCTCACTCACGTAGTACTGAGGAGGTCATAAAATGTTGAAGTACAGCAATAGCCTACTATATCTACAAAAAATTAGTCCCAGTGATTTATAAGTATCCAGGAGCCGCTGTTCATAGTTTATCACAGAAGAAAAACAAGAATATCAGCAGAAAAATGCAAGCAGAGGCAAGAGCAAGCAGCAAAGCATCTGGACTGTAAGAAAGCAGGAAGCCATGATAGTGCAATACTGTGCATATGGAAAATACTGTGGTAAGAGGTTCATAATTTTTCAAGTGTGTATTAAAGCTGGAGTCAGGCACCTGTATGAACACTGAAACAGTGTTGACAGTGTGAAACTGTTGGCTGTAATCATTCCTCTTGTTCATACCAGCCATAACAAGATCCTTTCCTAATGCACCTCCAGTTTAAGTGATAGGGGACAAAATCCACAGTCCTTGTTCTTTGATAAAATGTATTCCGAAGTTTGTCTGAAGCTAATTAGAAGTTTCAGCAGTCTGAGTTAGACAAATCTTTTAGTATTAAAATTCTTTCTTGTGTTTCTGTCCCTCCACTGCAGTTCAGCAAGGACACACTGTCCGGGGAAACACACAGAGGGAATTTCATACTAAAAAGCCAAGTTAATAAGTGCACACTCGTTTCTTATTTCATTCTAATCCAGTGATTTTATAAATATGCATGCACATATAAATGATAAAGAGTAGAATGATGCTCTTTTGTAACACACATCTGGGACTGGTACATGTGTTGGCCAGAGGCCTTGTTTGTTCATGTAGGTAGTTACTAACTTGTGCTCTAAAACAAGTTCCTTTGGTTCTGTCCTCCTCAAGCAAATGTTCACTTCCTCCACATGTGTGTAGACATGACTGACCTACTTGAACTGGCACAGACAAACACAGACAAAAGTGACTCTTGACTACCAATTCCAGTCTCAAGCTGAGAAAATGAGGGCTTGTTAGAGGTGTCCTCTTCCTTCGTCAGTATTGCTCATCATCTGCAGACAGCTCCACTTCTAGTTGTGTAATAACACACTGCAGAGGAGGCCTCACCTCCTACCTGCTAACAGGCTGGTGTCAATCACTCCTTCATATCTGATCAACCATCAGTTCATCTGTCAGCCCACTCACTATATATAAACATCAATATATGCATGTTAATATCACTCCATTATTCTGAGGCAACAGAAAACTCCTCTGTCCCTGTACATTTTCCATCATCCCTACACATCAAAATGGATGACCACATGCCTGTACTGTCTCTACTGAGGTGCTAGAATCAGTATAATGCTTTTGAAAGAAAGCCATAAGCACTGATTAAACACTAATTTAAAGAGGTGAGATGATGATGATAATAATAATAATAATAATAATAATAATTAAGTAGTAAGTAGGAAACATTAAAACAACCAAGAAAAAGACAATAAAACAAAAGAAATAAAAAACTATAAACAATAAAAAACTAAGAAGATAAAAAGAGGTAAAATCATCAGGCGATAAGAAAGATGATGCAAGTAGTAAAAACAGCTGATAACAGTAAAAAGCAAATAAACGCTTGAGTTAATTAAAATGGATGAAGAGGATGCTTGTCTAATATGTGGTGGGAGTTTGTTCCAAATCTTTGGTGCATGGCTACAAAAAGCTGCCTCATCATACTTTTTGCATTTTATTTGTGGCACATTTAACAAGCCAGCGTTAAGCGACCTAAGCAAATGGTTTGGAACATACTCCGACAAGCAATCTGAAAGATATGAAAGATATGAAAGTGCTAGGCCTTTTTGGGCTTTAAAAACAAGTAAAAGAATTTTATAATCTATCCTCAACATTACAGGTAGCCAGTTCAATGACGCTAATACTGGTGTAATATGTTCCCTTTTCCTAGTTTTGGTTAATATTCTTGCTGCTGAGTTTTGAAGGAGTCAACGGTTTTATTAGGCAAATCAGTAGAATGTGCATTACAATAATCTAAGCACGGAAAAACAAACGCATGAGTCAGTTTCTTAGCATCTTCCAGAGTAAGGTAGGGTCTGACTTTTGCGATGTTTCTTAAATGATAAAAAGCTATCTTTGTAAGGTTGCGGATATGACTTTTAAAATTCAATTCACGGTCGAGGATAGCACCCAAGTTTTTTACTTTGAGCTTAATCTGTAGAGTCAGAATTCCAAGCCTGCTTGAAAGTTCTTCTCTCTGTGCATCTGTGCCAATTATAAGAACTTCTGTTTTGTCTTCATTTAATTTAAGGAAGTTACCACTCATCCACTGTACAATGCTAGAGAGGCAATCTATTAAGAGATTTAAGGCCTCTTTATCATCAATAGCATCAGTAAAGCTTTGTTGTAAACACAAATGGATTTTATAAGAATCTCTCAGTGGATTGTTAATTTGATTTTCCTCCACATTCGCTCGGCTCTACGACATTCCCTCTTCAACAGACATGTTTGCTCATTTTTCCAAGGCGCTTCCTTAACCTGCGATTTCTTTTTGATTCTCTCGGTGCCACTATGTCGAGACTTGATCATAATTTGCAGTCAAAGTGGTTTACTTTTTCATGAATTGATGTGATTTCATTAGAGAGAGGCTGACTACACGTGGTTCACGAAGTTAGCAGCTGAAGATGGACTAAAAAGGCATCTTTTAATGAGGCACTCAATATCATTATTTACTAACCCTGCGATAGTAATTTGAAAAATGAGCAGTAGTGAGCTGATATATTTATATTAGCAATCCTATCGACCACAGTATTCTGCCCTCAAGAGATCACTAGGTCTAGTGTGTGGCCACAGTTGTGAGTTGGCCCAGCAGTATGTTGTATAAAATCAAAAGAGTGCAAAAGATAAATTCTGTCTTTTATCATGTTGAACATAGATAACTCAACTTAAATTGAAGTTCTCAGGATGTATTTCAGATTTTTTATTATTCTATACTGAGAAAAAATATATAATGTTGCCCAGCGGCAAGAGAAAAGGAAGAACTCCTCCAAAGGATATCTTGAAGAGCGGCTTAGTTGGTCAACCTACCAACAGATACAATGTGGAAACACATTTTACATTGTGAACAGTTGTGGCAAGATAGCTTCACTCCAGTACATTCTGCCTCATTTAAGACAAACACAAATATTTAACACAAATTAGTTAAATATATAATATATATTAAATTTTATCCATCATATGAGATATGGATGTCATTGACAAAACCATGCCACATAGTGAGTTCATGAACAAGCTCAATATTTTATTGGTTTAATCTAAGCTGCAGTATTTCAGTTGTACAGGTGTTCAGGTCCATGACAGATGGAGAAATACCCTCATAGAAAGAACTGTGCCCAATATCACCACAGGTGGCATTTCTCCTTATGTTTTGCCCTCTTTCGTTGGCTTTCTTTCGTCCACAGGGTCTTTAGGTGACACAGAGGCAACCCCTGCCTCCTTCACTGCCACTTATTTCATATTACAGCCATCATCTGTGCAATCGGCTGTGTAATGCCACTGACGGCTGCGGCAATCTCAAATGAGTCATAATTGAACTGTAATAGTACTTTCATCTTTCAGCCTTCTGCCCAAATCCCAACACTGTTCCTCAGTGATACCCCTCATCCCCCATGACCCCACCCCCACTGATACCCCCCACTTCTCAGCCCCTATTGGAGGGTTTCTCCGTAGGTCACAGGTGACCTGAGTTGATGTATTTCCCACTAAGAGTGATTACAAATGGTGGATTATTTGTGATGACTTCTTCTGTACTCTGAGGCAGTGCCTCAGTGCCAATATTGGCAGAGCTGCTGGTTCAGAGATCCTGTTCTGAGAAGTGGATCAGTTAGTACATATTTTAAGGACTGAATACCTTTTACTTCATTCCCATTTATATTTCAAAGGATAAATCTGGTGATGTTCTATATTTTTCTTATTGCCAACAAATCCCATATGCAGAGCCAAACCAACAATGAATTGATCTACCAACAAGTATTGTGTGTGTATATCAAAAACTGATATATAACTATCTATAACTATAACTACTGATATAAACTATCTATATCTATCCATTGTTGTCCAAAAACTATTAAAAACACATCAATGATCTACACTGTTGCACTCTGCTCCTTCATTACCATGAACACACACACTGTAGTTTATTTTAACTCAATCCCACATATCTCCTGCTGCCAGAAATACTAACCAGAGCAAACTAGAGCTAACCACCAAATGTGGATTAATCTGCCACTGAAAATAGTCCCCAAAAAATGTACTATTTCCTCCTTTTTAAGTAAAGTTTAATAAAATCTATAGTGTGCAGCTGTTTTAGGAAATGACTGAGCCTTTCATAAAAATGAAACCATATATTTGTGATATGTTTTTAAAATATTCTGTCTTCAAGAACTAATTGAAGTCAGAGCGTATTTAGAGCAAACTGATGCATTCACTGCAAAAATGGAAAAGCTGAAAGAACTCAAAATTTCTAGGCAACAAACTTAAATAAAGATATTAAATTTCTTACAGTAATTTTCTCTAAAATAGAATAACTAAAATCTGAACTAAAATCCACTTGGACTTTGCAGTATCTTCAGCAGCTTTGTTTATTTTCTCATAATCTAAACCAAACCAGACCAGCATCAGCATTGGCTAAGCTCAATAATTTTGGCTAGAAAGTGAGTTACAAAGAAAGAGAGCAGGGAGTGATCGAAGTGATTCATATTTCTGATATTTTGATCATCTGATTTGATCATGTATAAACACCACTGTTTACAGTGTAGATAAAGACAGGAAATATGGTGAGAATTAGTTTTGGAAATTGAGCCGGAGATGATGCAGTCACATAGTATACATTTTAAATACTAGGATGCCACTATGTAAGATTGACACCATCAGTCTTATCCTTTAAAAGATATTATTACTACACCAAAAGCAAAGTGACAAAAAAAGAAAAAGTTTCTTCAACTTGCATTGCATTCTGTGCTTTTTTTGTTGGCCAATTCAACAAAACTCTGTTGAGTCCACAATATGTGGAACTCAAACAGAACTCTTTGTTGAATTGGCTTTTTGAATGCAATATGGAGAGTAAGAAATAAGGGTCATTTCATGGCTGGTACAAATGCATCAGAGTAGAGACTCTGTATGAGAAACTGAATTTACTCTCGTCTGAGCAACAACTCAAGTCTCTGAATACAAATTGAGAGGGAGGACTGAGGAGAATACTGCACGGGCTCTCCTGATTCCACCAGGATTGGATGCACCTTATTTCCAAGTGAAGTGCTCACAGCTACCATCCTCTGCCCTTTGGTTCTCCCCTGCTATCTTACTTTCAATTATTAGTTTTCCTCCTCTTTCTTCAGCAAGGGGGGGGAGGAAGGGGGGTAGAGGGACTTTGAGGACAGAAGAGGTGAGGTGACCTGATACATATCAAATCAGCCCTAACAGAGGACAACTCATCGTCAGATTTCCTTTTGATTAGACTCAGGCGTCAGAGCAGCAGAAGAGAAAAGCATCATGGGGCCAGTGGAGAACACAGAACTGATAACAGGCAATCAGTGAGAGCCATAGGTCAGCCTGTACTCGCCTTTGTTGGGGTAATAGCGTTGAGAACGCGCCATGCTTCCATATGAGTTGTTGTCTTGGTAATGAGGGTGCACATATAAAGAGAGCAAAGACACACTATACATGGAAAGGTCGAAAAACAGAACAAAAGAGCCGCATGTATGTGCATTCAAAAACACAATGATTTCTGCAGCATTGTTCCCCTGTGAGCTGTCTTTACCATGACCCATTCTTTCCCATGTGCCCCAAAGGCCATGTTCAGCAAGTCTTACAATGTTTTATTGGCTTCAGTTTCTGCACTCTCCCTGTTGTTCAGAGCTTTGACCGGAGTATCCCCATCCTAGTATCCAGCCCCTTTAGGGCATTGCTCCGCCATTGTTGAGCCCAGGCAGTTCACAGATAGTGAGCCAGCTCGTGGGCTTGCAAAATATCACATTAGAATTCTGCTGGCAACAAAAGCAAGGCAGAGAATGACCTGTCGCAGATGTCTTCAAGAAATTGGATATTTAGAATGCATAAAGTTGGTCTTCATGAATTTAGTATTGAGGTGCTAAAGCAGAAATCCTTTCCTGAGGGATGTTGATATTTTTAAAAAAATCTACTTAGTCACCCCTGTCTCTCTCCCGCTGTGACAAAGAAAGAGCTTAGTAATCAAAAACCTGTCTTCCCACATGACCTGATTCTGGTGATTATAATGATGTTTATGTCACTGAGTCATTCCACACACTTTGTTATGTGTTTCATATATTTTTAGGTCTGGTAGTTTTGGAGCCTCAGCAGACAATGAAATACTGCATCAAATCAAAAGTCATATTGTTATTTTCAGATTAAGTTAGCCTACAGAATGCCATCAGCTGGCATGCCAGTGGCACTATACATGCTCTAGGACACTTTTTTTTCTGAATTTAAAATTATTTCAACTTTTTTGGCCTGTATGTCCACAGATTACATAACTATCATAATATAAGAACCATGCTCATGGGACGTTGTGTGCCTTGATACTTCAATGTCAACATAATGTGGAAATGTTGTTAATTAACGCATTTGGCAATTCACAAAAACACTGATGCTGAACGTATGAGTAAACGGAGACTGGGTTGGTTATCATGTAGCTGATGTACTTAGGTACAGGTATTAATATATGGGTTGAGATTGTAAACCCTGTCTTTGATCAATGGTATTTGGCATCCTATAATGTTGCCATGGAGACAGTGATCACAGTTAGCTTAGCCTATATGTTTGCATTCTGATGGTGATATGTGGAGCGGAGCAGGTGCACCCAAATGCAGGAGACATCAGGCAGAGAAAGGCTGAAGATTAACTTATTTATTCTGGGCTTGTGAAGGCAAAAACAAAGCTGGCAGGTCAAAAGCAAAACTGAACAACGCAGAGCTGAACTAACTGAACAAAACAAATGATCCAACAAAACTGGACTGCAAACCAGGACTCAAATACAAACTAGGACTGTCAAGAGATCAGATTTTCACAAACAATTATTGTGGCCAAAAGAATTCACGATAATGATATTATCACAATATGAATAGAAAATTTGAAAAAAAAAATGCTATCAGTCAAATCATCTTTAACTTTGTTTATTGTGTGTTTTGCCTCTTTTCTGGCAAATGAATTTCAGTCAAAATATGTGTGTAGGGAGGTGGAAAGAGAGTCGGTAACCATAACTGTACATACTTTGAAAAAAGTTTGAACACGCTGAAGTAGAAGGTTTTTATTTCTGCCTGAATATTTAATATAATATAGATGTGACTTATTAGCTGGAAAACACAATGGGACCACAGCATGAAGCCTTACCTAGTCAAAGTTCAAATTTAATAACAATACCACAGAAAATGAATATTTTACACATGATTTTCAAGGGTATGTCTAGGCGTCTTCCAACAAAAAAAACACTTATACACCAAATAATACCTGCCTCAGAGTAACTGAAGCATAAACACACCATATTGCTTTGTTCCCCTGTTGAAACCAAATTTTGTGCATAATAAAAGAATCAAAACAAGTGCTATTGTGGAAATGCAGTTCATATAAAAAGTAAATCACAGCAAACTATTTATATTTACATAATTTCCATGTTGTGGCTTTATAAAAAGCAATAAAGCAAATGGCCATTTTCCAAATTTCACTGGATATTTGAGATGCCAGTCATTGGCAGAATGTTTCTATTTCCTCAGTCTTTCCACAAAAGAAGAGGGGCAGTGCATCCTTTCAACATGGACTCTCGTTGACTAATGTAGGCTGTGGACAGGACATGGAAGCTCCTATTGGGTCAAGTGAGGTGTCAATTGGAGATGTGGCTAATGCTAATGCTAACACGAGTTATAATGGAGAATACGTTGGATGATTAGGACATCTGTCAACTAATTTGAAATGATGCAATAGCCGTTTGTGGATATTTATTGATGTAATAATGTGTTTCAGACTAAATATTTAACTAGAGTGGATTGACTGGACCTTTGTCATTGTAACAAGACCGTTTTTGTTGGAGTTGTATCAGTGGAGCAAAATGAGGCTTCATAGGTGAGTAGTGTGAATTTTGTAATTGTTTGTTTGTTGGTGGTCTGACAAAGGCATTGATGTTACCTGCTGTTGTGATTGTATCTTGAAATGGTTTGCATCAATTGAATCACAAGAATCTTAGCTTTCCAAAGATGTGTCGCATGAGTACCCACTTAAAGACAAGAGTTGCATACATAGCATACATTTGTACTTAACAGTGTGACGGCCCGTGGACGGGCCATTGGAACGTTAAGGGGTTCTGTTCCATTTCTCTATATAAAGCAAGGAGTCTCTGTCTGTCTGTCTGTCTGTCTGTATGTTTGTCCTTTGCATATCTTGAAAACCGTTCATCTGATCTACTTCATACCTGGGGGATGTATTGCTGGGAACCCAAGGAAGTGCAGTGTTGAGTGTGAAGTTGTTTGGATGAGTGGTTCTTGAGAAATACATAAAAATACCTCATAAACAATGTTGATTTGCTTCTTCTTCTGCCTGTGGAGTCAACGTACGGAAATATGGACAGTGCCACTCTGCCATTGCAACCCACATTGTGGTCAGAGGTGGGATTACATCCGTAGTGATAATGACTTGAAAAAGTATATGAGACTTAAGCTCAACTATTAAACTGTGTACTGTGAACGAAACTTGGCATGTATATTCAAGACATTGTCCTTCACATATCTCGAGAACGGTTCATCTGATCAACTTAACACTTGGCGGGTGCACTGCTGAGAACTTAAGAACGTGCAGTGTCGACTTTGGTGCAATTTGGACACACGACAGGTTCAGTATTAATAAGATTTGAATAAACAAGTGAACAGCGAGTTGCTCAGCTCTGTGTCAGAGTGCAGTGGGGGCTATTGGATATAGGGGCTGTTCGATATAAACACTGTCACATCACAGCAGGGTGGGGCTTCTGGGCTCTGACTTGCTGAGCAGGACAAAGACACACGCCCCACTCAGTTTAACTGCCCAAAAGAGAGCTACAATTCTCTGAGCCCCCTGCTGTACTTCTTGTCACATGATTACATATGACAAATAAACTTGATTGATTGATTCTAGTTGGCTTTTAATGTGAAACATCTACAGAAAGTGTTTTATCAACAGTAGCCTAACATGTGAGTAGCTTAACATGTGGAATACCTATTTTTATTTGAAGATTTTAAGTGTTTGATCCTTACTGGTTTGACCTAATAAACATTGTTGCATGACTGTCTTCATCCGTGTGCTCACCTGTAGAGAACAACCCAGTAGCTGTGTCTGAATGTGTCCAGCAATTGTTAACTTCCTTCTTGGTTTCCTCGGCAACCAACACATTAGTGCTGATTATCACAACCCCAGTGCCATAGGCAAAAGAGCTGGAAAAGAGACCTGCATCTCATGTGTTTCATGTTAAACAGATTTAATTGATAGGAGTATAAAAAATAATTATGTCTAATTTCACCACACACCTGCCAGAGCGAGGTTATGTATATGTGTGTAAATGTGTGAACCAGTGTGTGATTTAGCTCTCAGATGTGTTGAGATGATCAGCTGGATGATGTGATTGAGCAGGATAATTGTTCTGCCGATGTGATTGATTTGGAACTGCTCCAAAGGGACTTTAGTATTGGACAGAGTGCAGCAGTGGGATGTGGATGATGGAGGAGTGGAAGCAGCTAGTGTGAATCTATATGTACACCCTGCTGGACTGATTAATTATGGTGTAACTTCATGTCTAATAGCAGAGGTTTAGTTTCACTCACTTTTTTGCTCAGACAAATACGTTAACCTTCCACATGCAGAGTCCTGTGTAGTGTAGGCAAACCCTATTTTGCTGAGGCTTCTCCTGTTACACTGTCTGTAAATTAATATGCCATCTAGCTCAGTCAATAAAGGTGTTGATTGACTGATTGATTGATTATTTCACACGTCACCCTGTAAAAATTATTCAGTTCAAATCCATGTGAACTAGATTATGATAGCTGCTGGCCTTTTTGGTAGTCAATGCCGGTGCTGAAGGGTCTGATTTAGTTCAAACTTTAGGTATGTTGATGGTCAGGTTGATTCAGGGGTGTCGCTAGGCCTATTTTAGGGGGGCTTTAGCCCCCCATAAATTTCTTTAGCCCCCCCACAATAAATGTACATTATTAGTTTAAATCATCAATAGTTTTTTCTCATTCATTTTTCATTAAAATCAATCGAAATTGTGCCATTGCGTCTCCAAATTCACAATGTACCTAAGTCGCCGGGCACAAGGACGTGGGAGAGGCTACTGCTGCTGCTCTAATCCAGCATTGCCATTGGCTCTGCTGCCCGCTCCGCAATTCCTGTACCATCTTTGGTCGAGACTGTGACGGCAGTCGGAAACCACTGAAGTTGTGACAAGATGTTGGCTAAAACTTTACCAAGATAAACATAATATACAGAGTGAAATAGTAAGTAGTTACAGCGTGAGGATAACAAGCTCCAATATGAATTTGTGGCAAATGATGGTCAATGTAGCGAGCTATCAAGTTGTTACTCATTTGTTACTTGCTTAACGTTAGCTAACCTTAGGTTTAAGTGAGGAAAAGACAAGAGGATAGGCTATATAACACTAACATTATACAGTGGCATCCGCTTATATAATCACAATTACAGTGATCAACCGCTTATATGGATCAAAAAGCTCAGGACAGAAACATTTATACAAATTATGTGGGCAGGCATTCCTGTTCATTGATTCTGAGAAAAGCATTTGTATAATGCTGAGAAATAGTTGGGTCCAAAAGTTGGTATGTCTTATTAGTAGTAGGCCATAGAGATTTGGGCTGTGGAGAAGCCCTGTATCTCCAGATGTGAAGTAGACTGATTGTTATGTATTGTGACATAATAGCAACAATTAGGTTTGACAATTTATTCTTGATTCCATAAAGAGCAGTTGAAGAAACAATCCCAACACAATATGCACTTACCCGTAATCTGGAGCTTTTGATCTACAGTCTTCATCAGCAGATGGAGTTTGATAAATTGTCATGGAACTGTAGATGTTCAAACATTCCATTATTCTGGGAACTTTTAGTACGTTATACAGTCATGTAGAATTCAATGAAATGACAATGGAGCAAATTCCTTCTGCTGATGGAGAATTGACATGGTTGAAAGCGCTGGAATAAGAAAGTTAGTACACCTTGAGTTGAGACTATTTTATCAAACGTCAATAATGTTCATGGGAATTCCATGAAATCTTGGGATAAATTTTATAATAAGATCATGACCTTTTTAATGTTGAGATGAGTGATATTTTGTACTTTTATGTTTTGACTTGCATTTTGTAAATGTATGTTATACATAATACTTGATGCTCTCTTTGTTATTTCTTTATGAGGTTAAAGAAATTAAATTATTTAAAGAAATACTTCCTTTACCTCTGTCCTCTGAGCTTTAACTCAAGTATTTGCATTTATGGCTGCAACAAACAATTATTTTCGTTACCGCTTCATCTGCCAATTTCCTCAATTAATCCATTAGTCATTTTGTCTATAAGATGTCAGAAAAGAAAATGAAAAATGCCCATCACAATTTCCCAAAATCTACAGTAAGTTAACATATCCAAAAGTTGTGTTTTATTCGACCAACAATCAACAACAATTGATGCGACACACAAAACAAGTAAGAGTCCATATAACATAATACATAAAGACAATGGGACCATTCAGAATCACAAAAGGGGATTCATTGTGGCTACAGTGGGGTTCTGTCTAGTCATTATAAGACACATCTACTTTTCTTGCAAAACCTCCAAAGCATAGTCCTCAGCCAGTGGTCAGACTCCTGCCATTAGAAAATCTTTCCTGCTGAGATAACATTTCAGTGTCACCAATGAATCCTGTGTGTGCGCAGCAGGACTATACACATAATCCAGCTATTGAATGGAATATCATGAGCAGACAAATTATGGGCATTTCATGTGATCTGATATTATAATTTTTTACACTGTTGTGTGTACATATTGGTAATGTTGACAATGGCAGTGACTCATCTTCAAAATTAGAAATTGAATTGCTGTTGCTGGATAGTGCAAAAAACCTGGTCACTTACTTGGTGTTATTGTAGTTATTAGTCTTCTGATAGCTGGGAAAAAATACAGTCATATTTAGAATGCTGATAACATTAGCGAGCAAGCAAGCTAAGGTTAGCAAGCTAGGTGTAACTTAGCTACTTGGATATGTTGGTTGTTTTGAAACGTTAGCTGATAAAGTAATTTGCAAACAGCAAGCTAGCCAATTTACCAGCCAGATCAGCCCCGGGAGTCTTGATGAATTAGCTGACATTATCCACTCAAGACGGTACTTTACGTTAGCTAGATAGCAATTTGTCCACGTTAGCAAGCAAGCTAATGTTAGCTAACATTAGCCAGCTAAACCCACAATGTCACAATATATTTCACATTCTTTAGAGTAACATTAGCTTATCTGTCCAATAGGAAGAAGGCCAGCTCTGGGTCAGTTTTGATCCCCAAAACCAATGAAAGTCCCTCTATGTCTCGAATGCAGAGCCGATGTTGACTCTCGTTTTCCCTTGAAATCAGTCACATTGCCGTTTGGCCAGATGGGCTTCACTAGATAAAACTTTTTTGTTGTTGTTGTTGTGCTGAGGTTGACTTTTATTGAACTTGACTTGTATTGAACTCTGTGTTGTGGTGGGTGCCGGTCCTTTGTTGACTTTTAGCAGACTCCATTTCTAAGCTAACGTTAGCTAGTGTTAGACCCCGTTGGCACTGTAGGGGGGGCGGGAGAGAGGCAAGGCACTCCGGAGCGTGCATAAACATCACCATCCCGAGTCTTTTACATAGAAATCAGTGCACAGGTTGTTATAGGCAACCAAAAAAGTTGACTAATTAACTTAAAAACCACTCTTTTGTTACACTTTTCAGCAGACTTTGATCATATCTGCTTTATGAAATAATTTGTAATTTTGAAGTTTTTTTTTCTGTTTTTATCCCATTCTAGACACACATTTGATCACATTTTCTCAATCTGTGTCATCTATTGGTTATTATAGCTCATTATCAGCTGTTTCAAGTACTGTACTTTATACCTACAGTGATAAGACACAGAAGGAAAGTGATAAAAGTAAATTATAAAAACCAAAAATGAGATTCAAACAACCAATTTATGCAAATGAGATGAAAGAATCTGATGTCTTGGTCTGTCATTATCCCAAACATTGTGAAATAAAATATGCTAATAATAATAATAATGATGATGATAATAATAATAATTCAGTGTTGGATCTTGAAACTTGAATATAAGTTCACCTCCACTTGTAATGTGGGTGAAAGGTCAGAAACATGTCTTTTAAATCACTGTTGGAACAATGACATGGAAAAATGCCAACACCAACATACTGTATCGGCCTGAAAAACATAAAACCATCAGAAAAGAAAGACCCAATAAAAGCTCATGAAATGGGCTGTTGTAACATCAGTTACAGGTCTGGACTGGTATTGTCTTTGCACCCAGTTTTCAGCCAATATTAGTTTACATTTTGGCTAATTTAACACCATTAAATGTATGCTGAGTTCTCTATTAGCAGTTCCTGTTTGCATTGCACCCTTGTTGTGTGTATGTTTACATGTAGCTGCTTCCTATGAAGACTTAATGTTGATCCTCACAGATAATACTGTGTTTCTTCCCAGCATGAATAACAGCTGGGATTTGAAAGCCAGCTTATACTTATACTATAATGTTAGTCTGAATGATTGTGGTATCTTTTATTTGTAATCACCATAATTGAACTTTTTGCACAGTTTCACATTTGCTTCCAGTAATTTATTTGAAGTGTGTTTAACTCACTACACACATAGTGAGGGCAGAAAAAGTCACACTGAGTAATAACAATCTAGTGTTTATGTCTGAAACATGTGTTGATATTCATGCTTAGGCTTTGTCCAGCTGGATATTCATGTCTATTACAGACCACATCCTGTCATTTCTTCACGGTTAAAATGGCGTCAGGAACTATGAGTTGACTTACAGAGGAGCAAGGAGAATATTTGATTCCCCACCTCCTCCTGTAATGTTCATCCTGTCTGAATGGAACTTTACTCTTGTTTAAATCATAACATAATATTTGACAGCAGAGCTTCTACTTTCTAACATTCACAGTATAAAGTCATACAGTTGTTGTTTTTTATTTTTTTATTTTTGTATTTGTATTTTCATCAGGTATATTTGATCAATTGAGGTGTAATTTAGTAGTTTCCAATCAGCCTGACCTGCATGTCTTTGTGTTGTGGGAGGAAACCCGAGAGCCGGGAGAAAACCCACGCAGACACGAGGAGAACATGCAAACTCCACACAGAAACAAGCAGAAACAGGCAGGTGGAGGTGTTTCTGTGAGGCTGCAGTGCTGATCACTGAGCCCGCGTGCCGCCCTGAAGAGGGAAGGAAGGAGGTTAGGAAAGGTGGGGGGGGAGAGGGGAGAGGGAGGAGAGGTAAAGGGGGAGAGGAGAGAGGTTGGCGCAGAGGGAGGAAAGGTAGAGCGGAGTAGGAAGAGGAGTTGGGGGTAAAGGAAGGCGAGGAAAGCAGGGAGGATGGGGGTGAGAAAGATGGAGGAGAGGAGGGAGGATGGAGAGAGGGAGGGAGGGTGGAGAGGAGAAGGGATTCCTCCACCTTTCTGTCGCTGTTGCTCCTCTTGAACTTGACTTGTATTGAACTCTGTGTTGTGGTGGGTGCCGGTCCTTTGTTGACTTTTAGCAGACTCCATTTCTAAGCTAACGTTAGCTAGTGTTAGACCCTGTTGGCACTGTAGGGGGGGCGGTAGAGAGGGAAGGCACTCCGGAACGTGCATAAACATCACCATCCCGAGTCTTTTACATAGAAATCAGTGCACCTTTCTGTCGCTGTCGCTCTTCTTCTTGCGTATCCAGCTCCAAAAACCTGTTTTCTTCTCATTGTTTTCTTTCTGTTTTGTGCCATCTTCTCTTCTTTGTCTTGCTTTTTCTTTTCCATCTTCTCCTCTTTTTCTTTTTTCCATTTTCTCCTCTTTTTGTTTCTTCTTCTCTTCTTTTGCTCCTTGTTTCTTTTCCTCCTTCTCCCGTTTTTGTCTTGCTTTCTTTTGTTTCTTGTCCTCATTTTCTTGTGGTTTCTCTTCTGTCTTCCCCTCAATTTCTTCTTGTTTCTCTTCTTTCTTCCACATTTTCTTGTGGTTTCTCATCTGTCTTCCCCTCGTTTTTGTGTTGCTTCTCATCTTTCTTCCCCTCGTTTTCGTGTTCTTTCTGTTCCGTCTTCTGGCTGTGTAGAAGTGTCTCCTCTCTCAGCTGGGCAGAAGCTAACGGCTTTTTCTGCCTCACATCTGGCTGTGACCTTGATACACTTGTCCTTCCAGAAGCGTTCAGTGGTGTCGGCCTGCATGCTCTTATTTTGGACAATTTCTCTGAGGGAGGAGATGAGTGAATCTCTCTCAGAGATGTCCTCTCTGCTCTTCTGGAACACCTCTGTGAGTTCCCTCTCCTTGGACTCCAGACGTTCCTCAAAGCCTTCTTATGGTCGCCTTACTGGCATGAAACCTCTGGTTTACAGTTTGGGGCCAGTCGTTCCATTCAGCAGTCTGCCTGTAAGCAATGTTGAGGCGACTTTGCAGATATCCGCAGTTGCGGCAGGGAGGCCTTCCAGCTGGTTATCTCTACCGGTTCGGACGCTGATCTGGACGCTGATCCTGGCGCTGATTAGGACGCTGATGTGGTGCAGCATCAGCAAATCTGCCCTGACGTCTTGGGTTATCTCCTCTGTTCATCATTTTAACAAAAACAATGTCCAGAGGTAGTAAACAGTAAGATGTCTGTTGTAGACTGTAGTGGTAGACGGTAGTTGTGTGTGAAGGATGGCCTTCGTTCTTCGTTCTTTGACAGACTGTGATGAAATGAAATGAAATGGTCTCAGATTTACAGATAAACTTCCAGACAAACTTACAGATAAACGCTGTCTCCTCCGAGGGCGTTAATGGTATCGGCTTCAAACTTAAATAGGTGACTTATGACACTATGCTGAGAAAAAGTTGTTAAAAACGTAATAACTCAAACGATTTGGATTATATAAGCCCTGAAAGTTGCATTGCCACATCACCCTTACAATGTAAAACAATGGGGAGGCAATCTATGGGCATGAACTATGTGTCAAACAGAAGCTTCTGACGTCTAAACTATCAGTCTGACCACTTTCAAACCTGTATCAATGGATTCGCCACAAAATTTCCTATTAAAAGATATGATTTTTAATGTAAGATTTGGAGATTTCACAAGAAGAGTACTCCTCTCCAACTGCTCCTGGTGATGTCACTCCCACAGTGCAGTGAAACATTCCGCAATACACACTCATTATAAAATCACAGGAGGAGCAAGAAAAGACTCTAAAACTCACACAGTAATATCTCAAAAGCAGTAAAAGATAGAAAACACATGTAAATTCAAGATTTGTAGGTCAAAGTCTCGTGACTCATTTAAAGTTCAAATGAAGTTTGTATCTAAAACTATGTGGAAGCAGTAAATGTTCAAAAAGATGTGGGTTCGCTCACACTCTCCATTCAAATATATGAGTATTTTTCTATGTCCAGCTGCAGTTACTTATTGTCTCTACACACCTGACAGTACACATTTCAATCAAGCTCTGACCAGGTCATGTGAGTTAAAAGTCTTTACTTTTCTAAAAATAGACTTGATGAAAATTAGGAAATTAATTTGTTTTACACACAAACTCATTAAGAGTTTTCAATTTACTAATTGAAATTCAAGTGAAAGGGCCCAAAACTTGCATGATTTTGATGACACAGGTGTGAGCAAGACAGACATGTCTCACCCTGCAGAAAATTCTCATCCTGTCAATCAAACTCTCAAAATAAAAGCACACCACACTTGTGAGAAAGATCCCTCATTTTTAAAAAGCAAAATGATCTGATCCCAACGGGCCAGAGTGCGAGGTCCTGACCAACGCTGGTTGCAGCTTTAATATTCTCTTTATTATCATATATGACAAACAAAAGCATCAAATAGTCACATTTGACAGGGACATTTTGGCATTATTACTGGAAAAATGACTATTTGTCCATAATCAAAATAGTTGTCAGTAAATTTCTGATGATCAAACAATTATTCAATGAATTGTTCCAGCTTTATTTTCACTCCTTGCTCCAGAGCAGCTATGACTGCTGTAGCAAATAGCGCTTGTAGCACAGCAACTGAGCAAAGATTGATTGAATTTTTTTTTTTTTTAAAGACCTTTGAAGCACAAAGAATAACAAGCTCATATTAGAACACAGGACAGCAAGTCCACTATGTCACCCACATGTATGTAAAACTCAGATGGACTCATCAGCAGTGCTCATACTATTTGCTTGCAAAGAGCATCGTCTCAGTTCTCCAACAGTGTGTACGCCTGTTTCTCCCTGATAACAGACACTCCAATTTCATCTGTCTGGCTTGCCACTTGTATCCATTAAGTCATTTGTAATACAATATACATTCTCTCATTTAAAAGTAATAGATGGAATCGGCAGGGGAGCCCACCATCTGGTGATAACAAGGAAATAGTCTGTGATTTAATAGAATTTCTCACATATCACTGCAAAACACTACCATCTTAACAAGTCATTTGGTCTCAAATTCAGTTTTCAAAACTTTATTTTTCTTAAACATGAAATTATTATATCAGCCAGGTGAGATGATTCTACTTGTTCTCACAAAGTTTTCAGATTCAAACCACTCTTGAAGCAAGTTAATTTGTTTGTAATCTGTCTGTAAATATTCTCATCAGCAGATTTTTTCCTTTGTTTTTTTCTGATTTAAACAAAATAAAAGCTTAGGTGTCAATAATTTATATATTTCAGGGCTGGATTAACATTATTTCAGTTAACAAGTTTTATCAAGGGTCCTGACTCAAGATCAGTCTGGCAGTAAATTATAAATAGTTGCCCTTATGTATGCAAGGATGATGAATCTACAGTAAGACTTATTTTTTGTGTATATACAGCAAATACTGTACATACATAGAAGAAGAAAAAGTACAGAATGCCACATATGGACAAAGGGATGAATTAGGTCCATTGGTTGAGACAGTAAACGGAGACCCTGACTCTTACCCAGACCCTAACCCTAACCTAGACCCTAACCCTAACCTAGACCCTAACCCTTAATCTACTGAAGGAAAATTTGTTCAACTTGCTTCTTATTTTCATAATTTTGACCATGATTGCTATTTCTAATAATAACATTGTACTCAAGTTAATTGCTTCTCAAATAATCTTTTAATTTGACATGCTTACATTATTAATTTCTAGTTGACATTGTGGGTGTGTGTGATGTGTTATTGTGTGTAGCTTTGTATTTTGTATAATGTGTCCTGTGTGTTTTTTGCTTTGTACTGTTTGTCATTGTGCTGTTATATGTTTTAATTGTAAGGGACTGCAGATGAAAATTAGTATAAGCTAAATCTGGTGCAGTGTATCAAATGTTAACGTTTATGTTTATAACTGTACATTGTCCCAATAAATACAACACAACAAATAAGGGAAAACGGTGACATTGCTAAAAAATAAATTAGATGGGACAAGCACTGGAGGTCTGTACAAGTGGACTCTAGTATCCAAGACCCAACCTGGGATCTGAGTCAGGCTAGAGTCTCATTGTGTTGGTGCAGGTCTCATTGTGTCAGTGTATTTTACAACAGGTGGGATCTAAGCAGACTCTATAAACTCTGATCACAAAATGTACTTTTCAAGTCAAGTACAGAAAAAAAGCAATGTATAGCTGGTCTTTTTAACCATGCCAGCGGCATGGCTCCAGGGATGGCAATGTTGGTCTGGCGGTTTGTCGGTTGGTCCACTACTCGGTCCAGACTGAAATATATCAACAACTATTAGATAGACTGCTGTAAAATTTTGTACAGACATTTATGGATGAATCCTGCTGACTTTGGTGATCTGCCGACTTTCCTCTAGCACCCCCATGAGATTCACATTTGTTGTTTTGAGTGAAATGTCTCCACAACTATTGGATGGATGTCCATGAAAGTGTGTGCATTTATAACATTTATGTCCCCCTCAGGATGTGTTGTTATCAGTTTGGTGATCTTCTGACTTTTAAAACAGAGTCATCATCAGTTTACAGTCATTCTTGTATCCAATTTTTTTGTACAGCTGCTGAGGGTTGGGGATGTGGGTGGGAGATGATGAGTGAGCCGTCTGTATCTGTTGTTATGTAATGATGTCTTTGTATGTATATGTTATATTTGTATTTTGTGTTTTTAGAACCCCCTTGAAAATGAGATGCTACGTCTCAAGGGGCGATCCGAATAATAAGTTCAAATTAAAACTGAGAATTGTCAAGTTCAAGTTCAGTTTTATTGTTATTTCCACACAAATGCATGTATACATATATACACATTTGGTTCAGACTGTTTCCCAACATTTCCTGTCTTTATGCTATGCTACTGTAAGCTAACTGGTTGCAGGCTGTAGCCTTATATTTAACAGGCAGATATGAGAGTGCTATTGATCTTCTCATCAGATATCTGTGAACTAATTGTTACATAATGACTCATCAAAATAGTCTCTCAATAATCTCTAATTCAGAGTTATTCAGGAGCTGCTTATTCATCAATTATCATGCTGTTCCTGATTTGTTTCTCACTCATTTCTTTGTAAATATTTTTTTGTACCTTATTCTAAAGTGTTATCACAGAAGTATTTTTACACTGTTGGTTCCTTTTCCTTTGCATCACATCATAATCACATCTAGCTGTTGATAATCCAACATGCTTTCTGTGAAAAAGTTAAGCTTTGCAGTCTAATAATAACCTGTTCACCATAACATCAGTCATGCATTAATACACAAGCACAGATATGCTAAATAAAGCACACATACCAACAAGTCCTCCAAATTAAACAACAAAATGACCGAGCACTTTATTAGGAACACCAGTATAATCTAATGCAATCCAATCCAACAGCTCTGCAATAAAAGCTTTTCAGTTTTTGTTAACAATGTCGGAAACGTGATTTAAAAAATTTTTGATGTTAATGGTGTGGACAAAATATTAGACGTAGAATTATCACCTTTCTGACAATGTCAACAAAAACTGAAAATGTATAAGCTTTGCAAAAGTAGAATTTATGGCAGAGCTGTTTTATTGGTTTGCATTATATTGCACAAGTGTTCATTATAAAGTGGTGTATGTCGTTGGTCCATGCACAGACTGCCAATATCAACTGGGGCATCGATGTTTCAAAGAAAACTGTAGTGTGATCTGGCAACGCTATGGTTAAAGTTTAGTCAGGTTTAGGAACAAAAACTTGGTTAAGTTAAAGTTTCTTCTTTCTCACATGCATCCTTCATGTGGTTAAATGGAAACCAATGATGACTGTCATTAGGCAATAGGAAATGAATAGTGATCTGACATTTGTAGACCCAGCAGTCCACCCCGACCTCCTCCCTCTGCAGACTCTACACCCGATTTCCTCCTGTGTTCCCGACGGGCAAGACTCTTAATTCCTCCGGATGCCAGGGAGCTTTGTCACTAGAACATAAACATATGTCGTTTTTAGGCATTTGCTGAAACAACTGATGCTCTTGTTTTTCTTGGGAGGGCAGTCTCACACATACACAGACATTGCTGTAATGTGATTTATCCTCCCTGCTCCATTCATCCAGACAGGACCTATCCAGTGTTCCTGTGTGCATGGTGCATGTCAGAGTGACTTGGGGGGGCCTTGGTATAGAATGAAGACAAATTTCTCAAGCATCAGTGGCCACTGCAGGCAGGGGGGCACAGCAGGGGAAAACGGCACACTCAGCAACAACCTTCACTCCGCACATGACACATACACACACACACATTCTTATGAAGGCAGCATGGTGGTGAATGGAGACATCTGTTTGTGTGTGACAGTGTGTTTATGCATGAAGCTGTGAAGGAGTTTGACAAATGAGCAAGAGTAAAAAAAAAAAAAAAAGGGCTGTATAAGAGAGTAACTGTGATCGTGCTTTCTTGGTGATAACAGCATTCGGACATGCCTCTATATCCAGATGTTTGTCTTTCAGAATAAAAGCACCTCCTTCCTCCATCTCCCCTCTGTCAAAACTACATAATTTCACCCACTCAAGACAAAAAATGATGATACATCTGATCGAGGAGATTGTGGATTGTTGCTCAGCTAAAAAGACTAACAGCCATCAGCATCACCACCTGTACAACATAACACCTCTGTGTACGGAGTGAATACTGTCCTCCTCCATATCTCCCTGAGGCTCTCTGATAAGGGGTAATTGCCTCTTTGCTTATCTGGGGTCTAAGATTAGCAGGAAGGTACGGTCCTGATCCCTCCTCCACCAGACTAGCAGTGAAACCAGATAACTTTGCATCAAGGGGCAGAGGAGACACCATGAGTAAAGAGACATGGAGGGCTGTGATGTGTCAGCATGTTCATGCTACAATACATAACTCAAGGAGATTGCTCTGCGGCATTAATGACCTGCTTTCATGTTCAATGTTCATGGGCTCAAATAAGTGTCAATAAGATTTTGAGCTTGTGAAATGATGCTCAAATATACAGTAATTGAAAATAATGTGGTTGTGTACAGGGGTTACATTGGGATTTGTGTGTGTGTGTGTGTGTGTGTGGGGGGGGGGGGGGGGGGGGCTGTGTGGTTTCACGGTTGCCATGGGTGCACGTGTGTGCGCATAGACTACAAAATCTGATTATTTGACAAACTGTTAATAAAATATAACAACGTGAGACAACCCTCTGCTCAGAACACTAAAACAGTGATCAAAATCATTCTAGATACTGTTGACAGTGTGCAAAACTACAGCTGATGACTTCATCTTATTGTAAGTGCACTCTCCTGTGTATCTGTATCAAATATAGGAATGGTGTTGTTACCACTAAGGGAGAAATTACAAAGCTATATGAATAGAATGGTTCCTTTAATAGTTAAATTGGAATTAATTTACATCTTACAATATAATATACACATGCTGCCAACACCTTTTACCCAAGATAGTTTAAACATCGTTTGGCTGCCAGTAATAAGATGAAATCATATAATTAAATTGACATTTTCTCATTTGTTTGTGCCTGTGACAAAAACTACAACTTCAAAACATAACTTCCATGTTTGAAAATGAATAATTACTGCCAGAATTCATTCTATTGTTAATTTTAATGTTGTCATACATCATGTGAACACAAATGGAAAATGAAATTTCAAGTGATTTCATTTTAATATAGTCAGCCACTGACTTCCATATCTTAAAGGCTGTTCCTCAGGTAAGCAAACTTCATATAAGTCCATATAATTTTGAACACATGTTATAGAGATTATGATGATACGGGTCAAATGTGGTTACAATGATAGTGTGGAGTGCAAAACAGACTACTGCACACTAAAACCAAATGACATGTTTGTGTCATGGACTCATGTTTTCAACTCTGTGTTTTTGTTCTTTTGGTTTTCTGTTACACTTCTGTTGTCCAGTCTTTTTGCTCATTTGGTTTTGCTTGTTTATAATATTTGGATTGTTGGTTTGAAGGCTTGTAGTGTTGTGCACTTAGGTTTGTGTTCATGTGTATCCTTGGACAGTTTAATGTATGCTGGGTTGTATTTTAAGTATTGTGTTTTCAGGGTTTCAGTTTTCTGTTTGCTCTGTGTCCCGCCTGCGTTTCTGCACTCCTCCCCAGCCCGTTTTTCCCTTCACACCTGCCGTGCATCATGTTTGTTAGCCCTGCCCTGCTCCCAGTGTCTTCCCAGCCTATCAGCTCCCAGCCTGCCCTTGTGTCTTGCCACCTGTTCCTTGTTGTCTGATTAGTTTAGTTTGTATTTAAGTCCAATTTACAGCTCAATCATTGTTGAGTCATCTGCTCAGTTTGCTCTGTTCTGTGCAGCCTGCTGTGTTCTTGTGTCTCAGCTTCTTTTGAGTTCTTCAATAAATACTCTGCATTTGATCCCGTCTGCCCGCTGTCTTTTGCATTTGGGTCCACCTGCTCCACTCTCCCTGTGACAGTTTTGTCTTTTAATTTGTGCCTTTGGGTCTAAAAGGTGAAGGAGAAATCCATAAAAAATACATTGTCGTGGAGAAAGAGAGTGGCCTACATTCCCAATAAAGTTTCAAACAAGTATTGTCATGGCACAGAAAATGACATAAGGCAAAAAAACAAGTTTGTACAGAGAAATCATCAAAATGTGCTGCTTGTATTATGTGTCAATACTTGAAAATATCTAAACAGGCAGCTCCTAAGACAAACAACCATGATATCATGTTAATGCAACATTGCAGTCCATATAATATATTAGGCGAGGTTTCAGGAACGGCTTCTTCCATTCCACAGGTCAGACAGGGGTGTCATTTTAGATGATCTCGTTTTTCAGTTCAATATGTGAAAATATATTAAATTCAAAACTCTTTCACCCGCACAGATGATGACAAGCAAGCAGCAACCATCACTGCTTCTCAGTTTTGACTGGACTCACTTCCAATATCAGTATCAAGACCAGTTAGTTCATCAGATTCCAGATGTGCTGACATAGGGAAGCCTGTGTGGCAGTGCATCTTTGTCTACATGCTAAATTGTCTGCAGACCCTCTGGGAGCTACCCACTTCCTGACGTATTTTGTGGCATCCCAAGAGGTAAAAGGAGTTTCAACCATTTTAATGAACATTAGAGCAGAGACATTTTCAATTTTCAGTTGTGAGCACAACGGTGTCAGAACTATATTCGTTTCACTGCTCACAGCAATGGTTTCCACTGCATGTTTAAGTTTCAGAAGGGACTTGTGCATTGATACGCTGGCATTCTCTTTAAAATCCAGATAACTTTGCTTAACACCAGGGAATCCTATTTTCAAAAGAAGTGTGTAAGCTTCCCCCTCTTTGCTTCACTCATTTCTCTCTCCTGTCCAAGCTGCTCCTCTCTCATCGCCTGCCCTGTTCTGCTCAACTCTACATTGAAATGAGGAGAAACAAAGGCAAAACTTTAATATTAAGTGAAAATACTGATTGCATGACATGATAATGACAAATCTGACAAAATACTGAAAATGTACAATAAAATTATATTAAATCATGATTGGATTATCTAGTGAATATATTACAAAAGATACAAATGGCATCAGCACATGTGCTTAGTAGTAGTGATCAGTAGTGATGTCTGACACACCTTCTGAAGATGTATGTAAGCAGTCCAAGCTGCTCTCTCCTGTGCTCTAAAAATACACACTTTTAATCCAAACTATGATCTTTTCCTAACCCCAACCAAGTGTTTTTCTGTGATTAAACCCAACCAGACCTTAACCACAGCGTTGTCACACCATAATTATTTTTTAACAAGCACATCAATATACACTAAGATATTAAGGGCAAAAGATGGCAGAGGTAGCCTTATCTGAACGGCTAACCATAAATAATGGCAGTGCGTCATTATTGGTTATCAGACACTTATAACGTTTATTTCTCGACAGTCATACTGGCCATCAGAAGCACCAGGAGAAATCTTAGTGGGCTGGTCGCTACGTGGGCACCAAGGGACATTTTACAAAAACAAGGGCGAGAGAGATGCGTCACCAGAACACTGATTTGATGAGATCTCATGTTATAAAAATTGTGTGGATGTGTTTCATAATGCCAAACAGCAACGTTAACGTTACACATCTTACTTTAGTTTATTTAACTTTAATATCAGCTGAATCCAAAAGCCTTCTTTAGCAGTCATACAAAGTCATACGTATGCGTGCTAGCTTGCTGGACAGTTTACTTGTACTAGAGCTAGCTAAATGTAACAGTTGGCTACCATAAATTGGAGGCAACCTGCTGCAAACTATTTTGCATTAATGTTATAGTATCAGTTTCTGAACTATCTGTCTCCCAACCTTGCCATCCATCTATCATCTGCCATCTGTGCTGTTTGACTGACAAGCGACTGAGGTCACTGATCTGCTAGGTAGCTTTTAAGGAAACCTCTTGACAAAGAAAAGGGAATCCCCATGAAAGCTCTGATGCACGCAAGTTCTTACCTCACCTCATTTAGGTCTATGTTCTCTACAGCTACAAAAAATGTGTTTTAGTCATTGTTTGAATTAATAAGACTGAGAGAAGTGTAAAAATATGTACACTGTTGAAGATGTGCAAAGTTAAGTGTACCCTGATGACAGGCCTGGCCCAATTTAACCCCTGGTTGTATATAAAAACTTTTGTTCACCTCCTGTATGCCAATTAATTTATGTTTGTGAATGTTTAGAAAAGATTTGTATTTGTAGGAAAAAAGATAAGCATAATAAAATGTGCATAAATTATATCAGAGTCGAGGTTTTCTTTTTGACCTTTATTTGAGCCCATAGACTGATTTATTCCATTGAAGAACAGATCCTCAAAATATCCATCTAAAACCCTGAAGAAATAACCCAGACACTGAAGGTGACTGTGTCTCTGCTTCAAGAAATAAAAAAAATCCTACAACTCTGTGGTCACCTGCTTATTTATCTTATTGTGCAGCTGGTTTTGTGAGTGTGCTTGCACTTTGCCCAAAGGCCTTTTAGACACCTGTACGCAGTATCTCAAAACCTATCCATGAGTGAAATCAACTGAAGCGCAGTAAATCTTACACAGTGAGACTGCCACACTATTTTATGTTGGCTAAACAGTTTTATAATGTGGCAAGAGGCATGGAGAGGAAGAACATAGAGCCACAGTGACCAAGTTTGATCAGGGGTTTTCAAAGTCTGACACCCTACGCCTCAGTTAGTCATCTGTAGGCTACAATTTGAGCCAACATTTCTTTATATTTTTGTTAAGTAGGTGCCATTAAAAGTATGCCAAATTAGCTATTAGCAGTTCCTGTTTTCAGTGTACCCATGTCATTGGATTACTTTGATCCTGAGGAAAACCTAAAAATGTGATGATTCTCGGGTAAGTTCTAAGAAGCATCTTTTTTCAAGGATTTCTAAGTGGATTTATGGACGTTTATTCATGATGGACATCTGAGATAATAATATCCTCAAAGTGTGAGTCACATTGAATCTAAAAATATGTGTATCATGTTCGTCTGATAACTGAAAAACAGCAGTAGAGAAATAACTTGCAGTTTAGTAACAACAGTAATAATTGTTCAGATAAAAACTACAACAGTTGCCTTCTGCATGTGTTGAAATTCCTGCGGCAGCTTTCTTGCTGTCAAGAAAACTTAATGTGACAAGAACAATGGTACTTAGTTTAATTGATTTTCGTGTAACTTCACCTGCCATTATCATAGCGGACAGACTCTAAAGTGGTTACTTCCACAGAATGCTTCCTGACATTGGGGCAGAGTAAAGGTGCATCTCAGAAGGAGACTCATTTACACCTGGAATGCCGTTGATCTCTAATGCTTGGTTGCATTTACACTTGGCTTAGTGTAAATGAGGTTCACAACATATTCACAAGTTGTAAATTACTGTCCCTCTCTTTCTCACCCTGTTATGTTTGTGTTTATGTTTACTGTTCGTGCTTATTGCACTTTCTGTTGATATCTGGTCCACACTGAATTCCTTGTACTTGCTACCTGGCAAATAAATCTGACTCTGATTCTGATGTTACTCTTCTTTGCCTGTGAGTAGCTGCTCAAGTCATGATTGCTGCTCCCAGTGGTCAATATACCTGTCATTTTGAACTGAACTCTGACCCTTAAGCCTGTTATTTACTTGCCTTTACCACCAGGTGTCACCAAATCAACCAAGACTGAAATCTTACAGGAAATTGGCCCAATTTTACACCTGACAAAAAGCGGCGCCAAGCGCACATGTCTTTGCTAGTTTAAGACCGACACAGTTCTCATTTTCCCGTCCAGCGTCCACATTGTTTAAATAGCAAATGCACTTGCTCCCATGGGTGTGTTGGTCTTAAAATGAGGTGTGGTCAGGCGCATTGTTGGTGCATTGCTATCTTGAGGCAGCAGAGAGCGATTGCACTATTGACCAAAAAAACCTGGTCTGAAGTCAAATGTGTTTCACTATTATTTTATTTTATTTTAGGGCATATTATCAAGATAGTAATATGTGCCTACGTAGGCGGGTGCACAATGCACGTACACTCTGCTTGTTACACACACACACACAGATGCGCAGCAGCCCACAAATATGCAAAAGATTACAAATAAAAGGATTACAATGTGAAAGATTATTGTGTAGATTAACGTATTTTGAAAAATACCCCATAATGGTTAGCCATAATATTTATCAGAATTAACTAATCGCAGTAATGACAGATGAAATTGTCTAATTATTTGACCAAATCGTGGCAAAACATGTAGGTATTTAAACAGACTTGTCAGGTTGAGGGTGTCTGTCAAGACCCAGCAAACAGATTTCAACAATGGATCAGACACAGATTGACTTTCCTGCTGCATCAATATATGATGACATGAGGAACACTTGAGGGAATAAATGAGGTGAAAACAATGATTAAACTAAAGAAGGAAATAAATCTGAACAGCTTCTAGCTGTTGCCAGCAGCAGGATCAGCACCTTGGAGAGCTCATCAAGACCTGATAACTGTGTTGATGATTCTTTACATGATTAAGATAAATGATTTCATTTTTAACAAGATTTAACAAATATTTAACATTTTTGAGATTACAGTGATCAGGTTTCCATACTTTCAGCAATTAAAACCCTGCTGGTTTTACCTGTTACTGGGGGGAGGGAGGGTCCAGGAACAGCAGGGGCCAGTGTGCTCGTTTTGGATTGTGCACTTTCACTTTGCACACAAGCAGATCTGTTTCCTCTGCAGAGGAGCGTTCCTTCTTACTACTTGGCAGATGCACCATTATAATAGAAATCCACCAAGGCGCAAGCACAACTGGCTTTTAAAGGGAATGGGAGATGACACTCTGATTGGATTATTTCATGTTACGCCCAGAACACATCCATGATTAATTAAGAGACTAAGTACAACCCTTTTGAACCGTGGTCCTGGCACTGCAACCATTTTTCCGCCATTAAAATAGCAAAAGTGGATTTGAACACACCCTAAATGCACTTGCACCATGCGCTTCAGACCATGCACTTTAGATCATTAAAATAGGGCCCAGTAACTTAATACAACTGTTGACGGACCATATATTGAATGATGAACTAACATTCTCCTTTTCCCCTCTAGTACAACTTTCAGGACATTTTCAGCTGGTACGGAAAACAAATCTCATTGTATGACTCTGTATGATGCATGATTCCTGCAGCTTTGAAATCGCCACCAACTGTGAGCGATACACTCAGGGCCAAACAAGCTTGAACAATTATCGATCTAATTATACTCTGGCAAGACAGGGAATAAAAGCACAGAGAAAGAGAGGGAGGATAGTAAATAGATCAACAGAGACAGATAAATATGAACGTTATCTGTCAGCATGAAATAGGGTTTTGTCTTTTCTGTTGCTTGTCCCTCTTTCTTATTAAGCCACGGGGCTGAGGAGGGCTGTGGTGATCTGTAAATAGCGGGAGTCTTCATCGCAGCTCATTTCACAGCTCCGGGTCTTTGCCTCTGTATTCAAAGCCATTAGATGGATGTAAATACACCTCTGCTGTGACAATATTATTTACTTTATGCATGTGTATGGAGACCCTGAAGTGACACAAGAAATAATAATTAAATAAATGAATGGTAAATGAATAAACATGCACTATAAATAAAAACTCAATACATTTGAGTAATTAAAATATTTTTCTGTAACTTCTTTATCTATTTTATGTTGTTTTTATTGATTTTTTTTTTTCCTTGAGAACAATTGGGTGTGCAAAGCATGCTCACAATACAGGTGGAGATAGATTCATTTGCTACAGTGTAAGTCCTAGCTTGGCTACCGTTGTCAGGCTCTAACTTCATCATAAAGGAAATAGAAATACAAAAATAAATCAATGTTGATATTAATAATAAGGAATTTTTTTTTTTTAAATGTAGGGATATAAATAAGTGGAAATACATACAGAAATAAATGTAGAAATAAATAAATACAAAGTCAGAAAAATAAAATGCATTGCTATTGCCCATTTACTTGCCCATTTACAATATATCTTATGTATTGATTGAATTATTTCACTTGTTCATTTAGGGCAAAAAAAGCTGATTTTATAAATCAAATTCTCCCAGATGTTTTTATCTGACCTCTCCAGCACGCACATGCTCACATTTGTGCAGCTGTGGTAGAATTGAGTATATGTGCACGCACACACACACACACACACACACACACACACACACACACACACACACACATGGATTTTATGTTTAGAAAATTCAAGACCAAATCATATTAATGCCAAAACCAAGAGCTTTGGGCATTAATATGCATGCTTGAAAATTTAATAACATATATAATTGCTCACTATTGATAGACTGAAGTTTGAACATATAAACCTGCATAAACACAGTGTAACCTGAACGAATGCACAGGCCCACATGGAGAAGCAGAGAAATGACTTGATAGAGCAATCTAAATTTGAGTCAGATGCTGAGAGGGGTTGTTAGTCAGCAGACTTTGGGGGGATTTATGTAGCAGAGACGGACTAGGAGCCAACTACATGCAGGCCTTGCAAGAATGCATTGGTATGCAGCGTCTGGTGGCTACCCAAATTAAAAAGGAATGTATTACACAGAATGTTGCACTTGGCCGACCAGGCTGAAGAAAACTCATCAATCCACAGAGTAAGAGATAACTCCAAAGGGAGGTATGTATGGGATAGGGTGGGGGTGGAGGGATCCTTTCACTTAATTTCTGACCTTCTAAAAAACATGTAAACAAATCCAGCTGTACATAGATAGGTGCCATTATTTTCATTTTTCTGCTTTTGTTTGACACTATAATGCTGATCAATTGTTTTCCTGTTGCACTGCACTCTTCTTTATTAAGACAGCTATTCAAATATCAAAGGTGTAGCCATTGCAAGGTTTAGAGTGATTTAATATGTTTTGTGTTAGAAAGCAGAAAAGATTAACAGTTGAAGATAAAGCTAATATAGGCCTGCACAGCTGCCTGTATGTGGTTTTAGGACTTGACTCGGTACTTGTTGGCCTTGACTTGGAATTGGACTCAGGACTTGTTGGTCTTGACCAGACACTGGTGTGTAAAATTGTTTATGGTAGTTTAATTATTTGCACATTTGTATGGAAAATGCACAAGTAAAGCACTGAAATCGTATGTGGCTTTGTAATAATTCTTAAGATCTTCACTGTAGCAACCTCATTTCTGATACTATTTATGATCTACATTTTTTCAGCAATAACCTTTCGATGTATATTAATTATGTAATTGCCTCTCTATTAAGTAGTTTTCACTGTGACTGGTGGAGCTGAGCCTTTTCTGTAATTATCTCCTCCAGGCGTAGGTCTGGAGGGGATCATGCATTTGGTTGTGTGTGTGTGTGTATCCATGTGTATATCTGTCCTCAGCTAATCTTGCATACTACTGGACCCATCAGCCTAATATTTTTTGTGCACATTTATGACTGTATGCACAAGGACCTATTGTGGTTGCGATGAATCACAATTTTTGAAAAGCCTGAGAGACTCCTAGATCCTCTTAACTGGCCGGTAGAGAGCCACAAGTGATCAACAACTGCTTCATTTTGGAATCTTGAATTTCCAGCAACAGGATAGGCTAAAAACAAGGCTTACCTAGTCTGTTGTAGGCCACATTTTGGCATTTGTCGTGGCTCAAAAATTGACATCCATAGAAAAGTTTGGTCTCATCTTGAACCGGAGCATCAGCAGATTAATTTCGTACCTGATATGATATGATCCACTAAAGTTAGGTACAATACAAAATGAATAAATCCCCATGTTTTATTATCTTTGCTGACATCTTGACTGTAAGGGAGACATACCTGGCGCTCTGAGATCTGCACTCTACTGAGTGCACTCTTCTAGTTAAAATTGAAATTGTCTTCACATACAAAAGGGATTCACGAGAAACACATGCGTGTATTTCAACATTACTGTCTCTATCAGTAATTTTATCTTATTGATAGAAGCCCTGTTTACTGATTGCTTTCCTACAGCTGAATCAGAATTGTTCTGCTGTTGAAAACCACACATTTTCTCAAACCATGGGGGGGCTTTTATTGTGAAGCAGCCACAAGAAATGCATTAACCTAAATGTATTGTATGGTGCTTTGCAAGGTGCTATTGTTCACTAAAATGGTTCTACACAACAAAATATGGACATACTCTGTCAGCAGATCGGTTTCAAATACTGCGAGGGAGGAATAGTCGAACAGCTGCAGTGAGCTTTTAGATGAAGAGCTGTAGACAACATGTTCTTATGGCAGGTTGTGCGAACCAGCAATGTATCATAAATGAGTTTTATATCACCAAATCAAACCTACACAAAGCCAAGGTGTTGTTCTAGAGTTCTGGATGGGTGGCTGGAGGGGTGAACAGGGGCCACTCATTTTTGACCCAGGTCCCCCAGGCAGGTTAGTCTAACCTGGGCAGCTATTAGATCGATTGATAGACTAGACTGAATCATTGAAAGTTAGGATCTAACTCCTCATGGATTGTGAGGTTAAATACTTTGTGTTGTAGCTGCCATAAATCAATTTCCTCCATGTGCCCTGAATTCCACTTCCCATTAATTAAAAAGGATTTGTGAGAATTAATTGGTGGGCCTTGTAAGCCACCTTATCAAATGTAAATTGCGTATTGAGGCAAAGTAATTAAAAGGAAACCCACACCCCAGGAGCTCCATCTGTTGTGTTAAGGACCTCCACACATTCAGACAACAGGTTAGGGGCAATGCATGCTGCAAGATCTTTGATATGATGTAGACTCAATTAAGTCAGTCGACAGAAATGGTAGCAGATCTGGGGCTCCCCTTGCAGTTTTGTTTCAGGGTTGTCTCCCAGCTCCTTGATCTACACAAAGACGCTACAATAGCAGCTTAATTAGTTGAAGAAATCTTGTAGTGTCAATCAACCCTGAGGGACCAATGAACAAACAACCACACACACATGCAAGTACACAGTAATTAAACTATTACAGTGGTGTATTTCTTCATGCAGATATGTACGCTTAACGTGTCTTGACACTCATAATTTAGACAAAACATCCTATAATACTTTTAACAACCATGTTTGTGTTTTGCCACTTTTTACTGGAAGGCCAATAAAGAATGTTATGTGGAAATCAGACACTACGGAGGGCCAGCAGTGTTTATAATTCAGTGAGTTTCAAAATGTTAAGTAAACTGTGATGAAGAGCACTTCTTCTTAAGTAGAGGGGTATGAATATTGTGCTGAGAACCACCAAGAAACATCCCAGGTCTGTCATATGGAAAATGAATCAACCTTGGATTCTAATGAGGTGAAGGATGTTTTGCACAGAGGTGGATCATTAAATATTAGGTCCTGGTAAAAATTTCAGTGAGGTGCTTTACAAGTGTGAGTCATAATTCAAGTTAAAGTTATGGCATTGAGTGTAAAATGAAGTAACCGATTAACATCTGTTGTTGAGTTTAGGTTCAGTCCCCACAGCTGATAAACTGCATCGACACATACAGTATGGGAGCTTATGGGTGACAGTTTCAACCAAATACACCAAGCCCCTTGGGGTCATGTGGTAGAGAAAAAAATGATGTGGAAATCTATGCAAATAGATTAATAAACTGAGTCAATGGGTTAATTTTAGGGACAACCTATTGTGCAAACTGAGAACACGAGGTTTATTAATCTGTTTGTACAAATTCTAGTCATTATTGTTTTCCTACCACTTGACCCTTGGAGGATCCATACAAACAAATTCTGGATAATATGATCTTTGCTGACACAATGGCATTGAGGGTCACTGGGTGCAGGCCTCTATGTTCTTAATCTCGGTGTGTTTTGAATGCACCGTGCTTCTGTGCTTCATGGTGTCACTATAAGTTGGTAGTCATATTAGCAAAGGTTGTCATGTGAATTAGACATTGATTTAGCGAGAAAAGCAAACTGGAAAAATATTAATCTTGGGTCATGATGCAGCTGGTGCAGCAGACACTCACACTTAAATAAATGCACCATTTGATTTTTGAATGTCTTATTGGATAATGGAAATATCAATTTTTAATAAATGAATAATGAACACTTAAAGTCTTTAAAAGATAAACAGACCCTGTCAGAAATGATAAGTTACAAAGCTGATCAGTATCTGGTTACGTGTGCTCATACTTGCCCCATACTGCTGTCTATCAGCCTCACCCCTATATGTAGTTTATATATATATATATATATATATATATATATATATATATATATATATATATATATATATATATATATATATATATATATATATATATATATATATATATATATATATGTGGGATCTCTATGTCCCCACCATTATCCCTCTCAGAAAGATTTGTACCAGAAACCAAAAAGGGGGTCCCTAAAGTTTTTTTTTTTAATTTAGAGATGTCATATTTTTATTCCGGTTAACTTCACTTATAATGTCTGTAATTTTCATTTCATACATGAAGGTCTAAATGGTGTTTCAAAGCCTCCACACTGCTAGGAAAAAAAAAATTCTGGTAGGGGAAATGCTGAAGCCTTTACTTATTATTTTTTTGGCCAAAAATTAGTCAAATTTAAACATATTGAATCAAAAAAATATATTGCAATCAGCTTTTAATACCCACTAGGGTTGAAGGTTTTCACATCATGTTAAATATAATACTTCCTGAGAGTAGATCACACTTATAGTGGGATTTCTAGAAATATATAAAACCAGAACTGTGGATAATAAGGTGTGAAAAATGAGCAGTATCCCTCTGTTCTAATGGCATTCTCTCCTGTTTATTCAAAAATGTGCTGTGATTTTCTCTTTAAGGTGGAAAAATCATAATACTAACTGGCAACTTGAGTGACCAAATTCCTGGTGCAGTTTTGATGTGAGAGATGTTACATTCATGCAGAGTATGTGGTGCTTGCTTGTACTGCTTGAAAACCTGCACATGTATTTTTTTTTAAAGCTGCAGATAATATTTTATCAACTCAAGTGTAAGATGAGTATGATACTACGTCTCCTGACATATGGAACCATACATATGTTACAATACCTAATTATATAGCAACAGCTGTTTGTTATGCCATATTTCAATATAATAATAAAGGCTGCATGTATATGATAAGCATCATCAGAGAGGATTGTTGGTACGTGACAAATACAAACACTTATCGAAGTCATAACACTGTTTTTACGATATTGCATCTCTGATCAGTAGTTTCATAAAATGAATGTTGTGTGCATAATTAAGTCCAAAGAAGTGATTGCTCTCCTCTTTTTTGATTTCAAATAATTAATAATGTACTTTAATGTGAGTTTGACTTTAAAAAGATGAGAATGGAAGGTCAAAGAAATTTTGCGGGTATACGAGCAAGTCCACCACAGAATTATTCAAATATTCAAATGAACACTATTTGCCGTTTTGGTATTCTTTGCTGTTACTGTCCTCCATTCATCATGTTCTCATCCCTGGACAGTAACTGTAGAAAGCCCCCCAGGGTGATGGAGGGGATATCATTTTCTATCATAAAGCTGCCACCGGCTCAGTGTACATAATCAGTGATGCCAGTACTGCTTCTTTCACCCTTGCAGCATTGTTAGGGCATGCCAAAGAAAGACATATGACAGACTTCCTCATGGGATGTGCAAATCAGCATGTATGATGTAATGGAGTTCACTCCACCTTGACGAATGAAATAAAAAAAGGAGAAAAATTATCAACGAGATTAATGATTGCTCAAATTAAAAGTAATTAAGAGAGGGGAACGGTGGTGGAAGCAATTAACTCACACAGCTTACATTTCCTGCTGAATGCCGCCGGCTACATTGGAGCTGCAGAGATGTTCTCGCCACAAACCACTGAGCTGAGGATTCCCAATAGACCCCTACTACTAGACCGGCTCATCCTGGGGCCATTCACTCTCCAAGGGCCCAGGGGTCATTAGTTAAAGTAGCTGCTGGCAAGTAGGCTTCCAGAAACGGCATGGGTCACCACAGGCATCCCTGTCACGGTCCACTCCCATCAACTCACTTCAACACTCTGCTTTTGTTCTTTTTATTTGAATATTCAGGGTGTGCATGCCCAAAATTGTCTATTCTATGTTCACCTGTGCATCTTCTGTGTATCTTTATGTACTCAGATAATGCAAGGCAGGACACCAGTGCAATCTGATCTGATACAAGAGCTCTTCAAAATATTTGTAAAGTTTATGATGTTTAAAATTTGAGACTGTAAGTAGACATTGATCGACAGTAGCATTCAGTCATGACATTGGAGTCATGTTTCTGTCCCTGTGATTCTGTTTTGGTCTCCATCAACTCCTCGCTGTCATATTGGGATTAATGGAGGGTTGATATCAGTGTGGTCCCTGCGTTCAGTTGACAGATGTGATTTGTGGTTATTCCAAAGATGTCTTATTCACATGTTGTGTGTTCTTAGCTGGCCTGCTAATGTAAGCCATGGGTACGCCTACATTCAGGAGTCACCTGACGCTAGTTTAGTTCAGAATTGGAGGGTGTGTGAATCGTGCAGCTGAGGCCGAGACTTCTGGAGTGATGTGTGCAGTCACTGAGGCTACACTAACGCTAGCTGTTGGATGGTCAGTAATCCCTTCCAAACTGTATCCTGCCTACTTGTTGTCGTTTAAAGGCAACTTTGACGGAGCTGACAGCTGAGTAATGGAAGTTAAGTCATGAGTAATGTCACGTGTTACTTTTCCTGCTGAGTTTTGTAGTAACTAACTTGCACAAAACTGCTGCCATCTAACTTTCTCCATCTGTTTTTTTTTTTTTTTTTGAGCAGGTAGTGTACAGTGGGTTTATCAGAACTGAAAACAGCTGCTTGCTACTGCTGGAAGTGAAGTGATTGATGAGAACAGTGAGACTAGACCACACGTACTTTGATCCGTAGTAAAACACTTAAAATAAGAGATAAATCTCTTTTATTTAAGATGCAAAAGATGGTGGAGTGGAGTGCATTGCTGTCAATCACATTGTCTTTCTTAAAGTTCCCACTGGAGTCACCAGTGACAGAACATTTCAAATTGTACGCATAGTGGTTTTAAAGCTGTACCAATCAATATGTTTGTATTAATAATGAATCAAAAGACTATGGGCCATATTTTAAGCATGCAACAACAAACACAACAGCACAGGAGTAACAGGTCTTGGGCGCACAGACTGTGTGAATCACTGAAGTGTCAGTGTTGTGCCAGAAACAGACGTTTGCTTTCAGTGCAACGTCAAGGACCAGATTCCAGTTGAAATACAACTAGCTTGGCGCTGCTTCATTTGAATGAACCTCCCACCTGTTTGCATCTCTCCTCCCACCTGTGCACTGGTTACCAAAATACCACACAGGCAGGCAAAGCGGGTTTCAAGGTCAGGAAAATACCAGTCGGAATGCTGCTTGTGCTGGTCGTTGCACCTCCACGAAAATACAGTCCTATGTGTAATGTGAAACAGTTTGCTCATACTGACAAACCCGAGGAGTTTTATCAATACAATCTGAAGTTTCTATCAGCTCTACATAGCTTTTTAGCATCTTTTAGCTAATTGTTTTGCTGTTAGATTGCTTCCAGCAGAAGCAGGCAGCTGTGTTTAGCAAAAAAGGTCTGATAAACCCACTGAATACTATCTGTCCAGCACCACACGGCAGACAGTTTTTTCTCAGGAGTTGGTGGAGAGAAAAACAGCTAAAAATAGAGTGAATATTGGACTTCCTAAGGTGTACAAAAAAATGACTAGTGCTAATATTGCTTCATGTCTGCTGGATACATACAAAGCAAAATTAAGTATAAGGAATGTGAAATATAATCCACAAGTTATAAATTATAGTGGCCTGTAAGGAATAATGTAATGTAATGTATACTAACACATGCCATAATTAAAGCTCAAACATTAAGAAAAACTTGGTCCACCGTAATTAACAGCAGTTGAATTGTGTACCGTGAATTGTGACGTGTATATGCAAAGCACCTTGTATATTCATATGAAAAGAAACCTTGGTTGCTTTTTTTTCTTGGGTTTGTCTGTGTGGGCAGGAAAATACTCAAACTACCCAACAATCACCACCAACAAGACCAACAATGTCTCATCTCTGCAACAAGGACCTGCAGCCCACACAACATGTTGTTCATGTATAAGTCAGCCGAGGCAGTGACAATCTTGGCAATGGCTGCAGATGTCCTTGGCTGAAGGTTCTGTTTGATCTGCCATCCTGTCAGGAGGAAACTTCTTTCTGTTCAATCGCTTTGTGAAAAATGAGTCAATTACTGCATTTCTTTGAGAGGATTCCCATTTTAGGTGAGTGGATGCTCATTTATCATCAAAAGGTTTGGAGGCACAGGCTTGCTGACCCTGCAAGAAATCAAAACCTAACCCATTTAAAGTTTTGGCCCTTCCCTTCAAAGCGTTAGTCTCTATATCTCTGTCCGTAAGAGTATGTATGAGACATAGCTTCCAGGTAACGTATGGTCTGAAGGCAATTTGCCATGAACTGAGCCCTTTCTATATCAGCATATGGATATGTCCTGATGACTCATATGTTTCATCAGTCAGACTGCAGCTGCAGCAACAGCTTCTGTTCTCAAACCTGATTCTTTTATATTTTGTCTGCTATTTTTTATTTAGTCTAGTCTTGTGTTAAATGTCCTCATTAGTTTTTATCACATTTAGTAAACCTCATCCTGTTTTTTTTTCAAAGAAAACCTTAACTATTTTAGTATAGTTTTAGCCAATAAAAACTTGACATTTTAGTCTTTTTTTAGCCATCAGATGACATCGAACATTTCAGTCAATCTAGTCTAGCCAAAACCAATAATTTCTTGTCATTCCAACTTATGTCACATTAGATTTTATCATTATCTGATGAAAAACACAGGTTGAATGATTAAGAATGCAGCTTTGCAGAGAGTGTCTGGTATGATGTATCAATTTAAGGAATACATCCAGACATGGAACATGTTCTGATTTGCATGTTTATTTTGAACCAACACGATTCAACAACTGGGTTTATCATTAATGTATTAAACTGTGTCGGGCTACCACAGTTTAATTTGCCCCGACACTGACAGCGCACCTCCCCCCATTGCATGTTGATATAGTCACAGTTAGTGATGTTGGTGCCGTCTTGTTATCATCTTGTTTAAAGTCATGGAAAAAAAAAAGTTGTTGATGAACATATTCAGTCATAGTTTTTGTCAATGAAATGAACATTACTCCATGTAGAACATCCTCTTCTCAGATCCTGCTCACTGACCTTTTCCCAAATATACATCATATTCCTTTGAGATCACATATTTTAAGAGAGTGACCTAGTGTATATCATGCCATGGTATGGAATAAAACCAGTGGCATTCATTATGTCTCTTTATTGTCACTTCAAAATGTGTCAATTTAAAGTTCAACTTAGCTCACATTTCTTTTAGTCTAATTTTCATTATGATTTTTTAAAGGATGAATTAAAGTGTGAGAGCAAAAAAAAAAAAACATCTGATAGCACTGTGCATGGCCCTGTTTCTGGATAAATGATGGGGCCTTTCACAAACAGGGCTTTTGGCTCTCCTAAGCAAGAGGGCAAGGCTCTAAGGATGGCAGCACTGGTCAGTAGATTGTGAGGTTTATCTTGTTGGATGTGAAAATGTTGGTTGGCTGGGTGAAGGAGCCTGACCTGCTCAGTAGGATGAAGAGCATTACATAAAGTATTATTTTCCTACAAAACAAATACCAAGGATGCTATAAACTATGTTGGACGACATCACATTTCAGTCAGAGACTGAAATTTGGAAAGTTTGGAGAGAACAAATCAAACTAAACTCCCCTCTATAAACACATACAGGGTGGGCTACAGAGTGTTTGACTGAAATAAATGTATATATTAAGTATTAATCTTAAAATATAAATTTGCGTCTGCAGCAAGTATTGAGTTTGATCCTGTTGATAAAATCACCAAAGCAGCAGCGGATTGATGTTGTGCCACAAATAGACATAGTTCTGAGATGTCTGTTTTCAGTGCAACGTCTAGGACAAAATTTAAACCAAAACACAACTACTTTCTTTGCGCTCTTTCATTTCAATGTACTGCTCATCTGTCTGTGCCTGTGCTGGTCACAAATATTACAGATACATGCAAAGCAAGTTTCAAGATGAGGAAAATATCAAGAGCCGGAGCGCTGCGTGTGCTGGTCGTTGCACCTGCATGAAAATACTAGGCTGTAGTCTTCCAGTCGATATTCTCATATCTGACCAAATTCTCATTGGACAATTGGTTGTGAACAGATATACACAGACGAGTTTTTTACAATAACGGTGCGCATTGCCAGAGACCCGCCTGTATATAGACTAACAGATCTCACTGGCGAAGCAGTGGAAGGCACATTTTACGAGCGAGAGTTACAACAGGTGATTGATAAAAACAAGTGTTTAAAATAGAAAAAATATTAGCCAGAGAGTACATAGTACATAGTGTATAGTTATTAGCAACTATTCTGATGGCTGTTTTCTTCTTTTTTAGCTGTTTGTACAGTTTGTCAGACAGCGGTATGTTACCTTTCAACACGTTGAGAGCTATTTCACACAGGGCGTTAAAGTCTGAGTTCACGCTGGCCACAATAACCCTTGGCACGCGGGGCATAGAATTATACATCAACTCTAACAGAACCAGATTCCTCTGCATGCGCAACGACATTGACACCTTCTCTGCTTTTTAGGAATATACACAACCAGAACATCGGATAGCAAGTTGGTTCTGAGTCTTAAATAATCAGGTGTTTTAGCTTTATAATAAATGAAGAGATAAACGTAAATGGGGGAGGTGGCATCATTAAACACCTGTAAAAATTATTTTGTGTTACCAGGAAACATCTGTCCACCTAATAGTGTAATCTGATATTTATCTATGTAGTTGGCATTTAAACTAATAGTTCAACTGGCTTCACCTTGAATAAACAAATTTTTACTAGACATACACAGCAGAGATTATGATGATGTACATATTTAGTAAAAACGTTCTGTACTTCTTTATTGTTACTTTCATCATTCATTAAATCATCTATGGTTAGTAGATTATTCTTGTCCAGTGGTAGTAGTACATTGTCACACAATGATTCCGGTAACCCGTTCACAAAAAAAATGTAATATCTCTTATCTTAAGGAGTTGATCATATAAAGGCTGCCAACACAAGTAGATTTATACAACATTATCAAACCGATGTGAAATAGCCGTCGCTGCATTTTCAACAACATTTGACAAAAAATGTCTTTCCACAATTTGAAGGACCACTCACCACCAGACTAAATGGATGTTGCAGTCTGCCATTAAACTCTATGGCTGTTTTAGAATCCATAAGGTAGGGTGGTATAATCAGACAACACACGCCGCTTGTTATACACAACCTGGACTTTTTTCAAAACCATCTCATTTTTGAGGTGGAACTTCTTTTTAATCACGCTTGATGGTTTTAGCTACAGTCATTAGGTGTGCATCAGTATTCTGATTGGCCACAGATGCATGTACTAGCCCCTCCAGTGACTTGTGAGTGACTACTGCAGCGTTATTAGCATTCAGTGTCACCCCCTTGCATTTGACCTGTGTTTCGCCTAGCTGTATGCAATAGGCATAACACTTAAGACCCCCGATACAAACTCTGTGATGTAGTCTTCCTCGGGGAGGCCACACACATTACCATCATTTATTTCATCCGTCAAATCACCCAAGTATGGCCCCAGTCACCTTCTTTTGATGTAAAAACCAAACTGTCTGAGTCGCAATACAATACCTGCTCCTGTAATTTGTCCAACGAGTCATACAGCATAAGCCTGGTGTGGGCAGCGATCATGGCCCCTATGAACACATTCAAGTCTTTAATCCTCGAACCCTTACTATCTGCATGACGCCATTGCACCATCACCACATCATCTGAAATGAAACAGAACTGCCGCACGTCATAAACATCAGCTGGGTAAACCGGTCTGGCTCTGTGATCAACTCACACGAGGGCATATTGCTCCTCATGCTGAATTGCCCCCACAAGGAGTTCAGGAGAAGTTTGTTGCAACTCCTAACAGCCTTGTTGACACATATCTTGACAGGATCTAGCTTAATTCCCTCCCTCTCAAAATAATCATCTATGTACTTTCTTCTGATAAGCCGGGGTTTTGACATGTCTGGAGTAACCAGACGCCTCTTGCTTACACTTCAGAAATGTTTTAACATAATCCTTGAACAATGCATCTGTCTTGTTTGGAAAATGCCACACTTCGTCAATGGTCACAATCTGGTATCCCTTTTTAACAGCTTTTTGAAGCTCAAACGACACCCACACACACTTGACAGCTTTCTGTCACTATCGCCATGCATACATTCACCCGTTTGGTTCATATCTTCATTACACATTCTGCACAAGGGGAACATAAGCTTGTTGTGACATCTGTAGGGAAGGACAGGATGGAACAAGCCTTTTGATGGGAGCACAGTACGTTTCACAAACCCAAAATAATTATCGATACAGTCAAAATCCCTATGAATAATCTGAGGGTTGCCAACTGGGTACCGTTTCTTCGCTTGAACAGTTGGATACAGAGTGGTGAAGTCATAGTATCTGATTTTTTCACCGTCGTTTTCAGCCTTGTGATACAGCTTCAAGGTGTTTGTATATCAGCCAAAGAGAGCCTGTCTAGGGTCAAGGCGCTCCGGTTTTTTGTAACCAGTCAGAAATGCTTGAACAGCAGGGTCAGAGTTTACTAGCAATGCCCATTCACATTCCCACATCACCACAACCCGAACACCATGACGTGTTTCTAAGGCAGCCATTTTCTCCCTGAACATGTGATACATCTGTTATCAAATTCATAACAGGTGTTTGTGGAGGCATTGTATCCGTCCACAAAGTACGGCCCCACACGCTGCTCACCGCCTTTGAGCGCATGTTTTATCATGCCGTTTTATATGTGGGCGACATATTCAAGCCACTGCATAGACACTTCAGAATATGTCTTATTCTGGCTGGTGTATGCCCCCTCGTACATGAGAGCTATAGTGTCTCTGGGCAGAAACAACATTTTGAACAACCCCATACAGCTAGATGCTAGTGTGGTGAATGCAAACGGATCAAGCTGTGTGCACCTCAGAAAAGTCTCACGGTAAATCGGACAAGCCTTTCGCAGAATTTCAACATTATTAACACAATAACGCTGAATCTCTGCTTGAAAATCAAAGACACCATCACACACAGTGTTATAACAACTCAAAAGGACCGTTCTCTCACTCATGCTGTCATAGCTGTAGTAGGAGGGATCGGGGTATTTACCGATGTAATGCTCGTTCTCGCTAGTGTTGAACTTGTTTGGGAAGTACCCTTTCTCATGGTCATGAAAGCCCAGGGCTGCACGTGTTTTTGTCAGACGCAAGGGTAGAAAGCCGAACGAATCTATCCATCGCTGCCTGTATGTGCTGTCATACATCAAAACAACCATGCTAGCCCTCATCGTCACCATAGGGGTGATACCCTGTTCAAAGTATTCTAGCAGAATGTAATTGTCAAAGCCAGATGCATTATGGGCTATGAATGTGTACCCATGGTATTTTGGCAGCCGGTGCACATTTATGTGGCTTTTTGGTGGATGTGTAAGTTTTTCCACATGCCTCACAGTATTTTACTCTTGGGCATGGTATGATATTGTGTTTAGCATCTGGCAACTTGTGTTGCTTAAAACAGTTTCTAGACTTGCAGATGCATTTACAATCAGGACATTTTAGACTATTGCCAGGATGACTATGGCACAGTGTAAGACAGACATTGCAACGCTGCTTACAATTGTGATACAGAGGGGTTTCATACATATTGTAGCAATACGTATAGACCTATGAGCCACCTAGGAAGCCAGTCTGATTTTTGATCAGGTAGTAGTGCTCTGCATGTGTTTGTGGGTGTGGTGTGTCACTGGTCTGGAAACACTGCAGGCATTTGCGTCCAGCAGTGTGGTGGAAGAATATGATTTTTACATCCAAGTGTTGTTCAAATCTAGCCACATCAGAGAACGAGACTTTGTGCATGTAATCAAAACCAACGGCACTGTGCAACTGTTTTGCAACTTCCAATTTTTCAGCCTCCGACATGCACGCATTGGCAAAATGTGCAAGGCAGAGAGAGAAACACAAACTCCCCTATTGCCAGGACTGTACAGAAACTGTCTTTTTGGATAAAATCTCATCACAAGGAACAGACCCCAGCTTTAATCACACACCACCACCACTTCTGCCCTGTGCCACTGTGACTATAAACTCCAACTCATCAGTTATAGATGCATCATGCATTTTACTTTATAAAACTTGTGAAACCTCCTCAATGAACAAATCCACATTGTATTCATCATCAGATTTTAAAAACAGTCTGTACATCACAAGCTAGGGAGGGGCCTCTCAACACAACATCTAAAAACAATACCGGGTGCTGAATCTCCCAAAGCACGCTCAATTACACCTGACAGACTATTTCTAAATCCGGCAGGTACAAGCTCCATATTATCACAATTGATGTCTCTAAAATCAGTGCGCTTACGCAGTTCAAAAGCATTAAAAGCAGATATGTCCCTGGCATGCACATGACTTCCACCACTGGTAGAAGGAGAGTCAGATACAACCTTAGATTCTCCTCCACCAGTCTGTGGAAATTCAACATTTCTACTGAACACTGTCTAACACACTCTAATGGCACTTCACACTCATACAGACTCAGTGGCACCCACAGCGACACCCCGGCACCAGGGACAACAGGAATGCCCACATTCATCAAAGCATTGATTGGACGACTTGACAATGGTACTTCACACTCAGCTACAGACACAGCAGAGTCCCCAACATCAAGCTCTGCAGGATTATTCACATGAATCACACCTACATTTATCAAAGCCCTGTTCTCAGTACTGGACAATGCCATATCATCGCCGTTTACACACACCCTTGAGCCATTAGCACCAAAAACCACTGGATTATCTATCAAAGCCTTGATGTGAGTACTGGACGATGGTATATCATCGCCATTTACACACGCCCTTGAGCCATTAGCATCAGCAGCAGTAGCAGGAGCAATACGCTTGGCCCATTTTTTTTTTACCTTTCTTGTAAACCTGCGTATTATTGTATTTTGTTTTTTAAACCAGCCGTCTCAATGCAAGATAATCATATTCCATGTTAGATCCACACGGCGTATCAACATCATCATTCTGATTGTTACATGCATCACACCATGTCTCAGGGTCATGTCTGAATTTTTTGGCGGCGGGGGGGGGGGGGGGGGGGGGGGGGGGGAATTATGTTACATGTTACTGGACGGAAAGATGCACACTATAAACTACTATTATGGGAAACTGTACACAGGTCAAAACAGCGTCACTGTTGTATGAAAAAAACAATACTATTTTGACTCTGATAACGCTTTCACAAGGTTGGTAAGAGGTCCAGCTATATTATGATGCAACCAGTGCAAAACTGCTATATTTTTTTGCAGTTTCTAAGTGTCAGCAGCGTGGATCCTTCTATACAGAGCAGCAGATTTCCTTTGGGCTTTAACCGTGTTTAATAATATTTTGTTGCTTCACTGTAGTTTGTCAATTTTTTTACTTGTACACCTCTAATTCTTTAATACTGTAATTCAGAGATTTTGCCATCCACAGCGCATCCCAATTGATCAAAGCGTGTACTAACACTGTTACACAGATCCTCTACCCCATCAAATTTATTTACCACCCCATTACCAACAACGTCACACAGGCCATTTGTTGACTGCACTGTCCGCACCAAATCACTGCTGTTACAAAGATCATAAAAGTTGCTCAAATCGAGCAACTCTGGTGACCCTTGGACTTCCAACTGTTCTGCTATAAGATCTTGTAAGCCATCCCCCTGCCACACACAATCAGGTAATGCCTCAAAAATGTCTATGGTTGTGTCAGTGAAGTCTATGTTATCAACTAAACAGAGCGAATCACCAAGCTGCAAAGTAGGCAGTGTATCAGTTGTAGTTGCCCTAGTGTCCACACACACACTTTGCAATGACACTGCTTGTTGGATATCGAGCTACAGGCTTGCCTCTCCCTCTTCTCTGAGGAGCGTTTCAACAGCACGCTTTGCCTCGTCCTGCTCCTCCGCCACCGGGTGTGCAGAGAAAGATTTAAAGATTTAAATTCAGATTTAAATGCACAAATATACACATACATTTTTAAAGGCATGATAAATAGACATATTAAGTATCAAATCACTGTTTCACACAGAATACCGGCATATACATGCTGCTCACCGTTTGTATGCGGATTTAGAGACTGCAAAATCACCCTCTTCTGCAAAGGTGATTCAACACCAGAGGTAGATGGTACAACTAGTTAAAAACAAAAAAAACAATATAATCAGATTTAGAAAGAAAATACCTTTATTGATGATAAAGGATATGTATACAACTATATATATTTAACTATTAAATACCGACCTTCCGTATCAAAGAGAGGAATGTCTTCAACATTAGTCGACCTGGTAACACACCCACGGCTATCTAATAGATAAAATGTTTAAGTAGAGAAAGAAGGTGGTGAGAATGAGTAATAAAACTAATCAGAGCTGACCGTCTTGACAAATACAAGTGCGACTTCAGAGCTCTGCAATATAACTATGGCCCCTCACTGAAGTTGGGGGGGGGTCAACAAAATATCAGACTTTAACACGAGAGATCACTGTTCGTTTCCATTTCCAACTATGTGTTTTTTCTACTTTTTTTTACTGTGACATTGATTGTCCTGCCTATTTTCTTAGCCAAAAATTTGACACATTGCGGACTGTACACACTACAAGCACACTAACTGCACATGCACTAGTAAACAGGACACTTATCTCATGTACTGTATTCCTATTCTCATTGAACCTCTTAACAGGCCATCAATGTCATGGTATTGTCCCGGTCTCATTGCTATCAAGGAAGTGGCTATGTATCAGTGGTTGTGTATGTCCTGTGATTACCTTGCAGCCCACTTAGCTGCTTAGTGTTTTTTGCATTTGGCCTGCTGGCATTTAAGGCTTTGTTGAACCTACTTACTGTGTTTTCTGGGTTTTTGGTTTTCTGTTTGCTCTGTGTTTCCCTCCTGTGTTCCTGTGTTTGCTTTTCCCTCCACACCTGCCCTGCATTCAGTCTCGTTAGCCCTGCCCTGCACCCTGTGTCTTCCCCAGTCAATTAGCTCCCAGCTTACCCTTGTGTCTTACCACCTGTTCCTTGTTTCATTAGCTCAGTTTGTATTTAAGTCCCGGTTTGCAGTTCAGTTTTGTTGGATCCTTTGTTCAATTTTCTCTGCTTTGTTCTGTATTCTGTTTCTATTTTGACCTGCCAGCTTTGTTTTTGCCTGCGCAAGCCTTTAATAAAGAGGTTTCTTCAGCCACGCTTAGCCTGCACTTTCCTGCATTTAGGTACACCTGCTCCATTCCACTTAACAGTCAGACAGTTAAATACACAAACTGTGCTATGAACACAACTTATGTTAAAGTGGGTACTCATGCAACATATCTTTGGAAAGTTCTTGAGATTCGATTGATGCAAACCATTTCAAGATACAATCACAATAGCAGGTACAATCGATGCATGTATGCATTCTATAAGGCATCTATGCATGCGTTGGCATCTTTGTGTACCTGCATAGACTGCATTTTACAAGACAGTCTATGACATTTGATTGTTTTGAATTATTTCTTTTAAATGGATAAACAATTTTAATCATCGGACATAGATTTTAAGTTGTTTTCATGAGACCAGACCAAGGGCCCTGCAGCGGCTCTTCATTCATAATGCTTTCTGATCAACCGTGACTTACTCTACATACTGGGTCCACTTGTTGGACCTGTGTCACCAAGTGTCTGCTGCTTGTTGTCCTTCTCCTTGGGGGTACACCTCTGATAAAACCATATCCGGATTGGAGCCCCTGCATGTAAGTGTTAGTCTCTGTCCCTCTGCTAACTGGTACAAGTCTCTGGCTGCCTACTAGCTGCAATATACTGTTGTTGGACCCCAGTACTGGCCTTTGCTGCTTTCCTGTCTCCTTAGTTACCACCTCAACATAAAAACAACAAACTTAGAGATTCTATATGGCTTCACTCACCGCTCCATCTGGCTATGTGAATTGTGTCTGTCTGAGTCAGAAGATAGTGGAACTGCAGGGGAGGATATCCACACTTCAAATCCAGAACGTGGAGAGGATGATTGATACCATCATTCTTGGTTCTGCACAGACTAACACCACATCTGGATATGTGAACTCTCCTGTTCCCTGTCCTGCCTTGGGTTCACCTGCTGCTGGGGCTGCTGTCATCAATGCACCTCCAGCTGTTGCTGCTGCTGGTCGGGCCTCTGTCTATAACAATGACCTCCGAGTTTTAGCTAAACCCAAGGTCCCTATTAATTCAATACCACTATATCCTGAGCCCTGGACTGATGTCAGTAAAGGTCATCCAAGACAGAGGAGAGTGTCCCTCTCTTGCTCTCCCACAACCTGTGGCATCCCACTTGAAAACAAATTTGGCATTCTCACCTCACATGATGATGATGATGATGATGATGATGATGATTTCCCAGCACTGTCTGACACTTCAACACCTACCTTTTCCGCCACTGTCTGCAACACCCCCAGCCCTCTGCAAAGTCAAGCCCGGCCTATCCACTGCACCAAGTACTTGTTGCTCCAAGCCGTACGTCACTCTGGCACCGCTGGATCATTCCTTGGTGCGTCAGGTCCCTGCCACCGGGTCAGCTGCTCAGGGCAGTCATACCAGCTGTCCCCCTGTGCTTATTGTGAGATCGTCTAAGTTCCGACATGTGCAGATCAACAGGCACCGCACCTCCTGCAATCCAGGTGCCCTCATTAAAGACATTAACACCTCTGCTCTCCAGATGCTGCAGCGTCAACCATCTTTATCCTCTGTGGTGTTGCATTTGGGATCTAATGATCTTAAAATGCAGCAATCTGAAAAATTTAAGGAAGATTTTGTCTGCCTCACTGATAATGTTTTGAACTCTGATAAACAGTGCATAGTCTCAGGACCAATACCTTTCCCTTGTTTTGGCGATGTGAAGTTTAGTAGACTTAGACAGCTGCATATTTGGCTTAAGGGCTACTGCTGCGACACAGGAATACCATACGTGGACAATTTCGCTGCATTACACAGAAGAGTGGACCTCTTCAAGCCTGATCGCCTCCAACCAAAATAAGCAGGATCTTGTCTCCTATCCATGAATATTGAACTCACACCGCACTCCTGCAAAGCTTTTAACACCTGACGTCTGGTGAGACCGACCAATTACCAGGCTGGACCTAAAAATTAAAGGAAAGGCCACACTTTTAGACATTCCATCTTAACCAACAGACCTCAGCATTGTAAATCCAGTGGTGTTTTCCTTCTAGACTTCAGTGACCATTGCCCAACAGTATGCATACAAGACACAAAACTGCATAGATCTAAACAACTTTCTGAGCAAGCATTTTTATGTGACTTGTACTACGGTGATATTGGGTTTACTGCATTTGGCTTTAAATTATTTTATGCAAACATTTAATTCTATTACAGACAAGCATGCACCTTTTGAAGAAATTCAGAGTTAAAAACAGGAACAACCCTTGGGTTTGTTCAGAAATCACTGAATTATTACACAAAAGGGATTTGGCAATTCTTTTAAATGCAGACTCTCATTGGCTATTGTAGGCTGTGGACAGAACATGGAGGCTGCTATTGGATCAAGTGAGGTGTCAATCACAAGATCAGAGTGCACCACCATTTAATACCAAGGTATCATTTATTGAAACAACATTCAGTATATTATGTTCAATAGCAAAGCAGGGAGTCGTCTTACATGTTTACATAACTCAAGGTCCACTTAGCAGCTGTATCTGGAGTTTTCAAATGCTCCAGAATCTCATGGCCTTCATCAGTGGATGGAGTTTGCTCAGTTGTCTAGGTTCAGTGTCATTACATGACGTACATATGAAACTTCAGTCCTATGAGAGTAAATGGTCAGATATGGGGAAAATGGTAACGCCTGCCTCTGTTCAACAATGGTCTTTGGCATCATATGTGGACATGGTCCTTCTCTGGCTATTCCCTGATTCCTGGTCCATGACCTTTGACCTCTTCCCAGTGAATGCTGTGTAAGTGGTTTTGGTCTGGTTTTGTTTGTTTCTAGTGGTGAGTCTTTTGACTCAAACTTGTTGTTTCATTGATGTAGTGTTCCCCAAAGCTGCACAGCACAACACCAAGCTTCCTCTCAGAGGGGTCTGATCTTAAAGTCCAATTGAAAATAAATTGCTTTTTTTTTCTTCGTCTGCTACTGCATACATGAAGCACTGTAACTCATTAGTTCTGTGTTCTCCTTTTGAGAGAAAACTCTGAAACCAAAAGCAAGACATTTTTATTGTATAAACTCTTTGGCTTCATGATGGCACCCCCTCATTTTGCAGTAATTCGATGGAATGCGGTTAGTTCTGTGTCTACATAGATAGAGACATTATTTCGATACAGCAAATCAAATTTTGCATAAACGGATAATGTGGCGTTCTGTCATAGGTGGAGCAGGAACAGGTGTACTTCCTGAGAAATTCTGAGAAATATATACTGTGTACATCACAGCAGCAAGGTAAGAAGTTAAATCACTGTTGGTCTGATAAAAACCTGTTTCCCGCCTTTGCTAGATAATTTTTTTTGGAAACGATCTACATGATACCACATGTTCCATACATATAGTGTATGTGTAGTAAATATGAATTCAGTTTATGATAATGGACATTTATACAGCATATATGACAATGTTGACCTAAATAAGATATGTCATGTATTTGTTGCAAATAAAAGGAAGTATGGAAGGTCAATAATCGTATTCAGATGTTTTTTAATGCTTGTAATCTGCAACATGACTTGTTCATGTACTCTTGACTTGGGTTCTGGGGTATTACATTTAGCCATCTGCATGCATAAAATATTTACAATGCATTTGGCCTTGTGGGATCTTCTGACATCCTTTACAATATGTTCTGCCCTAGTAGAGGTAAGACAGAGCCTTAGGGTGCCTTCCTTTTGCACTCACACTACCTCTTCCCTCTTGAACCCTAATTGCCTAATATGAGTCGATGTCCATGGAGTTTTGCATGAAATAAATCAATGTTTTCCCAGGACATGATGAAAAGCACTGATCCTGCAGCCTGTAAGCCTGAATCTCTTAGTGTACTGTACCTACTGGATGTAAGCATGCACATACACACAGCATATAACCTTTCTCCTGACACCCCAGATGTTCCACTGAGAGCGCTTGTCTCCAGCAGACCAATATAACCTTCAGGCCTTAACTAAAGATTGACATGATGGCTATCAAGGGAGGACTAGTTGAATGGAATGCAATGAATTATTTAACAGTCAGAGTAGTAAAGAGAGGGGAAGCATGGCGAATTAGTGGGTGTTTTTTGGTTTTTTTTGTGGACTTGTTTTTGGTTCATTATGCACAACATCCTATCTGAATTTTTCCATGCTCAGTGAAGAGTCCCTGTAGTTTGGTACTCAAGGCCCCAAAAGCAGGCTACGTTTAATGAATGGAGAGAGTGGTGATCCGCGCTAATCAGGGAGAAGAATTTTTCAAAAGGACGCTGAGCATGGTTACTCTATAAAAATCCATTATTAATATGCTCTCTGAATCCGTGCCAATACAGACTGAAATTCAGTTATGCGGAAGAGGTATGTAAGTATCAGTAACTGAGGTCAGATGCAATGCAAACAGACACACACCTCTTAAAACCACTATAAAACATATAAACAAGAAAGCACTCAGAGAGCACACACGTCTACCAGAGTGAAAAACCCTTTATATTTGTTATTTCTTAACAACAGAAAATGTTCAGCAATATTTAATCCCAATCATGATCTACAGAACATTGTGATAGACAATCATAGCATACATCTTTCAGAGTTATTTGATTCGTTTAGTAGTTCATGTGGAAATTGCACAATATTCAAACATGCTAATGGCCAGATTAAAAATTGGATAGAAATTGACTGTTTTGCCCTATTGACCCTCCACCTACCACCATCTGTGGGTTCTGTATACAACTGGAATAATACTACCTGGCCTGAAGGTTTGTGTGTGTCAGTTTGTGGTTATTGATTAAACACAACTTTGTTTAGAAATATGCACCATATGCGAACAATTAAATAACTTGGTCTTAAAACTAGATTTTGACACAAGTCACCTCTACAAGCCAATTCAGAGTCCAACAAAACTAGCTGAAAATGTGGGGCAAGTTTCACAAAAGACTTTTACTATGGCTTAAATCTAATAGTTTGACTTCAGATAGATGTCTAAATTCATCTGTTGCACAAAGCAAAGAAAAAAAGTCAATTCTTTAAACAATAGTCAGGAGGGGTTATTGTTGGATGTTACGGGACAGAGTGAACTCAGCAGCCACACAGTTTTCCGTTCTCTAGTTCTTGGTTTAGCGTCTTCAGTTTAGGCTAACCCATTGTTGCTAACTTTGGAGCTAACCCCCTTCACTTAGGCAGCACTTGAGGGTCTTGACAAGCTACAGCATTTATTAATTGACACACTGTACATTGTTGTTTACATTTTCCTCTGCTCCGCTTGCGTTCACCATCACTTTTCTGGCACTTGCTCTTTCCCGATTACTACACAAACATATTATGCAATACCATATCCCTTAATGGAGCTACGCTACCAATAGTTTCCCAGGTAACGACACAGAGGTTGACTCACGTACCGGAACAGTGCTGCACAGAGGCTCCCAAACACTATTGATTTCCGAATGAATGGATATTTGGAGTTATTTTTGACATTAAAAATATTTTTTTGGCCTGGTGGGACCAGTCTGACCAGGAAACTACAGCCCTACCAAAGTCCCTCTTTTTGTTACTATACTTCCACCGCAGCTCAACAGGGACACACTGTCAGAGGAAACACAAAGAGGAAATTTGATGCTTAAAAAGACTAAATGTGGCAGATATCCACTTGATATGACTAACTCAGACTGATGCAGCCTCATGTAAGCCTCAGATAAACTTTTAAATGCATATTTGTACAAAATGACAATGTGGATTTTGGCCTCCATCACTTACATTGAAAGCACATTTGAAGGGGATCTTTTAATAGTCAGTATGAACAGAATTCCTCCTGTTCATTGATTGAACACTACAAAAGAAAAAAACAACTGGGATGAACTTTTTCCTCTAAAGTCACCGTCAGGACAAACTTTATAATTTTAGCCCTACTACTGCTGAGACTGTAAGAACAGCAAAATCATCAGTACAGTGTTATTCCCTCCTGACATTTACACAGTACAAACCAGCTGCAGGTTTGTCCATATCCATTTGCATCTGAGTGCAATGAGTTCAATGCAGGTGCACATGGTTTCACAAAATGAGAAAATAAAATAAGATAGTGCATGGACACCACTATAGCAGAGTTTTATAAATATTGATTGTTTGAATGCAAAGACTCGCTACTGAGAAAATGACCCAGTGCCCACACTAATTACTCAGCCTCCGTCGCCTTTAATTACAGTGTTTATACACTAACAGCTTCATAATCATTCAGTATACTGTACATTCCAATGTTTATCATTGAACAACAGCTAATCTGCAGTGCATTACAGGTGTTGCTGTTGTCTATGGCAAGATTAGTGGTCAGTGTTCACTTGTTCACACACACAGTGTCCATGTGACTGTGTTCCTCTGTAATCCAACAGACTGACTCTCTTTAGTAAACTCAAGGCCAAATCCACAAAGAATGGATTGGGCCCGCTAATAGCGCCGTCTCCAAACTGAGAAAGAGCAGTGGTAACCTTATTAACACCAGATCAATCAGGATTTGACGGTAATTAATATTGTGTGTTCTGCTACACATCTACACAGATCAGCTGTTACACACTGATTCCAGGTTCATACAGTGGAATTGTTTGTAATAAAGCAGATTCTTACTGTATGGATGAATCCTGAGCTCCACCAGAGCTGTCAGGACATTTTTATCTTTAATAGCTGAAAGTCCGAGATAAGCCTACCACCTCATACCCACTTGATCCCCCTCAATGTCTGACGGAAGATTTCACCCTTGATATCATTCAATATCAATTCAGTATCATTCAAGCCTCACAAACTTGAAGATCTGAAGAGAGAGAGAGAGTGAGGAGTGAGTGTGTGCGCACTTAACACCAACTATCTGAAGACACTAATAACTCCACCCTAACTGTGTGTGGCAATTAGCGCTGGTCTTTGTGAATTAGACTGTTTGTAACAAGGCCTATTTGCCCAGAAAGGCACCAATTTTGTGCTGAATGCATGAATATTACCTTATTTACATACATGCAAATGGAACAGGAGCACAGGGACGCTATTGCTATTGCTTGGCAGCGCAATTTGTGGTGCATTTCACCCTTTGTGGGTGCTTTGTGAATTACACACTGTCTTTTTGTCTCATTTGCACAGGTTTAGTGGCCGCAAAAGCCGCCTGGATTTGGCCCTCTGTGTGTTCAAGCAAGTGGCATCTGCCACGGCTTGACGCTAAAGCCAATGCGTAAATATGCTCCATGCTCAAACTGACTCCCATCCATAAAGCCTGAAGTTCTCTCTAGAAGTGCTAAGTCAGTCATTTTTTTCAACAAGTCATTATACTCTCAATCGCTAAATTCAGACCCTCTAATAAGTTTACTGGTGGTCATTTTGGAAATCAGTGCTCTGTTAATAAGATTTGAAGACTTATAGTGGCTTTGATGTCTGCTGTGTGGGTGTTGATTGACTGCTGTGATTGACAGTTGGCTCACCTGCTGCTCTCACCGGCTTCAGGGCTCATACTGAGTTGGAATATTGTCACAATATTTCACTAAGTTTAATGTGACTTGATAACAATACCTTCCCTGTTAGCACAACTTACCTAAAGTAGCTAATGTTAGCCCAAGTGTACAGCACTTGGTGTTCCCAGTAAGCTAGTGTTAGCTTGGGTCCGAGGTAGCGGGGCGTGTTTGCAGAGCATGAAAGGCAACACCCAGCACTCCTTATTTGGAAGCTCCTGGCTCAAAACGGAAAGATGGCACCAACCATAAACTGCAGCTCCAGCCTTCAAACCAGCTCCAATGCAAACCAATGGGTGATGTCACAACTCGCTACATCCATCCTTATATACAGTCTGTGGTTTGAACCAAATGTCCTGCTCACCTAGAATTAGCATCAGCTGTTTCTTCCAAGAAGTGCTAACATCAGATAGCATTACTGACAGCTAGGTCAAACAGCTAAATCAACTTCTGAACAAGAGATTTTTTTGAGAAGCTTTCACATTATGGTTTAGTTTTTATTCGTTAACATAATGTAACACATTTTGTCATAGTTGACAAAGGTTACTTTTCATTTAGTTTGTCTAATTTTCATTGTGGAAAAAAAGGTTGTCAACCAATTTTTTTCATCATAGTCTCCATTGACATAATAATTCTGCTAACCTGGGAAATGCTGTAATCTCAGTATTGTATGTTGGCAGATAACATTTTGAAAGTACAAGTTTGTTGCTTTTTTAACTGGCAAAATGGCACTGTGCATCCTTACCAGATCTCACAGTGGTCGGACTCTGCATTGAAGCAGAAGATACAGCTGAATGAAAATGTCCACAACGCCACTGATTTTGTCTGAATCAAGGATTTGCCTTTTTGCTCGCCTTAAACTGATACTCCAACTAAGTGTAACTTTTGAACATCAAACACTCTGTCTGATAAAAGCAGTTGTTTGTGGTGTACATTCAAAATAATAAGTGTATGTCTATGCATCACCTCTGATAGCTGAAGGAGTGATCAGCCAAGGAAAAATACATTTATTTTATTCAATGCATTATAGCCTAATTCTGTTGAAATTTACATGTACTGCACAAAATTAAATTGACCTCAGGTCGGTAACTGTAGTTGTAAACAATGTTTTACAAACAATGGTAAACACTGTACTCAGAGTTAATTGCTTGGATCCAGGGAAACAACAAAATCCCTAGAAGGGAATATAAAATGGGTCAAGCAGTCAAACGATCAGACAGGTGAAAGCAAACCCCCAGGACAGACAAACTCATTTTGAAGAGAAAACAAGGGTAAATGTTAAATTCATCACCCATGCTAGTGTAAACATCCATCACAGTTTAAAGACCCACTTCCTTATTCAACTCTGACCTACTGTTCATACCAAACTGTCTTCTTGTGCAGTCAGGGATTATTAGTGACATTTCAGGTGCGCCCACTTGTAGTTTTACCTCCAAATAATGTGCTTGAGATTATCTGGATGAACTGCTGGGTTCTTAACAACCTGTCTGGTGTGTCTTGCCCTGTCAAATTTCTTTGTAGGGATGTCACCATGATCCCAGATCTTAACAGTTAAAAATTGGTGTGTAAAATGTTATTGTTACTGGTAGAAATGATGGCCAAAACTACAATTATAGGGCCGTAGTGGAAAAGTCTCCTGAAAAGCAAAATAAGCACTAGAAGGATTCCATTCAGAGAAAGCTGGACTCATTTAGAGCTTATGCTTCTTTTATCACTTTCCACTTTTCCTTTGGCACGAAACATCACATACAAACAAACAAACAGAAGCAGGTACGGTTTACTAACCTCACATTACATCTGGATATTCAAGTTTCATATTATTTCCAAACCAAACAAAGTCAGAGACATGCAGGGCTGAACCGCTCATTGACCACATTAAAGTTATACTCCAACAGATTTCAGTCCTGATTGATTGGGCAAAACCAGTAGTTACTATGGAAACAGAAAGTGTTTCTAAAGCAGCTACTTTCTGAAAAACAAACTCATGTTGTTTTGATAAAGAGGTCAATCAATAATAATTACAATTGTTGTCAGATTTCATTCTGCACATGATGTGTAGTTTCCCACACAACAGCAGGACACAGTACAAGGTACATTGTTGATGAATCGTAGGTGTGCAGCCTGTCGCCTGCAGCTCCTTCTTGTTCAAATACTTCCTACAATGTTTAAAACTCCTCCACTGATGAAAAATACAGAAAATAACCATTTTCTTGTTTTGTAGATGCATGTTTGATGAATGATGGCTGTCAGTGTTATCTGCTGTGTTAAACATTGTGTTTCCTGTGACTGTCTCACAATAAATCATCCTGTGTTTCACCAGTTGAATGCTTTAATAGTAAGGTAATAATAACTCTTGCTGTAGTAGAGTGAACAGTAAACAGAGAGGCTGATTATAAATGACATAAAATTAAAAACAATAACTCTGGATTATATGAATTATTTCCTGTGAATCCTTCATGCATAAAACCCAGGATTTTATGTATTATAAAAATTTAAATCCAGTGTGGGAATGGCAGACTCTGCCACTAACACTGAATAGTACTACATAGAGAGGTAGTTACAGATTTTGATTACATTTAATTGCTGATTAACTTGTTGGCTGCTAACTTTAATCTTAATTATAACCTGACCCTGCAGCTCCCCTCAGGTCTATGGAGTGCTTTAGCATCTTTCAGCTGATTGTTTTGGTTTTGCCCACAACTTTAATGTTTGGTTTAATCTTGTCTTTCCAGCAGCAGCAGGCAGCTTTCATGTCAATAATATGTCCACCTCCTCCTCAGCTGTGCTGCACAATTATATATTAGAAGAGGGTCCTGTCAGTCTATCTGTGGCTAATGATCTTACATCCTCGGCCACACCCTGGAGGTTTCAATAGCACTTTTCCTCCCCATCTACCTCTTTCATGCTTTAATCAAGAGTACATCAACCAGGGCACTGTAACACCCCCCCCCCCAACACACAAAAAAAAACCTTGCATCCTGCTGTCCTCCCTCCACCAACATTCCTTTCACTGTCTCATGTATCGACTGTCTCCTTCTATCTGTCTTTGAGGTATCAGCCCCTCCCGCAACTTCAAATCTACCTTGCATACTTCTTTCTTCTTTCTCCCTCCTCTCTCCCCCCCTGTCTCCTGTGTGCCAGAGCACAGGGATCTCCCCAGGGACCATCCTAATTAGGCCATAAAAACCAGGGAAGTGAAGGAATAAAAGAGAACAACCTCATGTCGTCCTGCTTTAGCGCCTCATAAGGCCACGTACCAATGATAATTATGGCAAATGAACAAGATTAAAAGAGAGGGATGTATATATAAGTATGCACAATTAGGTTTTTTTTGGGGGGGGGGTGTATATGGCAGCAATACAATTATGCAATAAAAATATGCTGAATGCTCTGAATCCTTGGAATAGAATAATTCATATGCTATTTTGGGTCAGCTTGTTGTATAGAATCCGCTTTTTAGATTCAGCTGCTCAGATGCAAGCTTCTGCAACATGAAAGAACTGGTATTTTATTTAACCCTTCAGTTCCACAATCCATAACCTACTAGCATACACTGAAAAAGATCAAAGTTGTATCTGAAGTAAGCCCCATCTGTAAAGAAATAGTTAAACATTTTGAGAAATCTTTTTTTTTTTTTTTTTTGGTTTCTTTCTGAGAGTAACGTGAAGATAAATATAACTGTCATGTCCGTGTGTTAAGTATGGAGTTTGAGACTGGAATTAGCCTAGCTTAGCATAAAGACTGGAAGCAGGAGGAAACGGCTAGCCTGGCTCTGTCCATCGGTACAACAGTAACACTGCTAAGGCTCACTAACTTGTGTATGGATTTAACAAACATGATGGAATATATTGGCGCTTCCAGTCTTTATGCTAAGCTAGGCTAATTGCCTCCATGCTCTGTACTAAATACACAGATATGACCATCTTACTCTTGGAAAGAAAGTAAAAAAGCATATTTCTCAAACTTTTGGACTAATCCTTTAAAGTTCAAGGACATCTCTGGTTTTACAACCGGTCTTATTTTTTGTTCATCATTGCTATCGGTAATGATGCAAATTTATTGCTGAGGTGTGAGTACACAGCAACAATTCTAAAAGAATGCTAATGGGACAAGAAACAAACAGTCACTGCTAATGTCCACTAGACATTACTCATGTTGCTTTACAGCTCCGTTGCAGATGCCTTTCAGCCAGTGTCCACTGGATACATGAGCATAGTGTCTTACATGCAGCTCTTCTTCTACTGAAAGACACAAACACAAAAACACAAAAACACAGATAGAGAATAGAGACGAGTGCTAGAGTTCAGTAATTAAAAAGAATAAAGTACAGCCACCAAGTATCTGTTAACACATCAATCATAAATAAGCTGCAATAGGCTTTTAATATACTCAACCACGTGTTTTTTTTTTTTTACTGTAACCATGACGACAGTGGTCCCCTAACCATAAAGTAGTGACCTAACCACAATGTTTCCCTAACCTTACCTTAACACAGCACTTATTTTAACCCAACCACAATCTTTCTTTAAACCTAACCAAGTGTTTTTTGTGCCTAAACCTGAAATATATCTATTTTTGAACAATTTGACTATTGGGAGATTTGGAACGGTTTTGGAAGATACAGACAAATGAGGGGCATCAGATCAGAAACCGTCCATATGAGTTGTTCTGGAGTGCATGGACCAGCAATGTATTTTGTCGTTTCATTTGGAGGTCTTCTTGTTTTAACAATAGTCTTTCCACTTAGCTTAGAAAAAAATGAATGTCATTGTCAGTGACTTTGGACTTAAACAAAACAATCTGATTCAGCAAAGTGGTTGGCAATATCCATATGTATTCAAAATAACACAGTTTAGATCATTTGTCAAGTGTTGCTTTGTTTACAACCTGACTGATCGTCTTGTTTCCTAACCCCTCAGTCTTTGTTAAAGAGATGACGTGTCACCACATCTCAGCAAATACTTTACTGAGAACAATTCAATCATAAAAATGATGAACAAAACGAATAACATAAGACCCAGGGCCTAACAAATCGGAATTACCCCTTAATTGTTTAGTGGGGACAGCTCCTCCAAATGATGCTCATCTTTGTGAAGTGTAACTTCTCTTTGCCTTTCCTCAGCAGGGTTTTAGTCTTTGCTCTCCAACCAGCCCGTGCTGCCCTAATTACTGTTATAAAATATTAATCTAATAATCTGAGTTAGTGAGTCTTGCAGCTTTTAGGGCTGTGATGAATCACTGCATGCGCATTAACGGTCTATGATCATAAATCATCATTAGTGAGTATCAACAAAGAGAGAGTGTTTGACTAAAACTGTCACCACCATTTATAATTTGGGTAATTATTCTACCCAGACATCTTCAGAGTTGCCTGTGTGGCTCAGGCCTGCTTTTCTGCTTTTTGCTTTGAGAGCGGTTGCACATTAAGGGATTGTATTTGTGAGAGCTTGAAAGATGTGTTCGTCCCTGCTCGGCTTTGAACTGCTCCCACCACTGAGCTGAAGGGTCAGCCATGTGCAGGAGTGCCCAGGGGCAATGGATACTACGGCCACTATATCTGAGACCTCTGATTCTTTGTAGTTTGCAGGTTAGGTGGCTCAGGGTGGGAGGAACCTTTGAAAATAGTCTTGGCAGTTGATATGCACCTATAGAGAATATGGCATCCCTTAGCTGGGGAGCCTCTGTATTGCTGTGAAGGTCAAGAATGAGGCCAGTCTGGCAGGGAGAGGAAATGTCTGCTGCTTTTATCTGATGGCTGACTGACATCCAAGGAACAATAGTGTCACCTCTGACAGTTTTATAGTTGCAGAACTTAAGTTCGAGGGCTGTGGTAAATGTTGAGGGATTTCTGTTTGTGTTTGAAATACTTGGCTTGAAAATGGCTGAGCAGCAGTGTCACAGACAAGAATTTTAAAATGTCAAACTCCATTGTTTTAGACATAATTTAAATCAAACCAACTGTAGTTAGTCGGTCTTTGTTGCTGCTCTCTAATATCAGCGTCCCTCTTGAATAGAATCTAATAGAGCCCCAAAGCTCTGTATCTCTTTATCTCATTTCATGGGATTTCCCTCAAGAGGCTGTAATTGTCACCTCAAGGTTTTCAACACAGAGAAGGAGCATCAGAGGAAACTTTCCTCTGCTTTGACCACTTCTATCTTAAATCAGATTTGACCTTTATTCTCAGCCTCTTCATTTGAACTTGGAGCTGCTTGACAGAAAAAAAAAGTCTGTCATAAATTAAACCATCAGCAGGCATGCAAATTCACAGGTCAGATGTTCTTTTATGATATAAGGTCTAGCTACTTTCCTTGTACACCTGATTTTGATGTGGAAAAGTGATATTGGAATTGAAATATCTGACAACTAGTGCTTGAATTAGACTAGCTCTCACCAGTACATATTAGTATCTCTGATTTTTTCCCAAATGAGTACCAGCACTTATTTTATTGAGCTGGTATGCACAGGTCTTTTAGTAAAAACAAAAACATTGGCAAAAATGTCCTTGTTGAAATGGGTTGAGACTCCAACTCAGCAAAACTCAGCAAACTATCACCCAATTAAATAGCTTTTAAAACAGCTATTGCTGTAACTGTAATTTTGCTAACAGATGCTAGCTGCAGGGCAAATCATTCTGAGGCTATAGTCCTTCATGAGCCTAGTTTTGTAAACCCATGGCTGACCTGCCCCTTTAATTGTAGACCCAAACAGCATTTGTTACCAAACGTGGTTAGGAGTTAGCTGCTGGTGTGGGCAGCATAGGCAGAAGTTTAAGACTACACACCGACAGAAGAAATAAATAAGTAAACACCATGTTTAGCTGAGGCTGATGGCAATATCATTAGCCTTGCAGGCATTTGGTCACAAACCAAATATTGGGAAAATTTAAAATCTGACCACAAGGATCCCCAAAATTAAATCTGATTTATCCTCTGGGCAACATGAATGTTATAATTCTGTGGCAGTCCATCCAGTAGCTGTTGAGATATTTCAGTCTGGACCAAAGTGGTACACCAACAATGACAACGACAACCCAACAGAGCAATAGAGCCACTAGCATGGCTAAAAATTGTCCCAAGTGTATTTATTCATACTATGTCTAAATGTTGCACATTGATGCAAGTCGATAAAACATTTTACTGTTGGTAATAGTCACTTTAAGCTGGCTAAGCAGTCTGTACTGTGCCCGCTGTACCACTTCCTATCATCTTGATGAGGTGATTCACTGTTGTCAGAAAGACGCAGACACAGCTAACTGGTTTACTGGGTTAATTGGTTTGTCAGAGCTATATGACAAGTAGAAGGGGCTGTGGTGATTCATCATGTCTACAATTAAATTACCCACCTGGTGGCTATGGTAACCACAGTACAGTAATTTATCAGTCACCACTACCTCTGTCACTTTGCCTGACACAGACTATAACTATAATTAACAGAGCGCAGATTGAGTGGTTCTTAGAGTTCCATACTAAAGGCTGTTGGTTACCAAAACTATGGAAAATGTTTCACCTAGTGTAACAGAATAATCTATTCAGCACTTGTTATCATCCAACTCTGATACAATACAAGCAGCTCTCTGTCCACCAACAAGTTTTACACATATAAATTACACCAGTGTTGTGTGGCAGGAATTCCCTACAGCGTTTGCAAAAGCTGCAGTGAAACCTGCCTTAGAGCCACTAATCCCATCAGAATGGCTTTTAATGTTTAGATTAGATTTTTTAGATTAGATTTAACTTTATTGTCATTGCACAGAGAACAACAAAATGCAGTTTTGCATCCAACCAGAACTGCAAAAAAAGCAGTGCAGTGCAGTGTAATGTACATATGTATAATATATAAATAGAATAAACACTAAGGGTAATCATGAATATGCTAAGATATATACAGTGTGAACACTAGTAATAGTATGAAAGAAGTGCTAGGAAATGCAGTTTGGAGTATAATAAGAATACAATATACACACTATAGATCAGATATAACCAGTATAGACTGTGGTATAAATATGATTAAATATGCACAAATTTAAAGTACACTACATAGTATACGATAGGTCAGTTATAAGTAGTATAAATATGAATATGAATAAATATGAATACACTATGGGTCAGGTATAAACAGTATAGACAGTAGAATAAATATGAATAGCAATAATAATATTCGTAAGTAGTAGGTAGTACATAGTGGGGAGGTATCCAAGGGTGAGGGGGTTGGAGCCTTCATTCTGCACGTTTCATATCTGCAAAAGTTCAGTTACTTGAGTAAGGTATGTGGGGGTGAGGGGGCTATCACTGTGGTGCAGAGTTCAGCAAGGTGACAGCTGAGAGAAAGAAGCTGTTCCTGAACCCGCTGGTCCTAGAACAGAGATTACTGTAGTGCCTCCCAGAAGGGAGGAGGGCAAACAGTCTGTGGCTGGGGTGAGAGATGTCAGTGCTGGAAAAGCTGTGTGCCCTTCACAGACACCACTTGTGCTGGACAGCTTCAACTGTGGGGCATGGAGTACCGGTGATGTGTTGGGCAGTTTTCACCACCCTCTGCTGTGCTTTCCAGTCTGAGGCAGCACAGTTGCCCTACCAAACTGTGATGCAGTTGGTGAGGATGTTCTCACCAGAATCTGAGGGGGCAGATGGACTTTCCTCAGTCGCCTCAGGAAGAGGAAACGCTGGTGAGCCTTCTAGAGCAGGGTCGAGGTGTTGAGGGCCAAAGAGAGGTCCTCAGAGATGTGGACATCCAGAAACGTGAAGCTGGTGACACACTCAAGCTCCGTCCCATTGATACAGATGGAGGTGTATGTGCTGCCTTTGGTCTTTCTGAAGTCCACAATGAGCCCTTTGTGCTTCTTGGTGTTGAGGGCCAGGTTGTTGTTGTTGGGGCACCACACCATCAGGTGCTGGACATCCTCCCTGTAGGCTGTCTCCTCATTGCTGTTGATGAGACCAAAGACAAAGACAAAGGTTCTGTAAGTTACACATTCTTTGTATATTTTTTAAATGATTGAGCATACATTTAACTTAAAGAAACATTCATTTTTTATTAATTTGCTGGCAACAAAACAAGCTATAAACTCACATAAGGTTGATATAAAGAACACCTTAGCAAAGCTGCTTATTTATACATCTAGCAGACACAGAGCAGCATTAGCATTTATGTGGAGTTGTATTTGTGTCCAAGTGATGAATGTAAGTCCAATATTCACTCTCCTTTCAGTTCTGTATTGCTCCAGGTCCTGAAAAAAGTATCTGGCTCTTTAGTTGCTAAATGTAACCGGCTAGTTGCTAGCTATGTTTGTCTGCTGTTTGGTTCTGGACAGGTAGTGTACACTGAGTTTATCAGGGCTTTTTGGGTTAGGGGTTAGGGATAGGGTTAGCAACTACGTATGGCTAAATTCACATGACATGCTGCAGTGGCCCATGTCAATTTTTTTTTTTTACCTCTAAGTGACTCAGGTCAGATTTGTTTTTACAGAAATGTGAACAAACTAAATCTGATTTTTTTCATATCAGATCTGGGCTACTTGCATATGTGGTCTTAGATCTGATTTATATCCGATCTCTGGCAATTCCACCCCTGTCAGAATGGTCACATTGTAATTGGGCTTTTTAATACCTTACTTCTCCGCACATATTGCCTGTCATCATCATTCAGTGTCAGCATCTCACAGCCCGGTAAAAATAAACATGGAGGAGAGCAACAGTGATAGGGGTCAGTGCAGGGACAAGGAAGTTTCAAAGTTGTTTGACATTTATGGAGAAACTTCTCCTCAAGCAAAACTGGAAGGATCCTATCTAACCGAATGCTGCACAACCATGTGATCCATGTTTATGATTTGACTGTCGCACAAATGAAGCTTAGTTAGAGATTATGTTACTCATTCATTCTCATTCCTCTCTCTCTCTGTCCCTCCTCTCCTGCTTCCAGTATCAGCTGATTAGAGGCGTTAACTCTTTTAATTAAACCATCAGATTTTTCCACAGTCTCTATCAGCCAATCATGTCTTAGCTGTCAAACCTTCAATCTGTTTGCGTCTCTATTGCTGTCAGCTGTCAATTCAGTGTGAATCATCACGACCCTCCTCCACCCCATTCACCTCAAGTTTCATCACTTCAGCACCCAGGTCTGTGCTCACCAGTAGCCCGCTCCTCTTCTCATCATCTAGATCTCATGTCACTTATAAACATGAATGTGAGCCACCAACACAAAAAGATCAGATCTGACTAAAAAAATCGGCATTGACCATTAAGGCCTCTAATGTGAATGTAGCTTATGTTATGGTTAAGATTAGGAGATGATTGTGGTTGGGGTAGATAAAGTTATGCAACACTTGGTTACCGTTTTAAAAAAAGTGAACATTCCAGTAAGTGTTGGATTTTGACAGGCTTCAAATTCTGGCTTCCTGTATGAAAGTCTGATACACTACATGCCAAACCACTTCCCCAACCTCCAAACCCTTACTTTCTAATATAAAGAGCACACTGCAGTAAATCCTGCATTGGCTTGTGGAAAATGACCAATTGCCTGGATACTTGGCTGGGGTTCCAGCAGAGTATTCGGGTGAATGGAGAAAGAAAGCAAAAGATCCAGTTATTTCCATGGCAGTGAATTCTGCCCTTTAACTGGATTAAGCAATGTGAAGGGAAACTTAACAAAGAGCGTGAATGCATGCAGAGTGAATGGAGTCAAACAGATGCAGACGTAATTTCTGTGGTGCGGGCTGAGGTGAAGAAACATCTGTTTAACATCAAGTTTTAACACTTTGGTCTGTCTCCTTCTCAAACATACACAACAAATATACTGTCAATCAAAAAGATGCTGTTTGCTGGATGCAATGTGTATCATGTAGTGTTACCTTGTGCCCTTTATTCACAGTAACCCTGAGATTTTAAATTTAATGCAAATCCTGCTTTAATGCAAGTTATCTAAAAAACAAGGCTTACCCAATTATTGTTTAAAAGACAACCAACCTTTAAGAGTTGTATGCAGGTACTCTAGCAGATAGTTTACAGTACAGCTGCCTGCACTCCTCACATATAATAGAAATCCAACCACTCACATGTGCAGGTGATGAACAAAAGGGTTCTGTTCATTAGGGGAAGTACTTTGGCAGCGTTTTTCTTGAGGGCTGCTCAAATGTTTACAACATTGTACAAAATGGAACCTAAAGCACATTCTTTCCAAAGGACAGCTTGCTTGATTGATGAATTTCCAATAAATTTGCCATTTAATTCTGACAAAACACATCTTTTAAAATTGTGCAATACTGCATCTGATTGCCTGAAGTCTTAACGACAAGAGGCTTAGCTGGAGATTAATTCACCTGACAGCCTCCTGTAGTTGGAGCAGGATTTCAGACTTCAGATAATTGGCCAAACTTAGACATCACAGCTTTGAAACATTCACAATATGGCTGCACACATGAGCAGCAACAGCTGGTAATACTCAAGAGAGATCAAGAGTAGGCCACTTTTGTTCATTCACAGTTTGAATACAACCTGTCAAGAATATTGTTTGTCAGATGATGTCATCTGTCAAGTCAAGGGTGTGCTGAGCCATGTTGACTATACAAAATCCAATCCATGATACTCCATATGTAGATATAAAGGGTTCATTCTAAGGTAACGAAAACACAACTCTTATAATTCTTGATTATACACTAATTAAAACATACTTATGAATATTCCATTTCTGCCACGTCTGTTCTGCTAGATGACACTTAATTCTACATACTGCACCTTAAATGTATTAATAATAATATTAATAATAGTAATGCTAGTTTGAATTGAGAAAGACGCATTAACAGGAATGAATGGCAGTAATTCAGTACTGTAATATTCAATGAACATATAACAAAAGATAATTACAGAAACAGTTGTTGTTGTTTCCAAGTTTTAAATTAAGCATTAAGACAGTGAGAATAAACTTAATTATTAATAGTTTTTTATTATTAAAAGGAAGAAGAATGTCTTTGAGGAAAAATCAGAAATACTACCTTTGTGTCTATGTTTGATTGACAGTACAGCAGCATCTAAAAGAACAGAAGAGGGTATGTTTACATGCTGTTTAATGTGCTAGAAATATTATGCAAGCTTTGATTGGCTATATGGAAAAAAGTTCTCCATTTATGTAGACGGAGAACTAATGGTATTCTTTCAAATTAGTGCTAAACTAGGGTGGTGCTGTTTTGAAACCAAAGATCATAGTATATACATTTCTCTCTGTTGGTGTCTGATTTCATTTCTTAAAGGAGAACATTACGAATGATCTCTGTGGTGTTTCGAATTGTTTTGTTCGGTTCAGTTAAAATATTTGTAGTGACTGATGATGTAGTTATTTCTTTTTTTTTTTAAACAAATGGATTGCATCACTGTTCAAATCCACTCCATCAGTGCACATCAGTGTTTATACCACTGCAACGTTCATCATTGTTGTCACATCTTGCCTGGACTTTGTTTTTCTGGACTTTTTGTGTTCTTTGGAGTTTCCTGTGTTTCACTTTTGTTGTCAGTCCTTCTGGTCATGTGGTTTTGCTTATGAATTGGGTGGTGGGTTTAGAGGACTGCATTATTAGTTAGTTTGTTGGGTTGTGTACTTGGGTTTGTGATCGTGGTTAATCCCTTGTGTGTTCATGTACTCCTCCACACCTGCCCTGTGTTAGCCTCGTCAGCCCTGCCCTGCTCCCTGTGTTTCCTCAGCCAATCAGCTCCTTGTATGTTCACTCTCCTCTCCTGAGTTCTCCACCCATCTCCCCACCTGCACCTCATCTCCTCGTTAGTTCAGTTTCTTTTTAAGTCTTGGTTTTCTATTCAGTCCAGTCGGATCGTTTGTTTTGTCTCCTTGTTCTGTTCTTGACCATTTCAAGATTAAAGGAGATTTTCGTCAACTCTGTATTCTGGCCTCTGTGTTTGGGTCCACTCCTACTTCCCCAACCTGACAATTGTTTCTGACTGTGTTCAGTTCAGTTCAGTAGTACATTCACTATGTTGTTAGTTCAATTCAGTGTAAAACTAGCCTATACAAGTACTGTTCATAAGGTTAGCAGCTCAGCAGCCACTCTTTTGCAAAACTAATCTGGTCATTAACACATTAAACACACCCCACACTGGACTGAACCCCATCTCCATCCACAGCAAGACAGCAGAATAGGTCAACTTCAAATATCTTGGACTGACTTTTGAAAATAAACTCAGCTTTATTCAACACATCACTGATATCCATAAACAATCCCAGCAGAGACTCCACATCATTCACAAACCCAGAGAACTTTCTGGCCCTATTTACACCTGGCATTAGAATGTGTCTCCAGTGATCTCAATTCCCTGCTATATATGCAAATAAACTTGTACATCATTTCCATTTGCAAAGACCAAATTTGTTGTTGTTTTTAACAGGCGGAAGCAGCGGAGGTCCGTGTACCCTCCGTCCAAAGCTGTGTTCAACTTGTTTGGTAACAGGATAAACAAATATGCAATGCATTGTGTGCCCCCTCACGAAAATCAAATGCCCGTCCTATTGATTTGCTCTAGCGCTGGGTCTGAACAAATATTTATAACAAATATAGTGTTATATGCAGTGATCCCCCCCCTCCCCACAACTGCATCTCCCCATTGAGAGAGAGACACTCTGTGCATGTAAGCACGAGGGGCACAGTGAAGCAGGCGGTCCTTATCTGTGGCCCAGGACACATTCACATACACGCTGCTCAAAGAATGTGGCCACATGCGGCCCACACCACCTCTGAATGTGGGGAGCTGTGCACTTGTGATCGGATCACCCAAGACGCATGTTAATGCCAAGTGTAAACAGGACCTCAGATGCCCTCCATCCTCCTGTTGTTGCTTTACAAAAGCATAATCCAACCCATTCTGCTCTACTGTTCCTCCTGTTTCTTTTCCATGCTAGCCATCTCCAACATAAACACACAGATCACACATGCTGCCTCCAAAATCATCCACTTCCCTACACTCAGTCTCTCAGACATGACCAACAGAGCCATCACACACCTTGCACTCACAATAGTGACACTGACCACTCAACCCATACTTCACACTACTGCCGTCTGGCTGTAGATACAAGACTCTAAAATGGACAAGAGCTTGCTTTGGCAGAAGTTTTGTCCCTTCTGCCACAGCAGCACTGAACAAACTGCCTTGCTGACATGGTGTATAGGTCCAGAACCATCAGTGTGTGTGTGTGCAGACACATGTATATGGGTTGGGATACAGGTGGGGGAATAAATGTTATGTATTTATGTATGTGCTTTCTGTGTGGAATATGTACAGAAAACAAATTTCCTGCAGGACAATAAGGACTATATCTATCTATTTAATCACACTAATTGTTCCTGTTGGTTTTGCAGATCTTTCATATGCTTTTAACCAGGAAGTAACTATATGCTCTCAGTTACCAGTGATGGGAGCTCCACAGCTAAATGCTACTGATTCGGTTAGAGACAATTATGATGAAGATTTGAGATTAATTATTCAAATATTCATTCGTACCTGTAACCTTTATGTCTTTGGACTGTGAGAGGAAACTAGAGCACCTGGAGAAGACCATACAGACATAAAGGATGCTGAAGCAGTCATTTGGCTTACCAATACAATATAGAAGATGAATTACAACAGATGTATACATCCAGGACAATTACATATGCTGGCTGTTCAGCCAAGCAACATGTTTCAGAAGAATAAATCAAGAAACCCCTTAGTAAAACCAAAATGCATAGTGTGAATCAGTACATAAGTCTATAGTACATCTACCACATGCTGAGTCCTTTAGCCCATTTGGAATGCTAACCGAAAACCACATTTTTTTCTCTGAGAAGAGGGGCTGTTCAGTCCACTGAGGCCAATTCTGAGTCCAAACAAAGTTAGAGGAAGGTTCAAATGTGGACCGATGTTGTGATCTACATGAAAGAATTATTTGAGTGCAGGTTTTCCAGAGGATCATCTCAATTGAAGAAATCCAAAGGCTGAATGAAAGAGCACAGAAATTATTTAACACTCCTCCTGGTAAAGCTTTGGTCTGCCTCACTTTTAACTTCTAGCACATCACAAATGATAGAGTTCCCTGTCTATGTGTGGGTCAACACAACTTTATCATGTGCATTTCCAATGCAAGGGAAGTGACCCTGAATCACCCTATCTCTTTTAAGCACTAGAGCTTCATACATTTTCTTTCAATTTCCTGCGTGTTTTTCTATAATAGATGAGCGTGGGCCTGGGTTTTAGCCTTGTGCAGCATACCATTGGAAGACAGAGGGAAGACCTCTTGTAAAAAGCAGCAGATAGAGAGCTAGAACAGGCTAAATATTCCCAGAGCAGAGTTTTACAGCTCCCCTGCTGCACTACTCTAAATGCTCAGACACATGAATAGGTTTCTTCCTCTTGTACAGTGAGTGTGCCACATGCTATCTTTTAACGCAGTATGTGCCTCCAAATATATATATATATATATATATATATATATATATATATATATATATATATATATATATATATATATATATATATATATATATATATATATATATATATATATATATATATATATATATATATATATATAGGAAAATATGTTACATGCAGCTATTTCTGCGTATCTAAGGTTTGAGTCACAGGAGCATTTGATGGTAAGATGCCATTTCACCATGAGAAATAATGGAAAGAAACCATTGCAGCTGATAAAAAACAGTTTTTCAAGGTTGGACTTTAGTGTTTATGTAGGAGTACATGATAGAATTAATGAGGCTGGATGTACATACAGTCCTCAGTATGCGAGCATACAGACACACAAGGACACAAATAAAAAAAACCCTGTATTCAGCAAGAATTATTTCTATGAAATACCAAGATCTCAGTTCTTGGTATTCAACTCTATTTCTGTTCCCATATTCCAGTTCTCTTGTAGGTATTTTCTAGAAGCCTGCTATGCTAAGGTGATGATGTCATCATCTTCAGAGTCTACATACATTTCTTTCAGTGAGTGAATTGAGAGGGAGCTCTTTCCTTAGGGAAAGTAGTACTGTATTAGTATTATCAGTTATTAATCCAGGTAGGCTATATCGTTGTAGCAAGTGTGTGTACTGTATGTAGATAGATAGATACTTCTTCTTCTTCTGTTTCACAATGGAGCAGAAGTCTTTGCTGCTAAAGACTAACTGTATGGTTGGAAACTTTCAAGTGTGTAAGATTCTGGCCACTGCCCAATCAGTGATGTCATAGCAGGTATTTTGCTTTAGATGGTTGATGAAAAACACCCACTGTGACATCACAAATTGGGGTGTGGTCAAAGGCACAACCTGCTTTAAGGTTTTATTAACCATAAACAGCGGTGCAGTCACAGTAGTCTTCCCTGTGTCATTCAGTATAAATTCACTGTGTAAGTATGATGAGAAATGTGTGTACATAATAAATGGCATTCAGCCATAGGATGTCACCAGACAGGAGCTCCAGCACAGACGGTGCCCTTTAAAATCAAATCTAGATTCAAATGTGAATGTGTCTGTGCATGGGAAATTGGGAAGAGAAGGCATGCTGGGTTAGTTCCCTCGATCCTGTTTCCATCAGTGAAGTGCTGCCAACTAGGCCATTCACCAAAGCTGAAGCAGCGAAAGAAACTTTGAGACAAACAGCTGGGACCTAACCCGGCTTTTGACGTTCCTCTTGTGGAATCACCAAAAGGAATATGCTCTATACTGTATACACATCATAGATCTAGCATGTTAGCTTCTAATCAATGATTTACTTTAGACCTGTTGCCCTACTCACTAGTCTAGACAGTAAGTCATTTAAAGGACCAGTGTGTAGGATTTAGTGACATCTAGTAGTGAGGTTGCAGATTGCAACCAACTTGAATAATACAATTTAGTGGTTGTAGTTACCCCCTGACCAACTAGGCGTAGACCAGAGGATACTGCATGGCAGCCTTTTGGGTCCAGGCTGCCGGTCACTCTGTGCAAGTGGCCAACTCTGGATCCAGCAAAGGAGCCCCAGACCATCACACATCTTCCTCCATGCTTTTATACAGGCAAAGGATTTGGAAGTAATCAACTAAAGTTGGGACACCTATAGGAATCGTTTGCCTCAACTTTAAAGGCGCAGGTTACCTCCTTTGCTGCAGAAAAGCAATGAGTTGTTAGCCCATTATAGCCCATTACTTATTCCTTAAATTTTGTAACTGTAAAATTTTACATAACTTAAGTTTTTGGAATGTTTTTTCTTTACCTCCAGTTTACCGCTTACCCATGTACCATTAAGGTTATCCACTAGTCTTGAACTACTTAAATTTCAATAAAAACTGGAGAAATGGAGGTGTTCTAAAACTTTTGACCAGTTGTGTGTATGTGCGTGTGTGTGTGTGTGTGTGTGTGTGTGTGTGTGTGTGTGTGTGTGTGTGTGTGTGTATACATTATATATACACACAGCCCTCCAATTCTGACATGGGAGACGAGTAAAGGGAGATGGTTTTGGTTTAACAAGTACTTGTTTGAAGCATACTAATACTTTAAGTTCAATATTCACTCTTCTTTTAACCTTTGTTTTGGTCTCCACCAACTGGATGGCTCTGTAGCTAGCACATAGTCAGTGTTCTCCTCCTGCTTGCTAACTTTGTCTGTCGAATTGCTTTATCTGAGGAAAACAAGGTTGATGAGAGTGAGATTGAAAACCAAAACAATGAGTTGAAAATGGCTAAAAGGCTCTGCAGAGCTACGGGAAACTGCAAAGTCTCTGTGGGTTGTGGGTGATGATCCACTACTGGTATAAAAATAATGATTTGATTTGAAGTATTATGGATGGGATGGATCGATTTCTGCACCTTTAAACGAGTGTTTAATGCTGTTTTAGAGGCTTTTTCACTCCACTGACAACATGACATATTGACTTTGTTGAGTTGTGATATTAAAAAAATACATAGATTTAAAATATCATGAAAATCTCTTTTTTGGTGCCTCCACTTAAAAAAAATGGCATGAGCCTTCCTGTTGGCCTCACCATGGTTTGAAGTTGTACTCTTTTGTCAAAAGTAAACTTAGGCACATTGGATTTGGTCTCCCGGGTCTTTTGAACATAAGAGACTAGCAATCTGATTACTGAGTCAATATCAAGCTGTCCAATCTCACGATTGTAGAAGCCACTACAGATGACTTAACAGGAACACCGGTGATAAAATCAAGACATGGATGGTGACCTGTCGGAATCAGTGGGAGAGGAAGTACAGAGACAATCAAATGTGCAGCCTTAATGGTGCCCTCGGTGGAGCTCTTCGCCGCAGATAAATGCTTCCTCTCCCCTCTCCGTTGTGATGAGATGTCATTGGTTGCGAGTGGCTTGTCATGAAGCTCCCCATCTGTGCTCTTAGCACTCTAATGAAGAGAGTGACAAGATGTGGTCTAGATGACAGCTGTGTTTTTGATTCTAATGAGCAATGAGTGTTCTTCACAGAGGATGTGGGTGTATTGATATCCGCCTTCCCTCTTTCTCTTAATGAAAGAGAAGAGAATTTAGACACTTATCCATGGGCTGCAGCCATAAAACCGCGTGCTATGAAACTCATGCATGCCAAAATGTGTAAGTTATCCCGTCTACACCTCACATTCAGTTCAATACACAGTTTCTCTATAATACATGGATGTGGTTGTGTTGAGTTCAAAATGGCTTAGCAAAGAACCCTCAAAACAAAGACTATGTTCACACTACAGGCCTCAGTATGAAAAGCATCTCAAAACCCGCATGCCGGATGACAGAATTCAAGCTGCATAATCCGGCAATTTTTGTGACTTTCTGAAACAAATAATCCTTCAATCACACTCACTTTGTGCCGTGGTTAGCCTGGTGTGGGAAGATGAGAAAGTAGGCAGAATGTCAACTTTTTTTCTCAAGCTCTCGTTTTTCATTCTTCACACATCTACTTCCATGTCTGCAACCATGCAACAGTATGAATGTCTTCGAGGAGAGGCTGTCTGAAAGTGTACATGATATCCCCATTTGTATGATTCATCACATGAAGACAACAAAAATGACCAAAAGACAGAATTCTTGGACAGAGATCGGGGAGGCAAAGGAATGTAGCCAGAAGGAGACTATGACAGCAGGGATTTCACCCAGCCTTTTAGTGTGGCCATTTGAAAATAGGCTGCGCTATTTTCAATCTCTCCTGGAAGTCAGTCATAGTATTGCACTCGGCTGTTCATATGAAAAGTGACATAAAGAGTTGTGCTTCTCTCAACTCCACACAGCTGACCAATCACTGTGTGAAGTGGGTTTGAATGTCGGCTTGTCCGTTTCCGCACAGCACCCCATGATTCTATGTTAGATAAGTGTTGCGAAGCTTCACTATATATAAACATTCTGTTTTTTGTAAAGATCTCCTTTCACACTGAAATGCCCATGCAATAGGAAAATGACAAAGATATCTTCTTTTTCCTCTTCTTTAGGTCACCAAACAACAAAGTGGTGCATCACAGCAGACATATTTTAAGCAATGGGACAGAAATGGCAAGACAGTAACGGTATCCCTGATGAGTTTCAGCTGGTTAAACTTTTGCTTCTGCAAGACACAACTTTGTTAAATATATCAACTTTGGTGTTATATAATGAAGGAGACGGGACACCATGGCGTTAGGTGAACGACAACAATTTACTGAGTTATCTGGAAGTCCTTACATGGTTAGGCCTATGGCAGAATAACTAGAGGCTGGTCCAAGGCAAACCTGGGTCGGCCGTAACTATGAGCCTTCTCAAAAGGAAAGTTTTAAGCCTACTCTTAAAGTAGAGAGGGTGTCTGCCTCCTGGACCGAAACTGGAAGATGGTTCCACAGGAGGGGAACCTGATAGTTGAAGGCTCCGTCTCCCATTCCACTTTTGGAGACTCTAGGAACCACAAGTAAGCCTGCATTCTGGGAGCGCAGTGTTCTAGTGGGGTAATAGGGTACTATGAGCTCTTTAAGATAAGATGATGCCTGACCATTAAGGGCTTTGTAGGTGAGGAGAAGGATTTTAAATTCTATTCTGGATTTTACAGGGAGCCAGCTCAGAGAAGCTAAAATAGGAGAAATATGAGCTCTTTTTCTAGTTTTTGTCAGTACACAGGTTGATGGTTTAGATGAAGAAATCGTTGAAGTTAGTTCAGGATGTCGATTGGAGAAAAACAGTCTCAATATATATCAGGTTTTACAGCTGTTTCTAAGGTACCCGTGTTTGGGGATAAATCAGTGCCTGTTGGCAGGAGGACAGGAGGTGATGAATTTTGTCTCTAATAGTTTAAAATTTTATCATTAAAGAAACTTGTGAAGTCATTACCACTGAGAGCTATATGAATACACGGATCAATAGAGTTATGACTTTTTGACAGCCTGGCCAAAGTGCTGAAAAGGAACCTGGGGTTGTTTTTATTCTCCTCTATTAATGATGAGTAATAGGTGGCTCTGACATTACAGAGGGTATTCCTATATGTTTTAAGACTATCTTGCCAGACTAAGCAAGATTCTTCCAGTTTGGTGGAACACCAGATCCTTTCAAATTTTCACAATGTTTGCTTTAATTTGTGGGTTTTGGGAGTTATACCATGGAGCTAACCTCCTTGTTTTTTTTATCTTCTTTTTGAAAAGGGAGATGGAGTCAAGTGTTATTCACAGTGACCCTGCGGCACTATCAACAAGATGATAAGTTTGGGATGGAGTAAAATTAGCGTAAGAGTCCTCTGTTGTATTGAGACATGGCATTGAATCCAATGCTGATGGAATCACTTCCTTAAATTTAACTACAGCACTATCAGATAGATATCTAGTGAAGACATTTTTGTCTAATGGTCATACAGTAGAGAATTCAAAAGTTATTAAGTAATGGTCTGATAATGTAATAAATAAATAATAATAGGATTTTGTGGAAAGACTATTAAATGTTCAATTTCAATGCCATATGTCAGAGCAAGGTCAAGGGTATGGTTAAGACAGTGAGTGGGTTTATTTACAATGCAGTGAATAAAGGCAGTGCTAAGGCTATCATCATTGATGTCCACATGAGTATTCAAATCACCCACTGTAATTACTTTATCTGTAGTGAGGACTAAGATTGATACAAACTCAGAGAATTCAGATAAACATTCAGAGTATAGGCCAGAAGGATGGTACACTATAACAAATAGAATTGGCTGTAAAGTTTTCCAGGTTGGGTGTGAAAGACTACGAACAAGGCTTTTGAATGAGTTATAATTAAGTTTAGGTCTAGGGTTGATTATCAGGCTTGAGTTGAAAATGGCTTCAACTCCACCTCCTTGACCGGTGTCTTGAGGAATGTGAGTATTAATATAACATGGGGGGAGTGGATTCATTTAGGCTGACATATTCTTCATGACACAGCCAGGTTTCAGTTAAACAAAATAAATCAATATGATAATCTGAGATTAGATTGTTTATTGATAAAACTTTAGATAACAGATATATTTAAGAGTCCACATCTAATGCTCCCATTTTGTTGTACTATTCCAGTGGTGGTGTTCATTTTTATTAGATTTTTATGAATAACTCCTCTTCTGTCTACTTTTGATTAAGTGATTTAAGTGGTTGGGGGGCAGACAGAGTTTCCATGTGGTTTTGGGTGGGTAACTGCTCTAATGGAAGTGCAAAGAAGCGTGTAGGACTGCAGTTCTGCCTCCTGGTCTCAACTCTGGGTTGTCATGGTTTTGGTCCACTAATAAACTCAGCCATATTTCTAGATATGAGAGTAGCTCCATCCAAAGTGGGATGTATGCCGTCTCTCCTAATCAGACCAGGTCTTCCCCAGAAAGTCTGCCAATTATCTATAGGGCCAATGTCGTTTGCTGGACACCACTTCAACAGCCAGCAGTTGAATGATAACATGCGACTAAACATGTCATCACTGGTCCAATTAGGCAGGGGCCCAGAGAAAAAACTAAAGACAATGTGCATTGTCTTTGCATAGGTACACACCGATTCAATATTAATTTTAGTGACCTTGGATTGGTGTAATCAGGAGTCATCACCGCTGACGTAAATAATAATTTTACCAGAGGAAGAGGAATAGCTAAACATATGACGCACCGAGCAAGAGAGAGGAGGAGAGCATAAGGAGAAGAGGCATCACTAACTGCTAAGCTAAACTGCTAAACTAAAGCAGCTAGCAGATCTGAATAGTAACCAACTGTGGGATTAGTTGCTAAAAGAGGGAGAGAGCCAAGAGTGCTTGAGCAGAACTAGTGTAAGTTTAAATGTAGAGCGGGTAATTATCCGCAGTTATGAAGAATATAGCAAAATTAACTGAGTTGAGAGCAGCAAAAACACAGTAACACAGCCAGCAACCGGAAATTGAGACAATCTGCACACGCAGCACATCAGCAGCACATCAGCATGTCACATGCCGATAGGTATTCAGAGAGAGTAGGGTGTAGCCTTCTCTTTCAGCTCCATGTATAGCTCTTTCAGTTTACCAAGCCCTGAGAACACTGCAGGATATGCTGCCTTGAAGTCTGTCTCAGTCTGTGTCACTGTCACTTCATCAACACTGTATACCAGTCCGATGGTCTACTGCTGGTAGGCCCAGTATTGGTTGTGTCAATCATGCCGCAAAATAAACAAGTTGATCTGTAGTTTACTTTTTTGCCATCGTTTTGCTCTGGAAGCAGCCTTTTATGTTCTTTATATGGTGACCTGGTCCAAACAGTCTTTTAAGTGGTCTTCCCAGTTTACCATCTTGCTCTGGTTTGAAGACGCTGGTGACGTCTGCTCCCATGTCAATCTTAAAATTAATGGCTTCCCCATTCAGATGAACTTTTTCCATCCATGGCCTTGTAGTTTGTGAATCCACTTCGCCTAAGAACATGTAGATTCACTTTTTGTATTGCCTTTGCAAGGCTTAATTCTGAGTCCATTTGTAGCTGTTCCCAACCACAATTTGGTCTTTTATGAGTTCATCTTTAAGCTCTCCAAAGCATTGTTCTGCTAACTTGTGCACTGCTGTGATGAATGCTTCTGCACTCTCTCTCTCTTTTTGACATCTCATCTTAAACTGAGCTCTTTCAAAAATTACATTTTGTTTTCCTTCACAGTGTTGCTCATATGCAGCTTCAACTACATCATATTTGTTTTTATTTTCATCAGTCACTGGCAAAACTCCCAAAGTACCATCTGCTGCATCTCCCATTCTATACAGGAATGAATTCACCTGATATTCTTACGGTTTTTCCTTTAATCCTGATGCAACACAAAATCTCTCAAATCATCTGATCCATTTTGGCCATTCTGACGGATTTGAGAAGTCAAATGGCTCTGGGTGTGATGTTTGTACAGCTGCCACTGCCATTTTGTCCTTCTGCCCGTTGTTTTATGTTCAGGAAAACTTTTATGCCACTCCACTCTGTTGTTTCTTCTCTTCTCTCCCTTGTGTGTGTATCTGGCCAGTCCCTCAGAGACTTGAGCAAACTTTCTCCACCTTTGAGAGTATTCATCGTTCGTTGCTGTTTTCTGCATTTATTTTTGCTCCTAAGCTGCTCCCCAAGTGTCTACTCACTGAGAAAAACATTCAGCTTATAGCAGAGTAGAGCACAGAGTTCTTTTTCACTCCCTGACACCATGTATAATGAAAGAGACGGGATGCCATGGAGTTAGGTGAACGACAACAATTTACTGCGTTACCTGGAAGTCTTTACATTACATTATGGGTACCGTAGTCTCTACTGCTACAGGTGTAGCAGTAAACAAACAGTCGCAGTCTGTTTCCCTGTCAATATGTTTCCCTGAACCTTAAACTGACCCCAACTGGTCCTGTTCTATGATGCTTAACCTGACCCCAACCTTACCCTAAACCCAACCAGTTTTCTCTGCTATGCCTAACCATAACCTAAGCCTTAATCCAAACCCTAGAGGAGGGCGTTTCTAACACAAGAGACTTCGACACAAGACACCTGTCACATGTCATGCAAATTCAGTCAAATACTAATGGAGCAAATAGATCATAGTTGGAACATACAACCAAAGAATTGTAAAATAGTGTTATGGCTGTGGCTCATAAACGTTGCCTGTTAAGTTCAGAGAATAATAACTTCTTAGCTGCTGCACTGCTATGTCAAGAAGGCTTATATTATTTTCAGAAGCTCAGTTTTGCTTGACCGCACCCAAATGCAAGGAGACTGCAGAGCCTCTGAACAATTTTTGCCTAAACTATGATTTTTCTTGATCCTTAACTAGGAAGTTTTTGTGCCTAAACCCAACTAAACCTTAACCATAGCAGTGGCAGATCTTATAATAATCATATGAATAATGTTTGTAATGTCATATTTGGAAGGGATTAACAAACAATGACATCCTGGTGGTAGGGGTGTCAGATTCGATGGGTCATTTTGTAAGGCGATGATAAACGACATATTTTGATGTTTAATTTGAAAGACGTATTGCATTTCAGCAAAGCAGAAAGAGTCTGAGAAAAAACAAGAATCTGAAGACCATGCTACAAAAACCACAGCACAGTAGGGAAGAGCTAGATGAACAGTGAAAACAACAGCCCAGAAAACAGAAGACGCAGTCATTCTAATGATGATAGAGGCATAACAAAAGCAGCAGCGGTCCCTGTAGGAGGGGAAGTGCTGGTGGACAGGGAGAAGCAAGGGGATCACGCAAATAAGATCACTGAGCGGGAAGAAATAAGAGGATCAATAGGTGTTATCCAGGGAAGATGGAAGAGTGTTGCAAACGACACAGAGGTACTGCATGTCTCTAATCTTTGATTCTTTATAATGAGAAGCTTGCAGAGATAGGCTAGCAGGTAGGATTAAGCCTTCTCAAGTTTATGACTTACAGTACCAGCACTCAGCCCTGCATTGCTGCTTGAATTTTAAAACATCATCGTAGAAACACACACACACACACACACAAACACACACATTTCAGACTGTTCAGTGGCAGGCGTAAACCCTAGTTGTACAGGATTAGTATTACCTGGAAACATCCAGTTTGTCAGTTTCTGAATGCCATCAATGATTTTCATCCTGACTGGATTTGTCACATGGCTGTAAATTCTCAACTAAAAATCCTCTCATAAGTCCACCAGCGTCAGAGGTCACTGATCGTTTTGTTCTAAAACTACATTCCTGACATTTTGGTGAGCAGCAGTAGCATTAGGCTGTATTCACGCCAAATCAGGTGTTGCGGTGCACTTCCGCAGGGTTGGGGGTGAGGGTGTGGGCATGTTTATTTGTAACTGCCGTGAAACAATCAGAAAATAACCTTTTATTCCTCTCATTCACCTGCTTTCTCACTACCACTTCTGCTCTCTCTCTCTCTCTCTCTCTCTCTCTCTCCCTGGTGCTCTCAGCTCACATGCACTCCCTCTCTGTCTCTCTTTTTCTCTCATTTTTTTAAAAACTGAGTCAGGAAGCCATCAGCGAAGCTTAACTTTACTTTCAACATTATCAAACAAAGAGAAATGTCTTCCCCTCCTCCTAGTAATGTGTTTGTACTCCCTCATGGTAGGCTTGTACAGATCTGATCAGTCTTATCGCCAGCTGTGATTGGCCACCGCAGCGTGACATCCATTTGCATTTCTCCAAAAGTTGATTCTGGTTCAACTTTCTCACCGCAGGCCACTGCAGCACCTCTGCAGTCCCCAACCCTGCAGCCTAAATGCACTACCCCCCATTCAAATGAATGGGAGGACTGGCATTTTTGTAGCAACACTTGAAGCTTTCATGGAGATTGCAGAGAGTTGTCAATTACTTTTGTAAATACTTGTCTTGTTATTGGTAATGATGCTGCTGACATCCAAGGTTTTGACCCCCACCCTTATGAAGGTCTACTTGAGTAGAAGTTGAGTTTGATTATGATATTGCTGTGAGACCATAGTTGCTGTCAGTTACACTAAAACCTCATAGACTTGACTGAGTAGTTAGATTACTGACTTCAGTTTTTTTTTTTTTTTTACCTCACATCCACTTGCTGACAACCTGTGGCAGATAGGGAGCACCTTCAGCAACAGACTTATTTGACCTATAGGTGCAAGATATACAGTACTGTGCAAAAGTTTTAGACACTAAAAGTAAAGTGAAGATGCTTTCCATGAATAGTTTATATTCATCAGTTAACTTCATGGAAAGCATTCAGTAAACAGAAGAAACCTAAGTGAAATCAATATTTGGTGTGAGCAGTTTTGCCTTTAAAACAGCAGCAGTTCTCCTCAGTACACCTGCACAGTTTTTCAGGTACTTGGCAGGTCGGTTGTTCCTACATCTTGGAGAAGTTGCCACAGTTCTTCTGTGGATTTTGGCATCTCAGCTGCTTCTGTCTCTTCATGTTAATCCCAGACTGACTCCATAATGTTGAGATCAGGGCTCTGTGGGGGCCAAACCATCTGTTGTAGGACTCCTTGTTCTTCTTGATGCTGAAGATAGTTCTTTATGACTCTAGCTGGATATATGGGCTGATTGTCATGCTGCAGAATAAATTTGGGTCTGATCAGATGCATATCTGATGATGTTTCATAATGGATAATAATCTAAACATCTAAAGACCCTAAAACCTTTGCACAGTTCTGTATATACAGTACAATATACATTTTTTCCATATCATATTTGATATTATATTTGTTTAACATTTATGTTTATTGACAACTTAACTCAAAGTCTATTTACTAGCTTACTCCTCGACCTTTCACCTGTGTAATTTTTCAGTGGCTGACTGTGAGAAATGGTTGGAAGCTATGGAAAAAGCTCAGGATTATTTTGTCAAACTACTGTTTCTCAGGAGAAAAAAATGAATTTTAACAATCAAATGTATATTAGTTTTTTATAGGTATGTTCCATCTTTCTGTAAGCAGGTTCATCTCATGTATAGAAAGTGACAGAAACTGCATGTTCTAACTGCTGTCAAAGCAGTCACTGTTCAATGTGCTGATGCTCTCAATGCATTTATATGTGAGAGCCTACACAGCAGTAGGCACATTCATTGGCGGACCTCAGTGGGAAAGGACTGGTTTGCTCTTGCTGCACACACTAGTGAACATTGCTTGTTAATTGTTTTTCTCTTGTGTTTGACAGCGTACCAAACTAATGAAGTTTGAAGTCGACAGTTTAGTTAGCCTTATGCCTTGCAGCAGTGTTTATTATTTCATCTCCCCAAGCTGATTTAACAGCACTAAGCCAACAGTGTGAATGTTGAGGTGAGTTAACTCAGAGAGAAAATACATTCTGTTAAAAGAAACAGAATACTACAGTGACTTACTGACCTTCAAGTGGGCTTGCATTTGAATATAAATGCTTGAAAATAAAAAGTAAGACTTGCATTTAATACTTAACAATCCCAACATGTCACTGGTTGACCCTGGCCCCCCTCCTAAAAATGTACAGCAACAATGTACAAATTAAGTCACAGGATAGGTTCATAGTTTTTCCAGTCTGTCTTAAAACAACAGTCAGGTGCCCAAATGAACAGTGAAAGAGGTTTTATTCGCTGTAGTCATTCCTCCTTAAATTTGCTTTCAATGTAAGTGATGGAGGCCAAAATCCACAGTGTGTCCACACAGTCATTTTCTGCAAAAATGCATTTAAAAGTTGATCTGCAGCTTATAAGCTTATCCACACCTTCTCATTCACTTGAATGAGAAAGTGTGTCCAAACTTTTGACTGGTACTGCAACTCAGCATAGGTAACAACAGCGGCATGTACAGTACCTTAATTGAATAAATCACTGATTTTATGCACCACCTGCGGAGCACATCAAGTGACCCAAATCAAACGCACTCACCCACCAGCAGCCTACAGGTGTATTCACAAATGTAAAACTGAACGGAAAAGCACCCAGTGTGTTCATCTGAATTTCTGCAGCCTTACAAACACAAGAGTGTTGCTCAAAAGAGAAAGGAGAGGTACAATTTGGAGTACGAAGCTTCAAAACTGAAAAAGTTGGAATCTTTTTTTGGCCTGTTCTGCATTGCCATCAATCTACAGTGACGTCTGCACTGCCTTTTATCTTTTTATGACAATTCCTGTCACTGTTGCGACTGCCGAGCACTTAAGCTAAAATTTATTAAAAACTATATGAGGACAGGACAGGCTGAGTGGACTATGCATACAATCCATTGGAAATGAAAGAGTTGAGAAGTTATACCTACAGGGCAGATTGTGGAGGACTTGGTGGAAAGCGAGGCTCACAGAATGCCGTTCAAATATTATATAAGAACAGCACACTCATACTATAGAGTCATTGTTTGCTAGTCACTGATGGTTTGCAACGCTGAGGTAAAGGCTACACCCGCTGTGGCGTTTATATTGCTTATACATCTACTATAGATGCATGAATAATCTGTATTTGATTAATGCATGCTGTGTCCATAGCCTTTTTATTTCATGTTGGTCATTTGTTTAATTGTGTGAGTATCGCGCTCTTTTCTTATTAATTCTTATAAGGCTGTACTGAGGAAAATATTATGTATATAAAAGGAAGTCTGTGGTATGTACAGGCTACAATGTGCCCATCTATAGAAATGGAATTATTGGTTTGGTTTGGACATAGGGCCTGGTGGTGTGGTCTGTCCTCAGGCCCAGAGTTACATTGTTCCACTACTGCAAACATGTTGCCTTTCAAAACTGGTGCCCATATCAGCAGAACAACACTGTCAGTGCCTCCCCAAAAAGTATATGACAGATCAGTGTTTTCTGATCTCCACTTATCTTGCTTTAAAGTTGTGTGAATCAATATTTTCATAATAATAATGATTATGTTCAAGAAGATGCCCATAGCTTCATTTCAGCTCATTGTTTTGGCTTTACAGCAAGTAGCTCTATTGAACCCACTGTACACTACCTGCCCAGCACCAAACTGTAGACAGACAAAGTTAGTAACTAGCTGGTGAACATAGTGGAGCATTTAGCAGCCAGTGAGCCAATATTTCGCTCAGGAGTTGGTGGAGACCAAAACAGAGCTAAAAGGAGAGTGAATGCTGGTCTTGCATTCATCAGGTGGACAGAAACATGATTCAAATTAAATGCTTATGTTGCTGTGTCTGCCCGACGTGTAAATAGGCAACTGTTAGCCGAAATGTTGCTATAATAACTTTATAAGATGATGGCACTGTTGTATTTACAGATTGTTCTGCTTTCCCTAAGTGGCCAAAAACATCAATTAATACAGCTTCACAGTTTGGTTATTTTCTGGCACAAAACCTATTTGGTTGAGGTAAGTGAAAGACTCCCAAGATCTTCTTGGTTTAGTTCAGGGAAATGTTGTTAATTATAGTCTTGCAGCTACCAGATGCCCTTGTCAGATATGTAATGTAAGCATATTATTTTGAGGCATTTAAACAAATGACAATTCCTGTATTTTCTCATGTGAGGAAAATCTTAACAATACACTGAACACAGTTACTGGTGATCTAGATACAAGAACAACTCTCTTATGAGTCAAGTCAGGTTTATTTATATTGCCCAAAATCACAGCTTTGCCTAGAAGGGCTTTACAATCTGTACAACATATATCACTCACTGTCGTTAGGCCCTTGATTCAAATAAAGAAACTCTCTCACTCTTCCACTCAGTGTTCATTCATGCTCTAGAAGAGTCATCTATATTACAGACCTGAACGCCAAACATAAGTTTTTAAACACTGAAGTGTGTGATCTATGACACTATCCCAGCCTCCATCTTCTACAATTGTATCAACCTGGCCCCACAGTGACTCATTTACATGTTGAAGAGGGATTTGCATTGCGCTCCCTCTGTTATCTTAAGTATCTGTGCTAGATGGACAGGAAACAGATTAAGCATGTCATACGTGATGAGTGTTCCTGACTGAAGTGTTCTGACTCAGTGTTCTGCCGTTGTTGTCATCCTGTCTTTGTTCATTGTGCTCACTTTTCTGTCCAGCTGAATGCCTTCCATTTCAAACACACACTGCTTTCACATTCCTCTCCACAGCATCCAAGTATACCTGCAAAGCATCCCAGCAGCATCCATGAGGACAATGGACACATTTCTATTGTCTCTGGAGCACCTGTGGCCCTTGTATAACAAAAGGTCAAATGACAAATGGAACAAAGAGAGGAAGAAGAGAACATCTGAAAGGAATGCCAATAGTTATAATAATAATAATAATAATAATAATAATAACAATAACAATAACAATAACAATAACAATAACAATAACAATAATAATAATAATAATAATTATTATTATTATTATTATTACATACCTGAAAACATAGTGCAGTCATGACTATAGTTTAAGCACATACACTGTCTACAAAACTGTGGAATTATGTCCCTTTGTTTGTCTTGTCAGCATTAATTACAAGTCTAGACATGACCGGAAAATGTCAAAAGCAGGTTGTGCACAGCAGCTCTGTACTTAAGCAGTCAGCAGTCCTGTACTGTACTTTACTGTGAACAGATCTGGTGTAGACACAGAGAGAGCACTGCACCTGCTGCCGGTATACAGCTGACAGGCTGCTTTCACTGCACGGCTGCTGTAGACAAGATGTAAGACTGACTGGAATGAAAACTCCATTGGGGATATTTACAAATGATTTGAGGCCCGTTTTGGGCATGAAACAGTCAAATTATGTCAGTCCTTACTTACTGAAGGACCTCACTGAGGTTTTGCAAATAGAAGAAAAGCGGCACACATTGTGTGTTTGGTCTCATACAATATATATTTTATGGCGTTTCAGTTTAATGGGAGGAGGGAATGGAAATTCATACAAATATCTGCTGCACCTGATTTATAACTGCAGATTGACCGCTGTGGCAGGACACTGCGTCTAAAATTAAACATCTGGGAAAAGCAGATGTTAAATTAATTATATATATTGTATATGAATTAATTGTTATTTTTTTCACTCTCTGTTTTCCACAGCAGCCTCCTGTCACTTTTCCTTTTCCTGTTAATGACTCACAGCAGCTCCAGTCCAGTGTGATATGATTTGAAGCAACTAGTTATTAAGTAGGCTGTTATATTATTTTTTATCTTTTACAGAAATGATCTAGCGAAAGAAGTTTAAACGTTTAACCGTTTTTTAAACGTCATTCCATCACTGATATTTTTGTACACACATACAGCCTTCTTCTTGTGGGATGAATGCACACTTACAGTCTCAAAAGTGTATTCTCTTTAAACAAACTTTACAGTTTGTTTAGTGGCACTTCATGCAAATCGGATTAACTGCAGCTGTGCTCATTTACATTTGTTGTCTTACCAAAAGGCCTGCTAAATTGAAAAAGTGTGGTCTCTGACAGTAATTTGTGACAGGCTTAGTAAATATTGATCCATCCGTGTAGAAGTGAACTAATTACACAGTAGATGAGCCATGTTTCTAAATACAATGGACATAAAATGGTAATGATCTGCTGCTTTGTATTGTTCATATCATATTTCAAGATGGAGCTGTTCCAGACCTCTTCTCCTAGTTGGAGTAACAATCGACTAATCAGACATGTTTGTGGAAGGCTTTGGACACATTGTTATGTGGTGTGCATGAGTGTAAGACGTTTGTGAGATGACACGATGGGTCATCACAACATCATTTTTTTTACTACTAGTTGGCTACTTAGCTACTGAAAAATAGCATCAGAGAAATCATGAGTAGTACGGATGAAATTGACACAGCTGTACAGGTTGTTATAAGTCAACTGACAGAAATAACAGTCTTAAATTGATGTGTTTCTTTGAATGACATGACAAACATGAATTGCTCTGAGCAACATTTGCCACAACATCCATGTCACCTGGAAATCATGTCAGTGTGATGGATATGTCATTATCCCTTGGCAAGTTAGCAGTGATGGAAGAAATATTCAGACCCTTTACTTAAGTTAAATTGCCAATACCATGTAAAAATACCCCATTACAAGTAAAACTCAAAGTAAAAGTACTATCAGCATGATGTAGTTAAAGTATTGCAATAAAAGTAGTGGTTTGGTTCCTCTGACTGATATATTATTATATATGACATCATTAGATTATTAATACTGAAGCATCAGTGTTAGAGCAGCATGTTACTGTTGTAGCTGCTGGAGGTGGAGCTAGTTTCAACTACTTTATATACAGTTAGCTAGTTCAGTCTAGCGGTTCCCAACCTAGGGGTTAACAGTTCAACAGTTCAGATAAATCTGAGGGGTCGTGAGATGATTAATGGGAGAGGAAAGAAGAAAAAACAATGTTCTGATACACAAATCTGTTTTCAGTTTTTGGACTTTTTTTTCTAATCTTTGATTTTTGGTGAAATATTGGATCACTATTTGGTAGAGCTGTTAACAACTGATAGACATCTGAAATATGACCCCAACCACTACTAATTCAAAGATGAATTAAAGTAATGATCACCTATTCAATCAGTAAGACCACATAAGAACACAAAACATGTCTATGCTTCAGTTAAACTCTATTGTTCAGTGGTACTGGCTGGTGGTCACACGTCTCCACAGAGGTCCCTGCAAAGACTTCCTCTAAGCTTTCCCTGTCTGACTCTGGTTCATCTGTTTGTTAAACAGACATCATTTGGACTATCTGACATGAGCATTAAATATTGTTGTATTCATTAAAGTCATGATGAATAGTCCAGCCTTGACATAGGCAAATACATATGTGGTGTAATATGCAACATGCTTGCCATTAATCTTGTAATGCAACAGTAATTAATTTGAATTAAGTTGTCCAACCTGATCATATGAATGATGTATTGTGCTCTAATTTACTTCAGACACACAGTATCATTCAGTAGTGCACACACCTCTAACTGGATCTGTGCTGGTTCCTCCATCTTTTCCCTTTCTTGTTCAGAACCACATTCACCTGTTAGTTTAGATTGTAGAGTAAGACAGTTGTTCCAGAAACACGTCTATTTGCGGTGCAATGTCAATCCGCTGCTGCTTTGGTGATTTTATCAACAGGATCAAACTAAAAACTTGCAACAACAGATTAATGCTTAAAATATGATTTATTTCAATTGGACACTCTCCTACCAGAATTGGCACAGAGAATAATGTTTAATGTGGTTAAAGCAGGCAGCAGTGTGTAATTCTTACAGTATCTGCTGTCAACAGCTGCTTTATACTGTATGAAAAGCTTCTCCTTCCTTCCATTAAATCCCTGCAGCATCTGAAGGCAGCAGGACTGATATGTTGATAAATCCGCAGCCTCTGAGATGTGTCGCGCCAGAGCACAGCGCCTATATGCATGGCTGCTCACTGTGTTTACCTTCATGAAATCACCTGATGACACCAGGCTGCTACAGAATAACCACACACACCTCTACACACATCAGACTGGTCAGATAACTCGTTATTCTGCTTTTTTATGAAGGAGACATCGTGTTCCCAACTTTCTTTTTTGTAAAAGTGGCGTCTCATGTTTAATCCTTGAAACACATTGCAGTGCAAACTCTGTTGTGTAATATTAATAACTAATCTATGTGACCATGTATATATTATGATTATTGCTGAAATAATCTATCGTTATTATAGTAACTAACTGATGAAAAACACTACTCCATCTGTCTTTGGCCACAGATTTGTGGTGATGTGTGTTCATGTCGTGACGCTCTGAACCATCCAGACGTTTCCTGAAGAAAAGCTTTCCGTTTGTTGAACATTATCATTATCACATTTAACTGTGATTGGCACAACTGTCTCAGAGCTATTAGAGCAGGGATGTGACTGGCTGAGAGAGGATTTAATAACCATCACAACTGCTGATCTATTTCACCTTCACCTAGCCTGTTTTCACGTTGCGCTGCGGCACGTACATGAACCAAAATAGCAGGTGCACATGGAAACGCCTACACAGTCTATGAGCCAAGAGACCTACCACCTTGTGCTTGTCATTAAAATAGGGCCTTCAGTTTCTGTTGTGATGGCAACTGCTGACTGCTATTACGGATTGCACCAGCCGAGTTACTGCAGCTGAAATGAACCATTGCTATATAATGCAAGGGTTGGGAAAAAAAGACCCGCCTTCACAAGACCAGCCCACCAGAAAATTCCCGAACTTCCCAACGACCAGTCTATGCCTAGCTTTTTGTAAGACGTCAAAAGCCAAAAAGGTTGGAAACCACTTGTTTCATCTTTAACAATGTGTTGTATTGCTCTTTATATTATCCATTGTGTCAAATCTTCATCTGAAAAGTAACTAAAGCTGTCAAATAAATGTAGTGGAGTAGAAAGTATAATATTTCCCTCTGAAATGTAGTGGAATGGAAGTATAAAGTGGCATTAAATGGAAATACTCAAGTAAACTACAAGTACCTCAAAATTGTACTTAACTACAGTACTTACTAAATGTACTTACTTTACAACACTGCAAGTTAGTAAGTCGGGGACAGTGCTGTTGTTGACTACCCAACTCACACAACCAAACATCAGCTGCACCAGTTTCCAGGGTTAGCTGGTTACTATCAGACATGTTACTGACTGATTAGGTCAAAACAAAACAAAACAAAGCAAGGAATAAGCTATCATGAACACCATGTCAGGCTGAATGAAGTATGGCCAATTTGCCTGTTCATCAGGCTGGGTGTTACTATACCCTTAATTAACCTTGAATAGTGCTGCACACATGACAAAAATACTCAAGACATTGTATTGTATTGTAAGGTATTTATGTTGCTGGTTATTTTAAAAGTGTAGAGCAGAAGGAAAATGCTCACCTTTCATTTGAGCGTTGGATCACAGGTAGACATCAGAGGAAGGAGGAGAGAGCCACATGCTAACTCCTGTTTTAAAAGGGCAAATATAAATAAAAGTATTGACATTTATTTTCATTTATTCATGTGAGTAACAAAGGAAAATATGAAAAAATAAATATTTTAAACAATATCTATTTTCTTTGTAAAATACACCCAATTTCACAATACGCTCTATTTAATTTTAATGTTATATGTACAGTTATACCGTCATTAATATCAGTATGCATTATTCAGTGGCACCAGTTAAACTTTCACTGATATCACATGAATGTTTTAAGATGATGAACTTCATAATTGCAGGACCTCCTGTATTTGGATCAAGTAGCTTGTGAATAATTAAGTGTAAAAGTCAGTAGGCTACAGCTGTTACTTGAACTGTTAATTGCTGGATACATATTTAATCAACATTTTATATCTTCTGCTGTCCATCTCAGGTTTTATTTATGGGTTGTAATAAATAATTATGCTGCCACGCTACACTGAAGTGTTTCTGCCTTCTTAATCAACAAAAAGACAGATCTTAATTAAAAATTTGAGTACTTTGATGCTATGTTTTTTAACTATTGTTATAAATGTTGAAGGCAAATGGATTTAATAAAGGATTCAAAACAAGATCCAGATTTCACAAAATGTTATCAAAACACAGGAAATAACACAGGAATAACATACCTAGGCACACCTGATAATTTAGCCTTTTAATTGTATTTTTTGTAATTGCCATTTAAAAGTAATAGATACAAATTTAAGAAACATTCATTATTTCTGTACTTGTACTTGTTACCCTGTTAAAAAACATGGACATCACTGTTCCACCTCTGCTAACCGTCATCATCAATCATTGCAACCAATCATCGGATGTGGACACATGCATGAATTTATGTCTCTGTTAGTATCTGTTAATGTTAATGCTGACCAAGAACAGGCCAATTTCTCAATACCTAGAGAGAGTTGTGCCCGTCCCCTAAATGCCTCTTTCACTATCAGTAGACACTACAATTTACCGATGCTCACTAAGCACCTGAGTTGCAGGCTATTGGTAGATTCTACAATTAATTGATGTTCTCCAAACGCCTCACACACAGGCTAGCAGTAGACGCCATAATTTACCCATGTTCCCTAAACACCTCACAAGCAGGCTATCGGTAGACGCTACAATTTACCAATGCTTCCTAAACACCTCACACAGAGAATATCTGGAGACTACAATTTTGAGTTGAGCTGAAGTTGACTGAGACATCCTGCACTATGTCCTGAACATACATAGAAAGTTCCCATGTGTGAGGAACGGAAATAGAGCTTAACTCTCAACTTTTTAAATTCATTATCACTACAGATGTAATCCCATCTCCAACCACAATGTGGGTTACAGGCATAAGAAGAGAAGAAGAAGCAAATCAAATCAACATTATCAACGTAATTCATGAGGTATTTTTGTATATTTCTTGAGAACCACTCATCAACAACTTCGCACATCGATATTGCACCTTCTTGTTTCCCCAGCAATTCACCTGCCAGGTATGAAGTAGATTGGATGTACGGTTCTCAAGATACGCGAAGGACAAACCCACATACATACATACATACAGAGATGTGTACAGTATATTTTATTTGTTGGAATGACTCAGTCAGATTCACAAAATACAAACACTTCAAGACCAGTAACACAACGCAGCCATGCAGGCTAAATGATCACTATGTATGTCTGATACACACAGTGTTTTACTCCCTAGTTCAAATATTGGATTGAGCTAATTAGTAGGCTCATCACACTCTATTGATCTATGGATTAGTGTCTGATGAGAGCACTGGGAAGCAACAATGATGCAATGAGGGGAAACATGAATGCAGACCTCTTCTGTAATATAATAAGGACTAACTATAGTCTGCAGGCTAAATATCTCAAATTACAGAGGTTTTTAAGGTAGCCCTTGTCTGTAAGTATAATTTTAGCAACCTAACTTTATATATACACTTTCTCTGAGCTAATTGACTTGTAGATCACTTTGGGATGCATATAAGTCTCCATTTAAAATCACTGATACATTGAGCAAGGGTGAAATTGGATTTGTCCTTAGTAAAGGTGAATGTATGTTTATGAGTATCCCACTGCCACATCAGCAAATAAACACACCTCTTTTGCATAATGATTTCCAAATTGAAGTGTGTTAACGGAGTGCACAGGACAGCTGAAAGAGGAGCCAGGGGAAGAGGTAACAGGGGGAGAGCAGATTAGGTTACAGAGTGTCTGTCAGCAAAGGTGAGAGTTTATAAATGACTGATAGTTGAGCATCTGTCAATCACGGTGTGAGTGGATACAAAGACTCCAAATGACAAACGCTGCGGCAATCAGAAAATAAAATGTACAGCTAAACAAACAAGTAAATCATCAGTACTGAGAGAGGATGAAGAGTATTATGTCAGCAATCATGAGAAAAGGCTTAGCATCACCAGATGTGATTAACATTATTATAAAACAGCAGTAGGAAGTGAATAGATTTGGCCCAAGTTAAGCTCAGTATGTGTACTAGACTCTATAATGCACTGCAGGAGCTGCAAAGGGACCTCTCAAGGGTAATTAATGATCCCTGCTATTTCAAACACCAACAAAAATGAACATTACCCATCTGCCACAGGGAGTCTGTCCTAAAAAATACTTACAGCTGGGCTTGTTAAGGCATAGCTACACAAGTGATACTACATCATTAGTTAACAGAATACCCACATTCCTTTTAAATTGCTTATTTTCTTGACAGACACCTTTATATTTTAAATGGATATACTCCATAAACACGGAGGGCAGTTGGGGTTTTGAGTGCGGTGTGCCAGCAAAGGTCAAACCAAGGAATACACAGATGCAGACAGAGAAAAAAAAATAGAATAGTTCATTTTCTTTCATCTGAAAAAAAGAAAGAAAGAAAAAAAAAACCTCAGTAACTCACGCACTCCCCTGCTGCTCTCTTGACGTCACATTCTGTATATCAAAAGAGCAAAGGAAACAACCCTCTCAGTACAGATGCTGCAGTAAAACAGAGACAAAAAATCAATAATTCAATATAATTCACAATTCAGGCCAAGGTTGAAAATTTTTTTTTTCCTTTGTTGATTTCGCATCCCCAGATACATGTTGACTTTTATATTTGCGCATTAAACTGTAGTCAAACCATCTCTACTATTAAAGCTATTGAACCAATAGTAATTATACAATAATAATGATAAGCAACAGCTACACATATATACTACTACATGCTATACATATAACCACTACATGGATGGAGGAGTGGGGATGGCAATGAACTGGGGAAAATGTGGAGTGAAATAAAGTTGAAATGATCTTTTTCACAGCAGACATTTTGGTCTGTCAAATACTGATGTAACTAATTAATTAATTAATAATTGTTGCATTGCTTTGCAACAGTTGCTGGAATTGATTATGAATGTCATTAGTTCCACCATGGGCTGGAACTAAAAAGTCAAAAAAATGTATGAATCAAATTATTTGGGAACAATAAGGATGCTCTGATGCTAGCAAGGCTAAAAACAACCTGAAGTTAGCAAGATTAGCAAAAAGTGCAAGATGGACGGACTTTTAACAAGGACGAAAAGAAAGTCAAGTCAGTCTGACTCTCTGGTTCAACAAGAGAACCTTTTTTCCTTCCATTTTCCAAGATTCTCTTTAATCAGTTGCTATAAACACATACTCATTACACAAAGAAGAAAGAGACCACAAGCAGGAAACAACAAATATGTCCCCAGGTGAGCTGTGTTAGCTTATTGTTTCACTTTTGTGATTTGCTGTGACATACAGCAGAGAGGAGCCATGAAGTCAGCAACCTGACTCAGTAATCTCAGTTACATGTAGTGATGGAAGATGTATTCAGATCCTTTACTTGTCTAAAAGTATCTATACAACAATCTAAAAGTACTTTATTACATGTAATAGTCCTGCATGAATAATTCTACTTAAGTAAAAGTACATAAGTGTTACCAGCTTGATGTAGTTTAAGTATTGCAGTAAAAGTAGTGACTGATATATTATTATATATGACATCATTAGATTATTAATACTGAATCATAGTGTTAGAGCAGCATGTTACTGTTGTAGCTGCTGGAGGTGGAGCTAGTTTGAGTTGATACACAGTTAGCTAGTTTAGTCCACTTGTTCCCAACCCAGGGGTCAGGCCCCTCCAAAGGGTCAGCAGATAAATCTGAGGGGTCGTGAGATGATTAATGGGAGAGGAAAGAAGAAAAACTTTTTCTCTAATCTTTGATTTTGGTGGAAAATCAAAGATTGAGAGAAAATTGGTGAAATACTGGATGATTTGAACATATATTGAAATGAAACCATGTGAGAAGTTTAGAGGGAAAAATCGCTATTTGGTGGAGCTGTTAACAACTCATAGACATCTGAAATATGACCCCAACTACACACTGCTTTTTGTAAGACATTAAAAGCCAATGTTGTAGTTTGCAATGTGGACCCAAACACAGACACAGACTAGAGTGGAGATGAATGAATAAAGGCTTTATTGCCAGGGAAGTGGGGAATGGAGGTGGATGGAGTGGGGATGAAGTAGGCTGAGGCAGAGGACTGGAGGGCTGAGATGAGAGATGAGTGAGGGAGAATGGTAAGGGCTGGCAGAAGGGAGCAGGTGGTAGTGGGTTGGAGAGCGGTCAAGCAGGCAGGCAGGTGAGTTGTGGTCCAGGAGCACTGGAGAGAGAATAAGCAGTTAGTAACAGTACCAAACTTGGAAATATCACTATAAACAAGTGAGCGGCCTGAGGCGTAAGCTACCGCTGAAATAAATACAACGATCTGGTGATGAGTAGGTGAAGGGCTGGGGTAGATATACTGCAAGCTGATGAACTGATGAGAGGCAGGTGAGCAGACTGGGAGAGATGATGAGCTGGGAGCCAGGAGAGCCACACCCACACACAAACAAACAAAACATAAACACAGAGAGAGACAAGCTCCTCTTCTCATTTCTCAGTTTGTACATCCTCGATTCCTTTCCTTGCCTCCTCTCCTTGCATCTTCCCTCCCACCTATATATATATAAGCACTACAAATGGGTTGTATATTCCAGCTGTGTGTCACCCCTCTTTTATACGTCACAGGTGCCAAAAAGACTTCTGCAAAAGATACACCTGTGCTTCCTCGCTCATAGCTCCTCCGGCAAGCCTCCTCTCTCCTCGCTCCTCTCTCTTCCAGATGCATTTTAGGAATTGAGACATCCTTAAACATGATGCGCTGAGATCAATTTCCGGATCACGGGCAGGAGGACGGAGGAGAGAGGAAACGAGGAGGCACAAAATAGAGAAATGGGAAGAGCCCAGACAGACGGGAGCACTAGGAACACAGCCAAAAAGGTTGGAAACAACTGGTTTCATCTTTAACAATGTGTTGTATTTTAAAAGCTTGTTATATTATCCATTGTGTCAAATCTTCATCTGAAAAGTAACTAAAGCTATCAAATAAATGTAGTGGAGTAGAAAGTACAATATTTCCCTCTGAAATGTAGTGGAGTGGAAGTATAAAGTAGCATCACATGGAAATACTCAAGTACTACAAGTACCTCAAAATTGTACTCAAGTACATTACTTGAGTAAATGCACTTAGTTACTTTCCACCAATGATTACATGTCTAAAGTTTGTGAACACTAACTAACATTAACATTTAGCCACCATAAGTCATACCAGACCAAGTAGGGCTATAACAGCAGAACCACTGAGTATTAATGAGTTAGTAATTAGTTATTTAGTTACATAGCTGCTTTAGTCATCGGGGAGGATAAGGTTAAATCATTTCAAATGGCAGAATAGAATAAGAAAACAACACTGTGTGAAGTCACATCACAGCCTTAACTCCAGATATGATTTATTCCAGTGCTGTTTGTTGTTAATGTCTAAGGTTGAAATACTGAGGAGACTTCAGTCAAGTCTATTTAGCCTGTTACCATTAGCACTGTGGTATTTTGCATCATGTATATTCAATTATTCATTGGACAGATCAATGACTTTGTCTGTCACTAACCAACAACAGTTTTGACTTCAGTCAGAGTTATTTAACGGGGAGGCAAATACTATCATAAAACACAGCATATGTCATTAATAATACATGCTGCTTTCACACATTGCTATAAGCTGCTTCAATAAGTATAAAGATCACTGCAGCAGGAATACAGTACTTAAAAGTAGCATCATGTGATACTGTTTGTTTACAGAAAAAAAAACCCAATAAAATACCACACCAAAGCCCTCACAACAATGACTTCACCAGTGGATGTGACCATAAAGCATAGGTCCTCCCAACCCAATTTCCCCCAGAGAGTGCTCCGTATGACAAACAACAACAAGACCATAATAGTCCCCATCTCTGGCATCCCACAGTTGAGCCCGTGCTGAAATGAGGACAGCTCTGCTTTTAATAACAAAGTCTGCGTCTTCGCTTATCCTCCCCCTCCCGGTGGACTGAGAGGAAAATTGGATTTCACTCTTGTTTTTTTAGAGGCTGATATTGCAGTATCTCTTTTGGGGCGGAAATCATGTTTTAATAATTAAAACGATTTTGAAAATGACCAATTATGTTTCTTTTCTGCAGCGAATGAACACGTCCTCCCCCGGCTCTTGGCGCTGTTCGAGGGAGCGCTACTCCCTGGAGAGTTTTGTGTTTTATCACTTAAGGAAGTCTTCAACCCTCCTTCTACTCCCTACCCCTCCCTCCTGTCTCCCTGCCCAGTCCCTCTTCTGTAAGCTGTCGGAATTATGAAGCTGTCTATTTTAGCGGAGATGAAAAGATTCTTGTCTCCATTTTGTGGCTCATGCAGATAAAGTGAAATAGGGCAGAGGTTACCCTGTTCAGTGAGTTGATAAATGGCTATCTGCTACCTCTGTCCTTCTCTCATACATATTTGCTGTGATCATTACACACACACACTTTCATGCTGAATGCAGAAACGCTGCCCATTTTGTGGATACATTTTCCTGGATAATCTGCTTTATGATGTAACGCACAAGAATCTTACGTCAGTGAGTCACTTATTTTCACGGCACAATAAGGAGAGTATTGTGCAAGCTGCATGGGCGTTTTGAGCTGTGGGATCTAACATCACAGCACACGTCAGATCAGAATCTCAATCTTTTTTATTGTCCAGACTCAGAAGTTAAATTATTACGTTTCACATTGAATTTCCACCCACGTTTTTTTTTCACCCAATGATTCAAATCAGCCAGTCTGAGCTTTGTAGGCAGGTTTAACCCTTTGAACCCTAGACTCTGCTTGCTTTCCATGTGAGTTGTACTATATATGTTTTAGACCAGTTTTTATGAAAAAAAATAGGTTTGTGCAGTTTAAATTAGAGTTTTTTGCCTGTATGTCTGCAGGTTTTCAACACAACACACATCTGTATATGAATGGATAGAGGAGAGTGTCAGTGTTCCAGGAATATAAGAACCATGTTGATAGGACAAAAAAGATAATTAATAGTAATGGATTTTGTCACTTCTATCGTTATTTTTTTGTCTTTTATAAAGGAAAATCCAGCTCAAAGTTTCAGAACTACAGTTCCCATAATGCTTCGGGGGATAAAGACAGGAAGTAATGTTGTCACAGAGTTGCACATGTACCTGTAAGTATATACAAATGTTAGTATGTCTCTTATATGATCTTTCCTCGCTCGTCGCTTGAACCAGAAGTTGTTCTGGTCCGACATTTCTGCTCTGAGGAGCGAGAATACACAAGAACAGATTTTGTCTTATTGGATATCAATTATTGATTGCACACTGGAGCTGATCAGACTGATCTGATACATCACAACATCACTGCAGTTTCATAATGAAGTGGAGACAGATTACAGATTATATTTAAGTGTATCACTCCTAAGTTTTATATTTTATTTGTTTTCTGATTCATCTAGTGAGAAATCTGTTAACTGTAGGTCTAATCAGCAAAAGAGTGAAAGAGAGTCTGTCTGTCAGCAAGAAACACATTTTAAACACATTTATATTTTACACCATTTGTCGTCCATATCCATTCAGTCACATGTGAGGCTGAAAATTCCTGAGGTTTGTTATGAGTTACATAATTTCAATTTTCCTTGAAACATTTAGCCAAATAAATAATTTCCAGTGTTCAAAAGACCCTATGATCATACTCTGGGTTATTAAATAATGAATTCACAAGAATATCAGTAAATACAGATGCAAATAATTGATAAACAATATAAATATATTCTGCAAGTAGAAATGGTTCATGTTCCTCTGAGCAGGACACAGTATAAATACAGAATGCAGGTTTTTATTCACTGCTGCTCTGGCAGTGATAACTGTGAGCCTTTATTAGTGTCAGCATAGTGCACATGTGTGCAGACACAAACTCCATCAAAAGTCCCTACACCTGTTAAAGCCGACTGACAGCTGATCCAGCTGTGATCAGCTGCCGCAGTCATCAGAAATGGATGTAACTTCACGTGACGCTTCAGGGGAAAGGATGTTTCATTTCTCGAAAAACATATTTCCTCATTTCCTCTCTCCTGGCTTGGTTTTCTTGCATCTTTCCATGCATCCACAATGGGAGGGACTAAGATGCGAAGAAAAGATACAAGTGAGGGAAACATGGATGCAATTGAAGAGAGTTGGGATGCACCCATAGAGTCAGCATGACCACCTGAGCCCTTTTTCTTTAGCCTGTATTTGTTTACATTTTGGCAAATTGTCACCATGAAAAGTCCTGCTGAATGAATCCTGTTTGCATGGATGCATGCAGCATGGATGTGCAGACAACTGATCTGCACTTATAAGGAGAACCTTTTTTAAAAAAAATAATTGACTTCAAAGTGTATTTATGGATGTTTATTTGTGATCACAACATCAGAGATTTTTATAGCCTTGAGAAGTGTAAAGTCACACTGAATCTAACAAGATGTTAGATTCAGTGTGACTTTGGGAGTGTAACCATGAATGAGTTACCAGCCTGCAGTGTAAAAGATTCATTTACTCTAACTGATAAAGCAGACACTCTTAACTGCTTTAGTGAACATTTTGTTTCTACTGGTTCTTCATTTGAGTCTTTACATCCCGATCCAAAACAGCCTAATGAGCAAACGGTTCACTCTTCACCACTCCCAATTAATTCTATGGTTGAACCATTCAATCTTACTCCTCTTGATGTGATAGAGGTCCATAGAGCCTTAAAGCAACTGGATCTTAACAAACAGGTCCTGACAAGCTTGATCCTTACTTTCTCAAGTTAGCTGTAGACTTTATAGCAGAACCTCTGACTCATATTTTTAATCTTCACTTTCCAACAATGAGATTCTAACATATGGAAATCTGCCTATGTTCTTCCTCTGCTGAAAGGGTTAGGGTTAGGGTTAGGGTTAGGGTTAGTACAGGCCGAGCTCTAAATTATATGTTTTGGATAAAGTTCTTGAAAAGTTTGTTAGTGAACAACTTAAAGAATTTTAAGACACAAATGGTATTCACATCAGTCAGGTTTTAGAAGACAACACAGCACAATAACCGCTGCTATTAAAGTGGTGGATGGCATTATTGAGATGCTGTGGAGCTCTTTTTATGGATTTGTCCAAGGCTTTTGACACAGTTGACTATGTCACCTTGGTGGATAGACTCTATAATATTGGCTTATCTGGGTATGCTGTAAGTTGAAGAGAATTCTGTACTTCTGGAGATGATCTGTGACTGAGATCAGTTCTGTGGTTATTATTGATGGATGATTTCCTACCCACCATAATCCTTTTCACTTCATTTATCTACAGCATATAGAACAGAGATGTCACACATTCTGCATGCATCCTTTGTCGTTTGATGCAGTTTTCTATCTCAATCTTGTTTTGTATTTTAACATTTAATCATCATGGTGACTAGTCAGAGTGTGGCTGTTCAAAACATGTTCTAATATAATATTTCTTCATCTAAAACACAAGGTTAACAGTTGAGACTTGTCTGGTTTTAGTTCACATGCTCCCATGATGATTGCCTGATAATATATATATATATATATATATATATATATATATATATATATATAATTATTTGTTTGGAAAGTTTTAATTCATGTTGATAAATAAGCTTCCAGACTTGCATCATCAGACTTATTAGTTAAGGCTGGTCCAATGGACAACTTTTTTACTGCCTCACATCAAAATGTGTAATAGTTACGTTGGTCCATAGTACAAAACATATTAGTACACAATAAAAGCTCTAAAGTTGTGTGATGCCTACTTTTTATTAGCTTTTTCTATTGGCCTATGTCCACATCACATGACTGTCAAGTTTTGTCTGCTTAAAAAGAAAAAAGAAAAAAAAAAGCTGCCATTCCTTTTATGCTCAGTGGAAATTTTTTTTCCATAGTGTTTAGTTTGTCAGTTATTATGAAGATTCTTGCAGGTTTTCTATCGTTGCTATGGTGGTTGCTATGGATGCTGCTATCACTGAAACCATGTAGCTGCATGTTGTCTGAATCATTTTCTATGTGTTGTGTAGTTATCTGAGCTGTTATGTTATTTGTGTTATTCTATTTAACTGTCTGATGATTTTCTTTCAATAAAAAATGTCAATTTTAGAGCATCTCAGGGATGAATTGAATTTGAAATCCAGAATTTGAAGCTTTGCAATCGGCTGACTGGAGGACGCGCCACACGGAAGTTTTCCTCACTGTCACCATGTTAAGGTTTTCTTTTAATTATCATTTTAATTAACATTTCTCAACACAGAAGTGTTCTTGATAACTCAACAATATGATAGGTTAGTATTAAGGCCAGAAACAGTGCTGTTCAAACAAATCTTAATTTTCTCGTTTCATAGACACAAGCCATCCTAGGCCTAGTTTCAGAGAGCACTTTGAAGGCCCAAGAATATAAAATTAATGTTTGTTTGTTTGTTTTTCTTTTTTAGTGGAAACAGTCACCAAATTGAGTCACCTTCAGGGATTACAATACTGCTGACAATCATTACTGGCATTACTACAGGCTTGGAGGAAGGTCTCAAGTGCTTGGGTTAGCGTTAGGTTTAGGGAGTTAGGGTTAGTGTGTTAGCGTGTTAGGGTTCAGGTAAAGGTTAGGGCGTTAGGGTTAGGGTAGGGTAAAGGTTAGGGTAGGGTAAGGGTTAGGGAGTTAGGGTAAGGGTTAGAGTTAGAGCTGAAAAGACCAACCTGTTTTCATTCATGTATAGACTACTATTTACACAACACTGGAGATTTTTTGTATCTTTATGATTCTTGGTTTTGGGATTTTATATCAGCATCAGAATCTGTTTTATTCGCCAATGTAAGCATACAAAGAATGTGTTTTGGTGTTTACTCCAAAAAATGCAACACATAAAAATAAAAATAGACAAAATTAAGGTAATAATAATAATGATATAAACAAAGTAATGTTAAAATTAAATTGAACTTTTAAAATCAGTTTATAAAATCACATAGTAATAGTTTCAAAATGGGATATAAAACTTGAAATGAAATATCGACTGTCATCAACAACAACAGGATCAACAATTAAATGTGACATGTGTATAAATAATTGAATTATGTAACAGTGGAGGTTGAATGCAATGAACAATGTAAAGTCCAGTTTGATGAAATATATGAAAGTGACGAGTGCAGGAATTAAATGAGGGTGTGAAATGTAAAGTCCAGTCTGATAACCCCATCTTCATCCTGTTTATATGGCCATGGTACAAAATTTTATTGTTTTAATAAAAATGATTTCACATTAAATATCCTCAGTCACATATTATTGGAAATATAAAATTAAATGACTTCACAGTTTACAATCACAGGCTATAAAACGTCTTTTCTTAACAGAGACAGTGGTGTTTGGATTCAGGTTGCAACAGGCCGACGGCAATTTGAAACAGAATGAAGCCCACTGATGGCAGACGACTCAAAACAGTAGTCGAACACGCACTTGCTTCCCATTGAGTCACGTCATCCAATAAATCACTCCAACGTTTGCTGTGAGTGTGAGCTTCTGTGTTCCTGTGCAGGCACGAAGGATACTTCCAACTGAAATACATTAGTTTGAAAGTTGTGCTGTGTGTCACGAAAAAAAATGGAAAATTTGTGTCCATGTAGATAGATTAAATTTTGTGACTATTTCATTTGTTTGTTTGTTTAAGAAAAGGAAGCTCTTTTCAGTGCATAACAGCCAAGCTCTGAAAACACACTCACACCTGTTACCTTAGTCATCCAGCCTGAATGTGTAGGCTGTTCATTGGTAGCTGGGTGCTTCTGCAGCGGACAAATAGAAAACGAGGGATTGATTTTGTGCCTCTTGTTTGACAGAGTGATGTACATTAGAGACAGCTGAGATGAGAGGAAGGTGTTCAAATTACAGCAGGAACTTAATAGGATCAGGGAGGTAGCATCTGGTAAAAAAATGTAAAAAAAAAAAAAAAAAAAAAAAGATAGACTGTTGCTGTGAAGTTGAGAAGGAAAAGTACAAGTATTAATGTAACCAGACTAGAGGAGGATTCGGCTAAATTGGTAAAATGTCGACAACGCTACCTTGGGACTTTCACTCAAAGACCTTTTTTAGTTCAAATTCAATTGCTCACTTTTAACTTCTTGAAACCATCCCACCATCACACGCAGGTCCACAAGTAAAATCAGAGACATGGGATCTTTATCAAGATCTCAATAAAAAAACACAAAAAAAGAAACACAAAAATAAACTACAGCCAAGAATATAAAATGATCATAAATAACTAAAACAGAATGTATCCAATCTTTAAGAGAGAGGAGCTATTAATCAACCTGAAGAGGAGCTACAGCCTTAGCTAAGTGGTAAAGGATTCATACACACTGCAAAATAAAACACAAAGGCACACTTGAGGTAAATGCTGTAAATATGAGAAAAAGAAAAAAACAAACAAAACGAGCCACTTACTACATCCCTGCACTAAACCAGCTGTTTCCAATTGAAACAAATATTCTTAAATCAATACTCCTCCCAAATTCAAATAAAATAAAAAGCAAAACTACTAACACCCAACGATGTTAGAATACCATAAAATGTCAATAAAAGTAACAAAAGGCTGTTAAATAAAAACAGTCTAATAAAACAAGGCATAAAAAAATAATTAAATTAAACAAAATTTGCGTGAGTAGCCTGTATCAGTATCTCAGACAAGGCGAAGCAGTAGTGGCGGTCTCTGCTCTGCAGGGGCACAAAGACATGCACACATATGCATTAAATCAACCAGTATTGACAAAAAAAGGTATGCAACACTCCTATAATGTGGGTATGTATGGAATAATGCTTGAGACCAAGCAGACAGTAATGCCAGGTATTTCAGCGTGCAGATTCTTAAAGACACACATGGGAGCAGGGCAGTACAGGGACGTCGGTCTGGAATATATTTACAGGCATAATGAAATGTTTAAGCAGACGATGTGACACTGTTAAAACTTAGTGCACATCACATACGTCAACCACGGAGAGCAGGGACACCATGCAGCAGCAGAAGAGAAAGATCATGGCTTACCGTCAACAAGCAGAAAACAAAGCAAATGTTAGTTTTTGTGTCATTTGCCTGAATTTGACCACCAGTTTGTTAATTTGCCTCAAAACAGCCAAAATACCAACTGTACATAAGCTGTAGTAATGGACACAACTACCATTTCTGTGGGAGTGTGCCTATGTGTGTTCTGCCTCTGACTGAACTCAGAACTTAGCAGACTCCGGTTATTTTTGTTATGCAGAAATATCCTTCCAGTCTCTTTCCCTTTCCCTCTCCTCTCTGTACGTACATGAATCACATTCATAAAGCCCCGGGATACATATGAATTTTTTTCTAAAGCATTTTCAACTTGCACAGATGCATATTCTCGTCAATTTGCATCTAATGACCTCTAAAATTTGCCTTTGCAGTGAACACAGTTACTTCTGGAACAGGACCCAGCTGTCACAGGAATGTCTGACATACAGGTGATGAGGCCTAAATTTCAAAATAAAGTTAATGCACAATACAATTATGGCATTATGACAATGTCCACTCCAGCTGAAAGTCACACATAGTAACAGGTTGCAAAAAAACACCCCATATCCCTCAAAGTACTGATATGAACTCAGTGTGCTCAGTGATAGCTATGGCAATGACACTCATTTAGAAAAGTTTTACTCATTCTCTTCAAACTAATGTGAGGTTTACTTCACGATCATTTCTTATATTGCTCATTTATCCTGGTCATGACACATAAGCAGCATGCTGTGACTTGTCTTAGCTGCTCTTGCTGACTACCTGCTACCAGTAATTTTCCTCCCCTCTACCCTCAATTTGTTTTACAACATTGATATTATTGAGGAACAATGTGAAATTTATGAAACTTTATTCCATTTAGTGTATATTTCCTGCATCCTGCTGAGCTGATATTAATGAAGCAAGCGCTTCCAGCAGTGTGAGACATTAATTTCCCCTTTTAGCATTTAAGTATGAAGTCTTATAAACTGACAATTCTTCCAAATTACATGAATTCACCTGCACCAGTATGACACAACAGCAGCAAGAGTTGAAGGTCTTTAAAGAGGAAATGATTCATTTTATTACTCTCTGTTCTCAGAAATGAGATACTCAACTCAAATGGCTTTTTATATGTGTATTATTTGAAGATCAGTTCTTTTTAATGAGTGGTTTGATCAACCACTTTCTCTCTGCTTTGCCTTCTTTATTGATGAGGACATTAATATTGCAGGCACTGTTGCCTGTATGATTTGCACTGGGTAATCAAAGTGAAATAAATTAGATTAAAAAAGATTGCTTTGAAGACAATATGTGAAAAGAATTGATCGATTCTCCCAGAGCCCAAACACAAATCTGTCAGTAGTATTTCTATCAGGAGCTCGCTGTAACAGATTACAGCTCTGGCAGCCTTGACACTAGTCCAAACAGCAGATAGAGTTCCTGCCAAGGGGAGGATACAGATACAAATGTGTTTGACATTTTGTCAGTTATCGATTGTGGATTGTGAGGCAGGAAATAGAGTCTTGGCGAGGGGTCTGACGTGGGAGGTGGAGGTGAGGGCCTCTTCCATGTCGGGAGGGGGGGGCGCATGATGTCAGAGGCTTTCACTGCACACTATGGGCTGCTCCGACCTTTCCTCAGTCTGTGCTAGCTGCCAGCTGAACTCAACAGTGCAGTTCATGTCAGCGTCGAGTATCTCTGAGGTGAGGGGTGGGGTGATGGGAATAGGGGAATGGGGGGTGCAGCTTACACTTGGCCTCAATCAATGTCAAAGAGATCTTCTGAAATATGTTAGACAAAGTAGATAAAGATGGATTGTTGTATTAACACACAGGCTGCAAATAGATACAGCAGGGTGGGGGTCATTTATACACACCAGTGCATGTCAGTTTGCTCCATATGTTGCACTTTATTTTCAGGTTTGTCTTCAGTTAAATCCAAATGTCTGGTCCTGAATTTCTCTGTCAAAATTCCACTCAGGGTGCGGACTTCCCCAGACTATGCTCAAAGACTATGTTATTTATCAGGCACAGGGGCAAGCAGGCGCAACGGGGTGCTTGAGCTCCCGCTAGCCAAGCTCCCGCCCTGAGCGCACCCTGAAATTTTACTTAAATTATTTATTTTTGGACCAATGCTTTTGTCTAAAAATTGATTTGACATGCTTTACTTCTATGTCAAGTTCAGCTGTGTTGGCTGACTAGCAGCTACGGTTAGGTTTGTGCACATTTTACTTCTCATCCAGAGGTCTTGCTGTGCTGCATCTACATTGATTTGTTGTTCCATTAAAAAGAAGCGAGGGTGAGAGAACGGAAGAACGGGACATGTTAGACCACTTAGTGGTTACTAACAGAAACAGGCTGACTGACTCACTTTAAACTGAGTGTTTGCTGTCAGTGAAGGAACTTAGCTGCCATTTGTACATTGTAAATGTACCCATGTTCATTTTGTGATTCATGTGTATTTAACTACCATTAATAGTAGTGACGATGTAGTGAGCCTTGATATTGCACACATACAGAATATCCATACACCAGATCATTTGTTTATTATAATCTGCAAAATTATACAGGCAAAGGTTAGTTTTCATTCAACTAAGAATTGTTGCACTGCTTCTGTTATACTGTGTGAAGATTCTCAGTCATCCAGGTCATGTTTATCCAAGGAGAGTTGAATCGAGGGCAACTGGATTTGGTTGTAGATACTTGTAGATGCATATTGGTTGTTAAATCTCCTTCCCAGGAGACTTAACAACCAATCACATCTGGCCTTGTGAAAACTCCAACGACTGTCATCTACACTTGGCCTCAGGTGACTCCAACAATTGACGTCACAACGGCCAGGAGCACTAACGAACCAAGCCGTATCAATGACCTTAATGACAACCCCACAGAGGTTAAATACGCCAATCTGAACTGAAGAAGCTCCTTGAATCTGTAAAGCAGCACGTATCTGGCATAAACTTTCACCACTATTCACAAGCGTTCAGAATAATACTGTGAAAGGGGTTACAGGGTCAAGAACTCACATTCATAACCATAGAAATGAAAGAGGTTTGGCACATTTTATCCCCTTGCAGACCTGATGTGATGACACTGAACACATCACAGTGGATATGTGGACTTTCCTTCTATTTAATGCTGCTTTTTGTAAAAGCTCATGAGAGAGGATGTGATCAATCTGCTATGCTAATAATTGGAAAACCTTTTGTATTAGTAATTTTGTCCTGTGTTTAAGATTTACTGATATACCTGTTTCAGATGGTTATAGATAACATAGAAAAGCACCTTATAGATCACACTGTGATTCCATGCACTTTATTTACTCTGACAGAACATGTGGTAGGACATGGCTCTGAGTCACTTTATTTACTCATACTGGGTTTATAAATAAAACCAAACCAGCTAAGAATTCATCACACCAGCAAACCTAATTTGTTTCAGGATATTTGTGGCGCTGCACATTAATGAAACAGGGGGATGGGCCACGTGCATGGACTCATTACACCATGTGTTTTGGTAGTAAGAGTTAAAGTATTCCTCAATGTGTGTGGAGATAGTGAATCTTATTTCCATTAACTACTATAGTAAAGTACATTCTGTGAAGCAGTGTCACAGATAACAAAGTACACCGCGTAAGAACAGGGCTTATGTAAAATGTATGATGATAATTAAACACAACAGGAAACATTTGGAATTAAAACTGATTTAATTATATGATGAGGGACGGTGTGACTCTCTGCTCATTATTTCCACATTAGTGTTGTAGATTATTAGGTGAAGTCACAAGCTATACAATGAAATCTGTTGAAGGATATGAAAGTTTTGAACATTTCAAAAGTCTATATGGTGGTTTTGACACCAAAAATATAAAATGAGAGATTCTTTATTGCTTCGTAGTCCTGGATTGTCACAAAAGGCAGCAAAGGGAAAAAAACAAATATTTCTGAGGGGAACCAACCTGATTATAAACTCTGATTGTGCTGACACAACACTCTGAGTCTGAGATTTCTTTTTATTTCTTTAAATATATATATATATATTTTTTTTTTTCTGGCTTGACCAGTGCCTGCAGCTCTATACTTTGGCTGCTTTTGGGGTTTCCGCTATAGAATAAGAAATGGCACAGCCAGAATTTAAGGATTCCCCAGACAAATACCACATCACCAGTGGCATATTTGCTAGGATTGGCAGGGGGAATGTTATCTGTTTGCTTTCATTCTTAATATACAGGACAGGAAGCTCCCAACACTGCCTGAGCATGAGTCAGAGAGGAGAGCACAACACAAAATAAACAGATAAAGAGAGTAAACTTTGTCTTTCTACTTCTTTTTCTTTTAAACATTCATATACAACAGAGACAAGTGGTGGAGGGGATGTGTGACAGATAAAAATCTAATATAAGCACCAGATTGGCAGCTGAAAGTATAACTTAGGATAAGGAGAGTGACAATTTGTGGCAACATTGTCATTGCTGGAGGTAGTAGGATCCTGCAGACACTGTCTTTGTGTTGTAAAGGAGACTAAATGCTATCTTTCTATTTTCATAAAGCCTTGCAATACTCCTAACTGAATGGAAATAATCTGCTTTCATTGCAAGGTTTGCAGAATTGATCTTGAAAACCATTGTGTTTGGGAACTGATGGTTCTTTGGTGGTCCACCCACTAACAAACAGGCTTTGTGTTTTGTTAATCCAGATGAGTCTCATGTTTTACCTGTAAGACTCCTGTTTTAATGCTGTCATCATCTGTGATGTGAAAATGTCAGATTTCCATAGTCAGAGAAATAAAAAGTGTGCGTCCTGGTATTAGTGCGTCTCTCCTGCTGGCTGTTGACAGCACTGCCAGCTGAAGAGTCAATCACATCGGATGATAGGAGAGGATATGAGGAGACGCTGGTATGTGTCTGTTTAAACAGGAGTTTAGCCGTTTTGCTCAGCTAAACTCCTCGGAGCACAGGCGCTCTGCGTCGCGCTGTCCTCCGTTTCCATCATCCCTATCTGTTTCCTTCACAGTTATGTATTTAGACCATTTAGAGACAAGAATCTGTAAAAAAGTTTACAGTCTGTCATGATGTCACGCTGCGTTACTCTGTGTATAATGATGTGGCTCAAAAGGAGGCGGCGATGCGACTGACAAAATGTGAGTTGACTCAGCGATTTTTTAGCAGGCAGCCATATTCACGGGTGAACTACACATCATCACAAGTGTGAAAAATAACTGGAACAAACAGCTGAATGCTGAAAAGTTGAGACAGTTTTATTTATACATTTCAGGGTTGGAGATCAGTATTTACAATAGTCATGGTAAAATGATTCCTGTCTCAAGGAAGCAGCTTTAGTACATGATACGCTTCATCACACACACACACACACACACACACACACACACACACACACGCCAGGTTCCCACAGTTATTTTGTCTTGGTAAAGGTAGTGGATTTAAATGAGTAATCCAAGTACATTCCACAGTCTCTATTCTGGGGTTCGACCCCTGTTCCATCCAGGATCACATGTACTTTTACACTTTTAGTATGGTTTAACAGTGGTAGCATTCGCAATGACAGCAAGAACACTGCTGAATATAAACATGCAGTTTCACAAAATAATCTTACTCAAGGTCTTTTAGCAGCTTCTTCTCTTTCAACCACATCTCATAGTCTTCACGAACAGATGGAACTTCCTCAGTTGTCATCATGTGAAAAAAAACTCATCTAACTACTATCTGTGAAAACTGCAAATCTGGTGATATATCAGATATTATGACATTATATTTCATACATGTCATAATTCTGGGAGCAAACACAGACAGCAATTATTGAGCACAGAATAGATTTTTGTGTGCTCAAATTTAATTATTCCTTGCATGATAATATATTGTCTACAAAATATAATTCATATGCTTGCAAAAAAAACAAAAAAACAACTGTGTACAAATTATCCCATTGTGCGCCTTTAATTTGAGACACAAATATAATTCCATATATCAAATGTGAAACAATGAGAATGTGGGATGCATATATTTACATCATAAGACATACATCACTCATTCCGTAACTCTTCCCAGTGCTCTGCATAGCAAATCAAGATAGTATAATACACAGCAGTGAGTTTTTTTTTTTTTTTAGGGGTGAGGATGAGATCTGTTCCTGAGCTGAAGACAGCTGGATGGAGGGAAACACACTGACTGGGCCTCATAGTGCTTTCAGGTACCTCCTCCTTTGCTTACCTAACTTTCCTGTTCTGCTCTCCTTATGGGAAAATATTCCCTGCTTGTGTTTCATCTCTCCTTCTACATGGAAACCGTATGAGCTGTCTGTCTATACCTATGGGGAGTCTTGCGTGGAATGCCCCAAGCCTGAGTGTCAGCAGGTGGTCTTGAATTGGAGCTGCATCAATCTTTGGACTTCGGAGACTGAGTTGATGTAAGACTGCTAAAGCAACTGTCTGACAATCCATATCTCTGCCTCTCAGCTCCTTTATTACTTATTTATTTATTTTTTATCAGAACTGACTACCGGAGGGCTTTTATCTTGATTCTCAACCAACCGTGCATCATAAGCAATTTTCAATATTTGGAGTATATTTTATCTCAGCCAAGGGAAACCATGGCACATGCATAACAAAGTCTTCATGCACAGTGTAATTCAATAAAGTCCAGAAAAAGCCTAGGGCACTTTTATCAATGCGTCCTGATAAAGGCATGTTCAAAGCTGCTGGGTGCCATGGAAACAGAGATGTTGAGAGACACTTTGCTTTTCTCCTGGTGATCTTGGGTTTGGTCCATATTTCATATTTAATTCCCTTAAAATGTCCCTTCAATAATGCAGGCTGAAACCATTTCAAGGGTAGAATTCATTTGACTGCACCAATCAACAAACTCTACAGTACAATACACAGTGAAACACACACTCACACACAGACAGACAGATCAGTCTTATTGTGGCTTGTATTATGTCCATTTAATGTTTGGATTAGAATCCAAAGTGACCATAGTTCTTTCTGGTTGGAGGCAGGAGATTTAAACTATATTACCTAAAGGCAGTGCTTCCCAAGATGGAATAACAAAATATATATAATATTGGATACTTTTACCACTTCCAGGTTCTTTGGTTTGAACTGCTCTCAACTGATGCCAACACTAAGGCCATAACCTGTGGTAAGGGGTCACAAATAGACACTGCTATATTTAAGGCTTCTTTAGCTAAGAAGGTTGGGTACCACTACCTTAAAGCAAGACTATGTAACTATCGCTAACCAATGGCCTATGTGTCCACAAGGGATAATTACAGTATAATGGCACACTGAAAATTCTGTTGAGTAATTTGCTTAGAAAATGCCCCTGAGCAACCCCGAACTCAACCATGTCTCCTAGAAATTATGTTTTTAGTACTAATATGTTTTCCCTGTTAAGGTTTTTTAAGGTCATAGAGGAAAGACTTGTTGCAGGACGTTTGGGTGGATGGAGGGTGTACAGAGACGGGGGTTCACATCCTGAGTCCAAAATGTGTTAGGCAACAGAACGACTTGTTGGTTAAGGTTAGTGAAAGATGGCACCACTTAAATGTTAATAAAAACACGTGTTTTGTGTGCGTCAAGTCACTGCAAACTTTTTCTGTATTAAACCAAGACCATGATCTTTCCTTAACCTTGACCAAGAGCTGCCAGTGCCTAATGCTATGAATGGATATTATATTGTAAGAGTGGATATTTTGGTGGAAAACAAATGGAATATGTTGTCAGTGAACACTTTTACATTCAATATCAACATTTTGCAAATTGCGAGAAATGCTAAAATGCTAGGTGGGTCGATAGATTTGAGACAAACAGGCCAGGATGGGTTGACCAGTAATAAGTAGACTTGACAGGTGATTAGAGGTGCTCCCGAACCTAAGTTAACTTCATTAATTTATACATCTGCATGGTCAAACAGGACAAAAGTGGCTTTACATGTTTGTAGTGTGTTCTAAGTTGTGAACAAAGGAGACAAGGACTGTACATTCATAACTCCTATGCAAGCTTTTCATTTTAAATTCTATAGTTCAGTATTTCAACACATCTTACTTTGTTCAGGAGGTTTGAGCTGTGAAAATGAATCAACTGAGACGAGCAAATGTCCATCTGTTTAAATGACGTGTTTTTTTTTAGCAGGAACACTGAAAATATCATTGATGGTATTTACAGTTCATGCAAAAGATCTCAACCAATGAGAGAACAATATAAACATCAGCCAGTTCCCTTTTTTGTGAATCCAACATTCAGAACAACTCTACAACATTAATAACAGAGCTTTAAAGCGAAATTGTCTGCATAGTAATATCTATCAGATATACTTGTGGCAGAAAGGGGATGAGGGGATAGAGCAGTACAGCCCTTTGCATCTCAGAAGTACAGGGAAGGGGAGTGGTTCAGGAGAGGGAGAGGAGATAAATAAGACACACCTGTGCTGTGAGCCGGGGGAAGGGGGGAAAACTGACAATGCACCAGGCTTCTCCTACTCTCTCCTCTTAAACCCTCAACCCCCCCCCCCCCCCCCCCCCCCCCCCCCCCCCCAACCAAATTGAACATACTCAACTGCCCCCCCCCCCCCCCATACATACATACACACACATACATTCCCCAATGCAACTAAACTGAACTGAATTGAACTGAATGTAACTCAGCTGAACTGCATTTAAGCCCTTCACCCTGATTAACACACTCACTCACCACACTCTCTGTAACATAAAGGAGAAAAATGTGAAGGGAATGTGATTTCTGTTTCTTCTATATAGTTTATAGTTTGGTTTAATATATGCCCCTGTGTGGAGTTGTGTGACAGATTTTGAGTTACTTATTGTATTTGAATGCTTGGTTTGTCTTGCTTATGAGTTGGTTTCAATAACATTTGTTAATGAGGATGCTTTGGGTCAATGGTGTTTTTTCCCCTTTGGTAATTTGTTTGTAGCAAGGGTTGTAGGCTAACTGGGATTATCTTGCCAAGTTACTTGTGTATACTTGTTCCTTAACAAGCGACAGGGTTCGTTATTCTCCTGTCTGGTGCCCAACAATTTGCATTTTAAGTAACTATTTCAGTACCCTACATGCTATAATCATCGTAGCAGGCTGGAAATATATTTGGCAGCTAACCGATAACGTTGCAGTTACTTCTGGTCAGAGTGACCTGGTACAGTAAGCTGGTCACTCTGAAGACACCTCAAAACCTCTTCTTGAGATAGCAGCTATGTTGGTGATGTGAATAGTGAAACACTGTTTAATACCTTTTATTGCTTTGTGTTGCTAAATCATCTTTATAATGGACATTATTTATGCCAGCCTGTTGACCAAAGTACTTGATATCTGAAATTCAGTTTTCTCTTTCTGTGACCTAGATGGTATTTCTGTCTTGTGGGACACTGCAGAGTTCTGATAGGGCACAGATCCATTACTGTAGTGGAAATGTGTCTCTACCTGCAAGTCACTTTTTTTTTTTATCTCATACACTGCAGTGCTTAGCAGAGCCCTCACAATATTCTGGTAATTATTTTAAATATTGTTGGAACTTAATTCTTGGTGGTGCAGAGTTCACAGCCAAGTCTAATAGTGAAAACTGGAAACTAGTTTTACTTTTAATGTCTAACATAAAGCACTTTGAATTGCCTTGTTGTTGAAAGGTACTATGCAAATAAACTTGCCTTGCTTCAACTTGTAATGCAGCAGTGGAACAGTTTTCTGAGTTAGAAGAGGTGTGTCTAAAAATGTCTAGCTGAAGCTAGCAACTTTCCTGCCTTCTCCTCTCATTCATAAAAATTCAGTTTTGCTCTCTTTAGATTATATTAAATTTTGTCTCTTATTATATCATATTTCATTTTTAGCTTACACAATTTGGTCCATATTTCATCCTTATATTCATTTGACCATGATCTTTGTAACAGCATTTTCTCATTATGTTGATAACAAACGTAATCCAGGCAGCATGTGCTTTGGCAAATTAGTAGTAAACAGGGTGTGATTTGTGAAAAAATCAAAGGGACGATGTTTTGTTTTCCTTAATGCAAAAAAATCAGAACCACAGTGGGTCTATATAGACTATGAAGCCTATCAGGCTATTTCTTGCAGCTGTTACAGTAACACTTACAAAATAATTACTAACTTAAATAAACAATTACGAAACTTGACCTTGACCACTGCATTTGCAGGAATATTTTTATTCATTAAAAATAAGTTAATTCATCAAGTAGTGTGATATTTTCACTCTTAGCGATGTGATGTCATTTTCACACCCTGTTCTTTCCTCATGTGGACACATAGGAGATGTGATCATATACAACAAAACAAAAGGTTAAATGCTTATTTAACATGCCAGAATAAAATCCCCCAACGCTCCTTTCAGTACTGTGGCGCCACTTGGCCAGATGTGCCAATACACTCATTGTCATTCTTGTAAACCACTGCTTAATTCAACTCTATGCACAGCAAACTTCCTGTTGAATAGAAAATAATCACAACCTGCAATAGCACAACGTGCTGTCATAAAAATAAATAGGCTACAGTACATGCCTACTTGTCAGACTAAGAAAACAGTCTGCTTTGATGACGGACTTCTGTCTTCTTTTTATGCTTTCCTGTGGAGGGGTCATCCTCAGCGTGTTGCCCCTCTTTTACCAACATCTCTGCTAATCTCCGAGCAGGGAAGGAGGCGACCCCCTGGTCCACTTACTGCATCATCACATAGCCTAGACGCCGTGTCATCTCTATTGATACATGAGTGCTGACAGTGAAAGTCTATTTCTGATTTTATTGTTATTTGCACTAATGACTGTTCTCACGTAGCAGCACTTTACTTAGACACAGCCTATATTTATTTTAGATATCTTATATGGTCTATGGGTGAAGCAACATAAATCATGTGGGGGATGATTTTTTTTCCCATCGGGGATGAAAATAACTCTGCAGAGGCAGAGATATATAGACCAAATGGGGGTAAATCCCCACCATACCCCCCAGCAAATCGTAAATGTAGTTTCTAGGAGACAGGGTGCCCAACTCAACCTTCACAGTAACCCCATGTACACTGACACTCCCACCACCCTCACAGTTCTGAGAGAACGTTGCCTTGTGTTTACTTGCAATGGGCAAGTTCTTATGATTTATCGTCTGACTGAGTCTGAGGGCAAAAGTGTTGATAGCGGTTCTTTGTTTTTTTGAACTTATTTTTTTGTTTCAAGTTTTTGGTACAGCACAAACAACAGAAACAAATAAAACAATAATAAAACCTACATCTTCGTCTTTGTCTGACATCATGATCCCATATGCACACCTGCACCATCTTGGCCCATTATCACAGTACTCATTACAGTCCGTATCATCACAGTACTCATATAGATCATATTATCACAGTACTCATCACAGATCATATCATCAAAGTACTCATTACAGATTATATTATCAGAGTACTTATTACAGACCATATTATCAAGATATTCCTTTCAGTTTCTCTGTTGATAGCTGTTCTGAAGGGCCAGACTTGAAGGCGGGGTGAAAAGTCTGCCATCTGAGAGTGGGACAACACAAGATAATGGTTCAGATAGGGATAACAGAGGTATTCATAGTGTTGCACATGCAAAAAGTGGCAGAAATAGTTGTGTGAAGAATGGAAAACATGGGTTATAGTAAAAGTGAAGGTCCATTCCAAGTCTTACTTAATTACAATTACAGGTAAGGGTTATTACAAGTACTATCATCAAAATGTAATCAAAAGTAAAAAGTACTAATGCAAAAAATGAGTGTTCTATTAACACATACTAATACTTGATTGGTCGAACCGATGTATCAATTTGTAAGTAGAAGTTTGTTGAGGTGGGGCTTATCTTAACTACTTTATACATTTTTTGTGTAGTTTAGTTATATTTATAAAAGTACATCATATTTTATATGCTGATCATCAAATCCTATTTTACAGCTCTTCAGCTGTCAAACAAATGTAGTTGAGTAGAAAAGCACAATATTTCCCTCCAAGTTCACTACATAAGAGGAAAAAGAGCAAAGCAGTAAGTATGAGCATCTAAAAATTGTACTTTAGGAAAGTGTTGAGTAAGTGCTGAAGGTAAGCATCTACAGCCCTGAAATTATTATTCAGTCAAGTATTTCTTCCTTCTCAAATCACTGCTTATCACTGTCACAGACAAATGAAAATTATTACAATTCAAGTAGTGTTGCTTCAGTAAAAGGCTGCATAGATCTGGAATCTTCTAGGGAAAATTGATCACTGAGTTGAAACATTCTCAAGGGCTTTTCTCTCTGATTTAATTTTTTAAGCATCCCCATTAATTATGAATCGTCAACAGACTTCTCCAAAAGCCTGTTCTGTCTAAGGGAATGCTGATGTTTTGATCAATTTTGCAATTAAAATACTTGCAAATAGATTTATCACAATAAAGACCATCATGCAAAATATTTGAGAAGTGCTGACTGTTACCCTCTTAGCCTGGCCGTGCTAGCTATAAATACTATTGATCGCCCCACTAAAGCTTACCAACAGAATTAACACAATTAATCACAGTTGAGTTATTTTTAAGTTTCATTTCAAATTCCATTAATAAGTAAATATGTTATGACCTCCAAAAACTCCATCCATTGTCTCATTATTCCATTGCTACAAAAAACACACTTTTTTTTTCTTCACTGTCTCAGGACTCATTTACTGTGTATTTTTATTCATTTTAAGGGAAGAGTCACACTTCAGATGCAAAAGTAGTTCAAATTTACATGTGCTTTTAATTAAGGCTAGAGTAAGCTTTTGCAAGGAAAACGCTCAAAAAGTCATGCACTGTATCATCCCAGCATCATGGCTTTCTACTCTTATTAAATAACTACTCTTATAAAAGTAAAATAACTTGTAGACTGTAAGAAACTTCAACAAAACATAAGTATATTTTTTCAAGATTCTGCATTTAATTGTGAGCAATTCATTTTGGAAACTGTGAATGTCACTTCATTAATTTTGTTTATTATTCAATACATTACATTACATCACACTTATGCTGGCAAGCAACAGGAAACTGACAATTCAGCAACCACACATAACACAGTCACATCTGAAGTTAGTGTTTGAAATGTATGAGAGGAAACATGTGCCATATGTTTACTACTTGTCAACATCTTCACAAACAGGAGCTTGCCCTTAAGGGGAACTCCACTGATTTCACACATCAGCGTGTTTCCAGGTATTGTGGAGTAAAAATTAGAATAAAGCCTTTTGTTTCTCCAGAGGGAGCTGTGTGAAATCTGATAAATTGCCTCAAATGATGTCACTTTGAGTCAGAGTCAGTTGGAGCTGAAAACTAAAAGTTTGAAAATGAAAAAAAATCATCTGGGGGTGAAGAGTTAGAAAGAAGTGATGTTACCAGACCTCTATAGCCGCTTCTCATCTCTGCTGGAGGCTAGCAGCTCCAGGCTACATTAGCCGCTACTAGCATAACACACTACAATCTCAGACTGAACTGTTTTAGGTTTGAGTTGCATTGTGGGTAACGTGGGTGTGAATGGTCATCTGGCTGTATTAGTTAGCCCTGCTGGTGACCCCACCTCACACATTATCAGCTGGCATCAACTCCAACCCCTGTGACTGCGCAAAGATAAGTGGTTACAGAGAATGGATGGATAAAGTTTTTTGTGACCTTAAAGCTACCTTTAACACATCAAACAGGTCTAGCTTAAGTAACTTGCTAGACAGTTTGCTAAACATATAGTATGTGCAGACAGGACTGCAGGGAACAAGGGAAACAGCATGAGAACAGGATACAGCCAACACCACAAACCCTCAGGATAAATTCAGGCAAAAAAAAAAATGGCTTGAAGCATAGACTGATTGGTACAGAGGCTACGTTCTTGTTGTAAAGGTCTTGATTATGGAATGGGTTGCAGCTGGTGGGGCTCTGCTCTGACTCCAGCACACCTGTCTCCACTCACACAATCACACACAAAGGGAGAGAGAGCTACTGGGGAAGTGGCAACAGGTAGGGAGACACAGGACTGAGGCAGGAATCGTGAGATATCATTTCCTAACCTTAGCCAAGTAGTTCTCATGCCTAAACCTAACCACACCTTAACCACAGCAGAGATCAGCAAACAGTCATAAGAATCACTTAATCACTTTTGTCATTTATTTCAGAGGAATTGTTGCCTAAAAGGAAACAAATTTGGTCACCTTAATATTCAGTGTCACACTGAGTTGCTGGAGTTGCAACAGTCATTAAATACGTTCTGCTTCTCCATGGCATACAGGTCAACCAATCTTCCCTCAAAAATACAGTTGGAATGAACAGCTCTCAGGTATAGTTTATTGAAAGGTGGGTTTATACTTTGACTAAAGTGCACTCTGTCCACCACTGCTGAAAAATTAACCTTCTCTAAAAGATTTACGCATTTCACTTGTTTGTGTGAGTCCCTCATCCAATCCAAATTCCTGTCAGAGCCATTTGAACTGCCAGAAAAGCAGCTGCCGTGTTGACATGCTCTTTTCAAGCTTAACAAATTGACAAAGATTTATAAACAACACAAGCCGTCATATCTCACCACCAATTTGACTTCTGCTTGAATAAAACATCGGACCACACACAAAACTCTCAAGTCCCCACTCTTTTTTTTTTTTTTTGCATACTTCTCTGTACCCAAAGCAATTTTTCAGTTCATGGTCCAATTTTGTAGTCAGTGGAGTGTGGCAGAGGCATGGACTAACATCAACACAAGATTGTGGAATGCATAACAGGCTTTGTTACAGTTCAAAGCTGTTTATGCCAATCTGTGTCTTGACAGAAATGGAGAGGAAGGGCCTCAAGGCTACCAAGGGATAGATGTCAGTAAATAGAGCGTGATGTTTGTTTTCTGCTAGCTTTAACCTTTTTTTGCCATTCACCAGGTAAAACAATTAAAAGGCTAATTTCTATTTCCCACATTGACCGTGCAAAAGGTGATAGCGGGTGGTTAGAATGAGTAGTAGTAAAAGATGTAAAGTCTTGGAAATCTTGGAAAAAGGACATGAAACACTCAACTGCAGAATTGTACGTTTCTGCATTTGATTGTGCTACAAAGACATACAGTAGGAAATGTGACAGTCATGTGGAAAATCATCCAAAATGTTGCTTTGCATGACAAACTGAGCTTACAAAATCCTGTCAGAGATATTTCTGTAGCATAAAAAGAGCCGAATTACCCACAAAACAACTGATTCCAGGCTATTGTCTTTCTTTGTTAAATTTTAAGGAATACATTTTTTTGCTTGTTTGACTCTTTCAAGCTGCTTCAGTCAACATTTTATATTTATAATGAATCAAATAACTATGTATTATATGAAAGGGCTTGCTTTGTAGTGACAACCTCACAGAGAATTATCATCTGACTATGCAGTTCCCTTTTGTTCTATGGAGCTTTTTAGCCTCTTCTAGCTCATTTTTTTGGTTTTATAGCCAGCAAACTCCTCTCGTCAACTTCTTTTCCGGCAGCAGGCAGCTGTTTTCAGCGTGAAAGCCCTGATAAACCAACTGCACACAACCTGACCAGCACCAAACAGCAGACAGACACAGTTAGCAACTAGCTGGTGAACAAAGTGGTGCATTTAGCAGCTAAACAGACAGATATGATTCTCAGGAGTTGGTTTAGACCAAAACAGAGTGAAAAGGAGAGTGAATATTGGACTTAGATTTGCTAGGTGACTAGAACCTCAAAATTAATGTGTAAATAGTCAACAGCTTTATAAGATTTTAACAGTCAGTGTTGGGTTTTAAACTGTTCCGCTGCCCCCGAGTGGCCAAAAAGAATATGAGGTCAAGAAGTCTCAGATGTAATGTTGAAAAGACTCATTTCTCTGTTCATACATACACTCTGTGCTTCTCATAACGCTGCTGGTAATTCAAGTTGGTTCATATGCTTATCATATACCATCATGCTAGGCTACTGCTGCTCCTGTAATATTGTAAAAATCTCATTCCTTACTTTTTGTGCAATTGAAAGTCTCCATATTAAAATCTGATCTGGCTAATACTGTCCTGTGTGAGCCATGTTAGCTCAGGGCTTAGCACTGTGGTCGTATAACCACAAGCTTCTGGGTTTGATCCCAGTGACAGGTAACTTTAATCTTGGTGGACAAAGATGATCTTGACAACAGTGTTCTTTGAAATTGGTTGAATTCACATAACTGCCTGCTTTGTCAAGACTATCTGGCCCACAAAGACAATCACATTTACACATTGTGTAGAAGTTGATCATATGACCATCACTTAGTATACCTCATGATACTGTTTTTTCCTTCTTGGGTTTTTTTTACAAACATCAATTTCCATCTCAAGTGTTAACTCACTCAATACAGCACACACCTTGTTGATGGAGCACTCTGTGAGCAATCACTCCTTCTTTTCCTCCAGTGAATGCAGCTTTAATAGCGTCGATATGCACTCTGAGCACCAGCAGCAGCCGCCAACTCCCACATGCATTATCATCAGGATATGAATTTTTTTAGTTACTTTATAACAGCATTTTGCCAAACATTCCAATCAATCAAAACACTTTTTTGGGCAATTAATACATTATTATGCAGTTTAACAATTTGACATTATGTAACATAATGAACTGAATCACCTTTTGTGTAAAAACTATCTGAATGATGCTGTGAGCAGTTTGTCACACCGCAGCTTTATGCCATTCCTACAGCGGCTACATACACACTGATCTCTCTGTAGCTATGCAACAGCTGACATGATATGCTCTACTCTCATCACAGTGGTTTGATCTCATGGAGTGTTATTAACCAGTGTGTATCTCTTTGTAGTCAGTGTTCACATTAGTAATGTTTTAATGATTGTTCAAATCCTAAAAATAGAATATCTTGAAGGCAGCTCCACTAATCATCAACAAAAGTGTACTTCTCTCACACACACACACGCACACACACACTCTCCATCAATGAGAATATTTAAGTTCTTCATTGTTAAGTAGAGCCGTATGTAGAGGCTGCTCATAGTTTTCCAACAAGTGTGAGAAGCAACCAGAAAATCTAAAAATCTACTCAGCAGAATAGAGTAAAAACTATATTTTCCAAACCACTGCAATATCTATAAACTTGTTCATAATTTTGTTTTTGCCCTTCCTCAAATCCCCTGCAGTAATCAGGGTAGATACACTGGACAAGCAGCCCATGACACATTTGATGGACTGTGACTCACAGCATCAATCCAAAAGAGCATGCAAATTGTCATAAAATCCAACAGCACACAGCATTGAAACTTGCTTGGAACTGATATAAGAAATATGTTTTGGCTCAGTCTGTATGAAACGATGCAGCTAGCAGCTATGGACAACTACAGACTCAAGTTTCATGTTGATGCTGCCCCACAGGCTTTCAACATACAGTATATTCAACATGTTTTCACTTTATACTATGATACTGTGTCCTCTGAGTATCTTGGAGAAATGTTTCCATAATGAATTCTGTATGTGTGTAATGTATCTATTTCTTTTCTCACATGGAAACCAACAGGGGGATCGAGGTTAGAAAACAGAGCTGATCCAATCCTCTACTGAACATCTTTTCTATAGTGTACACTGCTTTATTTTCTCGGACTATTTGCCTACAGTGCTGCTTTCTCCAACAGCATTTCCATAACTGTTGGGGATTTCTTGTATCTTGGGTTTCTAAGGCATTATACCTTGACCAGATTTTTTTCAGTTCACTAAAAGAACTGAAGGCTCCAAATTAAATGCAATAAAAATACATATAACTTCATTCATATTGAAGTTCTGACAGGGGAAGGAGCCAACAACTGCAATCCTTCCACTTAATCTATTAAAACATGAAGTTAGCTGAGCCTATACTGAGCATATGTAATTGCATCCCTCCGAGGCTGTTTGTGCGCTTCTGGGACTACAAAAGGGGGGCAACACCGATTCATAATTGGAAACTTGGGTTATAGGGCTATATGGTGCCTCTCGCCGCGTAGCGTTCTGCTGACTCAGCACCATCTGAAGTGCTCGGTGACATGACCAATTTGCAAAGTCAGTAGACCGAGGAATTATTTTGGCCTTAATCTCTCATAAGGCCATGCCAAGCTCGTGCGAGAGGAATAGATGGAGAAAAAAAAACAACATAATAAAAGAGAATTGTGCGGGAAAGAGCAGTGTGTTTGACAGGGAGGTAATTATACAGGGCACAGATGACACCAGTAATCAGCTTGTTAACACAGAGGGATTTAAAATGGCCCGCATTTGACTACGATAACAGGCCTTTTGACATTTTTAAAACGATGATTTGCTGGTGTGACAGAATGAGAAAGGTGATATCAGCAGTTCCTTGTCAATGTGTGAAAGTTCATACACCCTTACAGTAGTTTGCATCCTTACTGTAGAGCTCCTGCACGCATATATTGTACAAGCTGATGTATATTCAAAGCCTGCAGGCGGTTTTCGCAGAGACAACGGCAACAGTAAAGCTACTGCCTTCAAACAACAAATGAATCATTCAGATGCATCAGAAACTCCGCTGCTCTGTATGCGCGCTGAAACTCAGAGCTGAGAGAAGCTTAAATATTACAGCTCTGGTTTTTCCAAGCAGCGCCTGACCAGTGAACACGCGAGGCCTCTTCCTCTGCATCTGCTGTTTAGCCGGATGAACATTCAAAGATTAATAGCAACCACAGCCTGAGACGGTTACATCAACAAGCCGTAGACAAGTTAGAAAGCTGTGGACATCTTAATATGACTCCCTACTACAAACATATGCAAATGAATTTTCAAATCGTGATGCCTCAGTGCTGCAGAGTTATGCATGGAACGGGAAGGATTGGAACAGCCGCCTTCTATTTTCTTTCTTTTTTCTGCTTCTGCAAAGAGCTATTAAATTGCTGTCATTGGTGTAAATGGGTTGATGCACTGCTGAACTCTCCTTGTAATGTGTTTATGGGCTTTATATAAGAGTCTTGCTATAATGGCATCAAAGATTTTTTCCTTCCATACTGACAGACTTAACACCACCGCAACTCAAAAACATGTCCTCCTATCAGCAGTCCATTCCAGGCACACCGAATGTAAAGAATGAAGCAATTCTCTCCCCACAAAGGTCCTGCGCTCCACACATGTAGAAATATATTATTAAAAATGAAATCGAGTTTATTTTCCGCATACTGTAACAAAGTCCTTCTATAACACCCCACGGTGAACACGTGTTGTTCTGAGCTTTCATGTTCTGCGCATGGTGTGCTGTGTGTGTCGGCTTCTCCTGCACGCTCACAGCCTTTGATTTTAATTGAATAAAGGATTTTTTTGAAGTTACATGTGTTATTGTGTGCGGAGGTAGTGCTTTTATAAGCTGGCTCTGCAGTGCTCGTAAATATTAGTTGTTGAGGTGGTTCCCAGTAGAAACAGTGTTTGGTAAATTATCAAATTAAAGCAATTAAGATGGAGCTGGTGGTTCAGAGTGATATGGCACACAGAAAAATGACTGTATAAATTATATCATAAACTTGCTGAGCTGTGAAATGTCTTTTTTAAACAGAAATTCTAAAGAGAGGCACCACGCAGTTAAAAGTTCTACTCGTAAAGTTTTAACATAATCATTACCACAGTCGTTTTGAGGCAAACCATGAATAAATGAGGCTGTCGCAAAGAAAACTGGCAGCCTTTACCAGACATCTCTAGTCTATACAAGAGGAGGGGTCTGCCTGTAGGGCTCCTCTGCGGGGATGCTTCTGGTGCAGGCTCTGCTCTCAGGGAAGCTCCACTGTCTTGACAGGAAATAACACGTTGGGGTTTTATTTGACATTAAAAAGAAGATAACATGTATTTACCTCGACAGTAGCTCTGTGGTCTTTTTTTTCCTGACAAAGAATGTATCGTCTTGTGTGTTTTGTAATATTTTGGTGGCATTTCCTGTCCTAACAGTGGAGCTGCCCTGAGAGCAGAGCCTGCACCTGAAGCGTCCCCACAGAGGAGTCCTGCAGGCAGACTGTCTTGTACACAACTGATTTCAGACAGATATTAGGGATAATAAGAATACATTTCATTTGTACTGCACTTTTCATTCACAGTGAAACTTTAAGTGCTATAGTATTGATAACATACAACATAAAGAAAATAATAAGTTAAGTTAAGATGAAAAAGACACCTCAGACATTGTCACGCCATCATTTCTTTCATAGTTGTAAGATAATACTGTAATTTTTTCCTGTCACTGTATGTTACATGTACATTAAGTTATATATTTTGTCAGTCATACCTTCACTTTTTTAGTTTCTGTCCATAAGAGTTACGGTACGTTCCCTCAATCAGTAAATTATTATTTATTTGATTATCATTTAACTTTTGTCATTTGCTTCTGTCCTCCAAACTAAATGATAAAACATGTTTGTCATTGCCTTCCAGAATAACAATGATTCATATGAATGTTTTCTAATCAGCTTTGGTTAAGGTTTAGTTGGGTTTAGGTAGGCAAAGTTGGGAAACCATTGTGATCAAGAGTAAAAGAAGAACCACATGTTGATGGTGAGGGAAATACTGTGGTCATGAAGAAGGAATTGACCAAAACATGACATGAAGAGCAGCCTTCCCTGTCATGAGTGTTTTCCGATCTGACACCACGATCTGCAGGACAAGATTGTCAGTTTCCACCAAAAATGACCAATACGACAAGTACAAAATAATTCATATGAGCATTTTCTGATCTGCCACCAGTTTAGGTTCAAAAACTACTTGGTGAAGGTTTGGAAAAGATTACAGTCATGGCTGATAGAAACTGTTGACTGTTGGAATGAAACAGGAAATGAACAGCAGTCTTCCGTGTCCAAGTCACACACTTTGTTGACCCACCATTCCACCCCAACCTCTTCCCTGTGAGATTATTAACAGTTAATATCATGCTACTTTTATTCCTGACAGACAACAGTCATTTTTAATATGCACACATGTTTCTTTTGCACAGTCTTTTATGGTTAAGTGTTGTTAGACACTTGATATCAGTCAGTATTAGTGCATTGCAAGTATATTGGTATCGTCTGATGGTATAATCTGATAAGTGTCAAGAAATATTAAAGATATGTTTGAGGTAATTTAGAAACAGTGTCCCTATTACATAGAGAGCACTGACAAGATTATTTTTCAACTGTAAAATGTCTCAATATCTCAATCAAAAGTCTTTAACCCTTTCATGCATGAATTATGACAACCTCAGTCAGGATTTAAGTGTTTTTATGCTCCTTTAGGCATGAAAAAAAATATTTGAACTTAATTTTTTTTAAACATGCATTTTTCAAGGAGTTTTTCACATGTCCACTCAGGTGGACAGCATGAGTCTGAGTTTTCAACTGCAGGAATATGTATTTAACAAACCAATGAATACAATTATATAATATTTGAAAACTATAAAATAATATATATTTTCAAAGCGGTTAAACTAATGAATTAACATATTTTAACATATTCTAATACTGTTCAATGCAATGCAAAAAAGTTGAACCTTGTAACTGACTCCTCAGCCTCTCCCCTCTGTCTTACTGCATTTATTAGCACATGAGCTACACATGACTTGAAATGCAGAAGATCCTTCTTTTCTAATCCAGACATTCATTTGAGGTGCCAGGCATTCCCTCCGCATCCTCAGCTCCCTCACTAACCTTAGCCCCCTAAAACTGCAAGTTACATTCTAATAAGATAAAATCAATCGATTTACAGCCAAAAAAGTTACTGCAGATGAAGTATTTTCAAGAACAACAAAGTTACAGTAATAGTATAATTGTAATATAGTCAACGATGCATGATGTCCAACATAGTGGACAGATGATTAATCATTTTCTCCCAACATACAATCAATGCTTGGAAATTTTAACAATTGCATTACTCCTCAGTTGTTACTTGATGTCAAAAAATTTTATATACCTGCAAGGGTCTATTACTATAGAAAGATTGGCAAGATATTCCTGAGCTGCTGAGTGTTTCTGGCCGGCCGGCGACCATCTTGGTTTTGAGAAATTTGTGTTGCACTTACAAAGGCTGGCCAGTGGATGGCAGTGTATGGGATGACACAGTAGTGTCCACTGCTGTGACTGATGTGCATCTATACCATCAAAACCCATGCATATATAAGAAAATGGCTTTTGAATAGCTGTCCACTGTAGTGACCACTATGCGTGAAAGGGTTAAAAATCAGTGATTACAGCCAATATATCATTACCAGACTTTTAAAATCACAAATATTGGCGGAGAGTGGGGTAAGATGAGCCAGTGGGCAAGTTGACCCACCCCCAATATCTAGGTGACTGTGCACATGTTTTGTCATGTGACGATAAATTGCACCCATCATGTCTATCTCACTGTGATGGGGAGAAGCACATGAGAAGTGATATTTTTTTTTTACACAGAAAACAGTTTTTTTTGCCAAAGTACATTTTCTTCATGTCACATATAATGACATTCTTGCTAACACAGAAAAATGATCATGCCAAGAACCTACAGAGAAAAAACAACTGGGGCTCAACACCCCTTGAAGAGAGAGAGAGAGCAGTCAAGAAAAGAATGTCATTTTTGTCAGAAAATAAAAGTAGATGCAGATTTTTGCCATCTGGTTCTATCTCAGACGTTCCCTGTGAGCAGGTATTTTTGAGCCAAAGAATGAGCAGGGATGGATCAATACAGCCCTTCCATGGAGAACCATACAGAGCTGGAGCCTACAGGTGGATGCTAAAGTTCTGCTGGGCTGTGAGATATATAGACAGAAGCTGCAGTGGCGGCAAATGAGCCGTGAGTTTTAAATTGACCAGCCAGCTGATGATGGCAGTGCACAAGCTCAGCTGAATTGGAAACTGATCCAGAACGCGGCCCCACTTTAGGTGCTTTGAATAAAATTAGAACAATTATGCAATTTGTTTTCGAAAATTAATTTGGATCGACTAACAATGGACAGTCCAAGACCTTAGAGAGAACAGCATGGCAGACACAGTGCAACAGGCCAGGCGAAGCAGAAACACTGGCTCAGTTTTGCCATGTAGGTCTTTTTTTATGTTCTTCATCCACTGGAAAGACATAGATTCTGTTTGACAGTATATAAATACAGTATAACGTATGTAAATTTACAATGTTGTTGGCTATCTAGTGTTACTGTGTAGCATGCAATGACATGAATGTGAATTTTAATGTGAAATGTGCTGATTAGAAAGAGAATTCTGCTGCTTCTGGTTTGTGTCATTTATTAACTAGTGATGCATTCATAGTTCAATTCATATTTCAGTAGCTATTTTAACTATTGCTGCTGGTTTAGCTGTGTCACTTGAAGGGATACAAATTTGGCAATATGTTTGTAATATGTAAGTAATGAGAGTAGCTGGTTATGTGCCATTTAGTGATTGGCTCAGGAGCGATTCATTAAAGAAGTGATAAGTGTGCAGATTTACACATACTGTACAGTTACAGTGATGTATATCATAGTTTTGGCTTTGTGTTCCAGTATACTAGATTTCAAATGACTTTGAGGTTAAGGAACTTTCAGCTTTAAGGGTATTTAAGGGTGATTACATCTGTTGGGAGAACAGGGTTTTTTGTCTTTAGTCTCCAGTTTTGGGGCAGTTATCCTAAACAATCCAGGATCTTTAGGTGCAGACTGCAAGTTACTAGGTTAGTCATCTGGTCAAAAGAGCAGACGGAAGGCACGAATCCCCTGAAACAGTCTAAAAGTCAAATGAAATGTGAATGACTTTATTTCCATTTTTAAAACTGTCTTCTAAAATTGGACGATCGATAAAAATAGCTACAGTTCTTATACTGTTCATCTGATGTGGATGTAAACATCCTTAATTTAAAACTGGAAGTCACCACTTTCACCTCATAGTTTGTTTTTAGTTTTTTTTTTTTTTTTTTTTTTTTAGGACAACGCTCTAATATATTACAAACAACATATCAGACTTTGTTGTGGAGAGACAGATAAAGTCCTGGATTTATTTCCATTGTTGTCCCTGATGTTTTCACAGTCCATCAGCCATTTAACAAGGTGGAGACAGACATTCATTGTCTGATACAAAGACATATTATAAAATAAGCACTAAACACAGATAAGGATTTGACATGTCCTTAATTTAAGGAGGAAACGTATTTCATTCCATGGCCCCAGAATACAGAAAAGAACCATCACCCATCTTAGACTTGAATCTATAATGATTTGGCTCTGGTGTTAGGACTATGACCATCATCCACCTTCTTGAAGTTATTTAAAAAGTAGCCAGGAGCACTTGTTTGTAATATCCTAAAAAACATATTTGAATATGACATGCTCTGTCTGCACCTGCCAGTGAAGTTATACTTAACAGAACATTGTGAGACTACTGAGTCTCCCCTTATCTTGATATCCAGCCCAGAGTCCTCAGTCGAGACCTTCTGGTCTAATGTAGACTTATTTGTTTAACAAGCAACTTAGTACAATGCCCACTTACCTACCACTGACTCCTGGTTGATGACCTTTGACCTCAGTTAGTGGTTTTAGCCTACTGTTCACAGACTAACGTTTGTTTCTGGTGACCATTCAGGCTTGTGTCCAGGGTTCTTCTTCTTGTTTCACTGATGTTGTGTTGATCACAGATGCGTGTGATGTTACACTATCATTGTGTAATCTTAAATCTACTGTGCTCAAATACAATCTTGCTATTAGCTTTTTTTCAAGTAACTTATCATCTACTATATGGTCTAGCACTCAGTTATTCAGTAAGTGCTTGTGAGCTAATATTACTTACTTGTCAATTTGTTCATTGTAACTTCTCAGGACTTTATGTAGCTTGTTGTGAAGTGTTGCCACAACTTTTCCTGACTTGGAGATCATACTTGCCTAAGAGCCCCAACTCCCCCAAAAAACAAAAGGAAAAAAAAAATTAGAAAAAAAAAGAAAAGACCAGAAAAAAACAAGCTCAGTCCATTCCGGCTCTTGCTGTGGAATTTGTTTTCTCTTGTCAGGCAGTTGTGGCTGTCACAGTGATGAGTGGGGCTGAAGCGCTGAGCGCCTGTATCACTCTGACTGAAAACACAGAGATAGAGCGAGAGAGGAAGAGCAATGAAGGGCGAGGGGGAGAGAGGAAGCAGGCAAAGGAGAGGGGACAGGAGAGGGAAGAAGAATATCAACAACAAAAAACGAAAAACTGAATGACAAAGGTGGAAGGAGGAGAGTGACAGTAGCAGTGCTGCAGACGGAGTCTGAGTAGCAGGTTGGCACTCAGCGTGAGTCTGAATGTGTAACCACACACAGTCTTCATCAGACTGACATAGGAACTGCTCTACAGCACAACAAGCATTTCCTTCCAACACACCATATCTACTGCGCAGCCTGTCAACTCATGGCACATGTCAGATTGACTGCATTTAGCTGTAAACACTTTCAGCTAAAAGACTGGAAGCGGCATCAGCAGACAGTCCTTTAAGTTCCTGAAGCACTTGTTTAGAGTATTTTGTTTCAGGGATGTTGCACGTAGATGTTTGGATGTTTCTGATAGAGGTTCTGTTGTTGCTGCAGAAGCTACTGCATGCAAATTGTTGGAGACAGTCTTCTTGTTTGCTCAGATCACACTGCTGTTTGCAGTCAGAGTCAATCTGCAGCCACTTGGTGGCTGTGTTGAAGTTTGGAACAAGAACAAGATGAGTAAATGTTATCTAATGACTCAAAATCAGCTACTTTCTCGAAGGTAACACAAAAAATCATTTTACACAATGTTTCCAGTTGTTAAGAACATAAGTGTTTGTTTTGTGGATGTGGGGAGGTTTGGGTATATGTTTATTTTTTTGCTCGTTATAGCAGGATTTCTCAAACTTCCGAAAGATATTTCAAATTTGATGGAAAGTTATTTCATAGGCAAAGTACTAAATGATTCATTAGCGATGTGGATAGCACCATGTGTACATTTACAATTACTTTGTTTTCTCATTACTCCTGAACTGTGAGACTCAAAGGCAAGTTGTTGTTCTTTGGTTCTGTTTTGATTTTATGGATTCCCCGGTCCAACAGGTAGCTCATCATTAGGGGTTTATACAAATATGAATACATTGTTAGGACTTGTACAGATTATATGCTCTGAACAGATGTGAAAACATTCACATTCATTCAAAACAATTCAGACTTTTTCTTCAGTATCAAAGTAATCAGGTAGTTGTTCAAGTTCAGTATTCAGACATTCAGTGACACTCTCCCTCGACAACGCTCCATTAGTTTACACCAGATTAGTTTAGCAGTGTGGAAAAAGGCTTGACTGATGTGCCAAAGGTGTTTGGTTTTTTTTGTTGTTTTTTTTTACCTCACGATCAGATGTTGAAGCCTGGCACCTTGTGTGACTTGATAGAAGACAGGAAACTGAGGAACTGAAATTAGGGACTGTCCCAAAAATGCATGCAAATGGTCCAAGTGAGTTTTTTTTACATTTTTGTAAAAATGCTCTTTTTTCATTCAGACCAACATAACATTCATCCGGGACATCTTCCATTATACATGCATGTTATACATACAAGTTTTTAAAGAAATTCTTGCAGTATGACCCGGACCGTTAACAGCTACACAGCTTTTATTTAGACTCAGTTTAGATTTATTTTCTCTTTTTGAAAGTGATGTTCAAATACAAATCATATTTTATTTTTTGATTAAATCAGGCACCTGGTTAAGATATATTACCTTGTTGGCAGCTAAACTTATAGATATACTGTATGTATGAGGAGCATACAGCAGCGAAGAAAACATGCAGAATATGAAGCAGACTGGATAGTTTCCAACAGCTTCTAGTATGATCCACACCCACTGCAGGTATAAATCTGAACACAGGTTTTTGTGACATCAACAGATACAGATATAGTAGTGTTTACACCCTTATTGTGCAGCAGTACTTTTTGTTTTAATTAAATAACATGATCAAGAGCATGCCATGCATGTTTCCACATGTTTCTCATTAGTGTCTGTGGTGCTAATTAAAGATGTTAAAGAGGTTTTACACATGAAAGACATAGAAGGCTTCCCTGTAAGACTGACTCTGACTGACAGAGCATGATAGGCGTCTTTATATTTTGGATTTGACCTGCATGTTAGCTTGATGAACATCAGCAGTTTTTCATTCCTCCCCTGTCAAAAATCTGTTGATCTTGCACTTCACATGTAGCTTTGCTCTCTGAATAAATCTGGCTCACTTTAACCTTAACAGTCTCATTAACAGCCTCATAGCCATCTACCTTCTACACAGGCGTATCCTGTTTGGCTAATCAGAAGGTTTTTCACACTACAGACAACCATGATGTTGGTTCATACTCTTGCCATCACACCTTACCACCCCCCTTCTTGCCATCACTGTCCTGATAAGTGAAATTGTGTGAAATTTGACACAACTTTGTGCTCTCAGCAGACCTGCCAGGTCACACAGGTGTTTGGCTAATTAGACTTATCCTCAGGAAACTACAGGCTTGTGCACATCAGTTTTCTTGGCAGATGCTGTAACTCAGATGTTCGAACAGCTGTCTTGTCATCTAAAGGTCAGGGTTGACACCCTACTGCAGCCAGAATGTGTACTCCTACCACCCTCTGTCAAAGCACTTTCCCTACAATTGAAGTGACTTTATGGGTATGTGATTATGCTTCAGAGCCAAATACAAATTTTTGTTAACTTAATTTTGACTTCACTAGTGTCAGTGCAGCTTTTATGAGGACTTTAGACAGCTTGTGAGCATCCTGGGATACAACACATCTGAATATAATGAACAGAGGCTAATTGGCTGTTTCAGGCTGAAACAGCAATTATGCCTCTGTTTATGTTAGGAGTAACTTTTATAATTTTTTTTAACATCAGTGGAACTCATAGTTGTCATGACTGAAAAACTACAATACAGAGATTTAGGTTTTCCTGAATGTGTTTCTGTACAATCAAGTATTGTTACTTGTTGTCTTTTTTATGTAAGTACATATCAATCATAATATACTACAGCTGCATATATTTTTCAACATAGTGTTCTGTGGTATTGGTTGAGTGAGACACTAACATTGGTAGGAGACTGTTGACGGTACCCTGACCTCATATAGCACTGTCAAGCAGTTGTTTTATTAGCAGGTTCTTGTTTTATATGTCTAGATATAAAGTCACACTATTCCAGGGACTACATGGCTGTAATGTACCAAGAATCACAGCAACACAAGAAGACTGTAAGCTAGTAAAGATGGTTGTAAACAATACAGTATTTAAAATATGTGTTTTATTTTATGCATTTCCTTGTTTTATGAGCAAGGAAGTGCACTCAACACTTTTGTTAGACTTCAAGGATACACACAATGAGTTTTGGTGAGTAACACTCTGTAAACGTAACTAAGTCCACATGGTTAGTTGTGCTATTGTGCTATAAGACTGAAGCGCTCTGCCCACTTACCAAATTCAAATTTGGGACCCTCCTTACTGTTAAACTTGTATTCCACTCAGGAAATGAACACTAGTTAGCCGAGCTTGCAAACATTAGCAGTGATTCCAACTAGATATTACTGTTTGTTCAAGTTATTTCAACACATGCAAAGTCACCAGCAGCTCCAGCACACTCTGTGCAGTGTTCATCCTGCATTACAGGCAGGAGAGAGTCAAGTTGTCTTTCTTTCATGAGTTTAGGTGTGGTGATAGATGACCAGACAGTCTACAATCACAGCAAAGGGTCCTCTAACCTTTGCAGTATGTGTGCAAAAATTACAATACAATTTTATTTTTCTTCTTCTTTTTAGTTTTGACCAAGTAAGTATGTAATTAAAAACAAATACCAAGAATAGATAGATAGATAGATAGATAGATAGATAGATAGATAGATAGATAGATATCTTAGCATAAGTGAGTTTAAATTTCAGTTGGATTGTAAAGTCACACTGAAACAGAGGTTAGAGTGTCTGTAGCTTAAGTAATGTGATACATTTCACAGTGAAACGGAATATGTGGGTGGTGTACAAAATAGGGATTTAATTCAAACCCTTCAGACTTGATTGGACTGTGGAGCAGTGAAGGACTCCACTCACACCTCCCTGATCTGTTGTCAGATCAGGAGGACGGGAGAGAGGTGAATAAATTAGACTTCAGTCATGTTCTTTTGGAAATGAAAACAACGTTTCTGTCCACTGATATCCAAACACACATCTCTACCTACCTCTATCTCCTTATTATATCCCTCCATGTTGCTCTGCTAGCTTCTGTAACACACACACACACACACACACACACACACACACACACACACACACACACACACAGCAGTTTAGAGCAGTTTTATATGATAGCTAGAACAGGTTATTTACCAAAATTACATTTGATTGAAAACATTTTTGTACATGCCCCTGAGCTCAAGCTCAGGGGCATGTACAATATGAAAGAGTCATGACAAATATGAAAATGTTTTACTAGAAGAGAAAAGAAAGGGATTTTGGTATTAAAATAATTTTTTGACACATAATTTTTAAAGCAAGAGATGACTGAACACTTAACACAAGGACACAGGATTACAACTGGGAAAATAATTTTTTCATCTCACCATGTCTTTGATGGTTAAATAATCTTGTCTTAGACTCTACTTATATCTTTTCTAGTTTTAACACTGCACTGAGGGTCAATATAAAAACACATTTTCACTAAACATATTTCTAGATAGCAAATATGTAGAAAATCAATCTGTATGTAAAGTTGCCCATGTTATGCATTCCACCATCATTATGGCTGCTTTCACATTTGGCTGCGCTGGACTGCATGCAGCATGAGACAGGAGGCGCTTCAGTAAGATCCATGTTTTATTTACTGGAGTGTGGCCACTTGGCAGCAAACATGTGTTCCTTGGAAAGCCTGGCTTTGTTAAGAGGACAGGCCTGGCAGTTTGCTGTTGGGAAGATGTAAGCTGTGAAATTCCAAATGTGAGAGGGAACATACATTAAGGTGATCAAAGATATTTCTATTCAGTCCACAGAGAGAGGCTGCTGCTGCTGTGTGTGTGTGTCCATGTACAGACACTGGATGGCTCTCTTTGGAAATGAAATAGTTTAGAAATGAGGTAAACTGATATGGCCCGGAGCATGGCTGGAGAAATGAATGTATGATAGAAAACTCATTCAAGCGCATGGAAGAAGTAAGATATATAAATTGAAATACACTAACTTCCTGGTTGTTTTTATTGGACATAATGTGCTGCTGTGAACATTTAATATGTTCCTTCCTTTCTCTATAAAAGGTTGGAGTTGAAAAGGATGTGTTCATTTCGATAACAGCAAGTTGCAAGCCGCAGCATTCTTACGTGCTTGTTCCTTTTCAAATCCAGCCTTTCAAAGAGCCTGAGGAGTGCTATACTGCTCTGTCCCTCTCAGCAAGGCACCTCTTCAATCATTAAAAAGCCGTTTGGTCGGTGTTGCTCATACCAGCAGCTCTCAGCCGCCCTCCTTTGCAGTCAGTTGTGAAAGTGTAAAAGCTGTGTGTGCACTCAGAGACACGGGTGAAAACAGTAATGTGAAATATGCATGTAACCACAGGCTCCTGGAAGCAGAACATCTCTGCCCAGACACGAGTGTGCCTCAAAAGCAAAGAGGTTTAACAGCAGCTACAGACACGCCACTCGATGGGAACACACATCCTCTTCAATTGTTGGCAACCAAATCCTCCTCAGTGTAATTCCTCCACTTCAAACACCCCCCACCTCTGTGATCCAGCCTGAGACCAAAGATCATTGATGCTCTTGACAGTGTCCCTCTGTCCTGCTCTAAATCCCCTCTTCACTCTTCATCCCTGTGTGTTTCTCTCTCTCTGCAGGGGGTGCAGGAGCTAGCCCCTTAGCTTTGCATCACATGCATGTTCAAAGTCGACTCAAATGATCAAAATGGCATCTCTTCTTATTGGTCTCTATCATGGCGACAGAAGCTAAAAACATTCTATTTGCATTAATTCAGATGGGTCACATAGGTCACTTTCACACTTGCAGGCAAATACCAAGGAAAAAAAAATATGAATTGTTGCCTTCCGGTTTTGGTTAATTTTTATGAAGTCAAATCATCTGCAAGGCAACTTATTCATTGGACAGTTCTGATAATGTCAGCCTGCATAATCAGTGCTACATGGACCCACAAGGGAAATCGATTTCTGGTGACTGACAGCAGGTCATGCTGCACTTTACTGAACCTTATGTGCTTATTTAATGATTGTTATTATTATTTGAGGCATTATATTTTTCAAGACTGAAGTAACAGCCAGACCAAGTAGGCAACTGGGGGATTTTATTAAATGAGCACAATGATTTATGCCAGTTTAATACAAAATATTATGCTTTCATTGCTTTTTTTTTACCACACTGGGGCAGTGTGATAAGCACATTAATATATTATCATGGTGTGTTAGCAAACAATTTTCTATTTACATTGAACCGACTGAACCGAAACAATAAAGCAAGTCATAAACCAAAACAATAAGCTGAAAGAGGGTGAAGTACTCCATAGAGCTGAGGGGTGTGATGGGGAAGACTGTATTTGGGAGAGGCGGCCAATGGATCCTGACTCCAGTTCCCAAGCAACAGGGATGATGAGGTGATCCCAGAGAGAGTGTAGGTAGTGTTTATTTTTTTTCTGCTAACAGCCACACCCAGACCTTATGGAAGGGGCTGGTCACCTTTTTAGTTTTAAGGTTTGACCAAGGAATGGCAAGGAATGACCTACCAGACGATCTCAGGTTGCATTCAGCCTCATAGGAGGTCTGGAAGTCAGCTATACATTCTGGAGCTAACCCTCTACAGGACTTAAGTGATCATTAAAATTTTAAAATCCACTCTAAGACAGACTGGGAGCCAGTGAAGTGATTTTAAAACCGGTGTGATGTGTTCTCTCCTGTTGGACCACCTAATGAGTATGGCTGCTGCATTTTGAATCAACTGAAGTTTATTGAGGTGTTGTGTGAGGCATGAGAAGAGTACATTGCAGTAATCTAACCAGGATGAAATGAATGCATGAATGACTGTTTCTAAGTTCTTGGCAAATAAAGATGACCTGATTTTTGAAAATTTTCTTAGTTGGAAAAAACATGATTGGACAACAAAATTAATATACTGGTCGAAGTTGAGGTGGTTATCAAAGATAATACCGAGGTTTCTGCAAGAGTTAGTAATGTTAGATGAGAGGGGACTAAAATGAGAGGAATTCTGTGATGAGTCTGGACCTATGATGATAATGGATTTTCCTGAGTTTAACTGTACAAATTTTGACACCATCCAGTTATTGACATCTGCAATGTACGTGTGGAGGTTGTTTGTTTGGTGGTGTTGGGTCAAAGGAGAGATATAATTGTGTATCATTGGCATAGAAATGGTAACTGATACTGTGTTTTTCACTAATATGACCAAGTGGTAGCATGTGCCTAAGAACAGATCCCCTAGGAATTCCATATTTTAGCGGTACTGAGGCTGATTGATAATTCCCAATTTCCACACAGAATGACCTTCCTGAAAGATAAGAACAAAACCAATTTAAAACCAAACCTGAAATGCCCACCCAGTTTTTAAGACGTCCAGTTAAAAATACTATAATCAACAGTGTCAAAAGCTGCAGACAGATCCAACAAGAGTAATACAGCGTGTTGACCACAGTCAGCTGCTATGAGATCATTTAAAACCCTGATTACAGCTTCTGTGCTATAACCTGCCCTAAAACCCAAGACCATTGCTGTTCATGAAAGAAATTATCTGCCCTGCTATGATTTTTTTTTACCTTTGCAAGGAATGGCAGTTTTGAAATTGGCCAGAAATGATTAAGAGTATCTGGATCTAGTGTGGGGTTTTTAAGGAGAGGCTCCACTACTGCCATTTGAAAACAATCAGGAACAAGGCCAGATGAGAGTGAGGGGTTGAATAAATCCACCAGAAATGGAAAGGTTATGACAAGTGTTTCTTTAAGGAAGTGGGTAGGAAAGATATCAAAAAAGAGCTGGTGGAGTTCATCATTGGCAATGGTCTCAGTTTTTAATTGTTAGTTTATCCAAGGAGGTTAAGGTATAGTTAGTGCAAGGAGGAGAGGGTTCAGTGACAGTCTGGGCAACAAATGAAATATGAAATTTCTGATGTTATTGATTTTGTCAGATAAAAAAGATCAAAACTGTTCACATTTGTTAATTGATGGTTCAATAACAGCAGGAGGTAGATTTGATGTGAGACTTACAACACTGAAGAGGAGTCTGGGGTTAGATCTATGTTTATTAATGAGATCATTATAATACTTTTCTCTGACCACTTTAACAGCTTGATTAAAGGTCTTCATTACAGCCTTCAAAGTGTGCAAGTCTACAGGTTGTCTAGAACCCCTCCGTTTTCGTTCAGTTCTACATAACTGCTTTAGAGAGCTATGTCATTGGTTAGCCATGGCTTAGGTGTGATTTTGGGTTTTCTAGCTCTTAAGGGAGCCACAGCGTCCAGAATATTAGTTCATGTTGAAATGAAAATAGTAGTGGCATCATCAATACTCACTGAAGAGTCATAACCTATGTCAGAGGAGGCAGAAGCATCACAGAATTTAGCAGCTGAAGTGGAATTTAAAAGGACAGGTCTGTATTATTATTGACTGAGTTATGGACAAACTGTTAGTATTAAAAAGAAGGCACTTATGATCATTGCTAATCATGATGCTACAATAAAAAACAGGTCACAAATGTCTAATTGTGTGTAGGCCATTACGGCTAAAATACACCGGGCATGGACATGATATGTCTGTCGCAGCATGGCGGCAGCAGAGTGCATCCATTATAATCAACTGAAGCTGCTACACTGACCACAGAAGTTGCATGCAGTTGTGCATGTCACACAGCTCATCTCTATTTTTGCGTGGCTGGTCTATTTTTCTTTCTCTACGTGCAGCTACATGGCCCTCCAACTGGTAAAAACTATGTAGAACTGTGTAAAAAAACAAAACAAAACAAAAAAAAAACAAGTACAAACTGTTTAAAAATGATTAAAATAAGTGTCTCATTGTACCAGAGGCAATGCAGAGCAGCAGTGCAACCTTGTCAGTTTTTTTTTACATTGCACATTTAAAAAAACAAACAAAAAAACAATCAATGTGTATCCATGATCCTGTAGTTGAAACAATCTAGTTAATTAATCCAATACCAGTTAATATAGTCTACGCTTCCAAACCCTGCATAACCAACTGCATTATCACTTGGCAAAACTCAATATGCATGCAGTGATGGGGATGGAGTTGGTAGAAAATTCCGTCCCGCCTACATGACATGCCACGCCACATCCATGCCTGGTGTATTTCAGCTGTTAGCGCATGAGAAGGCTAAAAGCATCAAGCATAGAATGTAAAAATAATGGACGTAGCCACCTTGATGTCACTCATTGGTTTTTGGACTTGTGTTTGGAAGCCTGGAGTTTGGCTTTTTGACCGTTGCCATCTAGGATTTTTGCAGCCAGAAGTGATGAGAAATGACTATATTTGGATGAAAGGGTGGAGCTGATCCTAATGCTAGCTGCTAGCTTGGTTAGCACGGTGCATTTATAGTCCATGTTTAACTGTGATAATGTTAATGCTATTGCTAATTTTTGCTAGAGAGAAATGGGCTTAAAACCATTAAATAAAATGTACTTTCCGGAAAAACTGAACATCCGACTGCTTAGAGGGTCTTCTTTTAACAATCAAACACTGAACAAGACTTTTGAGGTGACCAAAATAATTAACAACAATTAACTGTCATAAACTGTAAACACACTGAAATAGCAACGGCTACAGCTACGCCTATACTCTGTGAATGTGGGATTATGCCATGTTCATGTTACCTAACCAACATTGTTGCCATGGTAGCAACTTGTGAATCACAACACAGCCACACTGCTTTATCGTTCAATCTAAATTAAATGGGACAATAATTTACAAAATAAACATCATGCTGTACTGAAGATGATTGAGACCATAATCTCATTAGGTAAGTGTTTACTGAAGTAATAAATCAAGTGAGAAGTAGGGTCATAGACTTCTATACAGATTTCTTTTTGGAGCCAATGGAGTCGCCCCCTGATGGCCATTAGAAAGAATGCAGGTTTGAGGCACTTCCGCATTGGCTTCACTTTTCAGACCCAGAACTACCCACTTGGTATCAACTAGCTTTGAAAAATCCAAGGCTAAAATATTGTCAGGACAGCACACATGGATGTCAAAGCCACCTAAAATCAGGATATTTTTGTATTTTGGCATAATGATGGAGAGTTCATAAAATTCATTTACAAAACGAGAGGATTTTGGTGGTCTGTGTGCTAATATACACAAAGTTTTCAAAGAACCTTTTAAAAGAAAGCACAGGTGCTCAAGGATGAAAATATGCCAAAGTCAATTATCGAGTATTTAAAGCAGGTTTAATAAAACACCTCCCCTGCCTGAGGCTCTAGGCTTGTTTAAATAAGAGTAGCCAGGAGGTGATGTTTCAACCAGTGGCAGAGTGTCATTTATTGCCAACCAAGACTCAGTAACCATAAAAAAGTCAACATTATAGGAAGTAATAAATTGCAAATAAAAGTTTTATTCCCTAATGACCCTACATTAAGGAGGCTGAAGTTGATGAGCAAAGGAGGAGAGAGAGGTGCTAAATTGAGCTGGCACCGAATATCAGTTAGAACTTTATGATTGGCAGATCTGTAGGAGCGAGGGTTGTGATTTATAATTACTGGTATATTAGCTGTTATGGTGGTGCTGTTATCAGATAGTTTATGTAAATGGGAATTAAAGCCGGTTATTAAAAGTCTTGTACCCCCCCATTTAGGTGCCAGTTTTCTTTCCTGAGGAGGTCTCACCTTCTCCAGAATGAGAGAAAGTGGGTAACAAAACTGTAGCCACACGCAGCACAGATGTTCTCCTACCAACTGCCCAAACTAAAAAGATGGATGATCCATTCACATCCTTTTTTTAAAAGTTGGGATTTGACTTGAGAGTACATATATTTTACCCAGACTTTCTATGGTTTCAGCACATATTTCAGTCTTGTTGCAATTTTATGGAATTTCTGTGTCTAATGTCATTGGTGCCCACATTAATAATTACTGTATGTCCAGAGGGATGGCAGTCAAGGATGGAAGTCATGTATTCCAATAAGTCCTTAATTTTGTCCCTGGAAAAGCAGGTAATTCCCCTCGGTAATTCCACAAACCTGATTATTGAATCTCCATCTAGGAGGAACTCAGAGTCTCTGTAGTTACTGTGGTACACGGCAAGATTAGAAGGTGCACTGCTTGGAAGAAGGTCATAATGGTCAGCCCAGTCAGCCAGAGTGACCAACGTGGCTGTGTCCGGAAATTGTGCAACCCGTTGCTGCGGCGGGCACCACTCAGTAACAAGGGAGGCCGAAACACAGGATTACTTCCTTTTGGGAGATGTCGCCGGAGAGTTGTTGAGGGAATGGGGAGATGGACCCCGTTTCTTGACCCCTCGAGAGGCTCTCAGATCATCCGCCATCTGTCAGGTCCACCAGCGGCGCAAAGGAGTTTGACAGTGGAAGGAAATCCTCTTCACCTGTCGGGTCAAAGAGAGGGAAAAAGACCCTATGCGACTCCGCCTGACAGCAAAAGCCCAGGAGGGCTCACTAACAGTACATCCATTTTCATCCGGCAAAAGGACCAGGGGCACCTGGAATGATGCCAGGCTCCAATGCAGCCAGTCGAGAGCTGAGTGGAGCTTGCCACTGCAGGAGTTCATCAATCAGTCATTCAATGGCTCTTAGCTCTGATTTAACACCAGACAAAACATCGGCAGTTACCATCCTGTACCATGAGTCTGGGTTTGGTGGATTGGGTGTTGCTACAGCTGGCTAGTGTGGCTAGCTAAAAACAACAGACGTGACCAAACTTTGAATCAGCGGAAATCCTGGAACCCTACAAGCAATAAACAGAATCAAAGAGCTGTCAGGTAACGGCACAAAGCCAGGCAAAACAGGATTAACATTGGCATGTAGAAGTAACTTAATAAACAAACGTAGACTTGCAGATTCTGTCAGCGTTTTGATAGCATGTGTACACCAGGTAGAGGCACTGCAGGACATGAAGGGTACAGGTAGAAGACAGTTGCAAAGTGTGAGAAAGTCATTAATGTAATACAATGTCTGGTAGGATCTGATTGGAGAGCAGATAGAGGAACAGTAATGATGATATACAGGACAGTCATAAGAACTGGAAATGAATATGGGTGTATGCATGTGGGACAGCAGCTTTCTGTGTTCTAAAGAAGTTGGATGTGGTGCATGCTAAATCCCTTTTAATTGAAATGGGGGAAACCAAATTAGAGCTAAGGAGCAAAAATGAACAACTGGTGTGAGCTACAGAGTTAATAGAAATTTGGACTCGGTTGAAAAGGCGTAAATAAATCAATTTTTTAGCAATGTTTAAAAGTAGCTACAATTTACATGTTATAATTTCTTTTCTAATATGCTACTATATAAATCTATCTATTGCTTTACTGCATACAATCATAGAGAATTGAGAGTGAAATTTGGAAACTTACATTGGACCAACACAATGTCAATATTGTGTTCTGGTTGTTGATTGGTTTGTGAGGACATCCTCTGTTGAAGCATCATTTTACGTGTTTTGGCCAATCATTGATTATGAAGTTCATTAAATTGATATATGAGATTCCGCTCTAAGGAGGAGAGCAAGAGCCCATCCTCCTCTGCTCCTCTCACCACTTCACACAAGCCTCTTTTACACGGAGAACCCGCAGACCTGTGACGTCGTAGAAGACAGTTCATGCTTGTCTCGGAAAGAAGAATGTGGAGGAGAGCGAGACCACGAGGGCCCAAAATCCCTAACCGTTAACGGAGTGGAAATCCCTCTGCATATAAGCGGAGACCCAGCTTACCCCATCAGAAAGTGGCTGATGAAGGGATTCACCAACCACCATGCACTTGATCAGCGGCAGCAAAGCTTTAACTACCGTTTGAGCTCAGCAAGGATGGTGGTAGAAATGCTTTTGGACATCTCAAAGGTCGTTGGAGGTGCCAGGATTTTGTACCAGACCTTGTTGTTGCCTGTTGTGTTCTACACAATATTTATAATATGTGAATTTATATGATATGTGAAATTAACAAAGAGCACATCTTGCCAGAGCGGAACACTGAAGAACCCAATCTCTCTGAGCCTGACCGAGTTGCTTATCAGGGTGCACAAGCACACAGTCACCAAGCTATCTGTGAAGCAATTATGTCCATTCTGTAAGCTATTTTGTCATTTGTGGCAACTTTGTTCCCACCCTGTCATGGTAGGACTTAGGCACACTTATGCCCCCAATAAATAGTTTCATTCTTTTTAAGGCAACATTTCAATCTGTAAGATCTTCTTCAGGCAAATGTGATCATAGTATCAGTTGCTTGTGTTTGAATTTATTGTTCTAAGTTCACTGTTTGGTCCTTTCGCAGGTTCACTAAATCTGGAAATTGTTTCTAAGGTTATAAACTTTCTTTATCTGGAATTTGTATTTTAAGGTTATAATAATATGTGAGATAACAGGTTGTGGCTAAACTGCAACAGTATCTCTATGACATGTTTTCAAACTATACAGGTAATAAACCAGAAGTTTATGTTGGTTAAATGCTGATGTTTGAATAAATAAAATAAACTAAAGGGGTCGAAGTCAAGGAGTGTTATTATCTAAAAAGTGATATGCAAAGAAAAAATGTAAATAACTAATTTAAACTGTCTCTAAAATAGTGAAAAGGATTAAGTAAATAATATAAAATGAGGAATCGAACAGTGAATAACTATTTACAAGGACCGACATTATTTAACAGTGCAAATAAAACAGCAATGACTATGAACATGTGCAAACGTAAAAGGCACAACACAGACTGGATTATTGTGAAATCAGTCCAGCTGCTGGAGGAAGGAGGAGGAAGAAGGTGGGTCAAGAGAGTCATGTGAGTCCGAATGTTGGCGGGTGTTGTTGTACTGTGGTGGCGGAGAATAATAGGGTTCAAGAGCAGGCATGCGTGAAATCAGGTCCCACAGAAGTGAGGCCTGACTCTGCATCTCACACTGAATTTCTCTGAACATGTCACTGAAGACATTCATCTGCTCTGTCCGCTGCTGTCTGTCGGCCTCCCGTGTTTCCCTCTCTGACTCCTGTACCTCTCTCCTCAACTGCTCTTCATGTGTCCTCTGTCTTCAATTCGAAGGCGATCTCTCTTCATCCTCACGGGCCACTGCCAGCAACAGGTCCTTTATTTCTTTTGTGAGCACCTTGGTTTTCGTTACTTTCCACCTTTCCTGTGGGGGCAGGTTTTCTAAAGAACGATAGAATAAAAGTGACAGGTGACAGTAGCAGGATGGCTCTTAATGGGCAAACACACTCATAAAAAAATAAATAAAAAACATGTTAATCACGAACAAAAAAGTTTTTACCCGATGGATCATGAGGTGCAGATTTGTCGTTTCTAGTGCTGGCATTTGCAGTGTCTGCACTGCTGCTGGGGGTAGATGAACAAGACGCAGGACCGGTCTCAGCAGGAGCTGGCTCCTCTATGTTGCTCAGTAGCGCAACTTGATTAGCAGAGTGGCTGGTCGGTCCGCGTATCAGATAATTCATAATTCATTTGTCATTGAAAAACCAAAACATGGTAAATCTGTTATTTGTTTCACAACAAAAATTGGAAAACCGTTTTCCGTGTCAGAATCAAATAACAAAAAAACCAGTCAAAAACAGCCTGTTTTTGGTTTTCGCCAATTTGTTTTATTGTTGTTCCTTTTTGGATTGAATATTGAACAGGTCTGCGGCCAATTCGTTTTTGCATTTGAAACCAAAAACGGAAGTCAAGTGGTTTTTTCCTTTTTTCATTTCAAACCAAAAATGGAAAAAGAAATCACGTGATCTATTCCTTGTTTCCCAACGAAAAACCAAAAAAAAAAAAATGTAACACCCAACATTATGCAAGCACATGACCTAATAAAATAAATATGCCTACATATGCTATACATATGAAATATATTTTATATGAAAAATATGTGATATATTATTTAGTTGTGTAGTGTGAATTAATAGCCTAATTAATTACATGTGTGGAAATAGCCTGTGTCGTCCTTCCCAAACAGAGGTGCCCATGTGTTACCATTTCACATACAGGTGTCACTCATTTTAATGCCACGGCCACAGTGAAAGGGGTGAAATAATTTATCTAGCAGTAGCTGCAGTGCACAACAATATCCACAAGGTGGCGCATGTGAGCACTTCAGATACAGCGTCTGTCTGTCTCTTATCATGCATCATTTATATTATGATATTTAAACCAACCATCCGTCAACACAGTTTAGACCTCAATATATGAAACATTGAATTAAACTTTTAGCTTCTGAAGTATTTTATTTGGACAGCTCTGATGGAGCGCAGGATTTATCAGAAGGACAGCTGCTTTACTCCAAAAAATTACACTGTATGAACCTGGACTGTGTGTGTGTGACCTTTTGGATGTGTAGAGGAACACGGAACATTAACATTAGATCTAGATAATTAATGAAGTTAGGCTGCTGTGTCTCGTACGTAAATGCGCACAGCATCTCTCTCAATGGGGAGACGCACTTATTGTTTCTGCTGCGGCCGCATCTCTGCAGGTATTTAATAAACTCAAAACGTTTTTTGGGGAGAGGGTGTTTAATATTCAGCAACCCCGCACCTCCAACTGAAATCATGTTCTCACGGATATGGGTATGGTATGGATAGTTTTCTAGTTAGAACAATGTGAGGAAAATATGGAAAGCTCACCTCCCTGGAGTCTGTGCAGGGTTCCAGGACTGATAATAGTAGGAAGACTACTGGCCCCAGTCAATCCAATTACATTCAATTCAAATGTGCTTTACTGCAACAAGCAACAGTGAAACTTAACACATTGCATCAATTAAAACAAGGATAGCACAGTGATCACATAAAAGCTGAACTTTCAAAACATCATATAATTCAACACAAAAAATAGTAATTGTCATTAAACTGACATTATTTATTTATTACACCTGGCAACCGTTTTGAACTTAAAACATACATATCTTGGAAATGTCTGTGTCTCTGTCTGTCTGTCTGTCTATCTGTGTCTCTGTCATCCAAAAGAAATTTGATCCCTAATTGTGTCCCTCAAAATGTTAACAACCCCCTCTATCTCAGTTAGCTCAAATAGACGGTCTTTGAAACTGCCATCCCTATATTTAGGGCAGCTAGGCTCGTTCACAACCCATTGCTCAAATCGAGTATTTTTGTCAGTTTTGTACGATAGCGGAAGCGGCTACATTAGCCTACCCATGATCCTCAGCGACCGTTGCTATGACGCCAAGACGCCAGCGACTGCCTTAACATATAATCAGTATAACATTATGTAATACTGCAGATTATTGGTTATGATCGGGATCAACGTACTTTACTGTACATTGAACTGTAAAAAAAATGTGTGCTATGGACAAAGAAATGAAGTGTATGAAATATATGAAGGTGACGAGAATAAATTAAACATAAATAATTAATAAATAATTACATGATGTAACAGTGGAGGTTGAATAAAATGCACAATCTAAAGTCCAGTTTGATGTAAATTACGAAAGTGAAAGTGTCCGGCTTAAATGAGGGATGTGAAATGTAAAGTTCAGTTTTATAACCCGGTCTTCATCCCTTTTACACATGGGTAGGCTAATGTAGTCGCTTCCACTATCGTACAAAACTGACAAAAATACTTGATTTCTAAACCAAATTTGCACTGTCTTTTGAATTTGGTTTTCTGGATTTTCACTGGGAAACTAAAAAGGAATAGATCATGTGATTTAGTTTTTCGTTTTTGGTTTCAAACACAAAAATGAATTGGCTTGATGTCTTCAGACCTGTTCGATATTCAATCCAAAAAGGAATAACGATAAAATGAATTGGCAAAAAACAAAAACAGGCAGAGTTTGATTGGTTTTTCATTATTTGATTCTGACACCAAAAACGGTTTCCCATTTTTTGTTTTGAAACAAATAACAGATTTACCGTTGTTTAGTTTTTGAATTACAAATGAATCACTAAATTGTCCGATGATACCCGGACCCTGAGTGACATCTGCATGTGAAATGGTTAACGAACAATTTGGTCACATGTGGGGACCTCTGCTTCTCATTTCATATGACACTTTGGGAGGGATGACACAGGCTAATTACACATATATAATTAATTAGGCTATTAATTCGCACTACAAACTAAATAATATGTCACACATTTTTTGGATACAAGCCTATTTATTTAGATCCTGTGCTTGCATAATGTTGGATTTTACATTTTTAATAGAATGGCCGTTCCATCCTCTTGGCTTTTATTTTGATGTTTTTACACTTCACTTCCGCTTCCTGTCAATCCACTGCACTACTGTCCGTCCCAAATGAGAAATGAAAAAAGGAATTTGCAAAAAACAAAATTGCACCGTCTTTTGAATTTGGTTTTCTGGTTTTTGTTCGGAAACAAAATTAATAGATCACGTGTTTTAGTTTTTGGTTTATAAAAGGGAAAAAAAACACATGACTTCCGTTTTTGGTTTCAAACGCAAAAGCAAGTTGGCTGAATGTCCGCAGACCTGGTCCCTCAAATTGAATGACACAAGACAAAATATGGCCATTCCAGCCATTCTCTACCTGCTATTATGGTCATTGACGTGGTTGTGACCTGGTCGTGACCTGCACCTTGTCCCGAGCAAAGTCGTGCTCTTGAGGCTGTTTTGCAAGCTTTACTAATAACTGGCCATCCTTTACTGTCCGGTCTCGTCCTCTGCTCGGATGGTAAGAAGCTCCTGGGACCTCGCTGTCTTCCCAATTTGCAGACATGCTCGATAGTTGCATTTGCTGGTTGCTGGAGGTTACCCACTAACTGTTTGATATTTTTAAATTCCCTGGTGGCGGGTCGCACACATAACATGCCATCAAAATGTCACACCCCTGTCTCTCCATGCTGGCTTTCCCTTTCACACACACACACACACACACACACACACACACAGTTGATCCAGCTCTGTGACTGCCTCCGTAGCCAGCTTATTGGCGGAGCAACTCTGCCCCCCACTCTGTGTCTGTACATTGATATAGAACATTCCCGCCTTGAACGGGCTGTGTAAAAGGGGCTACAGACTGCCCTTTCCCCTCCTGCCTGCCCTGCAGGTGTTGCAGTTGAAGCATTTTAATCAGAATTTGTTTTTTTCCAAAGAAGAGACAAAAATATTTCATAAATGATACTGAGATTTGGTAATAATTCATTTCAACCAATTAGTCCTTTTTTAATATTTTGATCTCCCTCTTGCCTCTCAAAAACAGCGGAGGAGCAACCTCTCCTCTGCCCCTATGGACCAACCTCTTCTGCTTCCCCTACATTATTACCTTTAGATACACAGTAATGGACTCTTAGTAAAATCTCACTGTGGAGAACAACCACACCCACAGTGCTACAACTATTCCTTGTCTCATGAAAATTGGCAAACAAGGAAAATGGAGCCAAGAGACCAAGACTGTATATTAGACGGCATGCACCAATCTCCAATGAAAAATAGAATGAGGGTGACATTTACGTCAAAAGAATTCTCATGGTCCCCAAAAGAGCTCTCAATACCATGTGTATTACAGAGGTGAGGACAGGAAGAAAATGAAAAAGTGAAAAGTAAAATGAGACATTTTGCAGTTTCAACGCTCTTTGTTCCTTTCTTTTACTCCTCCATCTCAACCCTCCCAAGGCCTTAATTTCCGTGTAACCACTATTAATACTCACATTATCTTTCTGTGTTGGTGGATGATGGATCGGTGACATGTCATATGTGCTTGGTGTCAGGGCACCTGGTGTGCTGAGATGCACCCTCTGAATTCACAGCAGGAACTGCCGGCACAGAAAATGTCAAGGTTAGGCACTGGGAATGGCAAGATAATGATATGGCCTTCTTAAGAGCTTTAGAGTTATGCTTTGACCAGTACAAGGATGATGTATTTCTGTTTTTAATTAAAACTATAATTCAGACCATCACTATTGTCCACCTTTGATTATTTGATTTAGTACTTACTGTTTATTTGAAATGTTGCGAAAGTTGGGGTCCAGTTTGATCAGATTCCAGTTATCCACAAATATATTTACTGATTTTTTTTAATTTTTTTTTTTTGACTTGCTCCATTCAGTTGTTGAAAATGTTCAAAAATCCATTCCATTGGCAAATCCACTTTAAAGCCCCATTCAAAGTGGATTTATGTGTCCAGGGGAGGTGGGGTGATTTAGTAAGTAACAGTAGTAAGTAATAATTACAGCTACAATGACCTTTTCAGTAAACTTGGTCCTTTTGTAATTTAAATCCTGTCCAGAGTGATGTCCTTGTATTTTAAAGTGGATCTCAGAGCTGCTTTTCCTTCTACTTTTTTTATTATTTTTTTTTTTTTAAATCAGCTAAGTGTGAAATTTGACTTATGTATGAAAATGATGGAAATGAAAAATGTTTCTGCTAATTTGACAGATGGAAACATGCTATGACGAAAAAGCAGCATCAAATGGGCTGTTGTAGTGTCAGCTACTATTCTCTTTAAATTACACTGAATGATATCAATATGTCATGGAATGTTCAAAATGGGAAAGGGTTATCCTCAGGGGAGTATGCTCAGCACTCAAATATTTCCACTTTTTTTTTTACTAATGTGAAAATGTTGCCATTATGGAGGCACTGCACTAAAATAAAAGTCTCACCCTCTGGGAACCATGAATGTCTACAGCAAATTTAGTCTAGTCTATAATCTAAATCTGGATCTTGCAGAATATATTAAATTATAGATCAAGGTTGATCAAATTTTAAAGTCAGACAGACTTTACACACATCAGCTGATGTCTTCAAAGTGCATTGTATTTGCTGTAAACTGCAGAGCTTTGGACTCACATTTATGATATTTCAGAATGCAGTCAGTGGGGCGTGAGAAGTTGGAAAAATACAAATATAGCCACGTAAATAGGCTCAGAAGGGAAACAGCAGGAGATCATGTTGGTGGACAGACAAGAATGAAAAGACACAGAAAAAAGAACTGCCTCTGGAAGGTTGCAGTATTTTCTCTGCCTGAGCAGCATTCTTACCAAACTTGCCCAACTTTTGTTCACCAAATTTCCTTGATCCACTTCATCTACTTATAAAAACATACATGCAAATACACTATATGTTCATGCTGCATATGCTGTATATACAACTCCCATCCAATAGCAGGGGAGACTTAAATAAAACAGCCCGTCCTCTCAAAAAAACAACAGTATAGGTCTAAGATTGAGGCCACAACCTGTAGTTATGTTTACACCATCTAGTGGTCGTAGTAATTATGACCCACGGAAGTTACGCAGTTCAGATGACGTCAGTATGAGGTGACTCGTTAGGAGGAGGCGGGCTGGGCAGATGGCTAGATAGATTTTTGCTGCAAGAAACCACTATTTGCTTCCCGTTTCCAACTGTTAGTGTCACATTCTCTTAAAAACCGTAACATTGTGGTGTTTACCGTTGCCATGCCGACAAAGGTTGTGTAACTTTAGGGAAGTAGAAACCATATTTCAAGTGATCATTTTAACCCAAACCATGATCTTTCCCTAACACTAACCAAGGGATTTTTGTGCCTAAACCTAACAAGACCTTAACCACAGCATTGTCACACCATAACATATTTTTTAACAGTGAGTGCATTTCTACAGCTGATGGTGTAAACGTAACTATAGGTTGTTCTTGCCAGCCTTAATTTTAGACCTATTGTGTTGTTTTTCGATGTGTTGGGGAAAAAAAATCCACCTCAAACTCAAATTCTGCACAGACCAATCAGAACACAGCCTGGATTGACTGCAATAAATTTAAAGTTGGTTCTCCATTAGCCAGATGATCACAGAGTGGATATGGAAGCAAGTTCAGGAGCAGAGCTACCATCAACTATTTCCTTCACATTAGGAGTTGTTAAACTTGTTTTTATTTTAGTGTGTCACAGAGATCCAAACAACATATTTTATTTATACTTAGCAGTGAGGAGAGGGTTTTGAAACCGCATGTAGACCTTCATTATAATCAATGTTATTTAGAGAAAATATAATTGAGCAGTTGCATACATGACAGTTTTTCAAGTGTGTCATAAAACAGCAGTCAGGTGTCCATATGAACAGTGAAAGAGGTTTTCCTCTCTGTAATCATTCCTCCTGTTCATACTGGATATTAAAAGATCTCCTTCAAATGTGCTTTCAGTGTAAGTGATGGAGACCAAAATCCACAGTGTGCCCACACAGTCATTTTGTGCAAAAATGTTTTAAAAGTTGATCTGAAGCTCATCTTCAGCAGTCTGAGTTAGTCCTATCAAGTGGATATCTGACACATTTACAGTCTTTTTAGCGGCATGAGGACTAGCTGTCTTTGTGTTTCCTCGGACAGTGTTTCCCTGTTGAGCTGCGGTGGAAGTATAGTAACAAAAAGAGGAACTTTGGCACTAAAGACTCTGAATTTTGTCCCCCATTACTTATATTTTAAGTGCATTACAAAGGGATCTTCTAATGGTCAGTATGAACAGGAGGAATGATTATGGAAAGGAAAACCTATTTCAATGGGCACCTGACTGTTTTTAAAATTGTGAGCTGTTCTTTAATTATGAAAATTCAAAATAATGAAAGAATAAAGTAAAATAAAAAAATTTCAGGTGTCTGGGCAGAATTTCCTCTGGGGAGAACCTCAGTATTTCTAACAATGTTTCCACACAGGAGGTGCTTTACAGGAGTATTACAGCATTAAGCTTTTTATGGTTTTGCTTAGGCACTGGCATCACTTGGTCAATGTTCGGGAAAGATCATGGTCTAATACAGGAAGAAGTCAGCAGTGACTTTTAACATTTAACTGAAATCACCATCACTCACTAACACGTGCTTTTGTATGCCCACCATCCACCTCAACTTCCTCTCCCTGACTTCAGTGTGGTACACAAAGGTAGTGCTTCATTCATTTGAAAAAAACTTTGCTTGTGAACATAATCCAGCTAGGGATTATGTTTGCCAAAGCAACATAGTGCGAAAACAGTTACATACTATATAAACGTACTTTCTAGGAGACAGGGTTTAAAATCATGGCTAAAGCCCTGCACACACACACAGCTGTGATGGTCTCGCCATCTGCAACTGTCACATACTGTACATGTGAGTATGTACAGTACCATTATAATGGTCACATGGTCCAGTCCAGATTGAATTGCCGTTCAGTCCGGATCCAGCCCTGTTTTAAAGCTTTCATTATTTAATTGCTCCTCAGCTAAAACATGCTGCAGGCCCTCCTCACCGTCTCTCTGTGCAAAAAAACACAGAACAAAACCATATGAAAGATATTCGTCTCCATATTTATGCTCTGAAATGACTTTGGTTTATCATAGGAATATCAATGAGGTATCAGGTAGATTGACAGCCACATAATGCACATGAAGAGGTGAAAAATACAAATATGGAAAACAATATATAAGCACTATAAGCAGACACAGATGTGAGGGAGAGTACACAATAGGCGCATTTTGAACTCTGCGATATCCAAAATAAATAATAATGTATATAGAGACAGAGCACAACGTGTCATACTCATACAACCGGAGGGGAAAACAACTGGCATCATAATATACAACCAAGGGCTGAAACACTGACAAAATGCCTATCACTAGATAAAAAACATTAGATTTCAGCATGTCAAAGCATTATTGTTGCACCCTTTGTCTACCACAGAGGAAAAGGTAGTTTATAGCATATCCTGAAGCCAGTTACATTGTATATGTTAAGATGCAATACATGAAGGCAAGGGCTGACATCACGTCTACAGTAGAAATAGCACAACTGTATAACAAACTCCACTACATAACAGGCTGGGAGTACACTTTTCACAGCTGATATGGGACTACAGTTTGCAAACATAGGCGTGAAATTACACACAGATATGCAATCATTTCCCATTCAGGCTCTTTTTACAGTTAGCAGTGCAGCCGAATGCAGGTTAGCTATTCTGTCATTTAAACGTCTATCACAGACACTGCATTCCTTTCAAATAAACAGCTGTTCTGTTTTTACTTTCAACCTCTGCATCCTCTGTGACTAGCAGCGTGTCCAGGTATATGTGTCATTTTTACAGAGGTTTTTCAGTTTGGCAGCTTATAAAAACTTACTTCTAGGTTTTTTATCCTGCTGGTAGTGCATCTCACCACACAGCAGCTTTTTTTGGAGAGTAATGAATTGTTTTCCCCTCTGGGGTGGGCTGGACTTAATTGCACTCTGTCTCTATACACGTCCAGATATCATGTTACATAAAGGATCCACATAGATGATACGAAGTTATTTGGATGACGGCAGCAGTTGAAGTAAACTGCAGCAACTTTTGATGCCAGGAAACATGTTTTCCTTCCTCAAACCTTAATAAGAACATTACTTAAAGTTACTAATTTCCAAGCTCAACACCAATTACTTTCACTGGCACTACCAAAGCAGCTGGAGTTGCTTCAGTAACATCCAATATTAACTCATAATAACGCTGAGCTGGAGAATCTCCAAGATAGGGCAACAATTTGCTCACAAAAAGATTAGGGCTAATTGTGCAGAATAAATATAAGAATATAACAGAGTGCAGACCATTAGACATCCTAAACACAGTTTACTGCTGCCAACAAGCTGGGAGGGCTGATGTTGTTGGTTCGTTGGCTACATTTACTCCCTAAAGGTAAATAGCAGAGAAATGAAATTTAATTATTCTGTTTAAACACATTGTCATGGAAAGACAATTCAGCAAGCTGTGCTGGGTGGAGATCTCAACTATTCAACACTAAAGGCGGCTAAGGATGTTGAAAATGTGGCTTTTTATCTGTGCATCTCTGCATGGATTGGTGCTAGGTCTCAATATGTTGCTGTCTTTTTTTAGAGAGAGATAAAGCTAAATGTGATTAGCATGGTGTAATATGTTGCCTATAAATTGGTATGCTATTTTTCTCTGCACGTCTTTGTTTATATTTAAACAACATTATTAGACTGATAGTGTCAGTGCAGCAGTCAGAGCTTGTTGACAACACAAAGCGAGTCATTTAAGAACAGGCTAATGTGTCTTAGACAATTAAAAGATGTTGATGACAAAGCCACAAGGCCTTGGCTGGCTGATTTTACTAAATCAACAATTCAAACAATAGTTTCATTGCTTTGACTGGCAGAACATTATACAGGGGTGCGCATAGAAGTGAAATAATAAAAACACTAATTCTGCATTTGATGAGGTTATTGACTGAATAATTGAATATTTTTGAATGCTACAGTCTGGGTTTGAAATGAAAATTCAAATGAGAGGTGGAGATTATATTGTTCATACAGTGTTAGAATACTGGCTTTCAGCTGTCAATACAACAAGCTCTGCTTTATTGCCTTCAGGATGCCAGGAGGATATATTTGGAAGTTTTGTCTCCCTCAGATTACTTGTTATTTATTATCTTGGCGCCATTCTGTTATCTGGTCAATGACTGAAAGAGTTTTGAATACTTGATCCAATCTGACTATTGACCTAAATATCATTTTCAACATTCACCATCTGTGTAAAGCCTGTAAATCTCTCTCTGGCTGCCTCTTTGTCTCTGCTTCATTAGAATTCAACACCTGTCTCTGCAGTGCTCTCTACAGTTTTCACCTAAAATACCAGGGAAGAGCATCAGGTCTCTGGGGGGTGATTTTTGTTCCAGAGCATTTGCGGCGTCACCTCATTGACAGAGAACAGAGAGAACAACTGAGCGACTCAGGTATTGGGGCACAGCTGCATCTGTCGTCCAGACTACACCCTGAATTTCCAGTGACAGTGTGAGCTGGTAGCTTCTCTCAGACTGTGATTAGGGAATGTATGTAAATTAACAGGATGGGAAGGGGGCCTGAACCTTATGTTTAACTATATAAAATACCAAGACCTCTGATTAGTTCTGCCATCAATAAGAAAAAATACATATATAGAACAATACAGATTTACATAGCCACCAAATTACACATTAAAAGTCAAAGTCAGAGTAATGTACATAAAAGGTGTCACTCTGAGTAATAATTCACCATTTCATTCATTCATTATCACCAAATCTGCAGTCCCCTTCAGTTCTACAGAGCTTTATAGTGTCTTTCAGCGAAAATTTTTGGTTTTACAGCCCGCATCTTTACTTTTTTTGGTTCACTCTCATCAGCATTGTTTTGGTACTGAGCATTATGCTGAGAGCAGGGCAAAACAGAACAAATGATCCAACAAAGACTGAACAGAAAACCAAGACTTAAATACAAACTAAACTAATCAGACAATGAGGAACAGGTGACAAGACACAGGGGCAGGCAAGGAGCTGATAGGCTGGGAAGACACTGAGAGCAGGGCAGGGCTGATGAGAATGATATAGGGCAGGTGTAAGGAGGAGAACATGAACACATAAGGGAAACACAGAGTAACAGAAAACCAAAACCCAGAAAATACAATACTCTAAAACACAACCCAGCATAAATCAAACCATCCCTGAATTACATAAACTTAAGCACACAACACTATAAGCTAACTAATAATGCAGTCCTCTAAACCCACCACCTAAATCTAACAAGCAAACCCATATGACCAGAAGGACTTGACAACAGAAGTGTAACACAGGAAACCCCAAAGAACACAAAAACACAAAGGGCCCTATCTTATGCCCGGCGCAACACAAGTGTCTTTGTTAGTTTGAGACCAACACAGTTGTCATTTTCCTGTCCAGCGCCCACGTTGTTTAAATGGCAAATGCACTTGCTCTCATGTTGGTGATGGTCTTAAAATGAGGTGTGGTCAGGCGCATTGTTGGCGCATGCAGCTACATAGGCGGGTGCACAACATACACTCTGCTTGTTACACACACAAGGAAGCGCAGCAGCGCACAAACATTCAAAAGATTACAAATAAAAGGATTACAGTGTGAAAGATTACATTAACATTTTAAAAAATACACGTCATAATGGTTAGCCATAATATTTATCAGAATTAACTAATCGCAGTAATGACAGATGAAATTGTCTAATTATTTGACCAAATCGTGGCAAAACATGTAGATATTTAAACAGACTTGTCAGGTTGAGGGTGTCTGTCAAGACCCAGCAAACAGATTCCAACAATGGATCAGACATAGATTGACTGTCCTGCTGCATCAATATATGATGACATGAGGAACACTTGAGGAGATAAATGAGGTGAAAACAATGATTAAACTAAAGAAGGAAATAAATCTGAACAGCTTCTAGCTGCTGCCAGCAGCAGGATCAGCACCTTGGAGAGCTCATCAAGTCCTGATAACTGTGTTGATGATTCTTTACATGATTAAAATTAATGATTTAATTTATGAACAATATTTAACAAATATTCTTTAACATTTTTGAGTTTACAGTGATCAGGTTTCCATACTTTCAGCAATTAAAACCCTGATGGTTTTACCTGTTACTCCATGACTAAACAAAACGATTTTAAAGGAAACCAAAACTGTCATTAAAAAAATAAACCTTTTCAAAAACCAAACAAAAATACATTTGCAACAAATTAATGAACAGGACCTTAAACTCGTGGTCAGGGGCCAGAAGAGGGTCCAGGAACAGCAGGGGCCAGTGTGTTCGTTATGGATCTTGCGCTTTCACTTTGCACACGAGCAGATCCGTTTCCTCTGCAGAGAAGCGCTCCTTCTTACTACTTGGCAAATGCACCGTCATAATAACAATCTGTCAAGGTGCAAGCACACCTGGCTCTTAAAGGGAATGGGAGATGACACTCTGATTGGTTTATTGCATGTTACGTCGGAAACACACCCAGGATTAATTAAGAGACTAAGGACATCCCCTTTGAACCATGTTCCTGGCGCTCCGACCATTTTTTTCACTGTTAAACTAGCAAAAGTGGATTTGGACACACCCAAAATGCACTTGCACCATGCGCCTCAGACTGTGCGCTTTAGATCGTTAAAATAGGGCCCAAAGAGTCCAAAAAATAAATAAAGTCCAGGCAGGATGTGACAAGTTGGTATTATATTACCATTGTATTATTAATCATGATCATTGATTAGAATGGCAGCATCTGAGGCAGTACATTATCATCAACTTACAGGTTACAGAGTTTATTGTAGCTATGTGTGCATTCAGTTTTTCCTGTTGTTAAATACTTGATATAATAGATTAAGTGCTATGAATAGGCGATTGAAGACAGTATTGGCTAAAGCAAATGCTAGACTAAACTGCACTCCAACTTACCATGGTTTGCACTCTTCTTCACTCCCACGTCTCAGGCCCCCAGCCTTTATACACTTGGTGTTTCTTGAACAAAGACAACACTGCACTTATTTAAACAAACAGTTCTTTATTTAGCCTTGCATTTCAGCTTTTGCATTGCAAACAACCAGAGACTGTCTCCAAACAACCGCCTAGTACTACTGCTGTGTATTGTTCTACAGTTAAGTGAAGCTACTGACGGGTCTGATCTCTTGTAATGATCAAACAGCTTACAGAGCAGAAGTCTCCTCACTAGCTGAGTGGCGTGCTTAACAACTTAACCCTAAACATATCCAAAACCAAGGAGATGGTTGTGGACTTCCTCAAATACAAAGATGAGCTTCAGCCCTTAGTTATCAATAATGAAGAGTCTATCACTTTGTGTGTTTGTGTGTATGTGTACATACCTGCATGTGAGTGACTGAGTGTGTGTGTTTGTGTTTCTTAGTATTTTAGATTGTCATAAAAGCTGTGGAAGTCTTTTGGTATGACCTCATTGAGGTCTTGGCTGAGGCTGAGCTGTGTGAGGTGGTGTGTTGGAGCTGGTGTGGTGGAAATGGAGTCCAGTTATCCGAGTGCTGGATCTTGAAGACCATCATCCTTGAAGACCAAGATGTTGTACCTGATAACATATAAAAAGAAACAAGCTGACAGAGTTTTAACACCACCGTTTACACAGCATCATAAAACAGTTAACATAATACAAAGTATAATATCACATAACCGATTTAACAACAAGTAAATGTGCAACACAATGACTTTTGACCTGGACTGGTGAGAGAGACATGGTTTTTGTTTGATAGTTACAGATGGCTTGGACATCATGGACAGTGAGGTCACCGGCTTTGATCCCTGAGTGGATAGACTTGCAGAGCCTCAGTCTGGTGAAGAAGAAGATGATGTGGTCCACATATCTGACTTGATAGTAGGACCTTGCTCTCTTCATCAGGGCAACATATTCATCTAGGACATAGATTTTCTGGTTTCTCAGACACCTCTTGATGACACTGAGTCACATTCCATCTGCGTGTGCCCCTTCTCCAGGAATTTCTGGGTGACTACCTTCTTCATCTCTGTGGAAAACTTCAGAAGAACGTCGCTGAGCACAGAATTGCGGTTTTGGTACTTACAGCCATCACTCCACAAAATGTCCTCCTCAAGCTCCATACGCTCACAGACGAAATCAGTGACACAGGATGCAAACTCACTGCCAAACAGAGCTCCCTCACCTTCAATTGTAATGTTGTGCATGGTGAGTTTTGTCTTGTAGTAAGGAGCCAACGCTTTCAATCAGGTGTAGCTTGCAGATCCATGGAGACAACCGTGGTCTTGTCATTCGCATCATTTTTGTCCTGCACTTTCGCCGAATGGGCATTTTCCTTTTTTATCCTGCAATTGGTCAGCCTTGAAGGAGCAGCAGGTGTTACACTGGTCCTTCTTAGGATGGTAAAGACCCAGGTTCTGCCTCTTAAATTCTTCTGAGAACACTTGCCTTGATAACAGTCTCAGCATCTTCTCCTCAGTAACATGATGGTACACTTTATGCAGGTTAATTGTGGACAGTCTCCAGGTACTGTCTTGATATTGATGACCTACAGTAGTGGGAGGGCACCTTAGGGAGATCCTATAGAAAACTTCCCATGAACTCATGAGCCCTACCTCTGTGACATGAAGCTGCTCTCTTCTGTGTATTTCCTGTGTCTTGCGCCAAGTTAGGAGCATACCATTCCCTTATTCCAAGTGTTGCCAAAAACAAACTCCTGAACACCCTCCTTTTCTGCCCATCAACTTTTAAAAAGAAAATAAGAGTAGATGACCTTTAATTTTCAGACCCCCTTCTCCTCAGCACTGGGGTGGCATCTACAAAACCATGCACATAAATTATTTTCTCTTCCCTGTTCATGTTCTCCCAGAATCATTTAAAAATCTTCTCCCTGTGTGCCTCTCCAATTATACTGTAGTGACACTTGGAGGACTTCACACGTGCAGCTGACTGTCATCCAGGTGCCATCACCCGGAGCTCCTTCGTAACCTCTTCTTTTTTGCTTCTCCCAATGTAGGGCTGTCCCATCATTCTTCTCCTTTTTTGAACACACTTCTTCCATTTAATTTCATTCTTGTGCTTTCTTCCTCTAACATTGTCATCCTCAGCTCCATCATGGGAAACTTAAAAAATACAGCCAAAGAAAAACATTAGTGTCTGTGTGTGTGTGTGTGTGTATGTGTGTATTATCCACTGTGACTACTGCTGTGAAATGTGCCCATCTATCCACTCAACACTCATTAACACTCATTATAAATTGTAATATCAAGTCCTATAAAACTCATCAATCATTAACACATTATTCACTCTACCTGCATCCACTTCAAATTCCTCTCTCTCTCTACACTCTCCAGTAGTGCCTCCTCATCCTCTCTCTGAGCTGGCATCACCTCTCCCTACTGCTGGTTCCTCCTCTCTGTCGCTCTCTCCATCTGTGCTGTCACTGTCTGTATCTTTGTCTATGATTGGCCATAGATTGCTTGCCTCCTCATATGACACCTTGACCATTGCACACATTTCCTTCAGGGACACAGAAATTGCTTCTGTAAAAAAAAATCAAAGAAAGAAAAAAAACCTGGTCATATCAGCTTAGTTTGCCTCAACAGTTTACATTAGCATCACTTTGAGGCAAGAAGTTGGTTATCTAGCTAACTAGACAACACATCTGTAATCTGTACTATACATAACGTTACATCTGCTGATGATGATCTTAAGTAGCGACTGATCAAGTGAACGATTGACTATAACATTAGTCTGATCATTTCTTGTCATATAGCTTGCTATCTATACTCCTCTGCAAAGTAGCTGCTAACTTATATTTTATCATCACTGTTTCAATAATGGACAGAGTTTTAACTGAGTTTTCTAATAAGTATTAAGAGCTCAGGTACTCTGCATAGTTTTAACTGAGTTTGCAACCACCTAGAGCTAATTTGAAAACATTTTATTGAGCTGTTTACCTCAGATGAAGTCAGACGAAATCGCTGCGTCACTCTTCAGCTCTGCTGTGTGCAGCACTTAATTCAAGATGGAGGCGGGGTGGAGCTGAGTTTTTTACCAACAGTTCTTCATGGTCTTGCAGCAGCCTACTTTTCTGACATATTATTAATGTATGAACCAGGACGGCCCCTCAGTAGAGCTGCACGATATGAGGAAAATCCGCAATGTGCAATAACATTGTTCAATATTGTGATGACAATATGACTTGTGATAAATAAACAAATATTGAAGTGTGCATATTAGCTATAGAGAAAGCATTTTTTTTGTTTTAATGACTAAATAATTACCTTTGCGAGACGAACATGAAGTATATTGTGAACTTTCTATGCCATCACTCAGAGACTAATGTTAGCAGAGCAGAGCAGCGAACTCCAGCAGCAAACGAGACTGGCTGACTAACACACACTACCGCATTAAACAACTTAAACCAACTCTGAGATGAAGAAAATAACTGCGTGCTCAGTCTGTTTCACCAAAAAAAACCCTGCACCCGCTCAGCGCCTTGGATAGCAATGGCATTCCCCAGAGTTAACAGTGCAGCAGAGAGGCTGCTCTCCACTGCTGGAGACATAACGTTAATAACACAGAGGAGCACTCTTCCACTTGCATGGTGTGTGTAAATAAAATGATTTTTCTCATTCATTGCATTTCAGGCAGTCTTTTGCAATGAAATTATATTTGTTATTGACATGTGTTTTACCTATTTGTTTTATTATTTTTTAACAATTTTACTGGTTTTATTACATTTCATCATTTTTATTTCTTGTGTGTATTAGTCTCATCTGTCAAGCACACTGAATTGCACTAACTTGTAAAAAAGGGTGCTATACAAATTGATTTGACTTGATTATTACCAGTAGTGCACTGTATTATTATTTTTTTTTTTAAAAAAAAACAATAAATCTCACAAGAAAAGAAAACTTAACCCTATTGGATAACTAGCAGGATTCAGTTATTTCATGTATAGCGCCGAATCACTGCTGCTGTAAAACTGGAACATTCTTGGTTTCTTCCCTCGATACCCAAGTCACGGAGTGAATGAGTGTGTGATCATTCCCCCCGCTGCACTCTTTCTCTGTTTCTCTTTTCTCCATCCCGAGTCTTCTCCTTTTGCTCTCTCATCTCAGTCAATAAGTGCAACTTTGCCCACAGAGAGACCCTGAGGCTCCTTGCTGTCCATAGCAGAGCGTACAGCTTCATGCTCCATGTGTGCATACATAACACATCACCAGCATTTTCTATTGTCTCTCTACTCCTGCCCTCCCCTGTATTTCTCCTCTGTATTACTCTCCCTTTGTACTCTTCTTTAAAAATACATATCCCTATCATCTCATGCTAGCTGGAACAACCTCTGTCAGGTGCTTTGTTTGTTTCGTTTGTAAGCCACAGCATGCTCGCTTTTCACTGCAAAATCTGTGTTCAGGTTCTACACTCACAGAAGCAGCAGTAAATATGCAGTAAATATCACATATTTGGTGCTGCCACTGAAGGCAATGGCCCCATATTTTAATGTCATGAGTGTCACATTTTATATCTGATATCAACCCACTCTAACATATCAGACCAAGTGTTTTTGTTGTTGATTTAATAGGATTATATGTTTTTGAGGGATCAAATGAAACTTGCATTTATTTTTCTCAACTGTTCCAGAATATAACCATTTCAAAGCCTAATATGAAGTGACAATGGCGCTCAAAAGGAATCCATGCAGAGTAACAATCATAAATAAGTCTTTATGTATACATCCATCTCTCACATCTTGGTTTCTGTTTTGTGCCTCCATGCCTTCATGCTAACACTAACACAGCCACACTACTAAAATCATCAGAATTTAATTATATGACAAGTATATGACACAAGCATATGTCATGCAGAGAAAAGGTGATGTAGGCTTCAAAGTTATTTTTTATGGTTTGACTTTTTGAATTGTTGTGGATCATGGTCTAAGTTTTAATCCCTAGGCCTTCAGAACACGCTTTCAAAATTCAACTTTGACTTTAAAAACATCTGACAAAAGAATCTTTCATTGACGTCCAACAGAAATCATATTTAATCAGCATGGCAGTCAAAAATAATGTTAACATGTTTTTAAACATATTAGTAATAGTAGTAGGAGTAGTATTAAAGGGAAGAAAAGGGTCTTTAGGGAAATATCTATTTTTGTCATTTACATGCTGTTTAATGTGCTGCAGCTGAGCAGCTAATTGGCTCTCTAGACTGCTAACTGATGTTAGTGGTGCACAGGACGAGACGTGCAGGAAAGCTAATGTAGGAGTCTGTGGGTCTTGTGTAGCAGGATGCTATCAGGCTCAGTGTGACCATCTGCTCTTCCTATGATAGAACATGATGTTATCCCTTTATGCTAAATTGGACTTGCTGGTCTCCAGCTATGAAGGCGAATAACGGAACAGTATTTCATCGAATTAAAGCAAAAATAGGGTGCGCCATCATGAAACCAAAGAATTAAAATATGAATTTCTCTCTATTCGTATCTGATTTATTACTCAAAGCAGAACATGACAAGTGATTTGCAAAACAGATATGTATGCTTTAGTAGAATTTAATTTCAGCTAGGCTTTAAGGTCATTAAGTAGTTGTTTTTGGATCTTTTGATTATGGCATATGATCTGCATCAGCTGATACATTTTGCTGATGTCATGAAATTGATATGCTCATCTTCAGTTTCAACTGTTTCAACTGACAAAATCAGATTTGAACACTAAATGAGCTGTTTCCATACGTTTTAAAATCATAGCACCCCTTTCATGATTCCTGCCTCGGTCCTGTGGATATTGTTAATTGTTTTTGTATTCCAGCCACTTGTACCCTGTTCACGCCTTTACCTGTAGTTTAGACCTTCCACCTGTCTGTGACCTGCCTGCCTGATTTGGACCTCAAGCCCTATACAATACACATATACACACACAGACACAACTGATATAATGAAAAAAAAAATGTAATGAACACAGACCCGATGTTTTGGGCAGGTCCAGGGGGGCAAGGCCTGCCTATCCAGGAATTTGGTCCTCCCAGGAGAAATCAGCATCAATGCTGTTTTAATGCATGGGTTTACTGGGGTGTGAAAGAGCCCCTGCCTCGTAAGTATGGTTTTTTTGTCCATTTGTGGTGTCTGGACTTTGAGCGAAGTGTGTGAGTTTAGTATCTCTGCTCCAAAACAGAAACTGTCCAGCTGCTGTTTGTTGGCGTCATATGGGCATGTGACACCAGAGTGGGAAGTTTGAAAGTGACTAGCTGAGATTAGCATACCGAGGCTAACGATCAAAACAAGTTAATTGAAATGGAATCATGCTTGACTTAACATGTCATTGGAAAGTGACATTGTTAGAGCCCTGGACTTCAACACTCTAATCAAGGACTTTGCCACACGTAAAAAAACAGGAAGAAGATGAGAGAAGGCAGGAACAGACTTTAATACCTGCAGTTATTGATTGATTCTTATGCTTGCACCATTTGTGAGTGGACAGAAGGATGCATGCACGCTTCACTTGCCAGTGTTGTATGAGTTTTGTTTTTGGACAGTGGTGCTCCATTTTATTGTGGCCATTTAGACGTTATGGAACCTGAATTTATTAGGCAAAGCTCGCTTCCATCTGTTAGTGTGTGTGTGTGTGTGTGTGTGTGTGTGTGTGTGTGTGTACATTTGTGTGCATTTTGGTGATACAGTTTCTGTATTGTATATGTATGCTTCACTATGGACTATGTAAAAGGCAGTTGTATCCTGTGTTGTGTAAACAAGCACAGTCCCGCACTGGACTTGAATTCGCGACCTTGAATGCGGAGGCGGGCACGCTAGCAGGGAGGCTGGGAAAACTTATGGGCGCTAGCATCTGTCGCCAGCACGTCTCTTAATGTGTCGGGGAGAGAGGTTTACTCACTGCATAGCACTTTACCTGCTGGCCACCGTTACGCAGTCATGAATGATTGTTGATGCATTATGCAAATTTAGCGTGGCTGATGTTTGTGCAGGTTGGATGGGATAATAGTTGAGTCACGATGGTGCTTGGGGGGCGGCCCACCCATAAAAACCAAATGCCTGTCCAGTTACTTTCTTCTGGTGCCAGGACTGAATGAACAAGATACGTAACACTGATGCTAAGTTTTTTTTTTGTTTGTTTTTTTTACAGTTTTGGAGTTGTTGGAAGGTGTTTTTTTTTTTTTATTTACAGGGCAAGAGGGCTGAGAATAAAAGTTACTCGCTCCTTTAGAGATCCCTCCATACTAAGCACTCTTGAAGTTTGCTTCTGTGCCATTGTGTAATTGAAGACTTGAGAGTTGAGTCATTCTCTTGTGAGTATGAAATGATCTAAAATAACAATAGTTCAGGAGTCACTAGTCAGGTTTCATGAATGAGCTGGTCTCAGTTCCGCACCTAACACATAAAGGCCTTGATCTTCAATTAGGACACACCGAGAATGGCTCCATTAGTCCATCATCATAATTGGTCTTCCAGAGCTGCTTCAGGGGAGAGGTCCTGAGCTAATGAAGACTTCTTCTAGGCTGTTTCATCTCACAACTGGCAACACCTGCATGGCAGTCATCATGCCAACAGCACTTGTCATGGCCAGTCAGATTGGTGTGCTGAGCAATGGGAGCCAAGGCAGACACTTGCTTCAGGGCCTATGATTAATTTACACCTATGTTCACTTAACTCTCCTCCCCTCTCTGCCTTCATTGTCACTGATGGTTTCTTAATAATCCAGACTAAAATACCCTGTGAAACAGCCATTAAGGCTCCATGACAATGGAGAAAGCTGTTAGAAAAAGTAATGGTCTGCAGCCAGAAACATCAAGGTTCAAAACTGCAAGATGTCAGTCATCCCAATACATGCATTCTGTACATGCCAGTGTCCTCACTGCTCGCTGCTCCGTCCTCAGGTGACCTGCAAATAGATCTGGCTCACCATCATTAAGGAAGTTCCAGTGCTCTTATTTCTGCATGGAGGGGCAAAGATCAAAGACCAAGGAGAGAATCCCAGTGGAGGCTTGAGTGAAGAGTGATGTTAGTGATTGGCTGTTTTGAAACCACACCACAACACTGCAGTTACTGGTAGAGACTGGGGTTAAATGTAGGGATTCGAGATCCAGAGAGTTCCTGGGATTTCACACCAAAATCTGCTCCTGTTTCTGGAAAAAATACCAGCAAGAACCCAGGGTTTCTAGTGAGTGTATGTGTGTGTATGTGTGTGTCCCTGTAAACAGAAAAGACGTGTTTTGAAACAAAGATGCCTTCTTTAAACCTCATTAACACTACCACATGACTGTCAGAGCTATACTCCAACCTTGAAATGCCGTTACTATGGTATTACAACTGGATCATTGTTTAAGCTGCCAGTTTCAGCTGGCTAACAGACCAGCTGTGTACTTAAATATTGTTTAAAATCCAGCACAAACAAGGCTCACTTCAAATAAAATGAAGTGAAAAAAGCCACTCCTTGATGGAAATAAATGCAGGTTTTACTGGCTGCCTCTGCAAACTGGACAACATATGAACATCAGGTTGTTTTTTTTCCCACATTTCAGCAACGACATTGAAAGAACGCTAAATACAGTTTTCATATATAATATATTTTACTTCTTTCATTTTCCCTACATTTCTTGTGGATTACAGATTGAAATGTCCGTCAAAATAACTTTTAATGTGATTAAGGCAGAGTCTGTAATGGGTTAGATTAATGAGTCTTGCCAATAGTCACTGAGTATTCAGTACTGATATTCTGTTTGTTGCCAACAACAGTTTGTATGTAACATTGTTTCCTTTTGAGCTTTGTAATACCTGCAATCATCACACAGCGGCATGATCAATACATGCACCTGCAAATTCAGAGAAGCACTGTGTGTATTTTTACCTACATGGTGCAGCAGCGGCAACTTCATTAAATGTTCAAATCTCTAAAATCTTTACATTTTGTACAAACAAGATTTTCCTTTTCATGATCATCATTTCCCTAAACCTGCACCTTGACTCAGAGTCAACTGGTCGTTTCTGTATGTTGTACTCTAGAAATAAACACATTCTAATTGTCTATCCATGTCTTTTCCATTCAATTTCTCATTATCATTCTATTAATGGATTTACAAAGGGGGAAAAAAAAACATTGACAAATGCAGAAGCAAACTTGCATGTTGCTTTGCTGTCCTTCTTATGATCTGGACTTTAAATCACATCATCATTATATGTGCAAACACAAATTCCAAGGCACAAAAAAGACATTACTGTTAAACTGAGAGCTGATCAGGCTGTGTTGATGTCATCATAGAGAGACATCTCACTTTACATCTACACCTGTTTCCTTTTATACCTCTTTCCTCACATGCTGTCCTTGCATCTCTCCAATTCGGGAAGTGTTTTTGCTTTCTATCGCAGAGTGAGATAAGGAGATTGATCTCACTCTCATGTCTGTGTGTTCATTACGGAGCTGGAGTCAGGACGTGATTAGCCTAACTGTAACACAGGTTGCTGGATTCGGTTAGTGAGTACAGGTTTTTGAGGGCCGCACAGTAGCTTTTAGTGTCTTAAGGTTATACCTGAGAGCAGGAAAAAATGTTGGCTTTTGTTCCCTTGCCTGTTGCTGTAATATTGTAACAGCTGTAATAGTTTACAACCAACGATGCAGCCCCTCTTGTTATTACCAAAGACGGTGTTGAAGGTAAATGGAAGAAAGCGAAGACGGGCAATGATGAAGCAGTTACTGACACGTCCAACTGAGTTTATTTAATACACATAATTGGACAATTCACCTGAGGCGAGTTAACTAGTTAGCTTTGCTATGGAGACATGGCTTTCACTATTCTGCTGCTGGGGAGATGACAAAGGGCTTGAGACTTTAGCAGCAACTGTGACGGTATTAGAGAGGAATTTGAAGACTACCTACATGCATCTGGACTGAAAGATAATCTAATAGAGGTGCAAGAAATTTCCAAATTTCAACTTGTAACTTCACCTAAAACCACACATTCTTATTTTAACATTTCGGATTGTGTTCAGATTAAACAAACAAGATATAATGAATTAGTTAGTGAGAGGTGTTATCAAGTGTCAAACTTGGCTTTAAGAAAGGGACTAATGGTGATATCACTCAGAAATGCAGCCACTTCTATGAGCCTGAGGTCTGGCCAGTGTCTTTATCTTGGGATCACACCAGGGTGAGAAAGAAAAACAGAGAAGGCATGGAAATGTGTGTGTGTTAAAACAAAGAGAGAAGGGAGAAAAAGAAGAAGAGAAAAGAGAATAGCATGAATGTTTTAATGTCATCACAGACAGATGAGATTTATAATCACATCTCCAGTCTCTTTTCCAGGGAAAGTTTTCTTTTGTCCATTTATGTCTGAAGTTCTCTTTAAGTTCTTTTAATTTTGGACAAATCAATGAGGGAATGTGTGAGTGCCCTGGGCAGGGGTCATAAATCCTCTCATGACACAGCATGGGCCCCTCCAGAGGTGAGGGAGAGAGGCTGTTTTAGTCTGTGAAGTATCAAAAATTGACACCTTTACTATATAGGGTAAAAATGTCAGGTTTATCCTGAGGGAAATTTTAAAAAACAAAGTTATAAATCCTCCATGAGGTTTCACAGAAGAGATAGCAGGGTTGCTACACCAACATAAGCCTATATGATTATGTGTACAATGTTAAAAAAAAAGAAGATTTAGTGTGTTACCCTTTAAAAAGATTGATCATCTCATCTAATTCTTGAAAGGAAATGATTCCCAAAATTCTGAAGTCCTCCTTTATCTGGGAGGGAGTTAGATGAGAGGAAAAGACAGAATCAAGGGAAACACGGCGGCATATAAGGAAACTGACATGTACAGTACCTACTAACAAGATGTAATCAGGTAAAGAAAATTCTAGTTTAGGCCCTCTGTTGCTCTGCTGGTTTCCTTTTAAAAACTTCACACTCTCAGTAAACGCTCGTTTAAAATCACAGATCCTCAGGACTGCTGAACAGTAGTTGAATCGTTTTATAAACTTGACTGGCTTTTATAGAAATGGTAATCAATGTTTAGGCAGCATATTGAAGTTATCATTATCTATCGCCCGGAGCCCAATTAGACCTGTTGAGTGCACTTAACATAGTTCATTTATTCGGCAAATCAAAACAAGAGTGTTTAAAATATCTGTAATTGCACGACTTATTATCTTCATTTGTGCTGCCTTTGCTACAGTAAATCCATTTGCTGGATGTTCCTTTGTTTTCTGTAGATATTATTCAAATGCAAATTGTTTCAAGTCATAATGGGCTTTTTAGATGTTTGTATTCGGAGTATGAGGAGTGGAAACTGGATAATTTTAGGATAATTAGTCTGTATCTGACACAAGTTGTCCTGTCACAATTTGGATACGATAAAGGTAGTTGTGATGACAAAACATGGTTATTCTGTTTTTAATTGCTAATTATGTGATATTGAGGGTACAATTAAAATATATAGAGGCCTGGAAAAGAAGATCAAAATATTCCCCCCAAAGCAGCAGGTGCCCTTTCTGGTGTTTTTCATGAAATTAAATGCTTTTCTGCTACTTATCATTTAAAGGGTAATGTCAAGGATTTGGCATTTTCTACTTTATGACAGTGGTAGAAAATAATCTCTCCAACATCATTCTGTTATATCAAACTCAGATCTTACCCCAGAGATCAAGTTAACACATTTTTGATTTGGCAGATGAATAACAGGTTTTTGTATTACTCTTTTCTTGTTGCATATTTATTTGAACTTCCCTTTTTAAAAGTCAGTTTTCTGTCAGGAATTCAAACAGTAGTGCTCTGGGTGTGCTTCTACTTAGAACCACTTCATCAGTACTTGCTGATTCACTTCAGCTTTCTCTTTCTCTACTTTCTCCATCCACTTCTTCTAGCATGTTTCAAATCATGCAACTGAGTTTAGTATCTTATTTGCAACATTGTGTTATTGCAATAAAATACTTCATTCATCCTAGTATTTATTCCTCATGTGAAGTTGCTATATACTGTAATACAGAGCAGTTAATTTGAGGGATTAGGGTTAGGCTGAATCATAAAACATTTACCCATCGCCAAGCATGGGCTTCAGTCCCTGGCAGGGGTACTGTAATCTGGTTTGACCACACTGTAACAAATTGCTGTAAAAATACAGCCAAATTCCAACAGTAAGCTACTGTTCTCTCTATAAATGGTTAAATACTGTAAATTCTGATGCTCTTTGGAGCCAAATCCAAGAATGGACATTAACAGGAGCCTACTCTAAGATTTGATGATAAAATACAGTATTTTCATTTTCGCTGCCGCAGTAATGGAGGGACAGAAGCCACATGCAACCATCAACATCATCCTCTTTCTTGGAATCAAACTAAAAGCTCAGTAACATCTTATCAGAAAATAGAATCACATTTTTGCATCTAGTTACCCAATTCAGTGTTTCCCCTAGGTTGACTGCTTTGGAGCGGCGGGGGGGGGGGGGGGTCGTATGGGGGGGCCATATGAAACTCATCAGCCAGACATTTGTCCGTTCTCTGTTAAAGAGCGGCCAAGAGTGACACTAAAATGAGAATTGCTGGTCCACCTTAAGTGAGCGTGGTCAGGCTACGCAAACATGTTGTTGCTAACTTCGGGGCTAACCCCCTTCGATAGACGAGTATTTTCTTGGTCTTGAGGAGCTGCAGCATTTATTAACTGACACTCTGTAGTCTGTATTTACTGCCAAATTGACACCTTACTGCTAAACTTTTGAGAAGAATGCTGTAAGTGCATTATGAAGGGATCTTCTAACGGCCAGTATGAACTGGAGGAATGATTATGGAAAGACAAACCTGTTTCAGTTTACATTTTGGCACCTGACTATTCTTTTAGGACAGACTTGAAAAATTATGAACCTGTCCTTTAATGCCGCTTAAATGACATTTTCTGTCAACATAATAACATTTTGTTAATTAATGATTTGGCAAGTCACAAATATGTGGATATTGAACAGAAAAACTGTTCAGTAAGAACACCAAAATATCCAGTCTAGCAGTACTCATCCACTGGTAGTAACTACGACAATGTTAAACTTTTTATGGTTATGTTTAGGCACTGGCAGGAATTGGTCAAGGTTAGGGAAAGATCATGGTTTTGGTTTAATACAGAAAAAAAGTTAGCAATGACTTGAAGTAGGAGACACAACATGATTATTAACATTTAAGCAAAAGATCCCCTCCAGTCATGTTTTAGGATACATAAAAATACTTTTTGGAATATTTTTCCACAAGAAAGGTGACATTTATCTAGTTAAAAATCCTTAAAATCACATCTTCTCCCTCACTGAAAATTCCAAATCCAGAATCTATGAATATAGAATATAATAGCAAATATTGTTAATTGCAAAAGTTTAACAGCTGTTGATTTAGCTGTGTTAAATGAGTTAAATTGGGGTGGGGTTCTCATCACCCACTCCTAGTAACCTTTAACCTAGTTTGCTCATATCCTAATTGAAAAGATGTTGTGCTCTGTGTAGGAGAATCCTTGGGAATTGTTGGTTCAAATAGAGATACTGTGTGATTGTGTGATTGGGCTTTCTTCACACTGAGGCTTTTTTTTTTTTTTTTTTTTTTAGTGCTATTCAATTCTGCACTCAAACTTCCATACTTGGTGACAACTGAACTCCTTCATGTCATCTGCAAGAGTGAACTACCAAAAATCATCATTAGCCTTAGCCAACCTTAACATTGTATACATTTTACATGTAATTACTGTGTGTATGAGTAGAGTAGGAGACGTTGGGATCGGCGTATTGCTATCATAACTGAACCAGTGCTGTCACAGTGAGTGCAAGAATAGTCATGCAACAAAGATAATCCCACTCATCTGTCTGCTTTGTGCCACAGCGAGTGTGCTTGTTAAAGTTTCATCCCTATTCAGAATTTGTCATTATTACTGAATATGTTAGTACAGCTGAGAGTACGCCTGTTTCTCTAAGGGATAATTATTATAAAACCCCTGATAGAAAACACACCCAGCTCATGGAACAGGACTGGAAAGCCTCTGTCATGGTTTTCATACTCACAGCTGGAAATCTGCCTTGCTTCACTGTTTATCATGTTGCCTCAGGAGAATCCAGTGACTCCCTCTCCTCCAGGCTCCTTCTCTGCTTCTTTCTCTCTCTTTTTTTTTTTTTTTTTTACCAGCTCTACATCTCTTTACTATGTCACACAGATGACTAGAAGGGGGGAAAAATCAGTTAATTGAAAGCACTTGGTTACAACGAGCTGGAAAAAAATTTGTTAACACACAAAACTGGATTTCAAAAGTGCTCTGCCTTTCCTATGACAGAATGAATAAAACATGAACCCAATGTTTCCATAAACTACCGTGCAAGTGTTGATCTGAAGTGAGCCGAACAGATTTGACATGCTTCCTTGGCTCCAAAAAGTGTGTTGGTATTGTTGTAAACCTTTATCTACAGTGTTCCACGCTCTGCCCTTCACGCTGACAGTGGTACTGTATGTTAACCTATACGGTTATGGCCTTGGGCTGACTGTGCTTCACATTAGAGCACTTTGCTGCAGCTGGTAGGGGTAGATGTCTCAGATGTCAGTGCTGAGTGATGGGCAGCTCTTAGCTAAACCCCACAGGGCTTCTCAGTGCTGCTTGCGGCCTGAGAGACACAGACAAGACTGATGGAGAGTCAGAGGTGTACAAATCGACCTGTCTGCCATTGACACCCTGCAGACCCTCCCACTGCTCCGCCCTCTACCAAAGAGGCAAGTGTGTGTATTTCCTGTGTTGATGTCCCCATGTGTGTATATGTGTGTGTTTATAAGTCCAAACAATTTTCGGTGTGGGTTTTCTCATTGGTTGTGATTGTCGGAGTCACTTGTATCTGGTAGTGTAAAATAACTTAATACGTTTACTTAAAGAGTAACTTTAGGGGGATGTATCATGCACAATGCCGGTCTATATTTATATTTTGGAGTTCTACTGGAACATCTTTGCATGATTTACGGTTCAGAAAATGTCTTATTTATCTTATACAGACCCTTTACGCAGCCGCTCAGTTAGCCTCTGTCTGAAACAGGCCGTCTTAGCTCCTGTCTCTTTAAGGCCCGCCCCCTGATGAGCCAACTTTGTTCTGATTGGTTAGCTTCAGAAAGCTTCCTCTTGGCAGACTTTCCCCAGCTCTGGAGGCTATGAAACAAAACAAATAGAAGTCGGATTTCTCTTCTTTTTTTTTCACTGTCTCGTTCTTTACTGAAAATGGAAACTTCTCAAATTCATCCATGCATGTTGGAGCTGAAATCCAATTCAGAATATTTGAGTGGACAATGGGAACAGCCCGTGGAACAACCTTAGCAACAACCTTAGCAACAAAGGCTACCGAATGGACAGTTATTTATGGGCATGTGCGACGAGGTGACGCCAGCTCTATGGGGAAGTAGAGGTAATTGTAAAGCTTGGGCTTTTGACTTTCAGGGAGCATTTTTTCATATGTTCACCTCAAGTTTTGGAAAATCCGACAGTACATAAATGACAGAAAATCACAAAAAACAATGTTATGTCCCCTTTAACACTAAATCTAGTTTTTTGATTTAGTAAATTACATGCAATCACTTTATCACACTTTCCATTTATCCTGGTCCCATTTTATATGTGGTCATTGCAACAGAAGTTATTTACCCTGACCTCCACTTGACTTCCTAAAAAAATCAGTGAAAATTGATGACATACCTTACAACACTCCACTCACAAACTACCAGGCAATGTTGCATTCAACACCAACACCCCACATAAGCTAGAAGTTTACAGTGTTGATCAGTGTCAGCTTTTTTCATTCCATCACTCTCCACTATCTGTGCTACCTCTGCTGAAGCCTCTCTAAGCTAACGCCAGCAGTTCAAACTGCTCTGAACCACCATCTTGTCTGTCAGTGGAGGTGGACACTGTCACTTCATTCAGTATTTTTAAAAAAGATGCTTCAGGTCAGCCACGTGAAACGCAAGCAGTTACCAACCAGTATAGACATTAAAACGACAGTACATAACTACGGTTCTATGAAATCTTGATGATGTCAGATGTTATATCTTGGCATTAAAATTTCATTAAAACAGCTGAAATGTGTCAGTGGTTGCGGGATACCACAGTGGTAGGTTGGGTGATGGGGGTGGAGAGGGGTGAAGTGTGTGGATGTGGATGCATTAAGGAGAACTGCATACTACGTTACAAGATGGTGCGCCATTCAATTCACTGAAAGTTGCTCAATGATGCATACGCCACAAAAATTCTTGATACCTAAGGCTTCCAGCCATAAAAACTACTCACCTGTTCTGCATGCTTTCAGGTTTTGGGCCCATAGAGCATGCTCAATAGAGTCTCCCTCCAGTAAGCCAGACGAAAACATGTGAGTCTGAGGCTGTCACTGGCTGAGCTGGCTGACTACCTGTTGGCTTCCCACATTCATGAATGGGAAAATCATTTGATCATATGGTTCTTTGAGACTTTCCAAATGTTATTGGACCAAATGGACCGTGACTGCAGAGGGCTCAACAAAAAAACGTAGGGGTCGTGTGGCAAAAAGTCAACCCAATGTCATCCAGCAAGGCACCGAATGAATGCCGTACTCAACTGTTTAACTCATTATTGTCACGACGAAAGATAAAACATTTCCTGCTATGATAATTTTCCAGAGTTGTAAAATCATGTTTGTGTATTACAAACTGCTTTGCAGTGTTTTGGTGTCTGATAAGTCCTTAAATTAATCTATACTTCCAACACAACTTCCATGATCCTATTTCATTGTCTCACTGGTACCTCAAACAATATGCCCCCACCACCACCACAGACCCCTGCACCATAGTGCCGCACTGCCGTTTCGGTCTGAACACAGCCTTAAAGCCATGTCTAAGTAACACTGTTGGTACAACTACAAAAACATCTCCTAAGCTGTAATGAAACACAGTTACTGCTGAGGTGAAGAGTTGGGGTGACAGATTGGGTGGGGCAGAAGGCACTGTATTTAAAATGGGAAGGATGCAATGTTCTTGGTCCCATAAAGAGAGAAAGAGACAACGCCCCCTCTGACATTCTCCGCTGGTCCCGAGAGGCTATCAGCATCCAGCGTCTGTTGGCAGAAAGATAACACTCCGCCGCTGTCTTGATTTAGTAGAGGCTGCTGATGCATCGATTCATATCTTCTGCTTGTCTATGAATCATACATTAATGGATGAGACGGCCATTATCTCCATGCAGGCTCTGTTGGCTCCCTCCCACTTCAGCAGAGAAAATAAGAATGCAACCATGCTCTGTCACACACACACACACATACCTTCCACCTTTTCACCTCCTTCCCTTTAAATATATTTATTTTTCCTCCTCCAAGAGTACCACCTCACTCCTTTTCATTAGCCACAAAATTACAATCAAAACTTCCTTTTTTTCTGTCTCTCTCTCTCCTTCTCTTTTACTCATCCTCTAATCTTTTCACTCTTTTCTGAAGAATAATCTGCAGCAACTTGTTACTCTGCCTGAAACCTCACTGTGCTGCTCCTGGGACCAGATACATAAAACTCTCTGTGTAGATTCAAGACTACAACTCTGTGTGCACACAAAGACAGAAGTATGCATACGCATGCGTTCCGACAGATTTAAATCCATGTATATGTATGGTTCTGTTTTATAAATCTCAGTCATAGTAAAACTAGACTCATGTACCTGCCTCACTAGTCTTTAGAACTAACAACAGTGGTGGAAAGTAACTTAATTTATTCATGTACTGTACTCAAGTACAACTCTGAGGTACTCACTGTGTATTTCCATTTTATGCTACTTTCTACCTGGAAACCATCATTGGCAGTGATATCTCAATCCTCATTAAATCTGTAGGTAGAAGATTGTGGTCTGACGTATGTGTGAGGTGCATGCATATGCATAGTCTTGTGCATATGCATTTCAATTCATTCCAATCTGTACCTAGAAGATGGATGCATAGAGAGAAAAGGCAGAACACTGATGCCTAAAGTGGAAACCTTTGTGTAACACCATCCCTTTAATTAGTTTTAACTTGTAACAATATTGTGTAATCCAGACACAGAGCGACAAAAAGGCCTGTAGCAACTGATAACGCACTAGTTGTGAAATAGCATAATAACTTGTCAGAATGTAATGAAATGCCCCTCAAAATGAGACCAAAATGTTGTAAAATACGGTAATGCAATTAATTGCAGTGTAGTTCAGTAACATCTGCTCCTGTCATAATTAAGAAGGAGTTAAACACCTAATATTGCAGGAATTGGCAGTTAAGGAGATAAAACAAAACTTTATTGTTCTCACTGGTAAATTAGGCCACCACAGCAGTAAAAGAAATAGGACTGAGGGAGAGGAAAAGACAATATGCACCAAAAATAGAACAAAAAACTTAATCAGTAAAACAGTAGGAGATTAATAAACCAATACGTTGCTGAAGCAGAAGTGGGTTACAGAAATATGTTACTGACAGATTCAGCACATTTTGGAGATATAATAGATTCCTTACATGTTTTTGTCAACTAATCACATCATTTACTATTTCTACAACAGCTACTACATGGGGCACACTCAAGTCATGAGTCAAGTCATCAATCTGCTCACTTCAGACCCAAGCGGAACAAGAGAAAACAAATAAGAAAGTTGATATTGGTCAATTTTTATTTATTTATACAAGATCAGCAAATTGCAGCTTTGAGAAAGTTGGCAGAGCTTTTTCAGGGTGAAAAAGGTCTCTGAATCAGATTCATTTGGGAACGATAAAGAAACGAGTGTTCTGATGCCAACAAGCCTATAGCAACATTTATACAGAGATCAAAACAGTATTAAAAGTACACAATGGACAGATTTTTCACAGGGAAGACAAAAACCCAAAGTAAGTCAATACAAAATATGAAGAAGGGAAACATGCCCTGGAGTTCACTGTTATAGCGGCAGAGTCTTGCATCTTTCTTGTGGAAAAACTGTAGCAATCTGGTTTTTTTTATATATATATATAATTAATGTTTTTAGTTTTTAGGGGTTAATGTTTACATTTTTCATTTAGACAACATAACCTAATGAGAAACATGCATGAAAAGAAAAATGCAGTCCATGTTCTTCATACTGGTATTCTAATAAATTCAACTGGACCAGTAATACTGTAAGGCTGGGTTGCACCAACAAGAATTAATTTTTAAACTTGATTAAATCATTCTTTAACTCTAAATTATGTCGCACCAAATTTTAAAACTGTCTTAAAATGAAGAAAAATTTAATTTAAACCTCTCTTTTAAACCTTAGTTTAGTTTTTACTCTAAAGCTAGATAAAATTTAATTCTGTTGCACCAAAACTTTTTAAAATGGCTTCCTTTTTTTGAGATGGATTGAGCAAAAATAATCAAGTTCCAGACTCAACTCAATTGAGTTTTATGATGCTGCTGAATTTCTCTCAAGATACAGGTACAGCAAGGAAACTGTTATGGAGCTGAACAGGAAGATTGGATCAACTGTCAAACATGGCAGTGAAGAAAATATAGCTTTACCACCAATGCTCCAACTCCTGGTAGCCCTGATATTTTATGCTACCTGTCCCCCCCCCTTTTCCCCCTCTTTTATACTTACTAGGTCCCAAAAGCACACAAATGTATTTTTTATTCATTCATTTTAATTTGGGTAAGCAAGCATCTCCATATTGATTAAACTATTAAATTTTGGTTTACATGAATAAACCTGTATTTACTAAACAGAGATTAGTTTTTAACTGTGCAACAGAGCTCTGCTTAATTTTAAATCTGCATTTGCTCATTTTAAACCTAAGTTTTGTCTCAAATCACATACTTCTGTTAGTACACTTTCATGTAGTACACTGTGTACACTATGTACTTACTGGCGTAGTGCGCAAATTTTGACAGGGTAGTGTTGTCTCAAATCAAACACAGCCGTTGTGCACGGAAATGACAATCGCGAATTAGCATTAGCTAGTGTTAGCATTCGCGCTATCAAATCATTACAGACTGCTAAATTAACCCAAAAAACATACTGATGGCTTATATCCAACAACAGTATAGTGGTGCTTAGTGCTAAAAACACATGTATAACTTACATTTGTATAATGTGGCGATGTTCACCGTAGTTACAATGTACCCGGCCGCCATTTCCAGTTTGAAAAGTGGTCCCTCCCCTTCCACTATGTAGCCAAGATGGCAACCATTGAGGACGAGAAGTGTCCATAGTTCCACACTCAACTCTTTGATTGTTTTGAGTGCACCATCCGGGTACTCACAGTGCACTGCATTTTTACATACTTCTCATTGTGAACGCACTTATGCACTCAAAATGTTAAGTGTAAGTATAGAACTATGTGATTTGAGACACAGCACTAGTTTTGCTGAACTCTGAACAGAACCAATCTTAGATGAAATTAATCTTTGTTGGTGAAACTCCGGCTGCGTTTGAAATTCCAGCCTAACATGCTATTTAGTACACTAAAACAGTATGTGAGATTTTTTTAGTATGTCTGAAACCTTATTATGAAACCAGTAGTATATGAAGTGCATACTGTTTCCGAGAAAATATTGCAGTTTGCAAGCACTGGACACTACGCCGGCATAAGTATCCCACAATGCAATGTGGTAGTGACAATGACAACAACAACATAACAGACAATGGTGGACAGTGACCAAGGCAGCTCCAGTGTAACGCCAATAACGCTAGGCGTAATATATTTTTTAAACTAGTTCAGACTTATGGTTGGCACGTGTCTTCAAGCGGCAAGGGGGCTCTCAGGAAGTGACGTGATAATTACAGCTCAGTCCGTCTGAAAAGATACATACTGCTGTTTATTCACACAAAAATATGTTGAATGATAGTACACATATTAGTGCATGGTATATGATTTTGGACAGAGCATCAGTGCTAAATGTTTAATGGGAGAGCTGACATTTTTTCAGGTGCGTGTAGGGGGCATAACAGAAAAAGTTTGGAAAGCACTCGGTTAATGAATAGATAAAGTTAGACAACTGAAATCATCGGTTGCTAAATAAAAGGGACTAAATGTTTGCAGTGAATGTAAATTGAGTGTTTCATAATTGTCCAATATAATTGTCCAATAAGAAAAGAATTGCCAGAGAGAATGGACCGCAGAGTATTTAGAGACAAATCATTCAAAACAACAACATGATGTGTTTGTGTTCAAACTGTAGACATAACAGGAACTCAGCAGCCTTTGTTTTGTTTTGGTGTGATTTTGAATGAATGATTGTAAATTTATGGCAGAATTTGTTGTAGTTGTCTGCAGGGAGACATCTGTGGAGGGGGACAGACAGAAATGAGAGGCATTGTTTGACTGAATTGATATCCCTTGCATAAAAAGATATTTCATTTAGTGGAAGGTAAATTAATTCGCCCTTGTGTTTTCAACACTTTTTGTTAAATTCATATGACACATTCATCTCATGTCGTGTATAAATTGCCTGTTTATATCCAACTGATTCTGTGAGAGCTATCATCATTGAATAGTTTTTGAAAATTTTTAATATACTGCTGTTGGTATTTACATTTTAAAACAACATTTCATTTTGTGCTAAATGCTTTGTTCTGAGGAGTGAACATCTGCAGCTGTCCGCCCTGGGAAGTGAACCAGTTAATAACTTTAAATATGTGTTAATAGCCTTGTGAAACCTGCCCTTCCTTAGCAGTGACTGGTGACTGACATTAATAACATCACTCGAGTTAATGTGGGAGACTGAGATGGACTGCAGAGGAAGATAATGATGTAAAAAAAGACGACAGAAATGATGACAATGGAGACTCCCAGACCTCAACAGGCCAGACATGGTGCTCTCAGAAAGGTGGGAGCACCGTGTGGATTGGAGGGCAGGAGTTGTAATTGTCTCCTAAAGCACAACTACTGGCCAGTCTGTTGTTCTATTCTCCAGGATTATTGAGTACACTGAAGAAGTCCTGAGGATCTGTGGAACCGGGTGATGGTGTGTGTATGTGTGAGGGGATGTATGCGATGGCTGTTCCTGATGGTGGCGGCGGCGCTGTTTTTGGTGGGAACTCTCTGGGTTCTCGTGGGGCTTTATATTGAACTGGAAAGAGGTAGAGGTAGAGCAGGCTTGGTGAACGCAACCTAAGAATGAAGGGAAGACGCCAGCCTACAGCCTGGTTGTCAATAAGGAGAGTGTAAAAGCCGGGAGAACAGCCGACACCCTGCAGGAGCCACGTGTGCACCCACAGGCGGCTGCAGTAAGAGGGACACACTTTGTGCAAAAGCAGAGGGATGAATGTGCTTCACCCCTCCTCCAGTTAAGTCCTGCTTTCATATTTGCTTGTGAACTGTTGAACGTGAGGAGGCGGTATGGGTCCATACAGTAACTCCAAAGGCATCGGAAAAATTGATAGAAGCTATATACTGAATAGGGAATAGCCTTCCTTTGTGTTTATTTCCTTCTACTTTTTGTTTGATACGTTTGGTTTATTTGCATGGATATTTGATCTGTTTTGGTTACAGTGTATTTAGTCAACAGATTATTTTGGCTCACCCCTATTAGTTAACATAGCTGGACTATTCCACCTTACATCTTATGAACTCTTCATGCAGTAGGAGACTGAGACAGATAAGTCTGATTTCACACTCTGTATTCACCAGTTGGAGACACCACAAGGCAGCCAGGGACTGGAGACCACCCGCCTGCTGCAGCCAAAGTTGAAACAGGACTGCTTTTAGCTGAATTGGAAACTGGACTCCTTTAACATTTAGATGTTTTATTTCCTTTGTGATAATTTATTTCTTCTAAGAGACTTAGACTTTTTACCTATGTTTTAAATCTGTTCTGAACTTGTGTTTTAGTTTATAACAAATTAATTTTTTTTAACCAGTTTCTGTCTGCATGCTATTTTGGGTCAGCACAACTCCTCGGTAGAAAATATTGGATTTTTCCTTAAAGTCACACTCTACATCCGTGAATGTTTAGAATTAAATGCACTTTCCCCAGATTACCCCAGTCTCCACTCTCCCTCTTGAGAGCAGAACTGATTAGTCATAAGTTCCAGTTTGGGTTCCCACTGCTGTAAAGCCTCTAGGTCCCCATACATGGTGTGATGTGGTGTTAGCTTGTTGTAGTTGGTTGGCATGCTGTTAGCTGGTGATACTGTAGACCAAAGTGAATATAACTTGCTACAGAGGGTTTTGTTGACTGTGTGGGTGCAGATAAAGAGGGGGATGGTTCTGGGATGCTCAGTTCATACTGAAATCATGTCCCTTTATTTGGTAAGACAGGTCAAGAGACATAATTCAAGGAAAGTTTCTCATACCAGAGGGGTTATTAATTAGTGGCTATTGGTAAGACTGGTGAAACCAGTTTTATAGTGATGGTGGTTGGACAACTGAGTGGGCCATGGCATTATGATGATGCTGCTGATCAACCCAGCTGGACCAGGCACTGTAGGTTAGCCTGAGCAGGTACAATGTAGATATAAGGCTGGATCAAGCCACCAAGTATCTGCTCTTTGCTTGGGCGAGGACAGGATTCAAGGATGCTTTGAAGGTTTGATAGGTTAAAGAGGAAACAACTTTTCAACTTCCCCCTCAGCATTTCCAAGTGGTATTATTGTTTGCGCCGCTGTCACTAAGACAACTGGATTGCTTTCCATTTTCCTCAGAGCCTAGCTCTGTGAAGAAATGATCAACACCACTTTGGAAATAATAATTATTCAACCATCTGTCTGCTTATCAACTCATTGATCATAATGGAACATAGGGGCAGAGACAGAAATGTGGCTCCTCTCATGGTGTGAAGCAATTTTCCATATATCAGTATGTCAGCCAGCTGTCCCCTCTCGGGTCAAGCTGTACCTCTCCTCAGGGTGTTATGTTTTGTCTCGAGCCAAGGCTGTCTGAGAAGCTAATCCTTATCTGAATGTTTAACTATGCAGAGTGTTCTCAGGCAGACTTTTGGAGTAGCATTCATTGTGTGAGGACTGCACTTTGACCGTACCCAGATATCTCCTTCACTGATTAAGTATCAGATAAATCTTCTTGCATAAGACATCCAGGGCTCCGTTATATCGCACATTTGGCCTGTAAGCTTATGTGATGCTGCCGGCTGATGGCATTACACATTTGTTTGATGAGAAAATGTGAGTGTGTGTGAGAGACAAAAGGTGGCATACAGCAGAGGGAAGGAATGAGGGGATATGGCACCATAGGGGTGTTTCCAGCTCCAGTGATCATCTTGCTGAACTAAAGCAACTGATACTGACAGCAGATGATTGTGAAAGCTTATACTGCTTTTGAATCCAGAGAGGGGGCTGACAGAAAGAGGAGGGGTGAGAAGATGAGTGGAGCTGGGTTTAAGGTAGATGCAGAGAGAAAATTTAGTGTGATTTTCTTTTTTTACTCTGTAAAGTTAGAATTTCTGGCTCTTAGTGTTCCCTGAGATAGCACTGGAAACCCTGTGGCAAAAGTCTTACTGTAATAACAAGGTACTGGCATATTTCCGTCCATTTCCTCGCTGACTTAGGTTTAAGGTTTACTCATTCAGAATGCTTTTGTATCGGGATTCTGTTTGTTACGCCAAGTTAAAGAAAAAAACATGAGACACTGAAATGGACAAGTAAACTGAGGTTCATTGAACTTTGAGACAAGGAGAGAAAGTGTGATGGTCTGGGTCTCAGCTGTCTCTGCTGACTGCTGCGCAGGGAGGATGTTGTAGTTATACAGTGGAAATAACAGCAAGGTCACAGGACTAGAAGAACAGAGTGTACAGTGGAGCGTAGAAAAAGTACAGGCATTCAGCTTCCCTTCACATCCAACTGGATGCTTGCTTCAAGAAGTAAACTGAGCATCTCAAAATTTGTTGAGTTCCTGAATCATCCCAAAAGGATCCTCTCAGTATTTTTGCTCCCGAAACCCTTACCATTTTGCAGAGTTCTACTTCCTCAAAGTGTTTGTGATTTTGAAAAGCATTATATAGACAGTACAAAAAAACCTTTGTCGCTAACGTAGCTCTCATTATCACTTTAATTTTTTAGCTGTGCTAGTGGTGTGGCTCTATGGATGCCAATGTTGATTGGTTGGTTCACCACTGATAGAAATATCTCAACAAATATTGGATGGATTGCTATGAAATGTGATACAGATACTCACGGTCCCCAGAGGATGAATCATAATGACTTTGATCCTGTTCACTCCATATGCGTCTTGAGTGACCAATTGTGATCAGATCTCACTTCCCCACTCTATATGCAAATAAACACATACGTCATTTCCATTTACAAAGACCAAATTCGTTTTTGTTTTTAACCGCTGGGAGGACCAGGGGTCTGTGTACCCGCTGTCCAAAGCTGTGTTCAACTTGTTTGATAACAGGATAAAGAAATATATAATGCATTGTGTGCCCCCTCACAAAAATCAAATGCCCGTCCTATTGATTTGCTCTACTGCCACATCAGAACAAACACAAACACACACACACACACACACACACACACACACACATATTCAGCGATCCCCCTACAGCTGCGTCTCCCTATCGAGAGATGCTGCACGCATTTACATATGAAGCACAGCAGTGTAACTTCATTGATGAATTATTTACTTATATATTAATTATGTTAAATAAGGATAAAATGTTAATTACTGTCAGTTGGGTAGCCGGTCCTTCAGTGTGGCCTAAGACACATTGCGTTTACACTGCTAAATGAATGTGGCCACATTCAGTCCAGACCTCCTCCGAATGTGGTCTGAGTGATTGGATCTCAATGATCGGATCACCTGAGATGCATGTTAATGCCAGGTGTAAACAGGGCCCATGTTGATCCTCTGACTTTTCATCTAGCTAATAGTATGTCAAGGTTTACACTTATCTGGTAAAGTATCTAAACATCTTCTCATTGGATTGGCACAAAATTTGGTACCCACATTTATGATTACCAGATGATGTATTCCAGAAATTTTCAAACTGTGATGTGTGCCTCCCCAGGGGGTGCAAGGGAGTAAAACAGGAGGCATGGGGGGAGAGGCGTGAGTCGCAATATGGGTCAAAATTTGCTCTCCTTCTTTGAGTCATCACTCAAATCTGAACAAACCAATATGACATATATTTCTAGATTCCAAACATCCATTAATCTGCTTAGAAATAGAGTAAATTGTAGGTTTGAGTGAAATGTCTCAATAAATATGGGAGAGATTGCCATGGAATTTCATACAGGCATTCATGTCCCCCTCAGGGTAAATTGTAATTACTTTGGTGATCCCCTGAATTTACTCTACTTTGCTTCATGACCAAATACCTGCAAAACTAATGACATTCCCATAGGTCTCAGCTGTACTTTATGATTTGTGCTTATTAGCAAATGTTAGCATGCTAACATACTAAACTAAGATGGTGAAAATGGTCGCTAGTCGGTCGCAGGAACATAGAAGGAGGAAATCAAAATGAACCACCGCACACCGAGATGACTTTACTGTGACTTTATTAGGAGCGAACAACACGTTTTGCCTGTATCCTCTTCAGGTTTGCTCAGCACCACCATGTTCATATTGTGTGCGTGTTAGCATGCTGACATTAGCATTTAGCTCAAAGCGCTGTTTTGCCAAGATACAGCCTCGCAGAGCTTCTAGCATGGCTACAGACAGAAATTGCTATTAAAGGAGAAAACCACATGGGAAATAGATGCTTATTCACAGAAATGCATAATTATTCAGATAAGTGGAATGTGTAGAGTTGAAAAAGTCTGTAACAGTTTGTGGTGTTTGCTGCTGTTGCCTTTTCTGCATATGACTCTCACCTAACACAATATGATCTGCATGAGGTTATTGTTGCCTGAGTGCCTTCTCTTCACCAAAATATGGAATGTAATTATTCACAAGATTAAAATCACGAAGAATTTAATCTTACACATCACTGACCATCTCCAGGTAACATTAATTCTTGCTAAAATGGCCTAACTAAGATTAGCAAACAGCAAAGGTTCAAAGCACCTCAGCCTTCTTCCTTGACTGACTCCACACATTATCCACTCATTTGCACTGTGTAGCACATAAACCAGGATGGAAATCTATGGACGGTTAATGAAATGGCGCACTTAAGTTGATTAATCCGTCCCTTCATCAAAGGAATTACCTCTTGATTAAATTTGTTGTTCGCCTCTTGACCGCTGTGACCAGTTAGTACAGTGATGACAAATGACAGCGCTGAGCTTTCTATCTCTGTAGACTCTCCAGTGGTTTTGCCTCCATTACTGCCTGAGAGTCCAGTTTCTCTGCTGTAAAGAGGGCCATCTTTATCTAACACTCCATTCCCTTCGCTGGAGGGATGGAGGGTTGGATGGGGATGAGATGGGGGGCAATTTTCAGCCTTAAAGATGGTTTCCACTGTAATTCACTGTGAAGATAGCAATCGGCAGTGTCTCCAGGTATTTACTCACACCCTCCTTTTTATCGGCGCGGGACCTTACCATACAGTCACTGACAGTGTTTATCTAAAATGCAATCTTTCTGAACTGTAAAGCACTGAATTTGTTGCCCCTGACTCAATGAGCGGGGCACCGAGGGTCAAAATCAATAACAACTTACAAGTTGCTGTGTGCCTGAGAGTTGGGTGGCTGAGCCTGCGGAGACAACTGTAGCAGTACAGAGTCTCTGGGAGTGTCCATGGGTGAATGGGACAGCTGGTCTTATCTTGTTGCTGCGGGGCCCTGAATCAAAGATTGGACATCACAACTTGAGAAAATTCAAGTCACTCTCCAGAGCTCACACACAATCCTTTTGTGTTTATCCTGTGGATGACCACTTCCCACATACTCTCCTTGCATTCTGATTTTGTACATTTTATTCTTGTACCCTAAATCCTCTTAAGACACCTTATTTTGAGCTCTCTACATGGCTTAAATGAAGGCCTCAGTATTTTTCAAAGAGCTTGGCAGATCATCTAAAATCTCCCTTTGGACAGAGCATTCAGGGAGAGCTGCATCATGCAATTTTTATAATTTTCTGAAACAACAATCACGCACATTATATGCAGCAATTGCAGGTGTGGAAAAGATAGACAGAGAGGAGGGGTGTAATGGTACACAAAATTCACTGTTTGGTATGATTTTAGTACAGTAAAAAAAAAGAAAGTTAGAAAATAACATTTTGGTCCTTTATTTTGAAAAATGTAAACATTAAACAATGGTTCATCGGTCAAAACTATTACTGAAACAGTTTAGTTGTGCTGCAGTGGAAAAGAACAACAACCTTTCTGTTTCTGTAAAGGGTCAGGACACCAGCTGACAGCTGTTTTATGCTGATTTATGGTCTAACTGTATATAAAGTAGTTGAAAGTAGCTCCACCTTCAGCAGCTACAACAGTAACATGCTGCCCTGCATGCCCTGTCAGAGAGGGGAGGACAACGGGGAGATGCGGTATCGTGTCACTACAGAGATAATGGCCTTGGTCAGTGGTATGGGTCTCTTATCTGTCATTCTAACAGCAGGTTAACCAGGCTACCTTGGCTAAGCTGGCTAGCATACCCATGAGTATGCTAGTAGTGCGCTGCCAAAATATTCCGGGCGAAACTCACGCTGTAGAATTACTGTTCCACACTTCGGACTAAGTGGATTATTAAACTATTTTGACAGTAGTTGTTAAGTGTCATGGAACATATTTTTCATAGCACTGCATGTACTGGACCCTAACATCCGTACCATGACGGTAAATATATAAACAAATACAAATGCAAATTGTGCAGTAAGGTTCACAATTTCATTTCAAATTTCAGCAATTTCAAATATTTGTCTCACTTGTGGTTGTCAGCTGGCTAGCTGTTTTTGTTAACTGTTAATTGTTGTAACTGAACCGCTAAAATGAACAAGTTACTCTGCTTCTGTCTTTTTTGGCAGTTACCAAACAGCTTCAGGTGCATGACCACCACAACTCTGTCTCCAAGAAATTACATTCATATACAACTAAATTACAACAGCAAATATGTTCTGCCAGAAATGTAATGCTGGCTGAATTATGTTTTTTCTCAACATAATGAGAGAAAGTTGTTAATTAAACGTATTTGGCAAGTTGTAAAAATTTTCATACTGAACGTATGAGTGACATGTTCACAGCGAATGTACCTGGCAAAACAGTCTAGTTGTATATGAACATAATTTCTAGGGGACAAGGGTAACCACAACCCTCTGGACTGGAGTAGTGCTGCCCCTGATTTGTATGTATCACAGGAAAACCAAGACTGACGCAGTAAGTGTTGTGATCTGGCCAACAGAGATGCACACATGTGGCTATTTAAGTAACTTAAATCACATCCAGATTTTATTCAGACATGAGACACTTGAAAAGACAAGTGTAAATTGGAACTTTACATTCTTTCAAACTACTTCCATCCTTCTTTCAGAATGCTTTAGAATGTGCGCTAGTGTCCGAAAGTGTGTGCTGTTATCCCGGTTTGAGCAACTAATCAACACTACAAAGACATGCAAAAGACAGAATTTGTGTAGATGAATGGCAAGGGAGGCAGTGGGATACAGCTAGAAGGAGGTTAGTATGGCAGGTTTTTGGTGTTGTATGTATCTGAACGGCTATGAACACTTAAACCTTTAGATGTGGTCAGACAACACGTTGTATGACCTACTTTGTTTGACGCATACTAAACCTTTTGGATTTATGAGGGTTTTTTTAATCAGTGTAGGAGAGAGGAGAGGGGAGAGTGTTTCTTAGTGGAAAAAAAAAACAAAAAAAACACAAATTCATGCCCTGGGGGGAGCACAGTCAAATTCACTGGCTAATGGACTCCCTATACGCTCCTGCATGTTGTGGTGTCAATTGATCTGTCAAGAATGCCCGTGGGTGAGTCGCTTTTTAATCAGGACCCATCAATTCATAAATTAAGACTGATTAAGTGATCAATTTACCTTTGTCATAGTTCTGTCATCATCAGTTAATGGGCGTCCTCTGGGAATAAATGAGGAGATAAATGGGACTGAAGGCTGTTCAAGTCTGACTGTACCCTGTGGGATGATTGCTGGCTCATATATCAGATTTGTATTATCATGTCTTTTCTCTTATCATGAACACAGGAGCTTATTCTGATTTGTATGCAAAAAAGTCTCAGCAATGATTTGTTTTCTAACAGCAGTCTGTTCGGTGGTTTACAGCATTTATAATACACTACATGGTTGAGTTTTATCACAGATCTCCCCTGATTTCCCAAGGCCCACAGCAACTACCTGCTGCTCGTGTACTTGGCTGATACGGTTGGCATAAACACATCACTGATGTCAACAACAGCAAAACATTCGCAGCAAAAAAGAAAAGCTCTAGAAACTCAAAACAGCACAATTATTTAACATGCACACTTAAATGTACTGTATGTGGGATTTTCATGGATTGTCCTCTGTAGTTGGCTCATGTTTCAGCTACTGTAGATCATCCATTATCAAGATTGATTTTGGGGTATAAGGATACACTGAAATAGCTTATTTGCAATATTATCCTTAAAGGTGCACTATAATTTTTTTTTTTTTTTTAATTAACCGCTCAAATTACCAAGTGTAACATAAAAGAGGTCACTTGTAATGACAAACCCACAGAGAATTATCACCCATCTCTGCAGCTCTGTGGGGCCTTCTAACCTTTCAACTCTTTGTTTTGGTTGTGCAGCCTGCATTACAATCTCATCCACCTTGTTTCTAACTGCAGCAAGTAACTGTTTTCAATGAAGAAGCTCTGATAAACCAACACTATCTGCATAGCAGCAAACAACGGACAGACAAGGTTATCAGCTAGCTGGTGAACATAGTGGAACCTTTTAGTGGCTAAAGAGCCAGATATTGTTCTCAGGAGTTGATGGAGACCAAAACAAAGCTAAAAATAGTGAATATTGGACAGACTTTCATCAGGTGGCCAGAAACATAACCACCAATGCTAAGGTTGCTATGTGTCTGCTCGGTGTGTAAATAGGCAGGTTTGCTAACACATTTCTAGTGATAATATAAATGATGTGTTTTTAGCTTTTTCTGTTGGCCCCAAATAGCCAAAAAATATTAAAGCAGCATTAAAGGACATTCTTTTAATCAATTTTAGACTGACTCAGGATGTCCTGGACATGGACCATGAAGTTTTTGTCAGAGCTTAACAGTTATGGTTATTTCACATATTAGATTTCTGTACTTTTTTCGTATTTGTCTGCACTATTCTCACTAGTTTGAAATGGACGGGGCTCTGTTGGAGTTGCTGGGCCACTGTCAATCATATTTGATAAAACCACACCCACAAAGTAACAAGTAACAAGGAATCAAGAAGCAGAAATCATGTTTCATGGTTTATCAAGACATGATAAAGAGTTTCGATCCATGCATTTAGAAGCCTTTTAATGTAAAGGAGAAGAAAATGGATTTCATTTAAAATGTAAAAATGAAGCTGTAAGCGATGTAAAACTGTAAACCTCCCCCACACTATTTCCTTTTCTTTTAATAAAAAGGCCAACACAACCCTGCTAGAGGATCAGACTTGTGGCCTCAGGGACATCCTTTAAATGGAGGAGTCATTTTAATGATTGCCTGTGATTAACCTTCTGTTAGAGGTAACCCACATCTGATTGTGGGGGCTGGTTTTGCAGGTCATGGGTTCCCACTTAACATAGAAAATCAGCCCAATAAAGGAAATCAATAAAGCCAAAGACAAGAGAGAAGGAAGATTTCCACTGCTTACCAATGTGGAGGAAATTTATTTGCAGTTGTAAAATTAACCTTGTTCCCTTTTTAACCTCTGGTAAGCCATGTGGTACATACTCTGACAGGCCACTAAGGAGTTGTTGAAGTCCTGTGTCAGATGAATGAAATGGATGGAAAGTAGTATTAGTCCTTTATCCCCTGCCTGATTTATGTGCTAATGAATATGTACATAAGTAGGTCTAATCAAAATAGAAATCTGGTTACACATTTGCAAGGCATCTTGCGAGGTTACACAGCATTAAAGCAACACTTCACAATTTGGGCCCAGGTGAGATAGATACACATCAGATAAATATCAGATTTTTTTTTTTTTAAAAAGTGAAGATTGTTGACTGATGTACTTCCACTCCCTCAGTAGGGCCTGTTGATCAGAGGCCTCCCACAGGGTTGCCAATTGCCAGTATCGAGCCAGTCCCAAGTGATGAGCTGATGACACTATGATAGCTTGTGGAACCTGCAAGCTACACACTGATTGATTTGAGAAAGAAAATAACAACAGCAACATAAAAAGCATTTTTATAATAATAATAAAAAAAATTGTTAGCTGCAAATCTTACCTACATTAATTGGAATTGAGGGATACATTCTGGCACTGTTAGACCTAGGGGTCAGCTTTATATTTTGTTTCAGAGTTTTTCACTCCCTGGGCCTTAAAAGAACTTCCCACCAGTGATCCCAGCGCTAACAAAATATAATTTGGTCAAACAGAGAGAATCTGCTGGGTCTCAATAGGGAAGATGGGTCATTGCTATACTGCAGCAATACTGGCAGCATTGAGCGTGTTTCCTCTGAGAGGCACTCCAGTATCCACGAATTCCTGTACCATCTTTGATTTTACATTGTTAGTGTTCACAAAAAATTGGAAAAAATCTCAGGAAAAATTCTGTTAGTTTATGACATTTTGGTTTTTTGAACTTCATCAAGTATATATGATATACTGTATGTATATATCACATAAACCTGATATACTATGTATATTTGGCTGTACACACGAAAAGTGACCTAAGTAGTTGTCTGACAAATGAGATAAAAGTGCATGAAGTGGCTGATTGTCAGATTTTCAGACACTGTTAGACGATCCAACAGGCACTTTATCTGAAGCATACTGAGGCCTTCAAACCTAATCCTTTTCTGTTACTAGCGCTGGCGTTTGACGTGTTCATTTTCACTGACCTTCAATGCAAGTAAAGTGTAGTTTTCTCACTTTAAAACCAATCTGCTCCATGGTTACCACTTGGACAATTCACAGAATGGCCTTTCCACACTTGGCCACGATGCTCGCTCGGATCCTTCACACTTTTCTGAGCGCTCAAGTACTCGTGAATGACACGCGGCACTGTTGTCTGAGGCCATCTGATGGGCCCCTCAGTGCGGATAATAGATAATCAATCCTACATGTCTTTAAATGTTCAGTGACAATGACTGGTTATATAAAGCTGGCATACTGATGACACAGTGCCAACTGTTAGCTTTTCCCTGCTGTTGAAGACAAGCACATTATTCAGTGAAGAAGATATGTTGGAAAATGAGTCATTTGTCTGATTCTATCAAGTAATTAAGAAGCTTTTAAGTCCTGTGTTCTCACATTGGAGTGTTAAGTGTTGATAACAGTGCTAATTTGAACTGCATGGTGAGAAGTTCAGCATTCCTGCACTGCTATGTTATGTAGCAGCAATAACCACAATCCCATCGTCAACAGCATTGGATGCAATGATGATCATTATTGTAGAGTGTCATAGTGATTGATTGGTTTTAATCAGGCAATCAAAAGCCACACCTGCTCAGATGATTCCTCCATCGTTTGATGTTGCATTCTTCATCCGCCGCTGCACCCCTCTGCTCTGCTTCTGCTGTCTGTTATCAGAAACTCTCCAGCAGCCTCTGCCATCACAAGGAGTGTTCTCTCACATGTCTCATCCTCTGGTCTCTTCAGAGCTGAGCAAACACTCACCATTAGGACGATCAATACCACTCTGGAGCACTGTTCTATCATATCATGACCTAATTTCATGCACTTTAAACGAAAAGGAGGTGGGCAACTGTAGAAGGATAATGTAATGTTTCCATCGCAAGACAAGCAAGCAAAATACAGCATAATTCCATTAGAGGCCATGAATATTGATCAAATGCATTATATGAATTATACATGTATAGTACTTGTACACTATCCTGCAAGGTGTAACAAATGAAAATATCACACTTAGATGCTTTGCTAGATTTATATTTAGTAGTGCCATTCATTCTCTATGTAAGTGCAGACTGCAGTAAATGATTGTGCTGTATCTCATCAACTACTGGCCAGATTGTCATAAAGTTTGGTAAAGATATTCATAGTCCCCAGAGGATCATTTCTAATGATTTTGTCGTTTTGTATAGCACCACAAACTGGTCTAAATCAGGTCAAAAATGTACCTTGACAAACGCAAACCAAATGGTTCGCAGAGGATGTATTTAATGTATTTGTTGAAGCCGCACCTTCCGTCTAGCGCCACCATCGTGCCAAGAGAGAGAGCCCAAGTGAAACCACAACTTCCCGATTCTTTTCTAGAAATATGAGAAATCATACTGACATTTGTAAATGCTTAAAAACCAAGCCCTGATTTGACTGGCTCTCATCGAACACCATTTCCCAGACAGTTCATTGCCAGCTTGACAGACTGGGGCCAGTCAATATTCCTAGTCAAGACATAGATATAACAACAGCACATCCACTTTCAAAGACAATCCCAAAGGAATGGAAAAAGGTGTAGATAATGTTGAGGAAGGGAAAACAGTTATAGTCATAAGTTAGACAATGCCACACTAGAAAAACTTCATGGGAGCTGTCAGGTTTTTTGCTAAGAGATTGGTGTTTAACTTTGTTCAGATCACAAAAGCAAGTGCTGTAGCAGATACTCATTTATCTTAGCATATGAATAGTAAACCCCAGGAACACATTTCACTGATGAAAGAAACCTCACATGAGAGATTGCTATGAATAACAGAAGCCAGCAGCGCCAGAATGAGTTTTGAAGTGGGGGGACATCCAGTTATAGATAATGTAATAGTCATCATTTCAGCCATAACTCTAATGTAACCTATCTCACCTTTAAATGGTAAGTTTAATAATTAATGTCACACCGCAGCGTTTGCACTGCAGTGTCTCTCAAGGATAAAACATGAAACGTTACTTTTGCTGAAAAGAAAGCTGGAAAAGAGGCTATGATGAGCCCGGCTAACCCAACGTCTCATTCATAAAAAGGTAGAATATCAAGTTATAACCGACCAGTCTTATGTGTGTAGATTCAGCAGAAGCCTGAGGCCATAAAACTCTGTAGATTCATGTATAAAACCGTGTGTACGCTAGGGATGTGCAGAGAGCCCAGTATTTGTATTTGTATCTGTATTTGTTGAGGCAGCAAAATTATTTGTATTTGTATTCGAATAAAAGTGGAAAGAGGCTTAAAAATCCTGTGACTGTGTGGCTCTTTATAGCATCCATATCATTTCATCAGTTCATCACATGGACTGTAAACCATCGTCAGCAGTGATATCTCAGAAATGTAATCATATCTGGCAGCGCTCATATCTAAACCGACTTTACAAGGTGTGACACAACTAAGGATGAAATCAAATGAATATTAACAGCAAAGTAAAATGTTGAATTCTATGTAAATTAAAAGAATGATAAAATTAATCACACAAAGTAGTTAATCAATGTTACCTTAATAAATGCACCTTTGGCATTTTACGACATTTTCCGTGCTGATTTTGGTCTGAGAATGTTTAATTGAAATTACTTTTTTTTTTTAATGTCATTTATATAGCAACCATTAATCAATTATTTCAGCACATTTACAGCAAGTATTTAGTTTGCTCTTGATAAAATCACCAAGTGGCAGCGGAGTGACTTTGCTTCAGAAAAAGATGTGGTTCTTAGACATCTAAGAACCATTTTCCACAAAACACCACACCAACAACCCGCTTTGCGCTGCATATTTGCACGTATCCTCCTGGCAGTTCACCGTGCATGCAGCGCTGGGCACCACAACACCAAACAGACGGGCAAAGCAAATTTCAAGGTCAGGAAAATACCAAACTGTCTGTGTGCTGCTGGCGCTGGTCATTGCACTGTCATGAAAAACAGGACCCAATATTGTATTTGGTGGTCAGATTATTTAAACTAGTCTGAACTGGCAGCCATCATAGGCTATTTACAGTCCTCTGTGTTCTGATTAGGTTTGGATTTAAAGATCCAACATCTTAGAGTAGGCTTAGACATTATCACTGTGACCGTAATACCTGGCTTGGACGTTACCACTTTATTACCATAACACCTGAAAGTGGGGGGACAAAAAAACTACCTACCCCTATTCCGACGCCAGTGACAGAAACTGGTGGAATAGCTAGCAAGCTAGGTGATGACTTCATGTATCCGTAAAGGAATTGATATTGAACTCTGCGTGAGGTGTGATAGTGGATTCCGCACGTCATGATTTATGCCCAGTGCCACAACAGTGCAGGACAGCGTGCCCTTTATGTGATGAGGTGGGATGTAAGGGTCTGCTTGGTGGACAGAGATGTAGCACATCTGACTTTCATGCAGGAGACTGTATTCACTACCTGTCGCAGGCTTGCTATTAACATTTGCCTTTTTATTAGTCGTAACCAATCGAGAACTGGGGCACACTTGTCGTTTAGGGGTTAAGATGGCGACCATGAACCGCAAAGCTGCTGGTTCTGGACAGGTACCTTTGTTGCATCCCTCTCTCCCTTACTTTTGTGTCAACTCTCTCAACTTTGTATAATTAAGGCATAAAAAATTATAAACTTAAAGAAAAGGAAGCAAATAAAAAAAAAATGTATGTAATCCAGCATTGGAGACTTTGGCTATCTCTATTTTCAGCACAAAAGAAAACATCACAATCTAGAGCAGTGTTTCCCAAACTTTTTTAAAGCACAGCACCCTTTCATAAAAGTTTTTTTTCATGGTACACTGAGCCACCCAACCCCCAATATAACTTGCATAGCCTATATGTACACACACGCTTATCAGTTTTAACATTTTCATAATACAATTTATTGAGCTATATTATGTCAAGATGAAGTTAAATAATATAGGCTCAATCACTCAGAATAAAAGCCAACAGGCGCCATGTAGATTTACAGATAAATAATTTTGTTAAAAATAAACAATGAATACAATTAAATAAGTTACAATGGTGAATGTAATGTACAAGGAAAAACAAACAACCCCCCCAAGAAAGGCTGCAGGCATTTTAATGGGACGTGTGTGCTGCTGTGGATGTGGAGAGAGAGAACAACCTGCAGGTCTGACTCCAAACACAGGACGTCTTCTTTTCATGTTTACCAGCAATGAGTGAACCACATAACACAAACATGAATTTGGAAACGTTTAACACCACAGTGAAAGCGCACAGGCAATAATGGATATGCGTCTTCCACAAGCAGCCAGAACCTGCCGGTTGACCGTTAGCTGAGTAGTTTTATTGGTTGGCTCAGATTCAGTCGTCTCTGTGTTGAGATTTTTCAGAGTTTCTTTGAGCTGTTTACCGTCTCAAATCTTTCCATCGCTGCTCTGACACTCACTTTTTTTTCTGACTGCTAAGCTCCTGCAAAAATCCCGAGCCGGAAGGCATGTTTTGTTACTATGACAACCAGCAACGGTGAGTTGTCATGTCAGCTGCGACTAACAGCTACCTGCATATTAAACAGTTTTATATAGTGATTTTCATATTTATTGCTTATTTATTCTGTTTTGATATGTTCAAAAACGTAACATAAAACATAGTTAATGTCAATGTCGCTGATTTTTTTTTTTTAATGTTGAAATGTTATTATAAATGCACAGTAGATGAACAATGATATAATTAATGTCACGACACTCCAGGGTGCACCCAGTTTGGGAACTACTGAGCACATCCATGCTTCCCAGAGAATTGTCTAGAACTGCAGTGATTAGTCGATTAATCAATTAGTTGATCAACAGAAAATTAATCACTAACATTTTCTCTGATTTCAGCTTCTCATTTTTCTAAAATGTGTCTTCTATGATAGTAAACTAAACATCAGATAACGAAAGAAGACATTTGAGGACACTACCTTGGGCTTTGGGAAAAAGTGATTGACATTTTTCACCATTTTCCAACATTTTATAGACCAAACAAAAAATTGATCAATTGAGAAAATAATTGACAGATTAATGGATGATGAAAATAATCATTAGTTGCAGCCCTGGAATTATCCTTTTCCAGTTTTGGTTTCTTCTTTCGCTTTCTTCTTTCACCACCCTCAGGACAAAATGTCACTTTTTCACAGAGGATATTTCATAATCTAACAGGGAGATTTCCTTGAAATTTGCAAATTCATGTCTCGGAGGGGATATTAAAAACACCATGGCATTTCCTCAAGACGCACTTCATCTTAGCCCCAGCACTGCTAAGGCTTTCAGAAATCTAAAGTTGTCAGCCTATTTTTTGTTTCGTATGGGGGTGTAATGAAAATTAAAGCCTCTTGGGGCTTTTTCTGTACCTTTTTAATGAGCTTTTAAGCTGTGCAGAAGACACTATACTGTTATCTCCAGTATACTCCAGATGTATTGTTTTCACATCATCTGGCAGTCTTGGACCACTTTACCTGCCACTGATCAGAGGCATCAGTGTCATGAAGAAGCAGTAGCAGATGGCACTGCTTAATGCCTGTGACTGTCTTCTTTGCTCCTGTTTCATTTATTTGCTCTGTTCGGTAAACCATGATTGCTGTCTGGCTACCCTGTGTGAGGCAAATCAGCTCTCATCTAACGTGATGAAAAGTGACATAAATAGATTTGGTCTGAAAGGTTTCCTTTCTCATGATTAAGAGCCTCACAGGATGCAGCGAGAATCCTGATTCTAATAAATTTGCTTTCCATATGCAAACCAGCCGCAAAACAAACTCATCAATTTCACATCAGCTTTCATTTAGCTTAATGGCCAGCCATTAACAAAACCAATCGCCTCCCTCCTGGTTTTCCCTTGATGTGTTTCTTTGAGTTATCAGAGCACATGGAATCATATTCACACATATACACACACTAACGTGCATTTTCCAACTTTACTTTCCAGCCAGCTCTGTATTTGTTGTGGCACCAGATGGTAGAGAATGTTACCAGCACTAACTCTGGGGTGTGAAGCATGAGGAATTTATTGCACACATCTCAGAATCTGGTACGATACATTTCAAAGCATATCAATAATGTTGCATCTCGATGACGGTGCAGTGGACAGCCATGCAAAGAAGGCCATCATTATGCATTTTTAACGTCATCTTAAAGACATAACAGTGCTTCTCCTGATGGAATTGCAGCCTGTGAGCTGTAGGATTGCTCTGTTCTGAAATTGCTCCTGTCATCACTCCCGCTAGTTTTAAAGTGTTGAATAGAAAGAGGCGGCTAGAGATGGAGAGAGGCTGATTGTGTTATATGACAGTCATCTATATTGTTTCTTTTACAGATGATTTTATTGCATTTTAGCCTTTATTGGACAATATAACGTCGAGAGGGACAGAAAATATGAGAAGGATAGCAATGTGTGGCGTATAAAACAGCTCCAGCCATCCTGTCTGTCCACAGAGTGAAAGCAGAATTTCAGTTTCAGTGGCTGAGCGTCAGATGTATCTAACAGCTCTGCTTCCATAAATCAGAGCAGGAGAGATAATGATACATTCGCACTCCCCTTTTGAAAATGAAAAATCAAACTGTAGGTAAGCAAACTGAATACTGAGTTTTATTACTCAATCCAATCATACCACTCTGATGTGTTTTTCTCATGGTATGTCAAGCAGGTCTCGTCAATCTGCGTACAAATAACACAACTTTATACTTTCATATAGCAGTGCATATGCTGAAGTCCTATTTTGAGTGCAGGTGATACGCCTATCCTTCCCATAAACTTCTATGGAGGCAGATGCATCCTCAGTCAAAATGTGTAACAGCTAATAGTCACAAGATTGTCAAGTTTCTTTCATCGCAGCAAAAACAAACAAATAGCGGACATTCATTTTATTCTCAGTGGAAAATGTAATGTTTTAAGATTTTCTTATCTTTTCGGCATTAAAATGCATTTTCATAACATTTCTAGTGAGAAATGTGCATTTTATTTTCATAATCTTCATTCAGTGAATGTATATAATGTTTAGTTTGTCAGTTATTTTGACGATTTTTGCAGGCTTTGTATCGTTGCTATGGTGGTTGCTATGGATGCTGCTATCACTGAAACCATGTAGTTGCATGTTGTTTGAATCATTGTCTTTGCGTTGTGTAGTTATCTGAGCTGTTATGTTATATAATAAAAAAAACATAGATTTTAGAGTGCCCTGGGAATGAATTAAATTTGAAATCCAGAATTTAAAGCTTTGTGATTGGCTGACCGGAGGACCCACCCAGAAGTATTTTCCTCACTGTCACCATGTTAAGGTTTTCTTTTAATGATATCTTTAACATTTTTCAACACAAAAACACAAAAGTGTCCTTGATAATTCAATTATTATCCCATTTCATAAAAATTACTATTCCATTTTGTAAACAGATTTTAAAAGCTCAATTTAATTTGAATATTACTTTGTTTTCTTCTGTGTTGCCTTTTTTTGGAAGCAAACGTCCAGACACATTGTTTGTATGCTTACATTAGCTAATAAAACAGATTCTGATTGAATGGGCTATGTCATGCTTCCAAAACTAAAAATCATAAAAATACAAAAAATCTCTAGTGTTGTGTAAATAGTAGTATATGCATGAATGAGAATGGGTTGGTCTTTTCATCTCTAACCCTAACCCTTACCCTAACCATAACCCTTCCTCCAAGCCTGTAGAAATGCCCTAGATTGTCAGCAGTATTGAAATCTCTGAAGGTGACTCATTTTGGTCACCATTTGCACTAAAAAAGAAAAAACAAACAAAAAGCTTCATTTAATATATTGGGCCTCCAAAGTGCTCTCTGAAACTAGGCCTGGGATGGCTTGTGGCCATGAAATGAGAAAATGAAAACTCTTTTTTAAAATTAAAGTAAGAAATGACTGGAAGTAGACCAGTGCATAAAAATACATAAACAGTGTTAAGGGGGTTCATGGAAGAGCTGAATGTTCGGGCATTTCTTGAATGCACCAAGGGAGTCAGCAGATCATATGGAGCTGGGTAGATCTTTCCACAATTGCAGAACTACAAATGACAAGAGTCTGGATGGTGATATCGTACCAGGCAGTGATGGTATTTCCAGACGTCATTTATTTGAATGACGTCATTTATTTGAACAGAGCGGACGGGAAGGGACATACGGCCTGATGAGTGACTCAGCGTAGGTGGGTGCCATTCCATTAGTTGTGTTGAAGGCAAGTATCAAAGCTTTGAACTTGATTCAAGCCGCCACCAGGAGCCAGTGGAGGGAGACGAATAGAGCTGTGACAAGAGCTCATAATTAACCTGTTCCTGACAGGGCCCATACATCCATGCTTATCTGAATGGAATGAATGGATATATCTGGCTGGCAGCTGGCTAAGATCCAGCTGGGGGCAGCAATTCTGAGTGGCTGGTACCTTGCCCAAATCATACACCTTCTGCGAGCCCATTCTTGAAAAGAATTCAACACTTAGAGAAATGTCAGACTACACTTTGCTCAAAGCTGCCTGATGTGCATTAGCATGTCTTCTTACAACAGAAGCACACAATATTGACCAAAAACCTTGCTATAAACAATGGTGAAGTTACCGGCAAGAGCAGTAAGCAGATAATGCTACCTTCAAAGCACGTTTTGTTTTAACTTTGATAGGGACATTTTTTGTCGGAGGCCAAAATACTTTTATACTTGCACTCTATCGCTCTTTTCCCTTTTATATGCACACATGTGTGGCGCACACACATACATACAAATAAAGAGTCTGACTGCAAAATGTGTACTATATTGAATATTTGCTGATTTTCTTGAAACCAGATTGTATCATGATTTTTCACCTGTCTGTGTGTGTGTGCTGCTGCTGTTGGACAAGCTGATGTTCATGTCATAAATGATATATAATAATCCAGAGGGAGGGGGTTATAAAAATATTTCTCCCACTAATTTCAAAGAAGATTTAATTGAACAGCATGTCTGAGCAACAATCATAAATGAGCTAACACCTAATGCCTGAAATGTAAATATAATGTAACTAACTGATGTTACTTTTGCCCAGTGAACACATTTTCAATTAAGTTATGTTTAAAATGTTGAAACTATAAATACAAACTGCTTCAGATTCATCACTGAGTCCACTTTTTTCAGGCTGCAGTTAGTCGACATTGTGTAATACAGCTTGACGTTGAGGGTTGCCAGGTAATAAAGCTGAGTATTCCCCATATCTCGCACTTTCACTACTTATCATAGTAACCCACTTTTTGCAGAAAACACACAAACCTGGCAACTCTGCAGAGATATTAAAATTGCAAGATCGTTTGAGATCGGTAAAAGTATTGGAAGCAACACCTTAACACTGGTAGGGACATATATTAAATTCACTTGAATGTGAGCTGCACTGCAAATTTTAATCATATCAAATTAGTTTTGAGTACCAGTTTATTATGTCTTTACAAATTCATCTGTGTAATTTTTGTTGCATCACAAACCATTTATCTACATAACAGCATCTGAGAGTGATAGATACAAACCACTAATTTACATTTCGGTTATTGGCAGGTGTTAAAACAGATTTCTATAGAATGCATTCAAGCTGCCTACTTATATATGATTAAGGTGGATCAGAACACTGGACTCTTTCCTCGATGTCTCAGCCACTTCACACACCTCATACCACTTACAGACATAATGAGACTCGTCAGCAGCAGTCTAAAGTACTTGTGTGTCTACTGACTCAGAGAGAGTTATTTTCACTTGGAGCAGTCGATTCTACTTAACAGTATTTGAAAGCATCACATCTTCGGCTTGACATTGATCTGAACCATAATGTAGCAATGTTTACTTTTTTCATGATCTCACAGGTTTGTAGCAACATACATGAGGTTATAAGGTTACAAGCAGCCAACATGATCCACTTTCAGTGAGGACGTTCTTGTCTTTATAAAACATTTACTGCACCAGTGCCAGTACTGTTGAGTGAGATGATGTGGCTCTGCTCCCAGGACCCTCTCAGAGCCAATCTGTGCGAGCCTCACAAGATTCTGATTCTGTGAACACAAGCCTGGTAGATGGATATTACTGTGTCTGTGTTCCAGATTCCATCATGTTGCACTACATTGTAAGATATTCATGTTATTTTCTCTTTCTGGGGACAAAATAATGAATAATCTCACAATATGATACAGTGCAAAATAACAGCATCACACACCATGGCCTTAAAAATGACCACTGGGTTGAATCAACACATTTTCTTGGACAGGCTCAAAGATTATGCACTTCACAAAGGGAATATTTATTTCAGGGATGCTGGTTTGGATTGCATTTGTGTGTCTACTGTGTATATTAACTAACACTATATGATCTCCGGAGTACTGATGCAGGAGGAGGCTGTGGTGGTGGTGGATGGAGCAGCACAGCAGGTCAGGCAGCAGTGTAAAAGATGCAGTGTAGACATATGCTGGATGAGGAAGAGCTAGGTCCTCTTTATATGGTCTGCCTACTTAACTGAATATGGTTGATGAATATTGTTAATCTCTTTAGTTTGTGACATTTTGAAGTGCAGAGTAAGCCAGGTGATATATTATTATATATGACATCATTAGATCATTAATACTGAAGCATCAATGTTAGAGCAGCATGTTACTGTTGTAGCTGCTGGAGGTGGAGCTAGTTTCAACTACTTTATATACAGTTAGCTAGTTGAGTCCAGTGGTTCCCAGCCTAGGCGTCGGCTGACTGTAAATTAATTTGCTTTTTTATTTTCATAAGTGGTTTGTGTGTGTCATATTTAAATTTCATTGAAGTGTAATTTGAGTTTAAAAAGGTAATAATGATTCAAAAAAAAAAAATTCTAATTGGGATTTAAAATTAGTGAGTCATATGTTCCTGCTAAGTGGAGCCACCATCATTTATTTATAATTCATAGTTAGGTTAAAAAGTTTAAAAGCTAGTAATTTAATTTCTGTTACACAGGTTAGCACGGCCAGCCAAAGGTAAAAGTACCCTGGGCCCCACCCATATTACTACAACACCGTTTAGACAGTTAATAACTACATACTGTAGCTAAATGGGTTAGGTGCTACAATTGCTTTCCACCACTGTTTTCAGGAGCAATCTGTGGTTTACTGGACAGTGTTATGGCCATTCAATGACCTTCACCACCTGTGCTACAGCTTTTAAGATTGAAGATCTGCCATTATTTGCAACATCACTGTCATGTCACTCTTTCGGTAAGAAATGTATTTTAATCACCTCTAATCTGCCGTGAGTGCTAGCTATTCAGGCGTTAGCCGTTAGCCCAATAGCTAGCAAGTAAAAATCATATTGTTTATAGCTAACCAACAGCTACAACCTAACTTAAGTCATGATAACGGCAACACTTCACCCCTTATGAGTGGGACATCTGGACACTTGCTAAGGGAATAGGATAATTCTGTTCATTTAATGATAACTATACACAACAGAATAAACACTTTGGATGCATTTTGATTTTGGCAATTTAAATTAATATGGCTATTATTCACATTTATGATACAGAATTGTTTATTGAATATTGCAATTATATTGCAATGCGTATTCTTAGTCAGTCCTTCAGTTGAAAGTTGAACCATTGGTACTTAGAAAATTGGCTCTCACAACCATTCATTATTATGGAGTGTAGTTCGGTAGCAAATAGTTTCTATATGAAACTGCTCACAACAAGGCCTGTGGACATTGCTTTTGAGTTTTTCAAATGTATTTCTTTGATGCTCAAGCGCCACAAACCAAGTAGTATTCAGCTCCATTGCATTGGAGTGATGGCAGATATCTCTACGGCAGATGTCTCCAAACATAGGCGAATCACACCAAAATGATCTGAATGGCTAAATAGCACTCTGGGTAAGGCAGAATTTTTTTTTTTTTTAAATTTTGGGTGAACTGTTTCTTTAAGGTAAAATGAAAAGGCCTGAAGATGAATCAAATCAAGGACTATGGTTTATGCTCAAATGATTGGTAAAGTGGCATTACATACTGTATGCAGCACACTTGCTTGATATTTTACTTGCTATGAGTGCCATTTTTCCTGGTGCAGTAAATAGATAATGTATTTGGGATATCGTAATCTTCTCTAAAATCAGCTATGAGGATGCATGGTAATCACCAATCCTATCAAAGAAATGTCTTTGTAACAAAATTTACTTAGATACTGATGATAGGGATCTTTTATGTCTTCAGCTAACTGCCTGGCTGCCATTACTAATAAAGAACTGACTTGTCATTAAACAGAATTTGGTTTAATTAAGTAATATCTTGTCTAAAAGAGATTGCATGAAATGAAATTTATCAGGTGTGCAAATGTCTGATTATGTCCTCCAAAAGTATAGGTACAACTCTGACAAAATACTGAAAAGCTGTAAACTTGTCTTGTCCTCATCTGATCAGTTTCAGTTACTTGGCCAACAATGGAACCTTCAGGTGTTCTTTCACCCTTGAGTTGTGCACACTATTTTTCCAATAGATTTTATCAAGAGAAAGAATGATTCATTTAAATGAAATGACTCTAACTCCAATCAGCAAAAATCTTATGTCGTATTTCATGGCAAACAAAGGCAAGGGTCTAAAAGTAAGAAAACAAAAGGGAATGGGAAAATCCACTAGTGAAAGTGAGAAGCATAATTATAATGTATTGAGAGAGTGAGCTGAAATTGGGTCTTTTTTAATGCACTGCATGTTGTGTTTTGCATAAAAGTATTCATGAGCTAAGACTAACAACACATTCTTATTTTCTCTCTGAGCACTTTCATCATGCCAACAAAATCAAGTTTAGCTCCAATATGCTTGGATAGCTTGGGTCATATTTTATCCTTACCTTACCTACACTTAGCTGATCAGGTTTGAACTTCTCCCCAACAGTGTGTAAGTCTCATTCTGCCCTCTATGAAACAAGACAGAATCATTCAGAGTCATAGTTGCTGTTACTTAAGTATTTTATTCATTAAATAAATAAACAAGGCATTTTAACCTTACATGGCCTCTTCCTTCACTGACGTGGCTTTCACCTCTAGGATGGAATTGTTGGACCCACAATCAAATGTTGGACTTAGCTCTGGAATATAAAATAAGCCAATTGACCTCAAGGGTAATTTAGATTGGTCTAAGCCATTGGTTCTCAAAGTGGGCTCTAAGTGAGGTCAAAGTGGGGTCCAAGGACCTCCAGGGTTCCTTTAGGGGGCGCCAGGAGAGTAGTTAAATTAAACTAATATTCTATTCAATAGAAGTTAGCACAGTGTATAAGAATGACTATTATTATATGACTATCAGAGGATTCACTCTCTCCACGGTTATCTCCCCACCTACAGTATAGACAGTTATGGAATTCTTTACTAAATCATATCTAACAACTATCTTCCTAGACAGGGGTCCCTGGGACAAAAATCTTATCAAATGGGGGTCCACAGCTGGTTACATATCAATTTAGGGGTCCTTGACATGAAAAGGTTTGAGAACCAATTGTCTAAGTACCAATGGTTCAACTGTCAACTGAAGGACTGATTAAGAATAAGCACTGAATGATAATTACAATATTCTATAAACAGCATCCAATTCTATATCATAAATATGAATACTAATTATATTATATATATTAATGTTAATTTAAATTGCCAAAATCTATTCAATGGCTTATTCTGTTGTGTATAGCTATCACTGAATGTACAAAATTATCCTATTCCCTTAGCAAGTGTCCAAATGTCTTTATTGGTAAAACATCCCACTCATTAGAGGTGAGTATACTAATGTTAGCTATGCAGTTGACTTAAGCTCGGTTGTAGCTGTTGGTTAGCTATGAAAATGGATCACCAGTTTTTTTTTTCACTTGCCTATCAGGGCTTCCTTATCACAAATATATTTTTAGAGTTTGTTTGTTTTTTTTCCCAAGGAAAGGCTTGGTGCCAAAAACTAATTACAGCAGCTTCATGCATGTATGGCAGATAAATCACTTGCCCAGTGATCTGAGTTACCTGATTCAAAGAGGGAGAGGCGCACTAAACAGGGAGGCTCCTGTGTAATTTATATCATGAGTGCATTTGCTGTATTATATGAGAGATGGTGCATACATGTGCACACAATTTGTCCTTTTATTGTATCACCAGACATGTATTTTAATTTCAAAAGTTTAAATGAATTATTCACCCCATTTGTTTACTTCCCTTTTACGCTAGGTGGCAGCAGAGTGCTTGAATCCTGCTGCCAGGATTTTTTAATACCCTCCTTTAATGACCTCAATGTAGTTGGAATGGCAAAGTGGTGCTCTCTGTGAAGCAACTGCAGAGACTAACTGACTGCAGTGAGCTATCTTTCTTGTAGCCTAGCCCCGCACATACTGTAGTTGTAGTTGCACTTCATGTTCGTCATGTCTTAATTCACTTTGCTTGTTTTGAAATGCTCCTGTTACAACTTAAAAGTTATTTTGAGTTTGTAAAGACTGTTTTATGTACACATCTAGTAATTATTGTAAGTTAAATAGTGTAAGTCTAACCCTGCAAGCTTTGCCATTTGTCTATGGGATTTCCCATTATATTGATATGTTGTTAACGTCACAAACTGAACTGGCTGACAGGACAGTAATCCTTGCTTGGCATGATGCTAAGTGTCATGTTGTGAAACAACTCTATTAAAATAAAAGTCTTGCACTTAAAACGTATGTAACAGTAATCATTTTATCGGTTAAATGTGGTTTAAATATCATCAGATAAAGTCTTCAACTGTTTCCTGTTGGAGGAAAACCTATGTTAACATATAGTTGGATTTAACGGAGCCAAGCTTACTGGTAAACATCTACTCCTTCTAAAAGATCATTTATGATTTATCATAAACGGGCACTAACTAATTCAAAATATAACATAATTAGTATTAATTTTAGTCCATGTAAAGTGAATAAACAAGATGTTTCCCAGATAATGCTTGTCTGACTTAATGTTTATAACTGCTGATTTATTAAATCGGAATTCTTCTGAGTAAAACATGATGCTAATTTTAGCAGAGGACCTCCGTAATATATAAAAGCCTGTTTTGTCAGGTAATAAATGTTATCAGTGTCTGATATCCAATAATGACGCATTGCTATTATTTATGTTTAGGCCTTCCAATTAGGCTACCTCTGTCATCTTTTGCCCTTAATATTACGTATTTTGATGCGCTTGTTAAAAGTTAAAGATCATGTTTTGGGTTAAAATGATCACAAGATATTAGGGGCAAAAAGCTCCAGGGAGAGTGTGTATTTTCAGAGCAGCATCAGCCCCCAGGACCTACAGGATGGACACAAAGCTTTGGCACCACACTCACAGCTGTTGTTTTAACTGTTGCTGTTGACATGAACACAAATGAGACGCACAAGGTTTTTTGTGAATTATACACATTCAGAGCATTTTGGAGTTGGTTTAACACTGAATATAGAGGGGCAAAAATGAAAGACACTTTCAATGGCATTCACCCTCGATGTGGTCGAGTTATGCTACAGAGAAAAACTCTTATTAATTTAGAGTTGGCGAGTGGGGAGCTTGGGAAGAGATAAATGTATGTAAATATCAGAACCCATTTGCTTATGTGTGACCACTAGAGATATTCCTTTCAAATGGAGTGAGAAAAAGAGTATAAGCAACCCCTGCAATATAAATGATTTAAAATAAATAAATAAATAAAATTAATAAACTTGACATTTTAAATATTTGTAGCCCTTAGGCCCTGTTTACACCTGGTATTAATATGCATCTTGGGTGATCCGATCACAAGTGGACAGCTCTAAGTACGTCTGTTCACACCTGGCATTTTATATATATATATATATATATATATATATATATATAATCCGAGGCGGCACTAGAGCAAATAGGACGGGCATTTGATTTTCAGGATGCATGTGGAGACACATTTTAATGCCAGGTGTAAACAGACGTACTTAGAGCTGTCCACTCATGATCTGTTGAGCACACTGTCCCAGAAGTGGCAGAGACTATCTTTGAGTGCCTGGGGCATGACTTCATGCCACAGCCAATCAAGGAGGACTGGCTACACATTGCTGAGGGCTTTCATCATCGATGGAATTTCCCCAACTGCCTTGGATCCATCGTTGGCAAACGTGTTCATCCCAGCTCCCACCAACTCTGGCTCCTGGTTCCATAACTATGAAGGGACACTCTCCATTATCCTGCTTGCAGTTGTAGATGCAGAGTACTGCTTCTGGGTCACTGATGCTGGTGGGTCTGGCCAGAACAGTGATGGTGACACTTTGTCCAACTCCAGGTTTGGCGAGGGTCTCATTAATGGCACCCTGGACTTTCCTGAAGATGCAGAAGTCCCTGGAGCAATTCATCATGGGAGAATGCTGTTTGTCCTGGTTGGAGACAAGGCCTTCCTCTCTCCACAGGTACCTGCTCCATCCTTTTCCTGGCTCCAACATCGCTAGGGAGGACCTCATCTACAACTACCGCCTCAGCCATGCCAGGCTGATAGTAAAATGCAACCTCGGGGTCCTTTCCTCTCAGTGGCAGATGTACAGAAGAGTCACTGAGGTGGGCCTTGACAAGGTAGAGCATTGTGTGAAAGCCACCTGTGTCCTACAATTTTCTGTGAATGTCAGCTATGAGGGACAACCAAGTAACAGCAACACAACAACTGCCAGTGCAGGCTCCCACTCTTCATGATCTTTGCAGGACCTCCAGCAACAATACTAGTGATGGGCGGACCGATTCTTTTCACAGTATCGGTTCTTTCGAGTTGATACATGTAAATGTATCGCACCTTTCGAGTTTTGTTACTTTTTGCAAAATATGCCGTCAGTTTCTCTGTGACACTCAGTTATAGTACATGCACAGTTGACAGGTAGTGCTGCCTGCCCCACAAAATTTCTCTTCAGTGCGTTACCAGTCATCATGTATAAGTTTACATTAATAAAGATAAAATATTAATTTAAGTGCATTGATTTAGCATCCCACTTGTATGTAGGTAGGCTATATAAGCTCAATACGATGTTACAGAAATGTGATGTGACACTGACCAACGATCTGTCGGTCTTTTTGAGGGGCAGGTAGCAGACCTCCTAGTTCAAGAGAGCAGCAGTTCATTCAGTCTCGTTCAATTTAACCTGCCATCTGTCTCGACTCGAGTCCGATTAAATCTCTTCTCGTTCACTCATACGTCCTCATTTGAGAGAACGGTTCATTTGATCTCGTTCAGTGAGTAGCTGCCAGGTTGTCTCGACTTGAGTCACTCACTGACGTTCTTGTTCGAGACAATGATTTCCCCTCATTCATTGGTGCTCATTCATGTTTTGAGCGACTGCACCACCATAGCAGGCAGGTAGGCAGTGTGAGCAATAACCAATGATAACAGTGAGTGGGTGTGGGCAGTATGAGTGGGAAAGCCCGGGATTCATGAGCACTCAGTATGTTCGACAGGCTGACCCGGTACATACCGGACACTAAAAAGATCCGTTCAAAAAGATTTGTTCGTTCATTTTTGCCCTTCACTAAACAATACCACTGGGGAGGTTCTCAAGGTGAGGGAGGCCTACAGGTCTTACTTCAATGAAGAGGCTGCAGTTTCATCGCAGCACTTTCTGCAGTCTGTCCTTGGATAAACAAAAGCTTTTTTTTAAGAATCACCCACATAATTTGAACAAAATTCCACAAACTAAGTTTACTGAAAGAACATATTCTATACCATAGTCACTTTTAAATTACAGTTCAACACAATACACATGCAATATAGTTATTTGCAGCAGGGTGTTTCAATAATGTATAGAACAGCTGTCTAGATTGAAACAGTAGCCAGCCAGGGAGGTAAAATTGCATGCTCCTTGACATTAGCTGAATTTTGGCGGTCTGGTTGTAGTCAGTGAATATGAAATTAATACATTAAATATGTAGTATATGAATTATTAAACTACTATGTATTAGTGGATGAAGGAAGGTTATAAGAGATAAGTGTTAAGCAAGTGACAACTCCAAGCAGAGACATCTTAACTCAGCATTTCCTACATTGTCTTTGCTGTGTGTGACAGCCTATGGGTAATAGATTTTCCTGTTTTGTCCCAGTGTTATTCTGTCTTAATAGCTTTGACTGCCTGATTGTATGAATGATTATTTCCCTGCAGGAGATCACACACAAAAAGTAAGATGTCCTATGTAACTTTTACAGGAAACATACTTAAAAATGATTTTACTTAATGTGGTGTTAAAGCAGTGACACACTACAATACAGTCTCACTTTTTTAAATAACTTGTCTTGTCTTGGATGGTTATTTTTGAGCTTAAGTGCTTTTAAAAGTTACTGATACATTAGTAGATCCATACAGACTTAAAAAAACATTTGTGGAGGTGGCAGCTATCACACAACATATATCTTAGTTATATGTGGAATTATATGTGGAATGACTTACATGAGGCAGATGGTTATTCAAAATGTTTATTCCTGTCTCCTGGAAAATGTGTGCAAATCGAATACATAAAACCCAAATAAAATACATCAATTCAGTCCCAACACAGAAATGGCTGAATGTGTGTGTAAACCTACAGTCAATGTCAGGGAAAAAAATACATATATGTGTACACACACACACACATACATGTACACATACACGTTCTAGACAGATGTGCCAGATAAAGTAATGTAACTAACCTGTGATCTGTAAAAGTGAACAAGGGAACAGTTAAACCAGCCATCAGCATAAAAATATTGGGGTAAAATTTACACAATCATGAAGCTGTGAACAAAATCAAAGTACTGCTGATTACCATTATAACTACAACATAACCATGACAACTCTTGACCTGCTTTATAGATAAGCTAAGTGAATTTTTAACTTCACAATGCCATTTTGGGTTTTGGCAGGCTTTTCAAAAACAAGTCATCTTCATCAGCTGCAGTATTGGTGGCAGCAGGGGGGTTGCTTGTGGTAGCAGAAGATTTCCATAGGGCATGAAGAAGCTGGGACTCAAACTCTGTTAGTTCATTTGCATGTGACCTTCTCTTGCCCACAGGAGGCTTGCTGTCTGGATGCTGCATTTGTCTTGAACGTGATGTTGCTTGAGCACTTCTCAAAACATCACCTGGCTGGCTTACAGCTGCCGACTGGCTAGCTCTCACAGCTGCAGCTGTTGGTTGGTTTGCTGGCTGGGAGGTAGGCTGGCAGGTAGGCCGGCTTGCTGGCTGACATAAAGCACCGACCTAGCTATCTGACCCAGCTATTGACTGACTGGCTCTCTCAGCAGCAGCTGCTGGGTGGTTTGCTGGCTGGGAGGTAGGCTGACTTGCTGGCTAACATAAAGCACTGACCAGGCTGGCTGACCCACCTACTGACTGACTGGCTCTCTCAGCTGCAGCTGCTGGGTGGTTTGCTAGCTGGGTGGCACCTTGCTGGCTGTCTCGTAGGGTCTCATCTAGCTGGCTGAAGGGGGACTGGCTGACCAGCTGAATCACTGGCTGGGCTTTATTTCTGGGCTAGTTTCTCTGTGTTCCACAAATGTAGCACAAAACCCCATCACAGCTCTGAAGCGCCATGGCACCTTGTCAGTGGCACCAGCACCACTTCTGCTCCTTTCCTTCTCTTTCCTCCTTTCTCTAAGTATCTCTGAGGTTCTTAGTATGTGTAGTCGGTATAATAAACAATATGCAAAATGGCATAGCTCTGCAATAAATACCAGCTTTGTGTAACTCATAATGTTCAGTTGTTGAGAGTGTGTCAACAGAGGTGTTTGGTCATTTTTGTGGCTGTTGTTTGTGGTATTTTATAGCTAATAAACCCTTTGTGTGAGACCAGTAACAGCTAAAGACATTTAGCTGGGGCATGGAGTTTGACAAACTTGCGTAATCACGTGTCAAGTACAGCGTAGGTCTCATTAGCTCATCTCTGCTGCTTATTTACCCACCGGATTCACAATTCACAATAGCTGCCACATTCCTCCAGGCATCATTTCTGTGGTTTGTGTCCTGGAATGTGGGAAAATCAGTCATACGATTCAGGAAAGCCAAAAATGGCTATGAATAATTTTTCCTCCATGGTGCCCACGATATTGATACCTTCCATGTGTTTAATTACATAACTTCCTGTTCGTGAGCTGTGGTTGTACACACAACTGTTCAGAAAGTCGCTGGTGCTGCAGCTTGATTGGCTGTCTTGATGTGCCAATCACCAGCTTGGTCCACGTTGCCAGATATCCCAGCATACTTTGTGCAGCGGATTAGTCACTTCTCATAGACAATGAATGAGCATTGATTTTGTCGCCAGTCAGTTTGCATACAGTGGGGCTGCACTGTTAGATGTTTTTTAGAGCTACAACATGACAGTAGAATGTTGTTTTATTTATGTTTTTGTTGCCACGATAACCCTTTCAACAGGGCTACAATTTGTCTGAGCAAATTGTATCACAGCCATACATCTGCCACATTATGTTGATTTCCAAGAGACAGAAAAACAACTATTTCACATACTGTACAGATAAATGTACAGACGAATGTATCACTGCACCTGGACAATCACAATCAAAACAATCATTTTCAACCTGCATGTTTGGGAAAAAAACAGACATTTGTGTGTTTTACTTTTTCAACAGCCCATTGCACGAAAAGTGAAACAGATCCAGGTATATGATTTTCTCTGTCATCTCCTCTTTACTGTTGAAAAGGTCAGCTGGTGCTGAGACACTTGAGGCAGTCATTTTCCCATCAGTAGCTGGCAGGTGTACCACCCACATCTCACCGGGATACCAGGGGAGGGACGGCTTTCTCCACTGAGCCCACCACCACAGAGACTTGTCAATCAGCCGGACCTCCACTCCGTCTGCTGCAGCCCACACACACTGCATGAAACTTTCAGCCTCACTTTAGGAAGGTGTTTGTGAGTATAATGACAACCACTGGATACACTGTCTTATGGTGCCTACAGACTGTGAAATTTCAGCAATCTTATAGGTTTATTGCAAGCCACATTGTGCAACATAGATCCAAATAAACTTGGGTATGGCATCAAGTATGTAGACTGTACGATGATCACACCCACTGAATCATAGGCTACTACGCAAGCCAGTATACAATAAAATGTCATCAGCATGTGTCATCCACCTGCGCCACAAAAGTGGTAAACAATGAAGCTAAGCAATGTTGCTATGTCCTTCTTGGCACGGTCATGATAACAGCTGGAGGACACATCATATAAACAAGGTTTTCTTCTTTGTTGTATTCAGCGCCAGTGTTGCATTGATCAGTGTGTCGTTTCAAGCTGCATTCCTACTGTTTGGTTAGCAGACGTAGGTCGTAGCAGTAGTCACATTGTGAGATGGTTATCCTAAATTTCTGACACTGTCAGAATTTTCTCCCGGACTGTATTTGGTCACAAGACCATGACAACGGCATCTTTGTACCTCTCTCACAGTGCGATGTAGGACCACCGTTTTGGAGCCACGACCAACGATATTGCCATGTGTCTTTCATGTTGGTCATCTTTCATCTGGGACAGCCCAAAATCACACAGTGTATACCTGGCTTTAGTTTCTCTTTTGTCATTTACACTCTCTGATATAAAGTTTTTGTTGATTCAAGAACAAACAAAAGAAGGTGTCAAGGTTCAGACAGGAGAGGGCCTGTGTTGCTGTACACTGAATTTAGGAGATTGTGTATGAGGTAATGTTCAGATTTGAGACTTTCTATGGTCATTTCAAAGAGGATTGCAACCAGGTGTAATTTCGTCTTCCTCCTTTTTCATCACCCTTTACCAAACCCACATTTTCCTTAGCAACAATCCTCACCTCCATTTCACTGCCATCTTAACACTTCTGCCTGGTTTGGCCTCAGCATGCAATCTCTGGGAGGGGGAGCAACCAGGTTAAAACTCTCTATATGAATATCAACAGTACTGTCAAAATCAGGCTCAAGTTTGTACTTCAAAAGATTTATATCGATCAATGAAAATACATTAAAACAAAGTGACAATAATGTATAAGAGGCTCTTTACAACACCATTGTTGGCTGTGATGCATAAATGTGTGGAAGGTGGTGATGTTGTTTGGTGAGGCACAATGGAAACAAATGTAACCAATCCTAATAAACCCAAATGATGGTGGATGCCAACAAGTGATTAGTAACATTACTTGTTACTTTACATTCATTACTCAGCTGTCAGCTCTGTCAAAGGTCCATTTTAAACAACTTAAAGCCTTCACACCCACATATTCCATATTTTGTATCTAATAGATGTAGACAAATAAAAGGAGATATGGTTTAACAAGCACCCAGCTTACAGTTTGAAGATATTTACTGCATTGTCCCCTCACCCTGCAACTCAAAGCTAAACTAGCTGATTCCTGAATATTGCCTTGCTAACGTTAGCAAGCCAGAGGACGCAACACGTAAACAAAACAACTTTGAAGTTACCTGGAGTCTCATTTCTCCTCTTTTGGTGGCAGAACAGCTGCAGCCCCCACACCAAGATAGCATGTAGCAGAGCAGTCTGTCCACTGAACGCACAGAGACCAAACTGATATTAACCCACCGTCAAATCACCAAATTGTAATCCCTTACACTATTTGGTACTGAAAAATTAATCATATTGCTGTAGCGTAGCATACTACAAAGTAATACATTACTGCCCAACACTGCCTAATAGGTTGTTTTTCAGTACCTTCTAAAACAACTCTGATATCAAGAAGTGACTCAGTCGTTGGCAAGTGCTGCCACTGTCTTACTGTATTCTGCTCAAATTCAGGCCATAGTTGGTTAAGGTTATGGAAAAATTACATTCACTGTTAAAGAGAACCGACAATGAAGCACATAAAATGTAAACTGTGACCTCCAGTGCTGAAGTCACAGGATTTGTATGCTCAAAAAACAAGTAAAAGTTGCCCTCGCTCTTCCCTTCCCTCCCTTGTCACACTAGCACCAGGCTCAATGAATATATATTCTGTTTCTCACTCACATCAATCAAAGCCTTGTCAACTGACTGTTTTTATTTGAGCCCCAGAAGGTCATTTACCTTTGTTGAAGTGGTCGGCCAAGAGAAACTGTTGATCTACGCAAGCTCAATACAGTATTTTGCTGTACAGTACACAATTCCGCACTGCACTACTAAAGTACAGTGTATATAACTGGGCTGTAATACACACCTGCATCCAATATAGATGGACAAATTCATTTTGGATCAGCACCAAACTTGATAAAGACAGTGAATTGCAATAATGTTGTTGATCACCTGACTTATTAGCTGGTGACATCAGGTAAAAAAAAAAAACATATTTGTCCAATACTTTGGTTTATGACCAAATGCTTGCAAAACAGATCACATTCCATCATTGTCAGCTGTACTTTGTGTTAATTAGCAAATTTTAGTATGCCAACATGCTAAACTGCTAAGACGGTTAGGGTTAGATTATTGTGACAGTATCTGCTAAACATTAGCACATAAAAAAATCAGGTTAGGTCAGGTTAGGTTAGGTCAGTATTTCTTTATTAGCGCATGGTGTAATTTCATTTAAAGGACTTTTTTTGAGGTTTATTCAATGCTGTAGCTTCCAAGTGGTGTCTTATATGTATCCAAATCTGAAATTCAAATTTTGGTTGAAGTATGCATCTTTTAGCATCAAAATGCTATTTTCTCAAGCCCTTCTAAAACTTTTTCCCCATGTGACTTGCTATAGGTTTTTGCATGATGATGTTGCTATATATGAACTGATATAAACCCCTTAGCCCACCTAGGTAGTAGCCACGGAGACAGACTGAGCACTCACTGTTGTTGCTGCTCTGATAATCATGCTAACAGACACTCAGATACACACAGACGGAGCACTCACTGTTGCTGTTGCTCAAAGTTTAAAAAATAAAATTGGAGCTCTCCTCTCGCCAGTAAACGGCTCCGGATCAGAGCAGAATCCGGTGTGACTCACGGGTGTTATTTGTCCTGTAGCTTCGGCTCTGCTCCCAGCTCTCCCCTCTAGAGCTCCCGGCACCCAGCAGCTGTCTGTCCCTCCATTCCATCCGGTGCTTTTATAAACATCTCACACACTCAGACTCAGCTCTGCAACATTGCTCAAAGTATATCTGGACAATTTTGCTCTAACATACAGTTAGCGAGTATGTTAGGAAGACACAGCGAACTACATGTGTGTATGTGTGTGTTTGGGGGTGGGGGGGGGGGGCATCAATGATCTAACTCATGTCACTGCTTTTTGCTAATGGCTGAGTGGGTGTTTCCATTTGAACAACCTGGAAAAGAGCGCAGATCGAGTCATCCTTTAGTGAGAGGTAAATCTGACCATACTAAAAGGTATAATAATATACTTGAGAATAATGAACTTCCACCTTCGCTACTGACAGAGGACTGGCATTATTCAAATGACCCCAAGAGGTCCCAGGTCCAGAAGCATTAGGTCATTTTAAGCATGGCCAATAGGATTTAGAGCCTCAGGAACTCTGTTAACTGCCTCATGTTAGCTTTAAAATTCATATTAATGGAGTCATTTTCAGAGCATTTTATTAGTCAGTCTGCTGCTAATTAACATTCATATGACACTGCTTGATGTTGTATTTGGCTTTCATTCACTTCAAAGTCCTTTTTCATGTAGTGTTTCTAATATATTATTCACTCTCAGTACTTTTTCCTGATCTCCTCATCTCTGCTCATCTCTTTGCATTTGAGTGTTATGTGTGCGTACTCGTATTGAAACTGACATGATTGCAGTCATGATCCTCACCTAACTTCATCATGTCAAGTCAAGTCAATTTTATTTATGTAGCCCAATATCACAAATATCAAATTTGTCTGAGGGGGCTTTACAGTCTGTACAGCAATACAACATCCTTTGTCCTCAGACAATTCAATCAATTCAAATAAGGAAAAACTCCCTAAAAAACCCTTTAACAGGTAAAAAAAAATAAATAGAAGAAACCTCAGGAAGAGCAACACAGGAGAAATCCTTTTCCCAGCATAGACAGACATGGAACAGATGTTGTGTGTACAGAATAAAACACAATTTACAGAATACAGCATATACATATATATATATATATGAAGAATGTGATTAAAATGATGCCAAGCAGATTCCAGGTGCCACCAGAACAGAATAGGATGTGAGCCACGCGACCTCTGTCACCATGGAGACCTGGCAGGAGGACAGACGACACATGCACATAAGGGAGACTCACATCACACCATTCACATACAAGGGAGAACAGACAAGAAAATACAATATTCACACAGGAAAGAGAGAAGGATAAAGACATCTTTCAGAGAGAGAGAGACATGAGGTGAGGCTGAACTCCTGCAGGATGGGAAACCAGATCCAAGACCTCAAGAAATGGAGAGACAGCCAGGGAAGCAGAGTGGTTCCAGGATGGATGCTGGTCCAGCGAGAGATGCCTGAGAGACAAGAGAGGACAGGAGGATAAAATAGGGAAGGAGAGGGAGAGAGGGGTGGGGGCACACAGCGCAGACATTTATGTGCTTGTGGAACAATCAAACCGAAGGTTAGAGAGATGTAGGGCTGCACCCAACTAAAGATTTTCCTAGCCGACTAATAGTCATTATTTCAAGCCATTAGTTGACTAGTCATTGCACATTTAATGACAGTACATTTTATTTATCTAGGCTATCTAATGACAGAGTGGCCATGCTAAGTGGCTAACATCAGGCTAACGTTGCTTACATGTTTCAGATAATGTTTGAAGTCAACGAATGATAGGTGAATGCCTGCAGAGTTTGCCTGTCACCTCCTTGGGGTCATCCTTTACCCTCTCACCCACACTTTGGATTTCTTAACCAACTATGACTATCTATCTAATAACCGGGACTGACTGAGTGTGTGCCCTCCAGTGTTTCATACACAGTCCAGCAAGTAGGTTTTGACCTTATTTTGACAAAGTGAAGCTCCCGAATGGAAGGTTTTTTTTCCTATGACCAACTGACCAATGAAAACTTGCTAGCTAGAATTGATGTAATATGGTGAAATTTTCTTGTTTTAGTTAAGATTCTAGCTGCAGCTTTTGAACTATCTGAAGATTTTTAGTACTAGCATGTGGCAGACCTGAAAACATAACATTACAGCAATTAAGTCTGGATGAAACAAATATGTGTATTAGAGTCTCTGCGTCAGCTATGGGGAGGAGGGAAGACTGAATTTTAGCTATGTTACATTAGTGGATAAATGCAATCTTGGTGATTTCTTTAATGTGCTTATTAAAGGAATGGCTGGGATGAAACATAACACTAAGATTCTTGGCTGCCACACTTTACGAAATCACACACTTGTTGAGAGTTACTATTACTTGATCAAACTGGTGTCCGTGTCTAGCCTGGCCAAAAAACAGCATCTCAGTTTTATCCAAATTTAGAAGCAGGGAATTTAGTGACATTCAATTTTTCACAGCAGCCAAGCAGGCCTCTAATTTAGTAATATGAGTATGATCATCAGCCCTTATAGGCACGTACAGCTCAGTATCATCTGTGTAGCAATTGAAATTTATTCCATGACTATGTATAATATCGCCAAGAGGCGAAATATAAAGAGAGAAAAGCAGAGTGCCAAGAACCAAGCCCTGAGGTACTCCATATTTAACATCAGAGAATTTATTCTAGCAGACACACTGTGTTCTTTCAGATAAGTAGGTTTTGAGCCAAGAGAGAGCTAGACCAGAGACACCAAAATTACAATTTAGTCTGTCTAATAGTATACAGTGATCAATGGTCTCAAGGGCTGCACTGAGATCCAGTAATAGAAGCACAGAGGTAGAATCTGAATCCATAGCAAGTAGAAGATCATTTACCACTCTGGTTAGAGCATTTTCAGTGGAGTGACGGGCCCTTAAAGCTGATTGAAAAGGTTAATTTTCTTTTATGAGTAAAAAGTTGTTGAGACAAAACTCTCTCTAGTACTTTAGAAAGGAATGGAAAATTGGAGACTGGTCAATAGTTATTAAGAGACCCTGGAGTGAGGTGCAGTTTCTTAAGTAGAGGTTTAACCACAGCCGTCTTAAAACTTCTGGGGACAATGCCAGTAGTAAGTGATAAATTAACAATATCTAGCATTGTAGGTCCCATAAAAAGTATTTCAAGTTTTGCTGGTAAAGGGTCAAGTAAACAAGTAGTTGGTTTAGCAGCTCACACAAGCTTAGTCAAAGTTTCGAGAGACACACGCTTAGTCAATTCTCTCTTAGTCAAGAGAGATAGTCTTAAAAATTTTAATAACAGGGACTATCTGAAACTCTTTGTATAAATATGAATTTGGTAAGACATGATCTGCAGGAGTAGCTGGAGTTGAAGAACTAATTTTGTTTCTAATCTCATCAACCTTATTGCAGAAAAAGTCCAGAAACTCATGAGCTGTGATAGGTAAGCAACTAATAGATGGCTGCTTTTTAGCAAATTTAACTACAGTGTTGAGGACAAATCTAGAACCCCTTTCACACATACATTGCAACCCTGAAGTTATCCTGACGTTATCTGTATGTATGAATGCAAATGTCTGAATCAATCACACCAGACATTAAACAGACTTTACCCTGCCAGGTCCCTAGTCCAAAGTCCATGTAATGTCCGATTGAGCCCATGTGTGAATACAGCAGTGAATTTTCTGGAGAATCCACAGCGAGTGAGTGGGTGTGTTGATGATGTTTCTCTATCATGTGGCTGCCACTGGTTAAATGCAGCCAGCAGGCTAAGCTGCATTGTTTTGATTGGGCCTGAACTCTGTGAAGCTAGCACTAATGGGAGAGAGGACTTCCTGTAATTTCTTGTAAAATAAAAGCTATTTTATTTCTGGTGAAAAGCTTTAAAAACGCCAAATTACAACCGCAGCATACTTTTTGTGTCATGTCCTGCCCCCAGCATGCTCTACCCAGGCGCCACCCCCTGCCTAAACCAAATGGAGTATTTCCAGTAGGTGAAAACAACACAGACAATCTCCTGCTGTGTGCTACATGTTTAAAAAGGTAACTCCGGAAAATGTATGGACCCAATGCCCTGGACATCGTCCAGAGTTCATATGTGAAAACGGTTTAGGATTATGTCAAGTGACAGAAATATGCTTTTGCAGCAAATAACACACGCTTGTACTTCAATAAACACTCGTGCTACTCGATAGGTATAAAACCTCCAGTTTTGATTTTTGCCATTAATGTTCCAGTCTCCTGCAGGCCTGCTTAAGAGCACATGTCTCTTCATTTAACCTCTTTAGTCGTTCTGGTAGTAAGACGTGCAATTGAATCCAGGAGACTAGAGAACACCACATTTAAGTCACTAGTGAAATTTTCTACAGAGTCTGTCTCTGCAGTGAAAGGAGCCAAGACTTCAGGCAACTGCTGGCCAAATGTAGCTATTGTAGATGGATCAATGTGGCGACTGGTAAGAATCTGCACTGACATTACCAGGACAGGCCAATGATGCTACAAATTGAATGAGAAAATTATCTGACACAGCAGATGAGGCTGGCAAGACAGTCAGATCAGAAACTAACCAAATCAAGGGTGTTACTATTGCAATGAGTTGACTCATGAACAAACTGAGCAAACCCTAAAGTATCAACAAGTGCCAGAAAGGCTTTAATTAGAGGATCACCAGCCTTATTTAGATGAATATTGAAATCACCAAGAATAAGAATCTCATCAGAATGAGTAACAAGATCTGAGATAAATTCTCCAAATTCTTTTAAAAATTGTGAGTAAGGGCCAGGTGGCTGATAAAATATTACAGTGTGGATTGAACAGTCTGTTCGTGGCTGAGGGAGATGGAGTTAGAATGAGCTGAATTTAGTGTCGAGTTTGGAAGTTAAATTGAAAATAGAACCCCCAGAACCCCCAAGGCTTTGGTAGACAGTGATCTGATATTTATAAAACCAAATTTAAGTATCTTGTTGCAGTGATTAGTAGTAGGCAGAACTGTAGAGCTACCTCTAGATGAATATAAATTGAAATTAGACACCTTATATCATTATTTGACAGTTTTGAAGACCTGCACTTTGGATGGTATGTGGTCACACTTTTGATTATATTGATGTTCGGTTCTGTAGATTATTAGGTGCTTTGTTGTTCATTTCACCACCATCAGTGGTAGGGATGATTTTTAGATTGTGATTCACAAATTTAGGGAACGATAGTTTGTGAGCAATACAGCAGGGAAGGGAGAGGAAGGGAGTGTCTCAATGTTATAAACCAAGCTATCAGTCTGATAATCTATCTTGTGAGAAATTCCCTGGCTAGATACGTTAACTAAACTAATTGACACCACATCTACACTAGCCTTAAACCTACCGAATGATAAGTCCCTAATGTCAAACTAAACATAGACACCTTTTCTAGATAAAAGAGCATGTCAGCATGTCAGGGCAGCCCCAGAAAGAAGGCCAGTTATTAACAAACCCAAATCCCTGCTCATTACAATAACGAGCCAGCCAGCAATTCACTGAGGTGAGCCTACTGTATATCTCATCATTACCCCTCACGGGTAAGAGACTCTTCGATGCCTACACTTCTTTCTGGCCAACTCAAGTGTCCTGTCTAGGCTAACTTTTGTGATCGGTGACTGCTTTATCCTTGCATTATTGGTGCCAAAATGAATGTCAATGTTGATGAAAGAAGTGGTGCTATGTGCCTGGGTTCCCTTACTCTTACTCTATGATGCCAGCACCCACAGATTAGCCTCTATGTCGGAGACTTTGGTCCTGGGTAAAAAGTGAACCCAGGCTGGCAAAGCTGATCTGATATTGTGAATAATGGCACTCACTAACATTTGTTCTTTCACCCTGTTGGCCGAAGTGGGAGAGGTACGCTGGCCCCCTGGACTACCAACAGCTGAAAACCTTTTTTGCAGTCAGAAGAGGTGACCAGATCAGGCCACAGAACTGGTAGTTAGCTTCTGCGAGTCTCACCATGCCGCTGAGCAGAGACAAACTCTGCCGCATCTGCCATTAAGACTACCCTAATGCTATCATTAGCAAGCCTGCTGTCAGGCAACTGCAGAACAGTCATCACACACATTTTGTTTTAACGAGGCTGCTAACTGCTAAACTAGGCTAAGCTCTAAGCTAGTAAACATATCAGCAACGAAGGGCTACCCACTAACACTAGTGTGTTTCAGAAAGAAAACTAGCGAATCTAGTGATAAGTGAACTAAGCACAGAAAATAACATAGTCAATAAGATAAATAAGAGTTAGAGCAGAATATAAAGGAGGAGAGAGTGTAAACAGCTGTTATCCATCGCATGAAAGTCGAAAGCAGCATCACGGGAGGCAGTGTCTGGTAATCTCACCCACCAGAGTAAAGCTGCTGATGGAGTCTTCTAGCAGGCAGAGGGGAAGGAAGGGCAGGCAGCCTCCTCAACTTGTGGGGAAAAGGATGGATGCATAAATCAATGAAGAAAAACAACAGTTGAAGGCATCTGTTCCAGAACAACACACCGACTGTAGTAAGGATTTCTAATAAGGATGGGTCTGAGGGAAATAACAATAGTAAACACTGCTTTTGGAACAATAACTAATTGAAAATCCCCACAAGCTCAGTGGTTGGAGTATGCTTTGATGAATACAAAGACCATGTTGAAAGCAAGCAAACATGAAACGCATCTGTAACAGAGTCAGATTGACAGGGACTATAAATCCTGCTGTAAAATCCCAGATGTCTGGCGGACTGCATATGTCATCCCAGAGGTGGTGATCCAAGTGCCCTAAATTACTGTCCAATGTCAACTGTCCTGCTTTGCTAAGATCTTAAGGCCAATTCATTGTTTCTGTGCTTGTGTGGCCACAAGGGTTAGACTGTACGTGCTACAAGAGCACCCACTGCACATGCACAAGAAAGGTCAACTGGACACTTGTTTTGTGTATTATATGTATATACTGTATTCCCATTCCCTGGTTCTATTTTTATTGAGTGACACACACAATTTCCTTTTTTTTTTTTTTTTTTTACTTTTTCTGGTTCTGCCAAACACAACAAAAAAGGAAGTCTTCCTCTTTGTGTTGTGAGGTCACCACCTTGTTTTCTAGTATGCTTGTCTTCAACGTTTCTGTGTAATGCAAGTTTTTCAGTCAGCTGTCTTCCTACACAGAGGTGGAAACCATGAATTGACCTTTACCGTCCTCAGTGAATTATCAGCTGCAGACATTTCTGGAGCTCTCAGCAGTCAGGATTCAGACATGTCAACAACTGCATTACTACTTATAAATGATACTCTTAATGCCCTAGACAACCAGACGCTGTGTGCTGAACCTCTTATAGACCTTTGGGAAGCATTTGACATTGTTGACTATAATATTTTACTAAAAGAAAATGTTCTTTTTAGGTGAAAAGAATAGTCCATTAATTGATTTTAGGTCATCCTCGCAAAAGAGAAACTCAAGCAAAGCTTTGAAATGGCTCCATTTTAGTATAGGTGTCACACAAGGTTCTATTCTGGGTCCTCTTCTATACACTAAGAAATATCATCACTGACACTCAACATCATAATGTAAATGTTTATGCTAAATATACTATCTTATATACCACACAACTGCCTCTTAATCTTGCCATCGCAAATCTATAGTCTGCCCTTCAGCTCTTCTGTCTTATCAAACATGGACTTGTTTTTAAACGATGGTGGCAAAACAAAATTTATTCCAGATAGCAAACTACATCTGGCAAAAGAAGTTGTCATCCATATCTGATATGGTCTGTTTCCTTTATCCAAAGTGCCTAATCCTGTGCTAAAAGTGATGTATTTTTTATTTAAATCAGTTACAAAAATTGTAGTTATATAAAACATACAGCTTATCAAACCAAAAATGAACCAACCAACTGTTCTGTTCACTGAATAGTGTCTTATACCCCAAGGCCATATTCAGACAAAATCAGGTGATGTGATGAAAACGCCAGTTCTCCCATTCATTTGAATGGGGATACTGCATTTTGTCTGCGGGCATTTTGGCCGCAGCAGTGCCGCACCAGACTGCGGCCAGAAAGTTCAGCCAGAGTCAACTTTTGGAGAAACGCAACGTTACTGCGGCTAAAGGCTGTGGTGGCCAATCACAGCCAGATTTGGTCTGAATACAGCCTAATAGTATAGTATACTGTCTGTATCTAAAGTCCTCCATGTTAAAAATAGTTTGGAATCTCACTGGATGACAGTCTCATTCTGATATCCATGTGGAACACCTGTATACACTTATGTCTGCACTTGACATAAGTATGGTAATGTTGTATATGCATGCCTCTCCAACCACCTCACCATCTGCCTCATGACTATTAATCACACAGAATGCAGCCGATTATCACAGCCGATAAATTCACACTCATTGTATTTTATATTCTCATATGAAAAGGGGGGATGATGCTTTGTAACCAACAGAAGGGAGTCGCATTGTGTATTATTTATCAATAAGGCTCTCCTGGGAAAATTTTGAAAAATAGATGTTGATCTTAATGAGACTACTGTGTTTGAAGAAAGGATTAACTAACTAACACTTCCTTGCACAGCGCATGTACCCAAATTTTCACCTCTCACATTAAGTGGGATAAAAATAAAAAAAAAGATGGCTGTCAGCAGGTATTGAGATACAACACGCTACAAACATTTTCCTAACACAGGAAGAATTCCTAAATTGAGATTACAATAAAAAGCTTTGTCAACTATTTCAAGGTTTTAATTTACAGTGCAGAAAAGCAGAAAATGTCAAAACAGGAAGAAAAACAGAAACAAACAAAACTCTGCGCAAACAATCCACCTGTGGAAAATCAACTTTTTAAGGGTGTGGAAGGCATCTCGGGACTCTGAAATATTGAAAGAAATTAGAGAATTGAGCATGGAAACTGCTGGGAACTTTAGAGCATTGAAGAAGGAAATAAACAAACTAAGAGAAGGCATTGGAGAACTGGAAATAAGAATGGATGCAGCAGAGTCAAGAATTGCGGAAAATGAGAACCATGAAATTGGTATGACAAAAGTGCTTATCCACAGTCTGCACCTACAGAGACAACTGGAAGCAAAATGTGAGGATCTCGAAAGCCTTGTCAGAGGGAAGAATATAAGAATTCATTCAGTGCTTGAAAAATGTGAAGGAAATAATATAGTTGAGTTTGTGGAGAACCGAATACAAGAAAAACTGGATGTTAATGGTGAAATCCACATTGAAAGAGCACACTGGGTGATTGGACAGGAGATGGGGCACAACAAATGTCCCAGGTCAATAAAAATTTGCTTCCAAAACTACAACATGAGGCAAAGGGTGCTTCAGGCCACCTGGGCAAAGAGGGACACTTCAGGACAGAAAAATCAAGTCACACATTACTTTTCTTGTAAGACTGAAAAATATTTGAGGAGGATGGAAAAAATCAAGGTGTTTGACAAACCCCCAAGCCGCAGCAGAGGGTATGACGTCAACATGGAGAATCCAGCCAGACTTGTAGGCAGCAGGCTTTTTCATACTGAGGTTTATGAGTTACGTTATGTCAATAGAACCAACAAGAGGGGAGGTGGTGTGGCCCTGTATTTACAGAGGTTTTTTTTTTTTTTTAGCTCTGAGGACAAGAAGAAATTAAATTTTAAGCATCAAACTGTGTAATTCTCTAGAGAATGACCTAAAGGGTTGTTCAAATATTTTTCAGGTAAAGATGTATAGAGAAAGAATAATTAGACTACATGAAGTTGATAAATAACAGCTTTTCTTAGTTGAAAGTAAATTCTTGTGCATGGATTTTGATATTTTTCTCATGTCTCTTGTAAGTAATGGTTGTTAAGTAACTGGAATTGACAGATCATCTATTTCGGTTGCCCTACTCCGTTTCGGTCATGGAATGTGTACAAGGAAACAGAATTATATTTTGTTCATGAATCACATCTTTTTCTGGAACTATGCATTGACACGAGCAGAACAAATAAATTAAATGAAGTGGAAAACGATATAGACAGGTGGCTTTCATATTCAAAGGCCACATATTTAAAGGGCAGACTGCTGAGGAGCATTCTGAATGATACAGATGTTGTTTGACATGGGATCACACTGGGGCGCACACACACACACACAAAGATAGACATACATTACAGCCCTCATTTCCTGGATGTACTCGCAGGGGTTTATGTCCTCACCACAACAGTGTTTTATCTTGTCAGGATGCATCTCCTCAAGCTGCTGAATAGAGTTTCTCTGTTATAGGTGCTGACAGAGACTGCAGAGGAAAGCTGGCTCTGTGGGTTTGTGTGTGTGAGCGTGTATTTGTGTGCACACATGCCGAATTGAATGAAATTCATCATAGCTTCACCGCTGCTCCAACCAATCTGAATATACTTCTAAAGTGAACATCTGCCACATTATAAAGCTGTGTGGCCAAAGGGGATCCTGTGTGTGTTTATGTGTGTGTGTTTGTGAGTTTGTGTTATGTCGCCAAGGTTCTCAAAGAAATAGTGTCCTTCAGAGTTAGTGAGGATTTCTCAATCTGACAGGGCGTCCCATCCAGAGGGTCATCCTCAAACTTTTCAGGAGGCCCTCGAAGTACTTGGCTTGTCCTCATGTACTCCTCCTCTTCACACATGCTGCATATGTAGGACAGTCGGAACTGGAAGCAAAGCTATGGAGAATTTTTCTTCTTTTTCTGAATGGGGAATGTCAAGTTCTCCTGTGTGCATCACTGGATGACTCATACATAGGTTTGTCTGTTGCAGATTTCAGATTAAGTTCTGCTTTAAAGAGTGTGGCCAGTACATTACAAGTACAAATATCCCCAAAAGTAGCCAGATCTTCATCCATCCAGCTATTGAGACAGTTCTGACTAAGAACAACAGTGTATATTTGCAAAGTAGGAGGGGACATTTTGGACGCCCCTGGTTCAGGAATTAATAATCCTATTTATTTTTCCCAGAGACAATTTTACATGAATTTGAACTCTCTTATGGCTTGTATCGGCATGAAACTCTCCCAGTTGAATCATCTCCACAAACGATTAACAACTGTGGTAGAAAATATCTGGTTTTAGTTGCATAAAATCAATCAGGTTTTAACCACAGAGGTGGCAGTTCACACTCAAAGTGTTTTTTTTTGGAACAGTCATATGTATCATTTTGGCAGGAACTTAGGCATACAAGGTATTGTTTTTAGCCAGGCAGTGGGATGGCAATGTTGGCTGGTCAGTCTATGGATATATAAAGAGAACTGGATACAGCGTTGGAGGCGGGGCTCTGTTCATTCCTATAAAAGCTGCTCAGTGTTGCATGAAGCCAAAAAGCCACTTCCCACTGTAAAGTAATTACCCAGATGAATGCATACACTGGAACATACGCACCAGAGACTTCCGCTAGCCGGGCTGGCTAACTTCCGGTTTAGTGCTCCTGCTAATTTGAATGGGGATAAAATAATTCAATTGTACGACTCTTCTAGACTTTTCAGTTTTTTACTGGACTGAATGTATCAAATTCTGGTAGTGAAATGAATCATTTCGTCGGGGTTGTGACGCTCAAAAAAATGTATCCACCGTTTTACAGCTGCTCCTTTTCCCATGATAGTGCAGGAAAAATGCTTTTTGGGCCCCTGTGAGACCTAAAGTTGTAATTCTATGGTTTGGCCACTATGTCAAATTGGCTTCAAAGCCCAGCGCTCTTCCTGGGGGCTTGGATCATTCACTCCACCATTTTGATCCTGACTAGAATTCAATTCAATAAACTTTATTGGTCCCAGAGGGGCAATTATAATGACATATAAAGGCATATAAAAACAGACATAAAAAAACATCTGCAAAATTTTGTAACTGGAATATCTTGATATTGGATGGATTGCCATAAAATTTAGTACAGACATTCAAGAAGACATACAAAACATATAAGAGGAGAGTGTTCCTGGAGCAGCTAAGAAAGGCACCTGTAACCCCATAAGAAGGGAGTTCTTCCTCCACAGAGCAGCCTCTGCAGGGCTTGTGAAAGCTGCTCAGGGGGCTGAATCTTGTACTTAAGAATATATCACTATATTGCCAAAAAAGTTCAAGACTGTTATTGTTTCCCTTTAATAAAATACATTCAAAACTACTTTGTGCACATTTCTGCTACTTTCTTAGACTATACTAGTGCTATCTTCTGCTAAAAAAATGTTTACACCTATGCAGTACCTTAAGCAATAATAATAATAAACCTCTACTTTAATAAGGGAAAAAAAATATGACAAGTGTGCTGTAATAAAAATGAGTGGTGTCCACTGATTCATTGCAGTCTTTCTGCACTGTGAAGAGAGAAACCCAGATATTCACAAAGTTTGTGATGAATGAAGGTTGTTTGTTCATGCAAAATAGATTTGGGATTTGAATATTCAATTAAGCTGCTTTATTTTAGGGGTTTAGTGAAGGTGGGTCATTTTTTACCTTTAGGACAAGGGGAGTATACAGAATGTTAAGACCACAAAAGGGTTAAGAGCTGTCTGTTCACAATGATCACTGGAGGCAAGCAAACTAAGTGATGTAAGTGCTACTATAGAATGCTATTTAAACCCAGGCATTACACTCTCTCTTTTATAATTAATGAAAAGCTGAAGTGATTATATAACATGACACTAAATTGCAATGTTGAAGTGACCCAAGATTGATTCGTTAATAGGGTAAAATCTCTGAATATGGTGTTTTTCTTCCTGCCTGAGAGTCTATTTCTTTAACATTCAGGCAATGGTAATCTGGTAATCATCTCTCTCTGCTGCAACTCCTTTGCCTCTGCTGTGGAATCCACAAATTCAACGTTGACTTTAATTGAATATCGATTTGTTTGTCTCACTTTTCCCCCCCCCCGTCTGACTCCACCTTCTCAAAAATGTAATTAGATGTTTGGCCCTGCATTGAACATACATGTCTAAGAGGGCTCATCAGAGGCCAAAGCCCTCGAGGGCTAATTTGATTCTGGTGTCACGGTGGGCTCCATAAACACACCACATGAACATAAATCACACTTAAGTGTGTTGGAGCATAATACCAGACATTTAATGGAAGTAGAATGAGGCCTGTTGATGCCATTACTTTTCTTATGTCAGTGGGTAAATGGAGAGAGTACAGGAAAGAGAGAGGAAATTATTAAATAAAATGTAAATTGCTATGTATTTTTTTTAAATCTTTCATTTTCAAATGGTCATTAATGTCAAAATAATAAAGTGGCTGTAAAGAATGCTATAGAAACAACTACCTTAGATTGAATTAATTTAAGTGAAAATGTAAATCCAATCTAGCTTCATCATAGTGATATTCTTGATTGTGGTGACCACAGAAATGCTGCAAACCACAGTCTTAAGTCAAAACCGGTGTAATTCAGCCTACAGTATGCAAATTTCATCAAGTCATAATTGAAATGTGTATGATAACCTACTCCAATTCATTAACATTTACACATGAAAAGCTCATTATAGTACATAAAAAATTGGATTAGCTTGTTGGAGTTAAAATGATAAATTGAACCTTAATTAAAAAGTTGCTAGACAGTGTGGTCCACCTCTGATGTGAAAGATATGATTTTTATTTTATTATTGATCAGCACATATTTTACGCTACACTATATTTTACACTTATACCATATTGGCCCAAATATAAGACGATATTTTATTCTGACAATTCAACAAAGTAGGGGTTGGCTTATATTTGACTACTAGACAATTACAGGTTCACAAAATCAGACATCCTTTTTTAATGGAGAGTAATGCTGTAACTCCTACATAGAATATTGCATTATACTATAGTTTGTATACTACCTCAGTGTTGCTAGACTAGTGAGTTTCTCTATGTCCATTTATAGTGTGTCTGTTGATCAGTATTGCGGATTGATCTGTTTGGCAGCCAAGAACTGTCACATCCTGCCAGGACTTTCTGTTGTGTTTGGACTCTTTGTTTTTGTTCTTTTGGGTTCCTGTCTTCACTGTGTGTGTCTATTAATGTTCTTCTTCATGATTATTGAGCCTGTTAAGTTTTCTGTTCGCAGTCTCTGTGTCCCTAACTGCCATTCTCCACCAGTCCACCAGAGACCCTCAGCTTTTTCCCTACGATGTTAAGTCTGGACTGAGTGGAAGATGGACAGACAGGATAGTATTGTATTGAAGGAACCCTTGAGATATTATCGCTTATTGTAGTTCACCTTTGTCCTGACATGGTTAGGATTATGTTAGGGTTAATATAGGGTTATGTGAGCATGCAGAGGTGAAGTAATGCTTTTGCCTTCACATGATTCAGTATAAGTTTACATGTCTTAGTTATCTTGCAGCCCATTTGGCTGTGTGCAGTGGCCCAGTGTGTTTTGTTTGCATTTGGTCTGCTGGCATCTGGGGCCTTCTTGAGCTTGGTTGTGTTTTCTGGGTTTTGGTTTGCTCTGTGTTCCTGCACTCCTCCCAAGCCTGTTTTTCCTTCCACACCTGCCCTGTAACAGCCTCGTCAACCCTGCCTTGCTCTCTGTGTTTCCCCCAGCCAATCGGCTCCCTGTTGGTTCCCCTGTTTCATCACCTCACTCCCCTCTCCTGAGTTTCTCCACCCATCTCCCCACCTGCAGCTCATCTCCTCGTTAGTTCAGTTAGTTTTTAAGTCCTGGGCCGCGGTTGAATAGTCTTTTTTTGCTTAGGAAGGTTCCTAACTGAGTGAAACGACCCAGAAGTATCTAAGTGGCAGCCATGATAAGAGCTGGTTGAATTCTCTAACTGCTAAGGAAAGGTGCTCCAATGCTTCCTTTCTAATCTCCTTTAGCATAGGTTACACTTGACCATCCTTTACGAAAGGAAAGGAGATAATTCCGTCCCACAATTCCTTGTGACAGCAAGCGACGCACCATTCACAAATTCAAATGATTAAACCCACATTACACATCCACAGCAGTCCGTTCACCCTCAATCCAAAGCTGTGTTCAGTTTGTTTGATAACAGAATAAACAAATGTAACAGAAATTCACATGCTTTTCCTGTGTTTGTCTTCAAATCAGCAATTTGAATAGAAATCAAATCAAAACCAGAAAACAACTGGTTTTTCACTTTTGTTATATCTATATTATCTGCCCCTACTGCATCTCTACAAAAACACTGTCATTGACTATGCTTGCTATAGATAGATAGATAGATAGATGAAGTTACAGTGCTGTGCCTCGCACGTAAATGCGCACAGCTTCTGTCTTATTGGGGAGACGCACTTATCGTTTCTGCTTCATTAAATACTTGCAGGGAGCATTTATGCACCAGGAGCAGGAGCCTAACTTTATTATTTAAATCTCCAGACATGACGTTTCTTCACACGAAAATCTGCAACAAAAAAAATGCGTTGAATATTTGTTTATCCTGTTATTAAACAAGTTGAACAGAACTTTGGACATAGGGGACACAGAGCCACAGCCTGTATCAACCAGAACAACTGTAAAGCACAATCAAGTCAACACTTCAAGGTGTTGGGGTTTGTATGTGGTGGTTCTTAAGCTGTTATGTGCATTATAGACTAATAACAGATTACAATCGGTATATTAACAATAACACAGAAGTCTGTCTTTCAAGAAAAAGGGATATGAGACATTTTTAGTCAGATGATGTTTTTAATTCATCATGTTTGAAACTTAAGAATGATGATTATGTACAGTAGTAGATTTGTAGGCCTAACATGTGATGTCATACATTTAACATTTATTTTCATACAATAATTGGTATTCAGGAGGGTGAGTGTGAGCAAACATTCTCAATGTGATAATGTCGTTTCAGTTTAGTGACTGGCAGGCTAGATTCCTTTTTTAAATTCAATTCTGAAGTTATTTTTCAGTGTGTTGTGCACGTTTACATAGCCTGCATGAAACAACACAGCAAGAACGACCAGGGCAAAGTATGTAAGATGCGCTTTTTGTAGTCCATCTTCAGAACATTGTAGTTTCACCACAGTAGACCTACCACTCATCATCAGTATCATCCACTGTCGCATAATTACATATCCCAGTGTAAGTGCAGTCGGATTCTCACAGCATCGCAGTTGTCTTTTCCTAAGTCCTTATGAATTCTCTTTCACATCTTTCCTTGACCTTGTGACGTTTTCCATCGAGGTCAAGGAAAAGTGGTTAAGAAAAGACGATAGGAGGGACTTTACGACCGCAGCCCTGGTTTTCTGTTCAGTTTTTATTGGACCTTCAGTTCTGTTTTGTTCTGTTCTGTCCTGTTCTCTTTATCCTGCTCGGCTCAGCATTCTGTTTTGCTTTTTGACCCTCCAGCTTTTGGTTTTTTCCTGCACACTGTGAATAAAGAAGTTTTCATCAGACCTGCTTCGCCTACGGTCCCTGCATTTGGCTCCATTCCTGCTGCTACTACTAGAACTACTGCTGTCACAGATGATGAAGAGCTCAAAAAAAAGGTAGTGTATATGAAAATAATTTCAACACTTCCAACAGCCTGACAGAAGAGAGTGAATGTGTGACTGATAGACAAGATACACAAATGTGTGATTTCCTTTCTGCTTTGGTATTATTTCACTTATGAAAAAAAGGCTTGAAGGATGAGGACTCTGGAAAAGGGAGGGTTGTCTTATATTTGGGCCAATACGGTACAATGTTGTTGTTGTTTTTTGTCAGAATATTAAAGTCCAGCTGAAATTACAAACACCATCCCTCTTAGCAGTCAAAAATAGTTTTCTGATTTATTCTTAATTCTATGTTCTTTTTGAAAGGAAGAAAAAAGGGTTTTTGGAAAAACATCAGAAATGCTCCTTTAGCCTCCAAGCCTCTGAGAGGGCAGGCCAGTGTAAGTATTTGACAGCTGAGCTGGCAGAGGGTCAGAGACACAATGTAAACAAACTTCTGCTGGCAACTGTAGTTTACAAGATTAAGGGCAGACAGCATTTTGTTAACAGTGGTGTTGAAGATGGACATTTGTAAGAGTTTAAGCCGTTGAATTTCCTATAGTTGATTAGCTTGTTAGTTACTGTATTTAACCTCAAAACTGACTTCATCAGTACACTTTTCCTTGGATTTTGGTGGTTTTTCCAGCAAGCTGAGGTGCAACAAAAGGCATTTATCCATGTTTGTAGATTTAAAGAAATACATATATATTAGCTTGAAAGCTGATGTTCAAAGTCTGAGGCTCTTTTTGATGTTTTGTCACAAGCTGCTGTCTGACATTAAGCAGGTGTCAATATCAGCCAATGCTACAATGGCTCCAAACGGAAAAGATGACCACAGGCTGCAAATCTGTGCTTCAAACTGGCTCCAATGCAAACCAACCGGTGACGTCATGCCTTGCTAACAAAAAAACAACAAAAACAAAACAAAACTCAGTTTAAGTTGAAGAATATTGCTGCTTAAAGAAGTTAGCGACACCGAACACACACTGCAGCCCTGCACACTTTTCATTCCTGGAAATTTTGAAAGCTCAGTATCAGTGAACAGTATATCACTGCTCAGCACCTTCAATGGCTGCTCATTTCCTGACCTTGCAACACCTCCAATATTGTTCTGCTTTCAGACCTTGGGTGCCTCTTTTTTTTTCTGCTGCAGCTGCTGCTTCTTGTTTATGTCCTTGGAAAAGCTCCACATTTTAAATGTGACAACTGCTGACGACAACCACTTTCACAGGAAGTCACACGTGGACACAACACACATGCATGCTCAACGGCACTCTTAATTTGTACATTTGCATTTACTCCTGAGGTGGCTCAGATACATGACACAATAAAAGCTTTGCAATATTTAGAGACTGAATTGCTTCTGTTCTGGCCGATGTACAAGCAGCTTGACTTGGCAACTGATGATGCTTTCAGTTTATGCTGATGGCTTTAGTCTTTTGTTAGCACCGCTGTCCACATTAGGCTTTTTAATTTACCACAATGTTAGATGATACAAATGGAATCAAGCTCATTGCATCCAAACACAGAACTTTACATGATGATAGAGATAATAGCTCATCACAAGTTTTAAATGGCTGTATTTGTAATGTAGCAAATGAAGAGTGCAGCTTGTATCACAGCAGTGCCAGAGCCAGAGAGGCTCATCATCTGCATCAGGGCTTCATCCCAATGCTTAAAGTCCACATAATCACATTAGACTTTCATTACTTACTATGCCAGTAAAGACCTTTTGTGTTCTCTTTGCAGCCATAACAGCTGGAAATATGGTAATATAGTCTACATTAGCTTAACTTTAACACATGCTGTCTTACAAATCAGTCAAGAAATATAAAGACATGAAGTGAAAAACTTCTAGAGACAGGTCAACTGTTCAGCCGTTCAATTGTGGTTTATTACTGAGATCAGACAATTCAGAGGCATTACTTTTTAAAAAAGGCATATTATCAGACAGCTTTTAAACAATCCAACAGGTTAGACAAATTTATTTGGAAGCAAAAATGAGGGGTAGAATTCTTATATGATTTATTTATGGATTGCAGACAAAAAAACAAAAATCAAAGTGATAACATGTTAGAGTGAAAAACCCTTATTTCCAACATGGTCCCAAGATGTTAAAAGACAAAGGAACATACGGAGGCCCACAACATTCAACATAAAAACTAAATAATACAATCCTGAAATCCAAAAAAACAATCCCCTCTCATTTTTAACAACTGGATGTGTAGGGGAAGGTTTTTCCACAACAGTATTGAAGAGCATACTCACTGATAATATTGTCCATATGATGCAGCTTCTGTTGTTCTACTCTGAGGTGTATAGATCGACTTCTTGGTTCAAGTTTGACTTAGTGATACTTGCCAAGAATGTGTGCGCACATAGTTCTGCTGTGCAATGAGGGATTAACATCTACATTTCAGGTATGCCCACTTCCAGTTTAACCTCCTAAAATTGGTTTAAATCAGGCTAAACTGCCAGAAGTTTTTTTTTGTTCCACTTCATTCATTCAGTCTGACATTGGGTTCATGTCAGCCTGTTTCTGTTTGGGCGGAAAGATTATTTTGTTTTGTCTTGTCTTAATCGAGTGATACATCTGTTGCTTTGAAGTAATTTTCAGTTAATAAGAAACCTCTGCTAGCAGTTGCTAGTGGCAATTGACTTTTTTCACAACAATCAAATAAATGTCAATTGAAGAGTTGTTGTTTTTTAATGAACTTACAAACACCTGCACAGCCGTGTCAATCTAATCTATGCTTCTCCTTTTTTAAATAGCTAACGGCGCCTATTTTTGGATGAAGCTAGCTAGCTGTAAAGGAAGATGATGTCCACATTCCTAATGCTGCCTAAAAGCTCTGATTGGTAGACTGTTCAGAAACAGCTGTCAATCAGCACACCAGACCTATATGATTCAAAACAGAGACAGTTCGGTCTGGAACCAGACTATTGTCTATCTTGGTAGCAATGTTACATTGTCAAATCTCACCAAATACCTTGAGTATAATGTTATACTAACTGACTGACCTACAAGAATAAGGCCAAAGTTGTAGATCACCAGAATGATCCTTTAATGGAGTGCATTAATGGAGTTTTTTGGCCACAGAATAAGCACAAACACAACACTGACTGTTATGCTGACCTATCTCTTTAGAAAAACATATGGCTCTTATAAACACAGCATAGCCTACATTGGATTTATTAGAACAATTTGTGAAAACAGCTGCCTGCTGTGGCTGTAAACAAAACTGATGAGAGTAGTGAGACTGAACCAGACAGTGAAGTTGTGGGGTGTAAAACCAAAAAAATAAAATAAGCTGAAGGACATTAAAACTTCCCATAGAGCAGAGAGAGAATCAGAGGAGTCAGGTGATAATTTTGGGATCTTCACTTAGCAAACCTTTCCACATTACACACACTCTATCTATAGTCAATGAATCTCTAAACATAGGATATATTCTATGTCAATACAAAAATATTGAATAGTGCTGCTTTACACTGAATATGGCATTAGGAGTAATTCTGAGCTTTTTAGGTGCTGTATTTTGCACAGTGCACTGAGTTTGAACTTGAAATGAATTTAATAATCTATGATGTGAGACTGTTCCATGACTAAAAACCCCTATTCATTGTTTCACAATATAAATGCAAAGACGAAAGTGTGTCTTGCACCATCTTGAAAGAGTTATTTTAATTTGCCTCAGAGTCTGCAGCTCCCTGGGGCGATGGCTGTGGCTCTGTCACAGAACACATCTGAATTCTTCCTTGTAGCAAAAGCACACATACAGCAGATTTAATTGTGCATGTAAATGAGTGGATACATTTGGAAACTTGGCTGGAGAAGTAGCCTGGTGATGTTGCACTTGTCATTTTCTCTGATGTTGGGAGAAAATTCTTATATCTTTGCACTCAGATATTTTCCACATGACCATCTGTTTGATGCAGTTTACTCATATATGGCATTTATGATTTGGTATTTTTATGTTGCATAAAATAAACATGAAAACATTCTCAGTGTCTGTATTGAAGAAACTTTGAACGCAGAAACTTTGTGAGATGTTTCAAAAGATCAGCAAAGGCCTATTTTTATACTGCGACAAGTCAGACAAATTTAATATCTACTGCAGAAAATCAGACATCATGGTGGCAATCTGACCGCTGGAGGACTGTAATTAACTGATTATGCCAATTGCAGGACACAATTAGAGAGAAAATAATAACAATGCAGAATAACAAATATGTTCAGTTCTTGAAACCGCTCCCAGCAAATAATTACTGCTCTTGGTTATAAATGAGTTGTCTCCTTGTTGAATTCTTGCAAGGGCAAACGGGTGAGAAATTGTTTTGACAAGGCAAATAGGGAAAAAAGCAATTATGACAGATAGGTTGCTCAAAGGGTAGAGACGGCAGGTGGTTGTGCAAAAAGCAGGGCATCCACGTGGAAAGACTGTCTTCAGAAGGCGAGCAGGAGAACAACGAGCTGGCTTTGTCGTCTGGATGAATTTAGATGGGGGTTTTTTTGGAGGTAGCAAGGCTTTGCGGAACATGCGAGACAGGGTGACAGGCGCAAAATCTTTTCTGCCTTAATCTCCAAGCTGACACCACTGATATCAGCATGAAAGAAGCTGTTATACAAGACTTGAAAGCTATAGCCAAACAAGCTAAGCACCATGTCCTTTTCAGTAGCCTGTAAGTATTTGTGTTATTATATAATCTTGACCATTTTTAAAGTAAGCAGAAAAGCAAAGACAGGAATCGTGTTGAATAGAACCACAGCAATCAGCATCCTTCTGTAATGGTTTGCTCTGTTATTTGATTGACCACATTTTGACCTGTGATATCTTCTTGAAAAATGTGTTGTACTAAACCCGACCTGATTCAGCCACCTGTAAGACTTGTGTGAAGTACTGGTGAACTAGATCTTTAAATGTGGGTTCCTTTATAGAAAGCTAGTGGTGCACAAACTTCTCTTGGCATGTGGTGTGTTTTTAGATTAGTTTTCAAAAGTAATTGGAATTTGTTGTCGTAGTTTTGTTTCTGATCAGCTTACTGAACAGAATGATGTCAGTGCATGCAAAAATAATCACAATACTGAAAAACTGGAGTATTTTGCAAAAATGTCCTAATAAGACTAAGAGTCCTCGGTCACTCTAGCAGCTCTGTTAGGTTATTCTTAGGCACGGTGCTTGGAGCTAAATACTAACGTAAGCAACTAGCTTAACTTGCTTTCACACAATACTAACATGCTGATGTTTTACAGTTATCATTTTTACCATTTTTAACCTTCTTAGTATAGTGTTCAAGCATGCTAACATTTGTTAAGTAGCACTAAACACAAAGTGCAGCTGAAGCTAACAGAACTCAGGAACTGTCATTAGTTATGCAGGTATTACATCAAACTACTGAATACAAACTACTAAATAGAAAGTTAAGGAATCACCTAAATTATTAAAATTCATCATGTGGGGAACATGAATGTCTGTATGTAAACATACAATCCATCCAATATTTGTATTGATATTTCACTAAACACCTCTTCTGGGGAACATGAATGTCTGTGCAAAACTTCATGGTGATCCATCCAATACTTTGTGAAATATTTCTGTTACCCCCTTTCCACCAAGTGGAACCTAGTGCTGGTGCCGGTTTGCAGATGGTCCAACTAGTGAACCTTTTAATAACCGGCTTGCTTTTCCACAGGCTAGAGAGCAACTTCAAGCACTTCACACTCCAACATAGTGGGTGGCAGTAATGCACCGTCACACTGGCTGTCACCCGCCATAAAACGGAAAAAGATGAACTTCAAGCACAACAATTACATATGACCATACATGACAGCAAAACGCAGTAGAGTATTTTTTATTTACCTAGTTTATGTGCACTCATTTCATTTCAGCTCACTTGCTGTCATTTATGGTTGAGCTGTTTAGTCTCCTCTGTTTCACCACGGCCGGGGCACAACCACTCCGACTCCACACACAAAATGATTTCTTTAATGTGTATTTGTGATGGTATGTATATATTGTTTTAGTATTTAAATTATACTATGGTATATGTACTCACAGGCGTTTTTATATGTAAAAAATTGGTGGGGCACCAACTACTTCAATCGATAGGCTACATACCAGGAAAACTATAGTACTTGCTCTGGCTACTGATGTGTTTTTAACATGTTATGGGTCCATGCATGACTCCACAAAACACTTTTAACAACAAAGTGGCTTCTAGCACGTCTTGTACACATATACGGAGGAAGAGAGAGAGACAGAGTGTGTGTGTGTGTGTGTGAGTGAGTGAGTGAGTGAGTGAGTGAGTCAGAGTGTGTGTGAGTGAATCAGACAGTGAGTCAGAGAGTGAGTGACAGTGTGTGTGAGTGAGTGAGAGAGTGAGACAGAAATTACACAAGTTACATCACCAATGTCAAAAGCCTAAATTATACAACATGAATTTCCGACCAAGCAATCTGATTGGTCAACTAGACATTTAGAATGTGCTCAAATCAGCATGACAGCACACCTAGCCGTGCTCAAATGAAAAAAGCCTCATCACTAAAAATTCATTAGAACTACAGACTGTGACATCGCGCTTACAACAATGGTCCTTTCTAGGCAGACGACTGGTGGTTGATTTGATTTGCTGAGATATTTGAACTTGGCAAACTTGTTTTTTTCTGTTGTCATTTTCAGCTGTAACTGTAATGATATATAGTTAAACACGGTGGTCTGACCTATCTGATGTTTCTGCTGGCTTTATTTTATGTACTGTGTTGCTTTGTTAGCATCCTTGGTTTGGTTTGTTTTGTGAGGGGGTCTGTGGTGAAAACCTGGAGTGGAGTTTTGAGTTGTCTTTCTTTTATGTTTGTGAAACTGGATTGAACTGAACTGGTTTGGGTTTGTGGGGAAAACAAAACGTACCCTTTACCAAGTGGATTGAACTCTGAGACTGTGGGACGAGTTACACTCACACACACTGAAAAACCCGAGCCCTTCTTCATTGTTACCTGGCATCCCCATACACAGCAAAACTTAGCCATTTTCCCTTCAGTTGAGAGTATTTCTCAGCTTCCACTCCAGCATCCTCCATCAGCTGTGCTGGTGAGACGGCACAGCTAGCTTAAAAATATATGTGAAGTTTGCGGACATAGTAGCTAAATCCGTCCATGGAAAAATTATTTTTCCAATGGATATCTTAGTTACAACAAGATTAAGCTAGCTAAGCAGTTTTGTGTTTATATGTGTGGTATTTATTCAGTTTGGGAAATGCCACGATCTCTAGAAAGCATTAGCTCAAGTTGGCTAGCTGAGTCATGACAGTGATGTGGTCAGGAACGAGGCGCTTGACCGCAACACTGAAGCACACCCGCTCGTGTAATATTGCTTAATTAAGAATGCAATATTCTATCGTCATAAGCCGACACAACCAAGTTCAGAACAAATGAGCCTACAGAGCCGTAAGCGAACAGCAAAGAGCTCAACACCACAACAAAGTGCAAAGACAACTTTTTAGGGATACTAACCCATTCTGTGACAACAACTTTATGACAACAACCTCAGTAGATAAGCATGGACACACTGACACTCGTCACCATCTATAGCAATCAATCCAGCACAACAATATGGCCGATGCATGAACCAGAACCACCAAGGCAGGATGATAAAATATGCTTTCACTCACCAGCTGACGGCTCAGAAAAGGGCAGCATGGCGGTTTTTCCTTCCGGCAAACTTCACTATGTTGAACCTGTGGTTAATTTTACCAGCAGTTTGAGTGATGACAATATCCCGTGGCCGGTGGGCTCCGAGGCACTTTAATTCCAGTTTCTCCTCCAAATAAAGGGTTTATACCCTGTGCTCGAGTATGAAATCCACTTTATTAGTTAGCTGGCGTTAGTTAAGAAAGTCTCCCCTCTTTTTTGCCGACTGTAAATTCCAAGCTCACGCTGTTTCCCCACTGCATCGTCATTTGAAATATGAAATGACGCTTTAGTGGGGCTACGGTCTGTCTGCCCCTCTTGTCCTCAATTTCGTGTGATCTACATTGAATACAGTAACACTCTGAGCATGCGTATTCATATTTTCCCACATACAATACACATTGTATTGTGAGAGAGGGGCTAGCCCCCCATTCACACCGGCCACTGTAGGGCCACTGCAGACACGAATCAGGAAAACACAGTCTGAAGCAGCAAGGCAGGGAACAATTAAAAATGAACTAAAATCCTGACACAAATTATATAATGCAATTTATGAAGATGCTATATTCATAGATAATAAATCATAGCAGATAAAATTTTTATTTATAAATTATAAAATAATAACATCATTTGTTTGCACAGTTCTTTCTGGTGACAGCAGCCCCTAATGACCAGTTGCCAGTGTATGTACTGTATATATTATATGTAGGTGCCTCTGTACATCCACACAGACAAGTCTGATTTAGTTCTACGAAGATTCCACTGCATATTATGTGATTTTTGTTGTTGTCAGTTTTATATGGCTTTCAGTTAAAGATCCCTAAACGAACTAAGCAAGGTTTTAAAGAATGCTATTACTTTTTACTCAGTGTTATCTTATATTTAGATTTTGGCAGCCGGGAGAAGGAATATTCTGTAGGAATACACAGAAAATACAGAAAAATTTAGTCAGTGCAGACACTGAAATACCACAGCCAGATGCTTTACCCCATGTTTCAGCATCATGCTTGATATTTTTCCACATTGGTTCTTTTTTGTGACTTTCTGATCTTTCTGTTTGATCTCACTGAATAATGCACAGGGAGGGCTCTATCTCCCCTCCCCCCTCCCAACTCCAATCTGTTCTCTGACACTAGGTTGGTACACGCAGTACAGTCCTCAACATTGCTTCATAAATTCATAACAAATTTCCACCCTGCTAGCCGCCGACTTGTAAAGTATTCATCTGAACATGGAACATCTCAGTATGTTGAAATGTGTGAAAGAAATGTAACGTAACATAAATATGCTACTACGTCCGGCCCTGTTGGCAGGCACGGCAGCAAACTGGGGGCTTCAGTTTCGGCCAATTAACACCAGCAGACAAAGTCCCGAGCAGTGAAGAGTTTCATGTTGTGATCGGGTCCATGAATTGTTAAACAGCCCCGGTGCTTTCACAGTCTGAGAGAGCTGACAAATGCAACCGCTGCATCTGCTAGACGTGCACTAATTTTACCATCTACAATCAGGGGAGCTCATATTATCGCCGTATCGATCTGAGTGAGGAGAGAAATGAGCACACATGCCTGGCTCAGTTAGGCTCTGTTAGCTGGTCTAATATGGAGGAGTCATGGCAGTAGAGAGAACTGAGCAGGACACTGATGAGACTCATTTGGATGTGGTTGCACATAACAGGTTATCAGTGACTCTGTACAGCTGCACTGGGATGGATGTAAGCAAATGTGTGTTTCCTATTACATATGTAGTGTCGTTATTAATGTTTTTTCAAGTCACACACAGTCAGATGTGAGGCAACATTAATTAAATGTTCACAGCAATTTATTTCATACATGTGATCAAAGTAGTGGCAAAACATAATGGTGAGAGGCAGCACTGCTAATGTGTTTTGGACCCTTCTGAGCATGAACACACATACAGGGGGTGGATACAATGACATAAACACCTCTGTTATACAGCCTATTAAATACAAAAGGTGGAAGGTTTTTTGCTCAGGGTAGGGTAGGCTGACTGTCTTGGGAGAGGAGGTGTTGTCTTTCATTCTTTGAAAAGCCAGATTTACTGTATATTTTACTTCTACTTACTACTATGCTTCATTTATGCAACATTTATTATTAAATAAATGAAATAACACTAATAGCAAAATGGAAAATGTTACAGGTACATCAAAAGGATGGCAGTATTATTTAGTTGTTCTTGGTTCAAAATGAGACTGGCTAAAAGGAATGGATGGAGATTATAATCCAACAGTGGACTTTGCCACAGGAGATCACAGATTGTTTCCAGTTTCTAACCATGAGTCGCGGACAATGTTAAAAAAAAACTTAACTACAATCATCCCCTAACCTCAGTCTCATAGTCATTATTGAAGCCATGACGACAAAGGTGGCCTAACTTTAAGAAAGTAGTAACTTTAACCCACACCAGTTTCTCTAACCTTAACAAAGTGATCATTTTAACCTAAACCATGATCTTTCCCTAAAGACCTTAATCACAGCGTTTTCACATCATTAAACCATTATTTTTCAAGTGATTTGTAATGGTTTGGGAAAGCACAGATAATGATGTTGTCCCGCTGATTACTGCAGACAGAGGCGCCTCCTGTGTGTCGTTCTGGTCAAACGATGTATTTGATAATTTAATTTTGAGGACTTGTTGGCTGAATTACAGCTTTGACACATGTCTAATAGGGAAGATCCTTTCTCTTATGTCTCTCCAGTCACCTCCCGATCACCACCATGACCTCCTTGATGTTCAGGGAGAGTTTCCATTATCCACCTGCTGCCTCTACTCCACCTTCACTACCATTTAGACTCCTGGGGATACTGTCCTATTTCCTATATTCATATGGACTGTCGTTTAATAAAGATGCTTCACATCAAGTATTTATTTAGGAAATATAAGGAAGGACACTATCCTCACCCTGAAGCTTGGCATATTTGACAAAAAAAAGTCAAATAAAAGAACAGAATAATGCTGGACCTTTATTAAATCAACTAAAAATACTGTAAAATCGCATTGTAAAATGGGTTTAGGAAAAGTTGTAGCAGAATATAACTGATGTGAAGTTTGATGTCTGGCTTGATGTGTCAACATCAGTCTGGCACTGTGATGGACCGTATATACAACCTCAGGATAACACTGGGTTCAGCAGAAAATGTATCACATTTAGATAGATAGACAGATAATCAGCTGGCAGCACATGGAATTAATGTAGTCACAAAAGGGACACTATGAGCATATAGTCTTATAGGATACAGGTTCACAATTTTTCAAGTATGTCTTAAAACAGCAGTCAGATGTCCATATGAACAGTGAAAGAGGTTTTCCCTGCTGTAATCATTCTTCCTGTTCATACTTGATATTAAAAGATCCCCTTCAAATGTGCTTTAAGTGTAAGTGATTGGAGACAAAATCCACAGTGTGTCCACACAGTCATTTTGTGCAAAATTGCACTTAAAAGTTTATGTTAAGCTTATATGAGGCTTCAGCAGTCTGAGTTAATCATATCAAGTGGATATCTGCCACATTTATAGTCTCTTTAGCATCAAATTCCCTCTTTGTGTTTCCTCTGACAGTGTTTCCCTGTTGAGCTGTGGTGGAAGTATAGTAACAAAACTAGAGACTTTGGCACTAAAAAGACTGTAACATGGAAAGACTCTACTTTAATTTATTTGATTTGACTCATTTTGATGGCTGAAGCATCATATTAGCTGCAGATAAACTTTTAAATACATTTTTGCACAGAAGGAGGACTGTAGGTTTTGTCTCCCCTCACTTACATTATAAGTGCATTATGAAGGGATTCTAATGGTCAGTATGAACAGGAGGAATTATGATTATTGCAAGCAAAACCTATTTCATTGTTCATTTGGGCATCTGATTGTTTTTGGGGGTTTTTTAAGACAGACTTGAAAAACTGTGAACTGTCCTTTAATTCAAGGTCCACAAACTAGCTTTTTCAGGAGTTTTCAACTGCATCTCACGATACTCATCAGACAGTTCAAGTTAGCTCAGTTGTCTTGGTTTCTCTGCAGGTCCCTTCAGCTCTATGGAGCGTGTAAGTGTCTTTCAGCTCATTGTTTTGGTTGTACAGCCCACAGATTTCCTGTTTTGGATCAATTTCTCAGCTCTTATCAACATGTTTCCAGAAGCAGCAGGCAAAACCAATTATTGCTGCTTTAAAGAACTGCAGATATTACACCTGTCTTTTCTTATGTTCTTTTTATAATCATATAAACCCATTCACTTTACCATTTATAAGTCCAATTAGAGACACTTATTTTTGTTTAGCAATGTGACTTTAGTGTTCAACAACCTTTGCCTTGAAGCGTTTGTTTTACCTCAAGTATTTTGATCATTGAAAACCTCTCAATGCTGAAATGTTCATGAAAGAATCATCTTCAGCAGTCATCTAAACAAACAGAGGTAAAATTACTTTGCAGTGAGAGTGGGTTTTTTTTTCTGACATTAAGAAAAGATAATAACATTCCTACACATTTAATAGACTGAAGTTCTGAATACAAGATTGAATAATTTATGTGAAACAAATTGTATGTCTTCCAGCATTGAGCCTGTTTGAGACAAGATAAGTTATGATGGGAATATCATGGTGAACCTTTGAACTCAAGACTTGATCTGAAATCCTTCTTTGGACACAATGACCATGTTTTGCTGTGTATTTTGGCATTATGCACATTTGATTTTATTTATTGGGGACCATGTACAGTGTTAAACATGTTACCATTTGATGTACTGTACCAGAGTTAGCTTATAGCTAATTTTCATCTACAGTCCCTTCGGCAGGTCACAATTAAAACATATAAGAGCACAATAACAAACAGAACAAAGCAGAAAACACACAGAACACATTATACAAAATACAAAGCTACACACAATAGCACATCACATACACCCACAATGTCAACTAGAAATGACTAATGTATGCTTGTCAACTTAAAAGCAAGGTTGTTTGTGTTCATGGGAAGACCATGAGATAAAATGTAGAGTCGGTGGTTACATTTGTCATGTTATAAGAAAATATTCATAAAAACTGATTACAGAGACATGTAGCACATTTGGCCTTGAAAAAACTATCCTTGTGTTACAGTTACCATCTAATCACGCTGTCCAGAAATAAGGACTGAAATCACATGTGCCATCGACCAGTTATTTGATGAGGAGCCAGACTGTGTAATAAGAGTTGCAGAATGCTTTGTCCATTGAGATTTGTACTGGATTTTAAAAGGGGAACCTGAGCAGTTTGCTGGTGGCTTGACATCAAATATTTTTAAATCCTTTGTCCTTGTCCCTTATCAGTATCAGCGCCAAAATAACCACATCTTCCCAAAAGACAAATGTTTAATGTAATACTTAAGTTATTTTATACATATACAATATCAAGCGGTGATACAAGGCATTCAAAGCACCGTAAAAGTACTTTCAAACTATTGAGTACAAGCGGTGTAAACAAATACTGTACATTTGGAAATGCACAGATAATATACTCTGAACAGAAGATAGACACCTCAGGCCATTATATATGAGGTTATGTATATCCCATTATATACATAACCTCAATTTCTGAGTACTTTTGTACATACTTTAGATACTTTTCCACTAACCCAGTTTTACTTGTGCTATAGATTTCCACCAAGATCATTAACAGTGACTCAGATTTTACTAGGACTGAGTTAAGGCCTTCTTCTTATGTTGAAGGTAGGGTTTGTAGAGTTCTTTGTACAGTGTATTGTCATTGACGATCATTACAAGAGGTGAAGACCATTGGGTGGATGTGAGCTGTGATCAGGTCTTGTGATAGAAGAAAAAAAAAACATTCTGTCATGATGGGTCTGGACGTGATGGGCTGGTTATGATGGTCCATGGAACAGATCTGAAAAATGACAAGTAGTAATTCATCATGTATACATCAGGACAACTTCCAAGCATGGTTTGCAAATCTGAAATGAAAACAGTGCCTGGAATGTAAAGATTGTATATTCCATTGGACATTTTTGTGTTTTTCTTTTTGTGCCAGTCTGCTTTCTCTTAGTAACTGGTAGTAGACCATATACAGCTATACAGCTATATAGTATGTCATGGTATCTTGTCCGATATGGTACCGTCAGGACTCAACATAGTTGGAAACAGTACACACCTCAATCGCAACTGCAGACAACACTAGAATTTCTCCATCTTGCCCTAAGCAAATTAACCATAACAATCCATAAAGTGCAGTAATAACTCACGTGCAATGCTCTTGGCCTGCTCTTCTCCAACAACAGCAAGAACCATACTGTACTCTACCTGGCGGCTTGCCTGGTAATGGGAATTCAATACAACCAGTCGATACAGTGATAATGGTTCTCTCCAGCCCTCTGACTCTGTAAGAAGTGTACAGTATACAGAGTAGGGAGATTTGCCATTAAATAATTAGAAAGCAATGATAAAGAATGTGTGCGCATATGTGTGTGGGGAGGTATCCTTGTGCTCATTGTTTAGTGAGAAATCTCACTTGAGCTTTATAAGCTGCTCAATGCTTGTATTTTGTCCAGAGAGAACTGCTCAGTCCCTTCTAACCCACCTTCGTTAGAAAGAAAAGTCTTTGAAACAGATGACATGGTTGCTCCATCGACTTTACATCTCTAACTGGATAAGGAGCATCAATCGCCGAACACGCATGTGATCTTTTAATTTGCTCCAGCTTTTACTACCCATCCCTCCTTCGTTCCTCAGCACACAGAGAAATTAAATGTCGGGCTTGTGTCACGTGAATTCACTATCATGTCAAAGCCCGTCGTCTCCATGCTATTTCACTATTTTTGAGATGCAGAGCTGTCAAGTTGAGCCCTCATTGTGTAGGGCTAGAGACAGAAGGCTTGCATAGTAAGAGTGAAGCCACATGAGATCTGTGTTGCTATGCATTATGCCAAAACACTGCCACAACATTTCAACATCTTTAGTGTCGCCCAAAAAAACAGAAAAGGAGTCTTAAAGCTGCAGTCTTTCGATATTATTTTGTTAGCAAAGGAGTGTGATGGATAACTGCGGCTTATTGTAACATAGCATGAAAGAGTAATCCTGTGTTTCCTTTGATTCCTCCGTTTTGAAGGGGAGTGGGCAGTCTTTTGTTCTATGTCTGTACAAAGTCAAGACAAGGAGAGGAGACATGGATGAGAGATGACCAAAACATATGCTTGGTGAGCTTGTCCTGTGGCCAGCCAAAACTGTTTTAATTATAATATTTCTGTATCATCCACATTGGTAAAGAGAACAAAAACAAGCAGAGTGGTGAATGAGGTCTTGTTTGGAGGCGGAGAGAATGTTTCCTTTTATAAAGGTGTCGAAACAGTATTGGCACAAGAAACTAGGACTGAAGCACAAGATCACACTGCCACATCTGATGAGTCAGGAGCCTGAAAACTGTGGCAGTGCATGCTGTTGGCACCATCACTGAAAGATTATTCTAGCATTGATGGTGCATATTTTTAGTTTATGTTTAGACATTTTTTGGTGTAGGATGAAGTACAGCCAGTACCAGAGATGCCTCTTTTGGTTAAGATTAAACACAGCTACAGTGATGCTGAAATGCTGGGGGAAAACAGCATAGGGGTGGATGGAATATCCACTGGGTGAAGTACTACATTCCTGTCACATACAAGTCCTGGTCACAGATCATCCACGTGTTCTCAGAAAATAGGTGGGGGCAAAAGCTTGGTGATGTAATGACTACTTGCAGGGCTATTTAGCCAACTACTGTAGCTGGTAAGCTAAGATGCAAGACAGCAGGGAAAATGCTAACACTAGTCAGTAACAACAGCTTTTTAAGCTAGCTGGCAAGATAAGTAGCTAGAAGATAAGTTAACTAAGGTAACATACATAAGTTATTCGAGAGATTCAGCTGTTATCTCATACATGTCTCTACCAGTTTACACTCTGATAGAGCAGGGTTAAGTGATTGGTGTAACACTGCTAATATGCTATAATAGCTTCCTCTCTTTTGGACTCTCTGGTTCTCTGTCGCCAAAAAGGTCAGCATGATCAAGATGGTTTACCATGGGTCAAAAAGCTGCATTAGTGATGACGCACACATTTAGGGGAGCTGTGTTTACAAACACCAGCTGAGAAATCCATAGTATGCTTTCAAAGTCCAAAGTAGTGTATGTACATACATAAATTAAGTTGATGCATACATGTGTGTGTGTGTATATATATCTATATATATATTAATAGTATGACTTTATGACTTTTTGTATGTATATTATTTAGGTAGAGGAAATCAATAGGCCTAATAGGCTTATTTCTTTCCCCTGCACATTGATTTTCTTTCTTGTTGTCTGTGTGTGTTTGTTTGATTTTAACCTGTGCAAATAAAAAAAGTCAAACCCCCCTTGAGCGAATCCATTGATTATGGATGATGCCATTCAAAGAAATTGATTTCACCATGTTAAAAGCAAGATTATGTAACATCTGCTGAGCAGCAGCAACAGTGGCCTCTGCTGCCACAAGTGGTAATTACAGGACGCTAATAGATGTTCGTACTTTCTGTACAAACACCTGTACTTTCAGGCATCAGCCTTATTTTACTGTTTCCTGATTCAGCCATATCAGAGCTGTGTTAAATTACTGCTGATGAAAACATTACTATTAGTAAGTGCGGATGGGTCTTCAGCTAATAAGTGACAGCTGGCTTGCCTGATGATACTTTGGTAAATTACAATCACTTGTTATCTCACCAATATGTAACTATATTGCTTTAAACAGAACCATGATATATACTAGCAGCTACTATATTTTCCGCAGTGTGTGAAGATGATGTGGATCATAATGTAAGTCAGTCAGTATAGCACTAGCTGTTAGCAACTACATTTTAACACACAGCTGCTGCGGGTTCAGATGTTGACAATGATAGAAATAAGATCAGCCAGAAGCACAGTGCGGGATGTCACAACAGTAAGTGTGGAATTCTGTTCCCCTTCAAATAGTGTTCCCTCACGTTACAATATTGCAGTACCCTCACTGCAAGGTAAAATAAGTTGTTTAGGTTACCTGTTGGAGATGTGCTGTTTGCCAAAAATGTACTAAGAACCTGTTGTCTGCAGCTCTTCATCAAACATCTCACTACTGCTGTTTCTGCTTATACTTTTCCTCTCTGCAGTATTTCTAACTGATCTGCTGAACAAATATCTCCAAATCTTGTTGTGCTGACTTTTTTTTTTTTTTTTAGAAGAGCAGTGTTAATGAATCTCCGCTAATTAGTTTATAAACACACTTAATTTCCTATAGGTTCTTCACAATAAAACCCTTCTGTTAGTTTGTCAGTGGAAAGCTTTTAATATGAAGCAGCAGGAAATGGAGTTACATCTAGTTAACTACTCTTTCTAGCAGGTGACTGTACCTGCTCAACCCAAGTTACATAGTCATTACATAGTCATAATCATTACATAGTTATTCTCCCTATTAAAATCAGTGTACCATCAAAATGATTTTGAAGCCATTATTTTAAGGTAAAATAGTTGCATAATGTTGCTTTAATGCTGGTGTGGTGCCCTTACAACTACCACATGCATCCAAAAATTTCATATACCAAGGTTCAAGCTTTTACCCACAAGGTTGTCTTACTTGTTGCTCATTTTTCCATGTGATGAGGAAATGAAATGCAATTTGCAGTTTGACTACTAACTTTCCAATCTACTGGACTGTCTTTACCTGATCTTGGATATGTATTGGTTACAGGTCCAGAGGTACCTAACAAGGATGCCAGCTAGTCTTGGCATCATCATGAAGGACAAGTGGTGCCAGAAAAATTCTGCATTTACTTCCTACTACTTTATTTTCATAAATATTCTAAGAGCACTGAGTGATGATTCCTCAGTGGCATCAACAGTTTTACTGCTGGTTTCTTTGCTGCCATCATTCATGCTTCTCTCTTCAACTTATATTCTTATGTTCCTGTCTCCTCTAGAATCACATAAGGTGTATTTTTAAAGACCCTACTGATAGTCTAATGATTCGGACTGTCTACCAATATATCACACATTATTAGTGAGTTAAAGACCAGGGCACGGTATGCAACTTTTGGCACAATTTTCTGTCCCAGACATGGCATGGAATCCGCACTTGTCACAAGGAGTGATCTTTGAGTTGTTCAAAGGTGCATCTTGACCCTATCATAATCTATCACAGATACTACCACAGATTTCAAACGTGTTTGATTTCATCATTGGCAAAAACAGAAACATGCTTGTGATTTGGAGCACCTTGAAGACCAGTCTTAGGGTGATTTCAAACCTATAGTTCGTTTGTTCTAGTCTGAATCAGTTGATGAGTTTAAAAATGGGTCATATTCCCCTTGGTTCTGTTTTTTTTCCACACAGGGAAAAATCCAAGTGAACCAAAACATATCATAGTAAGCCACGTGAGAACATTCACTCCACTCATTTGTCAGATGTCTGGGGTGGGAGCAAAAACATAAACACAGGCAGTAGGTCTTGAAGAAGGTCCTATCTGCCCAAATATCA